>NC_073628.1:95762500-97012500 GCF_029407905.1 Bubalus kerabau | reverse complement strand
CTGTTTCAGCCCCTTCTTATGAGCCTTGCCCTTTGCTTTCCTTGACCCCAGGGACTGGCTTCTTTGACTAGAGTTGTAGTCTACCGTCAGCCAGAGAAATTTGGTCTCCTGGAATGGCTTGGCTGAATGGCTGCTAGTCTAGCTTGTCAGCCAGCTGGTTGCTAGAATGTGTGTCTGTGTGCATGAGCACATGTGTGTGTGTGTGTTTGTGTATGTATGTGTGTGTGTGTGCTGGGTTGGAGGGGTGTCTAGGACTTGGAACCCAGAGATGTCACATCCACCATGTGCCTGGGAGTTGCAGAGTGCTGGGCTCTGGCCTTGGTTTCCATGGCAATGGGCAGCCTTCTTCCTCAGTCTGCTCCTGTCTGGACCAGCTGACAGTCATAGGGCTGAAGGCTTTGGGCTAGAGACAGAGGATGGGAGGGCGGCTCCATCAGACCCTTTGTGAATATCTTAGAGAAGAGAAGCCCCAGAGCCTTCATGGATATCTTGAAATGAGAACTTTGGGCAACAGCTCCTCTCACTGTACTAGAGAATGGACTTTTCCAGTGGCTCCTGGCTCCCTCTCTCCACATGCTACAGAATAGATTATTCCGTCAGAAAGAGTCCCTCACCTTTCTCATGAATTCAATTCAAGCATTACACAGATTCAGATCCTTGATTTCTTGAACTGATATAATACATGATCTTGATATTTTATTTATGTACACTGTCTATCCTGCTCCACAGGTCAGCCATTTGAGGTGGGTGCTGTTATTATTTCTATTTTATGGATATAGGAATTGAGGTTCAGAGGCCTTGCCAAGGGTCACATGGCTAGTATTGGGATGAAGCAGAAGTAGAACTGAAGGCAATAGTGTGATGTAGCAACTAAATATCTCCTCGAGAAGGGACAGGCTACCCACTCCATTCTTGGGCTTCCCTGGTGGATCAGACGGTAAAGAATCTGCCTGCAATGCAGAAGATCCCTGGGTCAGGAAGATCCCCTGGAGGAGGGCGTGGCAATCCACTCCAGTATACTTGCTTAGAGAATCCCATGGACAGAGGAGCCTGGAGGGCTACAGTCCATAGAGTCTAAAGGAGTTGGACATGACTGAAGCAACCTAGCATACATGCACGTCCTGGTCTTAGGCCTCAAGTCTATGAATGGTGTGGGCATCTCTTTTTGGAATCTTCCACCCAGCAGGGTGGACTGGCTCATTCAGGCTTCATGACACAGCTCCCTTTTCTGTCCTGGCTGTTCTTCCCTGAAGCTCAAGGCATTGAGTTATGACTTGCACATTTCCCAGCTCCAGAGTGCCAATCCTTCCCTCTACCTTTTTGACTCTTGCCTTCTCTGGTGCACATGGGGAAGAGGAATTCAGTGTCATATTTTGGTAATGTAACCTTGAGAATTAGATAAGCACTAGGAGGAAGGCTGTCAGTGTAAGCTGAAAGTGTGTTTCCAACATTGCAACCACTTGGGACTTCACCTCCTCAGCCATCCATCCATCCACCCAACAACCCATTCAGTCACTGAGCCAACATTTACTGAGGGCTCCAAGTTCCAGGCACTCTGCCAGGCATTGGAGATAAAGAAAGCAATGAGAGAGGTTTCCTTTTCTCAGGGAGCCCATGGGTATACAGGCAATTACAAGATGTGATTATTTGCACTAGGAGAGGGGAGAAGATGGAGGTCTGTGGGGGCACAGGAGACACAACTACCCCAGCAGTGGGTCCAGAGGGTCTTGGAAAAATTCCCACTCAGCAACTTTTCAGCTGAGACCTGAAGGTTGAGTGGGAGCGGGTGGTGGGATGAGGGGGACACAGTACAAGGGCTTGAGGCCAGACCACACAGTGCTCATGATGTGGTTGGGTCTGGCTGCCATGGAGAAGGTGTAGGACGGTGCAGGAAGCCACGGGGGAGGGGGGCAGGACCTGCAGGTCCAACCAGCTGAGAAGCTAGTGGCATCTTCCCTCTTTGAGTTCCTCATGGTTTGGGTTTGCCCAGGGAAGTTGGGAGGGGGTGAGAGGCCTGACCACAGTCCTCCGGCAGGTCTGTGACCTCCAGCCCAAACTTGGCCCCAGGTCTCCACCCCCAGACTACCCAAAGGTTGGACAGCTCCCCTTGTTCTTGCCTGTCCATTCCCCTGCCCATGACTCAGCTTGCCTCTCTCCTCCCACATCTGCTCTGGTCCAGCCTTTTACGAGACCGGAGGGCAGCTCAGCTCATTCTGGCTATCACAGTCAGCCTCTCAACCCATTCGTTATCCCTCCTCTGGAGCCGGTGATATTTTCCTTCAGGTCTCTGGGGCCTGCTCCAGACCTGAGGCCTGAGAATGGCCTGACCCAGCTCAGGAGATCCAGGAGGGCTGGAGGGGAAGGGGGGGCCATGGGGGGCAGCTCTGCCCGGCGAGCGGTGCGCAGCCAGGGTTCTCCAGCTCCCTCCTTCTTCCCTGACCTTTCCCCCAAGGTGGGGCAATTCTCATGGGGACACTGGTCATCAGAAGTCACTGGGTCCCCTGGGTTGGCCCCACTGAGTTGGCCATTTTGATGGATAAACGGCTCATGCAGAAAAGGGTGGATGAAATGCTGGTCTGACCCGTGCCCTCAATGGAGGGGGCCCTGGAGGCTGGTTTTCCTGTAACCTGAACTAATTTAAGGAAAGAGCATGCTCCCTGCACAACCCACAACCACCCAACTCACACAATACACAAACCACCCTATAGGCATCACACAACATGCACACACCCCGTACTACTACCCACCCAACCAAAGCCAGGCACACCACAGCCATGCCACCTACACTATGCAGCATACATACACACAGATACAATGTGCAACCCAACACAAGCATGCACACACACACACAGCATAGATAGAGTCACACCACACAATGCATCCATTGCAATAAATCCAGAACTTTAGAATATTAATCATGATAATAGCTAATGTTAATTGGGCACTTACAGTGCCCAGTCTAATCTTTATAGCAACTCTGGCAAGCAGGTACTATAATCCCCATTTAATAGCTGTTTGCTCCAAGGGAGGGCCACGTCCTGTCTCTCTTGTGTGTCCCCTGTTGCCTGGGATGGCAGACTCTCCTCTGCAGCAGGTGACCTGCCTGCCATCTGCTCCTTCTCCCTCTAGTCCCTGGGCTTCTTGGTTCAGACATGGCGTCATGAAAATGGTGCCTTATCCAGGCCTCTCTCCTAACAGAAAGTATGTGGTTGCGTGATTCCCTTTGTTCCCAGCTCCCCAAGGACACAGTCCACCTACCAGGACCCTGCTGCCCTCCCCTGCCCCAGCTCTGATTCTTTCTACACCGCCCACTCCAAGTCCTCCAGCTGCTGCTCGGCTAGTGTAGGTAGTGGGAAACTTCAGAGAAGCCAGCAGACCAGGCTCCTCTCTCAGCATCCTCTTTTCCTGGACCTCCTAGGCCTGCTCTCTGGCCTTTCTCCAGGCCAGAGGACCTGTCCACGGGGGCTGGTGGTCCCACACCACCAGAGCATTTAGGTGTCCATGCTAGTTGCTTCAGTTATTTCCAACTCTTTGCAACCCCATGGACTGTAGCCCATCAGGCTCCTCTGTCCATGGGATTCTCCAGGCAAGAATACCGGAGTGGGTTGCCATGTCCTTCTCCAGGGAATCTTCCTGATCCAGGGATTGAACCCACATATCTTATATCTCCTGCATTGGCAGGTGGATTCTTTACCACTGTACTATCTGGCCAACTAGCTGAAATTGTCCCCAGCCCCTCTCATCAGCTCCCTGCTTTGTGTCTGATCAGTGCTGGGGTGTGTGTGTGGGGTGTGGATGTGGGGACCCTGCCAAGGGTGGTAGGGCCTCTGGAGACCCCAGGGTAGCAGCCGCATCAAACCTGGCCTTTGCACTTGGCAGGGAGCTTCAGGAAGGCTTGGAGGCTTCAGAGCTCATATAAGTGGCTCTGCCCCTACCTGGATGAATTAGTGATGGTCACCAGGTGAGACCTGGCCAGGTATACGTACTAGCCAAAGGCTGCGAGGTTTCCTGACGAGTCAAAATCCTGTAAGGCCTCCAGAAAGGCAGAAGGAAACTGCCAAGTTTTCCTCTCTGCCTGTCCACTCCCCTCACAATCACTAGTTTCCAGGTGAGGAAACAAGCTGAGAGAGGCTGACAATTTTTTTTTAACAACTTTATTGAGATGTAATTCACATAGCATAAAATCCTCTCCTTTAAAGTGATCACATCAATTTTTTATTTTTTAGTATATTCACAGAGTTTTGCAGTCCTCACTTTCTAAAAAGGATGTTAGAAATGTATTTGTGTCTGCACTGGGTTTTTGTTGCTGCTTGAGGGCTTTTTCTAGTTGCGGCGAGTGGGGGCTCCTCTTTAGTTGGGGTGCACGGGCTTCTCATTGCAGTGGCTTCTCTTGTTGTGGAGCACGGGCTCTAGGGTACGTGGGCTCAGTAGTTGTGGCTCATGGGCTCAGTTGCTCCCTGGCAGTGGGATCTTCCTGGACCAGGGATTGAACCCACATCTCTTGTATTGGCAGGCGGATTCTTAAACACTGGACCACTGGGAAGAGGAACATGGGCCATTATTGCTCAGAGTTTCGGTTTTACAAGATGAAAGAGCTCTGGAGGTGGATGGTGGTGATCGCAGCACAACACCATGAAGGTATTTAATACCACTGAACTGTACACTTAAAAATAGTGATGATGATAAATTTTATGTTATGTGTATTTAACCATAATAAAAAAAAATGGGGGTAAGGGGGAGAAGAATGACCCTGGACCAGGACAGGAATCACAGGGCTTGAATTGTAGTCCTAACTTTAACTGTGTGACCTTGACCACAGACAGTGGCCTCTCTGGGGATGCTAAGAGGTCTGCCTGAGTCACTCACAGATGGAGCGGAAGTGACTGCAGTCCCCGTGCAGGGGAGCACCTGGGGTGGGCCTCAGCCTCTGAGGCTGGGCAAACACGGTCCTGGCAGTGCCCTGGGACTCCTGCTGCCACCTGCCTCAGAATTGCTGAGGCAGTATGAGTACGGGTTGGAAAAGAATTTCCAGACACCGAGTAATGCAGAAAGGAGTGAGCTTATTAAGAACAAAGAGCAGAGATAAAGTGAGTACCGTGAGCGCAGTGGGCCAACAACTCCTGACAGGCCTGGGAGAGTCGACAGTTTTCGTGAGTTAATAACCAGTTTTTATAGCCTCAAGACAAAAAAATTCCTGCTGGACAGTTGGCATTAGGTGATTGGTTGGGGTGCTATAGGATGTTTACTGGAGTGGGCATCTCTGCCTGATTGGGAGTCAGGGAGCTTGTTAGTGATGATCAGGGGGCTTTTGGTAACAGTTACAAAGGGACTCAGTCAGCTTCAGAGGTGACCTTGGTTCTGGGCTCCTCTTCTGTGGCCTTGGGCAGGGCTCAACAAAATTCTCTCCGGTTTGCTGGACCAGCTCCTTGGGAACTGAAGGAAGCATTGATTGGATTCCCAAAAGACCTATGTTCACATTTTAGGTTGATCCTTACCATTGGGGTGCCAAACCTCCATGAACCTCAGTCCCCCATCTGTGAAATGGGATAACATGCTCCTCTCCAGCACAGGGCTGCTAAGAACTAAATGCAATAAAGCACAAGGCTGGCACACAGAAAGTGCCTGACAAACCATCTGCATCCTCTTGGAGCAAGCATGCTTTTTCTGCATGAAGATGGGAAGGCTGGAGTGGAGGCAAGTTCAGATACTCAGGCCTTTCTTCCTGGCACATGGCTCCCCCTTTGGGATCTGGAGCTGCAGCCCCTACCCCATTCCACGTTCAGCCCTGAGGCCACCAGATGGTGCTGAGGATGGAGCACCAGGGTGAGGTGGCGGAACAAGTATAGTTGCTTGTTTATTCCCCCCTCCTGGTACACAGTAGTCTCCTTGCTGGACCATCTATCTCAGCCGAAAACTTTGCTGAGATTTATCATCTGGTTCCTGCTGGCTGCGGACTGTGGGAAGGTAAAAAATGTCCTTTTTGAGGCAATAAAATAGAAAATGGTACCCAATTTCTCTCCAGGGTAAGAATCATTATGTTTGACAATGGCTGTAAAGTGTGCACCAGTGAGGGGTGGGGTCGGTTGCTGGGGGCCTGGATGAAGGAGGGAGATGGGTGTAACCTCGCTCAGTTGTGTCTGACTCTCTTGTGACCCCATGGACTGTGTAGCCCACCAGGCTCCTCTGTCCGTGGAGTTTTCAAGGCAAGCATACTGGAGTGGATTGCCATTTTCTACTCCAGGAGATCTTCCTGACCCAGGGAGTGAACCCGTGTCTCTGGCACCACCTGCGCCTTCTGCATTGGCAGGTGAATTCTTTACCACTGGGCCTGGGAAGCCCCTATAAGATAGAGCAATTATGCAGTCACCCAAGTGGGCCAGGAAGGATCCCAGGGCCCAGGGAAGCCAACCATAGCCCACTTGATGCCTGGGTATACTTGAGGTCCCCATCCCTCAAGGACTCATGTGGATTCAACTCACATTTATCGTGTCTTCCCTGCGTAGGGAGATCTGAGAAAGTTGCCCCACGTGCTGTACCCAGGACTTTGGAGAGAAAAAAAAGAATGAAAATTTATAAACAATAAAAAGTATTTATAAAAATAAATTCAAGTCAATTGAATGTGAAAAAGTTTGGATCTTATGCAGGGGGCACCAAGAAACCAAGTTTTAAGAGTTTGCATGTGTGCTGTTTGCATTTTTTGAGATATAACTTGTAAAGCACGCAAGTACTAAGTGTACAATTTAATAAACATTTTCACATGAACATATCTGTATAACTATCACCCAGGCCAAGATGGAGAACATTCACAGACTCTAGGAAGTTTCCTTATGCCCCTTCCCAATAAATGCTCCTCAGGAGAACCACTGTATATGCACTTCCTCTCTCTCTTTCTTTTTTATCTTCCTGGTGTCAGGCTGGAGCTTTTGTTGTGGTGTGTGGACTTAGTTGCTCCAAGGCTGTGGGAGCCTAGCTCCCTGATCAGGAATCTAACCCACATCCCCTGCATTGCAAGGTGGATTCTTAACCACTGGACCATCAGGGAAGTCCCTCCTCTCTTTTCGACCATCATTTAATTGAAGACATACAGCATGCATGCTTTTGAGTCTTCCCTTCTTTTGCTCATCAATAAGATTCATCCATGTTATTGTGTGTGGTGGTTCATTCTTTTCTATCACTGCTTATTATTCCATATTAAGATTTTATTTCACTTTATTCCTAATGATAATGTTGTTGGACATCATAGTCATTTCAAGTTTGGGCTTGGATTAGTAAAGTTGCAGTAAATATTCTGGTACATGCATTTCTGTGGATCTAGGGAAGAGTTTTAAGCAAAAGAATGATGTGATTAGACTGTTTTTCCTTTTGTCCTTTGTGATAGCTAATTTTGTGTCACCTTGACTGGGTCTTGATATGCCCAGATGTTTGGTTAAATGTGATTCTGGGTGTGTCTATGAGAGTGTTTTGAATGAAATTAACATTTGAATTGGAAGTCTAAGTAAAGCAGATTGATCTTCTCAATGTAGTGGGCCTCATTCAATCAGGTGAAGGCATGAATAGAACAAAACCCACTGATCTTCCTGCAAGTCAGGGGTACCCCTTCTGCCTGACACCTTTGAGCTGGGATATTAGTTCTTTATTGTCTTTAGATGTGAACTGATACACTGGCTCTTCCTGAGTCTCGAGTCTGCTGGCTTTTGGACTGTAACTACATCGTTAGCTCTTCCTAACTGTAGATCATGGAGCTTCTTGAACCTCTCTAACCATGAGAGTCAGTTCCTTTTTTTTTTTTCTTTGCTGTTTCCTCTAAACTTTTTTTTTTTTTAATTGAAGTATAGCTGATTTGGGGCTTCCCTGATGGCTTAGTGGTAAAGAATCTGCCTGCAGTGCAGGAGCCTCAGGAGACTTGTATTTGATCCCTGGGTCAGGAAGATCCCTTGGAGGAGGGCATGGCAACCCATTTCAGTATTCTTGCCTGGGAAATCCCATGGACAGAGGTGCCTGGCAGGCTACAGTTCATAAGGTTCCTAAGAGTTGGACACGACTGAAGCGACTTAGCACACACACATGCATTGCTGATTTACAATATTGTATTTCACATGTACAGCAAGTACATGATTCTTCTTCAGATTCTTTTCATTCTTTTCCATTATAGGTTAATACAAGATATTTAATGTAGTTCCCTGTGTTATACAGTAGGTCCTTGTTGTTTGTCTGTTTTATACATAGTGGTTGTATCTGTGAATCCCAAACTCCTAATTTATCCCTCTCCTGTCTTTCCCCTTTGGTAACCACAAGTTTGTTTTCTACATCTGTGAGTCTTCTTGTTTTATAAATAAGTTCATTTGTATCATTTTTTAGATTCCATATATAAGTGAGATCATATGATATTTGTATTCCTCTGTCTGATTTACCTTACTTAGCATGATAATCAATAGGTCCATCCATATTGCTCCAAATGGCTTTCTTTCTTATTTATGAGAAATAAATAAGAATTATTTATTCTTATTAGATAATCTCTCTGTCTCTGTCTGTCTCTTTTGATATATGTGTATCTCTTATAGGGTCTGTTTCTCTAGAGTTGTTATTAGTCACTCAGTCGTATCCCACTCTTTGCTACCCCATGGACTGCAGCACACCAGGCTTCCCTATCCTTCACCATCTCCCAGAGTTTTCTCAAGCTCATGTCCATTGAGTTGGTGATGCCATCCAACCATCTCATCCTCTGTTGCCCTTTTCTACTCTTGCCCTTAATCTTTCCCAGCTCTAGGGTACCCTAATACATCCCTCTGACCTTTTATTTTGAAAGATTTCAAATTTGTTACATTAAGATGAAAATACAGTCGTGGTGAGTTGATCTCATTAACGACTCTCACCTCTCCATGTCACCCTCTTTGAAACTGTCTTCCAGTGCTGACTCTGGGCTTGGCCACTGTCTTTTTTGATCAATAGGCCACCAGTACCACTGATAAGAGCAGCTGCTTGGAAGCATGTGATCTGTTTTTCCTTTCTTTCTTGGACTCCTGCTACCACCACGAGGACACTCCTGGGTCAGCCTGCCTCCAGTACACAAGAGACTGGTTGAGGAGCGCTGAGTTCTGTAAACCCCAGACCAGCCAGGCTGCAACCCACTCACCAGCTGGTAACAGACTCCTGAGCACGCCCAGTGGGATCTTTGGAATTGCCTAGTCAATGACCCATGGGCTTGCAAAAAATTACAACTAGCTGCTGCTTTAAGTTTGGATGTGGTTTGTTAACACAAAGAACAGATAAAACAATAAACATTTATCCTTTACCTGGATTTACCTCTTATTAACATTTTGCCATATTTGCATTATTGTTCTTTTTATACTTCTTTCCAGGAAATATTTGAAAGTTGCAGACCTCATGACACTTTCACTCCACCTTTCTTTGACCACACCACACAGCATATGGGATCTTAGTTCCCTGACCAGGGTTTGAACCCGTTCCCCCTACAGTGGAAGCACAGAGTCTTAATCACTGGACCACTAGGGAAGTCCCTCACTCTAACTACTTTAACGTCTGTCTCCTTAGAACAGGCCATCTTCCTGCATAACCATACATCCACCATCACACCTAGGCATTTTATATTATTACAGTAATATCATCTAACATAGAGCCCATATTCAAATTTCCCCCAGTAGTCCTTTATAGCTACTTTATTTATTATTTTAGATTCAGGATCTAATTAAGATCATCCTAGTGCACTGCCCGCTTCCACAATCTGGTCCCTGTACGCGGATGTTGGTGCACCTGGCCCAGCATCCAGCCATGAGGTCCGAGGCTGGGCAGACACAGTATCTGGGTTCAGATCCCTGCATTGCTACTTCCCAGCTGTATGATCTCAGAAAGCTGCTTCACATTCCTTAGCCTTGGGCGCTGCATCTGCAAAACAAGCATGTTACTATCATCCACCTCGTAGGGTTATTGTAAGTATCAAATAAATTACACACAGAGGGAGCTGAAATGGTAAGTCACTGTGCATGTGTTCACCGCCTTCTTCCCTCTCTCCCTTCCTCCTCCTTCCTTCTTTCAATTTAATTGATTGAAGCTTTTCCCCCTCCATTCCATTTTTTCCCCCATCCCTTTGGAAGTTATAATACATTGCTATTTCTATTCTCTTGTAATTACCCTAGAAAATTTAACCTGCGTATTTAGGTTACAATTATCATCCATAATTTTTATCTTCACTCTCCTCCCACACAATTCCAAGATCTTAAAAAGCTTAAACTCTGGTTGCCCTGTAATTTTGAGTCTCTCTTGTTTGTTTGTTTTAACTCCATGAGTTAAACATCGTAAGTCGTCAATGTTTGTTTCAATTTACCCAGATGTTTGCCATTTCTTTTTTTGCCCACTATTCTTTCTTGCATCTCATACCTTCCTGCTGGGTTCTTTTTTTCTTTTGTTATTGAAATTTATTCTTTAGAACATCCCTTAGAGAGGTCCTTGGTTGTAAACTCTTGACGGTTTTTGTTGGCCTGAAAATGTCTTTATTTTGTTCTCATTCTTGAAAAATAGTTTCAGAGGTTATAGAATTCTCAGATGACAGTTCTTTTCTCTCCTTTTGGAAGGTGTTACTCTACTGCCTTCCTGCTTCCAGAGTTTCTTTGAGAACTTCTCCATCAGTCTATTTGATGTTCCTTTTTAGGTAATCTCTTTTATCTTAGGCTGCTTTTAAAGTTTTCTTTTAGTCTATGATATGCTGTAGTTTCCCTTTGGTGTGTTCAGGTGGATATTTCTATTCATCTTGCTTGGGGTTCTCTGAGCTGCCTGAATCTGAGGAATGGTGTCTTTCACAGTTCCGGAAAACTCTTAGCTATTTTCTCCCTGAATTTGACTTTCCAGTAGTCTTTCTAACACCTCCTTCTGGAACTTTGATTAGAAATGTGTTAGACCTTCTCATTTTATCCCTCCCATATGTCTTAATCTTTTCAAAAAATATTTTCAGTTCTTTGTTTCTCTGCTACCTTCTGGGAAAGGTAGTCTTATCCTTTTTCCAGGTTACCAATTCTCTTTTCAGCTGTGTCTCATCGTCTGTTTTACCCACCAATCAAGTTTCTAATTTCAGTTATTAGGCTTCTCATTTCTAGATATTTTATTGATTCTTCGTCAAATCAGCCCGGTAGTTTTTCATCAACTCATTTTCCTTTTTCATACCTGCTACATTTTAAACAGGCTTACATATTTATTTTATATTCTATATCTGATAACCCCAACATCTACTTTCTTTGTAGGCTTGATTTGTAGCTATTTTTGCTGACCCTTGCTAATAGTGGCCTACTTCCTTTTGTGTTTTGACTTTTTAAAAAATTGTGCACCCATATTTCTTAGAACTTCTTTTTGATAGGAATTCTCTGAGGCCGGGGTTTAGAGATGTCTATGCAGAGATTTGTGCCAGGTGCCACTACCAATGGTGGGCCAATTTTCTGTTTGTGTGGGCTCTTTTTTGAACTCAGATTTTAAAAATTAATTAATTTAGCTGTGTCATGTCTTAGTTGAGGCGTGGGGAACCTCCATCACATCACTTGGGCTCTCTCACTGCAGTACACAGACTCTCTAGTTGTGATGCCTGGGCTTCGTTGCCCCGTGGCACGTAGGTAGGATCTTAGGTCCCCAACCGGGGATTGAACACACATGCCCTGAATTGCAAAACAGATTCCTAACCACTGAACCATCAGAGAAGTCCCTGCTTGTGTTTTTTTTAGGCCACATGAGCAGAATGAATTCTGATCCCAAGCCCAAATGAGGGTGAGCTTGTGGGTACAAATTTTCACAGAGGGAGTTTTGTTCCTCTGTATTTTCCCCTTCCTGCCAGAGTGAAGGCAAGTTTTACTTAGTTCATGTTGGGAAGATCCCACTTTATACAGGGGTGGGAAGACTGAATTCCCAACTTGCCTTGCTCACACTTTCTCTCCTGCCCCCCAGCACAGTGTGTCCACGTCCAGACTTTGGTTGACCAGCTATCCCCTGGAAAAAACTCTCACTTGCTCTTATGGAATTGCATTTCTTGTCCACTCTGAATTCTGAAGGTTATCTTTACTTTCCCACAGATCCATTCATGCATTAAAACTATTTTAAATAATTCATCCTGTAATTTTAAGTTTTCTATATTGAGAAGATAGCTTGAGGTTAAAAGTCAGCCATACGGCCCAGTTTTATTTATTCTTCATTCTTTCACTTATTCATGCAACTAATATTTCCTTGAGTACCTAGCCAAGTCCTGACTTAGGTAAAGGGACTACGGAGATCAATAAGACATTTCCTGCTCTTGGGAGCTCACCATAATGTAAAGTCCCTTAAAAAGTTAATTGGATGGTGTTTGGAGAAATAATTCAAATTACACAAATAATTTTGCCATTTATTGAGCTCCTAGACTGTCCAGGCACTGTGCCAAGTACTCCATATGTATCATTTCATTGACTGCTCTTGACAACCCCATAGGGGAGGCAGCATTAGGAATCCACTGATGGGGAAAACTGAGGCTCAGAGAGGTTAATTAACTTTCTGGAGGTCACAGTTGCAAGACAGTAGAACTTGGAAATCGGGCTGTCTGGGTTGGGAGTTGGATCTTAACCTTTGTGCTATGGAATGGTCCCCACCATTCTTTCCTCCTTCCTTGATGACATCCCCTTCCCTATCCTCGCCTCTTCCCTCAACCACCTGGCTCAACAGTGACTTCCTGGCCTTGCCATGAAATCTGGGCCAGATATATGCTGGGGCATGACTCCCTCCCAGGCAGTCCTTAGAAAGACCTCTTTCCTGCCAAGAAACAGCTCTATAAAAGGATACAGTGAGGGCAGCCTCATTAATATTTGCTCCTTCTGTCATTTTGGCAGGAAGAAGTGAGATACCATGGCAGGAGGGCCGTGTACCTGGCAAGAGGAAGGGTCTGGTGGCTGATTTTTCCCAGCAGAGGGGTCAGACTGGGTGGAGGAATCAGAGCCATCCTCAGAAGGGGGTCCCCAAAGGATGGGAAGATGCCTGGAATAGATGAAGGGTGGGGGACTGGGTACTCACCCCCAGGGGCTCAGAAACAGGGCCACCTCCCAGCTGGGGCCGATTCCTTTGGGCCCACAGGGGTGGAGTGGGGAATATTCTTTGTGACCAGCCTGACCCATCCTGTGCTGTGTGTGTGCATGTCTTTCTCTTACACACTCACACAACTGTGCATACCCTAAAGAGGGACCTGGCTTCCTGAGTCATGTCTTTGTCCCCAGCACACTTAGCTAAGAGCCTGGCTCCCAACTATAAATATCTGCTGAACAGATCATGATGATAGGCATTTGAAATTTTCTAAAAAAGTTTGTGTATTATACATGAATAAATGCTCATTGTGTGATTAAGCACTAAAGAAGCATAATATGGGCGGGGGAAGGAAAATCCAACCCCTTCTCTTCCCCTCACAAAACCACTGATAGCAATTTGGTGCGTCTCCTGCCAGATGGTTTTCCAGAATGCTTGAATTTGTTCTGTCTCTCTCTCTTTCACACACATGCCACATATACACACAGATGTGTGGGTCCTCTCCAACCCCATCTTTGCTGAGGCACCCACAGATCTTGAAAGACCCCCCTATTCCCACCACCCACTCTTGCTTGGTCAGGTTGCCTCCAAGCCCCTCAAAGGTCCTGGGCTCAGCCGAGACCCTGAGCCAGATGGTGCATGCTGCCCCATTTGCAGCCCTCCTCCTCTGCTAAGAGGAAGGGATGAGCCAGGGGAGGCTGGGGAGTGTGGGAGCAGTCCCCAGGAGGGGGTCCCCAAAGGAGAGGGAGAGAAAACACAGAGTGTCCGCATTTTCAAAGAAAACCTCTTCTGGGAGGCCTCTTCTCCCCTTTCTCCCTCCTCCTTCTTATCAGCCCTCCCACCCTTTACCCCTACAGGGTCCCAGCCTCTCATCGCCCGCTCTGATCTGGAACCCTGTGCGCGGAGGTCTCGGCTTGCTCTGAAGGCTTGTCATGTCTGCGTTTAATGAAGCTTAATTATCTTCCAAGATTCAATGAATAATTATAAATCTTTTCAAGATGCAATCACACGGGTTCATGCTTCATTAACAGTGGAAAATCAATTGTAATTCGCGTAATTCCTCTCTTCTGGAGATCAGTCTGTTTGTACACGCTCCCCCTTCTCACCCCACTTTGTCTCCCCCAAGAAGTACATCAGATGTCTGGCTTTTTCCTTCAGAATTGATGACTCCTGGGGGTGGGGGTGCAGAGAGCAAGGCCCAAGGGAAGGAGAAGGGAGGAGAAAGAGAAGGATGGTGCTAGTGGGACCCAAAGTAGATACTTATGCTATTATAAGAAGTTGGGAGAGGGGCAGGGAGGAGGGACGTTCTCTCCAAGTCCACGAGAAAGCAGTGTTTCTTAACCTTTTTGTTGGGGAGGAGGTGTCATCAAAATGTGAAAATCTGATGAAAGCGCTGACACCAGCTGAAAGATGCACTGGCAGAGGGGCCCTAATGGGCCTAATGGGGGCGGGAAGAACAGGGCAGTCTGCAGGGGATCAGCCAGACCAGTGGAGGGAGCCAAGGGAAGTCTTCTTGCAGAGATCCAGGTCCCTCAAAGTGATCAGAGGATGAGGGCTCCACAATCCTCCACTGCTGGTCCACTCTCCTCCCTCGAGATGTAGTTTGAAGCCTCTAAGTAGCACTGTTAACGGATTTTTCTGTAATGATGGGAATGTTTTCTCTCACCCTGTCCAAGACAGCAGCCACCAGCCTTTTGTGGCTATTTAAATTTAATTGGGCTTCCCTGGTTGCTCAGATGGTATAGAATCCGCCTGCAATGCAGGAGACCCACATTCGATCCCTGGGTCGGGAAGATCCCCTGGAGAAGGAAATGGTGACCCATTCCTGCATTCTTGCCTAGAGAATTCCATGGACAGAGGAGCTTGGCAGGCTACAGTCCATGCGGTTGCAAACAGTCAGAGACAACTGAATGACTAATACTTTCCACTTGCATTATAAGAACAATACAGTTCTTCAGCTGCATCAGCCCCATTTCAAGTGCTCAACCACCATGCATGGTTAAGTGGCAGGCAGTTGGACAACACAGAGCATTTCCATCTTCACAGAAATTTCTGCTGGATGCAGCAGAGCTAGAGGGTCCTCAAGTATGCTAGCACCCCATCAGCCATCACAAGCTGCCCCAACTTTATTTTAAATATCTCTGATTTGGCCCTTTATTAGGTTCTTATTGCCACTGTAATAAATTACCACAAATTTAGCAGCTTTAAACAGCACAAATTTCTTATAGTTTTGGGGTTCAGAAGTCTGACATGGATCTCACTGGGCTAAAATCAAGGTGTTGATACAACTGTGTATTTTTCTGGAGGCATGGGGGGCGGGAGGCGGCAGAAATCTTTTTTCTCATCTTTTCCAGCTTTTAGCGGTCACCAGCATTCCTTGGAAGATGGTGCCCTCCTCCCAACTTTTAGCTTCAAAGTCACCAACACCACATCTCTCGTGGCACTGCTAGGAAAGTGTCTTTTTTAAGGACTCATGTGATTAGATTGGGTCCACCCAGATAACCCAGAATACTCTCTCCATTTCAAGATTCTTAATCATATCTACAGAGACCCTTTTTCTATGTAAGGTAATATATTCACAGGTTCCGGAGGTTAGACATGGACATTGTTTGGGGACCATTATTCTGCCCATCTCAGGTCCCAAACTTTATTTTCCATAAGGAAACCCTGAGATCCAAAGAGGAGAGGTCCCTCTCCAAGGTGACACAGAGTGTTGTGGGTACTGTGGTGTCTGCCCAGACCCCCTCCTCTCGAGCACAGACCCGCGCCCAGGTGACAGGATTATGAGCTCTGACAACTCACAGCTGTGTCCCTCACGCGGCATTGCCCTTGGTCACAGGGAACTGCCTTGATCAAGGTTACACTCTCTGCCAGTGACTTTCTGATGTGGAAATAATAAAAAGTCTGTCTCCTTTACTGCTTTCAGGACCATTCTAAGGGACCAGACTAGGTCCAGACCCCATGGGATCAGCCCGAGTGTCACCTGTTACTGCATCGTGGGCCGGCTTCTCCCTCTGGCCAGTTCTGCCATCCTCACTGCTCTGCAGGTTCATCTCCTGAAAGATGCTGTGATCTCTGTCTGCAAAGGTCCATGGGACAAAGCCCAGCTTAGTTCATAACACACTTTATGATCTGGCCCCTGCTGACCCCTCAGCTTTAGCAACTCACACGTCCCCCATGCTCAAGCCCTGATGAGTCACTTTTAATTTCCCAAATGTCCCAGAACTTTTCTGCCCCTAAACCGTTCCCCGTGCTGGTCCTGCTACTTGTGATGTCCTTCACCTCTCAGCCCACTCCTCCTTATTCTTCAGGAGTCAGCTTTTATGTCACCTCCTCCTTGAAGCCATCTCAGATCTCCCTCCCTCCTCCAGTCTCCTCCGCTAAGCTCCCATATCTCCCCGGACCCATTGCTTGTGTGGCTTTCACCAAAGTCTGCAGAGGGCCCTGTGTCTTATTCCTTTCTGTATCTTCAGACATAGCATCTTGCCCAGAGTTGGGGCTCACTGAATGTGTGTTGACTGACTCTTTGTGACCATTGCTGATCCTGTGAGGGGTGTCCTACTATCCCTAGTTCCATAGAAGGAAAGTGTGGTTGAGAAGGGAGTGAGATCCAGGGCACAGCTTCCTCCTTGAGACTTGTTTCTCCAAGAAAAGATGGCCTGGCAGCTTCCCAGACTCCAGCAGGTCACGGCTGGGGGTGGAGCTGCCCACAGATGACTGGGTATCTGAGTTAGACAAACAGAAGATGTAGCTCCTGCCTATTGAGTGATTGTCTTCCACACATATGTTTCTGGTAATCAATTGGTGCATCATTAGCCCAGGGCAGTGGTCTCAGCTCCAAATAAAATGCAAATGTAATTGGTTTCCTTATGCCTGGTGGGCAGGGCCCTGCCACATGCAGACTTCTCTCCCAGGAGTGGGCCAGGCTGCCTCTCAGACTTGAAAAGGCTCATAATTGCAGGGCCTACCCAGTGCACTGGCAAGAGCCAGGACCAGGCTTGGGAGAAGTGAAATAATGGGCTCCTGATTACCCAGTGGTTGCGAGCAAGGTGCTGACTCCAAGCTGGGGATTTGTGGAGTGGGGAGGCAGAGAGGACAGCAGTCCCCATTTTCTGCTGGCTTGGGCAGAGATGGAGCCAGGGGACTTCTTGTGCCTGGGGAGGCCCACTTCCTACCACAAAGCTCACTGAGACCCCTCATGCCTCACAGAGAGACAATGTGGGCCCATGGAGTCTGGGATCCTCTCCCATCCCCACACCATTTGCCAGCCGCACCCCTCAGAGCCTCACTTTGTACCAGGGAAGCAATATCATCTACCTCACACGGAGGTTGTATAGGTGATATACAATGTGCCCGCGATGCCCTGTTCAGAGTTGATGCTTCACAAACAGATGTTATGGTGTGGTGATGATAATTGCTCACATTTATTAAGTACTTACCTGTGCCATTGGGAAAGACCTTGATCCTAGGAAAGATTGAAGGCAAAAGGAGAAGGCAGTGGCAGAAGATGAGATGATTAGGTAGCATCATGGACTCCGTGGACTTGCATTTGGGCAAACTCTGGGAGATAGTGAAGACAGAGGAGCCTGGCGTGCTGTAGTCCATGGGGTCATGAAGAGTCAGACATGATTTAGGGATTGAAAAACAACAATACCTGTATCAGGCCATGTTCTGTTGTGCATCCATTATTTCATTCCACCCTTATAAAGATACTGTGAATAGATGCTATTATGCCCATTTAACAGATGAGGATAGTGAAGCACGGAGCAATTTGTTTACCTAAGGTCACACAGCAGTGGGCAGTGGAGCCAGGATTAAGGCCCAGGTTGTCTGTCTACACAGTCTGTGTTTGTCATCTTTGCTAGGGTGCACTGTCTCTGACTGGATCCTTGCTTTGGTCCTCCCTAAATATCCCTGCTTTTCCCCTTACTCCCCGAGACCTGCCAGGTTGAAACTTTCTCACGTCTGTTAACTGCCCTCTAGGAAACAGGTTTGACCCTCCCTACTTCTGGAGTCTGGTGAGCGGGCCCTGAAAGGGCAGCTTGTTGGTGAGTCACGTGGTCTGAATATCAGTCATTTGATTGGTAGAATCTATTTTGTCCCTAGAATCCTAGCTGCAAGGGAGTCTGGAAAATACAGTTTAGGTTGTACAGCTTCTACAGTTCAGAATCTCACACTACAAAGAGGTGGAACCTTGCTTTTGGTTCATCTTATACAAAGGAACAAAGAAACTCTGCTTCCTCCAGGCTCCTTGACTCTTTGGCTTTCTCTGGCCCTGCCCTCCCCCAAGCTCTTGTACTTTGATACTGAGTGTGGCATAGCCAGAGTTCGATCCTGGTTGGCTCTCTCTCTTTTTATCTGTGTGATGTTGAACAAGTCACCTAACCTCTCTGACCTCATTATTCTTCTCTGTGAAGTGGCAATAACAGTATCCTCCTGAAAGATGTTGTTGTGAAGGTTAAATGAGATGTTGTAATGTGAAGAGCCTCCATCAGAGCCAGTCCAGAGCCTGCACATGTGGGTACCCCATGGGTAAACCGGAGAGAGCTTTGAACTATTTCTGGAGCTGAATTATTAATTTTTTTACATTTTTAAAATTTAATTTTTAAGTTTATTTTTGACTCTGCTAGGTCTTCATTGCTGTGTGTGGGCTTTCTATAGCGGTGGTGACTGGGGGCTACTCTGTAATTGCAGTGCATGGATTTCTCATTCCAGTGACTTCTGTTGTTGTGGAGCATGGTAGAGCTGAATTATTACATGTTTCCCAAGTGGTAGCTGTGGATTGAATGAATTCTCTCTCTGCCCCAAGCCCTTTCCCCTGGGTGGCTCTTCTACCAGGCAGGGGACAGTGGCAGAATCTATGATGGTTTGGGGAAGGGTAAAAGTCAGAGCTCTCTGGAATTGCTGGCAGCATAGATCCTTGAAGAAGCTAGGTCCCTAGAGAAGAAGAAGGTTGTTCTGGCTGGTTTAGCAGGTGTTAAAACAAGACAAATTCAATCAGTCTATCTGCTCAAGTGTTTGCTAAGCAACAAACAGAATCACAGATTCTTTCCTCTCTACCTGTCCAAAATTTTCCTATCTTCAAGGTTCACCTCAGGGACTGCCTCCTACAGGAAGCCTCTCTTGACTTCCCAAACTCATCTCAGGTTTTTGTCTTATTGTCTTGTTTTCTCTAACGAGCACCGCGGTTGGCTTGCCACCTCGGTATGCGGTTTGGTTGTGAATGCATGCAAGCAATGTGTCACTAACAACCATGGAAGTATCAACCCCTGTGAGTAATTTGCTTTAAAAAATCTAATAGAGTAGATTTAATGTTATCTCTCTAATGAGGTCGCTGTCACTCATCCCTTGCGCTTCCTTGCAGGGAGGCGAGCAGAGGCGTTATATCTGGGAAGAGCATGGCCCCCAGGGCTGTCTCATCACTGTGGCAGCCCAAGGGTCATAAACGGTCAGGGCAACTGTGAGTGATCGTGGGGTGTGTGCATTGCGATTTTATGGCTACATCCATTTCCTTTTACAGGCTGGATTTTATTAAACTCTGGGTGAGCTCAGATGGGGGAATTATTGGACTGTTATAATGAGGATAGTTAACCCCTCTGGGGCACTTTCTCACTTGTCCCAGATGCTGCGTTCGGAACTCTGCGTGCACAATTATCTTCTTAATCCTCCCGCAAGACTTTAAAGCAGGTTCTATTATTCTCCTCATTTTAGAAAGGAAAACCGAAGCTCGGAGAGGCTGAGAAACTTGCTCAAGGTCACCCAGCTGGGTGGCAGAGCAAGGATTTGAACCGAGGTTTGACTGAGTCCAGAGTCTGCTTTTAAAAAATTCTTTCAAGATGTCCATTGGGCCCCTTTGTATCTGTTCATTCACCCACCAAGTGAAGGCTGGGCATCGTGCTGGGTGCTCAGGAACATCAGAAGAGAGGCTGAGGGGGCCAAGCCCAGTGGCCCCAGGGTTCCCTGCATCCTTGGGGAAAAGTTGCTACCCACCCGATGCCCTGGGGTCCCATCATTTCTCCCCACTCAAGGTCAGAGCTCCAGTGATTCTCCCATCCCACCCTCTCCTGCATCACCTATTTCCCCTCTCCACTGGGTCATTCCCAACACCATAAAGCATGCTATTATTTTTCCCATCTTAAGAAAAGAATCTTCTCTACACCACGTCTTTCTCTTCCCTGGCTCCCTATTTCTCTTTCCCTGTACAGCAAATCTCCTTGAAAGAGTTATTGTGCTGTCTCCGCTTCCTTTCCTCCAGTGCCTTTTGAGTCCATCCCCATCAAGCTCTCACCCCCATCACTCCATCAAAACTGTTCTTGTCACAGTCAGCCGTGACCCCCTTATTGCTTAATTCAATGGTCAATTCTTAACCCTCTTTGTACTTGTTGTATGTGCTGTCTTTGACCCCAGTTGTTCCCTTCTCTTTGGACCTGATCTCTTAGCTTCCAAGATACCTCCTCTCCCAGCTCTCCTCCTATTTATCCCCATTTGCTCACTCTCTGCCTCTTTTGCTGGTTCCTCCTCGTCAGCCTGACCTGAGTGTACCAGCACTCCATTTTCAGACTTATCCTCTCTATTCACACACACTCCCTAGATACTCTCATCCAAGTTCCTAGCATCACACACTATATAAATGTAGATGCCACCCAAATGTCTATTTCCAGCTCCAAGTTGTCCACTGAACTCCTGACTCATATATCCAGCTGCCCACACAACATCATTGCTCAGATGCTAAAAGACACCTCAAATGTAACATACACAAAACTAAGCTTCTGATCTTTCCTCCAAACCTACCCCACCTCCCCATCCCCAGGTGATGTTAACTGCATCCTTCCAGTTTCCCCAGGCCAAAAATTTTGGAGTCACTCTTGATTCCTCTCTTTCCCTCACCCTCCATATCCAGTCCATCAACAAATCTTGTCTGCTTTGCTTCCAAAATATACCCAGGATCCAGTCTCTTCTTACCACCTCCACGGTTACAACCCTCTGAGCACCTATCATTGTTCTTCTAGTTTATTGCAGTGGTTTCCTGACCTGTCTCTCTGCTTCTGCTCTTGCCCTTCGCTGTATTCTCTGCTCAACAGCCAGAGGGGTCCTGTTAAAACACAGCTCAAATCGTGTGACTTCTAAAAACCCTTCCCATGGCTTCTCATCTCACTCAGAATAAAAGTCAAAGATTCATTATGACCTGTGAGGTTTCACATGACCTGGTCCCTCCTTTCCTCTCTGAACACATCTCCTCCCACTTGGCCCTTGTCAGCTCCACACCTGCTTCCTTCAGTTCAGTTCAGCTCAGTTCAGTTCAGTTGCTCAGTCGTGTCCGACTCTTTGTGACCCCATGAATTGCAGCACGCCAGGCCTCCCTGTCCATCACCATCACCCGGAGTTCACTCAAACTCAAGTCCATCGAGTTGGTGATGTCATCCAGCCATCTCACCCTCTGTTGTCCCTTTTCCTCCTGCCCCCAATCCCTCCCAGCATCAGAATCTTTTCCAATGAGTCAACACTTCGCCTGAGGTGGCCAAAGTATTGGAGTTTCAGCTTTGGCATCATTCCTTCCAGAGAACACCCAGGACTGATCTCCTTCAGGATGGACTGGTTGGATCTCCTTGCAGCCCAAGGGACTCTCAAGAATCTTCTCCAACACCACAGTTCAAAAGCATCAATTCTTCGGTGCTCAGCCTTCTTCACAGTCCAACTCTCACATCCATACATGACCATTGGAAAAACCATAGCCTTGACTAGACGGACCTTTGTTAGCAAAGTAATGCCTCTGCTTTTGAATATGCTATCTAGGTTGGTCATAACTTTTCTTCCAAGGAGTAAGTGTCTTTTAATTTCATGGCTGCAGTCACCATCTGCAGTGATTTGCTGACCCTCAAACACCCTACACACGCTCCTGCCCCAGGGCCTTTGCACTTGCTGCTCCTGGTGCTTGTTGTTCTCTTTCTCAGAAACCCACTGGTTCCATTCCCTCCCTTCTTTACATTTCTTACTAAATGATTCTCTTCAGTGAAGCCTTCCCTGCTGCTGCTGCTGCTAAGTTGCTTCAGTCGTGTCTGACTCTGTGCGACCCCATAAATGGCAGCCCACCAGGCTCCCCTGCCCTGGGATTCTCCAGTCAAGAACACTGGGGTGGGCTGCCATTTCCTTCTCCAATGCATGAAAGTGAAAAGTGAAAGTGAAGTCGCTTAGTCATGTCCAACTCTTCGCAACCCAATGGACTGCAGCCTACCAGGCTCCTCCATCCATGGGATTTTCCAGGCAAGAATACTGGAGTGGGGTGCCATCGCCTTCTCCAGAAGCCTTCCCTAGCCTCCTAAAATGCCCACCCCCACGATTACTCCCATTCTTCACCCATGCTCTACTCTTTTTCTTAGCACTAATTGCTAACCCAACATGCACGTTGTTTACCTGTGTGCTGACTGTATCTCCCACTGGCATATCATCTCCATGAGAGCAGAGGCTTCGGTGCTTTTTAAAAATACTGCTGTACCCGAGTCTCTGGTGCACAGATAAAGTTTAATGAATGAGTGAGTGAATGCCCTCTCCTGTCCAGCATGAATAGATCCAACTATACACAGCATCCATGACACTCCCCCTGGTGTGGGGGATGCAGAAGAGTATCCCCAGACAGCATGTGGGCTCTGAATACAATGGGATTCTCTACTTTCTTGGGGAGAACATTAAACAATTTTGTTGGGCCAACTTGAATTTGTATTTTCTTATGCCATTGGATGAAGTGATCAAATATCTACTTTATAGATCAATATTTACAAATCTATATTTGATTAGTTAAATGCATCTATTTAAAAGCATGTATCTAAAACAGGTGTTGGGACTTCCCTGGTGGTTCTAGGGGCTAAGACTCTGTACTCCCAAAGCAGGGGTCCTGGGTTCAATGCCTGTTTAGAGAACTAGATCTCACATACTGCAGCTGAAGATTCCACACGTGGCCTTTTTTGAGCTCCTAGTGTTTGCCCAGCACTGGCGGATGATGTAGCAGTGAGCAAGGCACGGCCCCCTTCTCCCTCACTCACTCCAGGCAGAAAGCCAGGCTGTGTGAGCTGGGAGGGGCGTGAGGACCCCACCCTGCATCCTCCACAGGCCTGATCCCATTTCTATGGTTTCTCCCTCCCTCTCTGACTCAAATTCTTCCTGCATTTCAAATCCTACCTCCCCAGGAAGCCCTCCCTGACTGACCCAGCTCACAACTCGCCCTCTTGCTTCCCTACCACACAGGTGGGCAATGAGCCAGAGACAGCAGGGGCTCCTGGAGGTGGGGCCAGTTCACTTCCTCCCTCTATCCCCAGAAGCAACAACCCTAGGTCTCTGACATAAACAAATTCGATAACCAAAGAATGTCCTTGTTGCTGTTGTTCAGCTGCTAGGTCGTGTCCGACACTTTGCGACCCCAGGGACTGCAGCATGCCAGGCTCCTTTGTCCTGCACTATCTCTCGGAGTTTGCTCCATTTCATGTCCATTGAGTCGGGATGTCCTAGATGGAAGGAAAAACTGAAGGTCAGAGGGGGCAGTAACTTGCCTGAGTTCACACAGCAGGTTAGCAGCAGGACTAGGACTAAAATCTTCTCTCTAGAGTCCTTTCTGCCTGTTTTGATGATAACCAATCTTTCTTGAGGGGCTTGCCAGGTGGCTCAGTGGTAAAGAATCGGCCTGTGAATGCATGAGATGTGGGTTGGGAAGATCACCTGGAGGAGGAAATGGCAAACCACCCCTGTATTCTTGCCTGGGAAATTCCATGGACAGAGGAGCCTGGTGGGCTACAGTCCACAGAGGTCACAAAAGAGTCGAATACGACTTAGTGACTATACAAACAACAAACAGTCAAAACCTTTCTTGTGCATTTTTATTTGTCTGGACCTGTCTAAGTACTAAGACACGTGGTCTCATTCAGGCTGTCAACGGTTCTTCAAGAAAAGTACTAACATGATCATCCCCTCCCTGCCTACAAACACACTGCCTGAGGCCTGGAGAAGCCCGAGTTGGACTTCAGATCCTCCATAGTCAGTCAGTGATGGATCATCATGCCAACCCAGGGGAATCATCAAATCCATGCTCTTTACCACTGCATTGATTCACGGATTCAAAGTTCATCAGGGGGAGCTGGATAGGTCTTGGGGGGCTGTGGACCCCCTGAAAGTTCTTGTGTGTGCATATTGAGGAGGAGAGAATCCATGGATTTTATCAGTTTCTCAAAAGAGTCTAAACCCCCCAAACTAAGTCTCACTCTTGGTGTAATATTAGTTGCATGGTTACTCATTAGGATGGGGCTGTGTGTCAGTCCCTCAGTTGCGTCTGACTCTTTGTGACCCCATGGACTGTAGCCTGTCAGGCTCCTCTGTCTATGCAATTCTCCAGGCAAGAATGCTGGAGTGGGTTGCCATTCCCTTTTCCAGGGGATCTTCCTAACCCAGGGATCAAACCTAGATCTCCTGCATTGCAGGCAGACTCTTTAGCTTATGGTAGTGGGGTAAAGAGGTGTGTGTGTGTGAGAGAGAGAGTAAGAGAGAGCTAGGATGAAGGTGGGGTACAGGCACCTGCTGTCTCTATTTTCTTGTCTTTGCCCCTGATGTTCCCTACTGAGGGGCCCTCCCGTGCCAGCAGCCCGTGGGCACCGCAGGGCCAGGCTGGGCACATGCCTGTGCTCCCACACACAGGGGTTGCACTCAGCGCCCATTTCCACGCCATGTTTCATTTCTCTTCTGCCCATCAGCTGGGCCTCCCCGGGGCCCGATTTCCATGGTTGCTTTATGGAAGATGTCAGCTCTCGGCTCCACTCTCCGGCCTGATGTAGTTATTAGGAAGAGTGGCAAGAGGAGACAACACCAGGAGAGAAGGTGGGGCCTGGGGTCCCGGAGCAGCTGCCAGGATGGTGTAATCCCTCATTTCCCATGTCACTGGCACCGACTCCACGCTCCTGCCATCACTTCCTATTTAGAACTGCATAATAATTAGGAGGTGTATCTGGAAACAAAAATAAGCTGACAGCATGTGGCTAATTTTACTGGGCCTCAGTGATAGTATTAATCTGGAGGAAGGGGAGAAGGTGGGAGGTGGCTGTGTGAATCATCAGGACCCAAGTGGCTTCTGGCTTGGCTGCTGGTCTTGACCTGAGGCCCCCAGCTTCTCTCTGCCTGGGTCCCGGGCCTGGTGGAGGCAGAGATGGCTCAGGTCACCAACCAAGGCCCCTGGTGGTCAGCTGGCAGGCGGGCTGGACTGGAGGACTCTTTCAGTGGCTCCCCAAAGCTGAGTCTATGAACACCCTCCACCTATCTCTGGGCAGCTCCCCTGCTTCTGAATTTCCTGGAGTTTCTGCTGCATTGGTATTTGTTGTTCCAGGACATCGTATACACACAAGAATTGTGCTTCGTGAACCATGCAGGTCCTGAGTTTGAATCTTGTCTCTGCCTCCAATTGCCTGGGCGGCCTTGGCTGAATTTCTTTCCTTCTGTTCCCATCACTCTCTCTCTCTGCTTCAGACACAAGAAGATTTCAGCTGTGACCCCAGATAGAGCTGGTTCAAATTCTAATTCTGCTACTCACTGGCTCTATGATTTTGAGCAAGCCTCAGTTTCCTCATCTGCAAAATGGGGATAATAGTACCTACCTTTTGGGGGCTCAAAAGCCATTTGTGGATAAATCAATGAAAGCTCACAATGCAGAGTTGGGCTGGGGAGGTCAGGGGGACAGAATGAGCATGCCCCCCACCCCCTGTGCCCTTGAAGCTCACCATGTGGGCAGGGGCAGCCTCTCCACCAAATGTTTGCTCTGCTCTCCTGTCCCCAGGAGAGGGGATACATGGTCCAAGGGTGCAGAGAAGGACTTTCATCCTCTTGAGTGGGGATGTCAGGGGCATTTTCTATTGCCCGGCCCTGCAGCCATAGTCAGGTCTACACAGGTAATAAGACAGGACCCAGGAGGGCAGCCATGCTGTCTTGCTCCGTTATGTCCTCATGCTCAGCACCTCGTTGGTTCTCAGCAGAGACTTGCTAAGTGAATGAATGGCTTGTCTCTGCCCTGACCTGAGACAACACGATGGGGCCAATCAAGAGGAGGTGGAGTACTGGCCCAGAATGCAAGTTCTCGGCCTGTAAACCCAGTATGCCCAGGGGGAGGGGCCCATGTGAGCCCTCTGCCCCAGGTGTAAGATGGGCTGACAGGGACTCTGTTGCTGTGTCTCAGCAGCAAATCCCCCTGAGAACCAGCTGCTGTCCCCATTGGAGGGGACAGACCCTCAGACTTGGCTGACCCCAGGGCCAGTAGCCCACTCCACCATGGAGGTGGCCATCCACATTGTACTACCTGGCTGGCAAGTGCCGCCCCTGCGGGGAGGTCCCCCTGGCGGCTTTGGGGCTCATCCGCACAGGTGAGGATGCTCTGCTAATGACTGCTGAGTCAGAAGCAGCAGATTGAAGGGCATGTCATCCGCCACAGGCTCAACCTCTCACTCAGGAACACACACATCACCACGTCATCTGTCATCCCCTCTGCCACCTGCAGCTGCCAGCTGCATCCACTCCTCAGGGACCTTCTCCTGTAACTCACATAGGCAGGTGAGGGGAGCCTATTTCAGTGCCCCCCAGGGAGCAGAGAGGAATTTCCTGGTGGCTCAGTGGTTAAAAAAAATCTGCCTGACAATGCAGGAGGTGTGGGTTTGATTCCTGGGTTGTGAAGATCCCCTGGAAAGGCAAATGGAAACCCACTCCAGTATTCTTGCCTGGACGATCCCATGGACAGAGGAGCCTGGGGGCTACAGTCCATAGGCTTGCAAAGTCAGACATAGCGACTGAGCACAATCTCGAGCACAAAGGAGCAGACAGCACATGGCTGGCTGGGATGGTGCAACAGTGCTCCCTATGGCTGCCCATCGAGGGCGCTTCCTCTGTCTCTGCCCCGGCCCCCAGCCAACACTGAAGCTGGAGAAGCCTGAGGCAACCCCAGCTACGTGCAGCACTGGGCCCAGAGGTCAAGCGCCAAACCACAGTCCCCCTGGGAAGCAGCTGAGCAGGGATCCTGGTTTTTCTCCCAAACAGCCGTGTCTCCCACACGGAGCTCCCCTCCCCACCTGGCTCCAAGCAGCAGGTGGTCTTTCTCTGGGCAAGTGGGGCCTGGAGATCACACTTGGCTCTCTCACCACCATTGCCATCATCTGTCCTGCCCTCGAGCAGGGCCTGGTTCTGTGTCTCCCACAGGCAGGCAGGATGTGAAGCTTCCCACCACCCGCCCCAGCCCAGCAGGCTCCTCAAAGGCAATAATTGTCAGGAGAAATTTGCCAGCAGAGTGAAATAAAGAGCGTTGAAGGTATAAAGAGTTGGAACTGCCGCTAAGAAGCTGTTTTATATAGACTTTCATTCCCCAGATCAGAATGAGAACACGAGTTTTTTTTTCATCTGTGCCAAAGCCTGTATGCACCAAGAAGGCCAGTTTGGGTGCAAGAGAGACTGATGGTGGGGCAGGCAGGGGCAGGGGAGTCCAGCTGCCCAAGGCCCCTGTGGTGGCTGGAGGACTTCCTCTGGGTCAGCTTTGAGCCATCCTGTGGTTCAGGACCTCCTGTTCCCCTGCTGCCCTGGATGTACCCCTCCTTGTGTCCACCTCCTCCTGCCCAGTTCCTGAACTGGGGGGTCGGGGCCAGGCAGGCCCAGGGACCCCTCTCCTGCTGCTGCCCACAGCAGCACATGAGGGAGGGAGAGAGATATTCTCTACTGATGCCCTGTGGACCTCTCTTCTCCACCTTGAGGCCCACCTCCTTTTATATAACTTGGCTTAAGTGATATATTTATGGTAGAATACTGAGAAAAAAGATGAGCACAGAGAGAAAAATGGCCTGTGAACCCCACCCCTATGTATTGTGTGCTGTAGCTTTCTGGTCCTTTCTGGCTCTTTCTCCTTCAGTGTTTGTAAACAGGAGCTCCTACTGTTATGTTTCTCTTGTGAGTTGCTTTCTTCTCCCATCCCCCCCCACCTAAGAGTATATCATGAACACATTGTGAAGCTTCTTGGCTCAAGGTCCATCCAGTCCACAGGGTCCCACCCGACGTTGGCTGTGCTTTTCCACTTGTTGGTTGAGAGCATTCCAGCTGACAACAAGCAACCATGAATCCCTCTAACGCACACACATGACTTTATCCTTAATGAATCAAGACAGCATCTTTATACCCTTGAAAATGGTCTTGTGCAGATGGGCAAAATACTTTATTTAATCTGTAGGCAACCTGTGAATATGTATGGACCCTTGTAATCAATCTGTGGTCCCTTAGGGGTCCACAGCTGTCTGGGGTGGGGAGGAGCCAGTAAGCACACCCAGGGGTGTGTGTTGGAGTTCAGAGAGAGACAGGTTTGTACTTATACTGTGTCCCACATGTAGACTGAGCCAGTGGAGATGTGATTTGTGATTTGCTGTGTTTGGTTTCAAATCCCCTCTCCCCTTAAGAGTCACTTCCTTAGGTTAAGTGGTACCTCTGGATCTCCTGGCACCCCCATCCGCCCTACTCCTTGAGTGACTGGGGCAGGTAACCCATTAACCCCTCGAAGTCCACCTACTTAGGCATCAGCAGAGATGAGTTGCTTAATTAGTTGGCTGGGTATCAAGGAGGTGGCTCGCAGGCAATGTCAGTTTTGATGAGTAACAGAGGTGGAAAAGACTTGGGCACAGAGGACCAAGGAGGGTCAGCTGGAATGGGGCTCACAGAGGGCACTAAGGTGGAGGCAGCAGGAGAAACTCTAAAGTGAAAGGAGTGGACTTCCCAGATGAAAATAGCCAGAAATAGAGGTGAAAAAGCTATGACAAACCTAGACAGTATGTTAAAAGTCAAAGACATCACTTGGTCGTCAAAGCCATGATTTTTTCAGTAGTCATGTACAGATGTGAGAGTTGGACTATAAAGAAGGGTGAGTGCCAAAGAACTAATGCTTTCAAATTGTGGTGCTGGAGGAGACTCTTGAGAGTCCCTTGGACTGCAAGATCAAACCAGTCAATCCTAAAGGAAATCAACCCTGAATATTCATTGGAAGGACTGATGCTGAAGCTGAAGCTCCAACACTTTGGCCACATGATGCAAAGAGCCGACTCATTGGAAAAGACCCTGATGCTGGGAAAGATTGAAAGCAAAAGGAGAAGAGTACAGCAGAGGATGAGATGGTTAGATAGCTTCACCAGCTCAGTGGACATGAACTTGAGCAAACTCTGGGAGATAGTGAAGGACAGGGAAGCCTGGTGTACTGTAGTCCATGGGGCTGCAAAGAGTCGGACATGACTTAGCAGCTGAACAATAGAGGTGTAAAGATACAGAGGTCAAGCCTTTTTCAATATTTGACCAGGAACCAGCAAGAATACAGAACAGTAATGCTGTGCTTACCAATATCAACACTTTCCTAGAGAAAAACAAACAAACAAACCTTCTTTTCTGGCCCCAACAGAAAATTGTCCAGCTGGTGATGAAGGATCTTTCTAAAACATAAATCAGACCCTTCTCTCCCATTCAATAGCTTCTACCACTCTTGGGCTCAGATAAACTCTGAACAATAGCTCACAAAACCCATGAGCTCTGCCCTGCCTGTCTCTTCCACTTCATTTTGTACATCTTTCACCTACCTTAAGCCCCAGCCCCAGGGCCACCTGTCGTTCCTCCAACACACTAGTCTCTGCCCTGCCTCTAGGCCTTTGCGCTGGCTGTTCCCTCTGCATTTGTTCTTTCCCCAGATCTTTGCATGGCTACTTTTTTCCTAGTATTCAGATTTCTCCTTACATGTCACCACCTTAAAGAAGCCTGCCCTGTCCAGCCAAAGTAAAGTAGCCAAAGTAAAGTAGCCAATCGGCTTCTTTTGCTCCCATCAGTCTACATTTTCATCTGCTTCACTTTTCACCACCTGAGATATTCTTGCTTTTTAATTTGTTTATATATTTACCATCCATCTCTCTCCTTACTATAAGAGCTGCTAGGACTGCTGTCTCCCTAAAACTGTGCCTGGCATACTGTTGGTACTCAGTGAATGCCTGTTGACTGAATGAACAAGGATGGGATTCTTATGCCCAAGCAAGGCAGCCCATCACATCTTGGGAAACTTCTATTTGTTAGAACTGAACAGAGATGGTCGGGAAAGGTTTCATTTTATGTATCAGGGCCAACTGATCGGCAGTAGCTGCCTGGAGCACTGGGTTGAGAATAAGTTTGAAGTCACCTTTGACCTCTGTAGGAGAGAGCAAGAGAACTGTGGTTGATTAGTAATGTCTAACATGGTTTTAATGGTAAGACTAGTGGTATGTATGGCACATATCAGCCACCTCTGGATTAGACTAGAAGTCAGCCTCCTTGAAAGAAGGTGGGGCCTCTTATTCTCCTTTGCAGCCCCCCAGCACCTGGCACATGCTAGGTGCTTGGTTATGTCTGATGCTGGCTGGTCTGCCAAAAGGGATCATTCAGCTTTGAGGCCAGGCTGCTAAAGAGACAGGAGAAAACATCTAAGTGAATGGTTTTCAATATATTTTTTCAAGCTGCAGTGTTCTTTCCTCAAAGAATGTCTTACAGGAAGCCTGTTCTCTATTAGCAGATGAAAGTAAAGTTGTTCTGGCTGAATCTGGGTTTGGAGTTCAAACCCACCTCCTTGCACCTTCACTACCAGAGACACCCCTGAGACATCTTTCAAAAATCTCAGTGAGAAAAACCTAGGTCCAGAGAGAGAAAGTGACTTACCCAAGGTCATACAGTAACTAAGAACTGACAACAAAGTTACCAGTCCCCGGACTCCCAGTTCAGTGCTCTTCCTGCTGCATCTCCAGGGTTTCCCACGGGGCAGGTGCCCTTAGCTTTGGGCTGGTCTTAAAGCCCAAAAAGACATTCTCCACCTCTGTGGGGCAGATAGACACCTGAGCAGCCAGCCCAGCCCAGCCCCTGGGAGGGCAGCCTTGGCCCCTCTTGGCATCAGCACTGAGCTGCTGGCTTCTGCTTTGTTTATCTTGCCTTTGGAGCCCCCGGGGCACAGCAGCAGAAAACAGCTCCCTCTCCCTGGCTGTGCTTTATTAATTAAAGCATTTCCCCTCTTTGGTAGCAGCTGCTTCGAAAGAGCTCAGTGAATGTTTAATTCATTGGTTCAGAGCTTGTCCCCCCACCTATCCCCCCAACACCTCCTTCCTTCAAAGTGCTTTCCCGGGAAACCCTCCAGGCGTGAGAGCTGTTTCCCAGCTTCTCCGCGAAGCTGAGCTGCCTTTCCTGCCGCGCTGCTCCGCTAGCTGAAGGTGATCTGTTATTCTGCTTGAGAACTCCGTAAGGCGTGATCCAGGCTGGGTGCGAGCCCGGGCTCTCCTCCTTGAGATGGTTTAAAAGGCCGCGATGTGTCGAATTACTACATGAGTATTTAATGATTATCTTCCTCGGCCGTTTAGAGGCAAAAAATGAGGGTATTGATTACCCACTGATGCTGACTAAAGGCCTGGTCCCCAAGGTTTTGTTGTGTATGTTGGGGGGCGGGGTGGGTGCTGCTGGCATGAGGTTGTCTCTGAGAGGGGACTGGGGAAGCAACATCTAGGACACTCTGTCCTCTTTATAGCTGTGTTAGGTAGGACAGAAGGGCCCTGCCGCCCATGGTCTGACTGCAGGCTCACCTCCAGTGGGGCCACAGGGGCCCAGTGTAGGGATGACTTCCTTAGGTGGGAGATTTCAGCTCACCGGCCCTTTCCAATCCCCAAAGATGGGCTTGTCTGCTCATCTGCACACACACTGCAGCCCCCAACCCACCCCACCCCGATTTCCTGAGCTCGAAAGATCCTGTTTGACCTCGGTGGTTGGATGCATACGAACTCTCTCAAGACTGGAGGAAGTGAGCCCCCTGTCCTCCTGCCTGTTAGGCTTGAAAAGAGGAGAGATGTGTGTGGCCTGGTTCAGCCCTCTCCTCCTTTGACTCCTCTTCCGGTTCCCTGGGGCCTTTCCCGATGGTTTAGAAGAAAAGAATCCACCTGCAATGCAGGAGACGCAGGAGATTCAGGTTTGATCCCTGCTTTGGGGAAGATCCCCTGGAGGAGGGCATGGCAACCCACTCCAGTATTAGAGCCTGGTGGGCTACAGTCCATGGGGTTGCAAAGGTTGGAAGCAACTGAGTGACTGAGCACGCATAAGCACCACCAACCCCCTGAGGTCACGGCTCCCTGCCCTACCCCTTCCACAGGTATGTCCCTGGGTTATATCCAATTTCCCTTTCTCTTCCACTCAGGGAAGTACAGCACATGCGGGGGGAACATCATAATGCCAACTGAATTTATGACAAGAAGCACATTCTGTGCAAACCTGGGATCTTTAGGGTGTTAGGAGCAGGCTACCTGGGCCACACCTCACTAGCACAGGGACACAGCAGGGGCCTCCGCCTTGGGGTTGGGACCCACTGAATCAGTGGGGCTGGCCCATGGCCCCGTGGTCAACACACAAGCTCCCAGGCAGTCCGTTTGATCTATCCACTGGATACAAGTCATGTATAACTAAATCACTTTGTTGTACACCTGAAACTAACACAACATTGTTAATCAACTATGCTCCCATATAAAACAATTTTTTTAAAAAAAGAAACAATCATTTACTGAACACTTGGCACACTTAGGCACTGTGTTGGCTAGACACGTTAGCTCACTGAATGAACAGTCACCCTGCTCTAGGAGGCAGGTCACTTCACAGATGAGTAGACTAAGGCAAGTTGAGACTATGTAACTGCTCAGACTCACTCAGCATCAGGAGGTAAGTCTGGGTTTGCACCAGGCCTGAGCCCACGCCCACACCGCTGACAGGGTTTGCTTCATCACACCTGGCAGGGCCACTCTACGTCACCTCCAGCCAGTAGGGTGGGACCCAGGCTTGTCATTCCCGGGTGGTGTCGGGCCAAGTAAGAACACAGCTCTAGGATCAGATTCTGGACATGTTATCTAACACCTGTGTGGCCCCTGGGGGGATGCTGAACCTCCTTCTGCCTCAGTTTCTTTGTCAGCAAAATGATGATAATGATACGGCTTACCTCTGAAGGTTATTGCGAAGATTCCTTTAGGGAGAAGATAAACACAGGAGCGCTGCCTCCTTGGTCTCAGAGTGGGAGATACATGGATAGAGGGAGTTAATGCTCTAGTGTGTTTAAAGGACAAGAGAAAGAAGAGGAGGATAAGAAGGCTCCCAACAGTGGGAGGCAGGGATGGTGTGTGTGTGTGTGTGTGTGTGTGTGTGTGTGTATGTGTGTGTATGGGTATGGGTGTGCGCACACACACACAGGCATGCACCCTGGAGCAGCAGGCTTCAGGTTAATGGTGGACAGGGGTCAGGGAAGGCTGCATGGAGAAGGGGATGGAGCAAAGTAGGCCAAGCCAGTGTCCAAGGTTAGAAGCATTCTACAGTCAGAACAACACTGGCTGGGGGCATGTCTGCTGTTGGAGGAAGGGCTGGGTGGGGGCTGGCATGGAAGGAGCAGAGACAGTGGGAGGAGGTATCCTAGGAAGTGTGGGCAGACCCCATGGCATTGCCGGGATCTTCATAGGGACCCTGCCTTTCCTCTGAGCAGAACGAGGGCCAGTGAGAAATCCAGGTGAATCACTGAGTGCAGGCCCTGGCACAAATAGTGCCCACCAAATAGAAGGTATTCTTTGTTATTCCTTTAAAATAATCCTCTTTTCTGGTAATGGGGCTGAGTAGGGTCCTGGGGAGAAGCTCCCCACCCTTCATGTCCCTGGAAACAAATAATCTAATTAGAAGTTTCCCCATTACAAGTGAACTTCTTTTCCTGTCTGTATGATGAGACTGGCTCCTTTGTCTTGCTTCCCATGGGGAATGAGTAGATTCAGCCAAGTGAGGGCTCCCTGTGCTGGGGGACCTATGGGCAGGAGTGGGCTGGCAAGAGGGTGAACGGAGGAAGGACAGAAAGAGGAGAAGAAAGGGAAAGAAGAGGAAGGAGGGGAAGGAGGAAGGGGAGGAAGGAGGGCACCCCAGCGCAGGGTCAGAATGTCATTCAGTCCTCAGCCAGCTGGGGGATCCCCACATGGCTCCCTCCCAGCGGGGGAGTCTCAAAGAGGTGGTTATTTTGGGTGGCAGCATGATTGGGAGCTTGAAAAGCAGGAAATTGAGTGGTGATTAAGGTTGTAATAAGTTGACAACATCAAATATCATTACCCCTAGAACATGCAAATGATCCCGTCTTTACCTGGGATTTGCCATGCAAATACCAATTAGCAGAGAAAGTATTTGCCTTGATAGGGGGAGCCAGTTCTTCCGATGCCTCCCTCCTGCCCCGCAGAAGGTAAACAAACAGAAGGGGCACAGTGCCAGGGTGGAGAGGGGGCTGGGCTTGAATGTCCCAGCTGAGGACAGGGGGTCCACAGGGTGACCACAAATTTTGTGAAAAACTCCCAGAAACTCTCACGTCCCTGATAGCTCAGTTGCTAAAGGATCTGCCTCCAAGGCAGGAGAACCCTGTTCGATTCCTGGGTTGGGAAGATCCCCTGGAGAAAGGATAGGCTACCCATTCCAGTATTCTGGCCTAGAGAATTCCATGGACTGAATGGTCCATAGGGTTGCAAAGAGTCAGACACAACTGAGTGACTTGCACTTTCAGACCTCCCTGCCACAACCTCTGTCTTTTTCAGTGGCCTCAGAAATTGCTAGAAGCTTCTTGAACCAGCCTCTGGGGCAGCAGGTTTCTGCCCCATGTATGTCCCAGCTGGGAACTGACCTGTGCAGTCTTGCAATCTGGACATCCTTACACCATCAAAAAACTCTTTTCTGCCCCTGGGAGCTACATGGCTGATGATGTCCCGCAGAGAAGGTGTCTGCAATGAGCCATTCGGGGTGGTTTTAGGGCCATGGCCCCAGAGCACCCGCACTACTGTGTCTTAGGCATTGACCTTGGAAGTGTCCAGGGCAGATGACTGACAGCCACTGAATAGGAGCCTCTGGCTCCTCCTTTTCCTTACTCCCTGCCCCTAGTCAGCTGGTACTGTGGAGGTACTGCCACTCATACTAAGAGGAATGTGGCATAGTGTCTGCCCTCAAAGAACTTCTGGTTCCATTTGGCAGGTAGAAGTAACTGTTGCCAGAGATGGCAGACAGTGAAGCAGAAGGTGATCGGCACCAACAGGAGCATCCTAGGCTGTCTGAGAGAGAACTTGCCTTTTGCTGTGACGACATGAGAAGACAATAGTGAGTCTGGGCTGAGTCTTGAAGGAGGAGGAAGAGAGGCGGGGAAGGAGAGGGAGGGAGTTCTTGGTGGGAAGAAGCACAAAGCCAACATTTGGAGGTTGGAAAATGCATGCTGTGTTCTAGGGACAGTGAGTCTGCCATTTATCCAATCTAACCACCCAGAGTTCCTTGGACTATAAGGAGATCAAACCAGTCAATCCTAAAGGAAATCAGTCCTGAATATTCATTGGAAGGACTGATGCTGAGGTTGAAACTCCAATAGTTTGACCACCTGATGTGAAGAACTGACTCATTTGAAAATACCCTGATGCTGGGAAAGATTGAAGGCAGGAGGAGAAGGGGATGACAGAATATGAGAAATTTGAATGGCATCATCGACTTGATGGATATGAGTTTGAGCAAGCTCTGGGAGTTGGTAATGGACAGGGAGGCCTGGCATGCTGCAGTCCATGGGATCACAAAGAGTCAAACACAACTGAGCAACTGAACTGAACTGAACCACCCAACTCTCCAGTCCTAATCTCTCCACCCAAACCATTAAAGCAACACCAACCCATCACCAACCACCTCTCCACACACCACTCAGCTCCCCAGACTAACTGACCCATCCAAGCCACCAATCCTCCCAACCCCAAATCTGTCCACTCATCACCCGATCTCCCACCCCACAGATCAATCCACTTCACCATCATGAACCAACTTACCCACCCACCACCCAACCTACCAGCCCAGGTGAAGATCATAAACTCTGGAGCAGCTGGCCAGGGTTCTTTTAAAGTGGGTGGTGATTAGACAGGGGTTTTTGGAGACATCCATGTCACCTTGGGCTAAGGCAGGTTTAAGGCTTGGCCCAGTGTCTGGATTTAACAAGCAGTCTGTGCATGGCAGAACTTACTATTTAGGTGGATGTGATTTATTTCAAAGCCAACAGGACTGGCTAGGCAGGGGAGTACTGAGGTTAAGCTGAGCTGGAGAAAGGTTAGCCTGCAGGGAGATATAAGTGGGATCAGACGGGGAAGACCACAGAGCTGGGTGCTCAGCAGGCCATTTGTTCAGACCTAGATCTGGTTTGGGAGCGGGGTGCGGGACAGATGCTGGGGACCCTCCCTCCATCCTGCCCCTCTATCCTGCCTCAGGCAGGGACCCATTTGGGAAACTGGCACCCCAAAGTTGTCAGCAGGGAACTTGTTCTTATGCTCAACCCTCATGTCTGAAGCTTTTGCCCAGGCCCAGCAGCAGGGAACAGGCTGTAGAGCTATAGATCTTGTTGCTCTCTGGAGCCCCCAACTGGCCCATCCCCTGACCCATCTTCCATCCCACCGAGTTCCCTGCAGAGAGAAAGTAAAGCTTCCTGCAGCCTCCATCCATCTAGAAGCTTCCAATGGCTTCCATACAGCCGCTCCAGAAACACTTTGATCATCTAAATCCAGGTTGTGTTAATTCACCAGACCCCTTAAACTTGCAGGGCTGTTCTCTGATGTCTAATAAAAAAAGTTCCGTCCCCAGCTTCTTGGAGCATCATGGAGCTACTCGGGGCACAGGAGGTGGGTGAATGTGAGAGCAGCTTCTCAGGCAGGAACTGGCTACCCCCGTCTCAGCACTTCTGCACTGGGCCCAGCAGCGCAGTTCAGGGATTGCCCACCCCACAGCGCCTGGGTAGGTCAGGGCTGACCTGGTGGGTTATTAGCCCCTGGTCGCTGGCTGGCAGAGCTATTACAAGGCACGCTGCAATTTCATGCCCTGTTTCCTCCTTCCTCGGTCTGCAGTTTCTGCTCTATTTGTCCAAAATGAACAGAGATGAAGTGAAACGAATTACAGGCTCCTCCTCCCTGCATCTCTGCCTGCTCCCCTCTGTTCCTCCTTGGTATTCCCCAGCCGGCCCCTCAGCCTCCATGCCAGCTCCTTGGTCTGGTTTTTCTTTCACCTTCTGCTCGTGCTGTCTTAGGCTCTGCCTTCCTGCTCTGTGCCCTTTCCCTGCTCTGTTAAAACCTGCAACTCCATCCTGCTCTTATTCATGCGGACGTTCATTAAGCACCAGTGGTATACCTTGGGAATGCACCCTGTGCCATTTGTCTGGCTCCCACCATCCTTTCCTTGCTGCTGTCCTGTCTGGGCATGGAGGTTTCTCCCCCTCTATATCTCCAGGAGCCCCCAGGAGCCCCATTCACTCACTTGGAATAACCTGGAAGAAGGGGTTACCTCTCTAGCTCCAAGTGTCACATCACTGTTTCAGTTCAGATGGTTATGACTGGACAGCTGGCCCTAGGGTACCCCTTAAATGTCAGGATGACTGCCAGCCAAATGTCAGGATCATTTCCAATGCTAACCCCTTGACTGGGGACTAACTCCACCCCAGCCACAGCCTCACAAGGCCTTGGAGGAGGTGTGGCTTGGGACCAGTTCAGCCCAGCTTTCTTCACTGAGAAGTGGACTGCCAGCTGAGAGCTAATCCCTGTGTCACACGCTGACCAGCTACCTGGGGGAGGGCAAACCCGGGGTGTGGGTGATGGTCCAGGCTGGGCCCCAAGCAGCCCCCTGGCAGAGGGTTGGAGTCGGAACCCAGGTGATTGTTCTCAGTCTCTGATGGGCAGACACACTTGAACTAGACGAGGGGCGGCCTCGGTTACCACATCTGACCCTCCCCCAGGACAAAGGGAGGGCTGGTCTGCAGAGAGCAGGAGAAGAGCAAGGGGACCTGCAGAGAGGCGCCCAAGAGTTGGGCCTGCAGGCTCACAACAGGCAGGAGAGCACGAGACAGAGAAGAAACAGAGACAGATTGATGTCAGGAGAGGCCAGGGAGCAGAGAGAGAGACACACGGAGAGGAAAGAAGACAGACGGGAGCAGAGACAGACAGAGACTGAAAGAGCAATAAAGGACAGCAAAAGGGACAAAGTGGGACAGGCCGATATATAGAGGGAAAGTCACAGGGGAAGCCCCTCAAGTCCTACCATTCAGCCCATGCCCACCTCGCCTGCCCTCGGGTACTGCGAGGCACCTTTCAGACTGTACAATTAAGTTCCCCTTTGTGCACAGGTCAGCAGGAGGAGGTGTCTTGATGTGAACTTGATTCCTGCGGCCTTGTACCAGGAAGGCAGCCCAACTGCTGCTCCCAGGGCCCCTTGGCTGCTCTCCTCCTGTCCTGCTGTCCCCCTGGGGTCCCTCCTCTTACTCTGGCCCTACCCCACCCCCACCGCAGCCTCAGCCCTCTCCTCCCCTTCCCCGGGGATTCTTACGTTCATAAACCTTTATTCTTCTAAATTCATTTCCACAGGTCCTGTCCAGCATCTTCCGAGCATCTGTCCAGTGAAGAATATGCTGAGCCTGGGGCTTAATTTATTCTTTCCATCATCCCTGTGAAGCTAGCATCATTCCTCTCATTTGCAGAAGAGGAAAATCGGTTAGGAAGGTTATGTAACTTACTGGAGCTCATATGCTGGTAAGAGGAGAATCGGGTTTGCTTGTCTTCTCACTCCAACTCCAGAGCTTTTCTCTATTGTACTCAAGTTAAGCCCCCACTATAGACGGCACACAGTGCTGGACACCACAGCATCCCTTTATTAAGAAAGCTTTGGGCAATGATCCCCATCTAAGCTACCTCACCACGGCTTCAGCCCTGGGTGGAATTGGGGGTCATGGAGCCAAGTGGGAAAATTTGTCCGGAAAGGCAGAAGTCCAGAGGGACTCAGGACCTGTCCAAGGTTATCCAGTGTCATCCATCCCCTTTCCAGGGGTCATAGCTTCTGGCTCTTACTCCAGGCTGGAAGGGAGGAAGGTTTGGGGGTGATGGTGGTGGTGGGCAGTCAGGAACCGAAGTACTCATGAAAATGTCCAGCAAGACCCAAGACTCCCTGCATCCTTTCACAGTGGCCTCCAGGGCTCCGGCTTAATTTCTGGACAAGTGTGCTTTCAGAGTCAGCTTAATGGGTTGGGTCTTCCCCACCTAGGAGGTGGATCTGTGGACAGAACAGGGGATGGTAGGAGCTACCCCTTACCCAGGCAGGCTGCATCTCCTAGATCTAGAGCTAGCCCCCTTCTGGGCTTCTGCCGCCTCTTAGCTCTGCAATTCTAACCCTCTTCATCCCTACACTCTCCAATTTCTAAATCAGGAGCTGCAAACTCAGTGTCTACGGGTCTCAGACAGGTGATGCAAACGGGCATGCTAAATGAGGGCATGGTGGGGACTGTGGTTAAGTGGAGATGAATGCTTGTCTCCAGGCGACCACCATCACTCAGTCCAGCCCACTGTTACCACGTGGGAGCGTGATCCTACACAGCCACGTTTCTCCATCGTTCAAGAGGAATTCTAAATCAGGGTTATTCTTTTTGTTTAAACATGGTGCAGGCCAGCCATTTCAAAGAGGCCTGCAGGCCAGATTTGGCTCAAAGGCTGTCAATTTGTAACTATTATTCTAAATGCCCTGAGTTCTAAATGCTTCAGAACACTCCAGCATGCCAAACTCACCCCTATGCACATTGACGTCCAGGATGGATGGCACCCATTTGTGGGGCTGAAGCTGTTTCCAAACCGCTGCCTTCGACAGCAGGGGTGGTAATGACACTCTGACATTAATATTTAAACCACAAACAGAGTTAGTGTGCTAATACCATCCCTGAAGGCTTCGGACTTGTTTAAGTTTTATCCTTGTGAGACCTAATTATTGTCAGCAATGAATCCTGTAAAGCTGCAGGATTAGAGCTGGGGAAGAGGAACTAGGCAGACCCCTGGGATCCGTGGCTTATGGGACTGAAGTGTACGGGCCAAGAGGTGGCCCATGGGCCTGGCTGGATACCCACTGTTCATGTGGACCATTGGAGAGGCCTAGGAGGGGGCAAATGGATCTTTGTGCTCTCCTAACTGTCTCCAAAACTAGGGAGCTTGCTCTTCATCCTTCCTGCACGAGGATGGGGGCATCTCTACCCCACACTCTGGGCAATTCATGCCAATTTCTGACGTTTTACCTGTTAGCCCAATTGTTATGTGACTGTGGTCAATCACTTAGCCTTGCTAGACTCAATTTCCCCCTCTGTAAGAACTTCTAGGATGGGGTTTGAGGGAGAAAAAGTATGAATATAGAGGCTAGCATGCAGAGAGAACTGAAGAAATGATGCTTTCGAATTGTGGTGCTGGAGAAGACTCTTGAGAGTTCTTTGACTGCAAGGAGATCAAACTAGTTAATCCTCAAGGATATCAACCCTTAATATTCATTGGAAGAACTGATGCTGAAGCTGACGCTCCAATACTTTGGCCACTTGATGCAAAGAGCCGACTCATTAGAAAAGACCCTGATGCTGGGAAAGATTGAAGGCGAAAGGAAAAGAGGGCAGCGGAGGATGAGATGGTTAGATAGCATCACTGACACAATGAACATGAATTTGAGCAAATGCCAGGAGATGGTGAAGGACAGGGGAGCCCGGCATGCTGCAGTCCACTGGGGACATGACTCAGTGACTGAATAACAACAACACGCGGGGAGGACTGGATGGACGGTCACTGCTTTATTGTTTTATTGCAACTGGTCTCTACCAAGGGGTTCACAGGAGAGATGCTTTACAGGGAGCAGATAGAATGGACTGGGGCCCTTCCCCTGTCAGTTCCTGGGTCCTCTCACAGCACAGGAGCCCCCTCCAAGGCCTGACCCCACAGCTGCTCCATGCCTCCCTGCTCCCAGCTTGCCCTGGACAATGGCAGTCTGTGAATTTTCTCAGTTTATTTGGGGGAAAGCAAGGCCCAAGATAAAAGCCCTTGGACCAATGTGCTCAAGAAATAAATGGGGCTGTAACTCAGCTGAGGCCTCCTTTGAGGGCGGGAAGGAGGATGCTCAGGCTGCAGGCTGGAGGTGGCAGAGGCTGAGAAACCTGGGGACTAACCAGAGAATGGGCTGAGCCTCCTCTGACCCACCCTGGCCTGGTTTTCTGTCTCGGGGGCAAGAGTAAGATCTTTTTCAGTGGCACCCATGCCAGCACGGAGGACACCAGAGGGGAGTTAGCACCTGTTCCTCCCAAAGCCGTGGAGAAGCTGTGTGCATGCTAAGTTGCTCAGTCATGTCTGACTCTTTGTACCCCCATGGACTATAGCCCACCAGGCTCCTCTGTTCATGGCATTCTTCAGGCAAGAATACTAGAGTGGGTTGCATGCCCTTCTCCGGGGGATCTTCCTAACCCAGGGATTGAACCCGTGCCACTTGCGGTTCCTGCATTGCAGGTGGATTCTTTACCACTGAGCCACCTGGGTGGGGAGGTCATGCACCTCCCCACCCAGGGGAGTCTGTCTGAGTCTGGCTCTATCCCTTAGCATTCTTCCCCACCCCAAAAGGAGGCACTCACCAGCCTTGAAGACAGCATCCACCGTGGGCCAAGCCGCCTCTTGGGAGGGTGATTAGAGGCATCTCTCAGGGTTTAAAATGCACAAATCCTTTGATCCAGCAGTTGCAGTGCAAGAAATCCACCCTGCAGAGAGATTTAACCTGTGTCCAAAGGGTGGCAAGCTGGAGGGTCTAGAAACCACGTCATGCCCATAAGTAGGGAGCTAGTGGGATAAATGGTGGCTCAGCCACACAGTTTTCCTTCTCTTTCCTTGGAGAAGGAAATGACAACCCACTCCAATATTTTTGCCTGGAGAATCCCATGGACAGAGGAGACTGGCGGACTACAGGGTTGCGAATGAATCAGACACGACTGAATGACTAAGCATGCAGCCACATAGCATCCAACATGAAGTTCAAGAAACAGTGAAGCAGCACTAATGTGTGAGCAGGGAGTCACTGGCAAGATCTTCTGGTGACAGAAGGAGGGATGGGGAGAGTGGGTGCCTAAGAAGTGAGACAGCATCACCTAATGACAAATAGTGTATGATCCCACTTACCTGAGGCTCCCAGAGGAACCGAATTCATGGAGACAGAAGGCAGAATGATGGGTTCTGTGGCCTAGGGTAGGAGGCAGGACGGTGGAGCGTCAAGGTTCAATGGGGACAGAATTTCAGTTTGGAAAAATGAAAAAGTTCTGGACACGGTGTGGTGATGGCTGCCCAGCAACATGAATGCCAGTGAAATGTACACTTAAAAATGGTTAAAAAATGGTAAATTTTGTGTTTATAGATAGTTTACTGTCTATAAAAAGGAGGAAAAAAGAAGGGAAATGGGGGTATGGTTGAGGGGAAGCTTACTTTTCATGGCCTATATTCTTTCACACCACTTGATCTTTTAAAAATCACATACTGGGGACTTCCCTGGCAGTCCAGTGGTTAAGAATCTGCGTAACAATAGGGGAGGTGGAGGTTCAGTCCCTGGTCAGGGAATCTAAAATACCACATGCCACGCGTGGAGCCACTGGGTCTACGACTGGGCCCGCGTGCCACACCTGCTGAGCCTCCGACTCTGGAGCCTGCGCACAGCAACTAGAGAGTCCGTGTTCTGCAGGGGAGGATCTCATGTGATGCAGTGAAGATCTCATGTGCTGCAACTAAGACCTGACATAGCCAAATAAATAAATAAAATAAATATTAAAAAACCACATACTGTACATGTATTATAAAATTTACTACCAAAAACTAATTATGTCACAGTGATTCCTTCTTCTGCCCACGTCGGCCACGCTCAGCACACCCCACCCAGAGTTGAAGGGGTAAAGGTTAGTGTTGGAGCAATGGGTTTGGAACAAGACTCACAGTCTTGGCTCATGCAACACTTGCTGTGTGAGCTGGGGAAGACCAGGAGAGCCTCTCAGCTTCCCTGGGCCTCATCTGTATGAAGAGAGGCTGGATACAGGCAGCTTGGCCCGGCAGAGCATCCTGGGCAGGGCTGGGTGAGCTGGCCTTGCACGTCCAGCAGCAGCCCTGGGGTGGGTGCTCTGAGAAGGAGGAGCCGGCCTGAGCCCCCTGCTGCAGCCCCACAGTGCTTCATCCACCTGAGCCCTCCAGCTGAGTGCAAGCCCCACTTGTCAACCCCAGACCACCACAGCAGAGGAAGTGAGGCCCTCGCCTTCCAACTCCATTTCTGGCCTTCTAGCAGCTCCTGGGCTGGATGGGGTCACCACCAGGGCACCCAGCATTGAAACAGAGTGAAGGAGAAACAGTGCCCTTCCTGAGAACCAGGCGCTTCCAGGATGTGAGGTTGCCCCTCTGAATAGATGGGGCATCTACGGCCCAGGGAGTGGATCCGTCTGTCCTGGGTGTCCGGGTTCTGTGACAGTGATGTTGAGCAGGGTCTAAGCTCCCACCCCTGATCCCCCAGGCCAGGTGGCTTCCACTATGCCAGGACCAGACTCTGCTGAACAGTGACTGGGTGGGGTGAGTGAGGAGGAGGCGGATGCCTGGGTTGGGGGGTGGGAAGGGACCATGCGGGCAGGAAGATGAAAAGACTCATCACCTGGAGTGGTGAGGGCATGAGAGTTGGAGGTGCTGGGGTTCGCATCCCCCCACAAGGTGGTGAGGGGACAGCTCTGGAGCCAGGCACGCCTGGGTATGAGTCCCCAGGTCTGCCTCAGGGTTCCTGCTCTGGAGTGGGGTTATTTCCTCCTCCATGAACTGGTGGTAAACTCACATCTGCCACTTAGGGGGCTGTGAGCATTAAACAAGACAACAGTGCAAAGTACCTGGCCCCCTGCCTGCTCATCATGGGGGTGCTTGATGGGAGCTCTTATGATTACCATCATCATTGTTACCCGAGACGGGGTTGGGGTGGGGTGGTGGTGGGGTGGCGGCAGGGGGTGGGTTTCAGCACCTGGAAGGCTGTCTTTTGGAGATACATTTGGTGGCTCAGATGGTAGAGAATCTGCCTACAATGCAGGAGACCTGGGTTCGATCCTTTGGTCAGGAAGATTCCCTGGAGAAGAATACTGGCAAACCCACTCCAGTATTCTTGCCTGGAGAATTCCATGGGCAGCAGAGCCTGGTGGGCAATAGTCCATGTGGTCACAAAGAGTCAGACACACCTGAGCAACTATCACTTTCACTTTTTCTTTGGAGAAAAAAGTAAGCACAGAAAGGAAGAGCTAGGTAGGGGCTGGAATGGGATAAGGGTGATGGCGGGGGAAGCACGGGCTGGGAGGAAGATGAGGAATTTGGCTCTGGACTCAAGAGAAGAAACTGGCAAATGGGACACAGGGATCCTCACCTCCTTAGGTGCCCTCCATAGGCCTTTCTGGCTGCACCCTCGGGCCTCCTTGGGCCTCCTGTCCTGCTTTCTGCAGGCTCTAATCTGCCCTCTTTCCTAAAATCCATCCATTTGCAGGGCACTGGCTCAATATTCCCCAGGAGGGATTTGAGTTGGAGCAGTAATTAATTGTGAGAGGGATGGTTCCTGGTGGGCTGTGGTGAGGAGCTGGACAGAAGCGCTAGCAGACAGACTGACGGCCACCTGTGGACCCTGTGCACAGGAATCCTCAGGTGCCTGGATGCCTCCCACCCCTGTACATCCAACCTCAACTACAGAGAGAGAAAACCAAGGTCTCAAGAGACCAAAGGTCTGGTTCAAGGCACAGAGATAGAACCTTGGCCTAGGCCGCTGGGCAGAGCAGCTGCTGTGCAGGGTGAAGGAAGGACGCAAGCTCTGGGCAGAAGGTCTGAAACCCTTAGCCATGTGCGCCTTTCTTGGGGATCACAGTGGTTGGGACTGTGTGATTTGGAGGGTGTTGATTGAACTTCTCATGGAAAAAAGAAGGGCTGAGCTGTGAATGGCTGGCTCCACTAACACCTCAAAACCTGTTGAATGAATTCATGAATTGAATCTTAGAAAATAGCAGAGAGCAGAGTGTGTTATCTTATCCCTTGATTTGTAGGTGATCAACCCTGGAGAAGGGAGTGGCTACCCATTCCAGTATTCTCACCTGGAGAAGTCCATGGACAGAGGAGCCTGAGGGAGCTGCAGTCGATGGGCTTGAGAAGAGCTGGACACGACTGAGGGACTAACACTTTCAACCCTTCTTGAGCTGTGTGCCTGGCCTGTGTGGGCTCTGGATGAGGGTTACCTTCTCTGGACGTGGGGCATCACGGGCTCCAGCAAGCACTGCATAGACTCAAGTTCAAATGTCACTTACCCTGAACAAGTCACTTCTCATGGAGTTGGTGTGCCGATCAGCACCATTTGACAGAGAGGGTCAAATGAGACCTTAGTCTCTGAGAAGCTGATGTCTTGTCTGAGGGCCCATGGTCAGCGTGGAAGCTAGGACTTGAGCCCTGGTTGATCTGACTCCAGAGCCTGTCCCATTCACCAATATGTTGCCCGATCAATGTGGTCTAAAGCAGGGGTCCCGAAACCCTAGCCCATGGCCTGTTAGGAACCAGGCTGCACAGCAGGAGGTGAGTGGCTCCACATTACTCTCATTACTGCCTGAACCATCCCCCCAGTACCCCCACCCCTACCCCACTCCATGGATAAACTATCTTCCACGAAACCGGTCCCTAGTGCCAAAAGGGTTGGGACCGCTGGTCTAAAGGAAGCTGATGACATCTGTGGCAGAGCACAGAAGGAGGACGGGGGACTCTGGGTCCCATTGTGATCCTACTCTTGAGTCCGGAACCAAATTCATTGTCCTCTCCCCAGCCTGCCTTCCCGACTGTCAGCCCTGCCCTGTCCCAGTCCTTGGGTAGTCTCCAGCCCCCCTGTGCTTCCTCTGATGTAGATCTAGTTTGATACGGGAGACAGCAAGACATCCTGGGCTTTAGCCCAGGCTGCAACTGTGACCCTAAGTAAGTCGCTTCCTTTTCTGGTCTGTTTTCTCATCTGTGAAGTGGCCTCTGCCTTTGACTCAACCAGGTGTTTCAGACTCAACACTGTGGGAAGGAAACTGATCCAGAGAAGCCTCCACCCATTGTAAAGGGGCCAGAGACTCAAAGCAAAAGCCGTGGGGAATGGGAGGGGAGGGGAAGGAGCTCTACCCCCACCCCCAAGCTCTGTGGCCTTACCAGTAGCTCTTACTCCACATCCAGGGAGGGGAGCTGGCACAGCGACCAGCTAATCGTCCCCAGACAGCCAATCATTCTGGCCAAGTCTGAGGATGTGTTCCACTGTCATTGTTAACACTTGAGTTACCCCTTAATCCTCCAGGCTCAGGAGGCTGTCCAGATGAGCCTGCCTTCCCTGAGTAGTCATGGGGAAGAATTCAAAAGGAGCAGGCTGGGGAGGTCAACACAGGCTGACACGGGGCGCTGGGAGGGGGCTCCGAGGGCTGGGAGGGAAGAACATGGGCTTGGTCACAGTTTGGCCACACGCCCTCTCTGGCAGGTCCCTTCCCATCTCTGCTGTCCTGGGCCTCTGCCGAAGACTCCCCCTGCTCCGTCCATTCTGGGCCCATATGCAGCCTGAACCTGCATACAACAGACACCCTACCCATCTAGCTCACTGCTAAAACCCTCGTACCCAGCTCCCGGAAGGGTTCCAGTCCACCTCTGCCTCTGGTGTTCTCTCTCTTCTCCCCCACCTCCCCATCCCATCCCTTGCTTCTCACCTGAACCAGGGTCCCTGTCATCCCTTGTGGTTGGAGCAGAGGGATGACATGCCCATGCTTTGCAGAACTCCATCCTTGGCCAGTGACGCAGGACCCCTCCATGGTGTGAGCCCCGGGTGGGGTGAGCCGTGCATCCGGATGGTGACAGCGGGAGGACCAGATGACCTTACTCAGAGCATCCCGGGCTGAGAGGCTTTAATTTATTTAATCAATTCCGACCCCCAGGCTGGGGAAGGAAAACTGCAGGATATTAAATCTGTCGCTCTCACCAATCTGTCATAGGCATGTCGGAGCACACTGATTCCCCTCAGCCCGCCTTTATTAACTATCTCCTCGGGGAGCTGCTGGCTCCGCCAGGCCTGGCCTGGACCCTGCCCAGGAGCAGTGAGCAGATTGCAGGTGGAAAGGAGGGGTGTGGGGCAGGGGCACAAGAACCATTCAGGGGACAAATATAACGAGGAAGTGTTTAGCATTGGGAGGCAAGGGCCTTGAAGATCATTTGTAATTTAAGTCCTTCCCTTTAGGGATAAAGAACCCAAGTCTGGAGAACAAACAGTCTCACCCTGAGTACAGCCAGTTGGGGGCAGGACTGGAACCAGAATCCAAGATTCCTGACACCCAGGCCAGGGTTCACTTTATTTATTGAATCAACATGTTTTTCCTGGGTGAGTGCTAAGTGGTGATAGTATTGATTGTTCAGTGGGTCCAGTATTAGGTTCCGATTACTGCTGTGATGAATCACCTCAGCTTGCTGCTGCTGCTAAATCGCTTCAGTCGTGTCCGACTCTGTGCGACCCCATAGACAGCAGCCCACCAGGCTCCACCGTCCCTGGGATTCTCCAGGCAAGAACGCTGGAGTGGGTTGATATTTCCTTCTCCAATGCATGAAAGTGAAAAGAGAAAGTGAAGCCGCTCAGTCGTGTTCAACTCTTCGCGACCCCATGGATTGCAGCCCACCAGGCTCCTCCGTCCATGGGATTTTCCAGGCAAGAGTACTGGAGTGGGGTGCCATTGCCTTCTCCGCACCACAGCTTAGTGACTTTCAAACAACACAGATTTAGTGTCCTGCAGTTCTGGAGGTCAGAAGTGACTCAATCAAGGTGTTGGTTGGGTCGTGTTCCATCCTGGAGACTCTAGGGGAGAATCCATCTTTGTGTCTTTTCCAGCTTCTAGGGGCTGTCTGCATTCCTTAGCTTATGGTCTCCTTTCATGTTCAAAGCCAGCAATATCTGCTCGAATCTTCCTGACACAGCATCACCTTGACATTGACCCTCCCACCTCCCTCATCCACTTCTAAGATCCCTTGTGATTAATTTGGACCCACATGGATAATCCAGCTTAATCTCCACATTTCAGGGTCAACTGATTAGCCATCTTGATTTCATCTGCAAACCTGACGCCTCTTGCCACATAAGGTGTCACATTCACAGATTTTGGGGATTAGAACGTGGACATCTTTGGAGGCCATTATTCTTCCAATCACAGACATCCTCATGGATCATGCACCAGGCTGAGCATTTTACATTCAGCACCTCACTTCATGCTGATAACTTGATAAAAATCACTGCTAGCTTGTTCCCATTACACAGACGAGAAAACTGAGCCTCGGGGAGGTTGAGACTTGCTAAGCCACACAGCTAATTAGCGGTGGAGCTGGGATTTGGACTTGGATACACGTGAGCCCAGAGGCCACTCTCCCCTGCTTTGCTGCTGTTGGGGTGGGTCACAATGTTCTACCATCCAGGGAGAGGTAGTCTGGACTTGGTGCTGTGGGTCTAGACGAAGAGGGAAGATAGCCTTGGCCCACAGAGCCAGGTGAAGAAGCCACACTTTGGAAGAGGAGGGATGTGGACAGTCCCCCAGATTTTGGGAGGCACTTTCTGTCCTAAATAATTGAGTGTCCTGCCCCGCCTCTCTCTCCCCAGCCTACTCTCTCATATGATTTATTTGCTCACAAAATTGAAGGCCTTCTTCCCTGGTACCATTTTCTATTTAGCTTAGACAAATACTTAGCATCCAGACCTGACCTTAATTTCCTTAAATATCAGGGACCCTGGAGGATGGAGAGCTGGCCCAGTGGGTGAGGGTATCAGTGAGTATGGGATGGGGATGCTGTGACCCCTTTCCCAGGTAAGGACCACATCTACCCATGACCAGCTGGGTGCATGGCTCCTCCTCCCTCTCTCCACGCCTGTCAGGTCTCCCTACCACTGAGGCTGCAGGAAGAGATGGGGGCAGATGGCAAGGACCCAGCCACTCTGCCTGTTGCATGCTGGACCAGGGTCTCTGTACAGGGGTGATGGGGAGAGTGACTATGGAATCCAGCCCCCTGGGGCTCCCTGCCTATGGTGTGGCCTGAGGGAAAGGGGAATGGGGAGTGTGGCCAGAGACAGAGGGTGAGGGGCCTCAGGCTAGGGCTGCCAGGAAGAGGTGGGGGAGGGGGGCTGGTGACTTTTTTTCCTCTTCCACATATTCTTTCATTGACTCATTTCATTCATTGAAATGTTTCCTGTGCTGGGCCTGGGGATCAGAAATATAAGTCCAGGGACTTCCCCAGTGATTCAGTGGTTATCGCTCCAAGCTTCTGCTACAAGGGTCACAGATTCAATCCCTGGTCAGGGAACTAAGATCCCACATGTCATGTGGTGCGGCAGAAAATAAGAAAAAGCAATATAAGTCCAGTGTTGATTTGTAGAGGCTTGTGTCCCAGAGGTTGGCTGATGACAGGAGGTGTATAGAGACCTGGATGAGGCAGGGATAGGGGGAAGGGGCGAGGTCAGGCTGAAGAAGAGTGACCAAGCTTAGTCCAGAGAACGAGTTACACAGGCTCCCTGCCCGCAGCCACCTGTCTAAAGGAGGACAAGGGGCAGACAGGACGCGGGGCTGGGGATACTGGCTGGGGGCCTGGATGGTGCAACTGGGAAGCCAAATGGGTGGCGCCAGCAGGAGGTTGGGGCCCTGGGGTCCTATTCTCAGATCTGCCTCTGAAGTCAGCAGCAAGGTCCTCACCCTCCTGCCTGCCCCCGCCCTGAGCCCATCCCTCCCTCTGTCCTCCCCATTTGAGTAAATGGGGCCCTGTGGGGAGCAAGGCCTCTACAAACCAGGGAACATGGAAGATTGCCAGCCATCCCAAGAAGCTAGGAGAGAGGCAAGGAACAGACCCTTCGCCAGAGCCTTCAGGAGGAACCAAACCTGCCCACACCATGACTTTTGGACTTCTAGCCTCCTGAATGGTAAGAGAATGAGTTTCTGTTGCTTTCAGCCACCCAGTGTGTATTTCCTGTTATAGGAAACTAAGACGCCCTTGTTATGATGGATGAAGAACTATGAACGTGCGTCTGTGTATACAGTGTTGCCCAATAACTCTGGCTCCCTTAGGTCTCCTTGATGCTGAACCTCTGCCTTTACCATCTCCTCCTCCTCTCCTCCTCTCCTGGTGTCCCTATGCCCTCCCTCTTTGGCTTCTCAGGCCAGGCCAGCCTGAGCTGGGGGTGTGACTCAGGCCAGAGCGGCTCCTGGCCCCATGCTGAGGCCCGCAACACCTCATTATCAGGCAGAATGTGATGCAATTTCACCCATGGACAGCGCTGAAAGCTGGGCCTTTGCTGGGGTAATGGATGGGCCGGAAGCCGCTGTTGGTGCCTCCCACCCCCTCCTGGGCCTGGCAAATCTCTAAAGCACCCAAGAAGCTGGCACGCACACGCCTCACAGCTGAGGCGCACAGATAAACCTCAACAGAGCGCGGGGCTGTTTGGTCCTGGGCCCAGAGCAAAGATCAGGAAATTAATGGGTCTTTCTGTGGGCAGTGCCTCTTGGCCGGCCCCCACCCCCGCCCCGGGGCCTCCCTTCTGCCTGCCCATCTCTCCCTCCCAGGGCTTTGTTTTCTTTTCCCCTTTGTTTCCTGTTTGTGATAAACAAGATTCATGCCAGCCCAGCCGGGCCCTGTCACCCTGCCCAAGGCTGGCTGTATATATCAGTGATGAGCTGCTGTGGCTGTGGCCACGGCCGGTCAGCGGCACGGCAGTGAGGACCTGATGGGAAGTGCTACAGGGGGCGAAGGCAGAGGCGATGGGGGGCATCAGGGAGGCAGCAGAGCGCCAGGTGTCTGTGCAGTGCTGCTGAACACTGGGCACCGAGGGGGACACACAGAAGTGACGGTGGCCAGGCACTCGGGGATTAACCCTCTCTGCCCTGACAGCTGTAAGCAGCTTGGTTCCTACGGCTTCTGTAACACAGTATCACCAGCTGTTGTTGTTGTTTAGTCAGTCAATCATGTCCAACTTTTTGTGACCCCGTGGACTGTAACCTGCCAGGCTCCTCTGTCCATGGGATTCTCCAGGCAAGAATACTGGAATGGGTTGCCATTTCCTTCTCCAGGTGATCTTCCTGACCCAGGGATTGAACCTGAGTTTCCCGCATTAGCAGGCAGATTCTTTCCTGCTGAGACACCACTGGGAAGCTTACAAAACCAGATGTTCTCTCACAGTTCTGGAAGCCAGAAGCCGGATATCGAGGTGTCAGCAGGGCCACCCTCTCTCTGGAGGCTCTGGGAAAAGATGCTTACTTGTCTCTTCCAGCTTCCGGGGTGGCCAGCCATCCTCAGCATCGGAGACTATATCCCTCTAGTCTCCGCTTCTGAGTGCACCTCGCCCTTCCCCTCTCAGATCTGTGTCCATACACAGCATTCTCCTCCACTTGTTTCTCTTCTCTACTTATGAAGATACCAGTCACATTAGATTAAGGGTCCACCCTACTCTAGTACACCCTCATCTGAACTAATTACATTCGCAACGATCCCATATCCAAATGAGGTCACATTCACAGAGACTGGGCGTTGTGACTTCAACATAGCTTTTAGTTTTTTGGCCATGCTGTGAGGCACGTGGGATCCTAGTTCCCTGGCCAGGGATCGAACCCATGTCTCCTGCAATGGAAGCCCGGAATCCAAACCACTGAACCACCAGGGAAATCCCAGGGTTTCAGCACATCTTTTGGAAGTCATGATTCCACCCATAATAGCTCCCAGGTCTCCCCGAGGTCTGGTCCTTGCCTCCCTCTCTGTATCCATCTCTCATCACAGCCCTCATGTATCTGACATTTGCCATCCTGGTAACTCACCATTCCCTAATGGCCACTCCTCTGTATGTGTCATTCCTCTCCCTGGATGCCTGGCTCATGTCTAGCTGCCCATCTGTGCCCCCTAGGACTGGCCAATTGGTGAATGCCTCCTCATCCATCAAGATCAAGCTTAGCTGTCACCTCTCCCAGGAACCCTCCCTGACCCTGCGCCTCAGGCTCCCTCAGCTTACCACCCACAGGGTAGTCTTAACTCATCTGCCCTGCCTCCTCAGGCTCGTAGCTTACAGGCTCCGAATTGGGAGGCTCTGTGTCTCCCCTCTGTGTCCTCAGCACACGCATGCCCAGTGAATCATTGCATGAAGGATCCTACCCAACAGCACTTACTGAGCATTTATGAGGTCTTAATGCCAGACACTGTCCTGAGCCCTTTCTTTGTATTAACCCTTTTAACTCCCACAATAACCCTACGAGGTAGGTGCTATTTTTATCCCTATTATACAGATGAATAAACGGAACTCAGAGTGGTTAAGTAACTTGCCCAAGGTCTTTGTTGGTGTTCAGTTGCTAAGTTGTCTCTGACTGTTTGCAACCCCAAGAACTGCAGCATGCCAGGGTCCTCTGTCCTCCACTGTCTCTGGGAGTGTGCTCAAATTCATATCCATTGAGTCAGTGGTGCCACCTAACCATCTCATCCTCTGTCATCCCCTTCTCTTTTTGCCTTCAATCTTTCCTAGCATCAGGGGCTTTTCCAATGTGTCTCTTCTTCACATCAGGTGGAGCTTCAGCATCAGTCCTTCCCAAAGAATATTCAGGGTAATATTCAGGGTTGATTTCCTTTAGTATTAGCCCACGGTCTAATGATGGATAAACTACAGAGGTGGAGATATGACTCTGGCAGCATGAGGGAGGACTCTACCCTTCCTTGAAGGGCCACACAGATGGGGAGCAGGAGGACAGCATGTACTTCAGGGTTCAAGGAGACGTCCAGAGCATTGGTGTGTGGTGTGTCCCTGGACCGAGGAGAAGGTATTCTTGCTGGGGTCCTTCCTCTTATCCCTGAGATTGTGATTGCCCCTGTACCTCTCCACCCTGTTCTTTTCTTTAAAATTTTATTTATTTGTCTGTGTCGTGTCTCAGTGGTTGCCACATGCAGGCTTAGTTGCTCCATAGTATGTGGGATCTTAGTTCCCCGATCAGGGATTGAACCTGGGTCCCCCACACTGCAAGGTGGATTCTTAACCACTGGACCTACCTGGCTCTGGCAGAGCTCTGCCCATATCACAGCAGTGGGTCTTAACCAGCTGAGCCTCTGTGCCCTGCTTCAGCACGCCAGAGCAGCCAATCAGCGAGGCTCAGAAAGAAGCAGCTGAAAAATGCCTCAACTCACCATCAGGAAGGAGGAAAGCTTGGCTTTGGGGTCAGACTGGCTGGTGTTTCAAGCCCAATACTGCCCAATACTGCCGCATATCAGCTGTGTTACCTTGGCCCAGTCACTCGAGCTCTCTGAGCTCTTGTTTCCCAGTGAGGGAAGCTGTGACAGACAAGTAGGGAGCAGGCCCAGAAAGCCAACAGGCAGTTGATGGCAGCCATCCCTGCCTGTCCCAGTCTCTTCCTCCCAAGAGGCTCAGCACCATCCTCCATGGGTGATGGATGCAGCTTCCATTGCCTTTGCATTTAATTCACTTACTTAAATTTCAACAATTTTTTTTTTAAGAAATGAAGCAAAACACAGATAAACAGCCATTTAGAATCATGACTCCATAATCCAGGAATTCTCCTTCCCATGCAATCTGTTCAGCAATTATTTTGTGAGGTGGGAGGGAGAGCATCATGGGAAACTGCAATATGCAAATTCTGAGCCGAAGGAGTGGGGTGGGCAGGGGAAGGAGAGGAACGCCCAATTTCTCCAGACAGGTCTTTCTTCCCAGAAACGTAGGCATGTGTCCTGGTTTGGGAATACGATAGTCTGAGTCTCTGTGAACTCCAGGAGAGAGGTGTCTGCGTGCCAAGTCAAGGGTGGGGGTGAGGGACAGCCATGTGAGGACAAAGGTTCCCGTTTACAGGTAGTAAAATGGCCAGTGGGTATTCTTGGGGCCAGCTATGCTCAGGGGCCCAGGAATTGCCTGGGTCACTCATCCAATGGCCTTGGAAAGAGCTAGGCTTGGGGTAAGGCTCTGGCTCTGTCACTTTCTGTCTCTGACAGCTTTGGCCAAATCCCTGAGCCTCTCAGGACCTGTTTCCTTGACTGTAAAATGGTAACAGCAGTACTTACCTGGTAGCTGGGTGGTGAGGACTGAGAGAGAATGAGTGGCAGTGTTCAGCATCACTTCTGGCCCCCGGGGAAGGGGCTGAACTCATAGCAGCCTGATGCCAATAACCCCAGACAGAGGAGAGACCACTGCCTTGACACACTGCTGAGAGAAAGCAGAGGAAAGAGCCAAGAGTTCTGCGTGAGAGGTCGGGAAAGGCTTCCTAGAGGAGACAGCATTCCCATAGCATTCCCCCGGGAGACAGAGTTTGAGCTGGAACTTGGTTGAGGATGAGCTGGATTCCTGTAGCTGGCGGAGGCACAGGAATAAATAGCTAGTCCCAGAAGCCTCCTGCAAGGACCCTGGGAAGGTTAGATATGAGCTTCCGCACATAGGGCTTGGTGTGCATGAGCTGCTCAGTGCACATCGCCTTCACATAAGACATGGAATACAGCCATGTTCAACATACGTCCTCGTCTTTCCTCTTCTCATCCTTCTTTGCGAGCAGGGGCACATGTCCCCCTTGCTGTACTGTTACATCTCCCATGGCTGAACGCACAGTAGGTTCTCAGTAAGTGTGGACAGAATGGACCTCGCCCCTCCTCCCACCCAGCTGAGCTGAGTGCAGCGATGGGAGGCATGCAGGTGAGCAGAGAAAGCTTCTCCATGTCCTTGGAACTGGCCTTGACATGTGAGCGTGACTAGTCCTGGTGCCTATGTCCCCTGCACTCTGGCATCCATCATCTGACCACAATTACTGCCTCCCTGACTCACCCCTTAGCTCCTGGCTGGAGATGCGGGGATGCTGCTGTGGCCTCGCTCCCTGCCTCCCACTTTGCTGGGAAGGAGACAGGCCAGATAGACTGTGCCGGGCACCAGGATAGGCTGTGCCAGGGCCAGCACTGGCCTCTGAGTGGCAGAGGATTGGCAGGTGGGAAGTTGGTCGATATGCAGTTAAAATGAGGTGTAAAAGATACTGTGACCAGAAGGACGCCTTGCCTCCTTACACAGGGTATCTGGGTGTCTCATTTAGTAACATTTATCCTGAGCATCTATCCTTACTGAGCTCAGGGCTGGGTGCTAAGGATCCCAGTGGTCCTTAATTTCCAGGGGCTGCGGTCCACTGAGGGAGGCAGATTATAATGAACAGGGTAACACAGGGAGGAAGTTCTACCATCCTCAGGGAAGTTCAGGTGTCCCTACCTGGGGGTAGGGGGTTGGGGATGGAGGGCAGTTCACTAAGGAGGTGACATTTGACTTGGGCCTTGGTGGCAGCATAAGGTAAATCCAGAGGAGGAGGCAAAGAAGTGTGTATGAGGAGAGGGGACAGGTTTTGCACAGAGGTGTGAAAGGGTGTGATGCTAGGGTGGTGTCACCTGCCTTCCAACACATGTATGTGGCCCATGTAGAGGTACCAGCTTCCACAGCTTTCTTAGAGCTAGTGGAGGAGGAGCAGGAGGAGAGAAAAAGCACCATTTCTAAGGTCTGAGGCCCCCACTGGCCACTGACATAGAGGTGGAGGCATTCTTAGAGATCAGGGAGCATCTGGGGTCACAAAGAGAGTTTAATTTCAGTGCCAACCCAGCCACCTGGGAAGGCTGCACTCCCTGTGTGTGTGTGGGTCGAGGGGCAGGGAAAGGTAGGGGGCAGTATTGGGGAATGTGCTGGGAAAAGCTTTCTGGTCAACCAAGACTCAGTGGAAAATAGTGCTGTGATGCATTCATTAGTAATGTCTGCCAGGGGAACACTGTGTAGGGGTCAGCCCTGACCTGGTCTGGCTCCCTCAGTTTCCACATGTGGAGATGGAAGCCCAAGGACACACAGAGCCTGGGGAGATGCAAGATCTTCTCTCAGTCCAGGGCTCTCTCCATTAGACTGCTGGTCCTCAAAATTGAACATTCACAAGAATCAGGAAGAGCCTCTCAAGTCACAGATTCTAGGTCCCACTCCTAGAGTTTCTGATCCCGAAATTTACATTCTTTTTTTTAGATTTTGTTTGATGTGGGCCATTTTTTAAAAGTCTTTTTACTGAATTTGTCACAATAATTTCTTCTGTTTTGTGTTTTGGTTTTTTGGCCAGAAGGCATGTGGGATCTTAGCTCCCCAACCAGGGATTGTATTGCATGCCCTGTATTGAAAGGTGAAGATTTAACCACTGGACCACCAAGGAAGTCCCTGAAATTTACATTTCTAACAAACTCCCAGGGAATCCTTCTGTGGCTGATCTGGTGACCTCACTTGGAGGACCCCTGCTCCACAACCACCTGCTGGGTTGAAAAATGAAATAACCTCATTTCTGAAAACTGGGGAGAACCACACCCTCTTGAGCTCCTAGGGTTGTAGTGAAGAGAATATAAAGTCAAGTTTGGGAATGTCTCTGTAAAGCAAAAGCAATGGTCAACCTCGGCTGCACATTTGGACCACTTGCCAGACATTAGAAAGTCCCACTTGAAAAGAAATAGCAATGATGCAGCATGATGGAGGTGTTAGCTAGTGCTATGGTGGCCATTGCTTTTCAATATGTAAGTGTATCAAATCAACACATTGTACACCTTAAACTTACACAATGTTAGATGTCAATTACATCTCAAGAAAGTCTTGTTGCAATTCACTCGGGGTTGGGAAGATCCTCTGGAGGAGGGCATGGCAACCCACTCCAGTATTCTTGCCTGGAGAGTCCCATGGAAGAGCCTGGCAGGGGTAGAGCCTGCAGTCCATAGGGTTGCACAGAGTTGCACACGACTGAAGTGAGTTAACACTCACACATGCACCCAGGCCACAGCTCAGATCAATTAAATCAGAATCCCCAGGGTAGATCCAGGCTTCGGGGTTTTCTAAACCTCACCTGGTGATTCTAACGTGTGGTCAGCCTTGAGGAAGAGTGAGGCAACTTGTTGAAAATGCACCTTCACCTTCAGTAGGTCCAGGATAGGGCTGAAAGTCTGCATTTTTAATAAATGTCCAGGAGTTGCTCATGCTGCTGGTCCATGGACCATACTTTGAGAAGCAAAGTCCAGAGGAGAGAAAGAACCTATTACTATCATCTCTGAGGCTGGGCACATTCAGGATGTTTTAACTAGGCAGTTAATGGTTCATCCTCAGGTTTGCATCCTCCCTCTCTGTTACCAGTGTTACCAGCAGGTCATCCTGAATAAAGCACCGTTCTCATCATCTCTGCAGCCCTGCCTGTGGGCATCCAGGGACCACTGCAGTGCTCATTGCCAAGTGTAGCCCCTGCAGGCCCCAAGCTGCTTTGTCAGGCAGGAGCCAAGTACACCATCCGCCACCCCTCATTTCCTTCATCTCCATTCTGGTCTTTAGCAAATAGCATCAGATATGATAGATTTTTGTTTGCAAAACCAGCCTCAAGGCTGGAAATTGACATCTCCGTTTCTCTGTTGCATCCTTTATATCTTACTGCCTGTTTGCCCATGATTTCCCCTTGTCAGTTGACCGCACGGTGTTTCAATCAATTCATGCATTGACTGAGAACCTACTGTGTGCAAAGAGAATGAGAGTTTGCTCTATGACATTGAGCAAGTCTTTTACTCACTCTAACTGTGCAGCTTATGGGTCAGGACCTTTTTTTAGTCACTTAGTGTCCTCAGATCCTAGCACAGTGCCTGGCAAGTAGACTGCTCAACCAGCATTTGGTAAATGGATGCTGCTGAATGAATGAAGTCAGGACCTCTGAGAGCCTCAGTTTCTTTGCCTATAGAATGGGAGTGGTAAGGCCTGTTTCATAAGGGTGTAGTGAGGCTCATTATTAGTAGGGAGGCCTCCCACTTTGGCCACCTGATGTGAAGAGCTGACTCATTGGGAAAGAGCCTGATGCTGAGGAAAATTGAAGGCAAAAGGAGAAGGGGGTGGCAGAGGATGAGATGGTTAGATAGCACCGTCAACTCAATGGACATGAATTTGAGCATACTCTGGGAGATAGTGGAGGACAGAGGAGCCCGGCATGCTATAGTCCTTGGAGTTGCAAAGAGTTGGACATGACCTAGTGACTGACCAGCAACAAACTGACCCAAAGATACAGAAGCAAGTCACTGGAGAAGTGAAGCTAGAACCCAGGTCTTTTACACCCAGAAAACTCCATTCAGTGCAAGAGAACCATTTGCTCTCAAGGAACACTGGCCAGACTGGAAGTGAACCTGGATCCAGAAGTCATGGCTAGGAGAAGGGCCTGTGAGTTGGAGAGGAAAAGAGCCAGGGGCAGCTTCAGATCTGGCAAAGGGATGTAGCCCAGGAGCCAGGTCAGCGTTGGCATCTTTGAAAATTGTCTTAGCAGGTAGGGAAGCCAGAGTGAGGTGTGAGCCTTCCTTTCCTTTCCTGAAGTATCTGCTCAAAAAGGTTAGCCAGCAAAAGTGGGCACTGATGCCAAGCTAGAGGTTGGCACACTGGGGCCAGGTCCCTGGCACAGAGGAATCCAGTCTGGGGCAGGCTTCTCTGCTGGCCAAGTGCAGCTCTTCCAAGGGGCATCCACATCATCCACCTTTGCATCTGAGCATCCTTTGTGCTTTTCAGACCCTTGTCTGTGGCAACCTTTCCTAGCATCACTGTCCCAGGCTAGCTCAAACTCCATCTTCTGCTTGGGTGAAGGAGAGAGAGGGTGTCTTGTAGGAGCACAGCCATGAAAGGCTACAGGTTGATGTCATCACTGAGACCAGGAAGCTTGGATTATGCATCTCATTGCAACCAGCCTTCCCGGGGCCAACCTACAGTCTAGTGCCTGGTGCTGCAGGAAGTCCTGGTATAGGATAAATGTGCTAACACCAATGCAGGTGCATAAAGACACGTTAGTTCTTCCCCTTCTACACACCCATAGCTGTGGAACCCTTTCCTCATTGCTCTAAGTCGTGCTTAATGTCTAAGGACTTTAACTTCCTGAGATTCAACGAATTTATGATTCTAAGCATTCTTAGTTCTAGGTGTCCAAAATTTTATGATTAAAGGGTTCCAAGTTTACTTAAACTCTTTCAGTTCAAGTGACAGAAAATCTCTTCCACCTGATCTCATAGAGGAAAAGTCCAAAAGTAGACTAGGACTTCAGGCATAGTTTGATCTAGGAGCTCAAGTCAAATCTCTCTCTGTCCCCCAGTTCATGGTGACATTGAAACACTTTATTCTTTGAATTGACATGGTGGCATTGTGGCTGCTAGTAACACAAAGCCTATAGTTTCTTAGTTCCAAGTTCTGCAGGAAAAGCAATCTCTTCTGGGCTTCCTCTAACTTCTCATATCAGACCCAGCAATTTGTCAAAAAGCCCAGGACTGAAATCTCACAAGGCTGGATTTGCCACGAGTCTATCCTGGAATAAATCCCTGTAGCCAAGAGGATGATGGAATACCCTGATTGGCTTAGGCCTGGGTCACATGTATGTTGCTCTCACCCAAATCACATGGCCTGAAGGGGAATGGTGGTTCTCTGTTGGAAACCAGTGGGCAGCTAGCAAAAGAATGGTGAACAGATGCAGGAAGGCAAAAATTAAAAAGTGTCCCCACACTGAGACTCTGAGGCTATGGAGATGAGTGATCCCATGAGAACTTGATACAAAGATTCAGGGGATCCCTAAAGCTCGCCTCTCAGATTTGGGACAATGGGTGGGACTGGAAGGTGGGGGTGAAGGTAACTCTTCAGTCTCCCAGGTTAAATGAATTCCATGTCCCTTTATTCTTCTTTACATTCAATTCGTGGAGCCTGAGTATTCGTACATCCCTTCCCCGTTGTTATTTTGAAAATAGCATGGCTATGTTTCCTATGGGGAAGGTGGGGAGTGAGCTGAAGGCTCTGTGATTAGTGGCTGTGGGGAAGGAAGCTGGGGAGCCTGTCTGGCGGCTTCGGGGGGTAGTCAGTTATCAGTTTGAATCTGTAAGAGGAAAGGTAGAGTCTTAAGCACAGCATAGAGGATTGAATCAACTCAATCTTCAATCAGCATTGAGGATTGGCCTCAACTCCTCACTCTCCGGATTATTATTTCACATTTCACACCCTTGCCAGGGCTACATGAATCTACTTCCTTACCACGTGACACTGAGCTTGGCCAGGTGACCTGCTCTGGCCAATGGGATGGCAGCAGATACAATGAGGAGAAGAGGCTTGGGGTGTGTTTATGTGGCTGTGCTTGTCCTTTTTGCACTCCTGCAGTTGCTGGAAAAGGAACTTCACTGTGGTACCTACAGCCTCCTTTATAACACATGGAGATGTGAGCTGGCTCACGACCTGAAGCGGAACTCTCCAGCCAGTGTCTAGACTCATGAACAACATGTTAAGTGTTAACGTTAAGTGCCACTGAGATTTTTTTTCAGCTGTGCTGGGTCTTCGTTGCTGTGCACGTGGGCTTTCTCTAGATGCAGTGAGAAGGGGCCACTCTCTAGTTGTGGTGCACGGGCTTCTCATCAAGGCAGCTTCTCTTGTTGCAGAACATGGGATCTAGGTGCTCAAGCCTGGTAGTCATGGTGCACGGACTTAGTGCCCTACAGCAGGTGGAATCTTCCACGACCAGGGATTGAACCTGTGTCCCCTGCATTGGCAGGTGGCTTTAAAACCACTGGACTACCAGGGAAGTCCACCACTGGGATTTTGGAGTGGTTTGTCATGCAGTATTATTATGGCGATAGCTGCCTAATCAAGGTGGCAAGGAGGACAAGAAAGCTCTGGGTGCAGAGAGAGTGTGTGTGCAAAGCCCAGCCCTAAACTGGGACCTTGGGGACTCCCAGGATTAGGAATTGGGAGCCCAGGATCTACAGTTTTTCTATAAAGTGTCATATGATCATGGGAAGTCAGCCTTCAATGAGTCTTTGTTGTTGTTCAGTTGCTATGTTGTGTCCGACTCTGCAGCCCCATGGACTGCAGCACACCATGCTTTCCTGTCCTACACTATCTCCTGGAGTTTGCTCAAACTCATGTCCATTGAGTCCATGAGCCTCAATTGCCTCATCCCTAAAATGAAAAGAATGTCTGCCTCTGACTTCTGAGCTCAGTGTCCAGGTCCTGGAGCAGATGGTCCTAGAACTCTAGGCTCCACAGCTGCTCATGATCTGTCCCTCCCCGCCCCCAGCCTCTTCCTGGGAAGTGCCCACCTCCACCCCTCACAGAGTCTTCACACAACCTCGCACCCTATGCACACTCACACAACAGACTTTATATAGAAAACAAGTCAGACTGTGACAAATGCAGAAATAGATGTGTGAAATCATTCTAGGAGCAAAGAGGAGAAAGAGTTGAAGACTGTGGGAAAGGGTGGGGTGGGCTGGGGGTGGCTCCAACATGGAAGGCCTGAGTTGCGCTTCGAGGATGAGAGATATTTCAGCTGCTGCAGAAGAGAAAGAGGATTTCAGGCAGATGGAAGGTTGTGAGTAAAGGCTAAGAGGCACGAAGGAGCCTCGTGTGCTTGAGAGATGAAGGTTAACTCTTCAATTAGGACCAGTTCAGGGCTGCTGGGGGTGAGGAAGGGGGCTGCTGGTTGACAGGGTTGGGGAGAGGCCATTGAGGAGAAAGGCCATATGCAGGGTCAGGACTGTGTCCTGCAGGCAATGGGGTGGGGTGGGAGCATGGAAAGATTGGAGCAGTAGACCCTCTTTCAGGGAATATCAAGCATCATCAGGGCTTCCTGTGAGCTTGAGAGCTCTTCTGGCTTCCTCTAGCCCCCCATAAAAGGTCCAGTAGAGGGCAAGGCTTAGATTCAGGGCTTTTGTAGGCTGACCTTGGGCTGCCCATATGCTGCTGCTGCTGCTGCTAAGTCGCTTCAGTCGTGTCCAACTCTGTGCGACCCCATAGATGGCAGCCCACTAGGCTTCCCCATCCCTGGGATTCTCCAGGCAAGAACACTGGAGTGGGTTGCTATTTCCTTCTCCAGTGCATGAAAGTAAAAAGTGAAAGTGAAGTCGCTCAGTCATGTCCGACTCTTTTACAGGAAAAACGAAGAGGAAAAGCATTTGCCAGTCAATCCACCCAAAGCCAAAGCCAAAAGAGAACAGACCACACCACCTCTGGCCCTCTTGCCTTACATGTGATGAGGTGCTACTGTCCCCAGCAGGAAGGAGAGTGTGGGCTCAGAAGTCAGTTGGGCCTTACAAACTCTGATCTCTCTGAGTCATATTTTCCTCAAAAAGGAGATGATTACTCTCCAAGGGCTATTGTGACGATTAAAGAAGATGGTGCATGTAAAACACTTGGCATGGGCTTGTCACACAGTAAGTGCTCAATCAATGTTTACTGTGGCTATTATCAAGGGAAGGAAGACGTGTAAAGGAGGGAGGGGGGATTTGGGGATGTCAGGGAAGAGATAGACAGGAAACAAGGAGGAGGAAGGGAGGCGGGGAGGGTAAGGACATGCCATCAGCCTGCATCCCCAGGCACAGCTAACCCTGCTGGCCTGGCCCCCAGCTACTCCCATGCGGCCGTTAAGACTACTCACACATTCCTTTTGCATCCTTCCTCCACATCTGTCACATGGCCCTGGATGCCAGCAAGAACAGCTGTCCCCAGACGTGCAGCTGCAAAATGAGGACCCGGCGGTGTCGTGAAGGACACAGAGGCCACGGAGGGGTGGCCCAGAGGAAGCAAATACACCACTGCAATCCCTGTGCTGGATGGGCCTCAGTCTCCCCATGGGAAATGAGAAGCTAGGAGATGACGTGGCATTTTGTATTGGGGATGCCAGTCCCATGATGTGTCTGTAGCCAGAGGCCTTGGCCCCTATATTTTGCCCTGGAAGGTACAGGTAGGACCCTGCCCTCCTGGGTCCCGGGACCTGTCCCACTATTTTTGTGGGATGGCCCTTCTAGTTGGCATGAGTGAATCTCATCAGACAAAGCAATTCTCAGACTGGAATGTGAGCTCTGTCTTAGGATCTCTCCTTGGGTAGATTGGGCTCAGAGAGAGAGGCAGTAACTTCCCTAAGGATGAACAGGGAGATGAATGTAGTTGTTTTAGACCTAGAATGTGACTTAAGTGCCACTGTTGGGGGCTCTGAGAGTGGGCACTCAACAGGGACCAAGTTCACCAGGGAGCAGTAAACTAGATAAATGTGGCATCTTTGACATCAGGCAAATCTTGGTTCAAATCCTCTTCATCACTCTTTCTGTGACCTTAACCAAGTCTTTTATCCTCTCCAGCCCACCAGAGGTGAAGAGTCAACTCATTGGAAAAGACCCTGATGCTGGGAAAGATTGAAGGCAGGAGGAGAAGGGGGTAACAGAGGATGAGATGGTTGGATGGCATCATCAGCTCAATGGACATGAATCTGAGCAAACTCCTGAAGACAATGAAGAACAGAGGAGCTTGGAGTGCTGCAGTCCATGGGGCTGCAAAGAGTCGGACATGACTCAGTGACCAAACAACAACAAAAGATCAGAATAAGAATGTGGTAAGGAACTCAGGCTATGGAATCTAACTGCTTAGGGTTGAGTCCTCAGTACTTACCTGCTATGTGATCTAAAGGAGCTTATTCTCTGAGCCTCAATTTCCTCACCTGGAAATGAGGATAAGAGGATTCTTATCCCATGATGATTCACCTCATGGGGTGAGTTTAAATGAAGTAGTGTATGTACGAGGGCCTGGCACTCAATAAATGGTTCAGTTCAGTTCAGTTCAGTCGCTCAGTCGTGTCTGACTCTTTGCAACCCCATGAATTACAGCACACCAGGCCTCCCTGTCCATCACCAACTCCCGGAGTTCACTCAGACTCAAGTCCATCGAGTTGGTGATGCCATCCAGCCATTCATTATTATTAGTGCTGATGTTGTTAGCAAAATCCCTTGGTGCCTAAAAGGTATTTTAACTGCCTGGGCACTAAAGATATGTCCACTAGCCTTTCCTTCCAGCTCAAGGACCCTGGCCACCAAGTTCTCTGGTACAGATTGTTCCTCGCCCTGCCCACAGTGGATGCGCTAGAATAGGAGCTGGCACTGGGGCAGCCCATCAGAACTGCACAGATTCCTAACTGGGAAAATGCCAGAAAAGCTCTTTCTTGCTGTCACTGCAGAGGCTCAGATGGAACCTAGTGGTCAGGGTTATTAAAGTTGGCCTGCCTCCTGGCGCCAGAGGGCCAGCCATCCTGGCAGGGGAAGAGGGAGCTGCTGGCCAACTTGTGCCAGGAAGCCGAGACCAGAGGAAACAAAGGAGCCAGGAAGGGTGGGAAGACAGGGTTGGCACTGCATGCTGAGTCATAAAAGAGCTCACACACAAAGAGGTGCATCAGAAGCTTGGGCAGCCCCACTGGACACTCAGAAGTCCTCACCAGGTGTAACTGAGTTGTTCTTGAGCCTCAGCATTCCTCACATTGCGCATCACACCGCCTCCAAGTGGCCAAAATGTCTCTCATCCCTTGGCGCTTGCCTCAACAGTGGCTCAGGTGTTTGGAAGAATGGCACCAGCTACTGTCCATGGTCCTGAAACACCCCTCAAAGAAAAGGACTGCACTTGGGGACTTCTACTCAGCCTCTCCCAGGAGCTCTGAATCAGGCAATGATCTTTTTTTCCTGTGTTTGTGGTTTCTTTTACTGATGAAGAACCAGCAGACTCTAGGCTGAACTATGTAACTGGTTTCATATTCTTTCGGCAGTTAAACTTGGGGATTCTATATTTCCTACCCACTCTACACTCATTCCCTCCACCCCTATTCTCCTGGAGGATCACAGTTAGAGGGGCTCTAGAGTTCATCTAGGCTCATGCCCTCACTTGGAACAAGAGGCCAGAATGAAAAGTGCAGCAAGACCACAGTATAAGTTATAGCGAATTTGGGGTCAGCCTCCAGGTCTCCTAACTCGCTGCCTACCTCGTTCCCCATTTCCCCACATTTCCACTCCACTGCCAAGGGAAAGAGGACCCACAAAAGCATGGAACCTCTTTCTAGGGCTCTTTCTATACAGAACACAATAGCGACCATGTATTTCCAGCTCACGCTGTGCTGTTAGCTGGGCTAATGTGCGCTTCTGTGTAGCAACTCCCTCCTTGGGGAGGTGTGGCTGCTGTTGCCAGTTTACAGGTAAAGAAATGAGCTCAGAGACATGAAAAGATTTTCCCAAAGCCACAGCACTAGTATGCGACTGAGCCGGGATTAAAACCAGAACTTTTGGGGGTATTTCTGACCTCTCCCTTTCAAGCCAGTTCTAACAAAAAACCTGCAGGGAATCTACTTAAAACCGTCAACCTGGAGGTTATACTTTTTCCTTCCACAAAATGAGACAGTCTCTGGCTAATGCCACACTGTACATATCTTTGGCAGGGTCCTGCTCTTCCCTGCCAGTGCTTCAGCCCTGCTTTGTGCACTGCCCCTCGGGATCTCAGCCCTCACTGACTTTCACTTCTGAAGGCCTCTACTTGGTCTTCTCCAGATGCTGAAGTCAGAGCAAAGGCCCCTAGAAACATGGATGGGGAATGAGGGGACCATCGTGTTGGGAGAGGATTATGTGGCAGTGTGAATACTGATGATGCTGTAATTGGTTCCTTCTTTCAGAGCTGGGGTGTCTGCAAGCCCAGGCGCTGGGACTAATTGTTGCAGGCAATTAATAACTTGGATTGTATTCACTCTGGCACAGGCTCCTCCTTGGAGGAGGCAGGCAAGGCTGGGAAAGGAGTGCTAAGCCTGCTGCTTGCAGGATTCTGGAGGAGGCAGGAGGGATGGGCTGCCATCTGTCTAGCCTCCCCAGGCCCTTTCTGCAGCACCCCCACCCTAGTCTGGCCCTATCACCTTTCTCTAGACCCCTTTTTTGTCTCTTGAATTATTGGCCCCTATATCCTCTTCTCCCATAAACTCATACTCACCTCTTGAATAGAACTTCAGGGAGAAGGGCACTGGTGAGTGGAAAGGGTGTCTTGGAAGAAGCTCGAGACTGAACCCTGGAGGCCTGGGTCCAACCCAAGCTCTTCCACTGACTTGCTACATGACCTTGAGTCAGAAATTCATTCACTATGAACTTGGGCATGTTTCCTGAGCTCTTTTGCATCCATTTCATCACATGATGTGCAATCAACCTTGAAAGTCATGGAAACAGGGATTGATCATTCTATCTAGCATATGGCTCTCTAACTATATATAACTATATATATATGACTAATTATCAAATTGTTACCTATAAATCTGTGCTCCATCTCTGCTGAAAAGATAACTGCAGGCATATTATAGGCAGAATTCACTATTACTCCCACTTTGCAGTTGAGGAAACTAGTCTCAGAGAAGTGAAATGACCTGTCAAAGGCCATACAATTAATAAAAGACTCATAGGAAAATCAAACTCAGATTCCTAAATCTAGAACTCTTTACAGCACAGCACAGTTCACTTACCTCTACCCAGTGGCTCCCTGGAGAAGGTGAGATTAGAGAGAAATCTCTAATTTCTTTGGATTGGGGCCAAACTTGGTGTGTTAGCAGATTGAAGAGAGAAACACGTACAAATGTAGTTACTCTATTCCTTGATGTGGGGACAAAGGAGAAACTGCTTTAATCTACCACATTTTTTAGAATAAACACCCCCATCCCTCTGAATACACTCTTCTTAGCTGCTCAGTCATCTACTGGGAGCACTTAATCTGTACGTATTCCCCCCTCGCCAGGGTCAGGGTGAAGAAGTAAGAGGTATTATGCTCATCTGTAGGTCACTCTTGCCCAACAGGTAATAAGAAGGAGAAGAAGCAGCAGGAGGTCGAGACGGAGGGGGAGGGAGGAAGAAGCAGAAGCTAATATTTAGAGCTTAGATTGTGCCATGCACTGTGCTAAGTACTATTTTTGCACTGAGATGATCTCATTTAGTAAAACTTTTTAGCCACTGCTGTGAGATAGGTACTTTTATCATCCTCATTTTATAGATGAGATGATTAAGGCTCAGCAAGGTGAAGCGACTTTCCCAAGGTCACAGAGCTGGTAAGGGATAGAACAGAAATATGGCTTTACTGAGGGTAGTAGTATCAGAGGCTGGGCTCAGAGGCCCTGCTTCAGATACGGTTGGAGAGAAAATAGAAATAAAGGGATCAGAGCTAAGGACAAAGCAGCCCTTTATGGCCCCATCTCCTAACAAAAGAAGGCTTTTCAATTAGTCGTGAAGACAGAGAATAGGGGAAGCAGCTTATCAGCACCAAGAGGCATTTAAATCAGACCTGGAAGAACTTTCAACAGCCAGGGCTGGGGGTGGGGGGCGGGGCAGAGGAACATCAACCCTCATTCTCTGCAGCCTTGAGGTTGGGTGGGTCATTTGACTACTGGAGTCATCTTTAAGTAACACCTGAGTGAAAGAGGGCTTCAGGGAGTTGCCCTGACGCTGGGCAGGGATCTTTGGGTCCAGCATTCCCAGGCTCCTATAAAGAAGCATCCTCTCCTGGAATAGAGGGAAGGGAGTCTGAGGATGCGGTGCCAGGAGGGGATTCTCATGACTTTCCACACCAGCGCCAGCTCCTGCTGCCACCACCAGTTCCACTTTATGGCAGGCATATTTCAAAGGCCTGGTTCCATTTGCATTTTTAAAACCCCGCTGATGGCCTGAGAAAATTGCATCCTTCCAGTGTTCCTGGGTACTACCCTCCCCACCTCCTCCTCCACTCCACTGAGCCTCTGCCTCTGTACCTTCTGTTTGCAGAGGATCCCCCATCAAGGGCTTAGCAAACCCAGCCCCCACTGCAGATCACCTGGAGGTCCTAGAATGCCAGGGAGGGCTCTGAGGAGGGTGTGACCGAGGTGGCCACAGCTGTGCCCACCTAGACAGCATGAAGGTAGGACCCAAATCTGCTAAAACTAGTTCCCAGGGAAGTGAGGGCTGTGTCCCCAGGCATGGGCTGAGGGTGGCACATGGGGCGCATCAATGTCACTCCCTGTGGACTGGTCCAACTGGGAGGAACAACAGTGCCACAGGCTTGGAGAACTTTGAGGAGGTTCCTGGAAGCAGCTTTCAAACCAGTGGAAAAGAGTAAGCCATTCACCCAGCAAAGAAAACCCTTTGCTCTCAGCTGGGCTTGGGAACACACTTTGTGTCTCCCCTAGTGCTCCCTTAAAAACAAATCTTTTCCTTGTTCTCCTTCCTCCCACCCTCTCCCATGGCACCGTGTTCTTTGCCTTCCCTCTGGGATGTGGCTAGAGGGGCCAGAGGTTTGCATGGCCATGCTGAGTCTGTTCTTCTGTGCTCATGTGTCAGATTTGGCCTCTGATCTGGGGGCTGTAACACACACACACTCTCCACTTCTCGGGAGAGGTCTCCTGTGTCTCCCTGCTCACAGCTCAGGGTGGTACCCTTAAAACAGGAGCTTTCCTAAACCCTAATGTCTTCAAGGCCAGATGGGACCACTGTGAGTTCCCTGATAGCCTTGGCCAGCCTGGCAATGACTCCCACGATGATCCTGAGTACATAGGGAGTGAGTGCTGGGGTAGGGACACCTGCTTGGGCCATTTGCTTTTGCATAGATGAGCTCTCAGGGCATCCAGAATCATAAATACCAATGTGTCCAGTTGGCAGTCAGCCAGTGGGTACAGCTAGGAGGCTGCACACCAGAGAGACAGAGCAGGGGTGGCAGATGAGGAACAAACAGAAGCTCCAGTCAGCCCTGTGGCATTAGAGGTGCTCCCAGTTCGGTTTTCTTCTTTTAAAAAGAAGGGCTGTGGAATGGACATGGGTTGAGCATCTACCTGTGGGTATGGGCTCCCTGGTGCTTCATTTTAGAATTCAACCCTGTGTCTATCTGCCCCATAAGCTAGGAACTTCCTAGAGGCAGCCTGGGTTGGGAAGATCCCCTGGAGAAGGAAATGGCAACCCAGTCCAGTATTCTTGCCTGGAGAATTCCATGGACAGAAGAGCCTGGCAGGCTATACAGTCTATGGGGTCACAAGAGTCCAACACGACTTAGCGACTAAACCACCACCACTTCCTAGAGGCAGGGGTTGCCTTTCTCCCCCCTCTGCATTTCCTGTTTTGCCCTCAGCATACACTCAGAGATGTATGATAAACACCTGGCTCATCCCTCACACAACAGAAACAATGGCTTCCCTTCTTTTGAGCTTCAATAAGTAAAACCCCTCCAGCCCACCGCTGGGGGCTGGCAGAGGGTCCTGTTTTGAGGCATCTCCCGCCTTGGTTCTCCCTGGGTGGCCCCAATGCCAATGTCCGCTGAGTATTTCTCTACTGATGGAGAGAAATGAACCAGGCAATTGGTCTGGCCCCTTCTCCTTATGGCCGGTGAACGAGGGGGTACAGGCAGATCGTGAACTAAAGCTGGAGGGAAGCCCGGTCCGGGAGCTGGCATGGCTCTGGGCTCTAGTGCCAGAGAGGTGAATGGAGGAGAGAGGAGGGGACGGTGCCAGGAGCCTGGGTTTGGCAGCTCCCTCCGGAGAGGACCTGGGGATGCCCTCGAATGTCCAGGAGGCTGGTGACCTGCCAAGACTGGGCGGACGGGGAGAAGAGTGCCGGCGGGGAGAGAGGTGGGAACCTAGGAAAAGGGGCAGCGGCCGGGTAGGGGGCCGGGTCTGGGCCCTTTGCAGAGTCGAGGGTTGACCCACAGGGGTCGCTGCGCCGCTCGCAGCCCCCTCCCGCGGGTTTTGGGAGCCCGGCTGTACCATCGCGCGGCTCTCGCAGGGGGAGCGGCGGCCACGGCGGCGCCTGGCGGCGGGCTTCGGAGACAGCAGCACGCGGCGGAGCGCAGGCCCTCGTCGGCTACTGACGCAAAGCCCGGCGGCGTGGAGGCCGGCGGCGCCAGGGTCTGGGGGGGCGGCGCGGCACCAGAGCCTGCCCTTCACACCCCCGCGCCCGGTGGTAGGAGCCCGGACCCAAACAAAGGCGGGCGGCGAATAAAAGGCGGCGGCAGCAAGCTGAGCTCCGGATTGCGCGCTGGGGAATGAGACACACACCCGGCAGTGCACCGTCTGTGCGCTCTGGAGCGGAGCGGGGAACCCCGGCCTCTCGCAGCTCTTAAGAGCTTCTCTCTGCGACTCCCGCGACGGGACAAGTCCGCACGGCAAGGTGGCCGCAGCCCTGGGCCCCTCCGGTGCGTCTCCCTCCCGCGCCCGCGGCTCAACCAGCTCAGCTTGGCCAGCCGAGGTGAGTGCGACGGCCGCTGGGCACCATCCGTCTCGGAGCTGGGGAGTGCATGGCTCGGAGGGGGGCGGTGTCATCCGCGCCGCCCCCACCCCGGCCTGCGCCGGTCTGTATGTGAAGTTCTCCCGTTGTCCAGCCAGCCCGGGAGGAGGGCCTCGGACCCTCCGGGAAAGCCAGTTGGTAGGGGGCAGAGCCCAGAGCTAGCCCTCGCCCCCCGCGGCCGAGCTCCAGCTCCGCACCAACTCCCCGCGGGACCCTAGCACCAGCCAGGTTAATGTCCACAAACAGCGAGGCTTCCGACCTCTAGTCCCCTGCTAGTCCCCGCGGGAGTACAACTGATTCCAAAAGTTGAGCATCAGCCTGAAGCCGCCAGGGATCAGGCTCTCACCCAGTTGGAGCTCACGAAGGGGGTTGGGAAAGGTTAATGACCTCCTCTCCAGCCACTTTCTGCCAGAGCACACTCATGCTCTCGGCGGGACATTCTCGGAGTCCTCGGGCCCAATTAACCTGGCCACAGGTCCAGTCCGGAGCGCGGGAGCTCTGGGGCACACCTGATGGGCGTTGGAAGCTGAGCGCGAGAGGGTTTGCGGGCCCTGCCGAGAGCGCTAATGAGGGTGGAGATGGGGTGGGCAGCCGGGCCGTGGTGGTGGAGCTGAGGGCCTGGGAAAGATTCTCGGCGCGAGTGGCGCCCACTCTTGTGAGCCAACCCCGCCGTGGGAGAACTTTTCCCAACTCCCCAGGAGGCCCGCAGCTGGGCTGGGAAGGCGCCTCCGAGGAGCCGTCCTTTCCTCGGCTCCTCTCTGCTGCACGGTTTGGCCCTACGTTCCTCTTGAGACTGGGCGCAGGTCCCGCCCGTAGAGGCCTGGGGTCAGTACCGCGGACAGCGCCTGGAGGCGGCCTTGGAGACTCACAACCCCGCTTCGCGCGCCCACGGACTCAGGCACACACCAACGCAGAGTCCATGCACACACGCACACCGATCTACCCGCAAACCGCACACCTACAAACAATCCCCGCACAGATTCATAGTCCACTCACGCAATGTACATCCACCCACACTCCACACAGTCCGCACACACAGGGAAGATTCACCAGCACGTGGACACACACATTTTCTCACAAGCATCAGCAAGCAGAGAAATGTCTTCACTCAGGTCCTGCTGTTTCCGGACATCTAAGCCTCGGACTCCAGATCTCATCTCTGGCTACTCATAGGGATGCCCAGTGATCGCTCCCTCCTGCAGACATAGCCCCCCACCCCTACCCCACAAATGCACACACACCCTTTGGGGGAAAGCAGCAGGTCACAAAGCAAGCCCTCCCCTCCCCCTTCTCCAATGCAGACCTGGTCAGGAACCAGGGTATCTGCTGAATGGAGGGCATAACCTGGCCCAGTGGAGGCTGCAGAGAGAAGCCCAGCCTTACAGAATCTTGGTACTGGGCTCAGAGTCCATTTTGCTCAGCTCACCACCTTCATGCCTGCTCCCCTTTCTTACTCCAGACAAAGCTCCTGCAACCAAGGTCCACACCCCGTCTCCCTGCATCATTCTTTGTTTGCACTTTCTGTCTCTTTGTTTCCCTGTTCTCTTCCCCTTCCCTATGTTTATCTCCCCCCTCCCCCCACCACTGCCCTCTTTGTCTTTCCCAATTCTTCTTTCCCAGCTGCCTTCACTCTCTCCTTAACTTTCCTGCAGCCTGGGCCTGATCCAGTCAGTCTTTGCTCCAATGCGGAACGGCTGACCCTTAGGGGGAGCTGACTCCATTCTCTAAGTGGACTCTATGCCCCCATACCTCTGACCCTCCTCCCCATGGGGAGTTCTGCTCCCTCCCCGAGGAAATCCCCAGAGCCAGACACCCCAGATCCCTCTCAGTCTTCGAGGGGCCAGGATTCTTCAGTTCTGGAATCACAGCAAGTCCCTTAAAATCCAGAAACTGAGCTGAGAGAGGAAGAATCCAAGTGAAGTGGTGGAAGGAGTAGAAGTAGGGCACCAGTCCTAAACTCAGCTTGGCCACAGGATCCCAGTGCGTCCCTGTGCAAATGCCCTTCTCTGAGCTTTAGGCTTTCCCGTCTATACAAGGATAGGGCTGGTTGAGGTGACCTTCAAGCATCCCAGTTTGGCCCTAATAATGTGGGACACTGGTGTTTCTTTGAGTCTCTTGAGTGTGAGTGGGACTGAAAATTATGATTCTAACCCCAGAGTTTATGGTACTTTTCCCCTTCTTCAGAGCACCCACCACCAGTGAAGGCATCCTGTCCCCTGAGCAACAGATGTTCAGATGACTTCCTTTGTAGGACCAGAGATGTCAAGTAATATTCATGAGGTCACAATATTCAAATGGTCACTGAAGTGCCATTTCCACTGGGCCAGGCATTGCTTCTATGTCACTTTATCCTCTGCATAAACCCCTGGTTCTGCTGGTGGAAGATTAGTGAATGAATGAATAAATGAGTAGAAAAGTCAGGACTAAAACCTGGATTGCCTGACCCTCAGGATCTTGGAATTTTGGTTTAAGCCCTTTTCCCTGCTAGTTTTGGAGAAGGAAATGGTAACCCACTCCAATATTCTTGCTCGGGAAATCACATAGACAGAGGAGCCTGGTGGGGCTACAGTCCTTCAGGTCACAAAAGAGTCGGATACAACTTAGTGACTAAACGACAGCCCTCATCCCCTCTTTTCCATTGCCACTCACCTGGTCATTCAAAGGCAGATGGAATTGTCTAAGACCCTTCCTCCCTTAAGGCAGACTCTAGGCTGGTTGCAAATGACCACAGAGACGTGACTGCCTTGCTGAGAGCAGCTTTAGAGGCTGTTCCTGGTGGGTAGAGGCTTGGCCATCAGCTCCAAGTCCCAAAGACGCTACCAAGTAGGCTGTCTGTGGGCAGCTGGCCAGGATTTGCAGCCGGGAGGGAAGATAGTCATCGCTACCATTTGGCTGAGCAACCCTTTCTCACAGCCCCATGAGCTGGGGACTGCAAAAATCACCTTTACAGATGAGCAAAGCAAGATGCTAAAAGATGAGGTGGTTTCCCTAAGGGCAATCAGTAAGCCCACTCTTAGTCATAAAAATAGGCACCCCAAAATGGTCGTGGTGGTGGCAGTCATTGATACTGATGTTACTGGTATTGATAATGTTGTTAGCTCTATGATGATTAGAAACTCTGATTTGGTTATTTGGTCCCTTTTCCCCCTCTCCCCTCTTTTCTCCCACCGGAACCTCTTACACTCTTCCCCCACCCGCGTATGGAGAAGCTGAGGGCTGGGACAGTGAGGCAGGGGCGTCTGATTGCCTGTTACTCTTAGCCAAGGCAGAGGGCTCATCATTTGAAATCTTCCTCCTCTTGCCCACCCTCCCCCAACCTGAGCGTGTCTCCTGCCAGAGAAGCCTGGAGCAGTGTCAGAGTCTGTCAAAACACCCTTCCAAGCTGGGTTCTATATGCAAAGCCCAGGGAAAATAAATAAAGAGGGCAGTGTTGGCCCAAAATAGAAACACGCACCAACTCACAAATACGCATGTTTTCCAAAAGTCGCATTTCACAGCAAGACAGTGCGATGCTTGCTCCAGCTGCTCAACTAAGGCTGGAGGCAGGGATGCTGCCAGGACTGGTCCAGGAAAGGTGGCAGAGCCTCCCGCAGTGAGCTCAACTCTCTGCCTGGCCATGGGGGAGACCAGACGGCTGCTCCCGCTCCACACCAGCTGGAAGGTAGATGGGTGGGAGGACTGTGATGGATGTGTCTGTGGTAGTCAGGACTCTGGAAATGAGCACCAAACAGGACTGATGGCCTTGCTTCCTCTGCTTTACAGTGTGTGCAGCAGGCTTGTAATAGCAGTCCCGATAATAACTGCCTTTCATTGAGTATCTACTGTGTGCCACATGCTAAGTGTTATACTCGATCTGTCTCAACCTCACAATCATCTCATGACATATGGATTGTTATCCCCATTTAATATGTGGGGAAACCGAGGTTCAGAGAAGTGAAGAGGTTTGCTTAAGGCCACACAGCTAGAAGGGGCCAACTAGGGGTCAGATTTTCATCTGCATGAACCAAGAACCCTTATTTTGTCCAGTACCCTGCATTGTTTTAGGGTTTCCCTGGTAGCTCAGCTGGTAAAGAATCCGCCTGCAATGCAGGAGACCCGGTTTGATTCCTGGGTCGAGAAGATCTGCTGGAGAAGGGATAGGCTACCCACTCCAGTATTCTTGGACTTCCCTGGTGGCTCAGCTGGTAAAGAATCCGCCTGCAGTGCAGGAGACCTGTGTTTGATCCCTGGGTTGGAAGATCCCCTGAAGAAGGGAACGACTACCCACTCCAGTATTCTGGCCTGGAAAAATGCCATGGATCATATAGTCCATGGGGTTATAAAGAGTCGGACATGACTGAGCAACTTTCACTTTCTTCCTGCATAGTTTCTGCTATTCATTCAGTATATATTTTTTGTCAAGAAACCCATGAATGTGATGATTTTCAAAAGAGTGTAAATTCCTCTGCCAATTGGGCCAGGTGTAAGGGTGGAGTTTGGCTTTGGCCATCTTAGGCTTGGTATTCAGGGTTTCTGGACTGGGACTGGGGCTGGGACTGGGTCTTAACCTTTACATCTTGGACTCTGTCCCCAACCATGAGAGCCCAGACCTGTCTGCCTGGGGGTGCGCTCAGGCAGGAGCCCCACTGTGAAGCCTGGACTATGAAAAACGATTTAACTCAAGAGATTAGGGCTGCAAGAGGTGTCTGTAGATGGGAAGTTATTTCAGAGAGGGTTAGTGAATGGCCCAGCATCACACAGCATGTTGGTGGCAGAACCTGAATCTCAGAGTCCCAGGCTTGTGTGCCATGTGGCCAGGCTAGACTCCTTGAGTGTGTGGGAAGCACCCAGTGAAGGGGGTTGAACAGGTGCAGGCAGTTAACATAACATTCCCTTCCAAGCACAGAGGTGAGACGTAGCTGGTTTTCACTGCCAAGTCTTCTGCTCCACATACCCCTGATATCAGGACTAACCCTGCTGACTTGCGCAGGTGCCTGCATTCATCCACGTGAACAATGGCACGGGAAGGTACAGAATATTTGCCACAAGTCAGGCACTCTGCTGAAAGTTTTGTTGTTGTTTAGTCACTAAGTCATGTCTGATTCTTTTGCAACCCCATGGACTGTAGCCCTATAGGCTCCTCTGTCCATAGGATTTCCCAGGAAAAAATACTGGAGTGCGTTGCCATTTCCATCTCCAGGGCATCTTCCCAATCCAAGAACTGAACCTGAGGCTCCTGCATTGGCAGGTGGATTCTTTACCTCTGAACCACCAGGGAAACTTGTCATGGGCTAATTGATGTAATCCCCACAACAACCCTCGAGGTAGGTATGCTTATTCTGCTTTGCAATCGAAGGACCCAGGCTTGAGAGGTTGACTTACTTGCCCAAAGCCACACAGCTAGGAAAGAGGCAGATGGAGCCCTGCAGAGGCTGCACTAGCTGGTTTATTCTGGTGGTTAGAGGGAGAAGGTTTGAAATCAAAGCCACGGGGAAGGAGAAGCTGATGGGCAGCAGCAGGCTATTTATGTTATACCTCCAGGCCTTGTCATGCTTGCTGGCATTAGTGCTGGCAGAAGCTGCTGCTGCTGCTGCTGCTAAGTCGCTTCAGTCGTGTCCGACTCTATGCGACCCCATAGACGGCAGCCCACCAGGCTCTCCCGTCCCTGGGATTCTCCAGACAAGAACACTGGAGTGGGTTGCCATTTCCTTTTCCAATGCATGAAAGTATAAGTGAAGTCGCTCAGTCGTGTCCGACTCTTAGCGACCCCATGGACGGCAGCTTACCAGGCTCCTCCGTCCATGGGATTTTCCAGGCAAGAGTACTGGAGTGGGTTGCCATTGCCTTCTGCGGCAGAAGCTGAGCCTCTACCAAAACCTGGAAGGAAGAAGCCCAGCAGAGTGTTCTGGAACCAGCTCCTGGTATATTAGTGAAGCGGAGGGTCTGGGTATGTTTCTCCTTGAACTCAAGGGAAAGAGCCTGCTAGGCATGTGGAACCCCTGTAGACACCCTTCGTTCTGGCATCCTGCTTTCTCTCCTTGCTCCTCCCTCTGAGGGAAGTAGACTAGAACCTGGGAAATTTGGAAAGGGCCATTGGGTGGAGATTAGGGTCTTGCTGTATCAGTGAACTTGACCATTGGGAATGAGGAGGTGGTGGGGACAATGGGAAGGATTGGCTTGAATTTAGATGCCAGCAGGTATCATCCAAGTCTCTCACAGGGAGCATTCCTTGGAATTAGGAAATGATGACCTGGGAGACAATGTCCAGAGGCTTAAATCTCCTCTACCAGAAAAAGCCTTCTCCTTAATCCCCCATCCCACAAGTGTCTACCTGAGCACCCCACTGTGTGCTAGGCATGCAGAAGTGGAAAAACTTCAGTCTCTGTCCTTGCAGAGCCCACCAGAGTCTCCCAGGCCTGCCCCAACACCCCCTGCCTCGACCAGAGGTGATGGGTAAGTGAGAGGTCACTCAGGTTCCCCAGCAGAAGTGGAAGAGGGACCCAACTGTCCTCTGGGGCTCAGAGAACATGATCCAGGCAAGTGGTCACTTCACAGTGAGAAGGAAATTTCCTGTGAGTGGCATCTGGGTGCCCTCCCCGGCTTGATGTCTTGGTGGGAGAGGGGGCGTGGTAGCGAAAGCTCATTCCCACCCAGCCATCTGCTCGAGGCATCCAGCACACACACTGGCACCTGGATGATGCGTCCTTTGCCAAACCTTGTTAATAGAGGAGACATGACTGCCAGCTGGAAGCCACTCCTGTCATGAAGGAGAATGTGGTGATCTTGTTGTCTCGGGGGAAGGCAGCTTAAATGGGGCTCGGAGTTGGAACGGTTGTAGCAGACTGGTGTTCCTAGGATGTTTGGGGGAGGAGTGTTTCATCCCTGTCTCCCCACGGTATTGGCCTTTGCACTGCCCTGGAGGATTTCTCCTGTTCTAGTTGCGAGAGTTCTGCAGGGTGATCACCTGGTGATAATGACAATTATAATAATGGCTGACATATTTTGACTGTTTACTGCCTGCCAGGCTTAGGGCTTTGTAGGTATTATCTTAGTGCGTCCTCACACGTGCTCTATGAGATGCAGGGCTGCTGCGGCTGCTAAGTCGCTTCAGTCGTGTCCGACTCTGTGCTACCCCATAGACTCCAGCCCACTAGGCTCCTCTGTCCCTGGGATTTTCCAGGCAAGAGTACTGGAGTGGGTTGCCATTGCCTTCTCTGGATGCAGGGCTAGGTCTCTTCAGTTGTGTCCTACTCTTTGCCACCCTATGGACTGTAACCTGCCAGGCTCCCTTGTCCATGGGATTCTCCAGACAAGAATACTGGAGAGGGTTGCTGTGCCCTCTTCCCAGGGGATCTTCCCAACCCAGAGATCAAACCCAAGTCTCTTAGGTCTCCTGCATTGGCAGGCGGGTTCTTTACCACTAGTACCACCTGGGAAGCCCTGCTCTATGAGATAGCTACCAGTATTATTCTATTTTAAGGATGAGAACTGTGAAGCACAGAGAGACTAAAGAGATTGCCAGTAAGCCTCAGAGACAGGACTCAAACCGAGGCAAGCTGGACTCAGTACCACGATCATGACCACCATAAAATGACTGAGGCTCACACTTTGGCCTTGATTTGGGTCCTTGCAGATGAATAGGACTGAAATCAAACTACCTTTTGGATCCTTCAGTAATCTGGGTAGTTTGTACCTGTGGGCTCGGGCTGAGTCCTGGTTGACAGGGTGACATGGATTGACCATTTGCTCCTTGACGGCCAACTCACTGAACGGATCACTTTTCAGAGATCCAGATGCAGGCAACATCTGGCAGACTGGCAGGGTTATTCTGGCTTTCATCCAGAAGTTTCCCCTTTTCATCCCATGTCGATACAGCTGGGACTTGCATCCCTCTGGACATAATCATATGTGCGAACTTTCTGTTTGAAATACTGTTTGCTGGTTTTTAAAACATCATCTTGTGACTTCACAAAGGCAGGATGTTTGTTTTGGTTCTTCTCTGCAATCTGGGCCTGAGAGACATTCAGCTAAGCTAGAGAGAAATCAGGCTTTGATTTCTCAGCAGCCAGAGTTGGGGGGGGGGAACCCTTCCTTTCTCCAACCGGAGAAGCTGGGAAGAGGCTGGCTGCAGAACGGTGTTACAGGTTAGTAGCTACTGCATGTTCCCTGCAAGGGTTCCTGACTTGGTGACCTGCTCTTCCAGAGGCTTCGAGTGGGTGATCTCAGAGTAACGGAGTTAGGAATTTGTGATGAACAGGGCTGTGTCAGCTGAGGGCACTCTTGGGCATTAATGAGTGTGAAAATAAATCTGTGGTGGGAAAGTTCCTGGAGGCTTGGGGAGGAAAGGAGTTCAAGACGTCCCAGAGTGAAGATAATGATGGTTTAACAGAAAGTCCTTAGCAAGCACCAATAAGTGAGCAAATGAGGATGACAAGTGAATGAATGAATGAATATATAAATGTGTTCATGATAAGTGGGGCTGATGGACTTTGACTTCGGCCTGGATTTGGCAGGATCTGACCCCAAGTACTGACAAGGCAAAGAATACTGTTCTTGTCCACTGGAAGACCCTTCAGCTCAGGATTAGGCAGAGGTAGTCTGTCTGAATTCTTGAACCTTGCCCTCTCACTACACACCCCACCCCCACCCTGTCCTGCAGGACCCTCTGACCCTGGGCTCCTCTAGTTCCCGGCTGTGGCAAGGCCTGGAACTCAGGAGACTGCAAAGCTGATGGAGGCTGCAGCCCCAGCACCCCCAGAAGTCTGCAGCTCTATTCACCTTCCCAACTGCTCCCCCAGCCCTGAGCCACCCCCTCTTCTCTGTATCACAGTTCTGTGTCCTGGCTTTTTGAGGACTCCAAAGTAAGAGAACTAGGAAATAACTGAAATTTCATTTAGTCCAGCCCTCCCATTTTACAGAAAGGCAAACTGAGGCTCTCGAAGGAATAAAGACTAGCCCCAGGTCACAAGTGAATAGGAGACTGAGCCCTATTATTGTGGGAGGATTCGAGGAAGGTTCCTGTGAGACCTGGGATAACACTGCACCATTGAGTGGGGTTGGAGGGGGACAGAAGGGGCTGGAGATTCTGGGGCTTGGGTGGTTTTGTCAGGTTTTTCGTGGCCCCTGGTGCCAGGAGCAGCAGTTCTGAGTTCCTGGGACCTTGAGTCTCCCAAATGTTTCATGGGAGAGGCAGCAGAGTTGGGGAGAGGTGCTACTTGGGGGTCTGCTCTCCTCTTGGACCCTCTGCTCCAGCAGCTCATCTCCAGCCCTCCATTCCTGTCTCCACAGGCAGCTGCACCATCATGGCAGGTGGGCTGAGGGCCAGCATCAGACCCTCCCCTTCCACGCTGCCAGGGCCTCTGTGCTGGTCCCAGGTGTGGAGGGTACCAAGTGTACCTCCCTCTCCACTATATGCACTTGAGCTGTCAATCAGCAGGATAGCCAGGAAGCCCTTCCCCTGTGCAGGCACGAAAGGTATGTTTCCATCTGGACACCCAAGATGGACACATGGACAGAGGAGCCTAGGGCTACAGCCCTCAGGTTGCAAATAGTCAGACACATCTAAAGTGACAGCACACGCACCCAAGATGGTGAAGTTGGGAGTCAGCCCTGGGTGCTTTTTCTCTCCTCCCTTCCCTGGAGCCAGGGTTGTGCCTGTGGTCAGAATGACTCCTGGGGACAGACACTGGGGTGGAAGGTGGGGGGATATGCCCCTGCACCAGTGGAGATTGGGAAGGCTGACTCTAGAACTCTTGAGAGTTTTCCAACATGTGAGACTCAAAACCTAATATAGTGAGATTGGGACTGAGCTTATCAGAAATCAGGTTCAAATAACTCCCTTTACTTCTTTTAGCCTTAGTTTTCTTGTTTGCAAATTGGAAATAGTTCCTGAGACGAGAAAACCTGTGTGAAAATCATCTACAAGCTGTAAGTTGCTGCAGAGATGCAGCATCGTTCAATCCCTCAGGATGAGAGGATCAAGGTCAGGATCAAGGCTGGGAACGTGAGCGCCCTGGCGGTTGCCAGCATCTCCTTGATGTGCGCTTTCATCGGGTGCTGGCCTCCTGGGCTTTCCTCTAGCCCTGGCAGCAGGGGCTAGGGGTGCCCCCAGTGCTCAGAAGGGGAGGTTCCTCCTAAGGTTCCTTACTTTCTTTCTGAGCAATGAGGCTGGGGTAGAGCCCCTTCCGCGAACTCCATCCCCAGCTAGTTGTAGTGTCCCGCATTCCCTGCCATGGGCTTGAGCACTTTGTAGTGTCTGCTTTCTTTCAGGTTTCAATTTACCCTTAAGCTTTTCTTTCATGGTACGGGGCCAAGAAGAGCCTTTGCAGTGTCCCCAGACCCACAGATGAGATCTGGGTGTGTATGGTGAGGGGAAGACGGGGCAGTGGTCTCTGGAGCTTTCCCCAGAGCTAAGAACTGGCAGGTTACCACCTACTATGTCCCAGCGAAGCTGACGGCATCCAGCCAGCATATGTTATTTGGCCTTTCCTGCTTCTTGATGTTTTACCAGGACCCCACAGTGTGCCCCGACCCAGTTATACATTAACTTCTGAATAGGGATGAAGGGGACCCCCCTCTCCTTTCTCCATCTCCCCATCTTGGGCAACAGCTAAGAATCAGAGGGTTTAGAGAGCATTTCTCCCTACCCACCATCTGACAGATGGGGGACCACCCAGAGATGTTCAGTGACTTGTTCTAGGTAACACAGCAGGCTGGTGGCAGGGCGGGTCCCACTGCTGCCCCAGGACCCATCCCCTGCTGACGCCTCCTCCCTTGTCCCTGAGCTTCAGCTTGCAGGAAGCGCTGGCTGGAGCTGGAGAGGAGACACAAGGGGAATTGTTTTACATTTTTGTTAATCGGGTCTCAGAGAGAGAAAAGGGCTCTGAGCTCATCAGCCAGGAAGGAATCCAATTTGGCTTTTATGGCCATGGTTATTGGTTGTATTTTGTGGGGATCTTTTTATTTTTTATTAATCCAGCAGTCTGGGGGCTGGGGAGCCGACTGGTTGCTGGGCCCCATGGGCCCTCCTGCTTTCTTGGAGTTCCAGGCAGCAGCCAGGGGGAGAGGTGGTGGAAGAAGCAACTTGGACAGTTGGGTCCAGGCATGCAGTGGGGGGTTTTCAGGAACCTTCTGATCCTTCAGGTGAGGGGTGTCTGGGGGCCTGGCTGTATTTCACAGATTCTGTAAATATTGCTGGTTTTATTAAGCTTTTATGTCTTTTTCTCAGAGATGCAAGACTGCTTGGTGGGTCTGGGCCTTAAAGCCTGAGTTGTGCAGGCGGAACAGAGTGGGGAGGGAGGGACAAGAGTGGGTCAGTGGGTGAGATACTCTGAACAGTGGAGCTCAGTGGCTAAAAGGACGGGCTCTGACTTGGGCCAGCAGAGGCTCAGATCTCAGCCCCGCTCCTGAAAACTGCCTTATAGAGCTGAGGCTGGGTCAGATGAGGAGTCCACAAGCAAAGCACCTCTGCCAGCACACAGCAGCTCGGTGCTGTGCCAGTCCCTTGCACAGGGTCTTCTCTTTTCTTTCGCTGCCTGGCCCCACCAGGAAGAGCTGGATGGCAGACCTGAATGTCATCATTTCTTCCCTCCCAGGGCCAGAGGAAGGGGCACTTGGTTGGAGGACTGAGTCCTGGCCAGAGATCCAGGAGCTTGAGTCCATCCTCAGAGCCAGGGGCAGGCAGGACTAGCCTGAGAAGAGGCTAGTGTGAGCACCAGGAGGGGGAAGGCCAAAAGCAAAGTCATCTGATGGAGGAGGCCACTGGAAACTGGGAGGGTGGCCAAGGCAGCAGGGTATTGCACAGAATAGTCCTGAACCACCTCCAAAAGAATCACATGGGAGGTGGTATAAATGCAGGTTCCTAGGTACCACCCCCTAAGCATGATTGATGGGATCTAGTGCCTGGCCCAGGAGTTTGCATTTTAACAAGCCTGCCCGGCTTCTGATCCATATTAAAGCCTGAGGCTGATGTGTGTGTGTGTGTGCGTGTTAAGACACTTTAGTCGTGTCCAGCTCTTTGCAACCCTATGGACCATAGCCCGCCAGGCTCCTCTGTCCATGGGATTCTCCAGGCAAGAATACTAGAGTGGGTTTCCATTTCCTCCTCCAGGGGATCTTCATAATCCAGGCAGGGATTGAACCCTCCTGTTTAGGCAGGCAGATTCTTACCCACTAGCGTCACCTAGGAAGGAGAGCTGATGTAGCAAAGAATAAGCGTCAGTTCTAGCTGACTTGCCAATCTGCCTATGCACATGGGCCGGGTTTGGGGCACTTCCCATCTTTGAGGCTTTTCATGACCGTGACTCAGCAAGCAGGGTGTCACCACCCCATTTTACAGATGAAGAAACTGAGACTTGCCCAAGCTACCCAGCTAGTAGCAGAGGCAGAGTTTGAACTCAGGACTGCTGCTGCCCTTTTTCCCCAAAACCAGGCCCTGGTGCTCTTAGTTCCAGACATCCCTCCTTCTGTTGGGGGACCAGTTCTGTTCCACTGAGCCCACCAGAGACAGAACATGTGGAATGGGGGAAACCTAGGCTGTTGTGACAATGTTGGGTTCTCTGGTGCTGCGATGTTTCCCTGGGTGATATATGGATGAGATCAAAGCTTGTTTGCCTGATATATATCGAGCTGTTGGGCTTACGAGTCAGTGCCCGCAGTTTCCTCACCAGCTGTCAGCCTGGGGAGACCAGCCGTCCTTCATGTGCTCCATCTTTGCAGCCTGGTCTCTGAGAAATGAGGGGTCTGGACAGGCTCCCCCATTGAGCCCCCCTCCCAACCCTCTTCCCTCTCCCACCCCCACCTGGGCTTACAATAAATAAGCCCAGATTTTCTTTGGGGAAGAAGGGGTCACTCTAAGTTTCCTGCCCTCTTCTGGCACATTTAGCCAATGAGGATGGTGTTTCTTGGGGGGCAGGAGGTCTGATGGGGAGTAAATAGGTACACGTGTTTGCTTCAGCTGCAGCCGCAAAGCCAGACTTCCTCAGGGCTGGGGCAGGGAGGATGGGAGTAATAGATTTACGGTCTTCTTGGGGGAGAGGCTCAGAAAGTCACCCAGCCACACTCTTTCTTCTGTGGATTTGGAGGACCTTTGCTAGCTCTGTTCCCATTTTTGTCTGAGATTCTGGGTAGGACTTGGGGCTTCTTGAGAGAAGTTTCTAGGAGGGTTGTAGGATGCAGATGCTACAGTGGGGCTCCCTGCTTCACTCACACTTACCCTCTAGGGAAATTATATTAGTGAGTGCTCTTCCAGAGAAGCAGAACCAATAGGATGTAGATTAAGTAATTAGGTAGGTAGGTAGTATTAGTTGCTTAGTCATATCCGACTCTTTGCGACCCCATGGACAACAGCCTGCCAGACTCCTCTGTCCATGGAGTTTTCCAGGCAGGAATACTGGCATGGGTTGCCATTCCCTTCTCCAGCGAATCTTCCCTACCCAGGGATTGAACCTGGGTCTCCTGCATTGCAGGCAGATTCTTTAACATCTGAGCCACCAGGGAAGCCCCGGTAGGTAGGTAGGTAGGTAGGTAGATAGATAGAGGGATAGAGAAGTTGAGACTTCAAGGTCTGCAGTTGGCAAGCTGGGACCCAGGAGAGCTGATGCTGTAGTTCCAGTCTGTGTCCAAAGGTCTGAGAGCTAGGACAGCTGTTGATGTAACCTCCCATCTGAAAGCCAACAGACTAGAGACCCAGGAGGAGCCAGTGTTTCAGTCTGAGTCTGAAGGCTGGAAAAGATCAATGTCCCAGCTCAGGCAGTCAGCAGCGAGCATTCCCTTTCACTTAGCCCTTTTGTTCCATTCAGGTCTTCAACTGATTGGATATGGCCCACCTGCATTAGGGAGGATCATCTGCTTTACACAGTCTGTACATTCAGAATCATGTTTGGTCAGATGCATGGCATCCCATGGGGTTTCCCAGGTGGTGCTAGTGGTAAAGAACCTGCCTGCCAATGCAGGAGACATAAGAGACATGGGCTTGATCGCTGGGTCGGGAAGATCCCCTGGAGGAGGGCATAGCAACACACTCCAGTATTCATGCCTGGAGAATCCCATGGACAGAGCAGCCTGGCGGGCTAGAGTCCATGGGGTCTCAAAGGACTTGAAGCAACACGGCTGAAGCCACTTAGCACGGACGTGCTGGCATCCCATGGCCCAGTCAAGCTGACATGCAAAATTAACTGTCACACCCATGCTTTCCTTGAAGGGAAGGCCAGGCTTCCAAGACTGCTGGAGCCTTCCTTTGCATCATGCCCTGAGCTGCCTGAAACCTACCAAAGGGTGAATTGCTGAGACCTGTGTGATTTCAGGTCTTATGGGGATGCTGCTGCTGCTGCTACTGCTGCTAAGTTGCTTCAGTCATGTCTGACTCTGTGCGACCCCATAGATGGCAGCCCACCAGGATCCCCCATCCCTGGGATTCTCCAGGCAAGAAAGAATACTGGAGTGGGTTGCCATTTCCTTCTCCAATGCATGAAAGTGAAAAGTGAAAGTGAAGTCGCTCAGTCGTGTCCGACTCTTAGCAACCCCCTGGACTGCAGCCTGCCAGGCTCCTCCGTCCATGGGATTTTCCAGGCAAGAGTTCTGGAGTGGGGTGCCATTGCCTTCTCTGGGGATGCTGCAGTCTTGCTAAAAGGCAATGGGTTTCTTCAGTGAGAACCGACACCTCAGTTCTCAGGAACTCCAAGAATGCTTGGAATGGTAAACAGAACACAGGCTTTAGGATTGGTAGACCTGAGGTTCAAATGCTAGTTCCACCCTTTATTAAGCTGTGTGACCACAAGACAGTCACTTAACCTCTATGATTGTTTATTACTCTGTAAAATGGGGAACTTATAAAGCCTCCCCTGCAGGGCTGATATATGAGAGGGTGTTTGCACATAGTAGATGCACAGATAATTATGTTAGGCTTCTCTTCCTGGGTGTCAGTTTCTGTATTGAGCTAGTTGGACTTTCAGCTTCACCCCATCTGTGTGATTCTGATGCAGTTCTGCCACCGTGTCTGCAGTGTATCTGCAGCCTCCCTGCCTGAGATGGAGTATCCCGGTCTCCAAGAAGAATTTGGAATTCTGGATGGCAGGCACATAGCTGGGGCACATAGAAGGTGGCAGACTCTCAGAAGCTGGGGTATTAGGATTTAGGATAGTGGCATCAAGGAGGGACCAAGTCCTCCTCTTTCCTTTCATCTCTTTCCCACCCAGACGAGCTGAATTCACCAAAGGGGAGATCCATAACCACGGAGTGGAGAAGGGTACAATATCCCCACTTCAGCACATCAGGAGAAAATGGAGCTGTTCGACTCAAAATACCTCATTTTGAATTTCTGCCTGAATCTCTCAGCCCAAGAGTAAGAGAATCAAAGACCCCAAGATGTTTTCAAGGACCAGGGAGGCAAAACACCCTGAGACAAGAAGAAAAAGCTGATTAGCTCCTAATTGCCATTAAATTATATATACATATATGTGTTTTAAGCCGAATCTGCATGGCTAATGTGATTTTTTGATTACATTTTAATAGTCTGGCTGGGATGGGGGAATGAAGAAGGAAGGGTTCTGTCACCCTTCGCCATAAGGAGGGAAGTTGTAAACAGGGATACAGGAAGGCTCGGGGGTGGGTCCACATCCCTGGGATCCTTTCTGGAGAATAGCAGGGCCCAGTATGGGGCTGGGGGTGTCTTTGAGGAAGCAGTAGCTTCCCACCCTAAGTCCCATTCTGTCCGAATGGGGAAGTCCATCTGCCTTGTGACTTGACAAATGTCTCTTTTCTAGACCTTAAAAATAGCTTCCCTGCATTGGCTCTGTGGGTCCCCATGTCATCTTCCCCAGGCCTAGTTGTTCCCTTGGAGTGCCCAGTAATGACTTTTAAAATCTTAAAAGAAAAAGAAATATAACCTTGGATAAGACTGTTTGCTGGGCTTCATTTCTAAGCTGTGAAATGAAGTAGTTGGACCAGTGCTCTGAACCCTTCTGAGTCTGATAAGCCAGGATCTCCTTCCTTATCATTTTAAAGACCCCACCCCTGTCCATCTCAGGGGAACAGAAGACTCCACAGTGACTCACTCGCTGGGCATTTACCACCTCCCGCTCTCCCTAGGTCCTTCTGCTTTCTAACCAGGGTCTCTCTTGCTGCAATACTCCCTGTTTCTCTTTTTGGAGGACAGAGCCCCACCTCCTCCGATGCCTATTATAGTAACTCCTCAAAGAGTTGAAGGCTGTTAGCAAAATCCCTTCTACACACATACATACATGTCCTATTTTAAACATGTTTTTAAATAACATTTATAATTCTAAAAGGCAGGCTGTACCTGATCATTGTAGAAATATTGGAAAGAGACAAGTATAAAGAAGAAAATAAAAATCACTCATAATTCTCCTAGTCAGAGATAATCACTATTAATGGCTTCTTTAAAATGCATATATATGTAGTTTTGTTTTGTTTTGTTTTGTTTTTTCCTGTTATAAAATTGGGATTAGGCTGCAAATGTGGCCTTGGCTTGCCTCAGGCTTGGCCCTTGAAACTGGGCCAGGTGCTTTTTCTCCAAGGCCCTGCACACCCCCCCACCCCCCCACTAGTGTCTGCTGTTCCCCTTTAGGTGGCTCTCTCATTTGCCTTTCCCAAGAGGAGGGAGACCATGTTCCATGGATGTGTCCACCTTGGTTCATGAGATCCCAGGAGTCCCAGAGTTTAATTCTGACTATCTCTGAGTGTGTGTGAGTGTGTGTGACAGACACAGATGGAAAGGGAGGGAGAAAGCACACACGCAGGTCGCTGAGCAGGAACACCCTAATGGGAGATCATACAGGCTGGATCACAGTCCCCCGTGATCACAGTCCGACTTCGGGCTCTTTGTCTGAGCCAGTGACAAATATCAAAGAAGCCATCCTTATCTCCTTTCCACCGAGCAGCTGGAGCTCTTCACTAAGCTAATCAATTCCCATCATTTGAAAAAGGAAAACAAATTTGTGATTTGTTGCCCATCCTGGGAGTGGGTGCTGAGCACAGGGTTGTCAGCTGAGGCATTAGTGTCAGACCCCAGCTGCTAGCTGGGTTGGTGGAGACTCTCAGATTGTACCCATCCCCTCTTGGCCTGCAGACTCGGGCTTCTCAGAGAGTCTGGTGGTGTCACAGCTGGAGGGGCCTGGGCTTTTACCATTCCACTGCCAGATGGGGGAGACAATATCTCCCATATCCCAGATGGGGGAGACAGGGCACCAAGAGGTAGCCGGGACCAGGGCCACACGGAAAGTTGGAGGCTGAGCTGGGTCTGGAGCCATGTGTGGTATCCCACATGGCAGTTTTTCTTTTCAGGAGTAGACTGGGAAGGAGGGCATGGAAGTGAATGAGGGGAGGGGAGTGACAGTAAAAGAAGCCATCAGGTCTACTTCCTGCTCATCTGTCTCATCCTCTCCAAGATCCTTCACACCCAAGCCAGAAGAAACCACACTCTCTGGCCTATGTTTATATTATTTGGTATCTGACTGTCCTCTGTCCAAGGAGAATCCAGGCGGTATTTCTACCTAATATCTAACCCAGATGCTTCTGCTGCTTCTGGGATTCGCTTTCCTTCTTTCATTTAACAAATACCTGCGAACTACTGACACACACACTCCGGCCCCCAGGCAGGAGTATTTTAGACCATGGGAACCCAGCAGGGAACACGACAGTCAAGTCTCTGCTCCCTTGGAATTTATGTCTACTGGGCTATGGGGCTCTCACTGGGAGACCAAATGGCTGTGCTTAATTTTCTGATCACTTAAATCTAGCAAGCACAGACTGCAGGACACAAAGTCATGTGGGACAGATTTCCATTGCAATTGTTCACTTATTATTGCTATGGAACAGCTAACCCAAAGCCTAGTGATGTATGGCAGCTGATATACTATGTTCATGGATACTGTGGGCCAGAATAGAGCACAGGAGAGGATGGCTTAGCTCAACTCCACAGTTCCCGAGTCTCAACTGGGACAACTAGAAGGTTGGGTATTACTTGGTGGCTAGGGGCCCAGAATCACTGGAGACATTTTCACTCATATCTGGTAGTTGATGATGGCTGTCAAGTAGGTTGTCAGCAGGAGCTCCTACGTGTAGTCTCTGCATGGGCTAGTTTGGGCTTCCTTACAGCATGGTGGCTAGGTTCCAGGGATGAATGTCCCAAGAAAGCCAGGTGGAAGCTGCATCTCCATTTTAACCTAGCCTCAGAAGTCACAGAGCATCTAGATTCAAGGGAAGGAATGAAGATATAACTTCTTGGTGGGAGAAGTCTTAACAGTCACATCATGAGAACATGTGAGATGGGAGACATTGTCGTGCATCTTTGGCAAATACAGTGGGCCACATGGATGTTTTAGGAGTTCACAGCCTTTTGTGAGGAAGCAGAGTGTAAAAGAACAGTGGCTATCATTTCTCAAGCACTTATACCTTCTAGGCACTATGGTCAGCCTGCTGTTTATATCATCAAGCAACCTCTGTGGTGAGTACTGTTAGCCTTGTCTTGCAGATGGAAAAACTGAAGCTCAGAAATATACTGCCTGCCTTAAGTCATACAGCTGGGATTTGCATCCAAGTCTGTCTGCCTCCCAAATCATGACCTTTACCACTGCTACAGTGCCTCTCCCTCCCTGTCCTTGAGTAAATTTTTATCCCAGAAGTGTGGTGAGAAGCTTGGACACATATCTTGGAAGGGGTGGGGGTGGCTAGTGTTCAGATCTGGGAAGTCTTCTTGGCAGAGGTGACACTTGAACAAGGTCTTGAAAGATGTTTTAAACTTGGACTTCTGGGGCAGAAAGTAGCATTCCTGGTAAAGTAACAATGGGCTAGCAGGATCATTCAGGGAGTGCTGACATGACCCAGAATCCTGGTCTTAGACCTACTTACATGCCAACACATTGAAAACTGTACCCTGGGTAAGGGGCTGGGGGCCAGTGGATGGATTTAGTCCCCAGAAAAAATGCAAGCATCCAGTGTCCCTCTCCACTATACTACTATCAACTTCCTCCTTCAGCAGTTAGGGATGGAGTGGAGGCTCCCACACACAACCCCCACCTCCATGTGCAGATTTGGGTTTGCCCTTTGGAGATGGGGTGAGCCTGAGCTGCCTCTGGTTTACTCCCACGAGTTTCTGCTGATGCAAACTGAGCCTCAGAGCAGGTACCATCCCCTCAGGAGGCTAGGTTTAGGGCGTCAGAAATGAGAAATTTAATTATTGCATCCGTAGGAATCTCTAATATTTCTGGAGCAGTTCCTGCCCCTTCCAGTCTCTCTCCCTTTCAAGTCTTCCTCTCTCATCCACACTTGGCACCCTCTCCCTCACTCTTCTGTTTTTCTCTTCCTTTATTTCCCTATTTGCATCTATCTCCAACCCCTGCCCCCTAACTCCACTCTCCTGTCTCCTGTTTTCAATTTTCTCTGTCTCTCATCTCTCCCATGTCCTGTCTGTCTTTCTCTCTCTGTTTCCCTCCTTCCCCTCGCCCTCTCTTCTTCACTTTCTTTGGGATGATGGCAGCCTGTTCTCTTCCCGGACAGACCGTCTAATTGAAATGGAGCATTCTAGAGAATGTTAATAGGAAAAGCAGCATTAATTAGCCAATGCTGGCATAATTAGCTTCCTCCTCTCACTGCCTGGCGTCTAACTAGATAATGAGTCTCTTTCCGTCCAAACAGAGGGCAGGCAGGACAAGGGGGCAGGCCATGCCTGAGGATACCGGGGGGCCTCCTGCCTTTGGGCCACCCTGCTGGAGTCCTCAGACTGCCCTCTCCTGCCAAGCCCTCCTGCTGCTTGTGCCCACATCTTGGGGAGACAGATGCCCGGCCTCTGTCTGTGCCCAAAGTTTTGACGTCCCTGGAGTTGCATATTAAGTGGTCTGAGCCTGACAAACAGTGCCTGCAGCTGCAGCATCCCAAAGAGGGGGTGGGGAGTATTGAGAGTTCTTGAGGACTATGACAGGCATCTAGTGCTGTCAGAGCCACGTGGGCAATGGCTGAGCACATTACAGTCCCCAGAGAGGAGCAAAGAAATGTATTCATGTGATATATAATAACAAACAAACCACACAGACTGCAGGGTGCTTCCTCCCTCGACCTTCCCCACAATCGTGTGAGGCAGAAACGGCCACCTGTGCTTAATAGACAAAGACTCTGAGGCTCACTCCCTTGCCAGTGTTCACACTACCAGGACCCAAACAAGGGTCCAGTTCCAGAGAGCGTGTTCTTTCCCTTCTACCCTGATACTTTTGGACGACTTTGTAGTTGCTCGTTAAATAAAAGTGATTGCGACAAAGTCACACCTCACATTGGCTTTGAGTTCTAAAATCAGAGAATGCAGCAAAAATTGGGAAATCATGCATAATCAAAATTCCCCTCGAATATCCCTTCCTTGTGGAGGAATATCTCTTCTGTTTGCAACTGGGCACTGATTCTCCTTTTTCAGTGGCCTTGAAAGCCCTATCTAGTTGGGAGCTGTGATGGGCAAATAATAGGATTTTTTCTTTCTGTTTTGTACACATGTGGTTAAATTCAGTTAAGTGCAGCTAAGTGCCTGTTTGATGCGATTCCATTGTAGTATCTGTCTTGGTTATGAGTGGGCAAGGTTAACACTCGGGATGGGCGACTGCAGCTATGGGAGCACCATCCTCTCCTTCTCTGTAGCCTGCTCACCCTCTCCCTCTCCTGTAGGCTATGGACTCAGAGGATGACCCCTTGCTGCAAGATGTGTGGCTAGAGGAGGAGCAGGAAGAGGAGGAGGAAACAATGGGTGAGGCCTTTAGGAGGGGCCAGAAGAAGCTGGGGCCCCACGCTGGAGCAGGGAGGCAGTGTTGCTGGCGGCGCTGGACCTTGCCGTCCCGGCCCCCAGCCTCGGGCTTCTGGAGTACCCTGGGCTGGGCCTTCACCAATCCGTGCTGTGCAGGGCTGGTGCTCTTTCTGGGCTGCAGCATCCCCATGGCCTTGTCAGCCTTCATGTTCCTCTACTACCCGCCACTGGACATTGACATCTCCTATAATGCCTTTGAGATCCGCAACCATGAGGCCTCCCAGCGTTTTGACGCCCTCGCGCTGGCGCTCAAATCCCAGTTTGGGTCCTGGGGGCGCAACCGGCGCGACCTGGCCGACTTCACTTCTGAGACACTTCAGCGCCTCATCACAGAGCAGTTGCAGCAGCTACATCTAGGGAACCGCTCGCGGCCGGCCACCCGCGGCCCACACACGGTGGTCACTGTAGGTACGCAGAACGGCTTGTTGTGGGACACCGCCACCGCCCAGAAGCCAACAGCCAATCGAAGCGGGCGTCTACGGCGAGAGGCTCCACCCCTGGAGAGGCTGGCAGCCAACCAGAGTGAAGCCCCGATAAACCTGGGGCCAGACAAGAGTGGGCGGCGTCCACCCAGTGCCCCGCCCCCCACAGCAGCCACGGCCAATCAGAGCCGTGCCCGCCGTGGCGCCTCGCGCTGGGACTACTCACGCTCCTATGTGAGCGCCAACACCCAGACGCATGCGCACTGGCGCATCGAGCTCATCTTCCTGGCACGTGGCGACGCCGAGCGCAACATTTTCACGAGTGAGCGGCTGGTCACAATCCACGAAATTGAGCGCAAGATCATGGATCACCCGGGCTTCCGGGAGTTCTGCTGGAAGCCCCATGAAGTGCTCAAGGACCTGCCGCTGGGCTCCTACTCTTACTGCTCCCCGCCCAGCTCGCTCATGACCTACTTCTTCCCCACTGAGAGGGGTGGCAAGATTTACTATGATGGCATGGGCCAGGACCTGGCCGACATCCGGGGTGAGCAGCCCTAGGTGTGCTGGGGTGGGGCCTATAGGGACCTGGTCTGAAGGACCCTGGAGGCGGGGCTTGTGAGGGGTGGAGACAGAATAGGTGGGGCTTGGGGTGAAGGGGCATGGTTAATGAGGTGGGGGCAGGGCTTGGAGGTTAAAGAAGGCTTGACTCTGCAGTACTCTCCAGGTTGGTAAGAGGATGAAGTTGGAATTGGCTGTGAAGTGGAGTCAGGCTGGAGCTGAGTGCTGGGCAGGCCTGCAGGCCATTTATTGAAGAAGGGCAGGAAGAGGGTTGGGTGTGAGATGGGATCTGCGGGAGGCAAGGAAGGAGGTGCATACCTAGATTGATGGAGACTGGGAGTTACGCTGTGCCCAGAGTTAGATAAAGCTTGGGCTGGGGCTTGGGCATGACGTTGGTTAGAGGGGAGCTGGCATGTGGTTACAGAGCTCTGGGCATTTGGAGAGAGGCTGAGGTTGCAGGAAGATCAAGGTGGATTCGTTTGAGGTACATTAGGGATGAGAGTTGAGAAAGGATGGGGAGGGGACAGAGGCTGGCTGTGGGGGCAGAGCTTCGGTATGTCTTTTAAGGGGGACATGGCAGGGTTCTAAGTAGATGAAGGTGGGACTAGGATGGGAAGGAGTTACAGGACTACAGAGACTGAGCTTTGGTATTAGGTGAAGTTCAAGCTGAAATGAAGGTGTAAACTTAGTGGGAGCCACCTGAGCAGATCTTGGGGGGCTGCTCTTTTGGGGCAGCAGTGATTTCCCTAAACATCCCTCTGTCCTGTTAGAGACAGTTGGAGGCAGCCCAAGCTGGGACAGTTTTCCATTTCCTTAAAAAGGGGGTGAGATGTTGAGGAGGGCAGGATGACCCTGATGGAAGGTTTGTGGGAGCGGACTTACTGAGCTCCTTGGACCTCTTGACCCCTGCCCCTGCAGGCTCCCTAGAGCTGGCCATGACTCACCCAGAGTTCTACTGGTACGTGGACGAGGGCCTCTCCGCAGAAAACCTCAAGAGCTCCCTCCTACGCAGCGAGATCCTCTTTGGAGCACCCCTGCCCAACTACTACTCTGTGGACGATCGCTGGGAGGAGCAGCGGGCTAAGTTTCAGAGCTTTGTGGTCACCTATGTGGCCATGCTGGCCAAGCAGTCCACTAGGTAGGCAGTCCAGCTGCATCTGATGTGTGCCTGTCCTTGTTTGAACCAGGAAAGGGCTGTATTAAGGTAGGGAATTGGTTTCCAGGTGGTTCTTTCTCATACATCCCAGATCCCCTTCTGCAACCTTTTCCCTAGAAGTCTTTCTTTTCAAATCAGAGGCAGAGCCAGATACATCCTCATCATCACTCTGACAGATGAAAGGATGCTTTTCCTGATCAGTGCTAATGGTTAGTGAACATGACAGCTTTGGAGAACTTCTGCCCTGGAGGTCTTGGGTATTGATTTTCTCCTGCAATGGTGCTAGAAGGCTTTCTGGAAAGAGTATTAACCAGGGAGTAAGGAGTTCCTCTCTGCCTTTACTATCCAGGAGATAGTAGGCAAGTCACTTCACTTCTCTGGGCCTCTGTTACTGCTAAAATTGGAATGATGAGTCCTGCTACCCTTCTGCAGTCATTAGAAGGAGATGAGTTAAGAGATGTGACAGAGATTTTGGGCAGTAGGTGCTCTGATTGTCCTCCAGTCCTTGGGATGTGTGTCTGAGAAACAACTGGGCCCCTCCCCACCAGGTAAAATCATTTGATAGTTCATCTGTCAGTCCTGCGGGGCAATAACTCCAATGCCTTTCAGTCTCTTGCCCTGACAAGTCAACCCCTGGCACAGGAGGAATCATTCTGTCTGAAAGACCCTCGTTCCTTTATTGAACAGCTACTGTAATAATCAAAGCTAACATTTATTGTGCTTGCCCTGTGCCACATACTGTCCTAAGCCATTTATACACACCATCTAACTTAATTCTTACACCATCCTGATGAGAGAGGAGCTGTTATGATTTTCTCCATCCTACAGATGAGGAAACTGAGGCACAGCACAATTAAGTAAACTGTCAAAAGTTTTGAGGCTCATAAGTGGTGGAATGGGATTAAAATCCAGGGTTTCTAATGCAGTGCCCTAGCGCTGTGTGTTTTTACAGCAGTTGCTGTACTGAGTCTTCTTGCAGCTGTGCTTCATTGCCAGGCAAACCCCTGTTCATCTACTAAGATCCAACCTGGCTATTTTTTACTTGAGATTGCATTAAATTATCACCATACCCATTTCCACAGACTCTGCTTCTCCATAAGACAGGCACAGGCTTTGTAGTAAGATATATCTGGGGTCAGATCCCAGTTACTCCACCTAGGTGGGGGTTTCAATGAGCTATTTCACCTCTCTGAGCCTCAATTTCGTCATAGTGCTTGTCACTCTGTATTTTACTTTTTTAATTCCTTGTCATTCAAAGTGCAAGTCGAATCAGCATTAACATCACCTGGAGACTTGTTAAAAATGTAGAATATCAAGGCTTTTCCCAGACCTATAGAGTTTGCAGGTGACTTATTTGGATATATAAGTCTGAAAAAGTTCTGGTTTAATTATTTCTCAGTAGAGTGTGAGTTTGTTGAGGACTGGGATTGTTACTGCTTCCTTTTCTGTAGGCGTAGCTCCTAGCACAGTACCTCTTTGTCTGAGGAATGAATGGGTGGCTGGATGGATGGAGGTACCTTAGAGAAAGGTCCTTGGCTGGGTTGGGAATCTGGGAAGGGCTGGCTGTAGAAGGAGCTTCAAGATTTTAGATACCAACAGTTAACTTCTGCTTAATACATTCAGCTGCTGAGACAAAACCCCTGTCCTGGGTTAAAAAAAACAATTCTCTTTCCCTTACCATCCCCCTAGAGCTTCATAGGAATGGTAATAACCAGGGCCTCTGTAGTCTTGGTGTTAATGCCTTCTTTTAGGTCACTAAAGTCTTTTTTTTTTAATCAGTCTATTACTTGTTACCTGAGAAATGACAACATACATCTTGACTTATTACAAAGAATACTACAAATTATTACTTTTACTGCTTCCTTGATAATATCAGAATCTTAGAACTCATTCATTGCATTTATACCCCTTCAGTCTTGTGCCTTATTGTTACATGCATTTTAATTCTATATACATTTTAAACCTCATAAGACATTACATTTTTATTTTACTCAGTCAGAATCCATATTTACTCACATATTTATGTTTTCTGTTGCTCTTCATTACTTTCTACAATTTCATGTTTCCCTCTGGGATCATTTTTCTTGTATCTGAAGAATTCTCTTTAGTATTTTTTTTTAGTGCAGGTTTGCTAGTGATAAATTCTTTGTTTGTCTAGAAGGCATCTTTATTTTACTTTCATTTTTGAAATATATTTCTTCTGGTATAGAATTTACAGTTATTTTCTTTAATACTTTAAAAGATATCAGTCCATTGTGTTTTGACTTTCATCATTTTGGAGGGGGGTAGTCAGCTGTAAATCTTTTTGTTGCCCCTTTGAACAATTGTCTCTTTTTTCCCCTGGCTACTTTTAAGATTTCTCTTTGTTTTTGGTTTCAACAATCTTACTATTGTATTTTGATACGGTTTTCTTTGTATTTGTTCTGCTTGAGGTGCACAGACCTTGAATCTGCTGGTATGTAACTCATCATTTTTAGGAATTTCTGGGCTATTATGACTTCAAATATTGCTTCTACCCCATTCTCTGTCCTACCTCCTTTAAGGATTCTAACTACATAAATGTTAGATATTTTCAAAGTCTCATGTGTTTTCTTTTATTTATGACTATGATAATAAAATATGGGAGCTGGAAAGATAAGCTGAAGAGTCTGGGTAATCAGCATGCTGCTCTCTTCATTTTAAAAATTTAATTAAAAAATTTTAATATAATTTTAAAAGTTACACTCCATGTACAGTTATTGCAAAATATTGGCTATATTACCCATGCTGTACAATACATTCCTATAGCTTATCTTATATGAGTCCCATATGTTCTCAGGTTTTTCTTTGCTTTGCATGTTTTGGTTTAGATATTCCAATTCACTGATCCTGTCTTCCATTGTATCTAATTTGATGTTTAATGTCTCTTGAGATTTCAAAGTTAATGTTTTTCTGTTGAGGATTTCCAGTAATTCTTTATTATAGATCTAAATCCTTGGTGAAATTTTTCACCATTTAATTTATTTGGTGCATATTCTCCTCTGTGTTCTTAAGCATATTAAGTTAGATTATTATGGATGAAAGTAAAAGTAGCTCAGTCACGTCCAACTCTTTGCAACCCCATGGACTATACAGTCCATAGAATTCTCCAGGCCAGAATACTGGCGTATTCCCTTCTCTGGGGGATCTTCCCAACCCAGGGATTGAACCCAGGTCTCCCACATTGCAGGCGAATTCTTTACCAGCTTAGGTTATTATGGATATCTTTTGTTTTTTTCCCTGTGGTCTGTTCTTTCACTTGGTTTTTGGTCAGTGGTCTTGCCTGTGGGTATGCCTGGTAATTTTTACTGAGTAATGAATATTGTATGTAAAAACATAGAGGTCCAGATGATGTTATTTCTTCCAGAGAAAGTTTATCTTTCCCTCCACTAGGCAGATGGTGTTGTGGCTGATCACCTTAAACAAACAGCAGTTACACAGAGTTGAGGCTGGTTTGTAGTCCTGAAAAGTCACAGCCTACCTCTAGCTTGCCCTTGGTTCTCTAGGATTTTCAACTGAGAGCCTAGTATATTCTGCAGAGCCCATTTCCCCTGACATGTTCCAAACCCTAAGCTTTGTCTCTCAAAAGAGCTAAAAATATCTCTTCTCTGGTTTTTCTGAGGCTTTCTGCTTAAGTTTGTAGCCTCATACTCCAGACTGCCCCAGTATTTGGCAGAAGTGCTGCAGAAGAAACTGGTTTTATGCTTTGCTGGTCTGCAAGTCTCTACCCACAGCTCTGCTAGTTTTTCTGACTCCCTGCTTAGATTTTTAGCCTCCTGCCTGTGTTAAGAATCAGCAGATACCTCCAGGGTAAACACAGCTGTAGAAGGGAAGCTTATCTTTTGTAGGTTCTTCCCTTTCTAGAGTCTCAACTCTCTAGTTTCATTGCTTCAGGAAATCTCTAATGTCATCAAATAGATGATTTCTCAGTTTTATTTGATTTCTTAGTAGTTCTAAGCAGGAATATTGGTCTTGCATGAGCTATTCCTTTCTACTCAAGAGTAGAAGTTTGGGCCTATGTCTTTTTATAGCTGGAAACTAAAAGAGGACCTAGAACCTAGAAAGTGTTCTATAAATGCTATACAAATGAATGAATGAATGAACAGTTGACCAAACTTTCAGTTTTCTATTCTAATGAAAGCTCAATTAACCCTTTGTTGAATTTAATTCAAAAAAGTAGTCAATCCAAAGATCTTTTCTACATTTTTTTAAGTGTCCTGTTTGACTTTTTAAAACAGCTTTGAGTTGATATTCACTAGCTGCATATATTTAAAGTTTACAATTTGATTAGTTTCGACCCATGTATACACTATGAAACCTTTATCACAATCAAGTTAATGAATGGATCCATCACCCTCAGAAGTTTACTCATGTTCCTTTGACAGTCACTCCATCCTGCCTCACCTTCCTTCCCATTCCACCCCAGGACCACTTTCTCTTTTCTATCACTATATATTGGTTTTCATTTTCTGATTTTGTATATATGGCATCATATAGAATGCACAGTTTTGACTGATCTCATTCACTCAGCCTAATTGTTTTGAACTGTATCCATGTTGTTGCATGTATTGACAGTTTATTCTTTTTAAGTGCTAAGTAGTATCGCTGTGTGGAGATGCCACCTTTTGTTCATCCACTCACTTGTTTATGGATATTTGGGTTATTTCCAGGTTTGGCTATTGTAAATAGAGATGCTACAAAGCCTTTGTGTGAACAAATGCCTTCATTTGTCTCAGATAAATATCTGGGAGTGGTATGACTAGATCATATGATAGGTGTATATTTAACTTTTTTAAAAAAACCATGAATGTATTTTTTTTAAGATTTTTTAATATGGATCATTTGTTTAAAATCTTTTTTGAATTTGTTACAATACTCGTTCTGTTTTATGCTTTGGTTTTTTGGCCACATGATTCTGTGAGATTTGAGCTCCCCCACCAGGGCTTGAACCTACACCCACTGCACTGGAAGGCAAAGTCTTAACCACTGAACTTCAGGGAAGTCCCCATGTGAGTTTAACTTTTTAAGAAACTGTCAGATTGTTTTCCAAATTAATTGTACCATTTTACATTCTCACCCAGTGTATAAGAATTCCAGTTCCTCCACAAACTCTCTAACACTTGATATGATCAGTTTGAAAGTGAAAATATTAGTCACTCAGTCCTGTCCAACTCTTTGTGACCCCATGGACCATAGCCCACCAGACTCCTCTCCAAGGGGTTCTTCCTGACCCAGGGATTGAACCTGGGTCTCCTGCACTACAGGCATATTCTGTACCATCTGAGCCACCAGGGAAGTCCATGGTCAGTTTAAAAAGTCTAAATTAGCCATTCTGTGTAGTGATATCTCATTGTGATTTTAACTTGGATTTCCATACTTCCTAGTGATGTTCACATGCTTATTTGACATCCATTTGTCTTTGTTGGTGAACAATTTAGATCTTTTGACTATTTTCATACTGGCTTTACATTTAGTTCTGTGATATTCCATTTTTAGTTCATCTTTGTATATGGTGTAAGACATACACTACATATACTTTATATATAGCATAAGGTGCTGATATTTATTATTTTGTATGGATAGCCAGTTGTTCCAGCATCATTTGTTTAAAAGATCATTCTTTCTTCGCTGAATTGACTTAGAATCTTGGACAAAAGTCTTTTGTCTATATATATGTGGGTCTATTTCTGGACTCTGTTCTATTCCATCAACCAATTTTTTAAATTTTATTTACACATTGGTATTACACTGTCTTGATTATGGTAGCTTTATGCCATGTCTTGTCCAAGTGTTGGTCTTCCAACTTTTTGTTCTTTTTCAAAGTTATTTTAGTTATTCTGGGGCCTTTACATTGCCCTATGAATTTTATTTTATGTTATTTATTTATTATTTCTTAATGGTTGGTTCTCTTTTTTGGGGGGGCCATGCCATGTGGCATGCAGGAGCTTAACTCCTTGACCAGGTTGGAACCCATGCCCCCTGCAATGGAAGTACAGAAAACTAACCACTGGACTTCCAGGGAATCCCCATCCAATGAATTTCAGAAGCAGCTTATCCATTTCTCCAAATAAAAGTCCACTGGGATCCTGATTATGTTTATGTCAAATACTTGGATCAATTTGAGGAGAAATGACATCTTAACAGTATTGAGTCTTATGACCAATTAACCTGGTGAATCTGATATCTTTTGTCAGATTTGTCCCTGTTTCACATTCTTATTCTATTGTAAATGATATTTTTAAAAATTTCCTTGTTAGTTGAAAGTATATCAGTTGTTAGTTGCTTGTATTGGGTTGACCAAAAAGTCTTTTTGGGTTTTTCCATACCATGTATGGATGTGAGGGTTGGACCATAAAGAAAGCTGAGTGCTGAAGAATTTATGCTTTTGAATTGTGATGCTAGAGAAGACTCTTGAGAGTCCCTTGGACTGCAAGGAGATCAAATCAATAAATCCTAAAAAAAAAAAAAAAACAACCCTGTATATTCATTGGAAGGACTGATGCTGAAACTGAAGCTCCAATATTTTGGCCACCTGATGCAAAGAACCGACTCATTGGAAAAGACCCTGATATTGAAAGGATTGAGGGCAGAAAGAGAAGAGGGCGGCAGAGGATAAGATGGTTAGATAGCATCACCAACTCAATGGACATAAATTTGAATAAACTCTAGGAGTTAGTGAAGGACAGGGAAGCCTGGTGTGCTGCAGTCCATGGGTTCACAAAGAGTCAAACAAGACTTTGTGACTGAACAACAACAATACCATGGAAAGCCCAGATGAACGTTTTGGCCAACTCAACATATAGAAATATAATTGACTTTGGGTCCTGCGACCTTGATAAGCTCCCTTATAAGTTCTAGAAATTTTTTCATAGGTTCTATTTAATTTTCTACATAATCAATCATGTCTTTTGCTAATAAAGACAGTTTTACTTCTTCCTTTCCAATTTGGATTTCTTTTACTTCTTTCTCTTGCCTGAATGCACTGGCTAGAACCTCCAATACAATGTTGAATGAAAGTGATGAGAATGGACAACCTTTCATTATCCCTGACTGAAGTCTGTAGGTGTGTTTGTAGATGTCTCTTATCAGGTTACAGAGAAGGCAATGGCACCCAATTCCAGTATTCTTGCCTGGAAAATCCCATGGATGGAGGAGCCTGGTAGGCTGCAGTCCATGGGGTCGCTGAGAGTCGGACACGACTGAGCGACTTCACTTATACTTTCATGCATTGGAAAAGGAAATGGCAGCCCAGTCCAGTGTTGTTGCCTGGAGAATCCCAGGGACGGGGGAACCTAGTGGGCTGCCGTCTATGGGGTCGCACAGAGTCGAACACGACTGAAGTGACTTATCAGGTTAAGGAAGCTCCCTTCTATTCCTAATTTGCTGATAAGTTATTTTTGTAAATCAGTAATGAATATTGGATTTTTCTCAAATATTTTTCTGCATCTAGAGAGAGAACGTACATTTTTCATTTTTAGTTTAATATGATAAATTATCTTAATTGAGTTTTAAAGTTTAAACCATCCTTGCATTCTTGGGGCAGATCCCCCTTGGGATTATCCTTTTTTTATAGTGTTAGATTCTATTTGTATTCTTTGTTCATTGGCATGTTAATGATGGATACTGGGCTGTAGTTTTCTTGTAGTATCTTTGTTTGATTTTGATATCAAAACGTCTTCCAGAATGAGGTGGGAAATATTCTCTTCAGTTTTCTGGAAGGTTTGTATGGAACTGGTATTATTCTTCCTTAAATGTTTGGTAGAATTTATCAGTGAAACTGTCTGAATTTGGAGTTTTCTTTAGGGGAAGGTTTTAACTATAAATTCAATTTTTTTTTTATTAAAAAAATGTTTGGGGCCATGCCATGTAGCATGCAGGGTATTAGTTCCCAACCAGGGATCAAATCTGTGCCCCCTGCAATGAAAGTACAGAATCTTAACCACTGGATTGCCAGGAAAGTCCCTACAAACTCAATTTTTAAATATACATATAGAGCTTCCCTAGTGGCTTAGATGGTAAAGAATCTGCCCATAATGTGGGAGACCTGGATTTGATCCTGGGGTCGGGAAGATCCCCTGGAGAAAGGAATGGCTACCCACTCCAGTATTCTTGCCTGGAGAATTCCATGGACAGAGAGGCCTGGCGGGTTGCAGTCCATGGGGTTGCAAAGAGTCAGACACAACTGAGCAACTAACACTTTTGTAGGGCTATTAAAGTTATTTCTATATTCTTACACAAGCTTTGGTAGTATATTTCATGAAATTTGTCCATTTCATTTAAATGGTAAAAATTTGTTGGTGCAAGGTCAGTTCAGTCATTCAGTCGTGTCCGACTCTTTGCGACCCCATAAATCGCAGCACGCCAGGCCTCCCTGTCCCTCACCATCTCCCGGAGTTCACTCAATCTCACGTCCATCAAGTCGGTGATGCCATCCAGCCATCTCATCCTCTGTTGTCCCCTTTTCCTCCTGCCCCCAATCCCTCCCAGCATCAGAGTCTTTTCCAATGAGTCAACTCTTCCCATGAGGTGGCCAAAGTACTGGAGTTTCAGCTTTAGCATCATTCCTTCCAAAGAACACCCAGGGCTGATCTCCTTCAGAATGGACTGGTTGGATCTCCTTGCAGTCCAAGGGACTCTCAAGAGTCTTCTCCAGCACCACAGTTCAAAAGCATCAATTCTTCAGCACTCGGCTTTCTTCACAGTCCAATGCTCGCATCCATACATGACCACTGGAAAAACCATAGCCTTGACTAGTTGGACCTTTGTTGGTGCAAGGTAATTCATAATAAATATTCCCTTATGAGTGGTATCACCTCCTTCATGTGTGTCTTATCTCCTTTTTTCATGATCAGTCTGGCTAGAAATTTATCAATCTTATTGGTCCTCTCAAAGAGCTAGATTTTGGTTTCTTTGATATTTATTGTCTTTCTGTTTATATACTTATACTCTGATCTACATTATTTCCCTTCTTCCACTTACATTATGTATAATTTTCTCTTGTTTTGCTTTCTTGTAGCAGAAGCTGAGGTCATTGATTCAAAAACTGTATTCTTTTCTAATACAGGTGTTTATTGCTATAAAATTCCCCTTAAGCATCATTTTAGCACATCTCACACATTTTGACATGTGCTTTCATTTTCACACAGTTCAAATACTCTCAATTTTCCCTTTTGATCTCTTCTTTGATCCCTATATTATTTAAAAGTTTGTTAGTCTCCAAATGTTTAGGAATTTCCCAGATAGTGTTTTGTCACTAATTTTTAATTTAATTCCATTGTGATCACAGAACATACTTTTTATGACTTAAGTTATTCTAAATTTTCTGAGTCTTATTTTATGGTTTAGAGTGTGGTTTGTCCTGATGAATTTTCCCTATGCACTTAAATGTATTCTGCTGTTATTGGGTGGAGTGTTCTATAAATGTCAATTAAGTCAGGTTGGTTGATTGTGTTGTTAAAGTCTTCTGTATCCATACTGATCTTCTGTCTAATTGTTCTAGCAGTTATTGAGAAAGGGATTTTGAAATGGCCAACTATGATTGCAGGTTTGTCTATTTCTTTCTTCATTTCTGTCAGTTTTTGCTTCATGTATTTTAAAACTCTGTTATTAGGTCCAAAGCAATCAGTATTGTTGCATTCTTTTAACGAACTGAGCCCTTTATAATTTTTAAATGACTTTCTTTATTTATAGTAATATTCTTTGCTCTGAAATTTATTTCATTTATTATTAATTTAACCACTCCAACTTTCTTTTGATTCATGTCCGCATGGTACTTTTTTCTGTACTTTTATTTTTAACCTATTTGTGTCAACATTGAATGTGAGTTTCTTGTAGGCAGCTGGGTCTTGATTTTTTAATCTAATCTGACTGCCTCTGCCTTTTATTTGGGATATTTAGACCTTTTGCAAGAGGCAGTGATTAAGACCATCCCCAAGAAAAAGAAATGCAAAAAGGCAAAATGGTTGTCTGAGGAGGCCTTACAAATAGCTGAGAAAAGAAGAGAAGCTAAAGGCAAAGGAGAAAAGGAAAGATATACCCATTTGAATGCAGAGTTCCAAAGAATAGTAAGGAAAGATAAGAAGCCTTCCTCAGTGATCAATGCAGAGAAATAGAGGAAAATAATAGAATGGGAACGACTAGAGATTTCTTCAAGAAAATTGCTTTATCCAGTGGTCATGTATGGATGTGAGAGTTGGACTATGAAGAAAGCTTAGCCCCAAAGAATTGATGCTTTTGAACTGTGGTGTTAGATAAGACTCTTGAGAGTCCCTTGGACTGCAAGGAGATCCAACCAGTCCACCCTAAAGGAAATCATTTCTGAATATTCATTGGAAGGACTGATGCTGAAGCTGAAACTCGAATACTTTGGCCACCTGATGCGAAGAACCGACTCATTGGAAAAGACCTTGATGCTGGGAAAGATTGAAGGCACGAGGAGAAGGGGATGACGGAGGATGAGATGGTTAGATGGCATCACCAACTCTGGACATGAATTTGAGTAAGCTCTGGGATGGACAGGGAAGCCTGGCGTACTGCAGTCCATGGAGTCTCAAAGAGTCGGACATGACTGAGGGGCTGAACTAAACTGAGACCTTTTACAGTTAGTATGTTGTTAACATGGTTAGACTTAAGACAATTTTATTTTATTCTCTTTGCCCCATATATTCTTAGTTCCTTTTTCCTCTCTTCTGCCTTCTTTTGGACTGAGAATTTTTTATTATTCCATTTTATTTCCTTTGGTTTTTTTTAGCTATAAATATTTAATTTAGGAAATGGCAACCCACTCCAGTATTCTTGCCTGGAGAATCCCATGGACAGAGGAGCTTGGTGGGCTACAGTCCACGGGTCGCAAAGAGTCGGACACAACTGAGCGACTTCACTCACTTTCAGGGTTTATAGTATACATCCTTAAGTTATCAGTGTACCTTCAAATGATGTTAAACCACTTCATGTATCAGTTTAGTTTAGTTCAGTCACTCAGTTGTGTCCGACTCTTTGTGACCCTATGAATCGCAGCATGCCAGGCCTCCCTGTCCATCACCAACTCCTGGAATTTACTCAAACTCATGTCCATCAAGTCAGTGATACCATCCAGCCATCTCATCCTCTGTCATCCCCTTCTCCTCCTGCCCCCAATCCCTCCCAGCATCAGGGTCTTTTCCAATGAGTCAGCTCTTCGCGTGAGGTGGCCAAAGTATTGGAGTTTCAGCTTTAGCATCAGTCCTTCCAATGAACACCCAGGACTAATCTCCTTTAGGATGGACTTGTTGGATCTCCTTGCAGTCCACCTTCATGTATAGTGTATAGTGTATACTATATATGAATAGTATACCACCATTTCCTTTCTCCTGGCCGTTATACTATTGTCATATTTTATTTTCATATATGTTATAAACCCCACACTACATTACTGTTATTTCTGTTTAAATGGTCAGCCATCATTTTAAAAGATTTATATAATAAGACATTTTTATACACTTATTCATGTTGTTACCATCTCTAGTCCTTTTTATTCCTTTGTGTAGATGTGTACTTCGATTTGTAATAATTTGTCTTCTCCCTGAAGAATTTCCTTTAACATCTCTTGTAATGAAGGTGTACTGAAGATGAATTCATTTGGGTTTTGTATACTGAAAAAAAAAATCTTTATTTTACCTTTATTTTTGAAATATATATTTCAAATGATAGACTTCTGGGCTGACTTTTTTCCTCAGTAGGTAAAGGATCTTGCTCCACTGTCTTCTCACTTGCATTGTTTCTGAAGAGAAATCTCCTGTCATTCTTACTTTCGTTTCTCTTTTTCCCCTCAGGCTGCTTTCAAGATTTTATCTTGGTCACTTATTTTGAGCAATTTGATTATGATGTGCATTGTTGTTTTAGTCACGATTTTTTGTGCTTGGGGGTCTGCTGCTCAAGCTTTTTGAATCAAGGGGTTTATCATTTTCATCAAGTTTGGGAAACTTTCAGGCTCTTTTAAAATGTCTGTTAACCCATATATTGCTTGCTCATTCACTCATTTGTGTCTCTTTGCGACCCCATGGGCTGTAGCCAGCCAGGCTTCTCTGTCCATGGAATTTTCCAGGCAAGAATACTGGCGTGGGTTGCCATTTTGTACTCCAGGGAATCTTCCTGACCCAGTGATTGAACCCGTGTCTCTTGTGTCTCCTGTGTTGGCAGGTGGGCTCTTTACCATTGCACCATATATTAGGATGCACCAAAGCCTGGAAGCTTTCTCAAGCCAGTATGTCAGAGTGACCATAAAGCCCATTTTATTTCTTATCTCTTAGAGATCACCATTCTTTGTTGTCATGTCCAGAATCTTGTTTCATGTATTTTCTTTATCTCTCTCTTTTTTTAATTGTTAGTTTCACAGGAGAGGAAATGTAGATTTCATCTTGTTACTCCTCTTGACCAGGAACAGATCTCACCCCTCTTGGTATTTTAAAAATCAACTTCACCAACTTGATTAAGTTTTTCTAATAGCTTCTGTTAAATAGGCACTGAATACCACTGTAAGACTTGAGTATCTGGAAGCTGATTTGAATTTAGAATTTTGCTGCAAACAATTGAGAATTGAGGATAATGAGAATGACATAGAATTCAGCTATAATTGACTATTATCTGTGTGGAGCAGCAATCTCAACCTCACTGATAATTCAGTCCCACCCGAGACATGCTGGTTTCACTTGTCTAGAGTATGACCTGGACATCAGGATTCTTGAAGGCCCCCACGTGACCATAATGTACAACCAAGGTAAAGAGCCACTGAGGAGGTGTATGGTTCGTGGTCCTCCTCCATCTCTGATCCACTCTGTCTTTCCTCCCTCTGTGTCCTCCCTTCCCAGCAAAGTCCAGGTCCTGTATGGGGGCACAGACCTCTTTGATTATGAGGTTCGCAGAACCTTCAACAACGACATGCTCCTGGCCTTCATCAGCAGCAGCTGTATCGCTGCCCTCGTCTACATTCTCACCTCCTGCTCAGGTATGGTTTCTCCAGCAGCACCGCATGGAGCCAGCCCCTTCGTTCCTCCCAGTGTGCTTCTCTCTGGACAAAGCCTTCCTGCTTGGGAATGCCGCAAATGGGCTTGAATCCACTGTATCAGAGCTGGCGGTGGGACAGCTGCTCAGACATCACCTTCTAACCCTGGGCAGGGTGACTGAGGTGTAGAGGCAGACTGGGCCATGCCCCAGGGCCTGCTCCCCAAGGACCTCCTACAGTTTAACCTTTTGTTCTTTGACGGTCTTTTTCTTGTTGATAAGTTTTGTAGAGTCTGGAGTATTGGACACTTTATGGATTACTCCTTAGCCTGTTTATTATTATAATTTAGTATTTATTTATTTGGCTGTAACGGGTCTTGTGAACCGTGGGATCCTCATTGTGTCGTGCGGGATCTTTTGCTGCAGTATAAATTGTTTGTTGCAGCTCATGGGTTTCTCTATAGTTGTGGCTCACAGGCTCTCTAGTTGATGGTGCGTGAGCTCCAGAGCGCATGGGCTCAGTAGTTGCCACACACCCACTTAGTTGCCCTGTGGCATGTGGTATCTTAGTTCCCCAACCAGGGATCAAACCTGCATCCCCTGCACTGGAAGGTAGCTTCCCAAGCACTGGACCACTGCCAGGGAAGTCCCATCCTTAGCTTGTTTTAAAGTCCCAGCTGCCATTAGATTCCCAGTTCACTTTTCCACTGTCCTCTCCCCGTGCACCCTAGCTGCTGCTTTCTGCGTATACAGGAGGTGCTCTTCATTGGCCAAGTGAATGAGAGATTGGTCATACCTTCAAAAATGGAAAAAACATTCACTCATCCATGTAACAAATATTAACTGGGCACCAACTATGTGCCAGATGCTCTCAGGTGCCAGAGTTCTAGTAGTGAACATCACTGATGTACTTCTTGCCTCCTGCTGCTGCTGCTAAGTTGCTTCAGTTGTGTCCGACTCTGTGCGACCCCATAGACAGCAGCCCACCAGGCTCCCTCGTCCCTGGGATTCTCCAGGCAAGAACGCTGGAGTGGGTTGCTATTTCCTTCTCCAATGTATGAAAGTGAAAGTGAAGTCGCTCAGTCGTGTCCGACCCTCAGCGACCTCATGGACTGCAGCCCACCAGGCTCCTCCGTCCATGGGATTTTCCAGGCAAGAGTACTGGAGTGGGGTGCCATTGCCTTCTTGCCTCCATGGAACCTCTAATTTACTGGGTGACAGATGTTAAAAATATAATGATTCCCTATTAGCATATGAAGTAAGCTCTGCAAAGATGAGGGCCCATGAACAACCTGACTTACTCATCAAGGGCTTCATCTGCTACTCAGGCCTCCTGCCCAGCACCTTCTCTGGGTATAGAGAACTATACTGGGCTCGGATGGGGTGGTGAAGGTGCCCCTGGGGATGGCGGTGTACGAGGCAGGACCAAGCTGGGGCCAGAGACACTGAAAGGCTGTGTTCTCTTGGGTCCCCCCACTCCATTCCCTGTGCTTCTTGCCCTGCCCAGTGTTCCTGTCCTTCTTTGGGATTGCCAGCATCGGCCTCAGTTGCCTGGTGGCCCTCTTCCTGTACCACGTGGTCTTCGGTATCCAGTACTTGGGCATCCTCAATGGGGTGGCTGCCTTTGTGATAGTGGGCATAGGTGAGTTGATTCTGTTGCCATGGTAATGGGCCTCCCACTTGGAAATTTGACCCCCAAAGGGCCTTTTACAGGATGCAAAGTCTGGCTTCCATGGGGGCTCTAAAAAGTCCTCTCTCAGACCTCAGAGCCTTGGACTTGGGGTGGAGGGTGGGTAGAGTATGAGTGGTGAGTGATTCTGGGCATATGGTGGGTGGAACCCCCCAGAGGTGGAAGGAGTGGGTGGATATGCTGGGTAAAGAAAGGTTAAGCATGGTGGGAAAGGTGAGGGGTGGTGAAGATTTGGAGGAAAGGATCTAGTTCTGGTGAGGGAGGAGGCCATGCAGCATGAGAGTGGGTCTTGGGTTCATGGCCCAGGTTGGATCTGACCTGGAGACAGCAGAATAACCCAGCTGGCCCGGCCCCCTCCCATAGGCGTGGATGACGTCTTTGTGTTCATCAACACCTACCGCCAGGCCACCCACCTGGAAGACCCTCAACTGCGGATGATTCACACCATCCAGACGGCAGGCAAGGCCACCTTCTTCACCTCGCTGACCACGGCTGCCGCCTATGCGGCTAACGTCTTCTCCCAGGTGGGAGCCAGCCCTCCAGCCTGGCCTGGCGTCCCCTGCCCCCCACCCCTGCCCATGCATACCTGGACCCTGGTCTCCGCTCTTCCCACCCACCCCTTCTCTTGGGGCCACGCAGCTTCTGCCTCAAGGTACTTGCCACATCCCTAGAGTCCATGTTTTGTTACTAATCACCATCACCAGAACTTAACAAATGGGAGAATTCTAGTAATACAAATTGTGTTTCTTATTGATGCTCATTACTGATAATCCACTCTCAGCCCTGAAGGGCATTTAGCACTTGTTTCCAAAGGTCCCCCAGCTGCTACATGGTAAGCCTGCCCATGCTCCCGACCCCAGTGCAGGGCCCTCTCCACCCACCAGCTGCATACGGCATTGTTATCCCTCACATGCTGTTCCCTCTCGCTGGCCCCACACTCCTTCCTGTCTGAGCTGGGCTTGAGAGAAGGATCCTAGGCCAGGTCCTGGGTGCCAGCAGAGCCTGAAAGGCAGTGAACCTGTCTGAGTCTGAGAGGTCTTATGACCTGGACTGAGGATCCTGTCTAGAAACCACTAGGTGCTCTGGGATTCTCCAGACTTTGCTAGAGAACCACGCCCAGAAAACAAGCTGAGCTGGATTTCCATCCCTCCTCTGCCATTTTCTGGCTGTATGACCTTAGGCAGCTTGTTTAACTTCTGTGAGCCTCACTCCCCTCATGTGTGGATCATCAGAGAATGGAATGAGCTGCTTGTGAAAGTGTTCCACAGACAGTGAAGGAAGGCCTGTGTGCTTGTTGGCTGCAGCTTCCTTCTGACGGCCACACCCTGCGCGGGTGCCCGTGACACCCCTGGGGCACACCGTGTGGCGGCCCTCTGTTCCCCTCTGCTAGCGTGTGCCCTGCTCTGACAGTGTGTGTTTTCCTCTGTCCTTCCTGTAATGCGTTACGGTGCGCTTGCTCTATGCCGGGCACTGTTCCGGGCAGAGGGCTGCAGTGTCGACCAGAGGCTGGACTCTTCCTCTCTGCCACACCCCTGGCTCCAGCCCAGCCCTCTGACATCCTCCTAGGCCAGTGCCTTCATTCCCGCAGCCTCGGCCTTCGCATCCTGCCTCAGTCTGGGGGTGGTCAGGGCCCAGTGCTGCAGAGTCCCTGGGCTCTTTGGGCTCCAGGCCTGATCCCCGCCCATCGCCCCCACCTTTCATCGCCAGATCCCAGCTGTCCACGACTTCGGCCTGTTCATGTCTCTGATCGTGTCCTGCTGCTGGCTGGCAGTGCTCTTCACCATGCCTGCAGCCCTGGGCATCTGGAGCCTTTACATGGCACCCCTGGAGAGTGCCTGCCAGGCCAGGTGAGCCGGGCGGGTGAGGGAGGCACAGGGGCTGTGTCCAGCTCTCACAGAGTAGCCATGGCAGACCCTTGGGGGGCCATTCAGCACACCATCCTCTCTCCCAAAAGCCTCGTGATTCACTACTGAGCACCTTCTGTGTGCCCCGTCCTATGCTAGCACTTCTGTACTCCTGTCTAATAGTTACATTTGATCACCTACTGTGTACCAGGAAGTGGGCAGAGTGCTTTTGTACAAGATCTTACTGCCATCCCCAGGGACCCTAGGAGCTGGGTCCTCTTATTTCACCTGTTTTGTAAAATGTCTGTAGACAAGGAGGCAAAGGCTTGGAGAGGCTGGGCAGCTTTCTCAAAGTTATCCATTTAATAGGCAGCAGAGCGGAAATTTAGATCCCTGTAATCTGACTCTGGATCCCATGCTCTTAGCCACCATGTTAAATGTCCTCTGGGTTCTCATCTTGAGAGAGGAACCGTATTTAGACCCAGTGAGCCAGGTGCAAAGTTGATTGGATCAGTACAGAGCTGCTGCGGCTGAAGGTAGAGGGCTTGGGGTCTTGTGGGCCAAGCCAGCAGGGTTAAGGCAGGGGGCACATTGGTCAAATGGAATCCGGCCTGAGTGGCTGTCTGGGTTGGGAGTACTAGGGAATGATAGAGGGTCTGGCCTTGGTGCAGGGCATGCAAATGCAGGACTGTCAGGGGTCCATGACAGTGTCCACCTGACCATGGTGAGACGAGGGGCAGGAAGGAGATGAGAGGCCAGCAGGGAACTCAGATTAAGGTCTGGGAAGGACTCCTTAGCTCTCCCATGCATACCTTTGCTTCAGGGTCTCCATGTATGGTGGTTCAGGTTGGGCACTGCACAAGAGCCCTCTAGCTGAGGCACAGTCATCTGCACTGTGGCCATTCAGGTTTGACTGTTTCTATGACAGTTTTGTGACATAGAAGCAAAGTGACTTGGGTAAAAGCCTCCTTTTCCCTAATTTCTACAGAGACACCAACTAAGCCCACCCTGTCCCTTCCCCCAGTCTGGGGTAGGGGATGCAGCCTCAGCCTCCTTGCCTGGAAACTGTGGGCCTTTGGACATGTAACTTAACCTTTCTGCACCTCAGTTTCCTGTTCTGTAAAATGGATACTACAACCCTGTGGGGATTCATAAGAGAATCCACGAGGAGCTCTAGCTCAGTCTCTGGCACTGAGCACTCCTGGCACATTCACCATGTGCACTGTTCTTGCCCCCAGTCTCCAGGGTGAGCCTTGGTCCCCCACATTCACTCCAGCTAAGGCCTCAGCTGCACACTCAGCCCAGCCCCGCTTCCCCGTCCCCCTGGGCACTCGACAGCACAGGCGTGATCCCTCTGCTGCAGTCACCTCGATGCTTGGGCAGCTGCGTGCCATCATCTGCTGTCCCTAGGGATGGCTACTGTCACCATTTGTCTCCCCAGAGGAACTGTGGTACCCGAGGGCCCTGGGGGAGATGACACTGGTGAGAATTCAGGCACAGGCTCCTGGAAGCCTGGGAGGCATGTCCTGTGGGTTGTCAGCAACAGCGTGATGCCTGGTTCACATGTAGCCCGGACATGCAGCCTGGACTCCCAGGACCCACCCTTCCCCCACTCTCTCTCCACAGCTGCAACCAGAAGTGCGGCCGCAGGAGTTCCCCGCACTTCCCTGGGGACGTGTTCATGGCTCCTGAGCGGGCTGGGGGTGGCCCTGCACAGGGCCCCATGCCCTACCTGGATGATGACATCCCCCTGCTGAGTGTGGAGGAGGAGCCAGGTGAGAGGGGGTACGGGCCTGCCGCTGAATCTGCGGGACCCAGGCACCGCCTCTACCAAGGGAAGTACCTTGACGAGCTGGTGTGAGGACCATCTGGTCCTGAGGTGGGGGTGGGACAAGACACCTGGGAGGATCCCCATCAAGCATCTGAGCTTCCCTGGAGGGGGCGTGGACCAGGGGGACTTTGACCCACATCTGGGCCAGCCCTCTGACGGGCCGCTGCTCTGCCCTGCAGTGTCACTGGAGCTGGGAGATGTGTCCCTGGTGTCTGTGCCCCCCGAGGGCTTGCAGCCGGCCCCCAATGCGGGCAGCCGGGGGCAGCTCATTGCCCAGCTGCAGGAGCTGCTGCACCACTGGGTCCTGTGGTCGGCCGTCAAGAGCCGTTGGGTGATTGTGGGTAAGTGGGCTCTCCACTCTCCTTCCCCCATCTCGCAGTGTCTCCCAGCACCTGAGATGTGGAGAACAGATTCCCCCCGGCCATTTTCTCAAAGAACACGCAGGTCTTGGGAGCCCGCCCCTTGTCCCACAGATGAGCTAGAGGTCAGAGACCCGGGCTCAGGTCGCTCACTCTCTCGGAGCCTCACCCCCTCCCTGCAGAGAATAAAGCCAGTCTCACGACAGCTGTCACTTATTGAACACCTCCTACGTCCTGGTCATCATGCTGGACAGCAGAGCAGAGTGCCCAGTGCTTGGGCTCTGGCATTGGACCAGCTTGGCTAATTGGGATCCTGACTCTGCCACGTTCTAGCAGTGCCACCTGGACTGGGGCAGTTAGTCTGTGCCTCAGTTTCCTATCTTATGACTGAGGAGAAGAAGAGTATCTAGTAAGGCTGTTGTAAGGAAACGACAGTATGTGTAAAGGATTTAGCCCAGTGTGAGGCATGTAGTAGTGCTCCATGAAAGTTAAGTGCTATTATTATTATTGTTGTAAAGATTTAGGTCTGTGTAAGACCAAATGGGTGTGCCGGCTCTTTATAGACTGTTCAGGGCTCTAAGATGATGGCTGCTTCTTGTCCAGGAATGTGAGCTGGAACTTGAAGTCCGACCCCTGGTGACATGCATGACAACCGGCCCCTACCTTCAAGGGAGTGATCCCCGGCAGCCTCACCCACAGGCTGGCATGCTGGGCCTCTGCCCACTCCCTTGGGATACCTGCCCTCCTCCCCACAGCAGGAGCAGCTCTTTCCCAGGGCTCTGGAGGCCCCGGCTGTGCATGTGTCCCCCCGCCACAGGGCCCCGGCCCTGCCTAGCGCAGTGTCCTTTCCTCGCAGGGCTCTTTGTCTCCATCCTCGTCCTGTCTCTGGTGTTTGCCAGCCGGCTCCGCCCCGCCAGCCGGGCCCCGCTGCTCTTCCGGCCCGATACCAACATCCAGGTGCTGCTGGACCTCAAGTACAACCTGAGTGCCGAGGGCATCTCCTGCATCACCTGTTCAGGTGAGGTTTCCTGCCGGGGTGTTCTCTTTGGAGTCCAGATCCCCAAGACTAGAGATGCCAGGCTCCCCATCACCGTCTGAACTTAGGAAATCAACTCCACCTCTAAAAAGTGTTAGTCACTCAGTCACGTCCGACTCTTTGCACCCCCATGGACTGTAGCCCCTCCAGTCTCCTCTGTCCATGGGATTCTCCAGGCAAGAATACTGGAGTGGGTAGCCATTCCCTTCTCCAGGGGATCTTCCCGACACAAGTCTTCCACACTCTAGGCAGATTCTTTATCATCTGAGCCACCAGGGAGTCTCAGTGTTTCCACATTTCATTAAATGAATACTTCCTGGGTCCCAGCTGTGCTGGTGCTGAGGAGGCCGCCGTGGGCAGGACAGGCTTCCCAAGCACAGGAATTCACTCCACTGCTGTGGAGGCCATGTAATAGTAGATCTGAGCTGTGGTGGACGAAAAGCAGGGTGCCTGGGGAGCTCAGCATCATGGAGATCTTCCTGGAGGAGGGACTGTCTAAGCCAAGACTCGTGGAATGGGAAGGACTTAGCCTGGCTGGGAGGGGAGAGGAGGGAAGTGGTCTAGGCAGGGGGTAGCACCAGAGGTGGGAAAGACTAGGACCAGGTTTGAGGGAGGTAGCTGCATGAGCCAAAGCTAGCCAGATGGGCCTGGTGGGCTACAGTGTGATGTCGGGATTACATTGTCATTGTCATTGTCATTGTCACTGGAAGTTAGTGGAGGGCTTTACGCAGAGAGGGACCAGGTGCTGTCTAGTTGGAGGGCTGCGTAGAGCATGGCTGGGAGTCCATGTAGGAGGCTGGTGTAGTCATCTTGACAAGAGACTGTAGGGGCTGGAGCCAGCGTGGTTGATGGTGCAGTGAAGTCAAGAGGCTTTTAGGAGATGACATCCACAGGACTTGGTGATGGAGCATGTGCCAGGGATGAGCAAAGAGGTGAGATAAAGATGTCTGCTTGTCTTAGAGTTAGTCTGATGAGGTCCAGGGTGGGGCGAGGGAAGTCGACTCAAGGTCATACCGCTTTGCCGGGTGGTTAGAAACCAAATGAGAAGACGCTTGGGTGAGTGCTCCCAGCTCCTAGGGGAAGACCCGCTGACTGCTGTAATTGCCTTCATGTAATTAGGGCGGTGTTCAGATTAACCTGGCCTTCCCCTTGGTGATTGCATGAACCGAATGCATGATAATCGGCAGCGGCTTAGGGAGGTGCCTGAGGATCCCCTCTTGAATTGGAGCCGACCTGGCCCCATCCCCTCCGCCACTCCCGCCTTCCTGGGCATTGAATTCCATCCCATTCTCACTGCCCCTGCAAGGCCTTCCGCCATCCCTTGGGGCCTGGAGGCCGAAAACCACATCTGCTCCCGTTTCACAGATGGACAGACCCTGGGATGATCCCAAAGTTCCTGGAAACCTCTGGAGAAGGGCCAAGACCCCAGCCAGAGTTCAGCCCCTGGCCTCTTGTATCTCAGCCTCTGAGCTGCCTCTTAAAGGGGCCCTTCATGTTGTAGCAAAAAGAGCTTCGGCTGTAGGGGCAGACAGGACCTGTCCTGCTGGCCTCCGCCTCTCACTTCCCCTACAGGTCATGTAACCTCCTCGAACCTCTGCTTGCTTCTCTGTCAAATGGGGTTAATAATAACCACCTCCTAGAATTACTGTGAGGATCGCATTTTTGAAAGTGTAAAATGTAGCTCATTAAAAAAACAAAACCAACAAAAAATTCATCTACAATGCTTGGGGCAAAACAGGCAGTCTCCCCTCATCTCTGCCGTTTCTAATTATTCCTATTTATGGAGCATTCAGCATGAGCCAGACACGTTGCTAAGCCCATGAGATGCAGCGTCCCCTTTGGTCCCTCAACCACCCTCCAGAGGTAACCCTTGGGAGTGTCATCCCATTTGACAGAGGGGGAAAGTGAGGCAAGATGAGGGTGAGTAGGGAAAGCTTCTGAGTGTCTTTCTCTGGGTAAGGCTGGTGGGTACCTTTCTTTTGCCTTAAGATTCTTATGCATTTGGCATTTCTTCAGTTCTCCCCACGTTTGTTTTAGAAAAAACCTTTTCCCCAGACACCCTGACACTACCCCCTTTTCTAAAGGCTCCAGGGCCTGTGTCCCTGGGATTGTCACTGTCCCAACCTCAGCCGAGCCCAGCCAGGGAGGCCCTCCTGTCCCTGACACAACGCGGGGGGTAGGTCTGTTCCAGGAGAAGCCCCACAGCCTGCAGAACAATATCCGGACGTCCCTGGAGAAGAAGAAGCGGGGTTCTGGGGTGTCCTGGGCCAGCCGGCCTGAGGCCACGCTGCAGGGTCAGTGGGGAATGTGGACTGTCTGGGTGGGGGTGTCGGGATGTCCTGGTACAAGGGTGCGGGGGTCTTGCGGGGAGAGCAGATAAAATCCCTTCTTTGATTCTCCTTCAAGAACAACAGGGTTGGGTTGGGGGTGGGGGTAGGGGAGTGAACTTGAGGCCCTCACCCAGCATCCCACCAGCTCTCCTCGGCCAGAACAAGGCGATCCCCTCCTGCCACACCCCAGCCTGGCCTGTGCTGCCCCATGAACCTGCCTTGTGTGCCGGACCATCCTGATTTGGGGGAGGGGGCCTCCTGAACACTGGAGCCTAGCTTATCCCTTCTGGTATTCCCGTCAGAGGGGGTATGCTGGGATACATGTGGGAATTAACCCCCCGCAGTTAACCCCCAGAATTAACCCCTAGGGCAGTTCCATATGTCCTTGTCACCCCACAACCATCATCACCCCCTGTGCCCACCATCGTCATCACCAATGTGGCCCCACTTTTCACATTGTGCTCCCGTCATTGGCATCACTGCCACTTCCCTAGTCCATACTGGCACATCTTTACCATGGCTTCCACCCGCCCTGTCACTTCCTCCATGCCTGCCACCTCCCCATCCAGTGTCCACCACCACCTCCCCTCCATCTATGCCACCTCCCATCCAGTGTCCACCACCACCTCCCCTCCATCTATGCCACCTCCCATCCAGTGTCCACCACCACCTCCCCTCCATCTATGCCACCTCCCCATCCAGTGTCCACCACCACCTCCCCTCCATCTATGCCACTGTGCCGTCCCTGTGTTCACCACCACCACCTGCTCCCCCACCACTGCGGTGGGCTCGGTCCAGTATACAGGAGCAGAGCCAACACTTGGAGATGAGCCCGAGATCAGGCTCAGCTCCTCAGCCAGTGGAACAGAGGCTGGGCTGCTGCAGGGTCAGGGGATGCCAGCCGAGGTGATCGTCCCCCCTCCTCCATCCCTCGTTTGTCCCTAGACTCCCCAGGCACCGTGTACGTCTCCAAGGTGAAGAACAACGGCTGCCCGACTGTCTACAGGTTCTCCCTCAATGCCAGCCTGCCTGCCCCTTGGCAGACCGTGTCCCTTGTGGACGGGGAGGTGCCCTCCTTCCAGGTGAGCCTGGGCTCTCATGCAGTGAGCTGCCACGACCAGGGAAGGGGCCCTCAGTGCTGCATTGGTGGGCACTGGCCACGTCGGGGTAGGGGCAGGGTCTGCGAGGATGGACCTGCTCCAGGCAAATGAGGACCCTCTCCTGCCATCAGCCAGGCCCACGGCAGGGACCTGCAGGGTGGTGAAAGCAGGGCTGCTGAGTCAGCCAGGCCTGGGTTCGAGTTCTGGCTGTGCCATTTATAACCTGTGTGTCTTTGGGAAGATGACTTCATCTCTCTGAGCCTCAGCTTCCTCATCTGTGTAATGGGGGTATGAAAGGTACCACCCAGGGTTGCTGGAGGTACTTGAGGCAAGGCCTGTGAGTTCTGTAACACCTGGAATGTAGTAAGCGCTTGGTAAACGGGAGCCATGAGTTAGACCGTCGTTTTCAGCCTCTGTTCTAACACCCCCAGAAAAGGGTCTCCCAGGGCCAACCCAGGCCTCTGATTTTTTCCTCTCAAACATCATTGGTGTTTCTTTAACATGTTACACCTCCAGGGTGACAGTTACCCATGTCAACTCATGTCAACTCATCTGATCAGGGTTTGTATTTCCATTTGAAAGACGGAATGTGTGAGGTATTCCCTGGCTCTGACCTTTACACTAATGTTTACAAGGTGATTCCCACTGCCTGGAGAGCCTGCCTTCCAGCTTAAAGCACGGCTGGCTCCACGTTCAGGTTTCTTAGCATAATGTTACCTCCTCCTTGGACCATGTCCTGGAAATAATTCTCAGTTCACCCTCCTCTTCTACTGCCCCATTCCTCCTGGGTCTTATCATCTTAATGTTTAAGTCTAAGCCCTTAAAAGAATCTGAAGCCATCGTCACTGGCGGCTCTAGGAGGGCAGGGACCAAGCCCATCTGGCTCAGTGTTGTATTCACAGCCCAGCTCAGGGCTGGCTTGGAGTAAATCCTCAGTTGAAGGAAGGACTGAGGCTCAGAGAGAGAGAGGGAAGGGTTTGCCTCACCTTTAAACTCGAACCCAAGCCTCCTGGGTTCTGCCCAGAGCTCTTCCCCCGACTCTGAGGGCTGGAACAGGGGCAGGGGGTGGGGAGGTCTCCCAGGAGGGAGGGGACCCAGCCTGAGGCCCGGCCCAGGCAGAGGCAGCCTCCCGGAGTCACCTGTCTTGTCTCTGTCAATCCACTGCTTAGGTGTATAGAGCGCCTTTTGGTAACTTCACCAAGAAGCTGACCGCTTGTATGTCTACAGTAGGGCTGCTCCAGGCGGCGAGCCCCTCCCGCAAGTGGATGGTGACGACCTTGGCCTGCGACACCAAGCGGGGCTGGAAGCTTGACTTCAGCTTCTACGTGGCCGCCAAGGAGCAGCAGCACACCCGGTAACAGCCCTGCCGACGGGCTGGTTCCCACTCATCTGCCCCTCCCAGCAGAGATGTCCGCAGGCCGCTGTCCAGGGACTTCCCTGTTGGTCTGGTGGTTAAGACTTCGCCTTCCAGTGCAGGGAAACCAAGTTCAATCCCTAGTCAGTGAAGCTACAATCCTACATGCCTCAGGGGCATAAAACCAAAACCAAAAACAGAAGCAATATTGTAACAAAGTCAATAAAGACTTTAAAAAGTGGTCCACATTAAAAAAAAAAATTCTTTTTTTTTTTTTAAAAGAAACCCCTACCTATTTCCACATGTGTGCTTAGACAGTCTTCCCCCCAGAGCTGGGGATGGGGGAACACCAAGATGCCAGGCCCACAGTTCTCTCCCCTATCTGCCCCTTACCCTCTGAGTGGCTCTGTGAGAGATGCTGTCTGCCTGCCCCTTGGCACACCAGGCAGTTCCCAGGTCAGAGCTCCTGCATTTGCTGTTCCCTGGACCTATGGTGCTCTTCCCCAGCTCCTCCAGAACCACAGGACCACAAGGGAAGTCCATGATTGACTCCTCAAGATTTAGGTCCTTACCCAGATACTCTCCACCCACGGCTGTCTCTGACCAGACCTCCCTCCCGCGGCTGAAACAGCCACACCCCATCTCTCCCCATACATCACCCAGCTGCTCTCTTTCTGGTTCCCATCACCTCCTGGAATCATACTGACAGCTGGTTCATTACCTGTCTTTGCTCAGGAGAATGTAGGCCTCCTGCCGTATCCCCTCACCTGGTCCAGGGCCTGGCACGCAGCAGGTGCTCAGGAAACGCTTGCTGGGTAAATGAGTGAAGGAAAGAATGAATATACGCTGCCTGCCTCTCCAAGGCTCTATCCACACTCTCAGTGCATACAGTTAATTCAGAAGTTATTTATTTAGTGTTGCCCCTCCCTAAAGAATATACCTGCAATGCAGGAGACCCAGGTTTGATCCCTGGGTCAGGAAGATCCTCTGGAGGAGGGCAAGCAACCCACTCCAGTATTCTTACCTGGGGAGTCCCATGGACAGAGGAGCCTGGCGGGCTATAGTCCATGGAGTGGCAAAGAGTCAGACACGACTGAGCAGCTAACACCCCCGAGACTGTAAGGTGACAGGAGAGAGCCCGTGTCTGTTGTCCCTATCTACTGTATACACATGCCCTGCCTAGCGCCTGGCATGAAGTCACTGTCCCCAAATACTTAATGAGCAACTGTGTGCTGTGCCTTGAGGGGTCTCCGAGCCAGCTGGGGGCATCTTTTCCCAGGTTCCTCCCCCTGTTCTGACCTCTGAGGCTGTGTTCGCTGAGGGCCTTACTCTCTCATCCATTCATTCATTTAATAAACCTTGAGCACTGACAGTGGGCCGGCATGTGGCTAGTGCTGGGGATGGTAAACAAGACAGATGTGACTCCTGCCCTCGGGCTGACTAGCAGGAGACAGCAGCTAGCAAGTCAAGCGCAATGTCATTACAAATTACAATACGTGCTCTGGAAGGAAGAGCCCGCTGCCGTCGCAGTCCAGATAACGGCAGTGCAGGGCCTGCGCTTCTGCCACCAGGGACCATGGTCTGTTTGGCAGGGCCTGGCCTTGGGGCAGCGAGCACCCACAAGAGGCTGGACTCAGCTTGGGGCCGGGGGGTGACCAAGATGGGCTCACTGGGCCATTCCAGCTTGGCCCACCTGGCTCGGGAGGTGGGGGTCCTTCTGCCTGCCCTCTAGGGCTAGGCTCCCTCTGCAGATACACAATAGCCACTGGGGTCATGCTGCCTGGATGAGCTTAGAGCATTCTATAAAGCACTTGGAACTACATCAAGAAAGTGTGTTAGTCGCTCAGTCGTGTCTGACTCTTTGTGACCCCATGGACTGTAGCCAGCCAGGTTCCCCTGTCCATGGAATTCTCCAGGCAAGAATACTGGAATGAGTTGCCATTCCCTTCTCCAGGGGATCTTTCCAACCCAGAGATCAAACCCGGGTCCCCTGCATTACATGCAGATTCTTTACCATTGAGCCACCAGGGAATCCCAGAGCTACATCAAGTCCAGTGGTAAATAAGCTGACCGTGGAATCCTTTCTTCAAACAGAATCTTGAGCTCTGTAACTGTTCAGTTTAAGGTGGGGCTGGGGGCTTCTGAGCAATGACCCCAAGGCTGGCCCTGAGGTCATTCAGAATTCTTGCACCCCTGGAGGGCTTCCCAGGTGGCGTTAGTGGTAAAGAACCTGCCTGCCAATGCAGGAGACGTCAGAGATGCTGGTTTGATCCCTGGGTTGTTCTTCCGGCCTCTGCACGCCTTTGCCTCTCCTCCCCAGCCCCTCCTAGCCCTCCTGGCCCTCCCATCCTCAGTCCCGGCCTCCTTTGCCTCCACAGGAAGCTGTATTTTGCCCAGTCCCACAAGCCCCCTTTCCACGGGCGTGTGTGTGTGGCACCTCCCGGCTGCTTGCTCAGCTCCAGCCCCGATGGGCCGACCAAAGGGTTCTTCTACGTGCCCAGCGAGAAAGGTATGTGCAGGGAGGCTGCTGTGGGGCCTCGGGAGGCTGGGCCTGGCCTTTCTGTATAGCTGTGCCTCCCTCTGCAGCACCCAAGGCCCGCCTCTCCGCCACCTTCGGCTTCAACCCCTGCATAAACACGGGCTGCGGGAAGCCAGCAGTGCGGCCGCTGGTGGACACGGGGGCCATGGTCTTTGTGGTCTTTGGCATCATTGGCATCAACCGCACACGGCAGGTGGACAACCACGTCATCGGAGACCCGGTGCGTGCGCCCACGCTGGACAGCTGCCAGAGGGCCCCGCCACAGCAGGCTGATGAACAGCTACCAGCGCAGGGACCACCAGCCCAGCTCCCCACCCCCACCCTTAGCTCCTTGACCACTCACCCCGCCCAGACAGGACCTCCCGGGACCCCTGGGGCATCATTTCTCTTGAGGATGGAGCAGGGTCGAGCTTTTAGAATCACCCAGGAATCTGGGACCGAGCCAGCTGCCCTGCATCACTAGGGGTGGAACAGAGGGGAGGGCAACAGGTGGGTAAACCCTCCCTGTCCTCCTGCAGGGGCTCTTCCCCCACCCCATGCCCTTAGCCCTTGTTATGTGCCTCAGCCAGGGTGCCCTCGCCTGGGGTAGTCTTCCTCTTTGTACATGTTTGTGCTGGTGCTGGGCTCTTGGGCACTGGAGGAAAAAGGATCTGACAGAGAGAGGTGCGACTTGGTCTATGCCTGGCACGTGATGGGGGCTGAGACGTGGTGGAAAGGACTGTGGATGTAGGTCTCATTGGTCGTAACCTCTGCCTCGGGATTTCAGCCAGCCGGGTATACAGGGCATCAGACACTAAGTAATTTGAGAGCCAGGTGGAGTCAGAGGAGTTGTGTCCAGTCTGGACCATGAGTCCGCAGGGGTTCAGAGGAGGGACAGGGAGGTGGGGAGAAGAGGAAGCAGGTGATGGAGGGCAGGGGTGGGAGTCAGCTATGCGGAGGGAGAGGGGAAAGCAAGGGGCCCAGGTCAGCATGCTGTGAGTAAAATTAAGGGAGACTGAGGGGGTCCATGGGGGTGGGCAGTGATGGGAGCAGAGGAGCTGCTGGGGCTGGGGCAGAGCGGACTCAGGCAGGACCGTGGGCAACCAGGCAGAGGGTTTGAGTGCTGGCCAGGATGGTTGCAGGAGCTGCCAGAGGCTCCTCCCCAGGGTGGGGCCAGGACTGAGTCCCTGACTCACTGAGCAGCTGCACTGGCTTGTGTCTCCTTGGGAAAGGGCAGCGTCATCTATGACAGCAGCTTTGACCTCTTCAAAGAAATTGGGCACCTGTGTCGCCTCTGCAAGGCCATAGCGGGGAACTCGGAGTTGGTGAAGCCGGGCGGGGCCCAGTGCCTGCCCTCAGGTGGGTGTGAGGTCCAAGGTGGGGACAGCCCCCAGGACACACACGCCTGGAGTTGGGGTGTCTGTGGACTCTTGTCTGTGTGTGCGTGTGTATCCACGCGGGGGTGGGAGCTATGTGAACCTTCCAGATAAGAGTAGTCTCATCCCTGAGGATGAATTGACAGAGAGTCCACAGGCCTGGGGAGGTGTGCGGTGTGCAGGGCACACCTGTGGGAGGAGCTTTCCCAAAATTGGGGGTGAGGTCTGGGGCCAACCCCTCAGTAGTAACCTGGGTCAGACTAGGGTTCTTCCTGAAAAGGCATGCATGTGCTGCATGCTAAGTCGCTTCAGTCATTTCTGACTCTTTGCAACCCATGGACTGTAGCTCACCAGACTCCTCTGTCTATGGGATTTCCCAGTCAAGAATACTGGAGTGGGTTGCCATTTCCTCCTCCAGGGGATCTTCCCAACCCAGGGATTGAACCCTCGTTTCTTATGTCTCCTGCACTGGCAGGTGGGTTCTGAGAAGGCACAGGATTTCAGTTTCTGCCCCAATGGCAAACGGGTATTGTAGGTTTCCCAGTGACATTGCTAGTAGTTTCAGACGTTTTTTAAACTAGGTTGGGGGGAAGCGTGTGCCCCTGGTGTGTACACACTCAGATGGGTAGGTGCACATGGGTGGGTGGGATGGGGAAGAGATGCTCCCATCCCAGGTCCCCACCCCAACCCCCTCTCCGCCATCCCTGCAGGCTACAGCATCTCCTCCTTCCTGCACATGCTGCACCCTGAGTGCAAGGAGCTGCCCGAACCCCACCTGCTCCCGGGGCAGCTGTCACATGGGGCCGTGGGCGTCAAAGACGGCCGTGTGCAGTGGATCTCCATGGCCTTCGAGTCGGTGAGCCCTGGGTGGACCAACCGGGCACGGGGCAGCCAACCTAACAGTGCAGTGTCACCGCTGATCTCCAGCCCCCGTCCCAGAGCAGAGCAGAGAGGGTTCTCCTTAGAGGGGAGACTGAGGCCAAGAGGGATGAAATTGCTTGCCCAAGGTCACGGGATTCATGAGTGCCAGCATCAAGTGCAAAACCAGGCTGTCTGACCACCAGGCTGGGCCTGTCTGCCACACAGAGCGCCAGGCAGCTCTTACCTCCCTTCTTCCCCAAAGGCTCAGGGTTCACATCGTTCCGTGGGGGTAGGTGACAGTTCAAGATGTTCCCCTCTGCCACTGGGAGGGGCCAGGTTCTGGGCCACAGAGCCCCTGTGCTGGGTCCCCCCAGGAGAGATGGAAGCCAGGGGACCAGCCATCCCCACATCCCACTGCTTCCTCTCTCTCATCCCTGATGCTCCCTGGGCTCCACCAAGGAAGCACCCATATACACACACCCATGTATACCCACCTGTACACACACATGCACATCCTAACCTGGGCATCAGGCCTGGCCCTGGCACCTGGCATGCTATGAGTCTTGCCCCATGCTGAGCCCAAGGTCCAGCCCTGGCTCTGATCTTGCTGTGCTCTGTGTCCTTGAGCGGGACAGTCGTCCCCTCCAGCCTTCTGCTCCTCCTCTAAAGATTAAGGCTTCAGTTCCCTGCCCACCCGCTGACAGTCATCAGGAAGCTAGGGTCTATCACATACATGAAGGCATCAGGGAACGAGAAGAATATGACAAGGTGACAAGCCGGCAATTTTTGTTCTCTGGCCCCTGCCCTGCTTTCCGTCCCACCACCTGTTCCCCTCAGTGCATGTACAGCCTCACCTCCAGCCACAGGAAGGAAGACCCAGAGCGGGCCCCAGGCTAATGCAGAAGCCACTCAAAGCCCCAGGTAGTTTTTTTAAATTGCAGTAAAATATACATCATAAAATTGGCCCTCTTAACCATTTGTAAGTGTATGCTGCTGCTGCCGCTGCTGCTGCTACTAAGTCACTTCAGTCGTGTCTGACTCTGTGCGACCCCATAGATGGCAGCCCACCAGGCTCCCCCATCCCTGGGATTCTCCAGGCAAGAACACTGGAGTGGGTTGCCATTTCCTTCTCCAATGTAAGTGTATAGTTCAGTAATATTAAGCATATGCACAGTGATGCAAATGTCACCAACGTCCATCTCTAAAATCTTTCATCTTGCAAAAGTGAAACTGTTTCCGATAAATGTAGACTCCCCAGGGCCCCCCTGCAGCCACCACTCTGTTTCTTTCCCCATGGATTTGACCACTCTCATCCCTCACACAGCACTGGCTTTTTATGATTGGTTCATTCCACTTAGCATAATACTCTTCAGGTTCATCTGTGCTGTAGCCTGTGTCCAAATTTCCTTCCTTTTTAAAGCTGAAGCCGCAGACAGTTTGAAGAATCCCTGCTTAGGTCCCTCCACATGACAGGACATCACTTCCCACCCCACCAGCACTCAGACACACACCTGCACACAGACTCATTGTGAATCGGTTTGTGCTCAGGGAGGGCAGAACTGGATCAATGAAGTAATATACATGAAAGTTCCAGAGCTGGGCACTGTGAACCAGACAGGCCACCTGCCCTCCCAGACTCAACAGTCCAGCCAGGAGAAGGTGGGGGCAGCTTGCCAGACAGTGATGAGAACAATGATGGGAAAGCATCAAGGGCTTAAAGAGCCCAGAGGATGCCTGTCTTGGGGCATCAAGGAAGGCTTCCTGGAGGAGACAGAACCCTACTTGAAGGACGGGCAGAAGCCGGCTCTGCGGGCAGAGGAAACAGCATGGGCCAACTATGGGACTCAGAGCCAGGGGCTCTGGGAGTTGGAGGTGGTCCTGTTGGAATGGGGCAGGGACTTTGGTTGCTTTGGAACGTGCTGCCGCTGCTGTGAGAGTCACACGTGCACCTGGAGGCTGGTGGAAGGTGGTCTCGGATGGGCTCACCCTTCACCCCCCATGCAGCACACTCCATTTGCAAGTGTCCAGGGACCAGCTGCATTTGTTATAGAGCTGACCGGCCATCGCCAGGGCAGCATAATAGGCCTAAGCCGCCCACCCGTCTCACTGGCTCATGTCCCCTCAGACCACGTACAAGGGCAAGTCCTCCTTCCAGACCTACTCGGACTACCTCCGCTGGGAGAACTTCCTGCAGCAGCAGCTGAAGATGCTCCCCGAGGGCTCAGCCCTGCACCACGGCTTCCAGACCTGCGAGCACTGGAAGCAGATCTTCATGGAGATCATAGGTGAGCGGCAGCCCCTCCCCCAGGGCCCCGGCACAGCGGGCGGTGGCAGGTGACCCAGACCAGGGAGGCTACGGCCTGGCCTGTCTGAGCCATGCTTGGCTTCTCAATTCTGGCCAAGAGCCCTGGAGGAACTGGAATGACACAGTGGCCGCCAGCACCGATCGGAGACCAGAGTTTGGGTCCCCTCCTGCTTGGGGGCATCTGGCCACATCCTCTGATCCTGAGTTTGCCCACTTAAAAAGAAATGGTAATGATGGTAATGGCCATCATAGCCAGCGGTCATTACCATTACCAGTGACTGCTGTAAGCAGCCATCTGTCATTAGGAGGCCTTCTCGATGCCAAGCCCTGGCTGAGGCCTGGCCCATGTTATCTCTTTAAACTCCAAATGAGGCCTAGGGAGTAGGTACTGTTATTATCCCCTTTTACAAATGAAGAAATGGGGATTCAGAGAGGGCATGTGGCTGAAAGTCACCAGAGGGACACAGCTGGATGTGGCGGTGCCGATCTGTATGACCCCAGTACCTCTGAACCATGAGGGTGAGGGGGTTGTGTGTGCCCTGTGCTGCAGCCCAGCTGAGGGCCCTTGCTTCTCCCTTGCAGGGGTGCAGAGCGCCCTGTATGGCCTGGCCCTGTCCCTGCTCATCTGTGTGGCCGCCGTGGCCGTGTTCACTACCCACGTGCTGCTCCTGCTGCCTGTGCTCCTTAGCATCTTGGGTAAGTGGGCCGGGGGCCAGGAGCGGGCAGGGATCTCACTGGCGGTCTCAAGTTTTTCTCCACCCTTAACTGTCTCATCTCTTCAGTGAAGGTTTCCCGACACACATACACCCCCCCACCCCAGGCCAAAAGAGCCTCTGTGACAATTGTTTGTAGGGCCGCACCCTCCCCAAGAGGAGCCAGGTGGCACCAGGTGGCAGGTCTCAGCCCAGGGATGTGTTGCTGCCCCCTCTGTCACCTCTTTCAGGCCCCCTCAGCCCTCTCAGGCCCTGTCCCTCCTCATCTCGCCAGTCACCAGAGTTGAGGGATCTACCGTAGACTTCATCGCCTTCCCCAGAGACCCTCTGAATTTGCCCAGCCCCCTTCCAGGGCTGTATGGGTGGGGCCAGGTCCAAGCTTCCTCCCCGCCCCCTGCAGGCATCGTGTGCCTCGTGGTGACCATCATGTACTGGAGCGGCTGGGAGATGGGCGCTGTGGAGGCGATCTCCCTGTCCATTCTTGTCGGCTCCTCCGTGGATTACTGCGTCCATCTGGTTGAGGGCTACCTGTTGGCTGGAGAGAATCTGCCCCCACACCAGGCTGAGGTGAGCCCCACACCTTCCCCACCCATCCCTAAGATATCTTCTCCCTCCCCAGTGCCACTGATGAAGACCCCCAAGGGTCGCTGGACACCATGGTGTCCGATTCCCATCCAGCATGTGTTGCAGGAGCCTCCGTTTCCAGGGCCATTCTCCACACAAGGGGACTCGAGTTCTCAGGCAGCTGCACCCAGCATGATTGTGGGCCGTGGATGGGTCCACTCCCCCAGCTCTGTCTCCCTAAGTGAGCATGAGGGGTTGGACCAGGCGCCGTCCAAGGGCCCTTCCTGTTTCTCGAGTCCCTGATTCCCAGTCTCATTCTCAAGCCCAGGAAGCAGGTCTGAGCCCTTCTAGTTGTGACCCTGAGGCCACCCCACCCTCACTGGACCTTGTGGCTTAGGGAAGACATACCCACGTACTCAGTGCCAAAACCAGCTCTGGGTCTCATAAAAGTTTTTGGTTTTCCCCAGTTTGGAATTGTTTTGGTGTGAAACATTCATAAATACATAAATTAAATCAGTTATACATTTAGCTGCTCTGGGTCAAAAGAAGGAATCAGTTCCAATCAGGGCTCCCATGTTCGAGGACCGACCGTGCAGATCATCAGTGTTCTGGTTGTCATAGCTATGTTTAACCAGCCCCCACTCTGTGCCCAGCGCTGGGCACTGCTGCAGGGGAGCGGGTTTTATGTCCCCGCAGAGCCGTCGGAGCAGATGCTGTTATTACCCTCCTCTCACCCTCTCCCCACCCAACACACACATATTTATGAAGGTGGAATCAGAGCCCTGCAGGGTCAAGGCTGGCCTTGGACAGCATGTGTGTGTTTCCCAGGGCCCAACCTGCCATCCCAAGCCCCAGGCAGGGTGTGATCCCTTCTGGGGCCCCAGCGTTCTTTCACTTACCCCCAGGACGCCCACTCGCAGCGCCAGTGGCGGACGCTGGAGGCGGTGCGGCATGTGGGCGTGGCCATCGTCTCCAGCGCCCTCACCACCGTCATCGCCACGGTGCCCCTCTTCTTCTGCATCATCGCCCCGTTTGCCAAGTTCGGCAAGATCGTCGCCCTCAACACAGGCGTCTCCATCCTCTACACGCTCACGGTCAGCACAGCCCTGCTCGGCATCATGGCGCCCGGCTCCTTCACGCGGACCAGGACTTCCTTCCTCAAAGCCCTGGGCGCTGTGCTCCTGGCGGGGGCCCTGGGGCTGGGCGCCTGCCTTCTGCTCCTCCGGAGTGGCTATAAGATCCCCCTGCCCAATGGGACCTCCCTATAGCCCTGGCACTACATCTGGACTTGCACACCTTTGGTCCAGTAGGTGGGGGATGAGATGCTTGTTCTCTGCGCCCGGAGGCACATTGTTCGCAGCTCGGCTACAACTCCTTATGTTCCCAGACGTCTGGGCCAGACGTCACCCACCTGTGTGACCCACACTGCCTTCATCACAGTGCCAGCCCCTGCTGGGTGGTGAAGCTGGCTGCCACTCCCCACTGCTGGACACTGGCAGCTGCCCTGCCTCTCCCTGTTGGGGGAAGAGACCAGCCCTCCTCCTGAACCTGGTTCCCAGGGGAGTCAGGTGATTTTTGCAGGGGGCTTCCCTCTGCAGAATTTCCACATTGCCTCAGTGCTCACAAGAACTTTCTGACGTGGTTGTTACAGGGCCCCCATTCTATGGATGTGAAAACCAAGGCATCAGAAGGCGAAGTAACTGACCCGTAGCTGGGTCAGTGGCACAGCCAGAGTGGCCTCCCTCGGGAACTCTGCAGGAAGAGCACAGAGGGTTCAAGGGCAGGGCCTCACAACCCCTGCCCCCCCCTCCCCATCAGTTTTACGGCGGCCAGTGGTGGGTGGTCCTGTGGCCTCCCTAGGCCTTTAGGTCCTGGCCTGGGAGGACAGAAGGACCAGCCTGGGTTACTGCATGTCCCAACCCCGGCCCCAGACTCAAGGGGCTCTGCTCTCTGGAAAGCCATGGGGCCCCAGCACAGCCTTCCTCACAGGTTTGAGTCCCCCACCTCCCCCACCTGACTCTGTGGGTGGAATTTGGGGGAGGGGGCAGCCCGTGGGATGGGGAGCTGGCCGTGCCTGCCTCCTGCTCACAGCAGATGGTTGTTATTAAAGTGAAATGAAACTGCAGACGCCGCCATTAACACGAGCATTTTAAGCATTGCTGGCTCCATTGTATTCTTCAAATTGCGATAACTAAGTGTTTGCATGGTGCCGTTGGGAACCTGGCTCGAGGCAGGCGCTGGGCCTGGAAGGAGATGGAGGTGGAGTGGAAGGGGCAGGAGCCTCTGGGGAAGGGTCACAGAGTACTCTGGGAGCCCAGAATCAGGCTGGGGAACTCTGGGGCAGGGCACCATAGGAGTGGAGCCCATTTGGCTCCCTACCAGGACACTTATTAGCCCCTTCAATGTTCCCAGTACCGTGCTGTGACCTTCTTCCTTGGGACAGACATTGGCCCAGGGCATTAGGAAGCTGGACACAGACTGAGCTGGGACTGACCCCTTAGGGTGGGTGGATGGTCTCCAGGTGAGCTCGCCTGGTCATCTGTAAATATAAACAGGGAGGCTGGGCATGCAGGACAGACCTGCAACAACCTGTCACCACCAGTGCGTGCCTGGCTCCCAACAGAGGCTCAGTATTTGCTGAGGGAGCATCAGATCTTGGTTCTCACTCTCCGTGGTGAAGACAGACACCAAACACTGGGTTAATGGTATAAGCTGACACATAGCTCTTAGCATACCAGTTGCTCTTCTTAGAGTTTGTCTTAGTAACAAAGTGCTTCAGACCGGGTGGCTTATAAAGACAGAGGTTTATTTTCTCACAGTTTCAGAGGCTGGAAATCTGATAGAAGGTGTAGGCAGAGAGGGTCGTTCTGGAGGTTGAGGGGGACTCTGCTCCATCCGCCTCTCCTGGGTTCTTTCTACTGGTGGCTGGCCATCCTTGGCATTCATTGGCTTGTAGAGGCATCACTCCAGTCTCTGTCTCCATCTTCACTTGCCCGTCTTCTCTCTGTGAAGGTCACATTGCCTTCAGTTGTATCAGATCCTAATGACCTCATCTTAATTTGGTCACCTGCAAAGATCCTATTTCCAAATAAGCTCACATCTGGGACTTCTCTGGTGGTCTAGTGGCTAAGACTGCGCTCCCAAGGCAGGGGTTCAATCCCTGGTCGTGGAACTAGACCCCACATGCTGCAACTAAGGAGTTCACACACCACAACTAAAGAACCTGCATGGTGCATCGAAGATTGAAAATCCCATGTGCCACAACTAAGACATGGCACAGCCAAAATAAAATATTTAAAAAACAAAACAAAAGCTCACATTCATGGGGACCAGGGTTAGCCTCAACATATCTTTTGGGAGGAACACAATTCAACTCATAACAAGGCTCAACATGCATCAGCTCAGTTGTTAACCTTAGGGAGGGGTGCTTGGACCCATTTTACACCTGGGGAAACCAAGGCTCGAGAGATTGCCTTGCCTGAGTCAGGTAGCTGCTGGTGGGAGGGCCAGAGTTTGACCCCAACCAGCCTGTCCCTGGTGGCTCAATGGTAAAGAATTTGCATGTAATGCAGGAGACCCGGGGTTCAATCTCTGGGTTGGAAAGATCCCCTGGAGAAGGGAATGGCAACTCATTCCAGTATTCTTGCCTGGAGAATCCCACAGACAGAGAAGCCTGGCGGGCTAGAGTCCATGGAGTCGCAAAGAGTCGGACATGACTGAGTAACACACACACACAGCCTGTCCCAGAGTGTGTGCTCATCCCTGAGGGTGTGCAGCCTCTCGGGGAATTGTAACAAAGGGTGATGATGGCACAGGGGCACTCTTATCAAGTGGCTTCTTCTTAGAGAATCTGGATGGAAACCCTTCAATTTGTACAATACTTCACCCCTAAGAATTTGCCCATCAGCCTGTCTGAAACCTGAGCCATCAGAGGCCTGGCAGAGAGCACTGTGGCTGAAGGAGCTGGTCAAGGATTTAGACAGGTCAGCCGGGGCTCCAGCAGCACTTGTAGGGGTGAGGTAGAGGGCAGAAGGCCACATCTGCAGAGTTGGACATCTTCCAACAACAGGAAGGAAGGAAAAGGCAAACTTATAGGAAAAGACCAGGTGGGAGGGGGTGGGGCAGGGAGGGAGCTGGCAAGTTGACAAGACGTCCCAGAAGGTGCTCAGGAAAAGACTGCCATCTCCAAGTCCTTGTCCTGAGACCTTCCCAATAATCTAGTATTAACTTGGAGGTATGGTCATTTGCATATCATTTGGATGCAGTCCAGGTCATGCCCATTTGCCAGGAAACCCTCACTAAGCCCATTTCCTTGCCTTTAAGAAACAGCTCCTCTTCCTTCCCCTTGGTCTTCATCTTTACAGGGTACTCTGGGGGTGTCAGGCAGGCAGGACAAGGGTGAAGGAGGCCAGGCCCTGACGTCGCTGTCACCTCCCTCCAACAGGTGACTAGGGCTCCTCTACATCAATACAACTCTCTCATGACCCTCACAGTGCTCCTTGGAGTGAGTTCCCATTTTACAGATGAACACTGTGAGCCCCAGAGGAGGCAGTGACAGTGCATGGCCAGGCTGCCTGGGTCCCTGCCCGTCTCTGCTTCCCTGCTGGGTCCACTCTCTGTGGATGGTATTCTTTATCTCCTCATCATATGTCCTGGTTCCTCAGGCCCAGCATGGCAACTGCCCTGTCCAGCTCTGGGCCAGTACTTCTCTCTCTCCTTGGGGCAGGGCTGGGGGAAGGATATGTGCTCAGTCATTCAGTCGTGTCTGTCTCTTTGCGACCCCATGGACTGCAGCCCACCAGGCTCTTCTGTCCATGGAACTCTCCAGGCAAGAATACTGGAGTGGGTTGCCATTTCCTCCTCCAGAGGATCTTCCTGACCCAGGGATCAATCCAGCGTCTCCTGCATTGGCAGGCAGATTCTTTACCATCAGTCACCTGGGAAACACACAAGGGGAAGGATGCTGGTGACTATGTGTGAGCTCGGGGGAAACTTGGCTACACCCTTTGCTGCCTGCTGCTGCTGCTGCTAAGTCGCTTCAGTCGTGTCCGACTCTGTGCGACCCCATAGATGGCAGCCCACTAGACTCCTCTGTCCCTGGAATTCTCCAGGCAAGAGTACTGGAGTGGGTTGCCATTGCCTTCTCCCCTTCACTGCCTACTTGGCCACAAATAATTCCCCCTTCATCTTGTTTGCAAATATTGGCTCCACAGGGTCCCAGAGGCAGTAACTCCCGTGAAAAGGACCTTGACCTTCCTTCACCCGCTAACGCACAGCTCACGGTCTTAATGAGCTTTTGCTGAGCGCTAATGAGATGCCCTTCATTAGATCGGGCACAGCAGTTAGTCTGGGATCTGCCAGGATGTGCAGGCATTCAGTGGGCTGGGGAGGGGCAGAGGGCCTGAGGGGATCCCGTGGAGAGGGACCCCTGTCACTTACAAAGGTTCCCTGAGCCCCTGCTTCTCTCTCCTTCCCTTGGAAGCCAGGAAATCGATGGGAGCCAGTGCTTTAAAGTGCTGGCCACGTCCCAGGCCCTATCCGTTCACTCTCGGGAGTTCTTGCGGCATTCCTCAGAAGGGAATGTCTTTGTCCCATTTCACTGCGAAAAAAGAACCAAACCCCAGGGACTTCCCTGGTGGTCCAGTGGCTAAGACTCTGTGTTCCCAATGCAGGGGGCCTGGGTTCACTCTCTGGTTGGAGAGCTATATCCCACATGCCACAACTAAAGATCCCATGTGTGCATGTGTGCTAAGTTTCTTCAGTCATGCCTGACTCTTTGCAACCCCATGGACTATAACCCACCAGGCTCTTCTCTCCATGGGATTCTCCAGGCAAGAATACTGGAGCGGGTTGCCATGCCCTCCTCTAGGGATTTTCCCAACCCAGGGATCAAACTCCTGCATTGGAGGTAGGTTCTTTACCTCTAGCACCAATCAGGAAGCCCTAAAATATCCTTCTACTGCAACTAATTATCCTATGTAGCCCCCCCCCCAAAAAATTAACCCCAGAGACATGAAGTAACTAGCCTGAGGTCACACAGCTTGTGAGTTATAGAGCTGGAATTCCCGCCTAGGGCAAACAGCTCCTGAGTACATGCCCTCTCTCTAATACAGCCTCACCTACAAACAGATTTGATTCACAGAAGCAGCCAGCCCCAGGCCAGCTGGGCAGCCAGGGTCCTCCCTCCTTCACGTTTGTCCACCTGCTTGCTTCTCTGAGAGAAAAGAGCACCAGCCTGAGAGTTCAGCGTTCGAGTCTGGGCTCCAGCCAAGGTGACCTGGAGCAAGTCACTGCACAGTTTCAATCCTCTGGAAAGTGGGGAGGGGACAGCATGACATCCAAGGCTCTGCCTCCTTCCACTTCTATGCTGCCGGATTTGAGTCTCCTTAAGTCAATCTGCCCCAGGGCCCATCCTCCGCCCATCTTCTCTGCTGAGCCTCTCCTGTCTCCTCATTGTTCACATCCAATGAGCAGGAGGCTGCGCATTGGAGCTGTTGTCTGTTCAACAGTGATTAACTGAACACCTACTATGTGTCACGCACTGTTCCAGACCTCGGTGATCCAAGGAAACACAAAAACAAACCCAGATCTGACTCCATGGACCTTACAGTTGAGGTAGGGAAAATCTCTTTAGTAAAAGAACCCTCAGATACATAACCACAAACCCAAGGGCTGTGAGGGAGAGCAGTGAAGGGTAAGGGCCTCAAGCCTTGTGACAGGGACCCCTGGGGATGTGGCTTCTGCATGGAGGTTTAAAGGATGAGGACCATTTCCCCTGCTCTGAAGGGGTTGGTCCCTCCAAGCACAGGTCTCCTTGAGCCACAGAACAGCCTCCCGCAGACTGATGCTAAGACCTAAAAGGACGGATTCATTGTATCTTAAGGGTCAAGGCTGGAGCTTCTGCAGACAGGGAAAGTGGCGACAGGCTGGGTCAAGAGAGCATCTGGCTATTCTAGGAGCTCAGTCACACACCCACATCCCACCCAGTGACCTGAGAGGGAGGCGTGGAGTGGCCCTCTACACACGGTTCTCAGACCAACCTCAGTCACTGGGAGGAGGGGAGGAGGGGAGGAGGGGAGGGGAGGGAGGAAGGAGGGAGGAGGGGGAGAGGAGGGAGGGAAGGAGGAGGGGGGAAGGGAGGGAGGGGAGGAGGGGGAGAAGAGGGAGGAAGTGAAGGAAGGGAAGGAGGGGGAGGGGAGGGGAGGGAAAGGGGAGGAGAGGGAGAGAGGAAGGGAGGACAGGACGGGGGAGGAGAGGGGAGGGGAGGGAGGAGGGGGGTACCCAGGCAGAACTGAGTCTCCTTATCCTGCTGGGGCCTCCAGAGGACTTCAGAGTGGCATTCCTGCCCATTCCAGCTGGCAAAATACTATTGCCTTTGGCATTCAAGGCTCGGAGGAGCCCTGTGAAAAGCAATCCACTCCAAATAGACTTAAAATATGAGCCCAGAAGCCAGAGGCTGTGACTCTACAGACCACCATGCCTGGGGGGCTCAGGCTGGTGTAGGGCCTGAGGTTTTTGCCCAGCCCTGCCCTCCAAGGCTGCATGGATTTGCCTGAGACTGTTCAGTCGTGTTGACTCTTTGTGACCCCATGGACTATAGCCCACCAGGCTGCTCTGTCTATGGAATTTTCCAGGCAAGAGTACTGGAGTAGGTTGCCAGGGTGGAGTGTAAACTGGCTGTACCATCGTGGAAGGGAATTTAGCAGTAACTATCAAATCACAACGGCAGGACCCTTTTTTTTTTTTTTTTTTTTTTAATTTGACTGCACTAGGTCTTAGTTGTGGCCTGTGAACCCTTAACTGCAGCATATGGGATCAAGCTCCCTGACCAGGGATCAAACCCAGGTCGCCTGCCTTGGGATGGAGGAGTCTTAGCCACTGGACCACCAGGGGAGTCCCAGCATGATCCTTTTGATTCAGCAATCCCACTCCTGAGAATTTATCCTGCAGAGAAACTTACACTGGGCCAGTTTTTCACTGAAGCCTTGTCCGGTATATCCAAGGACTGGGAGCTCCTCAGTGTCCCTCAGCTCAGTGGCCAATGAAATAAGTTACAATCAGTCCTTTCAGACAATAGGATATTCTGTGACTGTAAACAAAGAATGAGGAAGATTTGTAAGTGCCAGTATGAGAAAAACCACGAAGGTCTATTAAATGAGAAGAAAGTTGCAAAAAATGTGAGTAAAACACCTTGAAAAATGGGTGGGAGAGAGAAAGAATGCTCATTTTGCTTGTATATATATAAAGAAACTAGAGGAAACACACAAAAAAATCTAAGGCAGTGGTTACTTGTGGGAACTGGGATGTGGGGACTAGGCAGACGGCAGACAGACACAGGAGGAAGACTTTATTACAAATCTTTTCACACTCTTGGATTTTTTGACTACAGGAATATATTAACTGGATTTTTTTTTTTTTTTTTTTTTTTAAGCAAAGGAGAGACATGGTCTTCATTTGCTTCTTAGAAAACTCATTCTTACTGCGGGGCAGAGGATGCACTCAGGAGGGTGGAGAGCAGTGAGGAAAGAAGAAAGGAGTGCCCCTCCCAGAGAAGACATCAATAAACTTCACCTGAAGTTCTCTGAACCCAGACACTGCCAGGATCCGGGAGAGGGGGTAACAGCAGGCTCCCTGCTACCTTCTCTGAGTAGAGATGTGGGCCATCAGCCCCTCTGGTGACGTTCCAGAGCCCCTGGAGTGCTCAGGAGTGTGGCATTGTTTGACGCTGCTCCCGCACCTCCTTGTAGTTGAGCCAGAAAAGGGAATGACTGGAAGGGAGCGGTGCAGGGTAATAGAAAGAGCACAGAGTTGGGCTCTGTGACCCCCCTGGTGTGGCGTTCTAGAAATTGGGATTAGTATCCTCATTCTGCCTCCATTAACTATGTGAATTAGAGCAAGTCCCTTCCTCTATTTTAGCCTGTTTGCTCACCCATTAAATAGACAAATAGTATCTACCATGCATGATTGTTGTGTTTAAATGAGGTAATACATGCAAGGGTTTGTGCATAGCGATAGCTGCTAAACCACCTTCATTTTCATTGTCATTAGAACAGAGTTCTCCCAACTCAGGATAGCATTTATGTGCTTGGAGTATCAAAGCACTTCAATAAATATGAACTATTCCCTCTCCAATTCGTTTCTCTCAGACTATGGGTGGAATACGCCTTCTTGTCCCATTGATGTTGGGTCTGGCCATGTGACTTGCATTATCCACTGGGATGTCGGCAAGAGTCAAGCAGGCAAAAGCTTGAAGCATGCCCGTCCAAGGGGACTTGCCCTCTGCGCTTCTGCCTTTCCATGGGATGAGCATGCCCAGTAAGTTGAGAGACACATGGAGCAGACTTGACCCAACGGTAGCTTGGAGCCAAGCCCACATGACCCTGGCATGGCTCACCCACCTCTCAGCTGACATCAGTTAATGATTGTTTTAAGCCACAGAGATTGGGGAGATTTGTTACACAACATTATTGCAGCAACAGCTGGTGGAAGCATTGTTCATTGCATTCATAATAAAGTTGATTCTTTCTACAGATTCACAGTACTTTTGGACCTCACTGATACGTTCCCTGTTTCCATTGCATGCCACTGCCTCCTCTTTGCATTTCGGGCTTTAGCCAAGCCAATCTTTCAGTTCCTGATGGTCCAGGCTTTGCACATGCTGCTCTCTCTGCCTGGATGCTCCTCCTCTCCTTCCAGCATCTTCATGAACGTGTTAGTTGCTCTGTTGTGTCTGACTCTTTGCGACCCCATGGACTATAGCCTACCAGGCTTCTCCATTCATAGGATTTTCCATGCAAGAATACTGGAGTGGGTTGCCATTTCCTTCTCCACAGAATCTTCCCAACCCAGGGATTGAACCCAGGTCTCCTTCATTGCAGGGAGACTCTTTACTGTCTGAGCCACCAGGGAAGTCAAGCACCTTCCTAGTTCCTCCTAATCCTTCAGGCCTCAACTTTCTCCTAGAAGCCTTGATTAGTGCCTCAAGTCTGGGCCAGCTGTCCTGGGATGTGACCTCACAGCACTTTGTATTTCCTGTGCCCTGGCTGTTTCCTGACCTTCTACTTGCCTCTCTCCTCATTTGGACACACTCCCTGAAGGCAAAGCCTGGTATCCCCAGTTCCTGATATACAGTGTGTTCATTGTAAATGTTTATTGACTGAGTGAATTTCTTACCCTTTCAAGCCTCAATCTGCCCACCTGTTAAAGGGGAATAATCACATCAGAACTGGGGCAGAGGGAGTTCCTTGGCTAAGACTTCACCTTTCAATGCAGGGAGTACAGGCTCAGTCCCTGATTGAGGAGCAAAGATCCCACATGTCTTGTGGCCAAAAAGCCAAAACATAAAACCGAAGCAATATTGTAACATATTCAGTAGTTCAGTTCAGTCGCTCAGTCGTGTCCGACTCTTTGCAACCCCGTGAACCACAGCACACCAGGACTCCCTGTCCATCACCAACTCCCGGAGTTCACCCAAACTCATGTCCATCGAGTCAATGATGCCATCCAACCATCTCATCCTCTGTCATCCCCTTCTCCTCCTGCCTCAATCTTTCCCAGCATCAGGGTCTTTTCCAATGAGTCAGCTCTTTGCATGAAGTGGCCAAAGTATTGGAGTTTCAGCTTCAACATCAGTCCTTCCAGCGAACACCCAGGACTGATCTCCTTTAGGATGGACTGGTTGGATGTCCTTGCTGTCCAAGGGACTCTCAAGAGTCTTCTCCAACACCACAGTTCAAAAGCATCAATTCTTCAGTGCTCGGCTTTCTTTATAGTCCAACTCTCACATCCATACATGACCACTGGAAAAACCATAGCCTTGACTAGACGGACCTTTGCTGGCAAAGTTATATCTCTGCTTTTTAATATGCTGTCTAGGTTGGTCATAACTTTTCTTCCAAGGAGTAAGCATCTTTTAATTTCATGGCTGCAATCAGCATCTGCAGTGATTTTGGAGCCCAGAAAAATAAAGTCTGACACTGTTTCCACTGTTTCCCCATCTATTTGCCATGAAGTGATGGGACCAGATACCATGATCTTAGTTTTCTGAATGTTGAGCTTTAAACCAACATTTTCACTCCCCTCTTGCACTTTCATCAAGAGGCTCTTTAGTTCTTCTTCACTTTCTGCCATAAGGGTGGTGTCATCTGCATATCTGAGGTTATTGATATTTCTCCCGGCAATCTTGATAAAGATTTTAAAAAAAGGAACTGGGGCAGAGTGATCCCTGTATCTTGTTTTGCTATAGGAGGAGAGGTTAGCAGGTACCTTATACTCTCCAGCAACTTGCATCCGTTCCTTGCTTTCAGACTCCTTCCCTGCCTCTTCTCAAAGGGACTCGAGGTGAAAGACACAGATTGTCAGTGGAAGATCAATGAAGCCTTTGTTCTGCACATCTATCTACCTAACAGAGATGCTGCTTGTGCTCACTTGGCTTGACTGGGGAGAGAAGAAGGGCTTCTCACTGGGTCGTCCCCACTCACTCCACTCTGCCAGCTGGAGCATCTTCAGGACTGACCTGCCTTGTCCTGTGAGAACAGGCAGAAACAGGGCAGGAGAGAGAAGGATGGAGGGGAGGAAGCTGAGACATAACTGGGTCTCCTCCAATGCCTTCTCCCCACCCATAAGCTCATTTCAACCCACCTTGGAAGGAAGGTGTGTCCCCAGTTCTCAGAAGAGAAAGTGACTCTCCCACCTTCCTGTGGGCAGTGGGAGTCTAACCCAGGTCAGTTTCTACTACACGCGGCTGCCCCCACAGAGAGCAATGACCTGGAGTACCTTGGTGTTGCAGGTGGTGTCAATGAGGGCAGAGAGCACCAATGACTTTATTACATTAAAGAGAGACTCCCTAAACAGTGTACAACCCTATGAAATTCACAAAAGGCTGCCACATTCAGAATCTCATGGGTTCCTCACAACTTTGCAAGGCAGGCTTCTTACCACCCCGTTTTACAGAGGAGAAAATTGAGGCTCAGCAGAGTGAAGTGACTTCTCCTAGGGTCTCAAAGCAAATGGTGAAGCTGGTGTAACATTCCTTTCACCTTGTCTCCTGAGTCACTGAATTCCAGAGGTCCCACCTAGTGGCTTCCCAGGTGGTGCAGTGGTAAAGAATCTGCCTGCCAATGCAGGAGATGCAGGAGACTTGGGTTTGATCACTGGATTGGGAAGGTCCCCTGGAGAAGGAAATGGCAACCCACTCTAGTATTCTTGCCTGGAAAATCCCACGAACAGTGGAACCTGGAGGGCTACAGTCCATGGGGTCGCAAAGAATCAGATACAACTGAGCATGCATGCACTCACGCACCCAGTAGGGCCCTAGTCCCAGGGCGACTCGGAGGAATCTGACACCATGGGACACATCCTTTCCATGTGGTGTGGCAATATAACCATGAGGCTGCCTGGGCACCACCTATCCCTGTGCAACCTTGTGCAAGCCACACGTTCTCTCTGAGCTTCAGTATACTAGTTATTTATTGCCACCTAATAAACCACTTCAAAATCCAGTGACTTAAAACAATAACCATTTGTTTAGCGCATGATTCTGTGAGGTAATTAAATTAATCTGGGCTCATATGGGGAGTTCTTCTGATCCTAGAGGCCTCCCACATGTGTGTAGTCAGCTGTAGGTTAGCTGAGTGGTTTTGCTTTAGGGGTTGGCTGGTGTCAGGCTAGGGGAGCGAGGGTCACAGGCCACATGTAACTCACCAGGCTTGTTCACAAGGCAGTGTCAGCTTCCTGGGGAATGAGTGACTGTGCACAAGACCTCCTGTTACGACTTGCACTTCATTCAACCCTCCTGTTATGGGTTGAATCCCAGAAGACAGGATTAACAAGCTTTATTTCAGAAAAAGAGAGAAAGCAAGAGGGGAAGGGAGAAGGAAGGAAACACACTTTTGCCAACCCCAAAATGCAAAATCTAGTGTGACATTCAACTAAATGAACAATTTATAGATAATTCACAATGCTCATACCATTAAGCAAATGCACTTTAAATTGATTTCAAATTAGTAAGCTAATGATTTCCCCAGGTCCAGTCTCTGCCAGCCCCCAGTGCAGTGTTTTTAATAAGAGGTAGGTGTGCAGTAACAGCCTCTTTATTCCATAATTGAAGCCATAATTGAACTTGAGGTCATATTCAAGGGCCCTATTGATCTACATAGGGAAGGAAAGTGCTGACAGCGACCATCTTTGGGCCAGAGGGGTGGGGTGGGCCACGGCAGAATCCCGCAGCTGTAGTAGACTTGGAGAACACTTCCTGTGTGACCTGCAGGGAGACTTGATGGCTGATGGGGATGTTAAGTAAACTTGAGACAGGCAGAGCTCTCAATCCCAGTCTGTAGGGGTTCCCTAAAGTCACGTCAAGGATCCACGTGCAACTTCAAGGCTCCAGGGTAAATACTGCACCCTCTTTCGTCCCACCATGCCTATCTGACCCCCAACTCTCCAGGCCAAGGGCATTCAAGCCTAGGTACAACCACAAATGTGTTCTACTCTGCCTTTTCATCCTAAGGGTCCAGTCCTTGAGCCCTCGGTCCAACTAAGAAAGGCAAGGTGGGGCCTCCCTGGTGGCTCAGTGGGAAGAATCTGCCTGCCAATGCAGGAGAAACAAGTTTGATCCCTGATCCTGGAAGCAGCTAAGCCTGAGTGCCACAACTACTGAGCCTGTGCTCTTCAGCCTGGGAACCGCATTTACTGAAGCCTGCACTATCTAGATCCTGTGCTCTGCAACAAAAGAAGCCACTGCAATGAGAAGACCATGCATCGCAACTAGAGAGTAGCCCCTGCTTGCCACAACTAGAGACAAGCCCGCCCAGCAACGAAGACCTAGCACAGCCAAAGATATGTAAATAAAAACAAACATTCAAATACAAAAGAGAAAAGGAAGGGTGGAAGGTCTTTGGTTCTTGTTGGCATAACCCCAACTGCCCTCATTTCATGAGGCACAAACCATTATCCATCTCTACTGCTGTCTCTGAAGAGATATGAGAAGCTTTGACTCATCTCAAAAGGACATTAGAGCCTCATTTTATTCTTCACCAGCCATTTTGGCTGTTCTAAATCCAGAGATCTTTTCTCCAGAGAATATGCCAGACAAGCGGAGGTTGGAGGAGAAGGGGAGAGAGAGAGAGAACATTCACAAGGCTGAGTGGATTGTGGACACTTGGTCTCCTAATGAATGGATCAATGTTTAGGACAATCCATAAAGTGCTCCCTCTGTGCTCTTGAAATTGTCGAGCTGTCTATAATACAGTTCAAATTTGAACCCTAAATTATTTAAACACCGTGTATTAGCAGTAGATATAAGGCTCCAAAATCTCATAAAAACTCATAAAATTGGTAAAGGCAAGAGGGGAGCAGAACAAAGGAGAAGGAGCTTACTCTTTTCCCTGCTACCTGACCCCCTCCCATTCTTGCAGCACAAAGCTCCTTACAGATTTTTCAACTAGCCTTTGCATGTGTAGCACCTCCAGGATTTCTCCACTGGCACTGGGGGTCAATTCCATGCTCCCTACTCTCCTTGGCCAGATTCTTCTCTCAGACAGGTTGTGGCCTGGGGTGTGGAGGAAGAAGGGAAAATTATTCATCTTAAACTTTGCATTGCCTCATTCAGATTCCATTACAGCAATCAGTCATGGTGATAACCAAAAAGAAGAAAGGTGTGAGGGAAGAATGTCTCTAGTTTCTAGAAAGAGATTAGTAGAGAATAGTCATCTAATCAATATTGATCAATAAAGTGTCCCAGAAAAATCTAAAGCCACATTATTTAAACAAACCTTCCCTAGAACATCTCTGTCAATCAGAGAATGCAGAAAAGGCAAAACCAGGAAGGAGGGATTAATGTCTTTTTTTTTTTTTTTTTAATAACTGTAAAGTAAAACAACCACTATGGCCAGCAATTCCAATCCTGAGTACATACCCAACCTAAATGAGTGCTTTGTCCTCAAGGGACATGTGCAAGAATATTCATGGCTTTATTCACAACAGCCTCAAACTGGAAACAACCCAAATGTTCATCAGCAGTAGAATGGATCAATCAGCACTGTTTTATTCACACAAAACAATACTATACAGCACTAAAGAAGAATGAACTACTAACAAGCAACAGCATGGATGAATCCTAAGACACCATGCTGAATGAAACAAGCCAGACACAGTAGAGTGCCTACTGAATGATCCCATTTCTATAAAGTTCAAGAACAAGAAAAACTGGTCTATACCAACAGGTGTCAGAAAAGTGGTTATCCTTAGTGAGAGTTAACACAGGGAGATGGTGCTGGAAATGTCATTTATTTTCATCTGGATCGTGATTACATGCACATATACAACATATTTTAAGTTGTATATTCCAGATTTGTGTACATTACATGTTACACCTCAAAAGTTTTAATTTATTTTAACAGTAATTCTTAACTGTTAGTTTTTATAATTTTATTTATTTCCTTATTTAATTTTGGCTGTGCTGGGTCTTTGTTGCTGGAGGGCTTTTCTCTAGTTGTGGCGAGTGGGGGCTACTCTCTAGTTTCGGTGTGGGCTTCTCATTGTGGTGGCTTCTCTTGTGAATTGTGGACTCCAGGGCACATGGGCTCAGTAGTTGTGACTCTCTGGTTCTAGAGCACAGGCTCAATAGTTGAGGTGCATAGCCTTAGTTGCTCTGCAGCATGTGGGATCTTCCCAGATCAGGGATCCAACCTGTGTCTCCTACATTGGCAGGCAGACCCCTACTACTGAGCCACCAGGGAAGCCCCACCTCAGGATTTTTAACAAATATTTTTAAATCATCACACCATCAGTCAAAAATTTAAATTGTCATGTGTCCTTCACTTCTACAGGGTCACAACATTCACAGAGTTTGTGCTTTACTCTCTATCTTGAGGGAAATGGTAACATACTTGCCCATAGCACAAATGAGGATGCAGGGACATTGAATGCACCATTACAGACCATGCAGTCCAATGCTGGGTGGATAGGTGTCATGGTGAGTGCAGACAGTGATCTGTGATCTGTGTCACATCTGTACTTTCTCATGGCATTATTGATGTGGTTCACAGTTGAGGCTGTATACACCCCTTCCAGTTGCAAAAGGGTTCACCATCCCATTGCCCTGTCACTCTTCCTGGAGCAGAGTAGGATGGCTGTTACGGCAGCTCCAGGATGAACTTTTGAGAGATGCCAAATGAAAATTAAATTAGAGCCCAGCCTTGTGGTTTCCAGCAGCTATCATTGCAGTGTGACCCATCTGTGTCAGGGCATGGTGACCACAAGCTGCCAGGCAGCTCCCAGAGGCTGTTGCAACACCTTGGATAGAGGTGCCCCTGCATGAAGCGCAGGCTCCCGGCTGAGTCTATTGTTTCAGCACCAGGGACAGCGGCTCGTGTATTAACTAGTTCTGGAAATAGACTGGGAGGGCAAAACGTATTTGCAGAAAGCACTCTTCCCACGGTTTGCTATTTACACACAACGCTATTGCTTCCAGCTTTGTATAACAAATTAAATTCTGTCAGCATTAAAAATGTGTGTGTGATGAGAAGATTTGTTTGGAAAACATGCAACATTTACCTCCCTTCCACCCCTACCTCCTTCCTCCAATCCAGGTGTTTCCCAAGGGAACTGCACTTCAGGGAATGCGCAGGTAAGTGGAGTTTCTCATATTCAGAATTGTCAGTGGAGTACCTGGGTAGAACAGCGCCCCTGGGACTCAACTTACTTTCCTTCTGAAACCTAGATGCAAGAATACCATTCACTCTGAGAGTGAAAAGGGGGGTTATTTAGAAATCTTTTCTTTAAAATATGGGTGCCATGAATTCATTCATTCATTCAACTAATATTTCTGGAAAGCCTACTGTGTGCCAGGCTTCATGCTAAACACTGGAAATGCAATAATGAACCAAATTAAGTCCCTGCTCTTGTGGAGTCTACATTCTCGTAAGAGGTAAAGACCATAAACATCTGTAACTAGGATAATTTCACTGGTAGCTCAGCTGGTAAAGAACCTGCCTGCAGTGCAGGAGACCCCGGTTCAATTCCTGGGTCAGGAAGATTCCCTTGGAGAAGGGATAGGCTAACCACTTCAGTATTCTTGGGCTTCCCTGGTGGTTCAGATGGTAAAGAATCCACCTGGCATGCAGGAGACCTGGGTTTGATCCCTGGGTTGGGAAGATTCCCTGGAGGAGGGTATGGCAACCCCCTCAAGTATGGGCTTCCCTGGGCACTCAGTTGGTAAAGAATCTGCCTGCAGTGCAGGAGACCTGGGTTCAATCCCTGGGTCAGGAAGATCCCCTGGAGAAGGAAACGGAAAACCATTTCAGTATATTCTTGCTTAGAAAATCCCATGGACAGAGGAGCCTGGAGGGCTACAGTCCATGAGATTGCAAGAGTCGGACATGACTTAGTGACTAAACCACTAAACCAGGATAATTTCAGTTCATTGTAAGTTCCAATGAAAAAAAAAACAAAGTAATGGACTGAACAGTGACTGAGAACTACTCTAGCTAGGATGGTCAGGAAAGGCCACTCTGAAGAGACAATGTTTGAGTTGAGACCTGAACAATGAGAAGGAGCCAGACTTGTGAAGACCTAACAGAAAGGCATTCCAGCAAAGTGGTACAGCATCTTCAAAGGTGTTGAGGTAGAAACAAATGTGGCATGTCCAAAGGATGGGAAGGAGGCTCGTGTGGCTGGGGTACAGTGCATGAGGATGAAGACACGGAGGAAATGAGCTTGGAAAGGTAGGAGGGGACCATGTCCCACGGAGCTTGTAGATCATATAAGGAGTCTGGATCTCAAGCATAGAAGTGATATGGTCTGATTCATGTTTAAAACCATCTGCATTTTTTTACCTGCTATGTGGAGGATGGGCTAGTGAATGGGAGGAGAAGCTGGAAGACCATGTGAAGCTGTTGCAATGGTCCACTGAGAGACGATGGTGATGGAAACCCCTCCTTACTTCTCTACACGTGTAATTTGATCTCCAAAATTAAGGATGGCCTAGGCCTCTGAGTTATCCATGCTTCCTCGTCCAGTCCCTCCTCTAACCAATGCCATACATTTGTGAGATATTATGAGAGAACACTGTTCATGGGGCTCATGAACAGGACATGGGGTTCATGAACATGGCAGGGAAGCCTGGCATGCTGCATTTCATGGGGTCACAAAGAGTTAGAAATGATTTAGCGACTAAACAATGAGAGAACACACACAAAGTCACATATTATATTCTATTTACTGTTGAAAGGGGCTTCTTAGGTAGCAAAGAACCTGCTTACCAATGCAAGAGATTTAAGAGACGCAGGTTCGATCCTTGGGTCAGGAAGATCCCTTAGAGGAGGGCATAGCAACCCACTCCAGTATTCATGCCTGGAGAATTCCATGGACAGAGGAACCTGGTAGGCTATAGTCCATAGGGTTGCAAAGAGATGGACACAACTGAAGTGACTTAGCATGCACACACACTGTTGAAAGAGTGAATGAAATGATACTTCAGAGCTACTTGGCTCATCTAGAAATGAAATCTGTTGCCTTTTTTATGCCAACTCTTCCCAAACTCTCAGTTCATGGGCTGCCACTTGGGGAGGAAGGGTATACCGAGCACTTAATCCACTCCTCATGGCTCATCATCTGAGAAACAGACCTCACCTGATGGGATGTTCATGGGAGAGACTATATAGTATCAATTTAGTGGTGAACAAAACCATTAACGCATATGATATTTAAAGCATTACTACAACAGGGATACTCCTTCCCAGACTAGCTAGAAGGCCCAAAGAGACCACAAATGCATAATGAGCAAGACCAACTAGGCTCATCAGCCATAAGTACCTTCAGAATTTGCATCCATACAACCACCAGGAAGGGAGCAAACTGAACAGTGAGAAGAAAAACAAAGATCAGTTTGCTTAGCATCAGAGCCCATGGTGCTTGGTCTCATATCATTTACTAACTCATTTGAGGATATGAGGCAAATCCCTTTATTTTCCCAGGCCTCATTTTTCTCAGCTGTAAAATGAGGGGGTTTGTTTAAACTCCATGATCCTCTAGCTCCAGCAGTCTGTAAATCTGTCAACAATACCTAGGACCTGAATTTCCCATTTTCTAGATCTCCTTTGGTCCTCCCAAACCTCCCCCTACCACCCCCCAAAAAAGTAGAGAAAATATGTATCATCGTGCCCACTTTTCAGTATGGGAAAATTAAGACCATGAGACCACCAGGACTAGTCACAAATTTACAAATTGAGTTAGAGGGGGTCAGGTTCCTTTACAACTCATTCAGGGAAATCCTAACTTCCCGAGGGACCTGCCAGAAGCTCACTCCGCAAGGGCTTATTCCCCTCACCCCATTCAAGCCCTGGCTCTCCTGCAACTCCTCCGGTCATCCTCAGGAGGTGTGCTACGACCAAGGTGCCTGTGCTCCACACAGCCTCTCCATTGTATTCTTATTTCGATTTCAGGGCCACTGGCAAATCCCATCATGGCCAAGCCCTTCCACTGGGCTCATAATTGGAATCTGCCAGCTCATTAGCATGGGGAAGGGGGGGAAGACACATTGGGCTTTATCCACCACTCCTGATTTAGTAGGTGTTCCCTTTTGCAGCTCTTGGGCCTGGAGGAATCTCTGTGCGCCTGTGTTTGTTATGGAAATTACCACTCACCCATACATATAAATCTGCAAGAGAGCCTCTTGTCATCTCTAATAGTTCCACAGGCTGCACTGAGCGAAGCCTGGACAGAGCTGAGGCTGTTTTGGAGACACCGAGACCTCCATTCTTATACTAACATCAGAGGAATCTTGACCACCCAAAGAGCTCAAGTCACAGCTTTCAGTCTTCAAGAGTTTGCAAGTGTGCCCAGCACTGTGCTTGGGGTTCCCTATGCACCATCTCATTTAATCCTCACAATAGCCCATGGTTTCCATATTTTAGTTGAGAAAACTGAGGTTAGGAGAAATTTAAGGGACTTGTTTAAAATCATAAGAATGAAAAGCAGCTTCCCTTAATTAGCCCAATTCTAGGACATTTCCATGATTATTGGGTTCTTTGGGGAATAATATCATGGTGGGAGGAGAGGAAGGAATGGGAGTGATAGACTTCATGGAGGGTAGAGACCCCCACAAAGCAGCCCTGGAAAATGTTCTGCCTTCCTGGCAGATGTTCCCTGGAAACTGTTCTGCCTTCCACTGGAGGAATTTTCTCCCCCCATAGGATGAGACTGGGGGCTCAAAATCTCAGCCTTCTCGCTTATACCTTTGGGATATAGTCATTCCTCTCCCCCGGGCTCTGTTGTTAAGAATGCTTTTCTTTGTGTCAGAAACATGAAATCCTGGACAAGATCTGGTTGGGGGCATGACTCTACCCATAGCAAAAGCAATATTGTTAGAACTCTGTCTCTCTCCAACTCTAAGCTCTGCGTGAGTCTGCTTGGAATCATTCTGCAAGTAGGCTTGCCACAGCTGGCAGCAAACAAGGTTACCCTGGACCCAGAATCTCATCCTTCCAGAAAATTTCTGTCCCAAATGCATAGATCAACACCTAGAAGAACTCTAATAGCCCTGCTTGGGTCATATATCTACCCTTGAACATTTCACTGTTGCCAGAGGGATGGAGTATCTCATTAACCAGCATAGATGGGGTGACCACTCCTGGGGAAAAAACAGGGGCACCATAATCAACAAGCACACCGAGACTGAGTGTGTGTGTATTATGTTTTTCCCTACATGGCCTTTGCAATAACTCCTGTCTTGCACACTCTTTTAGAATGTGATATTGACACTCCTCCTATCTATGGTTGAGTTTATGTCCCTTCCCCTTGAATCTGGGCAGACTCTGTGTCTGCCTTGACCAATAGAATATGGCAAAAATGACACTGTCCTCATTTCCAAGTTCAGCCCTTAGAAACTTTCACCTCTTTCCTCTTGAGACACTCACCTGTGAAGACCTGGACCTCCATTTAAGAAGTTCAAGGCTGTCATTGTGAGGAAACCCAGGCCACCTGGAGAGGCCATGGGCAGGTTTTCTGACTGCCCCAGCAGTGGTCTTAGTGGACAACCAACATCAACCATAGACATGTGAGTGATGATACCTCAAGAGGATTCTTGTCCCTGGATTGAGCCCTCCTAGGTGAAGCCCCCAGAGAAGGCAATGGCACCCCACTCCAGTACTCTTGCTTGGAAAATCCCATGGACGGAGGAGCCTAGTGACCATGGGGTCACTAAGAGTTGGACACGATTGAGCGACTTCACTTTCATGCATTGGAGAAGGAAATGGCAACCCACTCCAGTGTTCTTGCCTGGAGAATCCCAGGGACAGGGGAGCCTGGTGGGCTGCCTTCTATGGGGTCGCACAGAGTCGGACATGACTGAAGCGACTTAGCAGCAGCAGCAGGTGAGGCCCCAGATGTCATGCAAACAAACAAGCCACCCTATTGTGCCCTCCCCCAAATTCCTCACCAAAGAATCTGTACTCTATGAGCATAATAAAATGGTTGTCTTAAGTCACTGAGCCTGGGGGTAACGGGTTCTGGAGCAAAAGATAATTAGGACACATACTTGTGTGTATGTGTGTAGGCATATGTGTATGTGTGAGAGTAGTATGTTGGGGAGGTTGTTTCTCATAGGAATTAGAATAAGGGGGATAGGCAAGCATGTTAGACAAACAAGCAGTCTATCTAACACCTTCAGGACTGCCCGTGGTACCCACCATTTTTAATATGCCAACTTTTATTAGTGGGAGGAACAATTGTGTGACATACTTGATGCACAAGTTGGTGTGTTCCAGGTATTGAGCCTCACATTGTGAAGTTAGCTTGGCAGAGTGTTAAAGCACTGAACTTGGCTCTTGTCTTCTTTCTATCCAGTGAACTGCTGCTCATCTAAGTGAAGTGTCCCCAGGCAGGGTCTCCATGCTGCCCAAGTCCAGGCTTTGCCACTTATCTCATCTTCCTTGTAAATTGTGTCCTTGCATTGCAACACCTCAGCAGCATTGACCTTGAGGTCCTTGTACCTTTCACCCACCAGACCCAGGCCAGTCGTTCTTACAGACTCTCCAGCCCCTCCCCGGGCTCCTCTCACACCCCTGTCCCCCCTGTAGCCTTTTGGATCCTCATTCAGGAGCCCACTCTAAACTCTGCTCCTCTTCTTTCTCTTCTATCCTTATTCCTTTCAAGCTCTGCGAAGCTATGCTGCCTCTGAGGTTTTTCTTTCCTCTTTTCTGAACACCTAGCTTCTCCAGAAGGCCCCAGTTTCTTCCTCCTCTACTTCCCAGAGTCATCAATCCACTGCCTCCCCCAGGCAGCACAGCATTGAGACTAAGAGTGTAAGCTCTAGGTCAACCTGTGGCTCAGGCTCTGGGCTCTACCACCTGCCAGCTGTGCACCTTTTGACTCACTAGTCACTCTTACCATGTCTGCTGTCACATCTATGAAAGAGAGATGACAATAGCCGTCATCTTCTGGTTGCTCTGAGAATTAACAAGATAACCCAGGTGAAGGGTACTGCACTTCACTTGGCTCCTCTTTACTGAAATGAGACAAGAGCTCTAAAACTCCTCCTTTAAATATGAATTCCAACAGTTCCAGGTTCTGTCATTCACATGAGAGAAGAGGCAGAGCTTACCACCCTTCTCTGGTTTCACAAAGACACTCACAAATGGAAAAATCCATTTAAACATTATTCAGTTCTGTTCAGTTCAGTCGCTCAGTCATGTCCGACTCTTTGCGACCCCATGAATTGCAGCATGCCAGGCCTCCCCGTCCATCACCAACTCCTGGAGTTCACTCATACTCACATCCATCGAGTTGGTGATGCCATCCAGCCATCTCATCCTCTGTCATCCCCTTCTCCTCCCACCCCCAATCCCTCTCAACATCAGAGTCCTCTCCAATGAGTCAACTCTTCGCATGAGGTGGCTCAAGTATTGGAGTTTCAGCTTTAGCATCAGTCCTTCCAAAGAACACCCAGGACTGATCTCCTTTAGGATAGACTGGTTGGATCTCCTTGCAGTCCAAGGGACTCTCAAGAGTCTTCTCCAACACCACAGTTCAAAAGCATCAATTCTTCGGCACTCAGCTTTCTTCACAGTTCAACTCTCACATCCGTACATGACTACTGGAAAAACCATAGCCTTGACTAGATGGACCTTTGTTAGCAAAGTAATGTCTTTGCTTTTTAATATGCTATCTAGGTTGGTCATAACTTTTCTTCCAAGGAGTAAGAGTCTTTTAATTTCATGGCTGCAATCAGCATCTGCAGTGATTTTGGAGCCCAGAAAAGCAAAGTCTGACACTGTTTCCACTATTTCCCCATCTATTTTCCATGAAGTGGTGGGACCGGATGCCATGATCTTAGTTTTCTGAATGTTGAGCTTTAAGCCAACTTTTTCACTCTCCTCTTTACCTGGGTAATAAATTCATTAAGTAGAACAATCAGAATTTTGGGGGGTTTAAGAGTAAAAACTGTTTTTAAAACTGTTCAAAAACCACAGCACTATTCACAGTAGTCAAGACATGGAAACAATCTAAATGTGCATGAACAGATGGCTGCATAAAGAAGATCTGGTACGTAAGTACAATGGAATACTGCTTGAGTGCACGCTCAGGTGCTCAGGTGTGTCCAACTCTTTGCACCCCATGGACTATAGCCCACCAGGCTTCTCTGTCTGTGGGATTCTCCAGGTAGGAATAATGAAGTGAGTTGCCATTTCCTACTCCAGGGGATCTTCCCAACCCGGGGATCAAACCAGTGTCTCTTGCATTTTCTGCATTGGCAGGCAGATTCTTTACCACTTGTGCTACCTGGGAAGCCCACAAAGGAATACTACTCAGCCATAAAAAAATATGAAATAATGCCATTTGCAGTAACATGGATGCAACTAGCGGTTATCATACTGAGCGAAGAAAGTCAGAAAGAGAAAGACAAATACAGTATGATAACTTATATGTGGAATCTAAAATGTGACACAGACTTCCCTGGTGGTGCAGTGGATAAGCATCCATCTGCCAGTGCAGGGCATATAGGTTTGATCCCTGGCCTGGGAAGATTCCACCTGCCTCGGAGCAACTAAGCCCATGTATCACAACTACTGAAGCTCTCACAGCCTAGAGCTGCACACTGCAACTCCTGAGCCTTCTTGCTACAACTACTCAAGGCCAAATGCCCAGAGTCTGTCCTCCACAACAACAGAAGCCACCACAATGAAGAGTAGCCCTTGCTCACTGCAACTAGAGAAAGCCTGCTCGCATCAACAAAGACCCAGTGCAGCCCAAAATAAATAGATATAAAATATGACATAAAGGAATCTATCTACAAAACAGAAACAGCCTGATGGACATAGAGAACAGACTTGCAGTTGCTAAGGGGGACAGGGTTAGGGGATGGGAGGGGTGAGAGACTGAGGTTGGCAGATGTAAATTGTTATATACAGAATAGATAAACAACAAAGTCCTACTGTTTAGCACAAGGTACTATATTCAGTATCCTATAATAAACCATAATGGAAAATAACATTAAAAAAATAATGTGGAAATATGGATAACCGAATCACTTTGCTGTACAGCAGAAATTAACACAACATTATAAATCAACTATACTTAAGTAAATAGAGTAAAAACTGTTTACCATGGAGTATTGCAACCATCTCTGAAGTCAAGGTGCCATATAAAACTCTTTTGTTAGGAATAACATTTACAAGAATGGGCTTTTGATGTAGAATAGAATCTGCTTTCCTATAGCTGCAGGGAAAATGGAAAGGGATTTTTTTTTTTTAACATCTTATCTTGCTGAGATTTCTTTCACCAGAAGTTATAGAACACACAGTTTCAAGAACCAATATTGGAATTCTATTAGTCTACACGGAGGGGGGATTAAAAAGCAAGCTTGAGGAGGTCAAAACTTTCAATATGAAAGAGAAGATGATAGACTGGTGTTATTAAATGAAATGTGGGGTACTTGGTAATTTTTATTCATACATAGTACATAATAACCTTCTACACGTTAGGTATTAAGTTTTCTTTGTCCTTATGACATGTGAAAGTGAAAGTTTCTCAGTCCTGTCTGACTCTTTGCAACCCTATGGATTATATAGTCCATGGAATTCTCCAGGCCAGAATATTGGAGTGGGTAGCCGTTCCCTTCTCCAGGGGATCTTTCCAACCCAGGGATCAAACCCAGGTCTCCTGCATTGCAGGTGGATTCTTTACTAGCTGAGCCACAAGGGAAGCCCAAGAATACTGGAGTGGGTAGCCTATGCCTTCTCCAGGGGATCTTCCCAACCCAAGAATCAAACCGGGGTCTCCTGCATTGCAGGTGGATTCTTTACCAGCTGAGCTACCTAGGAAGCCTCAAGCTATCATCCAAATGGTTAGAGTTACCATGATGAAGACACACAGTCCAGCAACCAAAAATTATTTTAAGTTATTTAAAATTCTATCACATATCTCAGGCCTTTTGCAGGGGACACGTATCAGAAAATGTTTCCTGTTTCCTATTCGCTCCCACATACACCCCTATGTCCTTAGCGCCTTTTATTTGCCTGGTGCCTCCTTCCTCTCAAATCACCCCAGTCCTGCCTCCAACTCCAGATCTGCATATTTTCTGGCTGCTCCTCCCATTCTCCATGATTCTATATTCCCAAAAGCCAAGAATCCAGTCTGATAACACTAGGGCTCTCCCTGCAGTTGGGGCAGGGACTGACTGGGGTAGAAGATGCCAGTAGACAACACCAGAACCCTCTTTAGCAAGCAGGGCAGGGAGAGGCTAAGGACACTCCCAGGTGAACTCTTTTTTGTGCTATCACATGCCTGTTAGTGTGATAAAGCCACTTAGTAGCTAGTATCTCTCTTCTTTCTAGCCACATCAGCATGACTGACTTGACGTTTATTATACATCACCCCAACTCCAATCCTCCAGGGACTGTGGCAAATCACAGAGCTGGAAGGTGGTGAGTGGGAGAGAAAAGGTTTTACTTCTCCTCAGCCCAGGCTGTTGGCAACACAACAGCTTTTCATCTCAACCTAACAGCTGGGACACTGGCCCTACCACCAACTCCCAGTGCAAATTGGAATGAGTCACTGGTGTCTTATTAGCCAGCCTTGCCTGACCCAGATACAGGTGAGGCTGAAACAAGGTAGCACTTTGGAAATCTCCCTTCCCCTTTTCCCACCTAGACATCTCTTCCCCACTTACACACCATAGCATCCATCACGCCCACCACAAAAAGAAGAATGACTTCTTCTTTTTAAAACTTTTTATTTTGTATTGGGGTATAGCCAGTTAACAATGTTATGATACTTCCAAGAGAACAGCTAAGGGACTCAGCCATACATATACATGTATCCATTCTCCCCCAGGATGAGATGGTTGGATGGCATCACCAACTCAATGGACATGAGTTTGAGCAAGCTCCAGGAGTTGGTGATGGACCGGGAATCCTGGAGTGCTATAGTTCATGGGGTCACAAAGAGTGGGACATGACTGAGCAACTGAACTGAACTGAATTCTCCCCCAAACTCCCCTCCCATCCAGACTGCCACATATCACTGAGCAGAGTTCCCTGTGCTATACAGTAAGTCCTTGTTGGTCATTCATTTTAAATATAGCAGTGTGTACATGTCCATCCCAAACTCCCTAACTATCCCTTTCCAAATACTTCTTTGCTTTAATAATTACCTCTGAAATATCCCCTGTGAGGAGAGAGCCTTCTGCACTGAGATGTTGGCTTCTTGACTACAGAAAGTTTGTCTGACATATTAGGTACTCAGTTGCTGAATGAATTAATTAGCACCCACTAAGACAAAAGCATAGATTTAGATTACATTATGGTTACTGACTCATTGGAAAAGACTCTGATGCTGGGAGGGATTGGGGGCAGGAGGAAAAGGGGACGACAGAGGATGAGATGGCTGGATGGCATCACCGACTCCATGGATGTGAGTTTGAGTGAACTCCTGGAGATGGTGATGGACAGGGAGGCCTGGCGTGCTGCGATTCATGGGGTCGCAAAGAGTCGGATATGACTGAGCGACTGAACTGAACTGAACTGATTGTTACCAGTGAGGAAGGGATAGTTAGGGAGTTTGCAATGGACATGTACACACTGCTATATTTAAAGTGGATAACCAACAAGGACCTACTGTATAGCACAGGGAACTCTGCTCAAGGTTATGTGGCAGCCTGGATGGGACAGGAGTTTGAGGGATAATGGATATGTGTATATGGATGGCTGAGTAGTCCCTTTGCTGTCCACCTGAAACTATCACAACATTGTTAATGAGCTATTGTGGTGGTGGTTTAATTGTTAAGTCAAGGCTGATTCTTTTGTGGATTCAGACTGCAGCCCACCAAACTCATCTGTCCATGAGATTTTCCAGGGAAGAATATTGGAGTGGGTAGCCATTTTCTTCTCCAGGGGATCTTTCCAACCCAGGGGTCAAACCCACATTTCTTGTATTGGAGGCTAATTCTTTACCACTGAGCCACCAGGAAGCCCTGTTAATTGGCTATACTTCTATATAAAATTTTAAAAAATTTTAAGTTAGATCATGTAACTTGCTTGGATGGCAAGGTGATCAAACCAGTCAATCCTAAAGGAAATCAACCCTGAATATTCATTGGAGGAACTGATGCTAATCTGAAGCTCCATTACTTTGGCCACCTGATGTAGAGTCGACTCCTTGAATAGACCCTGATTCCAGGAAAGACTGAGGGCAAAAGGAGAAGGGGGCAAAAGAGAATGAGATGATTGGATGGCATCATCGACTCAATGGACATGAGCTTGGGCAAACTCCTGGAGATGGTGAAGGACAGGAACTCCTGGCGTGCTGCAGTCCATGCAGAGTCAGACAAGATTTAGCGACTGAACAGCAACAACAACTTGCTGACAGCTGATAGCAAGTTTTTGAAGAAATTGGATACAATGGTTATTCATTCATCCACTTGACAAATCCTGGTTGAGCTTTTGTGTGAGGCACTGGGCTGGGTGCCAGGATACAGGTGAACAGGGCAGTAACTGTCTCTGGTAGTCTCTGGTCTGACATCAGACACCCTGCCCCATGTCTGAGCAGAACATACTCACCCGGTGGGCCTCTTCTCCAATGAACCAACTCTCTCCAGGCCCCCCATCCTACCCTTCCCGCCTTCCCCGACAGAAACTCACAAAAAGAGAGACCAGAGGTGACAAAACGAGTGTCACTGAAAATAGCCATTATCAGATTAGACAAACCCCAGGGCCTCCAGCCAGCACCGCCCACAGCACCAGCTACTAATTTACTAGGATGAAAAGGCTCATTCATATTTCATTTCAGGCCCTCAGCCGCCTCAGCTGTCATTTCTTTCTTCCCTGGGCCCATTTCGCACCTCTCTGCTTAGAGAATGCCCTGGACCAAAAGTGGCACAGGGATCCTGAGCTGACAGCCTCTTTGCCCAAAGCCTTCCCCAACTCCACCATCATACATGCCCCCATTCTGCGATGGGCTCTGGCTCTCCTCTGAGCCCAGCCCTCACCTTCCGTCTCTTCCCACGGACCAGAAGAACTATCCACCCCCTCACCAGGAAGGGCACCCGCCTCCCAGGCCCCCACTCTGGTGTCCCCAACTCCCCCAAGGTCCTGTGCCTGCCACAAACCTGACAGCATCAGCAGATTACTGCAGGGATGGGGGAGCCGATTCGAGTCCCTGCAGGCGAATCTAAGACAAGATCGGGGATTTTCAAGCATAAAAAGGGCCTCCGAGATAAGGAAACTGCTATTCATTTTTTCCCTTCAATAGTGATCGGCATTTGCCTTTTTTCTGCTTCTTTGCAGAACAAAGTAGAAACTAAGGCAGTCAGAGGGCTTGGCAGGACCCAACAGGCTACTGAAACTGCAAGATTTTATTAGCTTGCTCTGGACAGGCAGGAGGATGAGGGAGTCGACTAAACAGTACAGGGGGTGGGGAGTAGCAGGCAGGTGTACCCCCATCTCTGTCCTGAAATAGCCCAACTAGTGCTGCAGAAGCAGCAAATGGGAGTGGAGGTCGTGAGCCTCTGGGGACCCAGGGAATGAGGGAGCCGTGTTCCAGTTCAGCTCCGCTCTAGTGACCTTGGACTTAGCTCACTGAGTTGTAAAGAGAAGGAATTGGATCAGATCAGTGATTTTCAAGACAGACCGTGTAGAACATATGTCTCCCAGAGTGATGTCAGGGCAGAAGGAGACGAGGAGAGAATTGGTGAACAGAGTTTGGGGGTGGCCCCAGCCTAACCCAGAGATTCCCAAGACAACCTGATAATCTAGTCAAGGGGCCCCAGCCTACCCCCAGCCTACCCTCTGAGTCCCAGTCTTTAGGATGGGGCCTGGGAATCTGCATTTTCCAAAAGCTCTCCTGGTGAGTCATGAACCAGGTTTGAAGACAGCTGAGCCGGGGGGTGGGGTGTGGTGTGGGGGTACTCTCTGAGGCTTCCAAAGCAATGAGGAAAGGAGCGTGAGGGCCAAGGCAGTCTGGGGCGCACTTCCACTGTCCCCCATGGGAGAGCACATGCAGGGACATGGGCTCACGGGCTTGAGACTAGCTGGTGTGGGACAGGCATTATCTGCCTCCCCGAAGGCTTCTTTGCTCAGACACCACGCTTGCGAGCTCCTTCGAGGGGTCTCCTGGAGCACTGAAGTGTCTGTTTACAGTTCATTAGCTACTTGACAGAGAGGCTCCAGGAGCGAGAGACATAAGAGGAAGTGTCAGGGCCCAGCCTGCTGCAGATGCGTCAGAAATGAAGAGAAGCTGCTGGGAGGTGAGGAGGTCTGACGGTCGTGACAGCGGTTCCAGCGGCGCCGGGGCTCCCAGGCAGCCCGGGAACCCCGTTCAGCCTGTCTTTCGCAGGCACTACCCCTCAGCCCACCCAGCTGGCCTGAGACCTTGTGTCTGGCCTCCCCAGAGCCCCTTGCTGCCCAGTCTGCTGGCTCCCATGGCTACTCATGTCCCAGAAACAACCAAGGTGTCCAGAAAGCGGGGATTGGCTAGGAGAATGATTTCATGGCCCCTCTATGGGATATTATCTCGCCACTAAAAATTCTATTTACAAGGAACTAGTTGGACACGACTGAGCGACTTCAATCATTACATGGAGAAGGCAATGGGGCCCCACTCCAGTACTCTTGCCTGGAAAATCCCATGGACGGAGGAGCCTGGTAGGCTGCAGTCCATGGGGTCGCTAAGAGTCAGACACGATTGAGCGACTTCACTTTCACTTTTCACTTTCATGCATTGGAGGAGGAAATGGCAACCCACTCCAGTGTTCTTGCCTGGAGAATCCCAGGGACGGGGGAGCCTGGTGGGCTGCCGTCTATGGGGTCGCACAGAGTCAGACACAACTGAAGCGACTTAGCAGCAGCAGCAGTCATTACATGGGAAAATACTTATAGGCTGTAAGAGTAAAGGGGAAGCAAAATGCAAAATAGTATAGACAGTATCAACGCTGTGAAATGGAAAGTACACACAGGGAAAAAAAAATACTAAGAGGAAATACTTCAAAAAAAAAAGTTGATGGTGGTGATGGCTGAGTGCTCTCCTTCTTTTCTACATTTCTCCAATTTTCCACACTGAGCATGATTTCTTTTGTAATGGTGACATCAAACTATTTTTAAGCAAGACGTGCATGTGTGTGTGCTAAGTCCCTTCAGCCGTGTCTGACTCTTTGCGACCCCGTGGACTGTAGCCTGCCAAGCTCTCTGTCCATGGGATTCTCCAGGCAAGAATACTGGAGTAAGCTGCCATGCCCTCCTCCAGGGGATCTCCTCAACCCAGGGACTGAACCTGAGTCTGATGTCTCCTGCCTTTGTAGGCAGGTTCTATACCACTGGTGCCACCTGGGAAGCCCTTAAGCAAGAAAACTTGAAGTTAATTCACCTTCTCAGCTTGTTCCAGGGCAAGGACAGGCCTGGCATGGGTACATAGGATTCAGAGAGTCTCAGCTCTTCCTGCCCCAAGCCCAGCCTTTTTGAAGCCCAAACCCATATTTTCCAGGCTTTCCAGATGGCATAGTGGTAAAGTATCTGTCTGCCAATACAGGAGATGCAGGTTTGATCCCTGGGTCAGGAAGATCCCCTGGAGGAGGAAATAGCAACCCACTCCAGTAGTCTTGCCTGGGAAATCCCTTGGACAGAGGAATCTGGCAGGCTGTAATCCAAAGGGTTGCAAAGAGTCGGACATGACTGAGAGACTAAGGATGCACGCACATATGTTTCCTACCCTGAACTTGGGGCCTGAGCTCATCACTCACCCTTGGAGCCCATTACTGACCCAGGAGCCCAAGGCAGAAACCTGCGTTTCCACACTCACCCTCCAGTCACATTTTGAGATCAAGGGGGGTTTCCTGGGCCACCACTCTCAGCCCATCACCTCACACCTGAGGACAGCCCCGTATCCCCTGCACTCACCAGAGGGGGGAACCTATGTAGGATAATTGAAGGTGTCAGAGCATCCTTCCTGCTTTGGCCCCTAAGGCCCAGGGATAGAGACACGAGAGACGGAACTCAGATCAGAGTTTGGGGGAACAGAAGTAAGTGTGGTGGGGTTGTGGTTTTCAGCAAGCCCTTAGCGACAGTAATAGCAAGAAACATTACTGAGCCCTTCCATGGGCTGTAGTGGGGTTGAACAGTGGCTCTTCCCACCCCAAAGATGTGTCCACCTGGAACCTACGAATATGAACTTGCTTGGGAAAAGGCTCCTGACAGAATTAAACTAAGAAGCTTCAGATGAGGTGGTCCTGGATTGACTGGGCAGCCACACGCATCCTCATAAGAGACAGACAAGATACACAGGCACTTGGAGGAGAAGGTGATGTGAAGATGGGGGCAGAGATCCAGGCCATGTGTCCACAAGCCCCAAGATAACTGGCAGCCACCAGAAGCTAGGACAGAAGCAGGGAACAGATTCTCCCTCCAAGCCTCCAGAAGTAATCAACCCTGCTGACACCTTGATTCTGAAATCCTGGCATTCAGAACCCAAGGCAATACATATCCGCTGTTTAAGCCACCCAGTTAGTGATCATTTCTTTTTGGCAGGTTTAGGAAACGAATACATGGCCAAGCCCTTTATACCATCATTTGTCTGATGAGATAGGCTCTTTTATCATCTGCATCTAACAAACGGGGAAAATGAGGTTCAGAGTGGTTAAGTAACTTTTCTAAGGTCACACAGCAGTGAGCACTTGGTTGGGACAGGGGCCTGGATCTGTCGTCCTTCTGAGTCCCTAACAGTGCTGAGAGCTGTGCTAAGGGGCTTTAGACCTGTGATTCCCAGCTCTGGACTCAGGCCTTAGCTATATCACTTCCAGGCTGTGTGACCCCACACAAGTTACTTAATGTCTCTGATCTGCAGTTTCCTCACTTTCAAACTGGAGGGCCTATCAGAAGCTATCCTCAGGGCTGTCATAATGATATGAAAACTAGTATGTGAGTTCCAGTGATTAAGACCCCACACTTTCAATGCAGGGAGTGCTGGTTCAATCCCTGGTTGGGGAACTTAGATCCATATGCCTTGTGGCACAGTCAAAAAAAGGAAGAAAGAAAAAGAAAAGTAGTATGAAGTTTTGCGGCAGGTAACCTCCCTTGGGGACACCCTTGGTACCCTGCCCACTCCCAAGAAACCTCCCCCCCACCTCTGCCCCGTGGCCAATGGGAGCCCAGCCTTCCCCTGCTAGTGCACTCCAGACCTTCCCAGCTTCCAACCAGCCCGGGGGCTCCGCTCTAACAGCAAAAGCAAATTATGCTCTTAAATTAGGGTTCAGCTAATTGTGAGTTTACGGGCCAGTAGTAGACATGCCTTTAAACTCCTGTCTGTAAACACACAGCGGCCCCGCTGAGCAAGTGCCTAGCTGTATAAAAACTCTTTTAGGCAGAAATATATGGGCTGTGGTAGCTGACTCTCCAGGACAGAATGTCATTCATTTTGTTTTTCTCTCCTCCCTGTGCTAAATGTCGACGAGTGCAGCTAAGCCGCAGCATAGCAGCTCCTCTCACTCTGCCCATAAATCCTTGTCTTGCGAGTGCAACTGAGCACGCCCACCTGACGGCAGCACAGAGGCTACTGGGTGGGGGCTGCCCCTTGCCCAGACCCCACTTCCAGAAAACAGAATTCTCTGCCCTCCTAACTTGGTGGGGGAGGGGTCCCCTGGAGGCCAGGGCTGGCGGGCAGTCTGGGAAAACATACTCTGGCCTGGGACGCAAGACCCAGATGATTTTTAGTACAAACCCCATGCCCCATCCTCACCAGGGAAAATTAGAACTGAGCTGAATTGTTCAACAGAAGTGCATACATTTTTTTTTAATGTGGACCATTTTTTCAAGATTTTATTGAATTTGTTTCAATATTGCTTCTGTTTAATGTTTTAGTTGTTTGGCCTTGAGGGCTGTGGGGCCTTAGTTCCGCAGCCAGGGATCAAACTCTCACTCCCTGAATTAGAAGGCGAAGTCTTAACCACTAGACCACCAGGGAAGTCCTAGCACATACACTTTTGAAGACAAACTGCATGGGAGTTGGGGGTGGGGATGGTTGAGGGCAGGTCCCTGGGGGAGGGGACTGAGGGGAGTGACCTGGAGGCTGGGGGGCGAGTCTCCTGCTTTGCTCCCCCACCTCCTACCTTCTTCAGGAGCTAGTGAGCAGAAAGTCTCCCGAAGCTGGACAGGACCTTCTTTGAGGGAGCGATGAGGGAAGGCTGCTGCCCCACCAATCTGTGGGAAGAAGAGCTCTGGCTTTGCAGTCAAGCTGTCTGGGTTCATATCCACAGTTGGAGAGTGCCAACTACGTGCCAGGCACCTCGCTGGCCTTACTGATTCCATCCTCACTCTGTGGTAGGTGTGACGGATATCCTCCCATTTCACAGATGAGGAAACTGAGGCACAAAGACATAATGAAATCTGCTCAAGGTCAGCTGATAGATGAGGGAGATAGCATTTACATCTGAGTGCCATCTCCTTGTTCTTAAGCACCATAACATTTCCTCTATTAGACCTGAAGATGGCAAGTCAATGGTCCTGACCACTCATGCATCAAATCCAACCTGATGCCTGGTCTTATAAAGTTTTATGGGAACACGGTTGCACCCATCTGTTTGCACATCATCCATGACTGTCTTCAAGCTGGTAAGATAGAGTTGAGCAGTTGCCCGCAAAGCTGAAACTATTTACTATCTGGTTTTTCACAGAAAAGCTTTGCTAAGGCTGCTCCTAAGACAATTTTCTCATCTGAGCAATGGCAAGAGCACAAGGCTCCTCAGGATGTTGTGTGGATGAAATTAAATCACCTTCACTCACATCAGAGAATGCCCCGAACATAGCCAGGCTCAAGAGTGCTCACTTCCTTTCTTCTCCCAGCTCTCTCCATCTTCACCCCACATACGCATCCTTGGCTTTCACCGTCCCCCACCAATCTAGGCACCAGGGCTCCCCCCACTGCCCCCGGGGCCTGGATACCAGCCAGAGAAGGCTGGGCTGACCTAGTGACTCCAGATGATGACGGACTCCAGACCAAGGCTTCTCCTGTCCCTCCTCTTGCTCACACTACACCAGCAAGCCAATTAACCCACACCCTAGCCTCAGCTCAGTGGAAAATACTTCACTTTAAGAATTGAAAGCTATTTTTAAAAAGAAATGTTGTTATTCTATTGAAACTAAATCCCCAAATGACTTGTCTCCAACTGTGCAGCCACACACCGTGGAGGAAAGTTACTAAACAAACAGTCTCTCATTTGCACAGGATCTAGCCCTGACCCACTTCTGGGTCTTGCTGTTCTAAGGAGCCTGTTTATGGTTTTATCTGTTTATCAGGAACCCCAAATTTCCCTCTGTGTTACAAAGGTTGGACTCTCTTCAGCTCCAAGCAGACACTTGGTTTGTTATTTAAATTATGCGGCTTCCATATTTGAACACTTGAATTCCATTTTATTTACAAATATTTAACAAGCATCTAGAGAACTGAGGTTGCCAGGTACAGTTGTGTGCGCCATGTGCTGCACAGGTCTATAAGGTTCACACTTTGTGTTCTCAGATTTGTTTGTGAATTAGGATGACTGTCTTCTCAGTTGGAAGTAGCATATCTTGAGGAAGGGGCTCCCTTTTTGAATTTGCTCAAAGGGTCCTGACTTGGGAATCTGCTAGGTGACAGTGGGGGTGGAGAGGAAGGGAGAATGTTCTGGACCGAACACATCATGTGAAAAGGCCAGGAGGTGGTACAGAGCAGGACCGCCCTCTAAGGCAGTGTCCTAGCTGACTCCCTTCCTCAGCACAGCTAGGTTCTACCTCCTTGAAGGAGTGTTTTGTATGCTCTCCTGAACATCCATCCCGGAGAGAAGGAGCTGTGTGTCCTGCCTTGGCGAGAGGACTAGGGAGAACATTTCAGCTTATTCTTTGGTAATGACCTGCGTGGTAGAACAGGGCCAGTTGCTAAGTACGCTTGATGCTTCAGGCTCAGTCACAGGCGCCCATGACCCAGAACACAGTGTCTGGAAGAATGGCTGGGGCAAGCAGCTCCACAGGCAGCTCAGCCACACAGCCAGACATGGACTGAACCACACCCAGCCCAAGATCCTGGTCTCAGCAGGCTGCGCCCGCACCCCTCTCCCTCCACCTGTAGGCCCTGGGCCAGGGGCTCCAGGGTTCAGCCCCACCTTGTCCCAGACCTCTGCCCAGCTAAGCAGAAGACCAGTCCAGTTCTTAAGAGCAGTGGCTGCCTGTATTTGCTTCATCTCTGCCATCTCTGAGCTGTGTGACACTGGGTAAGTTAATAAACCTCTCTGAGCCTCTGTTTTCTTGTCTATTAAATGGCATAATAAGAGTACCTGCCTCACAGGGCTGTTCATCCATGTAGCAATTATTAATAGAGTTCAAGGGAACGGGAACCTGCCTTCACTGAATTCAGGTGTCTTGTGAAAATTCAGTAAGAAAACCCATATTCTGAGTGCAACACACAGCCTGGTTCACAGCCTTGTGATCTGCTTGACTGTTTCCTCTTTTATCACATTACTGCGCTCAAGACAAGGAGAGCAGCAAATCTGGGTTCAGTAAATGTGAACAGAAAGAAAGTTCCAGCAAATCATGGCTGCGAAGCACAGGGCTCAGCTGTCCTGTCCTGGAATTCTGAGGGTCTACAGGGAGAGCCGAGCCACGTGAGGGCCTCAGTTCCTGTGGCAGTGGAGACAATTCACTCTCTGCTTCAGCATCAGGGTGACAGGATAATATATTGGGATGCTGAGCTGTGTGTGTGACATACACACACACACATGTGGCTTGATTTTTCCTTGCCTGGGGTAGGCAGTGGGTGCACAGAGGAGAATGCAGAAGCCCTCATACTCTGGGGGAGTCTCAGTCCTTTGAAGAGATAATGCCCCTGAGGAAATGGGAGCTGGGGCTTTTGAGGACAAAAAGAGAGAGGAGAGAGTGAGACAGCCCAGAGGGGAAAGGTGTGGAGGTCCTAGGGAACCACTATCTCCTGCACGCTGAGCCCATGGACCCCATAAAGCCCCACCCTGGAGCCAGAGGTGCAGTCCGGGACCCAAGTAAACACATGACCCAGACTGGCCAATGGGTTCATTCCATCCCCTTGGCCACCATGGTTCATGGATTTAAGTAGCAGCTACAAGACCTAGGCCTTGGAGGATGTGAGGCTGAAGCTGCCTTGCCACCATGAAGCGAAGCCCATCTGAAGCTAACACAGTGGAAGTTGCCAGCGAATGACAGAGAACTGGGTGTCTAGGCACCGGAAGCCAGATGAAGGCTTAGACTTCTCCGCTAATGGAGGCAATCCATTTTCTTTTTGGTTAGATCAGATTGGGCTGGACTTACCCTGATTGGCAGCAGCCTCCCAGAGCCTGGTGTTGGTGAGGATACTGTGGTGTGTTTGGGGCCAGTGGAGGGTCTGACAAGAGCAGTTTTCTGGGTCTACCGTACATGTCTAAAGGAAGAGATGGGAGCACGAATGTCACACATGGGCCACCCCTGGCCTGGAGGCACCAGCAGAAGCAATCAGCCTGTGGGTAAGGACACTGATGAAACTTGAGGTTGAGAGATCGCCAGTGATGAGGCTCAAGGCAGTGGGTGTCAGGGTCTAAACTGCAAGCTCCAGAAGCAGACTCTCTGTAGCTTCAGACCCCAGTTCTGCCTTTAATCAGCTGTGGAACCCTGGGCAATTCACTGCATCACCCTGTGCCTTGGTTTACCTGTCTGTAGAATGGGGATAAAGAAAAACATCTACCTTATTAGAGTTTTGGAGAGGAACTCATAGTGCATTCTCATTCTTGTTGTTCAGTTGCTATGTCATATCTGACTCTTTTCCACCCCATGAACTGCAGCACACCAGGCTCATCTTCTTCCACTGTCTCCCAGAGTTTGCTCAGATTTGTGTCCATTGAGTCGGTGATGCTATCTAACCATCTCATCCTCTACCACCCCCTTCCCTTTTGCCTTCAATCTTTCCCAGCATCAGGGTCTTTTCCAATGAATTGGCTCTTCACATCAGGTGGCCAAAGTATTGAAGCTTTAGCATCAGTCCTTCCAATGAATATTCAGAGTTGATTTCCTTTAGAATCAACTGGTTTGATCTTCTTGCAGTCCAAGGGACTCTCAAGAGTCTTCTCCAACACCATAGTTCAAAAGCATCAATTATCTGGTGCTCAGCCTTCTTTTTGGTCCAACTCTCACATCCGTACACGACTACTGGAAAACCATAGGTTTGATTATATGGACTTTTGTTGGCAAAGTGTGTTCTCAGTAAGCATTGAATTCATTAAGCATTAGATTCATATAGTTAGTTGAATTTATTAGGACAAAAACTCTTGCTTTCTCTCCCATACAAATGTAGATACACACACACACACACACACACACACACACACACACACACACACCTTTTCCTGGCCTCCTCTTTAGACACAGAGGAGAATTGCTGGAGTGGGGGTTGCGGACATGTCTTGGGAAGATGTGGCCTCGCCACCAAGCTTCTCAGAACCACCAACCGTGATTGTAGGTCTCTCCGTGAGCTCCTGAGAGTGCAGGCAGCCTCAGCAGAAGTTACATTTGCTCCAGAGCTGAAGCCAGTGCCACATAGAACCAAAAAGATTCTTTAAAAAGAGCCCTCCTGCAATGCTGGTGAATGGAGTAGCTTTGGTTCCCGTGGAGACAAAGGGAAATTACAAGCTCTAAAAGATTAGGTGGCTGTAGGTTGGCAGGAGCCATGAGAAAAGAGCTTTGTTCTGGAAGACCTGGGGCTAAGCATCCACCCCCTGCACACTCAGGGGGTCTGGCCGAGGCAGGGAGCGCCAGCCTTGCGCTCTCAGCCTTGTCACCTCCAATTTAGGGCTTTTTGAGTCAAGGGACCAGGGGTCTCTGAATCCATCACCTGAGATGCTCTGGAAGTTCTTTGGGGCACATCTCACAATTTAAAAAACAAATCAATTGTTCTATTAGTGTAGGGCAATGCAGTTTAAATTTTTCTCTATTTCCAACATTTTGTTTAGTTCTTTTGTGTTACCTTGAAAATAATCATGGCTAATCCTTATGTAGTTCTTACCATGGGCCAGACACTTTACAAATATTAATCCTTGAAATGCTCCTGACAGATCTCCAAGGGACCAGAACAGGTAAGGGATCTGAGGCTCAGAGAGGTTGAATCACTTGCCCAGGGTCACACAGCTAGGAAGTAACAGAGATTGCTTATAGTAACAGAGATTGCTGACCTCTCCTCACACTGCCTTGCATAAATGTGACCGCCTGTCTTTGGGCTTTATAGATGATTGATTGATGATGAAGTGGGTGATGGAGAGGGAAGCCTGGTGTGCTGCAGTCCATGGGGTAGCGAAGAGTCAAACATGACTGAGCGACTAAACTGAACTGAACTGAAGTGATTGATCACTGCTTTCAGCCACCGTCCCACTCGCCCCATCTGAAGACACAGGGAGAACATGGCCATCTCAAGCCAAAGGGAGAGATTTCAGAAGGAACCCGCCCTGCTGCCACCTTGACCTTGGACTTCCAGACTCCAAACTGTGAGAGAATAAATAGCTGTTATTTAAGCCACTCAGCCCATGGTCCTTTTTTATGGCAGCCTCAGGACACAAATGCAGTGCTCACACCACAACCCCAAAGGACAACCTTCCTTACTTACACCCTCACCCATGGGATCAAGGTCAAAAATAGCACAGGCACAAATCCCCTTATTTTTCCTGCTTCATCCTCTCTACAACACTCCCCTTGGAAAGGAAGTCTTCTTCCACCCCAAAAAGTGTGTTGTTTTTGCAAAAAGTCTTCCCCAAACAAGGCATGTAATAGGTCAACAGACTGTATCTAAAAACTTTTTTTGTAGAAGAAAGTCAACTTTGCAGGCCCAGTCCTGTCTGGACCTTTCTCTCCTTGGTTCTTCTAAACTCCATGCAGTTCACCCTGGGCCCCGAATTTCCCTGACCCCAGAGTGAGTCCACCACCCCTAGCCCTGGAGTCTCTGCTGGAATCTGGGGGCTCTGAGATGGGGAGGAGTCTCAGGAATCAGAGCCTATCCAGGGTGAGCTCAGTATGAAATGGTGGCTGGCTGAGATTCATTTTTTTTCCTTTGATAAATCTGTTATTGAAGTTTAAAGTACATATTGCCAGTAAAATACATACACTGGCTGTCTGGTGGTTAAGACTTCACCTTCCAGTGTAGGGGATGTGGGGTAGATCCCTGATCAGGGAGCTAAGATTTCACAGGCCACCCCAGCCAAAAACCATAACATAAAGCAGAAGCAGTATTGTAACAAATTCAATACAGAATTTAAAAATGGTCCACAAAAAAAATCTTTAAAAAAAATAAAATAAAATACACATGGAAAGGTGTTTAGTTCAGTTCAGTCGCTCAGTCATGTCTCATTTTTTGCGACCCCATGGACTGCAGCACGCCAGGCTTCCCTATCCATCACCAACTCCCAGAGCTCCCTCAAATTCATGTCCATCAAGTCGATGATGCCATCCAACTATCTCATCCTCTGTCCTAAGTGTTCAGCTCAACAAATTTTCTTAGTAACAGACCCAGAGAGACAGTACCCCAATCTAGCTACAGAAGACAATCAGCACCCCAGACAGAGGTCCTCTTTCTGCCCCTTTCTTATCACAGCCCCCAAAGGGAAACCTGGCAGCACCACCCTTAGACCCAGGAAGTGTCCTGTGGAAGACCCCACCCTTTGGAGAACTTTCCTTGAAATTCCTTAGTCCCCCGCCCATGGTGGCTGGGATGGCCAGGGCAGGCAGTGCTTCCTGACCAAGACCCATACGCACCTGGGTCGCTGTTTCTCCTTGGACGTTCTCCGGCCTTGTGTGGGCTTCCCAGGTGGTGCAGTGGTAATGCAGGGAACGCTGGACACACAGGTTTGATCCCTGGGTAGGGAAGATCCCCTGGAGGAGGGAAATGGCAACCCACTCCAGTATTTTTGCCTAAAAAATCTCATGGACAGAGGAGCCTGGTGGGCTACAGTACCTGGGATTGCAAAGAATCAGACGCCACTGAAGCGACTTAGCATGTACACAAATGGGGCCCCCTGCGCTGCACATGGGGTCAAGTGGATACCCAAGCAGCCTTGGAACTCATGCCTATGGGTTGCCCTGGGGCTCCATGGCGAGGCCCTGGTTCTAGGAGGGTGGCCTGGCATGCAATCCACTCCTGCTGGTCAGAGGATATTTCTTTGTGAGACCGTACAAGACTGGGCCACTGGAATGATGGTGATATGCTGATTTAGAGTGACTCTTCACCCTGACACAGATCTAGCTCAAGGCTCTGGGCTACCATTGGTCTACTGCCCACCTTTGGGTTTGAGCTGTGCGTTAGCTTTTGCCCATCTGTCCCCTGGCTGCAGTATTTCCTCTGGTTTGTAGCACCAAGGGTGGCAGGGCTGGTGGCAAGCATCCTTGACCCTAAATTGTCCCATTCCCTGGCACCCAGGTTGGTCACCCTCCTCCTCCATAGGATACCACGTGTCAGGCAGTCCTCTGGGCATTGCTGTGCCCATCTCCTCCAAGAGCTTCTGAGACCACTGCTCCACAAGGTCAGTGGGCCCTTCTTGCTGGTGTCCTCTCCTTGTCTATCAACATGGTGACATTATGCTCTACTGGTCTGCGGCCATGCTGGACAAAGGATGAATACTCCTTGCATGAAGGGGACCTCCTTTTCTGCTTGGTCCCAGGGCCCCTGCCTGTCTCCTTATTTGGTGGTGGTGTAGATGGCAGGGGTACCATCAACAATAAAAGAGATTGCATTTCAGGAATGCAATGATTATGACCCCGAAATTCAAGAGAAGACATGTTTGAAAGATGTGCTGTACATTTGGTATCAAAGCCCAAACAATAGACCTAGCATTGCCCCTCAAGGCCTTCTCACTTACTCGCTGAGTAAGACTTGCATTTGTGATCATCAACACCAAAGTTCAGGAATGACATCTGAGAGAGTCATCAGAAGTCGGGATTCACAGGCAGCTTGACAGACGACACAGCATCACGAGTGATGCTATAAGCAGAGCCGTGTAAATGGCACCAGGGTACTGCGGGGATGGGAAGATCTATACTGTTTCAATAATAACAGCTTCCAGAGAGCCATAGCGCTGTGATTACATTTTCCTCCTGGTGGAGAAATAAAATTAGCCAGGAATGGCACACTGGATGGTAAAGAATGTGAAGAGAGGGTTTCTGGATCTAAACGGAAGAGATGGTGCCTGGGCACTATGAAGAAACTTTACCAGAAAGTAAAGAAACTGGAGTCTTCCCTGGTGGTCCAATGGCTAAGATTCCACACTATCAATGCAGGGAGTCCAGGTTCAATCCCTGGTCAGAGAACTAGACCCCTCATGCTGCAACTAAAGATCCTGCATGCTGCAAGGAAGACCAAAGATTCTGCATGCCAAAACTAAGGCCTAGTGCCACCAAAGAAATAAGTAAATAAAGTATTTTTTAAAAAATAGAGAAACTGACCATATAATAAATAAGTATATAAGTAATTCTTTTCTCTCTGTCATTCTACATCTTCATCAATAAATCACCATGCCTTGTGAGAGAACATGGGTTTTGTAATATATTTTCATTAAATTGTTTATATAAACAAAAGTCCTGCAAGAATTATTTCCCCAGTATCTTGCACACCATAGTGGTAGCCTGACACCTCAAAGTAGAATTGCTGAGTCACATAGGTTCAGTGTCAGGAGATTTTGCCAATTTTCCCAAATAGTTCTACCAATCTACACCTATATCAGCAATGTAATAGAGCTCCTATTGCTCTGTATCCTTGTCCACACTTGGCATTGTTTTTTTTTGTTTGTTTTTCTTGTTAGTCATTGTGGTTGGGGTATAGTAGGATCTTATTATGGTTTTAATTGCATTTCCTTGGTAATTCATGAAGTGGAGCACCTTGTCATATTTTCATTAGCCATTAGCCTCTTTCTTCATAATGATTTGTAGGTGTTCTTCATATATCTCTGGTGGCTCCGATGGTAAAGATTTGCCTACAATGCAGGACACTCAGGTTCAATCCCTGGGTCAGGAAGATCCCCTGGAGAAAGGAATGGCTACACACTCCAATATTATTGCCTAAAAAAAATCCCATGGGCAGAGGAACCTGATGGGCTACAGTCCATGGGGCTGCAAAGAGTCAGACACAACTGAGCTACTAATACTTTTCAAAAGTTTTGATGTAGTGTGGTTGTGAGTTCTTGATCAGATATATGTATTACAGATATCATCTCCCATCCTGTGGCCTGTACACCCCTGCCTCAGAACTCTTGACCTTTCAGGGGTCCTGGGGCTCACATTCACTTGTGCTGTTTGGACCTTCTTAGGAATGGGAGATCTCGCTCCTTCCCAGGGACTCCTGGGACTGAAGGTGGAGGAGAGAGTGCTGTCAGTGGGAGGAGTGCTTGGGAAACATTGACTGCTAATGACGTTGGAGGCCGCCCATATGAGTTTCGGATCACAGCCCCAGCAGCCCTGGGTGGAGTCAAGACTCCTCCAGCTGTCAACCGGGTGACCCTGGGTAGATATCTCCATTTCAGCTACTGGTCCTTTCAGCATCAGAGTCATGTATTGGGCTCATTAGAACGCAGTGGGCTGCGCCCCACCCCAGTTGAGAATTTGCATTTCTAACAAGCGATGTTGGTCAGGAGACCCCACCTTCAGTGCCATTGTGTTAAGCCTGGTGGCCTGTACACCCCTGCCTCAGATTCAGGAGGGAAATAGAAGCCAAGTCACTGACGCATCTGCTTGCCTCCTGATCTGACCCTCTGAGAGGTGCATGTAGGTGCTTCTCCAGCAGGTCCCAGCTCTAGGATGCTAGACGTACATGTAAGGGCTGCTTCCACAGACCCCACTGAGACCTCACAGTAAGCCAGTGGGTCCTGCAGTCAGCCAGATCCCAGCATCTCACTCTCTCTCGGATGACCTGGGACAGTAGCTTTATTATTATAACCTCCTATCTGTAAACATAGCCATAGTGTCAGGACCTGTTGGGAGGCATGAGTGAGGTGATATATACACAGTGCTCGACACAACACCTGCCGCTGAGGAAGCCCTCCATACAAGCCCTCCATACGTGGTGGTCACCACCACCACCACCACCATGCGTTCATACTCAGTCACTTCAGTCATATCCAACTCTTTGCAGCCCTATGGACTCTAGCCTGCCAGCCTCCTCTGTCCATGGGATTTTCCAGGCAAGAATACTGGAGTGGGTTGCCATGCCTTCCTCCAGGGGATCTTCCTGACCCAGGGATTGAACCTGTGTCTCATGTCTCCTGCATTGGCAGGCGGGTCCTTTACCATTAGCACCACCTGGGACCCATCATCATAATCATTCCTGTGTTCTGGCTCTAAAGAACAGTGAAAGTGAAAGTCGCTCAGTTGTGTCCAATTCTTTGCACCCATGGACTATACAGTCCATATAATTCTCCAGGCCAGAATACTGGAGTCAGTAGCCTTTTCCTTCTCCAGGGGATCTTCCCAACCCAGGGATCAAACCTAGATCTCCCGCATTGCAAGTGGATTCTTTACCAGCTGTGCCACCAGGGAAGCCCAAGAATACTGGAGTGGGTAGCTTATCCCTTCTCCAGCAGATCTTCCCAACCCAGGAATCCAACTGGGGTGTCCTGCATTGCAGGCAGATTCTTTACCAACTGAGAAAAAGCAAAATAATGGAATGATCAGGTGGTGCTTTTTCTCTAGACAATAGTAACCTCTGGTAGAATAGAGGAGAATCCAGTATTCAAACTGCTCCAGCGCCCCCTCTGCCCCGTCCAATGTGTGCGCACACACAGAAAGACACGAACACACAAATACACACTCCCACATACACACAGATCAAGGCGCACTCACCAACACACTTGGTGCCTCACGGTAAATCTGAGACCCTTTGTGGTTGAGCCAATAACAGTCTGACTACCTTCTCAGCTCAGTTCAGTTCAGTTGCTCAGTCATGTCCGACTCTTTGCAACCCCATGAATGACAGCACGCCAGGCCTCCCTGTCCATCACCAACTCCCGGAGTTCACTCAGACTCATGTCCATCGAGTCAGTGATGCCATTCAGCCATCTCATCCTCTGTCATCCCCTTCTCCTCCTGCCCCCAATCCCTCCCAGCATCAGAGTCTTTTCCAATGAGTCAACTCATCGCATGAGGTGGCCAAATTCCTGGAGTTTCAGCTTTAGCATTATTCCTTCCAAAGAAATCCCAGGGCCGATCTCCTTCAGAATGGACTGTTTGGATCTCCTTGCAGTCCAAGGGACTCTCAAGAGTCTTCTCCAACACCACAGTTCAAAAGCATCAATTCTTCGGCGCTCAGCTTTCTTCACAGTCCAACTCTCACATCCATACGTGACCACAGGAAAAACCATAGCCTTGACTAGACGAACCTTTGTTGGCAAAGTAGTATCTCTGCTTTTGAATATGCTATCTAGGTTAGTCATAACTTTCCTTCCAAGGAGTAAGCATCTTTTAATTTCATGGCTGCAGTCACCATCTGCAGTGATTCTGGAGCCCAAAAAAATAAAGTCTGACACTGTTTCCACTGTTTCCCCATCTATTTCCCATGAAGTGATGGGACCAGATGCCATGATCTTTGTTTTCTGAATGTTGAGCTTTAAGCCAACTTTTTCACTCTCCATTTTCACATTCATCAAGAGGCTTTTGAGTTCCTCTTGACTTTCTGCCATAAGGGTGGTATCATCTGAGGTTATTGATATTTCTCCCAGCAATCTTGATTCCAGCTTGTGTTTCTTCAAGTCCAGCATTTCTCATGATGTACTCTGCATATAAGTTAAATAAGCAGGGTGACAATATACAGGCTTGACGTACTCCTTTTCCTATTTGGAACTAGTCTGTTGTTCCATGTCCAGTTCTAACTGTTGCTTCCTGACCTGCATACAGATTTCTCAAGAGCCAGGTCAGGTGGTCTGGTATTCCCATCTCTTTCAGAATTTTCCACAGTTTATTGTGATCCACACAGTCAAAGGCTTTGGCATAGTCAATAAAGCAGAAATAGATGTTTTTCTGGAACTCTCTTGCTTTTGCCATGATCCAGTGGATGTTGGCAATTTGATCTCTGGTTCCTCTGCCTTTTCTAAAACCAGCTTGAACGTCAGGAAGCTCACGGTTCACATATTGCTGAAGCCTGGCTTGGAGAATTTTGAGCATTACTTTACTAGCATGTGAGATGAGTGCAATTGTGCGGTAGCTTGAGCATTCTTTGGCATTGCCTTTCTTTGGGATTGGAATGAAAACTGACCTTTTCCAGTCCTGTGGCCACTGCTGAGTTTTCCAAATTTGCTGGCATATTGAGTGCAGCACTTTCACAGCATCATCTTTCAGGATTTGAAATAGCTCAACTGGAATTCCATCACCTCCACTAGCTTTGTTCATAGTGATGCTTTCTAAGGCCCACTTGACTTCACATTCCAGGATGTCTGACTCTAGGTGAGTGATCACACCATCGTGATTATCTGGGTCGTGAAGATCTTTTTTGTACAGTTGTTCTGTGTATTCTTGCCATCTCTTCTTAATATCTTCTGCTTCTGTTAGGTCCATACCATTTCTGTCCTCTATCGAGCCCATCTTTGCACGAAATGTTCCCTTGGTATCTCTAATTTTCTTGAAGAGATCTCTAGTCTTTCCCATTCTGTTGTTTTCCTCTATTTCTTTGCATTGATTGACTACCTTCTCAGCCCGGGACAAATGCAGCATGCTATTGCATCAGCATGCCTGCAGGGGGAGCCCTACATGACACAACCAGCCAACGGCAGTGATGGTAACCAGACACGCTCGCGCGCGCGCGCGCACACACACACACACACACACACACACATTCCTAAAGACTCCAGCCTCCCCGTTCTGTTCCTCTTCGTCCTGCCCCCACACTCCCCATCCACCCTCATTCCATCTGAGATACGGGAACGTGTAGAAAGAGGGCTGAGGACAGCAGAAAGGACAGGAACGAGAGACAAGGTTTCCGCTGGGTGCCGGGTGTTCTTCATCCTTGTCTTACTTAGGTGATGCCAGAGGCAGGGAGAGAAAGCAGGGAAGAGGGCGATTTCTGGAGCTAGACTGCCTGCGTTTGCGCAGAGCCTCTAACACTTACTTGCTGTGTGACCTTGGGCAAGCTCCTTAACCTCTCTGGGCCTCCCTTTTCTCATCTGTACAGTAAGGATGGTAATTATACTTCCTACAAGGTTGTTATGAAGAGTAATCAAGTTTCAGTACCCAAAGCCTGTCTGGCACACAGTAGGCCCATGACAAATGTTAGCTAATGTTATTATTCCTATGACAACCCAGGTGGAAGAGACTGGTGCCCTTTTTATCTGGTGAGGAGCTATGCTCAGAGTTAAAACACAGAGGAAAGTAATGGGATGGGGGTTCAGAGCCAGGCTGTCTCATCACCCACCAAAAGCTTTTCCTTCTTCACCTGAGCGGCCTCCTCTCCTTCCCAAATCTGCGAGTCCCGCACACGGCCCATCTCCATCCACACCAACTTCATCCTTCCAGATTTGTTGTCGTTGTTCAGTCCCTAAGTCGTGTCCAACTCTTTGTGACCCTGTGGACTGCAGCATGCCAGGCTTCCCAGTCCTCCACTGTCTCCTGGAGTTTGCGCAAGTCCATGTCCGTTGAATCAGTGATGCTATCTAACCGTTTCATCCTTCCAGATGCTCAGGCTAAAAACCTTAGTGTCATCCCTGATCTTTCTCTCTCAGCTCTCACCTCAGCCAACCCACCAGCAAGACCAGTCAGCACCACCCTCAAAATGTATCCAGAATCCGATGCTCCCTTCCCACCTCCCACACTGGCCCAAGCCTGGAGTGTGGCTGGGTTTCCCCACTGCTCTCCAGCGTCCATCCTTCCAGCCGCAGCAGACTCCTCTACAGAAACAACAGGCTGTTTAACAAGGATTCTGTTAAATCTAAGTCAGATCATGCTCCTGCTCTGTTTAAAACCTCCCAGTGGCTCCCATCTCACTCAGGTCAAGGTCAAAGCCCTTGGGATGGCCCTAAATTCCTGCATGCTCTGACACCCAGCCACTCTCACCTGACCTCCTTCCCACCTTCACAACTCCTGCTCCAGCCATGTTGGATTCCTGATGTTCCTCAAACACACTGCCTGATCCATCTCTTCTACCTGGAATGCTCTCACCCTACAGACCCACATGGCTCACACCTACCCCTGCTTCAAGTTCTTGCCCCACAGGCTACCTCCTCAATGGGCTTTCATTTACCACTGTACTTAAAATTGCAACACTCCCAACAAGCCCCATCTCTTGCTTTACTTTGTCACCACTTCATAAAGCACTGTTATTTCCCATTTATTTATCTTGTTCTATTTTCTTTTTCTGCCCTGGAATCTAAGCTCCACAAAGGCAGGAATACTTCCTTGCTCTATTGCCAGTGCCTTAAACTGGGCCTGCAACATAGCAAGTGCTCGGTGGATGTTTGTTGAATGAGTGAATGACCCAGCAGAGCTTGGAGAGAGAAGCCATGCTCAGCTTGGTCCCTGGAGGTTGTCATGAATGTGCCCACACTAGTCTGCTCAGGGCAGGAGTTCAGTGAGCAGGCATGGGATCTGGGTCCCCCTGCCTTTCAGTTTCCAGCTAGTGGTAGTGGTTTAGTTAAGTCGTGTCTGACACTTTGACTCCATGGACTGTAGATCGCCAGGCTCCTCTGTCTTTGGGGTTTCCCTGGCAAGAATACTGGAGAGAGCTGCCATTTCCTTCTTCAGGGGATCTCCCTGGCCCAAGGATCGAACCCAGGTCTCTGTCATTGCAGGTGGCTGGTTAGCAGTTTAAGAACATCTCTTCGGAACCATTTTCATTTAGATTTTCTTGAAGCACCTGTCAGCTAGGGGAGACCTCAGTCCCCAAACGCAGCCATGTTCAGGGGGTGAGGAGTCGTTCCATACCACTGCTGGAGCCAGCAAAAGGTCATTCATGTCCAGGACAAGCCACCGGAGGAGAAAGGATGGCAGAGATACAACCCGGAGAGAGAACAAAGAAGAGAAGATAAATGCCTTTGTTACTTACTTTTCCTTGCACCTACACAATAGCAAGAATAATGGAAATAGAAATAGAAGGTGAAAAAAAAATCACCCAGAGTCTTGACATCCTGCACAAATCATGGTGTGATTTATTTGTCATATATTTATTTGCGATGAGAGGCCCTGGGCAAAGGCTGCAGGCAGTGGTTCCAGGGACACAGAGCAGGGGACTGGGTTCCAGGGCTGCCCGCTGAGTTCCCAGCCTCACGGTCAAGGTGCCAGACGAACCAGAGCAGAGGCAGGGCGGGCTTCCATTTCCCCTCTGGATAATGCGACAGAATGACTGGCATCTGAAAAACACAGGCAGTGCACTCAGGAAGAGGCAGGTGCTGGAGTCGGGGGAGAAGGAGGCAGGCTCTGGCACCAGACAGAGTCAATTTCAATTCCACCTCTTCCTGGCTGGGTGAACTAGGGCAAGCTACTTAACTTCTCTGAGTCTCAGCTTCAACTTTTTGCAAGATGGATCTACTCTTACCCTACAAGGTTATTATGGAGATTATCTAATAGAAGATCTACATATTTATATTTAGATATTTATATATAATGGGCTTCCCAGGTGGCTCAGTGGTAAAGAACCCGCCTGCAGTGCAGGAGATGATGGGGACACATGTTCGATCCCTGGGTCAGGAAGATCCCCTAGAGGAGGAAATGGCAGCCCACTCCAGTATTCTTGCCTGGGAAATCCTATGGACAGAGGAGCCTGGTGGGCTTCAGTCCATGAGGTCACAAAGAGTCAGACATGACTGAGCCTGCATGCTATGCTATGTAGATATAGTAATATATCTAAATATATATTTATGTTATATACATATAGTTTAGCACACATGTATATATCATTTTACATATGCAGTAAACCCTCTGTCAATGATAGCTGCTATTACTATTATTACTCTACTACCGTTCGTACTCACTTGTGTCTGACTCTGCAACCCCATGGACTGTAGCCCACCAGGCTCCTCTGTTCATGGGATTCTCCAGGCAAGGATACTGGAGTGGGTTGCCATTTCCTCCTCCAGGGAATCTTCCTGACCCAGGGATCAAACCCTCTTCTCTTAGGTCTCCTGCATTAGCAGGTGGATTCTTTACTACTAGCACCACCTGGGAAGCCTACTTCTATTATTATTCTATTAAAGGGATTCCCTGGTGGCTCAGAAGGTAAAGAATTTGCTGCAGTGCAGGAGACCCAAGTTCAATCCCTGGGTTGGGAAGATCCCCTGGAGAAGGGAATGGCAACCCACTCCAGTATTCTTACCTAAAAAAATCCCATAGACAGAGGAGACTGGTGGGCTACAGTCCATAGGGCTGCAAAGAGTCAGACACGACTAATACTTTTCAAAGAGAATAACAGAATAAAGAGAAAGAAATCAGAATGAAAACGCTTTTCTTCCCATGTGCTTAACCGAGGTTTTGAACCCTGTAGACAGAGGAGGGAACTTCTTTAGAACAGATTATTCAAAGCACAAGAAAATGGTTGTTTTCCAGAGGGGGAAAAAGGCATTTAGCATATCACACAGACACACATATTTTCTTTAATCAAAATCAGGCTAATGTGATCACCGAGCCTCTGAGCAGGGCTCCTGTTCATTTTCCCTCTGCAGGGCTTCATAGGCAGAACTCTCTCCTCAGACTCTAAAATCCCACCAAGTGGGGAACCGACAGCTCAGAAAATTGCAAGAACCCTGTGACTGAAGGAAATATGCAGCTTGGGAGGTAAATGAGCTGCTGAATTCTATCTGCCCCCTATTTCCTCACCAGTGCCACCCTGGAAGGAGTGGCTGGCTTGAGGGAGCATGGCCATGTGATAGGGGACAAGAGGTGCCGCCTGGACCACACAGGCTCTGTGGTCCAGAGCCCAGACTCCTTGCCTCCTGGGCATGAGTGGCCCTGAGCCCATCCTTTGAGATCTGCAAGGCTCAGCTTCCCCATCTCTAAATGGGGCTTATTAGAGTCTCTACTACCTGGGCTGCTGGCAGGCCCTAAATGAGACAGTGTTTGCCAATCAAATAGCATGATAAGATGCTCTCAGAGTGGATGCTGTGGGGCCCTTTGGCACTCACCCCTCCTACAAAAGCCAATGGTCCCTACAGATCCTTTCCCTAAGTCTTCACTCACTGCAGCATCTCTCACAGGGATGATGGGCAGGAGTTGGTAGATAAATATCCATTTTCTTTGCCTCTCACCTAAGGCACCTTTAAGGTCTGCTCTTCCAAGACTTCCAGAGACCCTCCAGGGAATGAGCCCCATTGCCCACAGTGGTCACCTGCTCGTTAACACACTTGGTATTGCCTTCCTTCCCCTACTCCTCCAACCTCACTTCTCCCAGACAGTGTTTCCTGGGATCACCTCCCAAATAAACTACTGCACTCATGTCTCTGTCCCTGGACTTGTCTCTAGGATAACTCAACTTAAGACAGTGCTCAATAGATGCCAGCGATTAAAGTAGTGAGAAGTGGCAGTATCTGGAGTCTGAGATCCCAGCAGAACATCTAGTTAACAACCAGTCTAATGCTCAAGAGGGAGGCTAGAGAAGACTGTTGGGCATCGGCCACAGAGACAAGAGAAGGCTTTTTGGTTGCTGTTTGTTTTTATTTTCTGAAGATTTATAGAAAGATATAAGTTGGCCAGACCCTGGTCATCAAGTGTGGAAACAGAACCGATATTAGAGTCAACCAAAACCCATCCCAGAAAGTACTGTATCTCAGGAGTCCTTTATAATGAGATCTGTAGTCAACCTTTCCTCCGTCTCTCGGGGTATGTAGTTACTGAGAATTACCACAGAGTTTTGTTTCCAGTCTGTCTTGTGCTCCTGGAAAGCTGCAGAAAGGCACTTTAAAGCTGATTCTTTAAGATGTGACTCTCTGTTTTTGTCCTTGCTGGTGAACTCTTGACTGTACTCAGTGTGACAGTCTCCCCTTAAGGTCATGAAGATTTCAACACATTCTGAGGATGGCACCTGCATTTCCGGTTTCAAGTCTTAACTAGGAGTATTGTTTCTCTTTCGTTTATCTATCACATATTTATTTGGGGCCAAGGAGGGGAGAGACCCATTCTAGGGGCTTTTGGTGTGGGTGTCAGCCAAAAGGAAATTGTAGAGACTGCTTTCATTCAAATTTACAAGGGAATGTTGGGGAAGAAAAGAAAAGTGGTTGGACAGACAGCTGGAAGCGCAGACATCTCAGGGCAAGTGGGGAAGAGGGAATCTGTGCCAAGATTAAGAAGGGGCCAACTGAGAAATGGAAGGGATACAGACAGGATCACCTGTAAAGTCAGGAAAAAGAACATCAAAAATTTGGGGGTGGGGCGGGTAGATTTTTCACTATTAAATTAAAAGAGTTTAATGATAATACACTGTATGGTCAAAGATTAGGGGAAACAAGTGCTATCTATCCCAACTCATGGGTGTGATTTGATAAAATTTTTCAGGAGGGCAATTTAGTAATGCTCACCCAGTCTTTAAAACACATACACCCTTTTGGAGCAATTTTGCTCTCAGTCATTTATTGTTAGATTTCGCTTCTGAAATGCTCTTTGTAATTCTGTTCCTAACAGGGGAAAATTAGGCTGAATCTATATGTGTTCTAAAAAATTCCAACAATAGGCATTTAGTTCCATAAATTATGGTTTTATCCAGACTGCAGAATACCAAGAAACTATTCACACTGACAGTGTGAATGTTTATTGACATGAGAATGGACTCGACAACACCGCCAATGAGAAAATAAATCACAGAGCCACGTGTTAAGTGTGATCGCCATTCTTTATTCTGGTTGTTAATAGATATTGATTAAAAGTCTATAAGAACAGCACCACAGTATCAATAGAGGTTCCTCTTGGTGATGAGTAGTGAGGGGTAGTGAGGCGGTCCATGGTGGGGGATCAGCTTCCACCTGGCCCTAAATGCCACCTGCGACTGATGCCCACCCAGGCGGTGCCAGCATCCCGTAACCCCTTCTTTTTATTTATTTATTTACTTATGGCTGTGCTGGGTCTTCATTGCTGTTCAGGCATTTCTCTAGCTGCAGCAAGTGAGGACTACTTTCCAATTGTGGTGCGGGGTCTTCTCTTTGTGGCGGCTTCTCTTGTTGCAGAGCAGTACACGGGCTTCAGAAGTCGCAGAACACGGACTCAGTAGTTGCGGCTCCTGGACTCTAGAGCACAGGCTCAATACTGGTGGTGCATGAACTTAGTTACTCCACAGCATACAGGATCTTCCTGGACCAAGGATCAAACCTGTGTCTCCTCACTGGCAGGCAGATTCTTTACCACTGAGCCACCAAGGAAGCCCCTGTAAGCCCTTCTAATGTACTTTTCCTATTGCAGAAGTTGGAGTGTCTCCCCCCAGATCTCACTATATTTCCCAGACCCCCTCAAAGCTTAGAAACTTCAGTGACCTTGCCAGTTTAAAAATACTCCTGTGGACTGAATTGTGTCTCCCAAAATTGATATGTTGAAGCTTAACCACCCCCTCAACCAAAAGTGATGGCATTTGGAGATGTGGCCTTTGGAAGGTGATTAGGCTTAGATGAAGTCATGAGAGTGGGACCCATATGATGGGATCAGTGCTCTTATTAGAAGAGACACCAAATACTTCTCTGCCATGTAAGAATACAGCGAGTGAGAAGGCAGCCATCTGCAAGCCAGGAGGAGAGCCCTCACCAAGAACCACATCAGCCAGCACCTTGATCTTAGACTTCTCAGCCTCCATAACTGAGATAAGTGAGAGATAAATGCCTGTTATTCAAGCTACCCAGTCTATGGTATTTTTCTATAGCAGCCAGAATGCATACATCTGTGTTTTATGTAGCAAGCCAGATTTCTGAAATCTGATTCTTTTTCACTTCTTAAAGATTAACTTCTAAACACTGACCTTCATGGGGCTTGACTGCTTTGGCTGTTTCTGTCTGGTGGCTATGGCCTCATTCCCGGGCAGTTCCAGTAGCCTGGACTCCAGTGACCTGAAAGGGCTCAGGAACCCAGTATTGTTGATGTGGATGGTAGCAAGTATATCCTGATTCAGCAGCTGGGTTGGGGCAGTGGCGATGCTGGTCTTTGCAGGGGTTTGAATTTGGAACAGCAACCCCTCAATTCTACAAGAGGCTTCCTGACCATAGAAGTGACAATCCCTGGGGGTTCCCAAGTGGCACAGTGATAAAGAATCCGCCTGCCAGTGCAGGAGAAGTGACAGCCTCCTTGTTGGTGGCCCAGTTCTGCTGCTTGACTGCAGGAATCAATCCTGAAAGGTCAAACTGGAGTCTGGGCCTCCAGCCCCTAACGATTCTATAGACCACTGAAGATCCAGTGAAACATCCCTTCTCTGCTCTGAAACTAGCCTGAGTGTCCTCATCTCATTACTCCTAACAAAGGGGAGTTGGGGCTGGGTTCTTTCTTCCCCTCTGCCCTATTTTACGGCCTGAGCTCAAAACCCAACTTCCCTTGGAAACCTCTCTTTGATTCTCAAAAAGTCTCAACAGCGACTACTCCATCCTTTGTGCTCCTGGCATAATCTATCCTAATGTAAGGTGATTTTTCTGCCTGACCAGGATGGGACGTCTACCAGGGCCTCAGGGGACAGAAAGTCACAAAGATCTTATTTCAAAGATCTAGGTCACCATATCTGAATTTTTCTGATATGCAGACGTTATCATGTACTAGTAATATCATAAAAGAAGCTTCAGAAATAAAGCTATAACATGGTGAAGGTGAAACCAGAGGCAGCATGGAAAGCTATGCTGAAACCAAGAACAAACTAGAGCAACTGACTCCCCAAAAAGAAGTGTTTGGGTTTTACCATTGGGTCCTTGATGAGTCTCCTGGATAAGTATCATCTGATACCATAGTCCCTCACCACACAAGGTTACCGAGTACTTGAAACAATTATTCCAAACTGAGATGTGCTCTAAGGATAAAGCAAAGCATAAGCGAAGAACCAACTCATTGGAAAAGACCCTGATGCTGGGAAAGATTGAAGGAAGAAGGAGAAGGGGATGGCAGAGGATGAGATGGTTGGATGGCATCACTGACTCGATGGACATGAGTTTGAGCAAGCTCTGCAAGTTGGTGATGGACAGGGAAGCCTGATGTGCTGTGGTCCATGGGGTCGCAAAGAGTCGGACACAACTGAGTGACTAAACTAACTGAACTAAGAACAAAATACACAACAGACTCCTAAGAGTCTGCCAAAAAATAAAAAATAAAAAAGAATGTGAAATATTGCATTAGTGGTTTTTCTATTGATTACAGGCCAAATGATAGTAGCTTGGATTTTTTTGTTGTTGCTGTTGTTCAGTCATTAATTTGTGTCCTATTCTTTGCGACCCTATGGACTGCAACACGTCAGGCTCCTCTGTCCTCCACTATCTCTCGGAGTTTGCTGAAATTCATGTCCGTTGGGTCAGTGATGCTATCTAACCATCTCATCGTCTGCCACCCCCTTCTCCTTTTGCCTTCAATCTTTCCTAGCATCAGCCATCTTAGATATAGTGTGTTAAACTAAATATATTATTAAAGCTCATATTACTTGTCCTTCTTACTTTTTGAATGTGGCTGATAGAAAAATTTTAAATTCTGAGTGTGCCTGGCATTCTATTTCTAACAGACGATGGTGCTGCCCTAGAGCACCTCAGGGAACAGGGAGGGACAGGAGCCTGAGCTTGAGGGTCGAGAAGTGAGTACACTAAAGGGAGATGAAGAGAGGTGGGGAGAGAAGGTAGATTTTTCAGAAAATTCACAGTAAACTACAAAGGAACCACGGAAAAATGGCTTGATGGGAAGAGAGAGTCCAGGGAATGTATTTTAGGATGAGGAATCTGCGGATGCTGGCTGAAAATTAGGGTCCAAGAGTGGGAAGGAAAATCTGCCAGAGAGAGGAAAATTTATTGAGCAGTCTCAGAGTGGGAATGGAGGATGGGGACAGACACTGAACTCCTAGGGAGGAGGAGTGTTTATGGGAATTAATCCCTTAACTGAAAAGGCAGGCTGAAACCGTACAGTGTGAAACAAGATGTGTGTGTAATATACACACACACCAAAGACAGAATAATCACCAAAGATGTGCATGCTGCTTTCTAGGAAGTCGGACTGCCGTTTCCTCTCAAGTGGATTTTTCTGTGTCTTCCCAGTCTCTTTCATTGTCCAGGCATTGATTGTGTAATTACAGAATCCAAGAGGCTTAGGAAGCTTCTGGGTTGCAGAAGGACACACAGAAAGCAGTTGTTTTGAGTCCCCTGAGACTCACCCCAGGCTTAGGAATCAGAATCTTGGGGTGGGGGCTCCCCAGTGATTTTAAAGGCAGCCCTGCTCAGAACCTCCCTGACTCTGCTGCACAACCAATAAAGCTGCCTGGAGGCACAACGAAGCTTTGTAATACAGATGTGGGCTTTGGTTCCTGGCCCGGGTGCCATCCATCTCTCAGATCGATGGCCCCTCCAGGGTTGCTGGCTCAGCAACCAGTTCTCAGGCAGCAGCAAAGAAGCCTGGGAAGGCTTCTGGGGTTCGAAGCTGAGTCTGGGGAGCCTCCCAAGCAGGTCTGAAACTGAGGGGACAGTGTCAGTCACCAGTCTGACAGATGCCCCAGAAGGACAGTTGCTTAAATTCCTTCAGCCCTCTCACCTTTAATCCCCTGGTTGGCCAGAGCTGGTTGGAGTCATCCCATTCCATGTTGAGTTCAGGATAAAATGAGCTCACAAGTAACTTAGGGAGCACTAACTATGGGCCCGGAGCTGGGGCGGCATTGGGCATACCCCATCCCACTGACTTTTTTTTTTTAATAATTTTATTTATTTATTTATTTTCGGCTGTGCTGGGTCTTCATTGCCGTGCGAGCTTTTCTCTCGTTGTGGAGAGAGAGGTGCTACACTTTGTTGCAGTGCTCCAGCTTGTCTTGTTGCAGAGCACAGGCTCTAGAGTGCTCAGGGATCAGTAGTTGCAGCATTTTAGAGCACAGGATCAATAGTTGCGACTCTGTGGCATGTGGGATCTTCCTGGGACAGGAATTGAACCTGTGTCTCTTGCATTGGCAGGTGGATTCTTTACCACTGAGTTACCAGAGAAGTCCCCCACTGACTTTTCATAACAACCCCACTGATGTTGATACCTTTTACTTCCCATTTTACAGATGAGGAAACAGACTCAGAGAAGCTAAGCCACTTGCCCAAGGGCACAAAGACCCAAGGCTGATCACTTAGTGCCAAAGTCAGAACCCAAGCCAATCTCAGAATGGGCTCTGTGTTCACCTCAGAGCCCATCCTGAGATTTCTCATTTACCTGCTTTTGCCCTTGACCTGCATATTTGAGTCTTAGGGAAGAAGGGTTTAGACTTTAGGAATGAGCAGAATTTTGCATCTCTCTCTCCATTACCCAGCAGAAAGATGGAGAGTGCCTGGGGCTGGCCTCCTGCAGAGAGAAGTTCAGGGGGGCCCTTTTAGGGAAGGGATCCCTGCGAGGGGGCCAGAAGTAACTGTATTCAATATGGCATCGCTTTTGACTTGTGGAAACTTGCCAAATGATTACAAACTAAATCTCCAAATGACAAAATAATGAGCAACTCATTTGAAATGCAAAATATTGGTAAATAGGTAAATCTCTGGTGAGAAGACAGAATAAATGGCACTTGAATGACATTTTGTGATTAAATTAAATGGCAACAGACTTGTGAATAATGTACCTAGAGATGTCTGGGGAGGGCAGTTTTTTCCCCTGAAGCTCAGGACGTCGAGCCCCAGCTGTTTCCAGTTCCAGTCTAGGAGCTCAGCTGTCAGTCATGGGCTCTGGGATTTGAGGTGGGCAACTGGCTGGTCTACTCCACCAGGGACCTGCAGAGAGAGCAGGGCCTGCCTTGTCCTTCCAGGAACCAACCCTACATCTGACAGTGCCAGAGGAACTTTCACAGTGTTTAGTCCACCTCTGCACCTAGGGAAGCTGAGAGCCAGAAGAGGCAAGACACTCATCCAAGGGTGACCAGCAGAGCCAGGACTAGGACCCAGGTCTTCTGACCTGAAGCCCAGAGACCTGCCTTCTGCTCCACATCTCTCTTTAGCCCAGTAGTGACTAGTCTCCAGAGACGACCCCCCAAATAAACTGTACCTCCCAATGAGGGGTCCCCACCCCTTGAATCTGGGCTGGCCTGTGACTTGCTGTTGACCAATAGAACATGATGGAAGTAATGCTGTATGACCTCCAAGGCTAGGTAACAAGAAACCTTGTAACCTCTACCCAGGCTTATAGGATGCTTGCTCTAGGGAAAGCCAGACACCCTGTAAGAAATCCAACTATGCTCCAGGCTGTGAGGATACCCCAGCTAGCCACGAGAAGAGTGTGCACAAAGAGAGGGACACGGCCAGGCAGCCCCTCAACTGAGACACCAGAGATGAGCATGAAGAAGTCATCTTAGACAACCAGCCTTGTCGGACTTTCAGATGACTCCACCCAATCCGCCATCTGGGCTGTGACCCCTCGAGAGATCCCAGTGGAAATTCACCCAGCTCAGATATGCAGATGACACCACCCTTATGGCAGAAAGTGAAGAGGAACTCAAAAGCCTCTTGATGAAAGTGAAAGAGGAGAGTGAAAAAGTTGGCTTAAAGCTCAATATTCAGAAAACGAAGATCATGGCATCTGGTCCCATTATTTCATGGGAAATAGATGGGGAAACAGTGGAAACAGTGTCAGACTTTATTTTTTTGGGCTTCAAAGTCACCGCAGATGGTGATTGCAGCCATGAAATTAAAAGACACTTACTCCTTGAAAGGAAAGTTATGACCAACCTAGATAGCATATTAAAAAGCAGAGACATTACTTTGCCAACAAAAGTCTGTCTAGTCAAGGCTATGGTTTTTCCAGTGGTCATGCATGGATGTGAGAGTTGGACTGTGAAGAAAGCTGAGCATCAAAGAATTTATGCTTTTGAACTGTGGTGTTGGAGAAGACTCTTGAGAGTCCCTTGGACTGCAAGGAGATCCAACCAGTCCATCCTAAAGGAAATAAGTCCTGGGTGTTCATTGGAAGGACTGATGTTGAAGCTGAAACTCCAATACTTTGGCCACCTCATGCGAAGAGTTGACTCATTGGGAAAGACTCTGATGCTGGGAGGGATTGGGGGCAGGAGGAGAAGGGGACGACAGAGGATGAGATGGCTGGATGGCATCACTGACTTGATGGACATGAGTTTGAATGAACTCCGGGAGTTGGTGATGGACAGGGAGGCCTGGCATGCTGTGATTCATGGGGTTGCAAAGAGTTGAACACGACTGAGCGACTGAACTGAACTGAACTGAGTCTCATCAACCCACAGAAATGTAAACATAAGTAATAAATTACTGGGGGACTTCCCTGGTGGTCCAGTGGTTGAGAATCCATCTGCCAATGCAGGGGATATGAGTTCAATCCCTGGTCCAGGAACTAAGATTCCACATGCAGAGGGCAACTAAGCTCATGTATCATAATTACTGAGCCTGCTCGTGGCAACTACTGAAGTCCATGCACCCTACAGCCTGTGCAGACAAGAGAAGCCACCACAGTGAGAAGCCCGTGCCCTGCAACTAGATAAGGTAGAACACAGCAATGAAGACCCAGTGCAGCCAAAAGTTTAAAAATAAATTAAAAATAAAGTAATAAATTATTGGGACTTCTGTGAGGTCCAGTGGTTAAAATTCCATGCTCCCAATGCAAGGATACAGAGGGCTCGGGTTCAATCCCTGCTTAGGGAACTGGGGCCACAACTGAGAGTTCACATGCCATAACTAAAGATTCTGTATGCCACTATGAAGACGGAAGATCCCACACACTGCAACTAAGACCTGGCACAGCCAAATAAATAAATACATGAAAATAACTTTTTTTTTTTAAAAAAGGCATCTCTTTAAAAAAAAAAAATACTGAGTCATAGCACTGGCTAGGTGGCAATAGTTTGCAGGGCTGAGACCAGGTTCTCCAGAAAGCTGCATATGCTCTGAGTCAGCGTCCAATTCATGGTGCCATTTCTCCAATAGCCAAGATTCATGACCCAGGAATCAAGGGCCAGAAATGAGAGTGGTACCACCCACTATGACCCCTTAATGATCTGATAGCAAAATGCTTGCTTCCTCTCCCCATGACTTCATGCTCTGCTGGCCCAGAGGTCTTACTTACAAATGGACAGATGGTTCCACTAGGAGACACATGATGGTTCCACTGAACAAGAAGTTGACTGCCACCTGGTCACTTCGGAGTCCTCATGCCTCTCAATCAACAGGCAAATAAGAGAGTTACAGTGTTAGCTAAAGTAATTGATCCTGATTACCAAGAGGAAATTGGACTGCTGCACCACAGTGGAAGTAAGAAAGAGTATTGCTGTTGTTCAGTTGCTAAGTCGTGCCCAACTCCCTCCAACCTCATGGACTGTAGCCTGCCAGGCTCATCTGTCCATGGGATTTCCCAGGCAAGAATACTGAAGTAGGTTGCTATTTCCTTCTTCAAGGGATCTTCTTGACCCAGGGATGGAACTTGCATCTCCTGCATCAGCAGGTGGATTCTTTACCACTGAGCCACCAGGGAAGCCCAAGGAAGAGCATGCCAACTGAAAATTGTCACTTGCCATCTGTGACTACAAGGATTAAGTCACTAGCTGCTGCAGCCACTGACCTTCAACATATCCTGAACTCTTTTTAGGAATGAGCACTCTGTGCTCTGGAGAAAACTGGCAGAACAGGCCTTTGGATAGTCAGGTATTTTTAGCAGAAGATTTTATGACTCCAATTCTTGCATCTTCTCATACCTAGAAAAGCACTAAAATCATTAATGATTACATTTGCTCCTAGTGACTAACAACAGGCCTCTGCCAAAAGGTGAGCTTGACTGCACCTACTTCCCTTCACTAAAATCACACATAACACTGACCATACCCCACCTCTTTGGAACAGTTTCACAGAGCTATCTGAAATTCTCTCTCCCTGGCAATAGTCCTGATTTTGCCCCAAATAAAACTTAACTCACAACTCATGATGTACATTTTTATTTTCAGTTGGCAAGTATGTCTGGAATACAAACGATCCTTAGGATATCTTTTAGGATTACCATGCCCTTTGATTAAGGTCACTGAAAAACTACCACGACTCAGTCCAGGCAGAACTACCTACATTGAGGTGCTTCCTGAAGGTGAAGGGAATACAAATATAGAGTCAAGAAAGGTAGTTATAAATACCAACTATGACCATGTGACCAGTTTAAAAAAATCAAGGACTTTAAGTGTCATGAGCATTTCCACCTTATTTGTTATATTTGTGTATATATGTGCATATATTAAGCAAATATCTTTCTTTCCTTTCTTATTCCTTTATCATGTAACATAAAATGCACTGACTTTATGTCAGTACTTAGATATTGTTAATTTTACATCAGAGTATTTAAGTTATAGGATATCAGAAAAAAGAGTAAATATCACTCAAGAAACTTACCTCTTCTTCTGGGCAAGAGATCAGTGCATTTTCAGTTGTATAAAGCATAGTTCTATCAAGTTAGGTGGACTTATGACCTTGCTATTGTCTTTATTTAGAAATTAGGTACGGTTTAAGGGGATGTGTATGGGTGCCAAGTTGATAAGAGTTGGACTTCTGACAGTTAATTTTACCTATTAACTAGGTTGGACTAAGGGTTGACCAGATAGTAAAACATTATTGCTATCTCACATGTCTGTGAGGACATCTCCAGAAGAGATAAGCATTTGAATTGGAAGACTAAGTAAAGAACGATCACCCTTCACCAACATAGGTGGGCATGATTCAGTCCATCTAGGGCCTGAATAGAATGAAGAGGCAGAGGAAATGCAAACTTCTCTCTTTGCTTGAGCTGGGACACCCATCTTCTCCTGCCCTGGACATCAGTGCTCCTGGCTGTGGGGCCTTCAGACACAGACCAAGACTCACACCATGGGTCCCCTAATTCTCAGGTTTAGGAACTCAGACTTACACCATCAACATCCCTGATTCTCAGGCTTTCAGTCCCCTCTGAATTATACCACCAGCTTTCCTGGTTCTCCAGCTTACAGATGGCAGATGGTGGAACTTCTCAACCTCTGTTATTGTGTGAGCCAATTCCTATAAAAAAAATCTCTCTATCTCTTTTATATATACATATATCCCATTGATTCTGTTTCCCTGGAGAATGCTGACTAATCCAGCTACTAAGTTTGGGGCCAGTTTTTTTTATACAGCAATTTATAATCAGCATATAAGTGACCTTCACAAAGAGAAAGAGTTGTCAGACAGCTCTAGCAGTGGGAGATCAGGGTGTCCAGGCCCCTCCTTCTGAGTTTAACATGGGTTAAATCTGAACCCTAGATCTCCCATGAGGCCCACTGTTTCCCAGGTCCAAGGAAACCTGTCAGAGGTCCTAGAGACACTGACCCTTTGGTTTATTTATTCAACAAATATGAATGAAGTTCCACCGTGTGAGCAGTAAAGGTACAGTTGGGAGGAAAACAGACACTAATTTCACTCTCCTGGGGCTTACAGCTCAGCAGGAAAGACAGACACCAGCCAGGTAGCCGTAGGGGTCCAGTTCGAGAGACAAGAGGCGGCCCTTCCGCCCTCCTGAATCCCCACCCAGTACCCACTGCCGCAAAGGAGATGACACATGACAAGCCACCTGGGGACGCTCCCAGTGTGCCTTACCTATGGGCTGGTGTGAGAAGATTAAATAAGAAAAATGTTCATGAATTACTCCTTGCAAGTGGGTGGGGCCTAATGCTCAGTAAATGGCAGCTGTTGCTTTTATTTTCATTACTACCGTGGTCATTAACGAAAGTCATACAGAGTGAAATAAGTCAGAAAGAGGAAAACGAATATCTCTAATGCATATGTGTGGAATAAATTAGTTCATATGTGTGGAATCTAGAAAAATGGTACAGATGAACCTATTTGCAGGGCAGGATAGAGATGGAGATGTAGTGAACGGGCTTATGAACAGAGTGGGGGAGGGGAGGGTGGGACAAATTGAGAGATTAGGATTGACACATACATACTACCATGTGTAAAACAGATAGCTAGTGGGAAGCTGCTGTTTAGCACAGGGAACTCAGTTCCATGCTCTGTGGTGACCTAGACAGGTGGGATGGGGGTGGGGGGGTGGGAGGGAGGTCCACGAGGGAGGGGATATATGTATACATATAGCTCATTCACTTTGTTGTACACCAGAAACTAACACAACATTGTAAAGCAATTACACTCTCATAAATGTTTAAAAAGTAGATGTGCTTTACAAGAGTCTTCTATTTTTCCCAAATTAATGGAGCACCTGTGGAGTATCTGTCTACCGCCTACTTTGTCACCTGTTTGCAGTAGGATCCTCTCCAAGCCCCTGAAGCTTAACATCCCCAGATCTTCCTCCTCTCAGTCTTTTTCCCAACGCTGCTCATCCTGACTTCTCAGCTCTGCCAGTGGCTCCAGTATCCATGACTTGGGGACACTTGAGCAGGTTCTCTTGTAAACGGGATGGGAGGGAGCTCAGTGGGGAGTAAAGAGAGTAGGCTTCTCCAAGCCCAGGAGGATAGTGCTCCAAGATAGTTTTGATTTCCTATTACAGAATTCTTTTCAATAAAGTTCAGTTCAGTTCAGTCGCTCAGTCGTGTCCGACTCTGCAACCCCATGAATCGCAGCACGCCAGGCCTCCCTGTCCATCACCAACTCTTGGAGTTCACTCAAACTCATGTCCATCGAGTTGGTGATGCCATCCAGCCATCTCATCCTCTGTCGTCCCCTTCTCCTCCTGCCCCCAATCCCTCCCAGCATCAGAGTCTTTTCTAATGAGTCAACTCTTTGCATGAGGTGGCCAAAGTACTGGAGTTTCAGCTTTAGCATCATTCCTTCCAAAGAAATCCCAGGGCTGATCTCCTTCAGAATGGACTGGTTGGATCTCCTTACTGTCCAAGGGACTCTCAAGAGTCTTCTCCAACACCACAGTTCAAAAGCATCAATTCTTCGGTGCTCAGCCTTCTTCACAGTCCAATTCTCACATCCATACATGACCACAGGAAAAACCATAGCCTTGACTAGACGGACCTTTGTTGGCAAAGTAATGTCTCTGCTTTAAGGCAACTGTGTAAATGCACACATAAATTGCCCTGGAGAAGGAAATGGCAAACCATGCCAATATAGTTGCCTGGAAAATCCCATAGACAGAGTACCCTGGTGGGCTACAGTCCATGGGGTCACCAAAAAGTCAACATAACTTAGCAACTAAACTACAGCACATACATTGATGCAATTTTTAGACTTAAAATTTTTCCCCATAAATCACTATCAAATATCATTGCAGTTCTCTGGAGACAGTTGGTGTTTGAATCCTGGTTCTGCCAGGATTCACTAGCTTTGTGCCATTCAATCTCTCTGTGCCTCAGTTTTCCCATCTGTAAAATGGGAATTATAGCAGTGCCAAATACACAGGATTGAAGCAAATTAAATGAATCAGCAGTACAGACAAAGCCCTTAGAACAATCAGGTTAGCAACTATTTGATGAATGTTAGCTACTGTTTCCATTTCCTCCCCAGGAAATGGCTTTGGTGCAGGTATTACCAGGACAGGCTGGTTGAGGCTGAGGCTGGTGGTAGAATCTGTTTCTCCCTTTCTACCACTGGAAAACCAGGTCCTGGTTCTTCTCTGACACACTCCGGGGTCTTGGGCACCTCTGATGGGCTGTGGATGTCCCCGCCCACATCCCAGGGGTTTTGGGCAACATGGGTGTGAGAAAGTTCTGAGAATGACAAATCACAGAGTAAGCACAGCAGTGGAGTAAGCTCCCTGGCCTCCAGGTCTCCTGGCCTCCTGAATTGAGGCTGAGCAACTGAAGCCTCTAAAGAGATGAGAGAGAGGGACAGGTGGCAGCAGACACAGGGAAGGTGCAAACAAAGGGCCCCCAGAACATCTGAAATCCCACGACCTTTCCTTACCACCTGCCCCCGCCCCGCATCCCTGCATGCAGGTTAGGCCTTGCGAGGTCTGGGCCTCTAGGGCCGAGTTGTGCAGGACAGGGAGGCCCGTCCTACTGAGGAAACACTGCCTCCCTGCAGTTCCAGGGGTTTCCAGAAAACCACTGGGAGGGTTAGAGGGGCCAGCGGGAGGAGTGCCAAGTTCACAGTCCTACCCCAGAGCCCAGGCTTCCTCCCTGTCAGCAGCACGCCCAGTTCAAGGGAAAACTAGCGTCACAAGCCCCTGTCAGGTGCAGCCACATCCAGAGACGGGCAAGAAGACCCCTCCTGGGTGACAGAGCTGGGAGCTTGGGCACGGGACAGTGAGCCAGGAAGTCATCCAAAACAGGGTTCAAGTCCCTCCTCTGCCTCTCACTCAGTGTGTGACCTTGAGCAAATCACTCAGTCTCTCCAAGCCTCACTTTCCATTTCTGTAAAATGGGTATAAATAACCATCAATCACGAGACTGTGTAAGAAGGGTGTCCACAAGTGATGAGCACTTTATAATTATTACTGCTGGTGTTGTTGTTGTTGGCCTAGTGAGTCTGAAAGGGAGGTGGGCTTGTCCCTCATTGTGAATTTCTCTCTCCCAACCCAGGGACACCAGTGACTTGTGTGAAGGCAGAGGATGTCTGCCTCAGAGATGGAAAGGGCAGGGTGGAGAGGAGGTTAGCCAAGGGTCAGAGGCTCCTGGAGATGTGTGGCCAGTGCGAAACAAGGACATAGATTGAATAGTATCTCCAAGAGTCTGTTGCCAAGAGACAAAAGGATGTTTTCTTCTGGGAAGCTGAAATGCCCTTGTCTCCCATCCCCTTCCCTCAGATGCTACACACATTGATTCCTACCATGGTCCCTTCTGTCCAGAGGTCTGAGCAGAGTTCTCCAAACAAACCCAGCTGTGGGGAAAGGCTGGGGGCACAGGGCTGAGAGCAGAGAGCCAAACCTGGGCTTCACTGCTGAGATGGCAAACTGACCTTGACTTCCATTTTCCCAGGACACCCAGAGGTGTCTGGGGAAGGAAAGCCTGAGTGGGGAGTTTGGGGCCTCTGACTGTAGGTCCATCTCCACCCCATGTAGGTGACATTGTAACAATGGGGGTGCTACTCTTAGAGGCCCCACACCTCTAAGTGGGACTGCTATGAGGCTAAAATAACATGAAAGCTTTCCAGCACGGAGGCTGTGTTCCAGCACCCTTTGGCAGTGGCATCGAGGTGCCTTCTGTGATTATAGGTAATAGCTCTATGAAGGCATTAAGTTATTACACAGCGTTGTCATTAAGCTATTTTGTGTCACTGAATTTAACTCCCACCCTCTCCCCCAGTGACAGGAAGAGATTCCAGAGCCAACAGTTGGGGGCTGAGAGTCCTGCCCAGGGGATTCTGGGAACTTGGGGGCTGAGAGACCCACCCAGGGAATGCTGGGAACTTCCTTTTCTTTTCTCCTAAAAGAGGCTCTTGATCTCTGTACTCACTGGCTCCTTCTTGAGCTTAGAAATAATGGGAAAGGAAAGAAATATTTCAGCTAACAAATTGTCGAGCCTCTGTCTCTAGTCACTAGTCGAGGGAATTTATCTCACATAAATATGAAAGAGAAGAAGGCTCTCACTGAAATGCAAATCAAAACTACAATGAGGTATCACCTCACACCAGTCAGAATGGCCATCATTAAAAGGTCTACAAATAATAACTGCTAGAGATGGTGTGGAGAAAAGGAAACCCTCCTTCCTTACTAGTGGGAATGTAAATTAGTGCAGCCACTATGGAGAACAGTTTGGAAGTTCCTTAAAAGCTAAAAATAGAGCTACCATATGACCCAGCAATCCCACTACTGGGCATATAGCCTGAGAAAACCATAATTCAAAAGGACACATGTACCCCAACGCTCATTGCAGCACTATTTACAACAGCCAGGACATGGAAACAAGCTAAATGTCCAGCAGATGAATGGCATAGACAATCTGATTTACAAAGCAGAAATAGAAACACAGACGAAGAGAACCAATGTATGGATACCAAGGGGGAAGGGGGAGGTGGGATGAATTGGGAGATTAGGGCTGATATATATACTGTTAATACTATGCTTAAATAGATAACCAGCGAGAACCCACTGTATAGGTGGCCTAAACAGGAAGGAAAACCAAAAAAAGAGGGATATATGTAAACATATAGCTGATTCACTTTCCTATACAGCAGAAACTAGCCTAGGCTTCCCTGATGGATCAGTGGTAAGGAATCCACCTGCAAAGCAGGAGAATGCCTGCAATGCAGGAGATATGAGTTCAATCCCTGGTTTGGGAAGATCCCTTGGAGAAGGAAATGGCAACCCACTCCAGTATTCTTGCCTGGGAAGTCCCAAAGACAGAGGAGCCTGAGTGGGCTACAGTCTAAGGGATCACAAAGAGTCAGACATGACTGAGCGGCTACCACCAGAAACTAACACAGCATTGTAAAACAACTATACTCCAATAAATAAATTATAAAATAATTTAAAAACATTTAAAAAGAAAACTCTGACCTACACTCATTAGCCCTCAAGTGTGTCTGCCCTGAGATGCCATTAACCTCTAGCACAGGGACATCTGTGTTTCAACCTCAGGGCCTTTGCATATGCTCTTCCTGCTTCCTGCAAGTTCTTCCTCCAAGATATTCACACAGCTTACCCCTGTTCACTCAGGTTTCTATTCACAGGTTCTCTCCTTGATGTTCTCATAAAGAACATTTCCCAGTGCCCTTTATCTCATCTTACTTAGTATTTCTTCCTGGCTCTTCTCACTGTTTCTTATTATACCATTGGTGAGCAGTATACCATGATACCATATATATTCATTGGTCTGGTTTTGGCCCATCTCACCCACTGAAGTCTAAGTTCCCAGATGGCAGGAATAGCATCTCACACACGACTCTGTTTCCAGCACTGAGAACAGAGCCAAGCTCAGATTAAGTGCTAAGCAAATATTTAATAATGAATATCTGAAATAGATATTTATGCTTTCATTCTCTCCTCAGCAACATACTGAGTGACATCTGCCCCAAAGTTCTGAAACTTTAACAATAATGAGACCCAGGTCTGCCCCCAGGGAGTTCACATTCCAATAGGAAGCAGAGACATTGGTGGCAAAGGGTGAGCGCAAAGCCAGGAGGCTGGACTCACATTTATCAACTAACATTCATCTCTCCAGCCCTGACATCTCTCTTGAGCTCCAGACTCAGACATCAGCTGTCTTCTTGAAATTTCCACAAGGATGGGAATTCAAAGCAGAAATTTAAATTTCCCTCCCCACCTGCTCCTCCCTGTTTGTTCCCCATCTCGGCTGCTCAGAACAAAAATCCAGGCATCATCTTGCCTTGTTCTCTCTATCCTCACCCTGCATCAAATGGGAAGTCCAGTCTGCTCGTTCTCCCGGTCACATTCCAATTCTAACTGCTTCCTCATACATCCTGTCCTTACTTTCTTTTCCAAGTCAACTCCGTAACTGATTCCAGCTCCCCCCACCCACTCAACAGCCAGAGGGATCGTTTTAAAACATGAATCAGGAACTTCCCTGGTGGTCCAGTGGCTGAGACTCTGCACTCCCAGTACAGAGGACCCGGGTTCTATTCCTGGTTGGGGAATTGGACCGTATATGCTGCAACTAAGACTCACCACAGCCAAATAAATAAATATTTTCTTTTAATTCATGAATCAGATAATGTGGCCCCTCCCCTTACCCAAAAGCTTCCGATGTCTCCCACTGCATCTCCCATTCCATCTCTTTGCCTGTTGGTTTCTCTGACTTTATCCCACACAACATCCCATGCGAGCCACCACCCTCACCCTGCCCTGGCTCTCCTGTTGCTTTGCAGACACTCCAGCCTCAATACTTCTGCCTCAGGGCCTTTGCACTTGCTATTTCCCTTCCCAAAACACTTTTCCCCCAGATCCTTGCAAAGTCAGCTCTGTCTCATCATGCAGCTCTCAGGTCATTCATTTCTTCAGAGACTGCCCCTGGCTACCAGATAAGCCCTCCCACTCCCAGTCACTTTTACCTCATCACCCACCCCTTTGGAACATCATCTGACCCTGAACAGTGACACACTGTTCACCTGTGTGTTCATAAGTGTGCATCTCAGCCATTCCCTGGGGAGGGGGAATTCAGGGAAGGGAAACCAGGCTGTGGAGAGGTTGTAGAAGGAAGATGGCAAGTCCTGTTTAATTTTGTTGAGTTCAAGGGGCCTGGGGTTGTCCAGGCAAGGATGCCCAATGGGCAGAGGACTTATGGGTTTGGAACTCAGGAAAGTGTTCAGAGTTAGAGATGGGAATCTGGATAAGCTCCCTGAGAAGGGAGTGAAGAGTGTGGTGGAGTAACACAAGAGGGAGTTGGGAGCTACAGCAGGTTCCAAGTACTTGCTAGGAAGACCTAGAAAGAAGGGGCTGGTCAGATAAGCCTATGGGGGCAGTAGAGCATCTGCCCTGGGAAACCTGCCCTGGAGGTCCTCACAGAGAAGGACTGGGAGGAAGCCGCAAAACAGGACCCACCCCAGCTCACATGATCTCCCAGAAAAGCAGTCCCTTCTCTTCTGCAGACAAAGATCTGAAATGTCAACAGAACCACAGCTGGGGCCCAACCCAAGCCACTCTCTTCACCCCGCTCCACAGGGACAGCTCGATTGGCCCTGGGACATTGATTCTCCTGCCCCTTGGCTCTCACAGAAGCCCTGCCAATCGATGACACTGAATGGAGTCAATAGGGCAGGGCAGGGGGCCCCAGGCAGAGACCATATCATGGTGGTGTCACCGTGGTGGTGTCTGCCCACGTCAGCAGAGACTGATTCTCTTTAACCCGATGGGCTCTCCTGGAGCCTCCCCACTTGGACTCAACCCACAGGTTTCTGGCTCTGATCTCCCCTTGCCCTTGACTCCTTGTTAGCAAGAGCTGAATGGGGAGCACACGGGGAGTGAGTGACCTGGGCCAAGCATGTGGGCCTTGGGAGCCAAGAAGGAGGGCTATTGGAGTGGGCCCTGCTGATCAGGCCCAGTTCCTGGAGGGGGAGGGTGGCTGTCCCAAGGGCCCAGTAACCGATTCATCGGAAAAGACTCTGATGCTGGGAAAGACTCAGGGCAGGAGGAAAAGGGGGCGACAGAGGATGAGATGGTTGGATGGCATCACTGACTCAATGGACATGAGTTCAAGCAAACTCCAAGAGATGGTACAGGACAAGGAAGCCTGGCATGCTGCAGTTCATGGGGGTCACAAAGAGTTGGACATGACTGAGCAGCTGAACAACAAGTAGCCTCAGCTCCCAGAATACTGTAGGTCAAAGGGTCAGCAAGAGCAGCGTCACCTAGTGGTTAGGGTCACCGGCTGACCTTAGGCCAGGTACCTGAGCCTCAGCCTCTCCATCTATAAAGTGAAAAGTGAAAGTGTTAGTTGCTCTGTGTGTCCAACTCTTTGCGACTCCATGGACTGTAACCCTCCAGGCTCCTCTGTTAATGGAATTACTCCAGGCAAGAATACTGGAGTGGATAGCCATTCCCTTCTCCAGGGGAATCTTCCTGACCCTGAGATTGAACCTGGGTCTCCTGCATTGCAGGCAGATTCTTCACCCTCTGAGCCACCAGGGAAGCCTTCCATCTATAAAGTGGGGATAATAAATAGTACCTACTCCTAAAGGGCTCTGGTGAGGACTAAAGAAGATGATACATGTAAAATGCTCGGCACAGTGCATGGTTCATAATAAGTGCTCGAGAAGGGAAGGTGCTCATCTTCCCTACTGCAATCCGTCATCTTTGTTCAGATGAGGTAGAGATGTAGAAAAGAGGGCCACAGGGTTCCCCAGTGGATAAACCCCAATTTCACTTCCTCCCAGAATGTTTGGCTCAGGGGAGCCTGTGTTCCATGTTATTCGGAACATTCTCCAGAGTCAGCTATCAAAGGCTAGAGACATATTGCTGCTTACTGTACCCACCTCCCACTCAGAAGGTTATGTCCAGGTGCCCTGCCTTTAGCCCCAGAAGCCCCTCCCCATGGCAACCGCTCCACCAGCGATCCAGAACCGCTTCCTCCTCAAAGATCCCGATCAGGAGGCTCCCTGACAAATATCAGGGACTCTGAAACTTTCAGGGTCTCTGATCAGAGGAGGAGGGGATGGAGGGTGGGAGGGGAACAGGAGGGAGCCAGCAGCAGCATGTGCCAACTGGAGCCTGGGTCCCCCTGGGCCTCCCCAGGAAAGGGAGGGGACCTGGGCACTGGGCCAACCCCTCCACCCCACCCCCCAGCTTCTGAAAGAAACAGATTCTTGCTCCCTCCTCTCTCCAGATGCAGTGGGTTTTATGTGACAACTTGTAAATTTAACGACATCTTTCCCGGGTGGGCCGGGGGACGGATGGCACCCCCTCCAGAGCAGAGTGCTGCCAGTAGCTGTTGCCAACATACCAGGTGGGCAGAGCCCATCTCTGCTCCACTTTATAGATTCAAAAACTGAGAATCAGAGAGGTTGAGTGCCTGGCTCAAGGTCACACATCTGTGGGGAGAAAGGGAAGTCCAGGTTTCTGACTCCAAGTCCAGTGTGCTCTCACAGGTTGGGGGAGGGATGGAGAAAGAGTCTCTTGGGGGAATGATATGAGGTCACCTGCTCCTGGCCACCTAGGGCCCTGAGTACTTGGCCCCCTGCAGGACCACTGCAGGCTGGGTCCCTGCAGGATGGCCCTGCTTTCCAGGGAGTACAGACACAAGTGGAACAGCATGGTGGGAATCAGAAGGGGGCGCTGGCCTCGATTCCAGCCTATCGCCCCATGTGACCTTGGATGGATCTCTTCTTTGCTCTGAGCCTCATTCTCTCCAGCTATAAAATGGAGAGATTTCATTAACAGACATTTTTTTTGTTCTCAATTTCAAAGGGATGGTCCCATACCCTCAGTTTATGGAAAATGTCTCACTCAAGGTCACACAGCTTCTTTGTGGCAGAGCCAGGCTAAGATCTGGACTGGATCAGAGTTGGGCCACCAGTCCAGTCATAGGCTTCCTTCTGTCAGCCAGTCCTGACACCTCTGCCCAGCCAGCGCCGGGCCACACCCAACCCTCCAGTTTCTCCCAGGAACCACTTCTCCCATCGAGCCCGCAGCTTGAATACAACTTTGCCCCGGCTTTGGGCTTGCAGCTGTCTTCACAGGCTCCAGGGCACTTTTCTTAACAGGAAAGTGGCAGCTGGCCCTGCGGAGGGACAGGAGGGCTTCTGCTCACTCCTTCCTATCTCCTCTGAAAGCCCTCCCTCCTCGTAGTGAGGAGGTTACTGGTGGCCAAGATGCCAGAAAGGCTCAGGCTGAGATTTCACAAATACCAACAGTAGCTCCAGACCTGGGGCAAGCCCAAGAGAAGACACCCTCCCCTCCATCAGAGCAAAGGGGGCCCACAGCTCTGATTAAGTATAACTGTTTTGCCATGATTTTTTTTTAAAGGATTTTTATAATATTGCTCTTGGAACTGTTTGGCTACCCGGCACTGATGCAATTGGCAGTTGGCTGTGCCTTCCCATCCATGCCCTTGTCTACCCAGGATCTCTCACCAAGTGAGAAAAATGTGGCTGACAAATTGCTTTCTCGTGTAATGACACTTTTATGAATACCAAATGCGATAATTAATGCCGTTGACCTAACGTTACATTTTGTAGACATTTAACGTTTATTAATTTCGATTTCGCAGTTTTCTTTTCCCATTTCATAGCCAATAAATATTTTAAGGTCTCAGATTTTTTTTGCAGGATCCTTAAAAGCTCGTAGGTCCAGAGAACTAGTGTGACCTTGAGGAAGGGGCTGAACCTCTCTGGGCCTCAGTTTCCCCAACCTGCTGTCCGGGGGCCCTGCCAGCTTACAGTGAACCCAGCAGCACTGACACACCCCCAGGATCGACAGTTTAGAACCTTGTTTAGTAAGGCCAAGCTCCACAGGGCTGCCAGCCCCATGGTGCAGAGATGCTCAGAACCACCCGAAGACAGAAACAAAGACCTCCCTCTCACCCATGAAGAGCAAAGCAATAAAAAATGTTGTTTTGCCAGTCAGTTGAATTTCATTTGTGTGGTTTGGAGTGTATTTTCTAGTTAATGAACCTGCCACATTTACGACCTCCCTTTTTCAATTGAATGGAAAGAAAGGGGGAAAAAAAGGGGAAAGGTTGCAATATTTTCCCCATACTGCCAGCTAGCTGACAGCTGCAGGTCTGGGCAGCTGCACCAGGGCAAGGCCCCCCTGCAAGCGCTGGTACCTGCAGTGTAAGTGATCTGGGTTAGACCTCAGGGAGAGGGTCCCAACATAGGGAAGCCCCCTCCCACTGCCCAACCCTCACCTGCAAGGAGTTTTCCTGAGTAGAGGTGCCTGGGTCCAGTTTCTCCTCTGCCAGGCAGGCTGGGTAATGCCAGCTGACTCATGGGGGTCACCATGATTGGGTCCTGAATGACCCATGACAGGGGAACCATGGCCTCAGCTACACACACACACACACACACACACACACACACACACACACATGACCACCGAGGGGATGGGCTTCTGCAAGCAAGCCCCTATCCAAGCTGGAAAGATCCCTCCTCCTCTCTAAGACCTCCCTCCATCATCCCCACGCCTTTCTCGCTGTCTCCTCGGCGCTGTCTAAATTCTGCAGTAGTGAACCATGTCTCCCTCCATCCACTCATGCACTTTTATTCACATTTACCAAGTCAAGTGGAAGGGACACTGCAGTGCACCAGCAAATCACAACCCTTGAGCCCTTGGAATTTACAATGTACTAGAGAAATAGATAGGCAAGGCGGTTACAGAGAGTGATCCAAAGCTCTGATGGAGGAAATACAATCCACCAGGTTGCACAGTGAGTCTCCTCAGGAAGATCGGGGAAGGAGTGTTCAGGAAGACTTCCTGGAAGAGGAGACAGTTCAGCTGGGCAGGGAGGAAAGGATTCTGAGAGGAGGCTAGAGTGAGGAATGAGATACATCAGTCAGCAACCTCAGAGCCCAGGGCGGACAGAGCCTGCCCCTGATGGACAGCAGGGGAGGAGCCAGACCCCTGATGCGTGCCTCCAGCTGCAGCACCCACGTGGTCTCCCGGATGAGGAGGGAGCCGCCGGAGCGAGTCTAAGACCCTGATTTCAGGCTGCCAGGGCCTCAAATCCTCCACTTTCCATGACAGCAGAAGAATTGAGAAGCCGGCCCTCCTAGGGGATTTGCATTTTAAGAGGGATCAGAGCTCCTGGAACAGAAAGACCTACCCCTGCATCATCCTGCTCTCCATCCTCTGTACCCAGTGAGCCTTTGCCTCAAGCCTGTCCTTCTCCTTTACCCTGTCTGGTCTCCAGACTCAGGTCCTTGATACCCATCTTGTGGGATGATCACCATGGTAACCCTCATCCTGGCTCCTGTCCCCTCAATACTAGCCAGGAGCACACTGGGTCTTACACAGCATCCCCAGCCCTGACTGAGCCAGTACTGAACTTGGTGACCCCACAAGACTACAGGGGAACCAGGGACACTAGGCCTTCCAGGGCTCAGCTCTCCAATTTGGTGGGGGGTGGGGAAGGGCAAGGCAGGAGAGGAGGAATGATGGGTTAATACATCCTCCTACCTGGTAAGGCCTTCACCTTGTAATGAAAGTATCAGTGCCTTAACCTCAAGGACAGGAGAAAGAGATGAAGTGAAGGAAACTGAGGCCTGGAAAGCTAGAGGCACCTCCCAAAGTCGTAGATATAGTAGGTATCCTGGTCCCCACCTGAATCCAACTCTAGCTGGTTCAAAAGTTTGTGTGGCCAACCACGAGTCCATCAGGCCACCAAAACCACAGAGGCCTGCTGAGGCTGAGCAGGTCAGGTGAGCGAATGCAAGCAGTGGGTGCTATGGGGAGCTGGCAGGCAGCGCCCCATCCATACAATTGGCCCTGATTCAGCTCCAGTTGACAGCTGACACCTGGGAATATGGGCCCCGTGCTGTGAGGTCATCTGATTTTTTTCCAGAAAGCCAGAATCCAGATTTTTTATATGAAATACTCTGGTTTGTGAACATTATCTAATTAAAATATACTTAATTGGATGTAGTGTAGATCAAACAAGACATACCTACCTCCAGTTTGCATGAATACATTCAATAAATACTTAATGAGCACCTATTTGCCTGGAGAATCCCATGGACGGAGGAGCCTGATGGGCTGCAGTCCATGGGGTCGCGAAGAGTTGGACACAACTGAGCGACTTCTTTCACTTTTCACTTTCATGCATTGGAGAAGGAAATGGCAACCCACTCCAGTGTTCTTGCCTGGAGAATCCCGGGGACGGGGGAGCCTGGTGGGCTGCCATCTATGGGGTCACACAGAGTCGGACATGACTGAAGTGACTTAGCAGCATTATATATGACAGGTAGGGTAACCATACTGTCCCAGTGTGCCCAAGACAGTCCTCATTTTAAGATTGAAAGTCCTGCACACTGGGAACCTTCTCAGTCAGGCACTGAGCTGTGGGTCTACAGGGGGAGTAAAACAAAGCCCCTGCCATAAGGAACCATGGTGAGGAGAGAAAATTCACACACATATACACACACACCACATCACACACACATACACATCACCAGCACTGTGCAGAAGGAAAAATTGGGAGTAATGGATACACTTAAGAGTGACTTGGCTGAGTAAAGTAAGTCAGAGAGAAGGATAAATATTGTATGGCATCCCTTATATATGGAATCTAAAAAGAAATGATACAAATGAACTTACTTACAGAACGGAAAGAGACACAAAGACTTAGCAAAATGTACCTATGATTGCCAAGGGGGAAGGGATAGTTAGGGACTTTGGGAAGGTCACATATACATTGCTATATTCAAAATGGGTAACCAACAAGAAGCTACTGTACAGCACATGGAACTCTAGTCAGTGTTATGTGCCAGCCTGGATGGGAGGGGAGTTTGGAGGGGAATGGACACATGTATATGTATGGCTGAGTCCCTCCCCTGTTCACCTGAAACTACCGCAACTTTGTTCATTGGCTATACCCCAATACAAAACAACAAGTTTTAAGTCTAGGGGGAAAAAAAGAGTGACTTGGGGGTGGGGGTGGCCACTTTGGCAAGTGTGATCAAGGAGGACCACTCTGAGGAGGTGACATTATGTAAACTGAATCCTGGATGGTAAGAAGAAGAAGGTCAAAGAAGAAAATCTATAGTAACAAAGATACACTGGCAAAAATATGAAAAGGTGTTTGTACAAGTTATTCATTGAAGCTCTGTTTGTAACAGCAAGACTGGAAAAGACCCAGATAACATCGGGGATCAGGGAGCGGGTGCATGGGATGGGGGGATGCAGCTGTAAGAAGGAGGGAGAAGGACCACTACACACCACTACTCAGTGACTTATTAAGGATGTATCGTTGAGTGGGAAGTCGGAGTGGAAGAAGATGTGTATAACACGCTGCTATTGTCTAAGACATTGTGTGCTTACATGTTGAATACTACATAAGCACAGGAAGGGGACAGTTCAATCTTTGCTCTCATCTGGTCTGCGAGTATCCCATTGTCCTCAGCAAGACCAAAGTCGACAGGCAAGAAAGCCCCTCCCCTCACCAGGAGACCACAGCCTGATGGACACAAACTTTTATTGAAGAAAAATGAAGAGTTTGGAGCAACAATTCTATCACCAAAGAAAGATGCTAGCTAGATCAGGATAGGGCTTCTCAACCTTGGGAGTATTGACACTTGGGCTGGATAACTGCTGGGATGTTTTCCTGGGCACCACAGGATGTTGAGCAGCATACTGGCCTCCCCCCACCAAGTGCCAGCATCATCTCTCCAGCCGTGAGGACCAAAAATGTCTCTGGTCATGGATAAACGTCCCTTGGGGACAAAACCACCTCCAGAAGAGAACCTCTGGACTTGAATGCCACCGTAACACAGCCTCATAAGTGAATGCCTCTGTGTCATGATTATTAGTGGCAGAGAAACTCACAAGAGAGAAATTGTGCAGTCACGGGCCTCCTGGTGAAAGTACACAGCTTTACCTTTGATGTATTCTTGCCGAATTATCTTACCTAAGGCTGATCAAGCCTCTAAATCTAGATCCTGCAGAGATAAGAGACAGGGGCACATGTACGATGACACCATGAAAGTTAAAATCCACAAACTCCAGACAGTAGGAAATTCTAAAATAGACACAGATCAGTTTCTTCACCACATCAATTGCAAAGACAGAGAGAAATGATGATGATGACTTAACCTACAGATTAAATAAGTCTTAAGAGGGACTTCCAGTGCAGGGGACCAGATTTGATCCCCGGTCAGGGAACTAAGGTTCCACACGCCATGGGGCAATTAAGCCTGTGTCACAACTGGAGAGGAGCCTACCCACTGCAATGAAAGACCCCAAATGCCCCAGCAAGGAGAGAGATCTCATGTGTTGCAACTAAGACCCAACACAGCCACAAATAAATAAATGTTTTTTAAAAACCCTTTAGAAAAGAACTTAAGAGACATATCAACAAATTGTGATATCCAGATTATCCTATTTAAACTATTTCACAAACTATTTTAAAACTTATAAAAGACATATGACAGCAGACTGGTCACGATGGAAAATCGAATTGAGGATTCAGAATCAAGCTTTGATGAAGATCCTCCCAGTGCACAGAAGAAAACAGTCATGAAGAGAATAATGAGACAAGGGAGCAATTACCTAAATCAGTAAGATTTCATCTTTAATATAGTGTGTGTTCTCAAAGGAGACAGCAAATGGGGCAGAAGCCATAATCAAGAGTAAAATACAAGAATGCTCAGTTGAATTAAGAAGCCACCTGAATCTGAGATAGGCAGGAACCCACAGGATTCCAAGCAAAAACTCAATACAAATAACTTGAAATCTTACTGTTAAAAAAAAAAGTATGGCCCAGACTGCCCTGGTGGTCCAGTGGTTAATAATCCACCTGTCAATGCAGAGGACGTGGGTTCGATCTCTAGTCTGGGAAGATTCCACATATTATGGGGCAACTGAGCCAGTGTGCCACGATTACTGAGACCGCGGGCAGCAACTACTGAAGCCCAAGTGCTCTTCTCCATGCTCTGCAACAAGAGAAGCCACTGCAATGAGAAGCCCACACACCACAACCGGGGAGTAGCCTCTGCTTGTTGCAACTAGAGAAAGCAACAGTGAAGATTCAGCACAGATAAAAATAAATAAATAAAATTTTTAAAGCGTGGGCCAATGGGGGAGGTTTGAACACTGCCTAGATGTTGAATGATGTTGAGGGAATACAGTTTAATTCTTAGATGTGATAATAATGTTGTGGTTATGCTTTGTGAAACAGTTTCTATCTTTTAGAGATAATGCTAAAATATCTACAGATGAAATGACATGTCTGGGTTTTGCTTCTCAATAATATTGTAGGGGAAGTGAGTAGAGCTGTAAATAAACCAAAACTGATTGGTCATTAATTAATAATTGTTGGATCTGGATGATGGATTGAGGGGAGGTTCATTATTATATTGTATCTGTTTGAAAGCTTTCCATAATAAAAAGTAAAAACAAACAAGACAGCATTTGGGGTGAGAACTTTCTAGGCAGAGGTCATCAGTCATTATGAAAGTCCTGAGACTGGTTGACCTTGGCCAGTTCAAAGAGGTCAGTGAAACTGGAACATGGCAGCTGGTGGGTAAGAAAGTCAGATGAGGTCAGAGACACAGGAGGGGCCTGACCATGCGGAGCCTTAGTGCCAGCGAAGAAATGTGGGGTTTACTCTTATTGCCAAAGGACTGCTTAGAGAGCTGTGGGTAGGAATGTGGTAGGATCTTATCCATGCCTCTAAGAGGTCCTTTGGTAAACACCATGTGGTCTTCCACATGATGGAATATTAGCCATAAACAAGAATGAATTACTGATGCACACTACAAATTGGGTCAAGCTTGAAAACACTGCAAGTGAAAGAAATCAGCCACAAAGTGCCATATGTATACTGAGTGATCCCATTTACATGAGATGTCCAGAACAGGCAAGCCACAGAGACACAAAGCAGATTCGTGGTGGTCAGGGGCTGGGGGGAAGGGAGAAGTGGGACTAATTGCTAATGGGTTACAGGGTGACTTTCTGGGGGATGGGAAGTTCTGGACTTAGTGGTGATGGTTGCATCACATAGTGACTACACTAAAATCTAAAATCCACCAAATCATACATCAGAAAATGGTGATTTTTATGTCATGAATTATATTTAAAGAAAAAAAAGGACGCGATCTTTTGGCTACTCTGGAGAGTAAGCAAACAAGAGGGACTGGGTTGCAGGAAGAGCAGTAGGGGGCGTGGCCATCACCCTAGGCCAGCAACCTCACGGCAACTGGAAGGTCCCACTGCTCAAGCCCCAGTGGGCTGATTGGGATGGAGGCGAAGAGCGTTCAGGGTGACTCCTGATGTGAGTGTGAGCATGTGATGGCTCGGACAGTGAAGCATCCGCCTGCCAATGCAAGTGGTTCAATCCCTGGGTTGGGAAGATACTCTGGAGAAAGAAATGGCAACCACTCTAGTATTCTTGCCGGGAGAATTCCATGGACAAAGGAGCATGGTGGGCTACAGTCCATGGGGTTGCAAAGAGTTGGACATGACTGAGTGACTAATACTTTCACTTTCACACGTGGGTGGAAGGTGGGTCAGGGGAGGAGCAGGTTTTGGCTGTACAGTCTTTAGGTTCTGGGTTCTAAGGGTCATCACTGCTGCTCTCCTACTTAGTCCCAGACCTTCTCTTCTGACTCCCGTGGGGTGGGGTGGGCCATGCGGTCGGTTCTGGCCAATGAGTTCAGATTGAAGTGAAGTGTATCCCAGACTCTCCAGGGCTCTATCTGGGCCAAGGTGGCCAACAACACTTAAGATGGTGGTGCTCCACCAACTAGGTTCTGGGCTGAGAAGACAGAAGCACAGCCCCTTGGGTCAGGAAGATCCCCTGGAGAAGGAAATGGCAACTCACTCCAGTATTCTTGCCTAGAGAATTCCATGGACATAAGAGCCTGGAGGGCTATAGTTCATAGGGTCACAAAGAGTCAGACACAACTGAAGCGACTTAGCACACACAGCCCCACAGCCCCCTGCAGACCCACGATGGATGATTAGTGAGTGACAAACACACCCTGTGTTGGCAATGCACTGAGATGCTGAGGCTGCACAACTCGACCCATCCCGAACTGTGTGACACCTCTGAGATGGTCAGCCAGCTTTCTCCCAGCCTGCCTCCCACCCTGAGGGCAGGGCACCATTGAGCCCTGAGCTGACAACAGAAGACATTTCCTTCAAGCCAACGCTTTGAGGGTTTAGTCTAGATCCTTCCATGCCCAAGGAGCTTGAGGCCAGGTACATAGGAGGGACCCAAAAGTGGAATGCAACCAAGTGGGCGGTCCCAGAGCAGAACAGGAAGTGGGGGGTTGAAATCAGGTGGAAAAGATAAATCGACTTAAGGAAAAGGAAATAATGAACTTTCCTGGTGGTACAATGGATAAGAATCCACCCGCCAATTCAGGGGACACATGTTCTGGTCCAATCCCTGGTCCAGGAAGATCCCACATGCCATGGAGCAAAACAAGAGAAGTCCATGTACTGCATGCAACAAAGATCCAGCACAACCAAAAATAAATAAAATTTTTAAAAAGAAAAAGTAAATAACAGTGCTTAACCAAGCACTGAACTGAACACAGCCAACTTTCACTGAATGCAGACAACGTTGACAGTAGCGGTTGCAGCCAGTCTGGGTGGGTGAACAGCAGAGGGAGCGGGCCCATCCAGGAAGGCATCCTAAGGGAGGCAGCAGGTTTCATCCTGAATGCTTCACCCTGACCAGGTGAGGGCAGGAAGGAAGTAGCATGCGGAAGAGTTGAGAGGGAGGAACTCTCCTGCAATTCAACAAGAACTGCCCAGTTTCTCTGTGGTGGTCCATGGACCTGGCCCCTGTAGGGACTCCCAGGAAAATGAATCAGTTATTCTAGTGACTTCAGCTCTGTCCCTCCTTTGGAGTAAGACCTTGGCTCTAGAAGCCACTGTTATAATGCCCAGTTCTTAATGAGAGGGAGAGTGTTAACACTAAGATTAGCCTCCCACCCCTCCCTCAACACAGCAGAGACACCAGGACCCTGGAGATTTGGGGGTGATGGGACCTCGCTGAGAGAGTCTGCCACCAAAGACCAAATTTGCAACTTGGCTCCCAGCCTGGAGTACAACTGAGTTCCTGAACACCAGCCTTTCTGCATTCTTTCGCCATCCCCCACTCCCACCTCCACCTCTGCCAGCAATGTCTGAGTTCACGGACACACAGGTCAAAGCCTCTTTTCCTCTGCATGACCCATTGTACTTCTGAGAAATAGGTCAGGCCCCTGATCCAGGGGACTGAATGCCATCCAACCATCTTGTCCTCTGTCATCCCTTCCCCTTCTGCCTTCAATCTTGCCCATTATTAGGGTCTTTTCCAATGAGTCAGCTCTTTGCATCAGGTGGCCAAAGCATTGGAGCTTCAACTTCAGCATTAGTTCTTCCAATGAACAATCAGAGTTGATTTCTTTTGCATCCTAAGTTGCTTTAGTTGTGTCTGACTCTTTGCGAACCTATGGACTGTAGCCCACCAGGCTCCTGTCTCTATGGGATTCTCTAAGCAAGAATACTGGAGTGGGTTGCCATGACTTTCTCCAGGGGATCCTCCCAATCCAGGGATTGAACCCAAGTATCTTATGTCTCCTGCATTGTCAGGGGGGGTTCTTTACCACTAGTGCCATCTGAAAAGCCCTGTATGTTATTATTTGTATCTAATTGAAGCTTCAATTAGATACAAATAATAACATACAGGCCTCTCATCTCTGGCAGACCCCATACGGATGGCTTCATAGCAGCTCCTGACTAGAGCTAACTGAATGTTTGGAAACAGTTGAAGCCAAGTTGACATCCAGGTCCACCACTATCTTGAAGAAGTTGCTTAAATTCTCCATGCCTCTGTTCCCCACTTGTGAAATAATAGTACCCATCTGCCAGAGTTACCTGGCCCAGAGGAAATACTGAATACATTCTGATTAAGTTAATAAAGAAATGAAAGCTGGTATGCCAGTCAGGTTTTTTCAGTCACAAGCAACAAAAGCTCAACCAAGCTACTTCATAAGGAAAGGGTATTTAGCAGCTCCAGTAACTGAAAACTCCAGACATGATAGATAGCTTCAGGTACAACTGGACCCAGGCACTAAACAATGTCCTTTGACCTCTTAGCTCTCTCTTTCTCTCTGTGTCTCTTCTATTTATTGCTCCATCTCTATCTCATCTCATTCTCATCTTCTGCACACAGCCTCCTTCACTTGGTAGGGAGAGAGTGAGGCTACAGACGGCTCCAGCTTACATCATCCCCACTAGTGATTTCAGAGGAAAGAGAGGATGCAAAGATCCCAGAGAAGATCTCTGATTGGCCCAGCCTGGCCACTTGTGTAACCTGGAAGGAGTCCAGTAATGAAAAGCTCCCCACAACCAAAAAAGGTGTACAGAGAGGGTGTTCCCCCAAAGGAGGAGGCTTCTGTTACCAGAAGAGGAGAAAGTGATGCTGGGCGGATACAAACAATATGGAGAGTTTGGATAGTCAGGGATTCCCTACAAGGGAACTAGGCAGTTTCCAGTGTGAGATTGCAGAGGAGGAAAGTATAGAGGAGAGGGAGGAGAAAGATGTAAGAGGGGTGAGGAATAGGAGATGAGGGGAGAGAGGAAAAGTAAGTGGAAGGGGAAAAGGGTAGGGGTATACCTGGACCACACAGTGCTGAAACTCTGGGCTCAGCATCCCTATATGCCCTTCAAAAACCCTATTTGCATGGGAGTAGCCCCACGCTAGCCCCAATCCCCCTTTCCACAAGGTAATCCCATGCCTCTTGCCACAGTGGTTGGTTTATTAATAGATAAACCAGGTCTGAGCCAAGCCATTTCTGTCATTCCTCTGGCCATAGGTATTGGCTCTGAAGTTGAGTCACCCAGCCCACTTGGCTGAGGACTTTGGCTGGATTTCTGGCTAGAAGCCTCTCCCCTTCCATACTAGGAGGTGTGGCTAGAACTGTGCAGCCCTTCAGCCCCCACAAAGGAAGCCATCCTCCAGTCAAAACTAATACCAAGAATGGAAAAGAGTGGAGAGTTGGGAGAATAATTGGGCATCTGGTGAGACTTTTGAGCTTCTGAGCCAAACAACCCTGGAGGCTGACCTGCCAGTGGAGACCCAGAGAAGAGATGACACTGCAGCTCAAATCTGGAGGACTCCACCATAAGACTCCCCCTTGTTTGAGGGAAGTCAGTCTTTTGTTCTATGCAGGCCTTCAGCTGATTGGATGAGGCCCACCCACATTATGAAGGACAATCTGCTTTATTTAAGTTTACTGATTTAAATATTAATCTCATCCAAAAACAGCCTCCCAGAAACATCCAGAATAATGTTTTACCACATATCTGGACACCACAGCCCAGCCAAACTGACACATAAAGCAAACCATCAGAGCATTATTTCCAGATGCCTCTTTCTCAGGTACAGACAAGAAACAAGCCCTCCAGATATAGACAAGAAACAGAGGTCCAGAGAGGCCCAGAGGTCTGTCCAAAGTCACAGAGCAATGCAGCAGCGGAGCCTGGCTGCCTCCATCCTGACTCCCGGGCCAGTGCACTCCAGACAATCCCCTCACTCTGCCAATCCCCTCACTCCTGCCATGGCTCCTGGGAACCCAGGGATAAGATGAGAGCAGGAACCACAAGCAGGCCAACCACACTGCCATCCTGACACACCTGAGTAATAGGCCCCAAGAAGAAATGCTAACTGGCATGGAATTTGCTTATCATTTGCATGCTGTTCTCTGAAGTTCAAAACACATAGATATTCATCAGATCTGACTTGTCCCCCTACAGCCTCTTATCTTCAACCACACCCTCACAGAAGGACCTCAGAGAGCAATGCTTCTGCAGGTTGGTCACCTTTTATTCCTCGCATGTCTACTGACCCCCATCCTAGGGCCACATGGGCCATGGGTCTAGAAGCCCAGGTTTCCTGTCAGGTAGGTTTATTATTATTGTTTATTTATTTTTGGTTTCTCTGGGTCTTCATTGCTACATGCGGGCTTTCTCTAGTTGGGGCAAGCGGGGTGTGCTCTGTTGCCGTACACGGGCTTCTTGTTGTGGTGACTTCTCTTGTTGTGGCTCACAGACTCTGGGCAGGTGGGCTTCAGTGGTTGCCACATGTGGGCTCAGTAATTGTGGCACACAGGCTTCGTTGCTCCGAGGCATGTGAAATCATCCCAGACCAGGGATTAAACCCGTGTCCCTGGAATTGGCAGGTGGATTCCAATCCACTCTACCACCAGGAAAGTCCCTGCCAAGTAGCTAATACACCCCTCCCCATGTGAAATTCACTTTAGGTGGTACCAAATGGACATTTACAAATTTTAATACTCATGCATGCATTTTTGTGTTCTTTGAGTTTATGACTAGGCGATGCTGGTTTCCCATTTATGGTGATGATATAAAGTTTCTCTTTAAACTAAATTTAAGTGTTTTTTTTTTTTTAAGTGAGTCAATGGAAATAGAGTGAGCAAATAATATAACAGGCAGTATGTCGATATGGCCCAAACAGAGATGAAATGACTGAGATTTTAGAAACACTGGACTGATCAAAATGTCTCCTGCCACCATGATGATCCACCCCTACTTGACCTGTTCTCAGCAGAGATGAAGGCCAATGGGACACAGTCCTGTGTGTTGGGAAGACATGTTCATTCCCCTACCTGAGTCTGTCTTGGAGACATCTGGCCTTGGAACCATGTCATGTCCAGACACCTTGCCCCAGAACCCAGGGAAAGGGTCCCAGAACAATTCTTGGGACCCAGTATCTACCCAGGACCCACTTCCTCTCATGCCTCTTAGAAGGGGAGACATTTTTCCCCATCTAGACCACTCACCATCATGGAAATAAGTCATTTCTCCACAGAAAAATGCCTTCAAGGTAATTAATATCACAGCCATTTAATTCAGCAGTAATACCCTCACCGTTAATAAGCTAGCTAAGAGTTCTGCTTGAAATTAATAACTTGCAAATGACCCAAGAGCCCTGGTTCCCTACCTTCCTTTTTTAAACAAAAAAAAACACACAGAGAATTTCAATAGAAAAGCAATTTTCATTTATGAGCCAGTATCATTATTCATAACTGGAGAATTTGGAGAACTGTATGGAGTAAAAGCCTTTTCCACTTAATTAGAATCTTGAACATCACAGGAAAAGGGGAGAGACCACATCTAGTACAGGAGACAAGGAGGCAGGAAATATGAATCAAAAGGAAGAAAATCTCTCCCGTGTAACTGCAGGTTCGCACAGCCGGGTGAGGAACAGGACTCAGCGTCTGCATCTATTGCAGCAAGAAAATCCGGGGCTTGCTGTCACATCCAGGGCCGAGGCTGGCATGTCACAGCCATGTTCTCAAGACCCAAGCACTAAAGTCTAATCTTAAAAGCTACAAGGGACGAACTTACCTGGTGGTCCAGTGGTTAAGACTCAGAGCTGCCAATGCAGGGGGCGTGGGTTTCATCTCTGGTCAGGGAAGTAAGATTCCACATGCTATGTGGCCAAAAAGATTAAAATATATATATATATGTATACAAGTGAAGCTGGAAGGGAGTGCACAGAGGCAGTGAATGCAGAAGAAGAGGTGAGAGTAGAGGTTTGGGGAGAGAGGCTTGGAGGCAGGAGGGATGGAAGAGGAGAAAACTGTCCCGTCCTTCCCCCAAGACTGAGGTCCAGCCTGTGGCTCATCCCTCATGGCCACCTCATCTATGTTGCTGTGCACAGGCTTCCTCTAATTGCAGCGAGCAGGGGCTACTGTTGGTTGCGGTGTGTGCAGGTTTCTCGCTGCGGTGGTTTCTCTTGTTGCAGAGCACAGGCTCTAGGGACCGCAGGCTTCAGTAGTTGTGGCACACAAGCTTTAGTTGCTCTGTGAATACTACATATTTTTGTACAGGTGAGGAGGTGAGGCTCAGTGAGGTGAAGGGACCTGCTGCAGGGTCACCAAGCCAGCGAGTGGCTGGGCTGCAAAGAAAGTCAAGTCCCTTTGATTGCATGCAAGGCTGAGTCATCACGGTCAATGGCCCCTTCATTTGCACAGCAGTCCTGCTGGGTTCATCCTCCCCTCCACTCTCTCTAAAACCTCCCAGCCTGCTGATAAAGCAGGCATAATCATCACACTTCACAAATTTGGAAACGGAGGCTCAGGCAAGCTGAGGGCAAGCCTGGCTGAGGCTAGGATTTCAATCCAGATCTTGGACTCAAACATCAGGAACAATGCTAGTTGAATCCAAACACATCAACTTCAACTGAACCCTGGGAGCAGCGTCTGGGCCTTCAGCTGCCTGGAGGTCTCGGTCTCACCTCCACTCCATCCCCTAGAGCTTGGAGAAAACATGTCAGAAATATCATTGACATAATCAACTCAGTCCAACTGGGTTCATGGCACCAGCAATGAGTTTCTCTTTAGAGTGTTTCCATGAACTGTACTCTGCTCTAAAGCCTTCACCTCAGTTAACACACTCTAGTGAGTAGACACCATTCTCCTCCCTTTAGAAGGAGGGAAACTGAGGCATGGAGAGGTCAGGCAACAAAGTCACACGGCCAGTCAGTGGCTCAACCTCCAGAGGCCTGGTCATAACCACTAGGGGACACTACCCTTGCACTGATATTAACACCAGTGAGGCCAACAATAGCTAAATGCTCATTTGTTGTTTAGTCACTAAGTTGCGTCCAACTCTTCTGCAACTCCATGGACTATAGTCCACCATGGTCCTCTGTCCATGGGATTTCCCAGGCAAAAATACTGGAGTGGGTTGCCATTTCCTTCTCCAGGGGATCTTCCTGACCCAGGGATCAAACTCATGACTCCTGCATTGGCAGGCACATCCTTCACCATTGAGACAGCAGGGAAGCCCAAATGCTCATTTAGCACTGTTCTAAGTGACCAGTCCTCATAAAGATCCCTAAGGAAGGTGCTATGGCCATCCCTCACTGTATCAGTAAGAAAATGAGGGCACAGAGAGGTAGAATGGCTTCCCCAATGTCACGCAGCTTGGAGGAGGCTGAGTTGGGATTTGAACCCAGAAAGTAAAGTTCTGAGATCTGTGTTTTTAGCTCCCTCCGTCCTGTGACAGTGACAAGGGAACCCTGGAGTCATCCTGTAGCTTCACCCAGGCTGCCCATCATTTCTGGCCTCATCACCCCCTCCCTCCCCTCTGAGCTCTAGCTCCCCTGCCCCCACCTTGCCCAATGGGCTGGGGGACACAGCACCCATAGGATCCCGCAGACGAGCCCTCCTCCTGCTCCCACAGGAGCCCCCTTGGCCACCACCCTCCCATTAACTGCCCTTGCTGTCCCATCTCCCAGTTTGAGCCCTAAGGGCTAGATAAGACTTGGAATGTCCCACCTCTAAAGATCTGGCAAGCCATCTCATCTACTCTTATACCCATTCTACAGGTGGGGAGACCAAGACCCCACAGGGGATGACCTGACATATTCAAGATCACAGGCACCTCACTCCCTGCTGGACTCAGGCAGCCTGATTCATGGGCCTCTAGTGCCCACCCCAAGAGCCAGCACCCTCCTTTCATCTCCAGGCACTGGCTTAGAGTGACACGTCCTGATGAAACTCCAGGAACAGCTCTCAGCTCCAAGATGCTCCATCAGCTGGTAGGCCCGGGTCCCTGTAGGGGTCACATACCACCCGTGGACGCAGGACAATCACCATAGCAGGCTGAGATGTGGCCTGGGCTCAGCAACTGCTGTCACTTCTGATTGCATGTGAGACATGTCCCTCTGTCCCTCTGGGGGGCAAACGGGGGTGCTGCAAACGGGGGTGCCCCCCTCTGGGGGGCAAATGGGGGTGCTGCAAACAGGAATCAGCTCCTTGTCCCTTTTTAAAAAAAATTTTTATTGGAGTACAATTGCTTTACAATGGTGTGTTATTTTCTGCTGTATAGCAAAGTGAATCAGCCATATGTTAATACATATCCCTCATTTTTTGTATTTCCTTGTCCCTTCTGAGGAACGATTTCTTAGGCAGTGGTTCCCAAATGTCAGCTTATGAATCAGCTACATCAGAATCACATCTCAAAAATAGAGCTTCTCAGGCCTCACTCACAGATCAAGGAAAAGCCCCAGGAATTGGGATTTGAAAAGCCTCCTGTTCCCACTCAGCCTACTCTGGCCAGTGAGCTTGGGAACCACTGTTCAGGACACTTCATTCACAAAGGGTCAAACATGGGGGCATCTTAAGGACCCTCTAGTCCAGCCCACCCATTGTACAAATGGGAAAACTGAGGCTCATGGAGCTTGTCCTGAGACACAGAGTGACTCAGTGATGGTGCTCTGACTCAGACCCAGGTGTCCTGCCTCCCAGACTGGGATGCTTGCTCTTCTAGGCTAGCTGCAGAAATAGCAGAAAAGTCCTTCTAGCTCAGGGCTGGAGGCCATGCTTTGTACGGAGCAAAACTGTCATAGAGAATTGTTGGATGGAAATTGAAGAGCGTTGAACTGGAGACAGACAGTGCCTGATTTTGCTCATCTGTCTCCCTTCTATGTGGTCCTGATGAAACTTATTCACAATGCTCTGTGAAGCACAAACACACATCACACCACACACACACACTGGAGGGTGTGTGACTGGACCAGGCTACCCAGAGTTCTTATCCCCCTGGTCTCTGTGCCCTCTTCTCTTGGATCTGTGAGTAACAAACTATGTTTTCAATGGTAAATATCTCATGATCTCTTGGTCTCACCACACCTAAATAATGATACAACTGTACTTTTAAAGGAAATCAACCTTGAATATTCATTGGAAGGACTGATGCTGAAGCTGAAGCGAAAGTACTTTGGCCACCTGATGTGAAGAGCTGGTTCATTGAAAAAGACCCTGATGCTGGGAAAGATCGAGGGCAGGAGGAGAAGGGGGCGACAGAGGATGAGATGGTTGGATGGCATCACTGACTCAATGGACATGGGTTTGAGCAAATTTTGGGAGATGATGACAGACTGGGAAGCCTGGCATGCTGTAGTCTAATTTCCATCCAAAAATTCTCCATGGGGTCACAAAGAGTCAGACACGACTTAGCGACTGAACAACAAAATACTTTCAAACACTCTCTGAGCCTCAGCTTCCCTGTTTATAAGCTGGGGATGCATCCATCCACCCTGCCTCACAGGATCTCAGCAGGAGCCAGATGTGATAATGCTGTCAAGAGCCTGGAAATTATAGAGGGCTCAGCAGACAAGAAGAGGCAGGTCCAAACCCAGAGACAGTCCTTTGAGGATGCACCATCAGCTTGCCTCTGCATGACACCTCTTTGGAACAGGTTGGGCCAGAATGATCAGCCCCCTCTCCGGATAGGTACACTGAGGCACCGCGAGGTCAAGGACTCATCCAAGGACAGGCTGCTTGTTCTTCAAAGATTCAAGACTTGAAATTGAGAAAGGAGAGGAAGAGTAATCCAGGCCAGCAGGAGTTAACCAAGGAGAGGGTCTTGAAGGAGGTGGAGCATCATGTTGAGAGACACATGGTGCCCATGTGCACACGCATACACACACCCAGGTATGCACACACGTGTTCACACCTGCTCTTGCTGCCAGCCCAGGCAGAATTAAGAATGTAAGCCGTCTCTGTATGTGGACTTTAGAAAAATGGTACAGATGAACCTATTTGCAGGGCAGGAATAGAGACACAGATGTAGAGAATGAATGTGAAGACACAGTGGGGAAAGGGGCGGGTGGAACGAACTGGGAGATTAGGATTGACATATATATATATTCCCATGTGTAAAACAGACAACTACTGGGAACTTGGTATATAGCACAGGGAGCTCAGTTCAGTGCTCTGTGATGACCTAGATGGGTGGAATTCAGAAGCTGGAGGGGGATCCAAGAGGGAGGGGATATATGTGCACATAACTTTGGGCTTCCCAGATAAAGTTAGGGGTAAAGAACCCACTTACCAATGCAGGAGACATAAGAGATGCAAGTTCAATCCCTGGGTTAGAAAGATCCCTTGGAGGAGGAAATGGCAACCCACTCCAATATTCTTGCCTGGAGAATCTCATGGACAGAGAAGCCTGGTGGGCTTCAGTCCATAGGGTTGAAAAGAGTTGGACATGAGTGAAGCGACTTAACACACATAGTTGATCTACTTCACTGTACAACAGAAACTAAGACAGCATTGTAAAGCAATTATACTAAAAAAAAAAGAGAGAGAGAGAGAGTGTATACTTGAGGACTAGCTAGACAATTATCCTGTCAATCCCACTTCTAATGTCTTCCTCCTTGTCCTTGGACAAAACTAGGAATCTCTTTTATTTTTTATTTTTTGGGGAATCTCTTTTAGGTTCACAATTCAGCCCCCTCTCCAGCTGGCACTGTTTCCATGCCTCCTACATGGCCCCTCCTCACCCCACGAGTTTCCATCACAGCCCTCTCAGCCCAGTGAAGCCTGACAAATCCTTCTTGCAAACATGTATGTCTCAGGCTCAGCATAACCTCCCAAAATAAAATAAAAACAAGTTTGAAGTGCCTCCAGATAACTCAAAGTGTTCCGCTCATAGCAGCGTTAACAACATCTGCTTTCTTCCCAACAGTGCAAACATTTCTTGTCCGTGGTAACCATTCAGGCCAAGTCCAAGGACAGCCAGAGAAGCCTGTTGCCCCAAACACCCCAGATAACTGGACCACAATGAATAGATTCCCCCTACCTTCTCACCCAGAGAGTGCTGGGAGTCAGAAGAAGGAAGACAGCTGGTCTCTTGTGCAGACAGAGCATGATAAGAACAATCATAGGAACTGTCAGTGTCACTTACTATGGGCCAGGCACTGTTCTAAGCACTTTGCCTACATTAGCTCATTTAGTCCTCATTCCAACTCTGTGACACAGATATTATTATTGTGCCATTTTACAGATGGGGACATTTGCAGAAACAGACCATCTAACAACCCAGGATCAGCATCCTCTCATGGCAATCATTGCTGGAGCATAAAAATGGCTGCCCCTCAAGGTGGGCGTGCATACTCCACTTTGCCACAGTCCTCACCACCCCCTGTTGTATCACACTTTGTCTGCCTGGCTCATTTAAGTTACTTGCTCCACCCCTGCATGTGTCTGGGTTTCAACTCCGACACCGTACTGTCTCCTCCCCTGTGCTTCCTCCACCCTCATCCAAAGAGTCAGGATCTTAGACCTGAAGATCTGAAATAAGTTCCACCCTTCCCCTTCCTTTAGACTGACTCCTCCAGGAAGCCTTCTTTGTTTAATCATCAATTCTGCAGGTACCTGAGGTGAAAGGATTCCTGCAGGTCATCTTTTTGCTTCTCTGGTGGCTCCATGGTAAACTATCCATCTGCCAATGCAGGAGACATGGGTTCAATCCCTGGGTCAGGAAGATCCCCTGGAGGAGGGCATGGCAACTCACTTCGGTATTCTTGCCTGGGAAATCCCCTGGACAGAGGAGTCTGGTGGCCACAGTCCATGGGGTCACAAAGAGTCAGACATGACTTGGCAACTAAACAATGACAACCCATCAGTTATACGTGAGAGACTGGGTAGAAAAGAGCCATGAAACACTGCTCCCTGCCTGTCCCATCACCCATCCCCGACCCACTAACATGGTCTCAACTCTCATTCCTCCCCATGGCAGGGGAAAAGGGCTGGTGCTGTTCACAGGCTTATTTTATAAATGAAGGAACTGAGGCAAGACTCTGAGTCCCTCTTTGCAACATACAAGGCAGCTCTCAGGTCCCAGGTTTCCCTTGCCACCCAGCAAAGGCTATTTTTCCCCTCATCACTCTTCCCCTTCTGACTCTTCTGTTAGTTCCTCAGCTCTAGGATCAAGTCTGGGTCCTCCTGGCATTCTCCTGGCCACAGGCCTCCAGGGGCCCAAGCCTGGAGCTCCCACTGAGCCTCCTCCCCTGATACTCAGGCCCTCTATTCTGCCTCCCCCATTTACAGTCACCCCAGCCCCTCTTTTCCCATGTTCTCCTCTCCCCTTTGCACAGCCCTCCACAGGAGCCAAGGAGGGACTCTGGGACATCGCTGCCATCATTCCCCTGGCTGGCCCTCCCTCCCAGGGCCCCAACCACTTGAGAGACACCCCCTGTTCTGGGGTTGGTGGTGGAGCCTCGGGCCCATCCAGGATCATCATTTCTTCAGAGCCTTTGAAGCACAAGCCCTGGCAGATCACTGATCTCCCGCTCTGTCTTCCTCCCCTGGATAGTGCCTGTCTCTGGAGCCCCCCAGCATCTCCCAGACAGCTGTGCAGGTCGCACACAGCACCCTCTGCCCCGAGCAGCCACATGCTGCAGTCCTAATTGTCGCTCACTAGGCATCACGGCACGTCCCTCACGTCCTGCCCTGTGCAGCTGCCAACTGGAGAGAGTGCCGCCGTGGTCTGTCACTCCTGCAGACAGGAGCGGGGGGCGGGGCGCGGTATGGGGGCCTCTCCCCACCCCCACTGAGCACCCCCACCACCATCACCAGGCCTCTAAATGCCCTCAAGCAACTGGGGGTGGACCTCAGGGACTGGGAGAAAAGGTCCCCCCAGCTGGGGAAATCTCACTTGGCTGTAATTAAACTCTGCCACCATGCTGGCGGCAGACAAAAAGGAACCCATAATGGGATTAGAATTGTCATAAATTAAAATCATAAATTCAATAAATGCCTTATCGGCCTCCCTCTGGAAACAGCTGGCCTACAGCGACCGGCTCTGATAGGCATAATGGAGACGCTGCGGGAAGACGGGTCAGTGCAACCAGGCGGGCAGCAGGCGGGGAAGACTCTGGCCCAGCTGCCAGCCCAAGCTGACAGGGCCTGGCCAGGGGACCCTTCTCCAGAGAACCTCCCATGAGGGCAGATCACAGCACCTGGTAGTGCTTCAGAACCAGCCGAGGCTCCTTTTTACCCCCACAACTTAATGCAGCCTGGCTCTTCACCAACTTCCCACTTTAAAATCTGCTGACACATGCCTCTGCCACCCACCGCATGGGCATCCATAAAATGACCTCTGGCCTCAAATGTGTGATGTGATAGAAGGACATGCTTTTTATGCTTTTTTACTGTCGTAAAAAGTCACCTAATGCAAAACATAGTATTTTAACCATATTTAACTGTGCAGTTCAGTGGCACTAAGAACACTCACATTGTTGTGCAACTCTCACCATCGTCAACTCCTGAATTTTTCACCTTCCTAAACTGAAACTGTCTCCATTGAACACTAACCCCCATCCCCCCAACCCGTCCCTGGCATCTACCAGTTCTCTTTCTGATTCTATGAATATGACTATTAAAAGGGCATGCTTTGACACAGTCAAAGGACTTCCCTGGTGGCTCAGGCGGTAAAGCGTCTGTCTACAATGCGGGAGACCTGGGTTCGATCCCTGGGTCGGGAAGAGCCCCTGGAGAAGGAAATGGCAATCCACTCCAGTACTATTGCCTGGAAAATCCCATGGACAGAGGAGCCTCGTAGGCTACAGTCCAATGGGTCGCAAAGAGTCGGACACGACTGAGCGGCTCCACTTGACACAGTCAAGTCCTGGGTTCGGAATCCCAGCTGCAGCACAGGCCAGTGGCGTGCTCTCTGAAAGATATCTGCATTCAGGATCATCTAGCTGCTGGTAGTTACAGAGTTCCGAATGAGCGCCAGCTTCTGTGCTCACCGATGGGGGAAACAGCAGTGAGCAAGACACACAGGTCACGGAGCTGGCATTCTAGTGGGAAAGACAGACACATGCAGGTTTCGCATGTGTTGATCATCAATTCTGCAGATGCCTGAGGTGAAAGGATTCTGACATTACTATGATTATCCTTGTCAACAATTTCAGGAATTGTTGTTTTGTCACTGAGTCATGTCTTATTCTTTGCGATCCCATGGACCTTAGCCCACCAGGCTCCTCTGTCCATGAGATTTCCCAGGCAAGAATACTGGAGCGGGTTGCCATTTCCTTCTTCAGGGAATCTTCCCAACCCAGGGATCAAACCACGTCTCCTGCATTGCAGGCAGATTCTTTACCAACTAAGCCAGGAGGACCACCAAGGGGAAGCCAAGGAGACCCAACCAAGTTGAGAAAGGGGATGTGCAGGGAGAGAAGGTCTTTGTGAAGAACTAAAGCTGGAGCTGAGATCTGAAGGATACCTCAAGGTGGGGGTTAGTGTTAGTCACTCAGTTATGTCTGACTCTTGGCAAACCCATGGACTGTAGCCCACCAGGCTCCTCTGTCCATGGAATTCTCCAGGCAAGAGTACTGGAGTGTGTTTCCATTCCCTTCTTCAGAGGATCCTCCTGACCCAGGGATCGAACCCAGGTCTCCTGCACTGTAGGCAGATTCTTTACCGTCTGAGCCACCAAGACTGCTAAGATGGTGGGAAAGAGCTCCCAGTGCAAGGAAGAGTGTGTGCAGAGTAGCAGGGGATCCTAAATTTTCAGGATATGAAGTTTATACAACTTGGGTGGGAGGTGGGGGATTTTTACAAAATAATGCAAAATAGCACTCTTCATTCAAAAGAATGCAAATTCAGGTGTGAAAGTTAATGTTTATTTAGAAAGAAATATAGTGAAATAAAGTTAATGTTTATTTAGAATGAAAAAGTATAACTTACATGTTTTTAAAGCTGACAAATACCACAAACATTCCAAAATCCGGGGGCGGGGGGAATTTTTTTTGTTAACTGCCTAGTACCTCTGTAACAGTTTCTTACATTTTTGGCTACATACTGTTGGATTCCCCCTTCACATGTCAAGACTTTGGAATCTCATTTTCAAGAGAGAAGACAGAAAGATAATTCCTTCAGCATGGTTAAATAAAATGCACACACACGTATATATTAATCTATACACAAAAGAGAGTTTGTTCATATGGAATGCATAAAAACAAGCTTACACACAGACACACTCATTGTCTGTAGAGCTGATACAGGTTTATGTCCTACTGTTATCTACAGAAAATGGTCCCCCCAAAGATGTCTATGCCCCAATCCCCACAACCAGTGAACGTTTGGTTACATGGCAAATGGGAACTAAGGCTGCAGATGGAATTAAGGTTGCTGATCAGCTGACCTAAAATAGGGAGACTGTCCTGGATTATCCAGATGGGCCCAATGTAATCCCAAGGGTCTTAGAGGTGGAAGAGGGAGACAGATGAGAGAACCAGAGAGATGGCAGCATGAGAAGAACTCGGCCCAGTGTAGCTGGAGGAAGGGGTCACAAGCTAAGGGATGCAGGCATACCCTAGGAGCTGGAAAAGCAAGGAAACAGATGTTTCTCTGAAGCCATAAAGGAATGCAGCCCTACCCATACCTGGATTTTAGCCCTTGATTCAATCCCTGGTCCAGGAACTAAGATCCCATATGCTGCATGGTGTAGCAAAAAAAAAAAAAAAAGAATCCCAGGAAGAGGACATAGAGGCTGGGGAGTGGGGGAGGATGGGGAGGATGCTATATAAGTAGGACAGATTGAAGGTGGGGCTTGAGGAAGTGGCAATGTTAGGGAGACACCAAGCTTCTGGCTCAAAGACTGGATGATTCAAAGAAGCAGTGGCGGGTGTGGGGGCTCCAGGAGAGAGATCCTGTGTGCCCACCTCCCCATCCCATACCCCCCGCCCACAGGACAAAGAAGGGAAATCACTCCTGACTTCCCCTGCAGCCCCCCAAACCCCACATTCAAAAGAGACTGAGAACTTCCCTCTGCATTAACGCTACCAAGCAACCCAGTGCCTCAGCCCAGGAGGCAGAGCAAAAGTCTTGCAGAAAGAGAAACGGGGCTCTCTCCTCATGAACCACGCAGCTTTTCAGGCTCACTCAGGAGCCCACCCATTCCTAAGCCCAGTGCTCACCACCACCTCTCACGCCCCCGCCCCCCAACCCTCTTGGGGTCTCCATTCCCCGACCTCCACTCTCAAACCAAGCCCAGAGTCATTGCTGGTGCTTATTAAGCCACTAATTAATTGAATTTTTCCCCCTCATTGCATGCTGTTAATTAGTTTCTTGTAGTAACAGAGACTATTATTCTTGGAAGTAATAACTTGGTTCAGGAGGCAGTTTTAATGTTACTTATAATTGCTGGAGGGGGTGGGGGCTTGGGCTCAGGTGGGCGGGACTAATTCAGGAAAGGAAGGGAGTAAAGCAGACACAATTCTCTTGCCTAAAAGATGACTTTTTCATTTGTCTTAATAGTGCCCTGCCTTTTCCAGTTTTCTCCAAAGAAACACATTATTTTTATAATATCAAAAGAAAAAAACTTAAGGCAAGGAAGGCCTTAGAGTGTCTAGAAAAATCGTGCCTGGGAGAACGAAGCCACAGAGTGCTGGACTGGGGGGCCGGGGGCAGTGGGCTCCCTTTGCTCCCACAGCTTCTGTTCCAGGCTGTCCTTTCTGTCCCCTCCCCATGATCCCGCAGTGAGTCAGCCCCAAAACCAGGGTGCAAATTCAAGGCTCTGCCTCGGAGCCCAAGGACCTAACACTGATTCAAGCTGAGCTACAAAGAGAAAATCGCTGGGAGCCATGTGTGCCCCAGATCAGGAATCATGAGGCCACAGTGAGGAGATGACAAATAAAAACAACCAAGGGGACTTCTCTGGTGGTCCAGGGGTTAAGGCTTTGCCTTCCAATGCAGGGGACATGGGTTCAATCCCTAGTTGGGAACCAAGATCCCACATGCCACAGGGCAACTAAGCCTGTGCACCACAACAAGAGAAGTCTGAGCTTCTAGATAAAGATAACTAGATAAAGAAGCCCACACGCCATAATGAAAAGCCTGCATGTGCTGCAGTGAAGACCCAGTGTAGCCAATTTTTTTAATAAAAAATTAAATAAATAAAAGCATCCAAAATTGCAAAGTCCCTCCATCTTCGTGGAGCTTGCATTTTAGCAAAATAAACAAAGAAAGAAGAAAAACAGAAAATAAAAAGAGAAGATCACAGGTGCAGAGAAACATACTGGAGATAGGATGGCTGGGGTCTCCTAGAGGAGACGCCATTTAAGCTGCAAACAGAAGAATGAAGTGGGGGGAAAACCAAGCATAAAAAAAAAGGTCTTCTAGAGGACGAGTCTGTGTTTATCCCTGAGGAGGGGCCTCAGTGCACTCCCCCCACCACCAGATTCCTGCTTGTCCGCAGAGCCCTGCAAAAAGCTATCACTCACACCAATAAAAGCACCCGTTAACCTTGAGTCAGCCCTCAATTAGCCACAAGGTCTTAACTCCATCATTAGCCTGGGGGTTAGAGGGGAGGGCAGTGGGAACCGCATCTGATTCCCAAAATGACCTGTGATGTTGCGAAGCGGCCAAATAGAGGCTGACAACTCCTCACTCCTCAACAGGAATTCATTTTGCTCTTCCTCAGTTCTCCCAGGATGAAGAGGCCACTTACTGGCAGGAGGAACATCCTTGGCAGCTCCAATATGATGTCCATCCTTTGCTACTGCGGCAGGGGACAGTATTGGGCAAGGTGCCTAGGGGCACTAGTATGCAGATAAATGCTTAACAACCAGCTCTCCAAAGGGGAAGAGCCCTGATTTGCAGCATCTGTCAATTTCTATGTTGTCAATACCCTGGCCAATTTCAAACTACCAAGCTGACGTCACTGAACAGAGATGGAGACTGGGGTGAGTCTGCCTGGCACACCACTGCTTTAGGCATGACCCCTCTGCAAGTCTCCCCATCTGCAAAATGAAGATTAAATGAGATCATGGTAAATAACCATCACCCTTGAGAAGCGGCAACAGAGGTTGGTGCTGATAAAGCAGGGGTTCCCTTCTTTCACCCAAGGAAAGCAGAGGAGTCCTGGCACAAAGTTGAGAAATATCACCGAGCATTTAGGGATTGAATATCTTGTTGAACCATCTGGGTAGAGATGAGGTGGGGTAGGTTTGCAGGGGAGGGGGCAGGAAAGAGAACATAGAATCAATTTCCACCCCCTGCCAAGCTCAGTGCAGAGTTTCACCAGCTGGGTGGTAGCAGAGGGAAGGAAAATGTAGCACAACTTAGGGTCCCCAGGATGGGGACCAGGCTTGGCTGGTTACACTCTATGCCCAGTCCCCAGCCCAGGGCATAGCAGGAAACACGGCTGTTCAATAAATGTTTGCCAGATGAGCTAATGAATGAATCCCAGCGTTCTCTCCAAGTGGGGGATGGGAGTCTTTCCCCGCTCTCTCTCAGTCCACACACATGCCTGAATTGTGGCTCGGGCTCTGGAACGGATCACCAGGCAAGCCCTCCACCCCTACGCAGGACCCTGGGGTCTGTGGATGGGCCTGTGGAGCTGCATGAGAGCAGGTTAGAGACAGCCTATGATTCATTGCAGCAAATGCCCAGAAAATAAATATCACACTGCCCTAGCCCTTCCCATTGCAGCCTCTAATATCGTTTCCGCGGGAAGAGGCCTTATTATTCAGTGCCTGTGGTGACAGCCAGCGAGTAAATCAGTGACCTGGAGATTGCTCCCTGGGGAAATTGGATGTGGCTTCTGGTGATGGCCGCTCTGCAGGTGCTGCGTGGGAGGAGGAGGGATCATTTGGGGGCAGGAGTCAGGGCGGGGTTTTCACAAGGAGAGAAACTCCCTGCCCATCTTCCTGCTTCCCACGAAGCTCACCTGATTGGGAACTCCACCCCACCCTGTGAGGTCACTCCCCAGGTTCTCACTGGATTGGGAGTACCCCCACCACACCCCCATGGTGTCACTTGCCTTCCTGGGACAGAACCAGCTCACAGACAGAGGCACAACTCAAAAGCAACATCCTGTGGTCTTCTGGGCACTAGTCCTTCCCAGAGCCTTCCCCCAAGCCCTAAACCCTATACCAGTATCCACTCTTCCAGGCTGGAGTGGGCGGGAACCCAATCCACCAGTTACAATGATGAGAGATCATATCTGTTTCCCCAGTGTTGACACCTAATTCTTTACTGTTTGCCTGGCACATAATAGCCCCTCAGTAAATATTTGTTGAATGAATAGATGAATAAATGAAGGCCCAAAGAAATGGTTACAGAACAGAACAGGCATGTGTGTGCATTTTTCATCTATATCTCTGCATTGTTATGTTCCTAATCTTTTCAAGGACGCACCACCACTTTTCATCACAGCAGCTGTATAATGTGCCAGGTCACACTCATTTCTAGTTTCTGACTTTAAATTCTTCTTAGTTTTTCTTCCTTTCCTCCAACTATCATAATGACACTACTCTGCAGTCCTCTTCCCCCATCCAGATGGTGGGCATCATGAGCATGGGCCCTGTGTCCACTGACCTCCTCCAGCAACATGTCTTCCTACATCCCAGCAGGCCCCCATGGGACAGATTTCATGGTCAGTCAGATGCTAAGCTAGTCAAGGAACTACTTTGGGGGCAGAGGGCTTTCCTGTTGCCTTGACATTTCAGTGGAGAAGTAAAAGTTCTGGGCACAGTACCCACAGAGCCACGAACTTGGTGAAGATTAAAGGCCCAGTTCCAAGCTCTCCCCAAGGTCAGCAGGATACAACAGCGCCAGCTCCACTACCTGCCGCTCTGGCAAATCTTTCTCCTAATTATACCTGAATTATGCAAATCAATACCAATGTCGATATAGGATTTCCTCTAACAAGTCAAGAACATGCAAGAAGTAAAGACGCAGGGAGACGGAAATCTATCTAATTAGGAGTGAGTTTCTCTCTTTCCCTTGGCTGTGCTAATAAATGGTTGCACGACAACCCCAGAGAAGCGGTCAGTGGGTAGAGCAAAGCAGGGCAGAGGGCAGACAGAACATGAAGATGGGGTGTGAGCTAGAGGGGAGAGGACTGGGAGACTGTGGTCACACTGAGAGCACGTTGGATGTAGCATCAGTCACAAACAAAAATGGGATTTTGGAGTCTCTCTTTCCATCAAGCAGTTTAAAATCCACCAAAGCTGGGAGTTGGGGGCCCAGGAACACAGAGAAGGCATAGTCTCTTACCTCTGGAGACATGGACTAAGAAAGAGAGAGAGAGACAGAAGGAGGAAAGAAGGAGGCGAGGGGAAAAGAAAGAAAGAGGGAGGGAGGGTTTTCATACAGTGAACTTTTGCTGTGTGCCTCTGAGAAGCATTGTACCTCCAGACTCTCATTTAACCCTCAACACTTTGAGTTAGGTACTGTTATGACCCCATTTCAAAGATGCAGACCGTGAGCTCAGAGAGGTGAAATGTCCTGCCAAGTTTCCATGGCTGTAAGCAGAGTAAAGAGTTTAAGTGCTCAGTCGTGTCCGACTCTGCGCAACCCCATGGACTGTAGCCCATCAGGCTCCTCTGTCTATGGGATTTTCCAGGCAAGAATACTAGAGTGGGTTGCTATTTCCTCCTCCAGGGGATCTTCCTGACCCAGAGATTGAACCCATGTCTCCTGCAATGCAGGTGGATTCTTTACCCGCTGAGACATTGGGGAAGCCTGTAAGCAAAAGGCTGGAGCATCAATTCTTCTTGTCCTATCACACTTATTGCTTCATTATATGCAACTGGGGCTCAAAGGCAGAATGTGGGCAGGTGGAGAGCTGCCTTTGGAGGGGTGGAAGAGAGGACAAGCACACCTATCTTGAAGCCGTAGGAGCCTTAGGCCTAGGTACCCCCTCCAGCAGACCCTTCTGGCAAGGAAGAAGCAACAGGGCCTGAGTTTATCATGAGGGCTGGCTTAACTCCCTTTGCAGTTTATGCTCAATCATTTTATTATAGCTTGTCTGCTCCAGGTAGACTGGAACACACTTGACAAGTAATTTATATACTCCATGATCAAACATCCTCCAAGCTGATGGCCCAGCATGAGGCACTATAGTATAGTGGCTAAGATCTTGGCCTCTGGAAGCAGACTGTGTCTATCCACTGGCTTATAACAAGTTACTCTCCATACCTCAGTTTTTCCACCTCTAAAATGGGGCTGATGACAGTGCTTGATACATACTAGAAACTATGTTAGCTGTTGTTATTGCTCAAGGCAGGGCACCAGGTCTCAAGATGACCGAGACACCATCTCTATACTTGAGGAGCTCATAATATAAGAAGAATAGGGAAAAGACAGTGCTGTGGTAAGTCAATTACAGCAGTAAGCAAAGGGGCCGTGGGAGACCAGGAAGGAAGCCCTTAACTCTGCCTTTGGGGAGGCATGTTATAGTCAGGGAAGGCTTCCTGGGAGTGGTGACAGTAGGTGATGGTGGTTTAGTCACTACTTGCAACCAGTTTAGTCCAATTCTTGCAACCCCATGGGTTGTAGCCTGCCAGTCTCCTCTGTCCATAGGATTTTCCAGGCAAGAATACTGGAGTGGGCTGCCATTTCCTTCTCCAGGGGATCTTCCCAATCCAGGGATCGAACCTGGGTCTGTTGCATTGCAGGCGGATTCTTTACTGACTGAGCTATGGTGTTTGCAAGCAGAGGGCTCAGCCTGTCCAAAGGCCTGGAGGCATTCAGAAAATCTGCAGCAGGCAGCAGCAGGAGCTAAAGCTGGAGAAGTGGGAGGGGCCTTGCCTCCCATAGATCATGACCACCCATCTAAGAGGTTGAGATTTCATCCCAAAGTGCCAGGGAGACCCTGAAGAGAGGCAGGATGAGCCTTGAACTTTGGAAGTATTGCTGTGCATTTGAGTGAAGGCTGGAGAAGAGGTGTAGAGGAGGCAAGGCAGGAAGCTGAATCCTAGCACCCAAGCCCCCAGCTGCTAGCTCCCAGCCAGACTTCCCTCTGGGGGGCCCTGTGGGAGCCTGAGCTCAGTGGGACTGGGGAAGTTATTAATCGCTCCACGACGCCGCAGGCCATGGTCCATTTGCTGCTTTTCTCGGTCTGTTTTGAAACTGTGAAATGAGCCCCAGTCTTCAAGGCGGCCGTAATAACCATCCCGATTCTGACATTTAAATTACAGATGGCATTTTCAATTAAACAGGCGCTCTCAGCAGGTTTAATTTAGCTATCAGTTCTGGTCTGTTCTTTAAGTGCTAAAAAAAAAAAAAAAAAGCCAGCAGTGAATTCTAGGTCTCTTTCCAGGAGGAGGGAGGGTCTCTGAAATGTGACATAACTTTCATCTTCTGGCTCTCATGGGGACTCGTGAAGCCTTCTGTAAACAGTCACACTCCACTGAATTCACCCTTGTGCACTCCCAGAGGCACTCACAAAACTACACACACACACATAGACTCCCAGCTACAAATCCAGTGGCTATGAGGGCATCGTTGAAACAAGTGTGGAGGAGCTTGTGGCCTCTCCTATCTGATTAAAAAAAAAAAAAGGCAAGAGATTCATGAACCAGACAAACTTGGACTGAGATCTTTGCTCTACCACTAACTTGCTGTGTGACCTGGACCAACTTACTTAACTTTGCTGAGTCTCTATTTTCTCAGTTGTAAAATGAGAATAAAGATGAGACCAAGTTGGAATAAGTATTAAAGTGTCCAGCACTGGTGCTGGCTGATATAAGTGCCAATAATCCTTGTGCCTCTCCTTTCTTCTTCCCTTAGTTAGACTGTCACCCATAACTTGGAGCTCTCCCAGTTAAGATTTCCATCCCTTGGGTCTTGGGTCCTAGATGGTGGCAGGTCGTTGTCCGCGGTGCTGAACCACACCTGTGGCTTACTTTCAGTTCCTCATGAGTTATCTTCTCCCTCCTGCCTGGTTGGTCTGCTCTGAGAATCTCCCTCAACCCAGGTTGCTACTGCAGGTGAGTTGGGAGGCAAAGGCCCAAATTTTCTCCTAAGGTTCTGCCTCCCCATATTTCAAAGTCACTAAAATCCAGGCTGGGGAGCAGTGGAACTCAAAGAAACAACATGCCTGGACCCTGTCCTCCAACCCTTATTGACACAGAAAATCCTCAGTTTCAGTCAAGAAAAGTCCAGCTGCTGGGCTCCATCAGGTCGTATCTGAGGTTTTTGTTGTCCTAGGTTGATCCCTGCTCTATTTTGGGGTTCTGAACAGGATGTAGACAGGCTGCCTTCTCTGGCCACAGCATGTGCTGGTTCAAGTACCAGGGAGAAGCTGGTTCTGGAGAAGCTGCAAGTGGCCAATTATAGCATATTTGCATGCACTGCCTGTCCCCTCACCCTAGAACACTTGTAATCAGGTGGAATTAGGGCTGAGGGAAGGACAAGACAGAGATTATCACCCCCTACTTTACAGACCAGCTAACAAAGACCCAGAGAAAACCAGAAATCTACCCAGTGTGGGAGAAGGCAATGGCACCCCACTCCAGTACTCTTGCCTGGAAAATCCCATGGACGGAGGAGCCTGGTAGGCTGCAGTCCATGGGGTCGCCAGGAGTCGGACACGACTGAAGTGACTTAGCAGCAGCAGCAGCAGCTACCCAGTGTATCAGGTCAGATCTAATTTCCCAGTCAAGCCCAGTCAGCAGACCAGGTGAATGTTTGCCCCAAGAATTATAAATTGGGGGGTCAGGAGGCTGCAGCCCAGAATCTGGTTAAAACAGTGTTCCCGTGGCTGTGTGTTTGGGGCATGGCTGGCACTCCAAGGGAGAGTTTTATATAAGAGAAAGCTCTTTGGCTCTGGTAGAAACTTACTTGCAGTTCACAAAGCACTATCTCAACCACTCACCTCCTTGGCTCTGGCAGTAGGCCTGTGCCCTAAGTACTATTATCCCATTTCAAAGGGAAGGAAGCTGAGGTTCCCAGAAGTGAAGTAACTTGTCCAAGGCCATCCTGAGAGAAAGCAACAACATGTGGACTTGAACTCTGGACATGGGAAGCTCCATTCTCCTTGTTCTAATGCCCCAGGCCACTTTACTCAGAAGGGAAGGGGAGCTGGCAGGAGCAAGGGGGGGCCAGATGCCCTCTTAGGGGAAAAATATGGGGACCTGAGATTGAAACTACAGGTATTCAAACCAGACTCAAGAAGGTACATGCGTGCATATGTACCCATATGCTGCTCTCTTCCAGAGGCCTGGAGTCACCTATATGTCTTAGAGGAAAAAAATAATAAAATCTGATATTTGTTTTGAGTACCAACTGTGCCCAGAGTTGCACTGAATGCTTTATGTACAGCATCCAATTTCATTCTTACGACTGCCCAACAAGCTGACCCAATATTTCTTCCTATCTGACAGATAAGTTCAGAGAGGGCCCAGCATCACACAGCCAAGAAGAGATGAGCTGGTCACTCTGCAGCAGGACCTGAGCTGGGAACCTTGTGCTCTGCCACTTCTCAGGACCTGACACCAAGTCCATTGCTGTGCTTATCATCACCTACCTTCTGGCTCCTGAGATCCCTTGTCCCTGGTGGACAGGGGCCAGGAAGTCCAATCAGGCACTTGAGGACCTCTAAAAACCAGGTCTCTGCCAGCTCTGCCCACTGTCCTCCTCATTTCCTTCCTGACTCCAGAACCTTCCCAATGTTTCCACACTCCCTCCCCAGCCTAGGTCCTCCTCCTCCAAGCCCTTCCTTTCCACCCAAAGGAAACCAGGGCAGGGATGCTGACCTCCCTCCCCACACCTGTGCACATAGCTGATCCCAGAACCAAGATCTGGAGTTGGCAGAATCAGACTGACCCTCAAGAGATGCACATCTATCCCCTCCCCCAACATGGCCTCAGTTTCCTCACCTGTAACTGGAAAGGTGTGGGGTCAGGGCCAGGGAGTGACTTGAGTGCATACCCCTTAGACAGAAAGAGCCAGCACTCAGGCAGGTGTGAAACAGGACTCTCCTCTCCATCCTCTTCCTCCTCCTCCTTCCTTGATCCCTGGGGGCAGTTGTTTGATTGACAGGGTAGATCTTTCTGGATGTGGTTGGGGGTGGGTAGTATAATATAAAAAGGCAGCTGCAATATTAAAATACAACTTACATTGGGGGAAAATAAAACAGATACTCAGTGTTCTCACAATGCAGGATAGAGATAATCCAACTTGACAAAATTGTCTTGTCTGATCTTGGTGGATCAGACTGTGGTGGGACAAGAAGTGGCAGGATTAACTGAGGAGTCGGCAGAACTACTGTGGGGTGAGAGCCCCCATCGCCCCCCTCCCCAGATTCCCGCTCCTCTCTCCTTAGTCAGGCCTCCAACCCCTTGGGAACCCCAGCCTGGATGGGACATGCCCCCTCCCTCTCCCAGCAGCTCCCTTGGCCCCAGCTCATTAGCCCTGAAAAACCTGCTCAAATCCAGGGGGAAGTTTTTCAGCTAAAATATCTCCATCTCAGGCTAGGTTTTTTCTCTCTTCCCCAAATCATTAGTGAAAGTGCAGTCTCTGCAGCTCCTAGGCTATGTGGTGAAGAATGCCCCCACCGACTGCTCCCTGGCCAGACAGAGGGCTACATGCTGGGATCTGGCCTGGGGGTGGGCTGGGGGAGCAGATGGCTCTGGAGACCAAAAGGGAGGCAGAGGGAGTCCCGGCAGAGCCCATTATATCCTGCCCAAGAGGATGCCGAGTCCCCAGAAAACTGGAAGCAACTGCTGTCAGCAGGGTGGTGGCCAACTGAATGCTTGTCCTGCACCAAACGCTGAGCCCAACACCCACTCGTCCCTGCCCGAGGCTATGTGGGGTGGACTCTATGTTAAACCTTCACTGCACTGCCCAGCCTCCTCCTCTCAGCCCTGTGGTTCTCAGTGACTCCATTCCAAGCCTTTCCCATTAGAATGCCATTCCTCTCACCATGAAAATTAGCTCAGAAGTGGGCATACGAACCCCCTGGACTTGATGCCAGAAATACACGGGTCTGGGGGTGCTCAAGCCCCTTCTGCGTGGGTCTGCCTGGGATGAAGCCACACAGAACTGAGAGACAAAGAGAAAAACCCAAGCTCTGAATATACTGTTGGAGGTCCTGATTCCAGCTTTACCTGAAAGAAAGATATACTGGACTTTTCTGTTATGAGAGCCCCCAAATCTACTTTTTACTTAAACCACTTTGAATTGCATTTCTGTCATTCATAGCTGACAGACTCGCAACTAACACAAGCGTTTTAGCACACCTCGATTTTTCCATCAGGAAACTGAGGCCCAGAGAGGTTACACTACTTGCCCCAGGTCACACAGCTATCAATCTGTGTGTATCGAGCCAGTGATCCAGAGCTGGGGCCAGGGAGGGGGTGAACTCCCAACTGGAACTTGTTTCCCCTGAGGTTCTGAGAGGAAGGGGGCTAGGGGAGGCTCTGAAGCCATTTTCAGCAGGACAAGGGACAAAAAGGTAACAGGTTGCCATGGTTACCAGCTCACTGTGTGGTCCCAAACAAGCAACCTCACCTCTCTGAACCTCAGGCTGGCAACAAAATGTCTCACCCTGCAGAGTGCAGGTGGCCCTCAGGCAGGCGGGATGACTGCTCTTGTCCCCCACCTCAGAGGTCTGTGAGCAGGTGGCTTCCCCAACCAGGCAACGGAGGTTCCCCCCACCCTGAGGTCAGGCACTCCCAACCATACACACACTCCACCTGGTTTTAAATGTCTCTCAAATACCAAATTCAATTTCGTATAACTCCACCAGCTCTGCAGTGCAGAATTCATCGGATGAGGAGCCTGCTTTTCGGGAATAATTCATTTTTCCGGTGTTGGAGAGGAAAGTAATTGATCCAGGGGGCTGACGCCTCCCTCCCTTTCTCCCTCCTCGGGACCATCTGATTCCAAATGCAGCTCTGAGACTGCTAGGTCAGAGTCAGGGGGTTTCTGCTTTAATATATTGGATTATTCCACTCGGCGGTGACGAAAAACAAGATTTAATTCCCTGAGAAACGCCAGCAGAGAAAATCATCTCCCTGCCTGCTTCTCCCTCCTTTTTTTATTCTTTTTATTTTTTTTCAGAGACATCTTTGTCTTTGTGCAGGCTTTACAGCCTTGCTCCAACCCTACACCACCAGAGACTTCCTGAACCTGCCTACCCCATCTAGAGTCCTCTTTCCCTGTCTTGAAGAAGATTCAAAACCCTCTCTGCCCACCCCTCCTCAATCAAGGGTCCCTGAGGACAGATGTTTCTATTCAAATTTGGATGACATTATGGTGCTTGTTCAGTCCATGTTGTTCAGTCTCTAAGCCACGTCCGACTCTTCACGACTCCATGGACTGCAGCACACCAGGCTCCCCTGTCCTTCACTATGTCCTAGAGTTTGCTCAGATTTCTGTCCGTTGACATGATGCTTAGCACGTTGATAAATTACAACAAGCCCGGGGAAAAGACCACTTAGTACCACAGCTCTGACTGATGGGACAGGAAGCTAAGAGCTGGCCAAGGAAGTAATTTACTTTCCTACCACCTCTCAGATCAAGAGTCCACTCACTGCCTCCTCCAGGAAGCCTCCCCTGATTAAGGTCCAAGTTAGCTATCCACCTTGGGGCTCCCAAAATACAATGGGCTCCCCCCTCACAGCCCTTTTACTATCTGATGGTAGTTGCCAGACTTTTATGTATGTAACAAACTAGTCATAGCACTTGCTGTGTGCAGGCCCAGATCCACATGCTTTCCAAATATTAATTCATTTGAATCCTCCTAACAACCAGGAACTATGATCAGCCCCATTTTACACACAAGGAAACTAAAGCACCGACTGGTTATGTGACTTGGCCAAGGTCACACAGGTAGGGATGGCGAGAACTGGAAATCCAGGTGTCTCCTCCTTTAGTCTGTGAGCTCCCAAGGGACAGGAACCCTGTCCATTCGTGAAACACAGAGGCCCCATCCTCCAACAATCCCACCACTTACAGGACAGAAAACCCCGTAAAAGTTGCATGGGAAAGCCCCTTGATGTGGAGCAAATTCCAGCTCTGGAGTGAGACAGTCATCAGCTAGATTCCAACTGTGAGTCCTTGGGTGGGACTGCGCTGCTCTGAGCCTTAATTCCGTCACAGTCTCTCAAACAGGAATGAAAACAGCACACAGGCGCACTAGGAGGATGAGATAAAGCCATGCACCAATGGGCTTCAAACACACCTGGCATGTAGTGAGCACTCAGTAGGTGTGAAAGATCCTGGACTCGAAAATGGAGGCTTTGGGGATACACTTGCCACACTCAGAACAATAACAAAACCTTATCAATCCAAGTCAATGAAGCAAGCTCTGAAATCTGAGTGGAAGGGTGGATTTTTCTTAATAGTGGTAGTAAGATGGGTGAGTTGCCAAGAACTACCAAGAAGAATTTTGCAAAGCACATGCAATCCATTTACTTCTGGGAGTTACTGAGATGTGGGAGAGTCTGAAACAGGGGCTCACTGGACCAGAAACAGCACCTTATGGGTGTTTCAGTCATTCAGCAAGTGTGTATCCGGTGCCTTGGAGTCATGCGGAGGTGAGAGGGGCATGAGCGTTGGGGGCCCTTTGGACCCAGCTAACTCTGTTGCTGACTGCTTTGTGACCTTGACCGTGAGACCCACCCTCAGAACCGCAGCTTCCTCGGCCATAAATTGGGATGACAAAATGAAGCCTCCCCAGGGACTGCTGTGGGGGGCCAATCATGTAACCAGGGTAGATCGAGAGGGAGTCATTCCTTCCCATTTCTCAGTAACAGCAGCAGCAGTCAGCCCAATCCCATCAACCTCCCATTTTGTGCAGAAAACCTCAGAGGCACTGGGAGCTGGACCTGGAACCTGACTCCTTGGAGCAGCAAAGCAGGTGGGCAGGTGGGGTCACAGGTCCCATTTTATAAATAAGGGGCAAAGGGCTTCCCACATGGCACTAGTGGTAAAGAACCCGCCTACCATTGCAGGAGACATAAGAGATGCAGGCTTGATTCCTGGGTCAGGAAGATACCTTGGAGGAGGGCATGGCAACCCACTCCAGTATTCTTGCCTGGAGAATCCCCATGGACATAGGAGCTTGGCGGGTTACAGTCCTTGGGGTTGCAAAAAGTCAGACATGACTGAAGCAATTGAGCATGCACACATGTATAAGGGGCAAAGCCAAGTGAAATCCAAATGTTTCTGTCTCCAAATCCATGCACTTGACCCTGGACAAGCAGCCTCCCTGATTCCTGGGAGAAGAAGGGAAGAGGGAGATCAGGGCTGGGAGGAGGCTGGGGACCCCTGTGTGCAGGTTCATTTATCAAAGATGACCCCAGAATGGAGTCCATGAGGCTGAGACAGGTCACAGAGATATCCCCTATAGGAGGAAAAGTAGAGGAGGGTGCCAGGTGGCCTGGGATTGAGATGGGTGAGTGACCAGAGAGCACTGGAGCCTCAGAGAGAAAATGCCTGGTGTGTGCAGGGGTCCCTGGATTCCCATGGAGACTCCCTCTGTGTCTTCCAAACATCATCTGGGTGGCTGAGTCCATGCTGTTCATCTCCCTTCTTTGGCTCCAGCCCCTCCCCTAATCCAGGCAGTTCTTCCTTACATCTAACTGAAAGCTTTCATGCTACATCACCAACAGACCCTCGATGAAGCACCAGAAGATGTCCCCAGCCCTGCCTACGCTATCTGCGAGCTGGTGGCGCTCCTGGCTCAGGGCGGTTATCTTGCTGACAATTAATAGGCTTTTGTTAGAGGAGAATGAATACCATCTCATCTTAATCTTCCTCATTATTCTCCTTGTTCAGCAGAGTCAACACAAGATTAGGTTTAATTTATGGGGAAAAAAATAGCAAAGTCATTACTCACCAGGAGATCAGGATTGGATCTGCCTGGGTATTCTGTGTTCACTGTAAGCGAGGGGCCACAAGGAAGGCCTGGAGTTCTGCTGAGGCAGGGACAGGCTGGGGGAACCTTGGCCCCCAGATCCCTTTGGGGCTGGATCCCTGGAGACCATCAGCCCTTTCCAGTCTTACAGGACTCAGGCCTCAGAGGACCCAGCCTCCTACATGTTTCTCAGGAGCCTTTGCCATAAGACCAGTCCCAACGGAGAGGAGGGAGCCCAGCCTCTGAGGACCCAGACTCAACCCGAGTCCACGGAAAGAAATCAGGATTTGGATTCAGATTCTGACTTCCGAGACCACTTCCTCTGCAGAGAACTGGCCAGAACCGACCCCGCCTGGGGACTCCCTTGACAATGCTGACACCTAGCGGTGCTTAGAGGAACTGGCGCTTCCTTCCATCCTCCCTCTACATCCCCAAGCAAACCATACCATGTACAAAAAAAAAAAAAAAATCCAGATTTACAAAGTAAATCAGAAAGGGAAAGAGGGACTTTTAGCCATTTCAAAATGGTTAAATATATTTCCACCAAGAAGTCTAAAAGAAAATTCATCTTATCTTCCCTGACCCCTTAACCAAAATGGCCCAGGCCCCTTAGTACACCCTCTTTCTGCCTGGGGCGATAATAAGCAGAGAAGCCCAAAGGCCTCACAGTCCTTGTCATTTCCAACTCTTTCCACTTTCCCTGCCCCAACTCTGTCCTCTGGCACATACTCATCTTGGACCCTGTACCACAGTGGAGTAGCTAGGACCAGCTCAACTACTTACTCGTCATATGACCCTAGGCTAGTTACCCAACATCTGAGTCTTATCTTTTTCATTAATAAAATGGGAGTGCCTGTATCTACCAGAGAGGGCCACTGAGCAGATTAAACAAGGCTGTGTGCTTAGCACAGGAACTGGCAGCAGGAAGTCCTCCGCAAATGCCTATCACCCTCACCACCATCATCACTATCATCCTCTTCATCCTGCTTCTCTGAAAATTTGGTTTCATCCACTAGACTGTAAATTTCTAAAGGTGGCTCAGTGGTAAAGAATTCCCCTGCCAGTGCAGGAGACACAGGTTCAACCCCTAGGTTGGGAAGATCCCCTGGAGGAGGAAATGGCAACCCACTCCAGTATTCTGGCCTGGGAAATACCATGGACAGAGGAGCCTGGCAGGCTATAGTCCATGGGGTCATCAAAGAGTTGGACGTGACTGAGCACACATGCTCACACCTCTAACTCCTCATCCCCAGCTCCTGCTAGACAGAAGAGATTGTTTTCCTTAAAGGACGCTGATAGTATCTCTGCTTCTTGCAGCATTTATAGCTTTTTAGACAGAGCACACAGTAGATGCTCCAAAAACTCTCAGGATCATCTGCCAACGTCTCCAACTTCATGTCAAACCACTTCCCCACTTGTTCACTCAGCTCCAGTCATGCTGGTTGCCTTTCTAATCTGTAAGGTCATTCCCAACCCTGGGGCTTTAAATTTACAACTCCTGCAATGTTCTTCCCCCAGATATCTGGTTTCTCATCACCATTCGAATATCACTTTCTCAGAGAGATCCTCCCTGATCACCTTGACCGTGCACAGCAGCACTCCCATGCTCACTCTCGACTTTGTTCACTATGCTATAGAGGTCAAGTGCCTAAGTGGCTGGGTAGAACTCCAGTTCTACCACTTACTAGCTGTGTGGCCTCAGACAACTTGCTTTACCTCTCTGTGCTTCAGTTCTCATATGTAAAAATGGAAATATTAATAATAATGGTTCCTACTTCATAAAGTTATTATGATGAATCAATATATGTAAATCTCTTGTAGTACTGCCTGTTGTCTCTAAGTGTCATATCATGTTTGTAATTATCCTATTTATTTAACTGCATGTGTTTATGTTTCTCCATCTAGACTAGCAGACAGCAAGTGCTTAAAAATATCAGTTGATTAGACAGAAATCTTACGGCCAGGCAGGCCTCTCCTTAATCACGTTCAGATGCCTTTGAGCTAAGTAGCCAACCAGTCCACTATCTCTGGCTTTCATACTCTCAGGGCCCTCGGGCTCCCCCTGCTGGACAGCGAGTAGGTTTTGTTTTTTTTTTTTTTGCCTTGAGGCTGATCGCAGCCTGCGGTAGCGGTCAAATTTCCACGCCCGCCTAGGGGACAATAAACCTGGCTCTTTGGAGTCAGACGCACCTGGATCAGAATTTGTGTTTCTCCAGTTATTCTTCACGTCATACGGCAGGAAAGTCTCTCATTCGAGCCTCCTTATGGGCAGAAGGGGGGTAATGATGCCCTTGCCCCCTCCCCCACATCTAACTGGGTTATAGGCAGTGTGGTGTGAGGGTACCCCGTACACAGGGAGACCTGCAGGCCCCCATACCCTCATTGTCAGCCCTTGGATGATGCACGAGGAGCCGTCTTGTCTTCCAAAGGTAAACACCATCAGCTATCCGCTGTTCCTCCAGGGACAGACACGCAGGGACAGTCTGGAGCACCCCATTATCTGAGCCCCTTGGGTCTCCTCTGTGGGCCCTGTGCCCTGGGGAAAGAATCTGGCCTCTGTCCCTCTGGCTCCTTCCTCTGAGAGCTGGCAGTTGGCTGGAGAGGGCCTTCCTGAGCTTGCATTCTCCTATTCACTTGACCCCCACCTCCCTGGCTGCTGTCTCCCCCATCGTAGCCTCAGAGGCCAAGGGTTCCCTGCCTCATTCCACACTTGTTTCCAGATCTCACAGTGCCCTTGGCTTTGGCTGAAGACCACAGACACTGCAACTCCTATATCTCCAGCCCACACTCCTTATGGCCCTCTTTCCCAAACACCCCCTGTAGGTAGGGGAGTTCTCCCTACCTACAGCACCTTTCATGCCTCCCATACCCATGCCTTAACACCTTAACCTGTGGACCCCTGGACTCAGATTCCTGGCCTCTCGTACCCACTGCAACTCTCTGTCGAATCTCTTCCCAAACCCCCAGGGTGGTCTCTGGTCCTGACTCATCCCCATCTGGTTCCCCATGTGCCCATCCTATTCCCTCACCCCCAAAGCATCACCTTGCCCTTTACTCTTTTACTTAAAGCTGGAAGCTCAAGGGGTTACCCTCTTCCTTCATGGCTCCTCAGCAAACTGGGCCGCCAAGGTAAGGTATTGCTTACCCTGTCTGACTGACAACTCAGGTACGTGTGAGCAACAACTTTCCCATTGGACTGTGAAATCCTCTAGAAAGGGCCAAGGGTGCTCATGGGACAGAGGGCTATGGCTGCACCTTCAGACTCGGAGTTTTCAGGGATATGTCTTCCCTATCTGACTGAGGATGCTCCCAGAGCAGGAAGCATATCTCCACCATTAGACAGGATATAGCCCTTCCCCATATGTCCATCCTCGATGTGGCCAAGCAGTTGACTTTTCCAGGGACAAGGACTGTCTTTCTCAACCTTGTAACCTTAGGACCCTGCACTAGGCCTGGCCCCAGATTGGGACTTCAGGAATCATGGGTGAATAAATGAACCAAAGAACAAATGCAGGCAGCCTGCTGTTTAAACTCTGCAAGCCCACTGGCCAGCAGGTGGCATCAAGGAAAGCTGGAGGGGCAGGGAGATTTTATTGGTCATCCTTTTGGAGAGAACAGATTTCTCAAGACCCTCAACCACCCCCAAGACCAGCAGCTGAGAGTCCTGGGGAGGAGGCTGGGTTTGAGAGCTACTGGGGAGGCCAGAAAAAGAGTTCCTGTCCCAGAGCCTGGTACACATCCTTCCCTCCACCTCTCCCTTTGAACTAGTGCCAGGGGCTGGCCTTGGGTAGGGCTTGGAAAATGACCCATAAGACTAGATGCTAATGACTCCTGTTCAATCCGATACTAGGCCAAGGAAGACAGCATGAAGTGGGTATGAACTGAAGAGAGACACCAAGCTGACTTTTCTTGTGCCTCCCACCTGGTCACCCCCCTCCCCCAATCTCCCACCTTGAGCGACTAGCACTAATCGTGGGCCCAAGAGAACTGGTACCGTAGACTAGGTGCTGCCTCACTCACCATCCTGCCTTCAGAAAGGAACAGGGCAGGGGATCAAGAGAGGCCAGGAAGGGAGACCCCACACACGCCCTGTTCTGGCTTCTGGGCAGTTTGGGTGTCAGTCAGGCGCCAGGCTCAGCTCCCCATCCTTGGCCTCACAATCCCAGCCTTTGTCCCGCAGGTCCAGGCCCAGCTGGCTCTGCACCCGCCCAAGGGCCCCTGGAAACCAGAGCAGCTGGAACCCCACCAAGTATTTTTCCAGACTGGGCCAGAGGCCCTCAAGAGATAGAGACTAAGCAAAGGGAGGGCGGTTCATTCATCCGTTTGTTCATTCATTCCTTCCTCCAACAAATAATATTTATTGAACGCCCACAGTGGCAGGCACTGTGCTAGAGGACAAGTGCTAGGGGATTTAGTGGTCGGCCCAGTGCAGACCCACACCCTCACCCATCTTATTTTCTGGATGCAAATATATACCAACAAAACCTCTCTCTTCCTGTGTGGGGGCTGGGCTTAGAGTATGGGACAGAGAGGAGTTCTTGGGGGTGGGGAGGGTGAGGATGCTACTAAGGCCTATCTAATCCCCGGCCTCTGCCCCTCCAAGGCAGCTGGGAGAGGCTGGAGGACAGGTCACTCAGGGCTCCACCCACACGCTGCTGTTGGTCACCCGGGCCCCGAACCAGCCCTTCCAGTAGACGCAGTCCTGTCCCCCATGCTCGAAGCGGACGAAGCGGACGCCGGGCCCATAGTCGGTGAAGATGTGGGAGATCTGGGGATGGGGAATTAGGAGAGGGTCAGACTCAGAGCCCTGGGTCCTCCCCCAACCACCCCTACCCCGGCGCCCTGACTCTCCTCTAGTCCCCTGGACTTTTCAGCGCAGCATCCCTGCTCCGGGTCTCTCCTACTGTCAAGGCTAGCCCCGCCCACAAGCCCCGTGGGCGGGGTTTCCACAAAGTCCCGCCCCTCGCGTCCAGGCCCCGCCCGCCACCCTCCGGACTCCAAGCTCACCTCAATCCAGCCACCGTCGTCGCTGTCCGCCGGCACTGCCACCTGCCCGCTGTTGAACTCGGCCAGCACGTCCTCGTGCTCCGACAGCAGCTTCACGGTGAGCTCGTACAGGCAGCCGGCGTCTCTGCGGCCAGAGTACCTACCCCAAGGGAGAGAGCGAGCGCCCCGGGCAGGCTTCAGCCCTGCAGAGCCGGTACTCTGGGCCCAGCTCTTAACGGAAATTAATCCTGCCGGCCGGTACTACCAATGACCCCATTTTACAGATAAGGAAACCGAGGACGGAGAGAGAAAATGACTCGCTCAAGGTCCGAACCCAATAACTAAATCCCAGATGGGCCAGACTGAACTTTGGGACCAAAACCAAACCTGCCGAGAAACTTCTTGTTTGGATCACAGATGGATATTGAAAAACAAAACCAAAAAGCTTGTCAACATTTAAAACTCAAGAGGGGAGGCAGATTTCCACCTCCTCCTGAAAACCCGTGGCCCATGTTGTCGCAGCCTCTAGAGTTGGGAGGCAGGGGTCCCTGAAGCGGGGTAGCCGGTTCCAGTTGGCCCTCGACCCCACTCCCCTAGCCCCCCGGCCGCTCACCAGTCCTTCACCACGATCGCCGGCTGAGTGGTGTCCAGTAGCTCCTCCCAGTAGCCCTCAGCCTGCAGATTAATGATCTGCGCTTTGCGACACCACCTGGGAGACTGGGGGTTAGAATGGAGTGGAGGCTCCTCCCCTCCCCTTCCCATCCGTCCCCCTTCTCCTTACTCGAAGGAGGAGGCGAAGTACTTCTTGACGCTCTCATCATGGATGAATTCCACCCCACAGTCTCCGGGCAGCTCCTCCACCCTCCAGCCGTCCCCACCGTGCTCCACGTCGCACCAGCCCTCCAGGTCCTCTGTAGGAACACGACAACCCCATGCTGGCCACCCAGTCCCTGCGAGGGTGTGGGGAGACTGGCTCTTGCCCCCATCGTGGAGGGAGGGCGAATGTGGTCCTTGAACGTTGGGCAGAGGGAGGTGGGAACGGTGAGCACTTCCTGGTTTTCCCCCGGATTTTCTCACGCTCTCGGGAGGGTCTTCCGCGGAACCTGTCTTGCCCCAGGTCCCCGGGGATGGAAGGATCTCCAAGGAGAGAGGACCCCTCCCCCCCCCCCAAAAAAAACCTAACCCAGGGAGCAAGACAGAAAGATAATACTACAGTATGTATTGGGGACACTCTGTGCTGGGCACAGCGCCAAGCACTTTATCTCATCTACCGCTCAAAGCAAGCTGGCCTTGTTACGGCCCATTGTATAGAAGGGGAAGTTGAGCTCCCAAGGCCAGGGTGACAGGGCGCGACCCCTCACCTTCCCCACACGGGTTGCGCAGCAGGTTGCGCCGCCTCTTGCTGAGGAAGTAGAATTGCTGCCAGTGGTCGCGCTCGTCCTCGGGGCCGTCCTGGGGCACTAGACCCTCCTGCTGGCATTTGAGCAGCCACAGGGGGGCGCCGTCCACCAGCTCCTTCCAGCGCAGGCACACCAGGCGGCAGGCCTGCACCAACTGGGCAGCCGGCAACTCGGCCAGCACACGCAGCAGCAGCGGCTCCGGCAGCTCGTCCAGGTATGCCGCCTCCTCCTCCCCCTCGTCCTCGGGTCGCTCCTCCCCGCCGCTCGCCTCCTCCGCGCACGCCTCCTCCTGCTGCTCCTCCGGGCTTGCCTCCTCCGGCTGGCCCACGCTCTCTGCGGGTGGGCGGGGCGGGGGTGCGGCTGAAACTCCCCACGACTGTTCCCCGCCGCGCCCCACAGCCTCTATGTGAAGGGCATCGCCTCCACCCACGCTCCGACAGTCCGCAACTGGGGCCGGATTCCGTGACCCGAGAGTAGGGCCTTGTGGAGGAAGCCCAGGGGACCAGGGCCACCGACCAGCCCCAGGTCTGAAGAGTGGCCTCAGAGGACTGTTTCCCTTGCAGGGCCAGTACACCACATACATACCTGAGCCGAGAGCAATAACTGATGATATTTCTGACACATGGAAGTCCCTTATCCCTCCAAAGAGCCCTCTGAGATCTCTGCTCCAGTCACCTCCTCAAAGGAGCCCTCCTGGACTTCCCCATTACAAAGTCCTCTCACCTCACCGTTGGAAGTTCCGCCCTTCCTAGCTTTTATCTAACCCCTCCTGGGTTAGGAAGATCCCCTGGAGAAAGGAATGGCTACCTATTCCAGTATTCTTGCTTGGAGAATCCCATGGACTGAGGAGCCTTGAGGGCCTACAGTCCATGGGGTTGCAGAGTTGGATGTGACTGAGTGACTAACACTGCCAACAGTTAGGCCCTATTTCATTCTAAGCATTTTAATTGCATTTATTCTTTAAATCATCACAGCATCTCTTCAAGGTTGTCGGTATTATCGTCCCATTCCATTGATGAGGAAACTGAGGCACTGAAAGGTGAAACCACCCAGGATCACACAGCAAATGAATGACTGGAACCTGAATTTGAACCCAGGCAATGGGGCTTCCGAGGTGATGCTAGTGGTAAAGAACCCGCCTGCCAATGCAGGAGATACAAGAGATGTGAGTTCCATCCATGGGTCAGGAAGATCCCTTGGAGAAGGGCATGGCAACCCACTCCAGTATTCTTGCCTGAAGAATCCCATGGACAGAGGAGCCTGGTCACATGGGGTCAAAAAGAATCGGACATTACTGAGGCAACTGAGCACATCGTCAGGCTCCAGAGCTGCCTTTAACCACCAGAGCCTTGGGAATATAATTCATGGAGTTGGGAGTTATAATTTTGATTTCACAGGTGAAAATGCTCAGGCTCAGAGGTGTGGAATGACTTGCCAAAGGTCACAATGCTGGTATTCAGGCAGGGGACACAGGGACCTGAGGCCTGAAGGGAAGAAGAAACAGGGGCTTGGGGATGGGGGAGGGAGGCTCCTTAAAAGACAGTGTGTGTGTCAAACAGGGAGGTGTAATATGTACTTGGGAAGGAGAGTTTCTTCACTCCTTTTCCTATCCCTGGTCCTCAGCTCCCTTGTCTATAAAATAGGAATAATCCCTGCACCAAGCATTCAGATGGTACTGATGATCACCTCCACTGAGGAGTGGGCAAGGGCATTCTAAATTATGAGAGGGACCCATGTCAGGAGCTGTGGGCTGAACTGTCTCTTGGATCCTGGCTGGCCTCAGCTGGGCCATTCACGCCTTGAATAAGCAGATACTGTGTGCCCAGTGTCCCTGGAGACGGTAGGGAGGAGATGGAGCCACTCTGAGTGATGGGGGAGGCCATTGCTCTCAGACCTAGGAAGGGGTGGGGAGGGTTCCTTAAGGGCTGGGCCCTGGAAAGCCAGGGCAGTGGCGAAAACAGGCCAGGCACCAGGGGAGGAACAGGTAGGGCCCAGACCCAAGGCTGGGGGTTGCCAGGACCTGGCCAGGTCCTTCACCTCCTCACATGCAGCATTCCCCACCCCTAAACCCCAGTCAGACCCCTGAGAGCCGAATCAGGGTTTACCTCTTCAGAGTCCAGAGTACACAGAGAGTCCTCAGTATATCTTATTCAGTGGATCTTATTAGTTAGCACAGTTCCCTTCATTATTAGCTTTTTTTTTTTTTTCTTTTTTGCCACATCTTTATGATATGGTGCTTTACCCACCCCTCTGGCCAGGAGGAAACTGAGGCCCAGAGAGGCTTACTGGCCTCTCCCAAGTCACACCATAGAACTGTGGGGATGGCGGAGAGGAAAATGCCTGCCCTGAAGCCATATCACCTGCCTGCCCTGCTGCCCACGGCTCTCCGGGGAGCTGGGCCCAGTGTCCTCACCTCTGTACCCCTCCCCCTGCCCTGCCCTGCCCTGGCCCTGGTGGACACCTGATGCTCCCCAGAAAGGTGCACCTCGCCCAGTCCCCTCTCCTGGCCCCAGGCCTGGCACTCAAGGCCCCAGATCTGATTACAGGCCCCCCCACCCCCTCTGGAGCAAATACAACTCCCCACATTGTTGCCTTCGGAAAGTTATCTGGGTCCTGGAAACTGCCTCCAAGGCTTATTCACTCACTTGGATTGGGCCCTTGAGTCCGGGGAATAGCTGGGCCCTGGGAAAAAGCAGGAACCCATTCTGGGTCCTATGAAAGGTGTGGCAAGGGGGCCATGGATTGGGAGCAAGAGCTGAAGGAGGTAGGATTTTCAGGGCTAGAGGCAACTCAGGCTAGAGGCAACTCAGGCTAGAGGCTAAGGGGCAGGGCAACTCAGCCACCCTAGTGAGCATCACTGTTACCCATTGTCTCCCCCAAGCAATGGCCTCTCAGATGGGCCTGATGACAAAGGGGTGAGGGAATCTGGGAATCAGGTCTTGTTTCCACCCTGACTCAGCAAGCAACCCCTCCATGCCCAGCAGGAAGTCCTAGAGATGAGGAGGGGGGTCTTTGGTGCCAGACAAGATGACTGGGCAGTCTCAAAGGGCTCTAAGCATCAGCTAGAGCTGATGCCTGAACTCTCACCACTGGCCTGGTGCCCACTGGGCATCCAGCCAACCAAATGAGGATAGCCCCTCCAGACAAGGGATCCCAGGAGGAAGGCTTGGATAACGTAGGGAGAGGCCAGTAACCCCAAGAAATTCGTGGGGATTCAGACAACTCACAGCCCAGAGTTGGCAAATGCAAGAAGCTGATGGAATAAAAAGGCTTGTGGCCTCTTCCATGGCAGATGGGTCCCAGAGCCCGGTCCAATTAGACCCTCAGGAAGCCAGGAGGAAGGTACGTGGATCACTCCTATGCTATCTGCGGATTAAATGGGACCCAGGAGTCCTCCCTTTGCCTGTCATCTCTCAAGGCCTCTGTACATTAAGATATCAGACAGAAGGCTGTGCTCCTTAGAGACTGTCTCAAGGGCTCCGCTTGGGTGAAAGTTTGCCGCTCTGGGTCTGGGGGGCCCCCTTGCTCTCTGATGCCCCCTCTCCGTAGCATTCGCCCGCCTGCCCCGGTCACCCCTCCTGGACTGAGCGAGTGGATCCAGTGGCGGCGGCTACCTGGGTCACCGTCTCCGTCCATCGTTGCGGAGGGCGTTCGCGAGAGGAGGAGGACCCGGAGCGCTGCGGGGCTGTCCGAGTCCCGCGGCGGCCGCAAGTCAAGGCGCTGCCCGCGTCTGAGTCGGGTCCCGGCGGACTGAGCCTTTTAAAGGCCCCCGCCTCCGCCCCCGCCCAGCGTTTGGCCCCGCGCCGGGACGCCCTGCAGTCCGGAGCGATCGGCTAGAGGCCGGAGGCTCTCGGTTCCTTGGCGGACCCAGGAGGCCCGGAAAGGTCGGGTTTTGTTTTTGTTTTTTAATGTAGGGGGAGGGGGAGCCCATTCCGGGCGTCTCCCAGCGCCCTCCTGGGGTGACTGCTCGGAGGAGGCGGTGAGGGGGCGGGTAGAGTCTGTCTCACGCGGAGGGTGCGGGGTGCGCGGCCCAGGCGGAGGAAGAGAGCAGAAGCTCCTCCTGGCACCGCCCCCCACCCCCCACCCCCGCCCCCCAGCGCCACCCCAGGTAATTTTCCTACATCTGTGAGGGGCGCGTCCCAAGCCTGATGCTCCCCAAGCGGCAGGGCCCGGAGCGGGCTGCGGGGGCGGGGCCGGGGCCGGGGCGGGGCTTTGTCGGCCGCGGAGGCGGGGCCGCACCCACCGCGACTGCAGGTCCAGGCAGGCTCAGCCCCGGCGGCCAAGCGGGATCGCACAGCGGCGGCCGAGAGCAGGTGACCGGTGGGAGTTGGCGCGGGGAGCGCCGGGGCGAGGATGCGGGTTCCGGGAGCCGGGGACCTCGGCGGTTCCGGGCCCCGCCGCAGTGTGCAGAGAGAGGCCCAGCGCGAACAAGGCACAGGCGGCTGGGTTGCGCGGCGCGGCCTCGAGCGGCGGCGCGGGCGAGAACCCCAACTGGGGTCGCCATCGATGCGCAGGGGTCCAAGCCTAGACTTTGAAAGCCACAAGGAGGGATGGGAAGTCGAAGACGCGCGAGGGCACCTGGGCCTGGAGCCCAGCCACGGGGATGGGGGTGGGGGTATAGGAAAGGCGGCTCGCCCTCGCCTACCGCTTCTCCAGTCTCACCCAGGCAGGTCATTTCCTCCGTGGTCTCGGAAAAGTGGCTTGAGCCCTTTGGACGTCGGTCGAAGACAATGACAATTATGCTTTCCCCTCCTCTGTTTTGCCAGACAGGCTGCGGGGCTTTGCGTTCATATTTCCAGGCGAAAGACTGGCCTATTGAAAAAGGCTGGCTCTAGACTCAGAAAGGGCTCAAGCTCCTTTCCGCTGCTCCTGTCCTTCCGCTGCTCCTGTCCGTGTGGTCTCGGGCAGACCCCACCTCTTTTGCCTCCTTCGCCTCCCTTAGGGGCTATTGTGAGGTGACAGTAAAAAAACAAAAAACAAACAAACCAGAGCTCACCTTTTACTGAGCTTCTCCTGAGAAGGGTCCTTGAACCCTTTCCAGGAGGTAAGTACTGTTCCTAGACCCATTTCACAGAGCAGGAAACTGAGGCTCAGAGAAGCCCGGTGACTTTCCTGAGACAATCCGTGGCAGAGCTGGGAGGAGAACCTCCACCACAGGGTGCTGCGAGTACCTGGTCCTCGGGAGGGGGCCAGGTCTGCAGTGTAGCTTGTCAACGCCCACAGGAGAGCAATGGCGGTGGGGAACATCAACGAGCTGCCTGAGAACATCCTGCTCGAGTTGTTCACACACGTGCCCGCCCGCCAGCTGCTCCTGCGCTGCCGCCTGGTCTGCAGCCTCTGGCGCGACCTCATCGACCTCGTGACCCTCTGGAAGCGCAAGTGCCTGCGCGAGGGCTTCATCACTGAGGACTGGGATCAGCCCGTGGCGGACTGGAAGGTCTTCTACTTCCTCCGCAGCCTCCGCAGGAACCTCCTGCATAACCCATGTGCCGAAGGTGGGATGCTGACTGGCTCTGACATGCCCCCAAACACACACACTGTTGTGATGTCAGCTAACATTCATTAAGCACTTACTATGAGCCAGCCAGGCACTTTAGGGGGCTTAATGCCTTTCATCCTCTCACAGTAATCCTAAGAGGTAGGTGCTGTTAGGCACCCATCTTTCAGATGGGAAAACTGAGGCCAACAGTGGCATTTCCTATTCCACTCTTTATTACTCAGTGACCTTTCTGAGGAGAAGGAATGTTGGCCAGTTGGAACTAATTGTGCCCAGGACACAAGACCCGGAAGTCAGAACCATATTTTCTTGGCCTGGTTCCCAGACTCCAGGATTAAGCCTACTAGGAGTGTCCCAGAGGACAAAGGGGACTTTGCTCATGAAAGAGGGAGAGATCCAATCTTCTTTCCAACACATTCCAACAGCAGGCGAAACATGACTTCTGTGGTCGTCCAGAGGCCCCCCTTTCTGTTGCTGTCTTGTAACTGATTAATTAGACACTGGGATGGGATGAGAACCTCATTCTCCATTATGTGGTCAAATTCTGGAGTGAAATAATAAAACCACCCAAAGCTGTCCAGAACTTTCAGATGCCTCCTCACTTGACTCCCCAACAGCTATGTTCTTGACCAGCAGTTGACATACCATGGTCCATAGGCCAAATCTGGCCCAGGAGCTAAGAAGAATTTCTACGGTTTTATGTGATAGTCAATATGTAGCCCACAAAACCTGACACTTTGTGGAAAGAGTTTTCCAGTCTCTGACCTGACCCCAGTTTACAGAGGATGAAACCAAGGCTCAGAGAAAGCAGCTTGCATAAGGTCACAGAGTCCAGTATTGGTAGAGCTGGGACTAGATCCAGATCTGCCTGGTGTCAGAGCATTCCCTAACAGAAGTCATCTGGTCATTCCCACTGTCAGGATTCCCAGTAGAAGTCAGTCATGGTGGCGCCTGGCACACCGGATGTGCAGGGTTCCCCTGCTGTGGGCTTGAGGGCAGCTGCTGAAATCCAGGGAGAAATGCTGGGGGCAAGGGGCCCTTGGGCGCTGACCACTAGGGGGCCTCCCTTTGATGTGAACTCTGCTTTCCCGCCAGAGGGGTTTGAATTCTGGAGCCTGGACGTGAATGGAGGTGATGAGTGGAAGGTGGAAGATCTCTCCAAAGACCAGAGGAAGGAATTCCCCAATGACCAGGTCAAGAAATACTTCGTGACTTCTTATTAGTAAGATCCATGGGGTCTTGGGGAGGCGGGGGAAGCCCAAGTCACTGCACCTTGAGGACTCTCCTGCTCTGGGAAGGGCAGGCCTAGCCCTAGAAGGCCCTGGTAGCGAGCCCCAGCCCCTCCCACCCCTCCACCCACCCCCAGCACCTGCCTCAAGTCCCAGGTGGTGGATCTCAAGGCCGAAGGGTACTGGGAGGAGCTGATGGACACCACACGGCCAGATATCGAGGTCAAAGACTGGTGAGTGCCTGGGGCGAGGCCTTGAGGGGGGAGCCTGCCATTCAGGTGCCCCACCCCCATCCTGCCCTCCATTTCCAAGGCCCTAATGGGCCCTCCCTCTGCCTGCAGGTTTGCAGCCAGGCCAGACTGCGGGTCCAAGTACCAGCTGTGTGTTCAGCTCCTGTCGTCAGCACACGCACCTCTGGGGACCTTCCAGCCAGACCCAGCAATGATCCAGCAGAAGAGCGATGCCAAGTGGAGGGAGGTGTGTGAGTCGGGAAGGGGACGGGAGCACACTGTCCAAGGCTGAGACCGCAGTCACACAGGCCTGGGTTCAGATCCCAGTTCCACTGCTTCTGACCTAGGCTTTGGCTGCTCTGACCTTTAAAAGACTTCAATGAAATGATGCTGGGAAAGATATGTTCAAAAAGGTTGACTACTACTAATTACTACCAGTTATAACTATTATCTAGGTCAGGGTTCAGTGATCTTTTTCTTAAAAGGCCAGATACAAATAGTTTAAGCTTTGCAGGCTGTACTGTCTCTGTCTCAACTACTCAGCTCATCAGCTCTGCTATTGTCATGAAAGCAGCTTTAGCAAATGGGCATGGCTGTGTTCCAATAAAACTTTATTTATAAAACAGGTAGTGGGCCCCTAGACCAGTTTCCTAACTCCTGACCTAGACCAGTGATCTCCAGTAGAACTTTCTGCAGTGACAGAAACAGTCTGTCTGCCCTGTCCAGTTTGATAGCCCAGAGCCACACGCAACAACTTAAAACTAAGTAAGAGCCAGTTTGTAGTGTAGCTGAGGATCTGAATTTTTAATTTTATCTAACGTTAATTAATTTTAACTTAAATAGCCACATGTGCTCAGTGATGACTGGACATCTTTTGGCAGCTTTCAAAGTTTCCTTCAGTTCCTCTGAGCTGCACTTAGATAATCCCATGGAGTGGATCTGGCAAGATTCTGCTTCATTTTACAGATGAGGAAATTGAGGCATAGACAAGGGAGGCAGTCTGCCCAAAATCAGAGTAAGGACTCAAATTCCATTCTTCTGACTCTGGGTCAAGCACTAAGCCCTCAGCCCATCCTGGCCCCATCATCCCCTCAGGCAGTGCCACCCTCGGGGTCAACTCCCCTGACCACTCTCCTTACCTCCCCTGCTGCCACCCCCACCCCCCACCAGGTCTCCCACACTTTCTCCAACTATCCACCTGGCGTCCGCTATATCTGGTTTCAGCACGGCGGCGTGGACACTCACTACTGGGCCGGCTGGTACGGCCCAAGGGTCACCAACAGCAGCATCACCATCGGGCCCCCACTGCCATGACACCCCCGAGCCCCCAGCCACCTAATCCCAACTGAAAAACTGCTGTCAGAGAAGGGCTGGGCTTGGGAAAGGGAGGTGGAGGCCAGGCTCCCCCAGACTTCCTAGTTCATCTTTGCCCCCAGCTCCCCAATTGCCACTTTGTGGAGCCTCTTTGTGCAGCCTTCATATGTTATGGGTAGCTAGTTCTCTGCCAGGGGTCTCAGTCTGAGTGATGGGGCCCCTGAAGTTAGGGAGGTACAGGTCGTTCCCCCAGGCTCTTCCCCCTGTCACCTCTGAGGGAGGGTCTCCAAGCTCTGCTGGTAACCCAGATCTGTGTGTCTACCTTCTCTCCCTGGGCCATTTTCTCACTGTCTTCTTTGAGAGCCCTCAGAGCAGGGACAGTCAGGACTTCCAGAAAGCCTGTGACTGCCCTATGTAGTACAGATGCTGGGAGGTGACTGTGTAGCTCAGACAGATCTAGGAGTGGAAAGAGGGTTCTGCTGGCCCATCCTCTGCCCCCTTCTCTACCACCCTCAAACTCTCTCACTCTGTGCCCTTACTCAGGGAGGTGGCTTTGGCCCAGAGGCTCAGGCCTGGTCTGAGATAGTCAGGCCCAGTGGGGTGGGGTCCTGGCCAGGTCTAGATAGTCTTCACTGTCAGGGAAGCCCCAGAAGCCATATAGGTATTAAGTGGGGGCAGGACTCTCCAAAAGGCCCCCCTGAATTCTGTGCAGGATAAGCCAGGGCAGGGGGGTGGTGGGTGCCAGGACTGGTCCCTGAGAACTGGGATATGTGAACCCTGAATGAGTAGGATAGGGGTTTTCAAGAACCACCTGTCCACCTCTATGCCTAGACCACGCTCTCTGTAGCTTGGAGAGCATTCCAGGCCCCCACCCTACCCTCAGAACTACCATTCCCAGGACCTCCCCACCCTGTCTGCCCACGTTCCCACCTCTCCCTCATGCTGGAAAGAGAGCTGTGCTCTGGTCTTACCCCTGCTGCATGTGGCCAAATAAAAGGTATTCCCAGCCCAACATGTGCCCTGTGTTTTCTGGGGGGAAATGGCAAACTTCATGGGAGGTCCTGCCTCTGGCCTGCAGAAAGTACAACTTGTATGGCTCTGTCCAAGGTACAGAGAGGGGTTGACATTTCAGGAGCCAGACTTCGAAGAATGAGGGTCCTGGGACAGACCGTGGAAGAGCTGCTGACCCCCACACCCCAGCAGCCCTCCAGTGCTGCTGGCTTCCTCTGGAGGCCTGGCCAGCAGCTGGGGAGCGAGGCGTGCAGGTTTCTTGGGCAGCTCTTGCCTACACCTCTTGCTGGGTCAGCAGTGCCACCACAGGCAGTACTTACTGCTGTTTTTTCCACTGCCCAGAGCTTCACTGACAATGGAGGAAGCCTAAGAATTTATAGTGGCTCAGCTGGTCAAGAATCCGCCTGCAATGCAAAAGACCTGGGTTCAAACCCTGGGTTGGGAAGATTCCCTTGGAGAAGTGAAAAGTCTACCCACTCCAGTATTCTGGCCTGGAGAATTCCACGGACTGTATAGTCCATGGGCTCACAAAGAGTCAGACAGGACTGAGTGCCTTTCACTTTCAAGAATTTATAAGGGTGCCTGGCACACAGTAGATATAAGTACTGTTACGCTGCATTATCTTCACTCAACAGTTAGCTAAATTAGGGCCTCAACCAGGGCAGGGACTGTTACTGACCAGGGTTTTCACTCTCCTTATCAACAGAAATTGATAAGATGCCAGATAAGAAGTTCAAGTAAGCCTTTACTGGGACCTCCACTAGAGTAGGAGGGAAAGAAATCAAATAACAGGTTTCCTTGCTCCCTGGCTAGCTCCAGGGTGCAGGGGTGGGAGCAGGTGTGGGGGTGGGGGGACTCAGCTTGGTGAGCTGGTTCCTTACATAGGGTGACGGTAGGCTTGTTAGGGGTGTGTCCAGGGCTTGGGCTGGAGGGGTGGCCTAGGTAGTTTGCCCACCCCTTTGGTGATGTTGTGTGCAAGGGGGCATCTGTAGTATTTGCTTTTGCTCCCAGCTTTTCAGAAGTGACAACTGGGTTTTTGGTCTTTTGTATCTAGTCCATAATTTCCTCCAACTTAGCGTGCAGGCAGTTATTTTCAGTGTCTTATAGTTTCTTTGTATTTTGTTGCTCAAGGGGACTTCTGAGCAGGTGCAAGCCCTGCAGCAAAGAGTCCCTGGTCCCACCCAGCCTGTCTCAGAACCACCACCCACTTAACTGTACGGCAAGTCAGCAAAGGACACTCTGTCTTGGAGGAGACACAGCTCTGAGTTAACAGCCTAGCCTGGATCAGGCACCCCTGGGCAGTGCGGGCCTTTATGACCCTTTGTGATTGCCTGAAGTGTTGTTCTTCAGTTGCTCAGTCATGTCCGACTCTTGAGACCCTATGGACTGCAGCCCCTGGGCTCCTCTGTCCATGGGATTTCCCAGGCAAGAATACTGGAGTGGGTTGCCATGCCCTCCTTCAGGGGACCTTCCCAACCCAGGGATCTAACCCGGGTCTCCAGCTCGGCAGGAGGATTCTTTACCACTGAGCCACATGGGAAGCCCCTGAAGTAGGTGCTAATTATTTATTGAATAGAGAAAGTGAAAGTCGCTCAATCGTGTCCGACTCTTTGAGACCTCATGGACTATACAGTCCATGGAATTTTCTAGACCAGAATACTGGAGTGGCTAGCCTTTCCCTTCTCTAGGGGATCTTCCCAACCCAGGGATCAAACCCAGGTCTCCCACATTGCAGGCGGATTCTTTACCAGCTGAGCCACAAGGGAAGCCCTGAATAGAGAAAGGAATTAACTTAATCTTAACAAAAAAACACAGAGCGGATTACCTTTGAGTTAATTGAGGGCTACCCGAGAGATGGTAGGAGCCAAGCTCAAGGCCAGAGTTTCAGCAGTCTCCCTCCAGACCCACTTCGCTCCCGGGGTCCAGGGATCCCCGGTGGTTGTCTAAGGAGTGGCCCCAGAGGGGAGGAGCTGGGTCAGGAGGCGGCTCCGGCTTCCCCGGAAGGAGGAGAGAAGGTCAGTCCCCGCCGCTGAGCCGCCCGCCGCCTAGAAGAGAATGCTTGAGGTCTCGAGCTCCCCTGACGCGGCCCCAGACTCCCTGGCACACGGTGGGTGAAGGGATTCTGGCGCTGGGTTGGCGAGGTCTAGGAGCGGCCCAGCGGGAGGCGGCCGGAGCGCGGCGCGGTGACGCAGGCGCGGGGCGGGGCGAGAGCGCACTGCACCTAGGAGGCCGCAGGCTCCAGGCCGATCCCGAGCTCCGGTCCCGCGGAGCGCTCCGCCCCGTGCCCAGGTCTCAGCCCGGCCGGGGGACGGGTAGGGGGGCGACAGGCGCGGGAGGGGGCTTGGATGTCAGGCGCTGCGGGTCTCTGGGTCTCCCAATGTTGACCGAACCCGAGAACAACGTCACTAGCAGGCCGACACCCGCGGCAGGCGGAGAGAGACGGAGGGAGCCGCTTCCGGGCGTGGCGGGGGGCGTGGTGGGGCGTGACGGGGGCGGAGCCAATCGCCGGGGTCTGGTCGCCGTTGCGCTTAATCCCTCGCCTCCCGAACTGGCTGTCCCGGAGCATCCTAGGCTTCCAGGGCCATTGCCGCCTCATCTTCAGAGCAGCGCCCTGGCCAGGAGACAGGAGACAGTCTAGGGACTCTGGTCACCGTCACGCCCGCGGGGCCTGGAGCGAGGCCAAACTTACCCAAGCCTCAGCTTCCTCTCTCGGAAATGGATTTAGTAACAGGGTCTCAAGGGGTTCTGGGGAGAATCTATGGAGAAAAGGCTAGTGCGTGGCTTCTGGACTGGTACGCAGGAAGCCCAGTAGGTGCGAGAGGCTGCCTCCTAGCGCTGATGTAGACGTTTCCACTTAAAGAGTGCCCCAGGATGACCTTCACCCACCGCCCACCCCCCGCTACCCCCTCTGCAGTCAGGCTTTGGGAATGGGGTCCAGTAATAACATGGGTTGCCTTGCCCTCCCTCAGGGGATCTTCTCGACCCAGGGATCGAACCCGCGTCTTTTATGTCTCTTGCTTTGGCAGGCAGGTTCTTTACCGCTAATGCCACCTGATGTTATTAGTCGCTCAGTCATGTCCAACTCTTTGCAACCCCACGGACTGTAGCCCACCAGTCTCCTCTGTCCATGGGATTCTCCAGGCAAGAATACTCGAGTGGGTTGCCATTTCCTTCTTCAGGGATCTTCCTGACCCAGGAATGGAACCTGGGTCTCCTACATTGCAGGCAGATTCTTTACTGTCTGAGCTACCTGGGAAGCCCAATATCATGGGACCAGACTTTGGACCACAGGTTAAGACCCTTCTAACTTGGAGTTCCAACCAGTCCATCCTAAAGGAGATCAGTCCTGGGTGTTCATTGGAAGGACTGATGTTGAAGCTGAAACTCCAATACTTTGGCCACCTGATGGAAAGAGCTGACTGATTTGAAAAGACCCTGATGCTGGGAAAGATTGAGGGCGGGAGCAGAAGGGGACGACAGAGGATGAGATGGTTGGATGGCATCACTGACTCAATGGACATGAGTTTGAGTAAACTCCAGGAATTGGTGATGGACAGGGAGGCCTGGCATGCTGAGGTTCATGGGGTTGCAAAGAGTCAGACACGACTGAGGGACTGAACTGAACTTTGAGCCCAGGGACTTTTATTTGGTCTAAACAATGCTTTTAGAAGTTACCAACTTTTAAAAGTCGACAGATTTCAAGTTTAAAAAAAAATGTTTAAAATTTCTCCTGAAAAATGGGAAGACCTGGCCACAAGGAGTATTTTTCCATCATTGCCCAAGGGACTAGGGGACCATAGGAGCCAGGCTCGAGGCCAGAGTTTCAACAGTCTCTGTCCAGGCAGGGGCTCACCTCCCTCCCTGCATCCAGGAAACCAGGGTAGAGGTCTAGGGAGTGGCCCCACAGGACAGGGGCTAGGTCAGGAGGACTCTTTGGCTTCCCAGAGGGAGGAGGAAGCAGAGAGAAGGTGAGTCCTTGCAGGAGCTACATGTACCTTGTGGTGGTGGTGGTGGTGGTGGTGGTTTAGTCACTAAGTTATGTCCACCTCTGCGACCCCATGGACCGTAGCCCACCAGGCTCCTGTCCATGGGATTTACCAAGCAAGAATACTGGAGTGGGTTGCCATTTCCTACTCCAGGGGATCTTCTCAACCCGGGGAAAAGTACTTTATTTATCTGTTTATTTTTTTCTCTGCTGCTGCTAAGTCGCTTTAGTTGTGTCCGACTCTGTGCGACCCCATTAGACGGCAGCCCACCAGGCTCCCCCATCCCTGGGATTCTCCAGGCAAGAACACTGGAGTGGGTTGCCATTTCCTTCTCTAATGCATGAAAGTGGAAAGTGAAAGTGAAGTCTCTCAGTCGTGTCCGACTCTCAGCGACCCCATGGACTGTAGCCCACCAGGCTCCTCCACCCATGGGATTTTCCAGGCAAGAGTACTGGAGTGGGGTGCCATCGCCTTCTCCGATTTTTTTTTTTCCCCTCTAGTAATGGTAAAATGCTTCTCCCTGGGCAGGTGCCAGTGTGCCCACCCTCATTTTTTATGGGATGAATGTGTTGAGAAGACTGTGAACAGTGTGAAAATTAATAAAGGGAAACTGATAGTACAATCCCAGCATCAAGAGGCATACTGGGCATTTCTGGCAGAAAGTGACAATACTGCTGCAAACAGAAAGCAAAAAAGATCTCCTTGTTTGGCAACAGCTCAGCCAGTGAGAGACTAACAACTCAACCAATGAAAAGCCATTATGCTTCCAACTCCTAGTATCTTCCAGTGAATTTTTTTGTTTATAACAGCCCCACCCAACTTTCCCTTCTCCTCTATAAAAAGAGTCCCTTCTCCTTTACCGGAGTAGGACTTGTAAGTAGCTTGCTGAAGTTGCATAGCCTGAATTACAGTTCTTTGCTGCTCCAAAATAAACCGGTTTTGCTAGTAAAAAAGTGACCATTTTACTGTTTTAGGTTAACTTACACGGAGGTTTCACGGAGATCCAGAGAAGACCTTCCAGCAACTCCAAGGCTGGTGAGCAAACAAGTGCCACAACTCAAGGAACCCACTGGGCTCACTACTTTCTTGCCAACCTGGCAGTTTGAGGGTAAGTTTTCCTCCTGGATCCGAGCTCCGCTCTTTCTGCAGCTCTCCAGGCTTTATTTGGGGGCTTCCCTAGTAGTTTCAGACGGTAAAGCATCGCCTGTAATGCAGGAGCCCTGGGTTCGATCCCCGGGTCAGGAAGACCCCCTGGAGAAGAAAATGGCAACCCACTCCAGTATTCTTGCCTGGAAAATCCCTATGGACAGAGGAGTGTGGCGGGCTACAGTCCATGGGGTAGCAGAGTTGGACACAACTGAGCGACTAACACACAGGCTTTATTTGGAATCAGTTTGAAGGCGCCATCCTTTTTTATTAAAGCCTTGTTTGTCTGTGCGTACTTGGTTAGCTCTTAGGCCTCACTCCATGTTGAAATCAGACTGCTCCTGGTGTAACTGTGCTAGCTTCCAGTCCAACTACTTTTGGAACCAGGCTTTTCCTATTGAAACTGTGCTGATATTTGGCCTGGGGGCTGTTTAAGAATGATTCTTTTGCTCGAGAAAAAGCCCTGAAAAATGGGATCCTAGTTATACAAAAATGTTTTGACGGTGCTCCCCTTTTCAGGGACCCGAGGCAATTTTATGTTAAAAGAAAAAAAAACCTGCTGTCTCTCCTTGTAAGCATTTTTAACTAAATGGACCAACTGAAACAGATGTAATTTAGAACATCAGTGACCAATGTAGGAAACTTTTGAACTCCCCAGATTTCCTTTCTTAAAATTGTTCAAAGTAACTGAGGCAAACATTAAAGACAAAACAGTTTCTGAGGTGTTTTTTTCCCTACCCTCTCTTCTTCGTCTGTGGATGCTGGCTCCCCGATGCTCCCTTGCTCTGAACCTATCGGAACATGCTCCTTAAAGTCAATCTTCTGAGGATTGAAATAAATCCCAGATTACCTATGTTCCCTGAACCAATTGTGAGCCATAGTTAAAGCGTTTCCTAAAGTAACTGAGGATCCCCCATAGGTTTGCTGGAGATTTTCATACAGTTTTTCAAACCTGCCAGTCTGGTTTCTCAGATTGATATCAATCCATGTGCTTGTTGGTGAGTGTCAAGTAAACACTGGATGAAAGTAGCCCCATGGGAACATTCTGGAAGGGTTTTAGTAGAGCAAAACCTACCTTTTGGCAAGTGGCTAGAACACTCAATGAAAACCTCCACTGAGCAATGACAGTAGCTTTTCCTAAGCCTGTTGACTGGAACGAAATGCAGCCTTACACACAAAAATCTGATGATTATTCTGTTTATGATTAGTCTAATCGAGCTAAGGTTAATTTTTTAAAATATATGTATTTTATTGACATATAGTTGACTTAGAGTGTTTCAGGTGCACAACAAGATTGTTCAGTTACACGAATACATATATTATTTTTGAAATTATTTTCCATCATGTGTTATTACAAGATATTGACTATAGTTCACTATGCTATATAGTAAACCTTTGTTGCATATCTATTTTTTAATTAAAAATCTAGCATTCTATTCATACTAAGTCAAACAAGTGGAATCAAAATGTCATAAATTTTTTAGTTAGGCAAAAATTCGTAAGTTTTCTAAAGTATATATAATACATATTTGTATATGTATACAAAAGCTTTTCTACTACACTTGATAAAGGCTTGAGAAAGAACGTCAAAAAAAAAAGAGATGGAGATATTGGAGAACATAAACTAGATGAAATGGGAACACTGAATATGAAATAGAAAAAGTGAAGCAAACTAGATACAAGTAAAAGATCATCATGTAGCCCAGTTGTTTTTAAACAGTGACTGCCCATTAGAAGCATTTCTGGCGCTCTGGAGGGAAAAAGCAATCTCTGAGCATTTGTATGATTTCAGGTTATTTTTAAAGAAATATTCAACTTCCTTCAGATGTTGAGTCCCCTTGGGTAACCGTTACTTCCATGTTTATTAATGGACTGTATGGGGATCTTTTTATTTTAGTTAAAAGCATGAGAATGGAATGGGAAACTGTGTCCACTCTTAGATTCATTTGGTAAATCAGATTACTTGCTTCCTAAATGAGCCACCAGAAAGAAAGACCTCTAAAATTCTTAATCTTCAGCTCCAGCAACTGAAGGTCCCTAAACAGATCCAAAACCTTCTAGATTCTGGTATTGCAGAGAATCAGGGTATCAGAAAAAAGATTTTTACCCATTTAAGCATTTCAGGAGCTTTCAGTCTTCTCATCACATCTCTCATCAGCCTTTCCACTGTCCTTCTAATGCCCAGTGAGAGGGCTCCAAGAACTACAGGGGCTCTTCCCAATCCTCCCTGTTGATCAGCTCGACAATCCCACTGCTGGGCATACACACCGAGGAAACCAGAATTAAAAGAGACACATGTACCCCAATGTTCATCACAGCACTGTTTATAATAGCCAGGACATGGAAGCAACCTAGATGTCCATCAGCAGATGAATGGATAAGAAAGCTATGGTACATATACACAATGGAGTATTACTCAGCCATTAAAAAGAATACATTTGAATCAGTTCTAATGAGGTGGATGAAACTGGAGCCTATTATACAGAGTGAAGTAAGCCAGAAAGAAAAACACCAATACAGTATGCTAACACATATATATGGAATTTAGAAAGATGGTAACGATAACCCTGTATGCGAGACAGCAAAATGCGAGACACAGATGTATAGAACAGTCTTTTGGACTCTGTGGGAGAGGGAGAGGGTGGGATGATTTGGTAGAATGGCATTGAAACATGTATAATATCATATAAGAAACGAATCGCCAGTCCAGGTTCAATGCAGGATACAGGATGCTTGGGGCTGGTGCACTGGGATGACCCAGAGGGATGGTATGGGGAGGGAGGTGGGAGGGGGGTTCAGGATTGGGAACACATGTGCACCCGTGGCGGATTCATGTTGATGTATGGCAAAACCAATACAATATTGTAAAGTAATTAGCCTCCAATTAAATAAATCTAAATTAAAAAAAGAAACATCTCTCCAGATTAGGAAGGAACTTCTGAACTTACTGAGAGCAGAGCCACACTCTTGGTGCTCAGCCCCACTGCAGAGAACTAATACAGTTCAGATAGGGGATCTCTAATAACCCTCAATAGGCTCCTGTCTCCAAGCCTTCTCCCTTTTGTTTGGGCCTTTTGAGAAATACACACCCATTCTCTTAGCTCCTCCAACTCCATTCATTATTAGGTTAAGGCTTCTTGGAAGAGTTTTATACCAGAATTTCTTCCTCCCAAAAGGAGGAAATAATTCTAGAATTTGACACTAGCCATCAAAATAGCCAGCCAAGTAAATGAAAAGACCTTTTGACATCTTTTATTTGTTCTGTGTCTAACACTACAGGGGCTGATTCTGGAAATACCAATTGTTTGTCCCTGATCAATCAACTACCACCCTCCTTAAGGGCCAAATCTCAAACTGATACTGGCAAAATTCACAGTGTACCTCCATTAAGATTCAAATAGATCCCTCTAAACTCTCCAGAATTAATCAATAGTCTATAAGTAAAAAAGCCCTTCAAGGTGTAAAGCCCATAATTGAAGATTTCAAGGCTCATGGTCTCATTATCCATTGCAATAGTCCCTGTAATACCCCTATTTTACCCGAGGGGTAAAACCTGGTTGCTGAAGATGGCTCATCCAGGACCTCCAAGCATCAAACACTGCTATCTCTCAACACCCAGTTATTCCTAACCCCCACATGCTACTGACATTTGTTCCCCGTAGAAGCAAGTTTTTCACTGCGATTGATCTATGCAGTGTATTTTTCAGTACTCCAGTTGATAAAACTAACCAGTAATCTTTTTGCCTTCACCTGGAATGGACAACAATACACCTGTACAGTGATGCCCCAGGGTTTCACAGAAAGTCCTTACTTATCACATATCTTGAAAGCTGATTTAGATGATATAAAGTTTTCTACAGATTCTGCTTTGTTAAAATACACAGATGACTTGCTCTTGTGCTCTCCTTCTCAAACCTCCTCACAGGAAGACAGCATCCACTTGCTAAAACTTTGAAACATAAAGTCTCCAAAGAAAAACTGCACTTTGCTCAATTTCAGCTTTGATATCTAGATCATGTGATCTCAGAACAGGGACTATGTTTAGATCCAGATAGGCTCCATAATGGGCTTCCCAGGTGGCACTGTTGATAAAGAACCCACCTGCAAATGCAGGAGATGGAAGAGATGTGAAGTTCGATCCCTGGGTCGAGAAGGTCCCCTGGAGGAGGGCATGGCAACCCACTGCAGTATTCTTCCCATGGACAGAGGAGCTTGGCAGGCTACAGCCCATAGGGTTGCGAAGAGTCAGACAAGACTGAAGTGACTTACACTTGCACAACAGGCTCCATGACATCCTAAACTTCCCCAAATCAAAAACTAAGCACCAGTTATGAGGCTTTCTCAGCTCTCTAGTTACTACTGAAATCAGATTCCAAATTTCTCTCTATGGCTCAACCCTTACGTGATTTATTAAAAACCCATAAAGTTGACTCCGTTAATTGGAGAGGTCAAGATGATACAGCTTTTGAAGAATTAAAGAAAATCTTAATGAGACCACCTGCCCTTGAACATCCTAATCACCAGCTTCCCATTTTCCTCTTTGTGTATGAGAAGGCAGGGACTGTCCTCAGAGCACTCACCCAAAAACATGGGGACCATCATCGACCTGCAGGGTTTTGTAGCCAACAGCTGGACCCTGCGGTGCAGGGATACCTCCCCCCCACCTCCACCCATGTCTCAGCCATTCCTGCCACTGCCCTCTGCTTAAGGCCACTGAAGAGATAACCATGGGATTCCATTCAACCACGTTTGTACCCCAGGTAGTGGAAGCCCTCCTGAATTCTCATCCACTCAACACTTTTCAGTCAGTTGCCTCACCTCGTATGAAATCCTTTTGCTGACTGCTCCCCACATAACCCTTTCACATTTACTAACTTCAGCCCAGCTGCTCTTCTCCCCTCCTTCACCACGAAACCCCTGCACTGCCTGACCCTCACAGGTCACTCTTTGACTCCACATAATCATTTAGAGGAGATACCTCTAATCACTGCAGATTTTTCATGGTTTACTGATGGTCCTTATTTAAAGGGAGAAAATGGTAAATACTGTGCTGTGTATGCTATTAAAACTCCTTTTGATATTGTTGAAGCAACACCTTTGTTCATTGTTCACTGGCTAAATCCTGTCTGACTTTTTGTCACCCCATGGACTACAGTATGCCAGGCTTCCCTGTCTTTCACTGTCTCCCAGAGTTTGCTCAAACAATGTCCATTGAGTCAGTGATGCAATCCAACCATCTCATCCTCTCTTGCCCTCTTCTCCTCCTGCCCCCAATCTTTCCCAGCAACAGGGTCTTTGCATTAGGTGGCCAAAGTACTGGAGCTTCAGCATCAGTCCTTCCAGGGAATATTCAGGATTGATTTCCTTTAGGATTGACTAGTTTGATCCCCTTGGAACATCTTTACCTATGATTTAATTACCCTACAGGCTGAACTATATGTTCTCATGGAGGCTTCAAAGTTTAGCCAAGGCAAAACTGCTTACATTTATACTGACAGTATGCCTTTGGAGCAGCCTATGACTTTGAGATAACATGTGACCCCCTGGACTGTAGCCTGCCAGGTTCTCCTGTCCTTAGGATTTTCCAGGCAAGAATCCTGGAGTGGGTTGCCATTCCCTTCTCCAGGGGATCTTCCCAACCCAGGGATCAATCCACCGTCTCCCATTTACCACTGAGTCACTGCTCAAGTCCCCACAGCTGATAAAAAGAGATATATTTTAATATTGTGTGTGTTAGTCACTCAGTTGTGTCCAACTCTTTGCGACCCCATGAACTATAGCTCGCTAGGCTCCTTTGTCCATGGGATTCTCCAGGCAAGAATACTAGAGTGGGTTGACATTTCCTTCTCCTGGGGATCTTCCCGACCCAAGGATCGAATGCAGGTCTCCTGCATTGAAGGCAGATTCTTTACCATTTGAGCTACCCGAGGAGCTCAGAAAAACAAAAATCTAAGTACATCAGCTACTGGAATACTGGAGTGGGTTGCCATGCTCTCCTTGAGGGGATCTTCCCAACTCAGGGATCAAACCCAGGTCCCCTGCACTGCAGGCAAATTCTTTAGCAGCTGAGCCACCAGGGAAGCCCAAGAATACTAGAGTGGGTAGCCTATCCCTTCTTCAGGGGATCTTCTCAACCCAGGAATCAAACCAGGGTCTCCTGCATTGCCTGCAGATTCTTTACCAGCTGAGCTACTATGAAGAACATTGCTCTAACAGAGCATTGTTATTTTTAATGAAGCAATTAAGCCTTTATTATAAAATCTTCTTCATAGTGTGCTCTTGGGAGATGAAGACCTTAAGTATCACACCTTTCAACCTAGAGATTTCATCTATTGGAAAAGACACCTCAAGAAGGACTCTCTTCAGCCTCCCTGGAAAGGCCCCAGCTGCTGCTAACCTCCCCTTGTGCTGCCAGACTCCAGAGAACAGACTCTTGGATTCATGTGACGCATCTAAAGAAAGCACCAGACCCTGACTGGACCTGCACACCATCTGGTGACCTGAAGGTAAAGATTTCCTGGAATTGAAGCAGATGACATGCAATGAGGCGGCTTGCCCCAGATGTCTAGACAAGGCCTGTTAGAAGATTCAGTATTCACAGATGTGGCTGTCTTTCATCTAGACTATAAAACTGACCCTGGATTCTTAGCCAAATTGAGTCTCTACATTTGCAACCTACAATCTGTACCACTGATGAAACATCTGATTCCAAAGAGTTTCTTGGAGATAACAACACTGTCTAATTACTCCATGTTTATTCCTACACTGTGTCATTCCAAAGTTCTTGTTAATTCCTTCAGTTTTGAGCATAACTTTGCTTCCCAGTTGGCACTAGTGGTAAAGAACTCACCTGCCAATGCAGGAGACAAAAGAGATTCGGGTTCAATCCCTGGGTGGGGAGGATCCCCTGGAGGAGGGCAGGGCAACCCACTCTAGTATTCTTGCCAGGAGAATCCCATGGACAGAGGAGCCTTGTGGGCTACAGTCCATAGGATCACAAGAGTTGGACACAACTGAAGCGACATAGCAACAAATTGCTGTATTCACTCTTATAAGATACAGACTTTTAGATAGGAAATTCCTGAGACGTCTCCTCCTGCCCACCCATCCCCCTTGATACTTAAATGTGACCACAGTGGGTGTCCAATATGTGCACTTTCCCTCTGACATAGGACAAGACACTCAGGAAAGGTCCTTCCTGGCATCCAGGGTCAAAAGGTGATTGAATGCTAGTTAAAAAAAAAACAAAAAACCCTGAGTCTTGATCAGGGATGCTCTTGGAGAAAGATCTTGATCAAAAGAGAGAAATGTGAAAATTAATCAAGGGAAACCTTATTAAAATGGACTGGGGAGGACAGAAAGGGGAGTACTTGACAGTCAATATACATCCCAACAGAAAGAATCAATACAGATCTCTAGTAGGAAGTAACGCTACTAGCGCCAGCAGAGGGAAGAAAATTTTTCTCCTTTCCTGGCAACAGCTTAGCCAATGGGAGACTGTCACAACTCAGCCATTGAAAAGTCACCATATTTGGAACTCCCAGTTTCCTCCAGCAAGCTTTATAACTGTCCCTCCTGACTTCCATGCCTCTTCTATAAAAGAATTCCCTCTCCTTTGCTTGGGCTTCCCTTGTGGCTCAGCTGGTAAAGAATCCGCCTGCAATGCAGGAGATCTGGGTTCTGGGTTGGGACGATGCCCTGGAGAAGGGAATGGCTATCCACTCCAGTATTCTGGGCTGGAGAATTCCATGGACTGTATAGTCCATGAGGTCACAGTCTGACACGACTGAGGGACTTTGACTTCACTTTCTCCTTTGCTTAAGAAAATGTACAAGTGTTTCACCAGTTGTATGTCCCAAATTGCAATTCTTTGCCAGTGTTAGTGTTAGTCTCTCAGTTGTGTCTGACTCTTTGTGACTCCATGGACTGTACCCCACCAGGCTCCTCTGTCCATGGACTGTTCCAGGCAAGAATACTAGAGTGGGTTGCCATGCCCTCCTCCAGAGGATCTTCCCGACCAAGGGATCGAACTTGGGTCTCCCACATTGCAGGCAAATTGTTTACTGTCCGAGCCACCAGGGAAGCAGTTCCTTGCCACTCCCAAATAAATCTCTTTTGCTGGTAAAATATCTGGCTGTTTTATTGTTTTACATTAACAACTGCTTTTTTGGCCAAAGTCACAATGGAAAATGAGAAGTCTCCCCAGTGTCCCTACATATGGGAGGAGACTATTCCCTCCCCGCAGCGTAAGCAGATAAGGCCTGAGTGATAGGGCTACAGGCCCACCGCACCCCACCCCCTGAGGGAATCCCCTTAGACAGCTGGATAACCACGACCCCCCCAGGCAAGATTCAGGCCAAGGTGGTGACACCACTCTAATTTTCCCAAACCCTGTGCAATTCAGGGCTTCCTTGGTGACGAATCTGCAATGCAGGAGATCTGGGTTCAATTCTTGGGTCGGAAAGATCCTCTGGAGAAGGAAATGGCTACCCACTCCAATATTCTTGAGTGGAGAATCCCATGGACAGAAGAACCTGGCAGGCTACAGTCCATGGGGTCACAAAGGAGAGTCAGACATGACTAAGCAACTAAACTAGAACAAAAGAGCTAATGATGCTGTGGAGCACTTCTCGACCAGCCTTGTGCTCAATGCTTTACTTGTACCCACTCAGTCCTCCCAGCCCTTTTGAGGTCAGGACAGCTACTACCTCCATTTGGGGCAGTGAGGAGGATTACTTTTCCAGGACAGGGAAGCCTGGTGCGCTGAAATCCATGGGGTCGCAAAGAGCTGGACATGACTTAGCAATTAGACAACAATCTTCCCAGATAATCATTGAAGACCACAACTAAAACACAAGCAATCTTATATCTTCACCCTCAATCTGCTTTTCAGTTTCTGGGCATTTCAGAGTGACCTGAAGCCCAAGCCAGAACTGTCTGGGGGTGGGGGTGGGGTGGGGAACCTCCTCAAGGGGATATTTATCACATTCGTTTTCTAGGCTAAAGTGAACAATTTGGGGAGAGGAAGTTTGTTATCTCGGGACTAGCCCATTACTTAAGTTGTGAGCTAGTCTGTGGATGCAATAAAGATTTTATATTCTAACGGTGAATTCACAGCATTAAAATATCACTGAAACCTTTTGCAGAGCTTACAGACAACAGCATGGTCTTGGCAAAATCTTACAGTTCATCAGGCCCACCAACTAAAAATTAAGCCATTAATTTTTAATGGGGGGATGGAGCCTCTTAAAAAATTAGTACCTGAAGACTTTATCAATATTATTGCACTCTTTCAAATATGCATAACATGTGACCACTTTATTGTGAGGGTCTACCGTATACTAATGTGCGTGCTGCTAAGTCGCTTCAGTCGTGTCTGACTCTGTGCGACCCCATAGACGGCAGCCCACCAGGCTCCCCCGTCCCTGGGATTCTCCAGGCAAGAACATTGGAGTGGGTTGCCATTTCCTTCTCCAATGCATGAAAGTGAAAAAATAAAGTGAAGTTGCTCAGTCGTGTCCAACTCCCAGCGACCCCATGGACTGCAGCCCACCAGGCCCCTCCGTCCATGGGATTTTCCAGGCAAGAGTACTGGAGTGGGGTGCCATTGCCTTCTCCGCTAATGTGTGTACTCAGTCGCTAAGTCGTGTCCGTTTGAAACCCCATGGACTGTAGCCCGACAGACTCCTCTGTCCTTGGGATTTCCCAGGCAAGAATATTGGAGTGGGTTGCCATTTCCTTCTCTGGGGGATCTTCCTGACCCAAATCCATGTCTCCTGCGTTTCCTGCATTGGCAGGTGGATTCTTTACCACTGAGCCACCTGGGAAGCCCACCGTGTACTAGAAGGGGGCTCAGATGTTTCCTGGCCTGGGTTCCTGGGGATCTGTGGGGTCCACCTTCCTGGTCAGAGCTCATGACCAGTGTTGCTCCCCACAGGCCTGTGTGTGCACCTCACCCCCCGCAGCCATGGCCCTGGTCAGCATCAACCAGCTACCCGAGAACATCCTGCTGGAGGTGTTCACGCACGTGCCCGCCCGCCAGCTGCTGTGGAACTGCCGCCCTGTATGCTGCCTCTGGCGTGACCTCATTGACCTCATGTCCCTCTGGAAGCACAAGTGCCTGCAGGAGGGCTACGTCACCGAGGACTGGGACCAGCCTGTGTCCGACTGGAAGGTCTTCTACTTTCTGTGCAGTCTCCGCAGGAACCTGCTGCGCAACCCGTGTGCCGAAGGTGAGCAGGGGCTGCTTCCCTCCCTTTCCTGAACCTCAGGACCTTTGCACTTGCTGTTCTCACACTACCTGGACTGTTCCCTCACCCCCCTGCCCCAACACTGTCACGTTCCCTTGGTCCTTCTCATCCATCAGATCTCAGTTCAGAGATGTGCCCTGATCCTGCATCTGAAAACAGTGTCCCCCACCTCTGTCACATCGCCCCATTTCCTTCCTTCATTGCACTGGTCATAACCTAGAATTACTCAATCTCTTGGTTTTTTTTTTTCCCCCTCTGCTACAAATTTCAAGTTCCTGGGGCCTGACAGATCTTGCCACTTGGCACCCTGTGTCCACATAGCAAGTGCTCAGGACACATTGGTTGAATGAATGAGCATACACCCGGCCCCCCTTCCCATCTGGTTCAGTCTTTGCTGCCTAAGGGCTGTGTGCAAGCTGGCTATGCACCTGGTCTGAGTCATTATCTTCCTGTCACCTCATGATACAGAGGAGGAATTTTGAGAGGTGACTACGATCACGTGGTTTGAGGCTCCAGTTTTGCTTACGTTCTCTTATATTTGCCAGGGTTTGTTTATTTTTTTCCCCTTTGTTAGCACCTTCATTTCATATCAGACATCATGGTTCCTGCTGGGATATAGCAGCAACTGATCAAGAGGCCTAGTCTGTATGCTTAGAACCCTTTTCATGCTTGTTTTCTCTCTCTGTTCTCACGAGCATCATGTACGTTAGCCAAAGAAAAAAGGTAGGGTCCATTTTATAGATGGGGAGTATGAGCCCCCCCAGGATGAGTGTCTTGCCCAAAGATCTAGAACTGCCCAGCTTCTGGAGTCTGGTCCTGACTACTAAAGTTCCTCAGCCCCGTAGACAGCGCTCCACTCAGTCTCCTGGCCTGCCCCCAATTCTACTCAGAAGCTGCCCAGCAGGTCCAGGCCACCAGCTTGGCTCATCCAGCCCTGCAGAGCCGGCCACCCAGCCTTGCTCAGCTCTCCCCGTGGGCCTGCCCTGGGCAGTAGCCCAGCTCCTGGATTTCTGAATTCTTCCAGTTCTCTGCTGGGGGGCCCCCAGGGAACCTGGGGAATAGATGTGGGCTCCCAGTAGAGGGAGTGGTGTAGTAGTGTTAGTCGCTCAGTCGTGTCCAACTCTTTGCGACCCCTTGGACTATAGCTCCCCAGGCTCCTCTGTCCATGGGATTCTCCAGGCAAGAATGCTGGAGTGGGTTGCCATTCCCTTCTCCAGAGGATCTTCCTGACCCAGGGATTGAACCCAGGTCTCCTGCACTGTAGGCAGATTCTTTACCATATGAGCTCCAGGGAAGTCCTAGTAGAGGGAACAAAGGAGTAATTTGGAAAAGCTCCCCTGGTGATTGTTCTGGAAAGCCTGGAGAGGAATCACTGTTTCGGGGGAGACAGAAAGGACAGCCTTATGCCTCCAAACCTACTCTGCCAACCTGGTGGGGAACCTGTCTGCAAATACACAGTTACTACACGGCACCAACCCAGAGGATGCCCGGACCCGAGTCCCCCGTCCTGCCCAGGGCAGCAGGTTCCCACCACCCACCAGCAAACCCCCCTTGGATCTCAGTTCCGTAGTTGACTTCCCAGACGTTGACATCGGGAGGACTGCCAGAAAGTGGTCTGAGGTGGGATGAACTCAAACTAACTGTTCAGAACAGAATTACCTTCACAGGCCCTGCGTCATTCAGTGGTTTGAGAACTGAAACTTGGGTATTTCCCAGAGCCCCCCTGGCAATACGGAAGTGAGGAAAGTTTGGTTTAGAATTTCTGCTTATACTTTTTTTTTTTTTTGCCCCCAGCTTCACGTCAGGAATTTAGCCAGTCAGAAACAAAGTGGGAAAGTGGGAGGGGAGGGTCCCAGATCAGAGCTGATGTGATGAGCACAGGTCGGAATGTGGAGCAGTGGGGGGTGGGTCTTTGCAGGGTGGCTTCAAAGTGGCGTGGGGGGCATGCCTTGAGATCTGAGCCTCCCCAACCCCTGCCCTGCCTCCCAAGACCAAGTGGAGAGGGCCAGACTGAGCATTCACACAAGGGATCTCCCTGGGGCTTCTGTTTTTTCCTAGAGGATATGAAATCCTGGAAAATCGACTCCAACGGAGGGGACCAGTGGAAGGTGGAGAGCCTCCCCGGAGCACATGGCACAGGCTTTCCTGACTCCAAAGTCAAGAAGTACTTTGTCACGTCCTATGAGTAAGACAGAATGAGTCGAGAAGCTGTGTGGAAGGAGGGTCCAGACACCTGCCAAATCCCAAGGCCTAAGTGAGGGCCTGCCTATGAAGCTCCAGGGAGAGGGTTCCCAAAACCAGCTCAGGGTCTACTGCTGCCTAGAGCAGGAGTCAACTCAGCAGCCACGTTAAGAGACAGCAGGGGTGGAGAGCAGATTGAGGAGGCAGGGAGCCTGTTTCGGTGGTGAGGCTAAGTCAAGGGAGATACAGGCTGTCCCCAGTTTAGGGACCTGAGTTTACAGGTGCCCTCCTTAGGGTGCTGGGAGACTGGGCCTAAGGACTGGGATGGATGCAGCCCAACACAAGTGGGTCAGGCTCCCCGCATGTTCCCCACGGGGCTGCCAGGAAGCAGGAGCCAGAGTCCACAGCAGCAGTGACTGGCCTGCAGCGATCGAGCGGGGACTGCTGGGTCCCTTGAACTACCCTCCTGGGTCCAGGCCGTGCCTGCAAACACATGCCTTTCCCTCTGCTCCCCAGCCTGTGTCTCAAGTCCCAGATAATAGACCTCAAAGCCGAGGGCTACTGGGAGGAGCTACTGGACAAGTTCCGGCCGGACATCGTGGTTAAGGACTGGTGAGTGGGGGCCCTCACCTGAGTCCCACACTCCTCAGCCCTCCCTCTTTTCTTCCTGAGATCCCCTGTAGGGAGTGCCTGCTGAACCCGGCAGTGTCCTGGGGCACGGGCTGCCCTCCTTCCTGCTGACAGAGCCAGCACTTACTCATTCAACACCTGCCTCCCACCACCACCACTGCCCTGCACCAGCAGATTTTAACCCCAGTTTACAGATGGGGAGACTGAGGCCTACAGATGTGTTGTCAAAAACAGGCACGGGAGCAAAAGACACCAGAACCCAGCCTCCTTGGACCTCACAGATACTCACATGCCTCCTTGCCTGTCTGCCGCCCCTGCCCCTTTAACCATTCATCCCACAACTCTATCCCAAGCTCCTGTTCTGTGCCCAGTGCTTTGAAACACTCTGGCCTGGCTCAGGGCAGAAGCTGAGCCTCAGTGCCAACCAGGCCCACCACTCTGAGGGTAGAGGGTGGGGTTTGAGGTGCGCAGAGCTACAGAGGTTTCGGAGGGTACAGTGGGGCTGACCAGAGGCTGAGCTCTGTGCCAGCCCCATCACACAGGCCCTCCCTCCCAAACCTCCATTAAAATGTACAGGTGACACACACCTGACGGCCCAGGCCTTTATCTCTGTAGACAGCCTGTTGCTTTTTAGGTTGAAAAAAAAAAGATTACATTGAAATCTCCACTGGAACACCCAAGAAGGTTGTTGCCCCTTTTCTCAGATGGGCTCATTGAGGCCCAGAGCAGACTGTACTCCAACGGGCACAGTGGGGCACAGGGAGCACTGCAGCCACCTGGGCCTCATGGGCAGAGCAGGGCAATGAAACTCGGGGCCCCAGTTAATGGGCCTGCTGGTTGCCTGATTCCAGGGCCGCCTGTCTTGGGGTCCCCAGTCCTGAGCCCCGCCCTCCCACAGGTTCGCCCCTAGAGCAGATTGTGGCTGTACCTACCAAATCCGAGTACAATTGGCCTCGGCCGACTACCTCGTCCTGGCCTCCTTCGAGCCCCCGCCCGTGACCATCCACCAGTGGAACGATGCCAAGTGGACAGAGGTGAGGCCTCACCTGCTTGCCCCTCACCACCTGCTTCTCCCAAGGCCAGGATGGCAGGAAATCAGGGGCAGCCCCAGGGCCTGGAATGCCCCAGTCCACTGCCTGGAGCTCCTGCCTTCTGGCCGGGAGGCTCTCCCTTGCAGGACCTGGCTCCACCCTTCCCTTCTCCAGCTCAGCCGTCATCTCTCCAGTCCTAGTGATTGCTCTCTTTCCCCTCCCTCCAGGTTTCCCACACCTTCTCGGATTACCCTCCAGGCGTCCGCCACATCTTCTTTCAGCACGGGGGCAAGGACACCCAGTTCTGGGCAGGCTGGTATGGGCCCCGTGTCACCAATAGCAGCGTTGTCATCAGCCACAGGGTGACCAGGAACCCGCCCCACGCCGTGGCACAGCCCTAGACCTTGCCGGGGCCAGAGGAGCCACCCCACCTTCCCTCCACACTCCATCTCCATAAGCCATCTCTGACTGTCCTCTGACAGCCATCCATCCGTCCTCTGCCTGGGCCAGCCGAGTGCCAAAGTTCCCTTGCAGGCAAGAGCTGAGCCTGTAGGGGGCAGCCCCAGCTCTGACCTGGGCTTACTGTCACATAGCTCTGACTTTTTGTTGTAATAAATGTTTTCAGCAAAACTCACCTGGGACGGGGCCAGGGGTGGGGCTACAAGGTCCTTGGCACTTGGGCAGAGAAGCAGCCCCTTCCCTCCAGATAGTGACAGCGCGGCTCAGCCCTGGGAGCTCTTTATTGAAACAACTCACAGCACAGCATTTGAGACAGACAGCGTTGGCCGGCCAAATCCCAGAAGGCTGAGAAACTGAGGTCCCAGCATTCTTCCCTGCCCTCCTGGCGGAGAAGGGAGCGATTCCTCCATGAAGGCAACCAGGCCTGAGCAGCCCAGGGCTGGAGGCGGGGGTGGTCCATACACAGAGACAATAAGAGCACTTGGAATCAGGGTGGCCCTGCAGCACGGCCCAAGGCTGGGCCCCCAAAGTCTGACAGTCGTGGCTTTCCTGGGGGGTACTGGGGAGGGCAGGTGCACCCTCAGCTGCTTTTATGCGCCCGCTCTTCTACATAGAGCTGCATCTGATAGACAGGAACAGACACCATAGTCAGACGGACAACCAGGGCACCTCCTTTGGGGAACCCATGGGGTCTCCGCCTAGGGTGGGGCTGTGTGGCCACTGCCAGGGGTTAAGAGAAGAGGGGATTGGGAGCCTTATGCCAGGCATGCCCTGTCGTTTCCCCTGAGCCTTTGTCCACAAGCCATCTGGTGAGGCCTCAGCACAGGGGCCCCAAGCGGCTCACCTTTAAGATGTCTGATGTCATGGTCTTTAGAGGTATCAGTCGGGGGTCGTGCATGTGGACATCCTGCTCATCTGCCAGGATCCAGGGGAAGTCCTGGGGAGGGGACCAAGGGAAGGGTGGCAGGGGGCCAGCTCGCCCATCTTCACTTTGCTCCCCACTCCCCTTCCAGAACTGGCATCCTCAGACATCAGGAAGCATCAGAGCCACCAGAGAATTGCCGTTCTGCAGAGTCCCAGGTTCCCCCACCAGAAAAACCTAGTCTGTAGATCTGAGCTGGCCTGGGAGCCCCAGTGACTCAACATGTCCCAAACACCAGTTCGGAAACTGGATCGAGGCTCCCCTCCTCTCAGCGCTGAGTGCCCAGGTGGGGCACTGACAAGGTGGTGACCACAGAGCTGATGCAGGAGAGCTACTGATTCCAGGCGCTGCCATAAGCAGTGTGATGAGTACCCTGCCGAGGCAACACCCCTGCTCACACATAACTCTGATTCTCAACACCTCCCAACTGTCTCCTGCCCACCCTCCTACACCAGTCCCATCTCTCACCTTGATGACCTGGATCTTCTCCATGTTGCGAGTGGCAGCTTCTCTCGTGTGCACTAAGACGGTGAAGGTACAGCCTAAAAAGGCCAGAGTTCGGTCAAGCCTGGGCCACCCCATGCCTGCCACTGGACACGGCCTTTTCCCACACAGCCTAACTGGCACGGCAGCCCCACAGAGTGTGAACCCAGTGCTCAGACAAGACACTCAACAGGGAGACTTAACCCCAGGTGGAGTCAATCAGGGAGGCCTCCTCAAGTAGGAGGGTTCTTAAGAGGGGTTCTACAAGGCAGGAAGGAAGAGAGGAGGCTTGGTGCAGCCAAGCAGGGACCCAAGGACACAGGCCAACACGGAGCCATGGAAATGCCCAGGGAAGAAGGGGTGGGGACGAGCACACCTGGGGGGTTGTGGTCCAGAACAGCATCACACACACTGATCTTCAGGATGAAGGCTCGGAGCAGCTGTTCCACGTGAGACAGCAGGGAGTCGGAGCTGGGAAGGAGAGAGGAGGAGGGTCTCCCAGCACATGGGCGTCCCCCCTCCCACTGGCAGGCAATCAACCCTGGAAGCAGCCCTGGGGGTAGAGGGCCTGGCGCTTCTGAAGGCCTGCCTACTTGATTCCACATGGCTAAAATCCTCTGGGGAGTTTAAAACCAAAGCCTTGTCCCATCCCAGGCTAATTAAGTCAGAACCGGTTGGTGGTGAGCATAAGGAACCCTAGTAGGTGGTTCTAATGTGCAACCCAGTCTAAGAACCAGGACACCAGGCCAGGAAGGGACAGGGCTTGCTTGAGGCCACACAGCAAATAGGGACAGATTCTAGTGCCCTGACCTTACCACAGGAAGCTGGCAGCTGACCAACCCAACACAGCCACCCAAGGTCAACTTCTAGTTGACTATGGACTGGATGCTTGACTGGGAAGTCAGGAAACTGGGTCTGTGTCCTGGCTCTGGGTGACCAGGTCAAGATCATCTGAGAACCAGGACACAGTTGATTGATTTCTGCATCTATAAAATGAGGTTGGGACCAGCCATTTGCCAATGCCGTGATTTTCCAGGTGTGATACAGGAGGGACTTCTGTGTAACCTGTGTGACGTCCACAGAGACTGCTGGGTGGCCAGCTGTGGCTCGGCCACTAACAGGCCTCATTAGGGTGGCACACCTCACCACGTGTCCTCCCGGGCCTTTAGCAAGGCATTCGGGGGTTGCCTTAAAGGGGTTAGAGTAGGGGTATTGCTAGGGAGCCTGTGGATGGGGAACAAGGCAGCGCACCTGATGGACAGCAGCGGGGGCTGGGTGATTTCAAAGACGAATTTCTCCACTGGGCGGTGCTCCTTGTCCAAAATTACCACCACCACTTTCTCCACGTCATTCTGCAAGGACAAGAACCCCCTCCTCCAGAGCTGGGTCCCTGCCTCCCCTTTCCCCCGGCCACTCCACTCCCTGCAACCTCCTCCCTGCCCAGGGAAGGTTGGGAAAGACACTCGCAGTCCTGCTCAGCTTCCAGGCCCAGAGTCCCTGGGATCCCAGAAAGAGGTTTGAGAAGTTGAGCAGGCACCCCAGTGGTACCCACGGAGAGGAAAGGATGCTGGGTCCCATTGTGATGCTAGGATGTCTCAGGGAGCAGAACAGATAGAGGGAGGAATCCCTGAAGGGCCAAGCCCAGACAGAACTTGGGGCAGAGGGAGAGAAAGGAACTTGGGAGAACGACCCAAAACCCTCAAGGCAGGTCCCACTCAGCGAATTCCAGGAACAAGGCTCCAGGCCCAGCATGCCTTGAACATACCCACATGCCCTGGGGCCTGTCCCTGGGCAAGGGTGGTCTCCAGAGAGCAGGGAATAGGCTTCTGGGTGTTATTAGTCATATGGACCCGAAAGTGTCCCAGCATTGCCCCATCCTGGAGCATGGAGGGGCACTGGAGGCAGGGTAGGCTGGGGGCCTGGTGTTCTCACCTTCTCCAGGAGTGGCTTGACGCAGTGCAATGTGTCCTGGATATACTGGTTCAGCTCCGGGTGACAGGACATCTACACACAACCCCCACGATGGCTGGTGAGGTTGCAGCACTGATGGGGGGACCCCTGACACCCTCTCCAGCTGCCCAAGGCCCTGCCTGCCTTTGGAGAAAGGCCCAGCTGTTCCCTAGGGCTCCCCACTAAGAGACAGACTACCCATCATGAGGCTAAGAACTGAACTATCCACAGAGGGGAAGAAGTTAGAAGATCCTAAGAATTCAGTCCCAACATCAGCATTTAATACAGCATCAGGAGTTCCTAATGCGAGGCCACTGAGCTCCTCCAGAGTCTAAGATGTCTCTAAATTGTGGAGGTTTGAGTAAACGGGCATTTTTCCAGAGAAGGGATTCAGGAATTTAATCCATTTTCAAACATTAAGAATCTGGAACTAAGGACCTGAGTGGCCTCAGGCTTAACTCCTCTTCCTTACTTCATCTGTGGAAGATCTCATTTAAAAAGAAAAAGGGAGGATTAAGTGAGACAAGTACCTAGTATACAGTGTTGTTTAGTTGTTAAGTTGGGTCTGACTCTTGCGACCACATGGGCTGGAGCCCACCAGGCTCCTCTATCCATGCACTTCTCCAAGCAAGAATATTGGAGTGGGTTCCCATTTCCTTCTCCAGGGATTTTCTGGACCCAGGGATTGAACCCCGATCTCCTGCATTGGCAGGTGGATTCTTTACCACTGAGCCACCAGGGAAGCATGCTACACAGTGGGTACTCAGTAAGTGCTGATTCTTTTTTTTCATTCTCCCTATATATCTTTTTGTTGTTTTTTGTTTCCCACCCCCACCCATATCTTTTAAGCTTCCACCACCTTCCAGTGTTCAGTCACTGCTACTGCTGCTGCTAAGTCGCTTCAGTCGTGTCGGACTCTGTGTGACCCCATAGACGGCAGCCCACCAGGCTTCCCCATCCCTGGGATTCTCCAGGCAAGAACACTGGAGTGGGTTGCCATTTCCCTCTCCAATGCACGAAAGTGAAAAGTGAAAGTGAAGTCGCTCAGTCGTGTCCGACTCTAGCAACCTCATGGACTGCAGCCTACCAGGCTCCTCCGTCCATGGGATTTTCTAGGCAAAAGTACTGGAGTGGGGTGCCATTGCCGTCTCAGAGTGTTCAGTCATTTGTTCTAATATTTACTGAGTGCTTTCTAAGGGGCCAGAACTTCTAGAGGCTGATGATACAGTCACATGTATTTACTGCTTCCTGTGCCTTTTAACCTAAAACAAACTGTTACAATTAGGGTAAATGCGAGGACAGAGAAGGTGCCTGAGTTTATAGGAATCTCCTCCAAACTAACCATTCATCAGATTCAGGAGACCTTTAAAAATCAAAGATGGCGGGACGGGGGGACTCTAATCAGAGGAGCTGGTCCCTAACTTCTGGCAAGGGGAATTCCCAGTTCAGAGAGGAGGGAAGGAGATGCCATGGCAGTGCGGGATGGGAGGTTGTGGAGCTATTAGCTGCTTCTGTGAACTAGAAGGCAAGGTCAGGCCGCTGAGGAATGAGGGCGCTGAGCCTGAAGGTGGAACAGAGTTAAAAATCCCCTCTCCATCCGCACTGTGATTCGGAGGTGACCCAGTGCACCCAACCTGGCTGTGGGGGCTCACCTGGACAGGCACGTTGTACTTCTTACGCTTCTGGAAGATGCCCACCGGGTAGACCTCACGCACGTAGAGGATCAGGTGCACCGCCACCTCCAGGAACTCGCAGAGCACATCGGCCACCACTGAGAGGGGGACAGAACCCGGTGCGCTCGTGGAGGGCGGGGGAGCCCGCTAGCCCTGGCCCTCCCTCGCCCCCTGCCCCAGGTCCAGCCTCCCTACCTTGACCAAAGTTGAGGTCCTGTCGCGTGAGCGTGGTCATCCTTCCCGACACCTGGGGGTGGGGCAGGAGCTAGTTCCAGAGGCCCAGGCAGCCGCAGGGCCCGCCCACTCCCACTACCCCTCCCCTCGACCTGGGAGGGAAACCGGGTAGGGCTGCCCGTCCCTTCTCATAGAACCAGAGCAGCTGGGAAAGCGCACACCCCCCACCCCCACCCCCGCCCCACGCAGGTGTTAGAGCTGGGAGGCAGCCTAACGCCTGCGATCAGCCTCCGTGCTCTGGCCGCTTCGGCCTGCAGTCTTGTGGCGCTAGGAAAGGCCAGAATTGTGCCCGCATAAAAGGGCACGGCAGCGGCCGCAGAGGGAACAACTGGATGCGCAGGGCCGGGAACATAGAACTGGACACGCGGAAAGCGAAACTAGGCTGGAATTAGGACTTCACCCCCTGCGAGGCTGGATTCCTCCCCTGCGAGAATCCCGCCCCTCCCCTCTCTCCCCGTACCGGCTCCGGCCTCAATTCCCGGCTAGGGGCCCGGCCCCCAGCGAGGGAGACCACGGATCGGGTTACTCCCGCGCGCCTCCCGCTCAACCCGCGGCCGGGGCGCCGCTCCGTGACGTCCGCGGCGCTCCGCCGGGTCCTAAGGCCGTCTTCCAGCCACGCCCACTCCCCGCTCAGCCAACCACGGGCGCGGGAGGGAGGGGCTGTCAGAGGGGTGGGCCCTGTCCGGGCGCCAAAATGATCCCAAGTCCGCTGATGCTGCGCCACGCCGCTTCCTTTCAATTAAAGGTGAGCGCAAAAAAAAAAAACCACACACACAACTTTGGTCTCCACATCGGATCGCAACTTATTTTCCTCCTCAGGGCATTTCTCTCGCTTTAGGACATAAGGGACGAGGGCGGGTAGGTGTTGCTGGTGAGAGCCACTGTAGGTCACAGACGGGCACTCTGGACAGCGACATCTACCGCTAGCTCCAAAGTCACCATCCCCGGAATCTCAGCTGCCCAACCGAAAGCGAATCCGCCGGCTCCGGGGCGGAGATAGGGGAGGGCCGGAGAGCACCTGGGACGTCCCCGTTCCCACTCTCATTTGGAGCCTAAATGCAGCCAGTCTTTACCTCCCAAGAAGAAAAAACCTCCTGGGATATGCATCGTAACAACAGCTGACATTTATAGAGCCGTTTCCCACGTGGCTCAGCGGTAAAGTATCCGCCTGCCCATGCGGGAGACGCAGGAGACAGGGGTTCGATCCCTGGGTAAGGAAGATCCACTGCAGGAGGAAATGGCAACTCACTCCAATGTTCTTGCCTGGATAAGCCCATGGACCGAGGAGCCTGGCAGGCTACAGTCCATGGGATGGGGTCTCAAAGAGTCGAACACGACTGAGCATGTACACAAAGCACAAGAATAAGCCAAGTGCCAGAGACTGAGCTAAGTGTGTCCGTGAACCAGCTCACTAAATTCTCAAAACAATTCCACTGCAACAGTTGCTACTATTGTCCCCGTTTTACAGATGAGCCAAACAAGGGTCAGAGGGGTGAAGTAACCTGCCCGAGTTACCCAGCTACTGGGGGAGGGTGTGGACACAGATGTCTTCTGCCACTTCACTTTATAGCCCGAATGTTCCCCAGAGGCATGGACTCTGGAAGGGCTGAGAGGATCCTGGGAAATAATATTAATATTAAAAATAATTCCTAACATGAACACCATGTTTCAAGTACTGATTTCTTTAATTTTTCCATTAACAATAACAGCCAAGCCTCCATTTTACAGTCCTACTTCATAGATGGTAAAACTGGCTCAGAGATGTTTCCTAATTTGCCCAAATCACACAGCTGGAATACAAACCCAGTTCTGACTTCTATTCTAACTCCAGGGCTTTAACTTATTTTCAACTCCTTTATTTTACAGGTGGAAAAACTAAGGTCAGGGAAGTGGCTGTGGTGTTATAGACAACAGACCAGGGACAGAAGTCTGGGGATCTTGTCTCTAACCTCCAGGGACACAAAAACTTGTTAGAAATCATGCCCATCTGTTGGTACACAGATGTAGCCAGGAAAGTTTACTGTTTACTGCTTAGTATCAGCAACCTGCACCCCTTTCACCCCAGATGCTTTCAAACCTGCATTCACACACTTCATATGGCAGTGGTGATGGGGGAGAGAATAAGTAACCTGGCCCATTAAGCCAAAAATGCCAACTGAGCATTTCTCAGAAGCAGTCCCAGGAAATCTGCATCAAAATCCCCGGGGAGCCCGTTAAACACTTGGAACCTGGGCTTCCCAGACCTATGAGATCAGTCGGGGTGCACAATAGGGCACTGGCCTTTAACAAGCTCCCAGGGGCCTGATGCCAAAGAAAGTATGGGAATTGCAACCACCCTAATTGCTTAGGGAAAGTCTGCATTTCATAAAATTGCAATGTTTAACCCAATAGAATGAAGGATTTAATTTAGAAATGGATGTGCCTGGCAGCACATTCTGGGCACAGCAATCCTTCCCAAGATCTGGAGACCCTGCCCACGTCACATAGGAGAGGACCATTTCCACATGGAGCCAGCTGAGCAGCTTACTTGTTTGTAGGCAGGTGTCCCCTGGCTCCTTGGGACTTAATCACTGTGGATGCTTGGGAAACTGGGGGAAATGAGTGTCCCTCTTTGCCCCTCCCTGGAGGTTGCTCAAGCAGCATTTTCATTGGTAACAGAAAGTGGCAGTCTTAAGGGGGCAATTCCTTGTGAAAAGTCCCTTAGGATGGAGCTCTAGGTAGCAGAAGCTCAGAGCCCAGATACTCTTTCGGAGTAGCCTTCAAGGCACAATGCAAGTGACCTGGGGACTCATGCGAATGTTCCTTCCATTGATCCTAAGCTCCAGCCCCCTGCCCTAAGAAGACATAGTGCAAGCCACTCAGAGGTCTCCTGCCACACACAACTGAAGAACTTCAGAGAAACCTTGGTAGACAAACACCCCAAAACTCACATTTTTCCAGTGAGGACACTGAGGTCCAAACAGCTTTGTCTGACCCTGGGGTACCTACCTTGTCAACTAGAAACTGGATAAAAATACCTGTTTGGGGCTTTGGATTCAGAGCTAGCCATAAACAGAGGAAGGGGGGCTAGGAGACAGATGAGGAGGGATCAAACTAATCTGACTCCATCCCCCAAAAGGCCTCCATCTCATTTGTGAAATGAACAGGCTGGACAGATGTTCCCTAAACCTCTGATGACCTCGGGTTCCAAAGGGGCCAAGAAGCTGGGGATAGGCAGGGGCAGGGGGCTGAATCAGCATGGGACCGTGAGAGAGTTCTGTGAGAAGTCATCTGTCACTTCTGTCCACGCAGCATCTGATTTTTCGTATCGTAATCACATCAGCATGATGGATGGTCATGGGACCTAGATTACATTATGGAGTTAATTTATTACATTTTTGAATACCCATTTTCTGGGAGTCTGTTTTTCAAAGTTATTTGCATATTCTTCACCATAACAACAATATGTAGGAGGGTACCTGAGAAAGAGCTTATTTGCCAACTGCAGCAGGTTCCTGAGGGTCTTCAATAGGAACAGAAAGAAACTCAGTCCCTAGAGACATTTAAATTGAAACTGAGAGAAGATGAGATGTAAGAATTTTGCCAAGACTGAACAGACAAAGGAAGATTCCTGGGGTTCACTGAACAACACACAATGAATGAACAGGGTGTAACAACAGCAATGAAGTGTTCAGACCCCTAAGATATTTCCTTTTGTTCCCACCAGGATGATCACAGGACATAGCATCCATCCCATCCCTGCCTAAGGTTCCCAGGACACCAGACACAGGAAGGTGGGAGGAGCCACAAGAGAGTCAGCCAAGTTTAGCCTGGTGACAATCCCACTGTCACCAGTGGACAGCGCTGACAGTGGGATTCACCGCAATGCTCAGGAACCCAGCCAGCTGGGATGCCCCCTGAGCAGAGGCCCAGCCTCATTCATTCTCTGAGTTCAGCACCTCCCGAGTGCCTGGCCAGATCCAGGTTCTAAATGAATGCGTGTCCAATGAGCGAATGAAAGAATCTGAAGGAATGAAATGATGGATAGTGACTCACTGACCTTGCCTGACATGAGTCCTTATTGAGTCTGGATGAAGAGCAAAGGCCTCTTTGCTTTTCAGTGGGCGGGCTCTAAGTGGTGGTATGCAGAGAAGAGCTGCTTTCACAATCAAGCAAGAGCTGCAGAATGCACTCCCCACGGTGTCCCTCACACCCTGCTGTGAAAGGCTGCTGCTTCTCTCCCTACCACTGCCCCTTAACCAGATGAATCTTGATGTCTTCATCTGTAAAATGGGATCGTGGTAGCACCAATTCCATAGAGTTGAGCAAGGAATACGTGTGATAATGTTTGTAAAGACACAAAGTGTACAATGTCTGGCATGTAAATACTCAATTAATGGCTGTGATGATGATGATATTAAGGTTGACACACACACACACCACCTAAGCCCCTAGAGCAAACACTCTGGACCAGCCATCACACCTTTCAAAACCCCATCCAAAACATTCATAGCTGTGCCCCTCTTGCTATTTCCATTTCCCCGGGCAGCAGGAAACCCCCCCAAATGCCCTGAAGGGGAACGTACATCCTCATGGCCCAAGATGCCTAAAGATAAGGGGCTACAGCTGAAATCAGCACCTCTACCTGCTCATCTGGCCTTCTGGTGTGAGGCCGGACCTATACAGCTGCCCCAGATCCTGGGGTCCACTGCTGACCTCAGACTCAGTTCAGAGCCCTGGCCTTACTACCCCAGTAACACTGGACAGCCTCCAATATATCATCAACCAGGGCAGAGCCCCCATGCCATTTCCTTCCCAAGGTTCTGCTGACTTTCTAGTGTCTTTGACCCCCTTGTTGGTCAGGGGAACCTTACAGATCATTTCTTCTTGAACTTTGAAACTTTATCCACAGAAGTGCACAGAAACACTAACTGTTATTCACATTTTAGGGGTTGCCGGGCCCTCTGAAGTAATCCTGGACCACAGGGTAAGAGACCTTGATCCAGCTCAACTGCCAATTTTTAAAAATAACTGCTTTACTGAGATATAATTAAATAAATAATAAATATAATTCAATAAAGAATCCTTTTTAAAGCATGCAATTCGGTGGTTTTTAATATAGTCACAAAATTGTGCATCCATTGCCAATATCTAATTATAGAACATTTTCTTTGCTCCAAAAAGAAAAACCCACACACATATTGGCAGCCACTTTCCTACTCTCGCCTTCTCCCAACCCCTGGCAACCATCCCCTAGAAAACTTTCTGTCTCTATGGATTTGCCTATTCTGAACATTTTATGTAAATCACACAATACACAGCCTTTTATGTCTGGTTTGTTTCACATAGCATACTGTATTCAAGGTTCATCCAGACTGTGGCATGTATTGGTACTTCATTCCTTTCTGTGGTCAAATAATATTCCACCACATGCATATACCACATTTTGTTTATTTACTCATCAGGCTATGGGTATTTGAGTTGTTTCCACTTTGGCCATTCAAACATGGAGAAACTGAGGCCCAGAGTCACCAAAACCTGGATGGGACAGGATTCCAGACTTCTCCTAACATCTACTTTTCTCCACAGCATCACTCTGGGAGGCCCCAGAGAACAGAATCCAAAAGATCACTCTACCGATGAATATCCATCACAACAGCATTGGAACCAGAGGAGCCAATAATTCACTTCTGGTTCAGTAAATGCTGGGCCACAGCTTCATCCTGGACAGGGGGAATCATGCCCACTGTCCTCCTCCCAGGCCCAAGCTACCACTGCCTCTTTTCTGCCACAGTTTCCAGCTGGTCTCCCTGCTTTTGTCCTTGCCAAATGCAGTCTATTCTTAACTTTGGGAATCAGAGCCCGTTAGTTAAAACCTGAATCAAATCATGCAGGGTTTCCTTGGTGGCTCAGCGGTAAAGAATCCGCCTACCAATGCAGATTGAATTCGGGTTCAATCCCAGGGTCAGGAAGATTCCCCTGGAGAAGGAAATGGCAACCTGCTCCAGTATTCTTGCCTGGGAAATCCCATGGACAGAGGAGCCTGGCGGGCTATACAGTCCATGGGGTCACAAAAGAGTAGAATATGACTTACCAACTAAACAACAAATCAGATCATGTCTCTGCTCAGCTCATAACCCAATCCATACTGGGGCCCCACAGGCTGATAATATTCCTATTACAATAACAATAGTCGATAAATTTTCTAGATCATATGCTGTGGAGCCAGGACCTTAGGAGCATTATCTCCTTACACAGCCGTTGCACTTAATCCTTGATCCCTGAGAGTTAGGGCTAGCGGTGAGCTCAGAGAGGTTAGGCCACTTGAAGGAGAAGGGGAATGGCATCAGAAAAGGAGCCCAGGCATCTAGCCTGACTACAGAGCGGAGCTCTTAAACCTCTGAGCCATAATTTGCCACCCTCTGGAGAAAGAAGACAGTCGAAATGGAAGCCGCTGGGACAGCTCTGGGGGCCAGGCAAGACTGATGCTTCGAGCAAACCCGGCCCGCCCCACCGCTCTTTGATCTTTGCTATGCTGGTGGCCCCACTGACCCCGCCGTGAGTTATGGGGGCCGCGGGACCCATACATAGCATTCCTGGACTCCCAGGGTCGGTACTCTGCGAGTGATGAATGAGCCGGCCCCGAGCGCTGGCTTTGTCCTGCCTGGACCGGGTTTTGGAGCGTCAGACCTATTTTGGACGGGGCGTGGCGAGAGGCGGACTGTGTGTGTGTGTGTGTGTGTGTGTGTGTGTGTGTGTGTGTGTGTTAGGTAGAGGCACTGTCTTTTTCCCCTTCCCTCCCAGGGTGTGAGAGTGGGGAGGGGGCTCTAGTGCAGCCGTCAGTGTGCCCGAGTCTCACCTGATAGCGCTTTAAAGACCCCCTAGAATCCCACATGGAAGAGCGACCCCTCCCAGAACCTCGCCCCCAACTCCGCTCACTTTCCGAAGCTGCAAAGGCCCCGCGGTGCGCGGTCCCGCCTTCCTCGTACCGGGCGTTTCTTCCGTCCCATTTGACAGCCTAGGCGGAATAATCCTTTTGGAGAACCGCCGGCCCCTGCTCTGCCAGACTCACCGCAGCTAAGCGCTCAGCCCCGATCCATTGTTGGGGTCCGCCAGGGACCCCCTGCCGCGGCCCTTTGTCGCCCGCTCCCGGACGGGCCGCTCTAGAGGCGCCACCGCTGCCCGCGCCCCGCCCGTCCCATGCGCCCCGGGCCGCGCCGAGGCTGCTGTTACGCACCGGGAGGAGTGGGCCCGCCTCTCCCGGTGCCCGCAAGGCCGCCCGGCTGCGCCCGCCTTTGTCTACCTTCTTTGTCTGCCCCGCGCCCTCGCGGCGGCGGCGGCGGCTAGGCCTCTGGGGAGCCGGACCGGAACGCCGAGCGCAGCTGGCAAGGGCGCGCTGGCCGGGAGCGCGCTGGGCCCGGCTCGGCCCAGGGCTGCCCCTCGGCTGGGGGCAGCGGAGCCCTCTCCCCGCCACCCCTCCCTCTCCCCTCCCCGTGTTCCCGCCCCCTTTCCTCCCGCCCGTCCCCCTCCCCCTTCCCTCCAGCCCCGCTCAGCCTCGGCACATCCTCCTGCCGCCCGCGCACCTCTCCGCCAGGTCCTGGTTTCGCGGCACTGCCCTCTGCTGCACTCGGCTCCCGCAGGCGGTCGGCCCCGAGCCCCTCGGCCCCCGCCCCGCCGGTCAGACAGGTAAGGCATGGCCTTGGCCCGCCCCCGGCCCCGCCCTCCTGCCTCACCTGGTTGCGCGCCCGGACAAAGGTGGGCTACCTGGAGCGCTCAGGAGCCAGGCGCGCTGGGGACCGAGGCTGGAAGTGAGGATGCTGCTTTCTTCCCTGTCCTCCCGGCCCTCGGACACGTCGGTCGGTGGGTCCGCCGCCTCCCCTCCTCGACGCGTCTCCCCTCAGCTCCTGGCTCTGCTCCTGGGCTCCTCGTCTGCCCACCTTCCTCCGGGCACCGACTTTTCCACGTTCTGACACTGCCTCGCGTGCGTCCTCGCCTCGCTCTCCCGGACTCATTTCTCGCCCACTCTCCTCCCCCGCACTAGCCTTCTCCCTGTGGAATCCTGTCTCTTTGTCTCTCTGTCTCTGAGTCTCCGGGTGGTCTCTCGGGCTGAGGATCCCAGTCTGACGTCGTTTGAAGAAGCTCGAAAGACTCCCCGAGCCCCGGGCAGAGCTGGCAGGAGTGTCCTCGGCTTTTAGCGAGGCTACCTACCGGGCTGGAGTGTGTACAGGGAGAGGGAGGCTCTAGGTGCGCCCCCACCCCGGCCAGCACTGCGGGTGGTCCCGCGCCTTCCCGTCCCGACCGGGGCCAGTTCCGCGCCCTAGTGATCCCGACGGCGCTGGGCTAGCTCTTCTGGCCCTGGTTCAGGCCCTCTCCCTGCCCACTGCCTGCTTTTCTCCAACCGCGCACCGGGGTCTCAGGCGCCTGAGGGAACCAGGTTTGAGACGTGAGGCCTCTTGGGTTTCCCGCCAAGTCCTCCCTTGCTCCTCTGGGTGCTCCCTCAGCCCTCGCCTCGGTCTGCTCTCTTGCTCAGAGCACTCTTCCACGCTGCCCACCTCCCAGCCTGGTGGCATGGAAGAAGTGCCCTAGTGTTGGTTCAGTACTCCTCCGGAGTCAGGCAGACGGAGGCTGAGGGACAGATCCTGGACAAAGGAACGTCCTTCTCTGAGCCTCAGTGTCTCCTTGATAACTCGGGGATAATAGCACCCACCTACAGGGATGTGTGTGGAAACGGTGAAAACCCATATCGAATGTCAGCGCAGCAGGCACTCGGTGGCCATGGGTGATTCTACAGTCTCTGGGTAGGTGGGGACGAGGCTCCACAGAAAGGGGGAAATGGATCCAAAATTCAAGGCTTAGAGACCCTGAAAAGAAACCTGACTATGGCCCCTCCCTTATCACAATCACCTCCCCCTACACACTCTTCCAAGCTCTCTTCTCTCTTTCTCTCCCTCCTCTTCTCTCCTTGTCCTAAAATCAGAGCTTAAAAATCAGAATAAAAGGGGCCTCTGCTTTCAAAATGAGATCAATGTGGCTGTTGATGTTGCCAACAGCTGGTCATTGATTTTGAGACATCCGTGTGCCTCATTGCCAATTCCAAATCTCCATCTTGTACCCATTTCTTTTTGTTTGTTTGTTTTTTAAAAATATGTATTTATTTGGCTGCACCAGGTTGTAGTTGCAGCATGTGGGATCGAGTTCCCTGACGAGGGATGGAACCTGAACCCCCTCCATTGGGAGTGCAGAGCCTTAGCCACTGGACCACCAGGGAAGTCCCTCTGTTTCTTTTTCAGTGTCTCTCACTTACAAGCCACTTCCTTTCCTCTGGGGGGATTGTCTTTTGGACCCTGAACCTGCTGGGGAATCACTCAAACCCTCTGACCATCTGTGTCATCACGACAGGTGGCACACGCCTCCAGGAGTCAGGCAGTGATGTGGACTGAGTGGCATAATGCGGGCAACTTTATAACGTCTCCTGACTGGCAGGTTCTGGATTCTCCTAGCTGGGTTTTTCAGCCCCAGCCAGGACTGGCAGCCAGAGCCTTTCTCTTTAGAGAGGCAAGAATGGGACTGAGAACACACACACCCACACATACACTGTCCAGACTCCTGTTCACTGTCTTTCCTGCCATTTTCACTGCCTTCCTCACCTTTCAGTCCACCGCTCTCCCTATCCCTAAACCCCTCAATGGCTCCTTGTTTCCACTAAATTAACGACCTTGCCTGCCTCCCACCACGCCCCCATCAGCATCAGAGTTTTCAGCCATGATAGAAGGCTGGTCATCTCCATGCCCTGATGGACTCCGAACTCTTCCCTCTATTTGAAATGTCTCCCCTTGCAGGCCAAGGTCAGATGGCCCATCCTGTGGGAAGCCCTCCTGCTCCCCCTTTGCCTCCCTGTCTCTCCTGGGCTGCACTTCCCTGGGCTGGGTGGGTCTTATTCCACTTATGATCCCAGTGCCTGAGACACAGCAGGTGCTCTGTCCATATTTGTTCTGATGAATGGAATCCTTGGCTAAGGGGACAGGGATGAAAATCGCAAACCACAGGTTATCCCTGGGTTCACTGGATTCTGCTGGCCAGGCCAGGGGCAAAGTGGGCTCTAGAGCAAAGAACCAGAGCTGGGGCAGTTGGAGAGGGAGCAATTCTCCTGGAAAGTCCCTGTGGCACCAGGGCCTCTGCGTGCCTCCAGAAGTTGAGGATGATTTCTGTGCCTGATTGTAACAGAGGAAATAGACCAGACAGGGAAGCAGCTGCCTGAATTCAGCAGACTAGCTTAGCAGCTGTGTGGCCCACACCTTCACTCGTTTCAGCCAGAAACATGACAGAGCAGAGGTTTTGCATCCTGGCCTCCCTGATTCCGCATTCTGGGGTGAGCAAAAGCTGGGCATGTTCCTGGGGTGGGGAGGAGTCATCGGGCATCACTCCACTCACTCCTTCAGGTGAAATTCCCTTCTCTTGCTGCTCCATGCCCTCTGTTTGTCCAACCCCAGCCCTTCCTCTCAAGGGGGCCAGTGGAGCACATGTCTCCCCAGGAAAGACCCTGCCCCCCACGCCAGGTCCCAGCTTTGGCAGCCACCCCCCGCCCCACTACAACACCATGGCCTGGCATTGACTGTCTGAGATACCTCCCTGAGTGGGTATAGGGGCACAAGTACTAGAATCCAGAGCAGCTGGGATGACATAATTGCAGAACCTCAAGTTTTTAGGAGCCCCCTCTGTGCCAGCCTCTGGGGTAAGGCCCCAATTTTGTCATATCTAAAAGTCACAGCATCGGCACTGGTATTAGTTACTGAATAAGCATGAGACATCATGGTCAAAATGTGGCCTTTGAAGTCAGGTGGCCACAAGTTCAAATCCCCACTCTCCCATTCACTCTACTGTGTAACCTTGAGCAAATCCTTCAAATCTTTGTCCCGATGTTGATCCACTGTTACTGTCATTATTACCTGAAAAATATTGTCCACTTCAAGGGGCTAAATTAGATAATACACACAAAGCCCTAAGTCTTAAGAATAGTCGATGCCCTGTAAATAATACCCAAACAAACACTGACTTTTCAGATGTGGGACTGAAGCCCAGAAAGGTTAGTTGGCTTGCCCAGGGTCACACAGCTATTAAATGCTGGGGCCAGGATGCACAGCCAGGCTTGCCTGACTCCAGGTGTCTTTCTGCCCCACACTGGCCTCTTCCAGAACTGACAGCAGGCATTTTATCACTTGATGATTAAGTGATGGGTCCAACAAAATTGTCTGGGAACCAAGATAATGACATTTGGGGGATGAGGGCACCAAGGGGATGGCTTAGGAGAGGAGGAGGAGGGCTGGCCAGTACCTGTAATGTAGCAGGAGGTAGGACTCCACCCACCTTCCCCCCCCAAATAATACACTTACATAGATTTTTGTGAGGTGGGAGGCCTTGGGAGGGTGGGAATTCCCAAGGCTGCTGATGGAAAAAATAAAAGCAGATGGAGCTGCCCTTGTGGGGAAGCCAAACCTCATTTGCCAAGACAATGGTCCCCTCCAGGCGGGCCTGGGCCTGTGCTGACCTGCCCCACCGAAGCCATCAATCACCCCACTGAGGACTGAGGACGGAGCTACCTGTGTCCACCCCCTGCACATGCAGGCACAGATGCAGGAACACTTCCAGGAACCCACCCCCAAGCCCCACGCCCGCTCTTTCCCCTGCTCATAGTAACAGCAGCTACTGTTTATTGCAGCCTTACTGGGTACCACTCACTGTATATCTTTACCTCCCTTCATTCTCGAAACCTCCAGCATTTTACAGGAGAGGAAACTGAGGCTCAGAGGGGTTAAATGATTCGACCGGGGTCACATAGCTCTTTTCGGTCTGTTCAGGGGGCTCTCCCGTGGCTCAGAAAATGGGTTTGGATTGACATGTGTGTGTTTGAATCAGTAATAATTATATCTGTGCCTCCCTCTGTCACTGGGCCTGCGGCCTCCCTGCCGGGTCAGAGTGGGGACCTCTAGACGGCAAAGACTGTGTTTTTACCCACAGATTAGAAGCTCCCTCCAGCAAAGTTTTCCCCATGTCCTGGGAACATCCGAGGCCAGAGTTGTGGGTCCCGAAATCCTTACGGGAAGCAGTCAGATCTCCCCCATTAGACTGGAGGCTTCCTGGGACGGAGGCTGCTTTTCTTACTCAAACCAGAGCTCCCTGAGGACAGCAGCTGTGTCTCATCAGTCTTAGAGTCCTCCAAGGTGAGACCTAGATCTTCCCTGTTAACCATGAGAGCTCCTCAGGGCAGGGCTTCTGTCCCAGTCAGAGTTTACTGGCAGTTTCCAGAAGCAGGGACCGAGTGTTCAGACTGGAGCATCTTCCCTTGCATGGCACCCAGGCCCTGCACCCAGAGGGGATGAGCAAGTGCTGACTACCTGATGTCACTCTCCATCCTGGTGCTGCATGGTCAAGAAGCAGAATTCTCTGTGTGAAGCCAGGTTGGCAGACTTGTGCAGGATGGGTGGGGTCTGGCTGTTCTGAAGCCTGGGGAGGGGCTGAGAGGCCCCTTCCTGTTAAACAGGTGTCACTTTAAGGGTGCAGAGCCTCAGAGAGGCAGGATAGATGGATAGGGACTAGCTCAGGACTGTCATGGTCAACCTGCCAACAAGCACCCTCCACCCAGGGCAGCTGTTTCAAGTCTCACCCCCAACACCCCCCAGTAAGCTCATCTTTGCTACCTTCCCACCCACCTACACTGCCTGAGTTCCTTCCGTACCTAGAAATGTCCCCTCCTCCAAACACACAGAAGTTCTAATTTCCTAAATAGTCAAATCTCATGACAGGTTAATAATCCCATTTCACAGACAGGGAAATTATGACTTATGATGAGGTGTGATGGTGGGAGGGATTGTGGGAGGGGCTAGAGAGGCAAAATCTGGTCCCAAATTGCCTTAGGAGGAGCCCAGCTGGTGAAATTAAGATCCAGCTCCCCCTCCCCCACCCTCATTGAGGACAGAACTATTTTGTGATTATTTTTTTATTTGTTTATTTTTGGCTATGCTGGTTCTTTGTTGCTGCACAAGCTTTTCTCTACTTGTGGCGAGCGGGGGCTACTCTCCAGCTGTGTTGTGCCGGCTTTTCATTGCCGTGACTTCTCTTCCTATAGAGCATGAACTCTAGGGCAAGCGGGCTTCAGTAGTTGTGGCTCCAGGCATTAGAGCACAGGCTCAAGAGCTGTGACACACGGGCTTAGTTGCCCCAAGGCATGTGGGATCTTCCTGGACCAGGGATCGAACCCATGTCTCCTGCATTGGCAGGCAGATTCTTTACCACTGAGCTACCAAAAAAGCCTGACATAACTATTTTGACTGAACAATTACAACTTCTCATTTTCCAGACCTGGGGGAATCAGCTCCCCTTAAAGAAGATAAGAATCTGCTCCTAGGGAACCAGGACCTCTAAGATCCCCACCCCCAACTGGAATTCCAGATTTGTGGAGCTGACTGCCAGGTGGCCCCACTGTTCTAAGAGCAGAAGGGGAGACCTGGGGATGGCCATCTCCACTGTTCAATTCCAACCATTCCAGGAAGTGTGTGACTGAGCCATGAGGCATCAGAGGGAAGAGTCTGGCAGATCAGTTCCAAGTTAGAGCATTCCTTCTAACAAAGTCTGTCCTGAGCACTACTGAGTTGGGGTTCTGGGCATACAAACGCTGCCCCTGGGGCTCCCAGGTGTGAAAGTGAGGTGAAAGTTCTTTGTGTGTAAAGCAGCTGATCTCTGTCTGCTGTATGTGTTGTGGAAATGTCCCCTGAAGAGTTTTAAGCTGAAAAGCTAGTGATCCGATTTGTCCTTCTGATCACAAAGCTGAAAATGTTTTGGTGATAAGCCGGGGCCAGGGCAGACAGCAGCACTGGAAGTTGTCTGGGTTATCAGAAACATGGCAGGGAATGTGGGACCCACTTGGAGCCCAGTCTGACCTGAGACTGCTGCTCTGGACAGAATTCCACCGCTTAGTGTCAGGGTCCCCAGAAGGGAATGGTGAGATGCCCAGAAGGCCACAAAACCCCAGACCCACTTCTCCCATGAGCTGAGAGGGCTCAACATCTGAGCCCAAGAACACTGACTCCCAGACTACCCCAGAGTAAGGCTGGGTTCTCTAAAGGGAACAAGATCCCCATGGAGATGTTTCTTGACTTCCCAAGGGTAGAGGTCTCTTCTAGTCTAGGTTTAGCAGAAGGCAGCTACCTTCCAGTTTCTTTCTTTCTTTTGTTTATTTTATTTAATCTTGGCTGCACTGGGTCTTTGTTGCTGTATGCAAGCTTTTTCTAGTTGAGGCGCGCCGGGGCTTCTCTCTAGTAGCAGTGTTCGGGCTTCTCATTGCAGTGGCTTCTCCTGTTGCAGAGCGTGGACTCTAGGGTAGGCGGGCTTCAGTAGTTGCACCTCGTGGGCTCTCTAGTTGTGGCACACAGGCTTAGTTGCCCTGCAGTATGTTGGAACTTTGTTCCCCGACCAGGGATCAAACCTGTGTCCCCCTGCCTTGGCAGATGGATTCCTAACTCAACCACCAGGGAAGTCCCGACCTTCCAGTCTCTTATGAGTTAAAGAGGGTTAGAATGTTTCTGTGTAGAGCATCATTTTAAGACCTGAGCTGTGGCCAGGGATGTGGCAGGGATTAGAACCCTTCTCTCTCCAGCTCCCTGAACCCCCAGCACTGTGCACCCCTTTCTGAGGAGCCCTAGAAAGATAGGTGTGCCCCAGTCATCCCAGAGGCCTCAGTGCTGGTCTCAGGTTGCCCATCCCTGCAGCTCGGTGGGTTAGGATCTCACCTGTGCTGGAGGTCAGGCATGACTGGAGAGGTGGCCAGAGCAAGGCAGAGCTCCTCCGAAATCGAGTGAGAGGGAGGGCTGGCCCAGGAGTGAACTTCTTATCATCACACATGATTGTGTTTTATTTTGTCTCTCTCTCTTTTTTTTGGCAAGGAGCTTGCAGGAGCTTAGTCCCTGACCAGGGATTGGACCCATGCTCTCCAAAATGAAAGTGCAGTGTCCTAACCACTGGACCATCAGGAAAGTCCCACATATTGTCTTTGAACATTCACAGATATGTCTTGTGAATTCATGCTACTTTGACACCTGTCCCTGGACCCTGGGGGCTTACTCCAGAACCAGGAGGATATGAGATGTCATCCCTCCCCACAGGGTGCTGTCAGTTGGATGGACAAACAGATGGAGGATCTTGTCACCATGGATCCTAAATTCCCAGGCTCCCTTGGCAGAGGGCCCTGGAGACCATTTAATCTAATTCAGTGATCCAGTAGTCTGCTTCCACTATGCTTCCCATCTGTTTTATTTATTTATTTATTTATTGAGCAGGGCCAGTCATTTCCCATGAAATCTTATCCATAATCCCAGATATTCAGTTGCTGAGTTGTGCCCAACTCTTCATGACCCCATGGACTGCAGCATGCCAGGCTTCCTTGTCCTTTACAATCTCCCAGAGTTTGCTCAAACTCATGTCCACTGAGTCAGTGGTACCATTCAATCATCTCTTCCCCTGTTGCCCCCTTCTCCTCCTGCTCTCAATCTTTCCCAGCATCAGGGTCTTTTCTAGTGGGTCAGCTCTTCACATCAAGTATCCAAAGTATTGGAGCTTTAGCATCAGTCCTTCCAATGAATATTCAGGGTTGATTACCTTTAGGATTGACTGGTTTGATCTCTTTGCAGTCCAAAGGACTCTCAAGAGTCTTTTCTAGCACCACAGTTCAAAAATATCAATTCTTCTGTGCTCAGCCTTCTTTATGGTCCAGCTCTCACATCCATACATGACTTTTAGAAAACCATAGCTTTGACTATATGGACTTTTGTCAGCAAAGTGATGTCTCTGCTTTTTAATATGCTGTCTAGTTTTGTCATAGCTTTTCTTTGTCTTTTAATTTCATGGCTACAGTCACCATCCAAAGTGATTTTGGAGCACAAGAAAATAAAGTCTGTCACTATTTCCATTTTTTCCCCATCTATTTGCCATGAAGTGATGGGACCAGATGCCATGATCTTAGTTTTTTGAATGTTGAGTTTTAAGTCAGCTTTTTCCCTCTCTTTTACCTTCAACAAGAGGCTCTTTAATTTCAGTACTAAGACCAAAAAAGCCATGATTTTAAGAGCAGTGTGGCACCCCACCACCACCACTAATTTCTTCCCCAAATCAAAATTTTTTCCATCTCATGAAGATACAACTTCAAGCCCTACTTTCACCAGACTGTCTTTAGCCTCTCCTCCTTGGAGGTGCTATGCAACCTCTGTTACGCCCAATGTACCATATTGCCTACTTTAAAGAAAATCAGTGACAAAAAGAGAAGCTATCCTCAATGGCCTAAAAGAAGACAGTGGATGTCAGTTGCATTTGTCAATATGAAATGGAGCCTTTAACTGGCTTTGGTCGTTGGTGCCCCAAAAATCCTGCAGAGTGTAAATAAGTCATAGCAAATGTCAACAGTTCTTTTAAACTGCTCACATTTCATCCCTGGAACACTCTTCACTGACCCAGGAGAAGCCCAAGTTATGGTGGGGCTGTGCCCGATTTAAAATTGGGTAGAGAACGCATTTGAGAGTGGCTGTTGCTTCCCAGGTGATGCTAGTGGTAAAGAACCTGCCTGCCAATGCAGGAGACATGAGAGACGTGGGTTGGATCCCTGGGTTGGGATGATCCCCTAGAGGAGGCATGGCAACCCACTCCAGTATTCTTGCCTGGAGAATCCCATGGTCAGAGGAGCCTGGCAGGCTACAGACCACAGGGTCACAAAGAGATGGACACAATTGCAGTTTACCTACAGTATGGGCTTCCCTAATAGCTCAGTTGGTAAAGAATCTGCCTACAATGCAGGAGATCTGGGTTTGATTCCTGGGTCGTGAAGATGCCCTGGAGAAGGAGTAGGCTACCCACTCCAGTATTCTTGGGCTTCCTTTGTGGCTCAGCTGGTAAAGAATCCACCTGCAGTGTGGGAGACCTGGGTTGGGAAGATCCTCTAGAGAAGGTAAAGGGCACCCACTCCAATATTCTGGCCTAGAGAATTCCATGGACTGTATAGTCCATGGAGTCGCAAAGAGTTTGACATGACTGAGCGACTTGCAGCTTGCAAAATAGTTTTAAAACATTTAAAAATTAAGGCTAGAATCAAATGCTTAGAGAATTCCTGAAACATGTCTACCAAATATGGTCGCTCAAATGTGTCACTTTCACACTCAAGATGGAGATCCAGGGTGAAAGGGTGGGGGTTGATAGCTAAGTTCTCCCAGTGGGTGGTTGTCTGGCTCACAGCCTGGACTGAGTGTCATAACCCCTCAGCTCCATCAGAGCCTCACTGATATCCCTGGCCTGGGATTCCCATCTAACCCTTTTCAGCCAGCCCTGCTCCCACCTCCCACCCCCCACCTGCCCCCCTCTCCCCTCCAACCCATCAAGCATCGGGTGAGCTGATCAGTAAAGGAGGAATTCAGGCCCCACGGTTGTCTGCCAGGCGGGTAGGCAGGAGCCTCCACCTAGTCTCCTGGCCCCTAAATGCAAGGCTGTTGTGGGGAGAGGGGGTGGGGGCTCAGGAGTCAAAGCAGGCTCCAGACTCCATTAACTGCCTTCATTTGCATGTGACACTGCATCCCTGCAGGCTTCTGGATGGAGACCTTGCTGGCAGTTTAACTCCACACAGTATGGGGACAGGATGAGGGCTTGAAACAAACCCCTTCCTCCTCCTTTGTCAGTTTCCTCTTCTCAGCTGCCAGAGCCTGGCCTGGCTCCTGGGCCCTGACTACACTCACAGCAATGGCAGGAGATTACATGGGAGAGGCAAGCAACCCCCCACTGAAGCTCAGACGATGGGTGAGGGGGTGCAAGGACTTGACTGTCCGTGTGTGCTGGGTGCAGAGAAAGCCCAGACCCCGAGGGGGGCTTCGTCACTCAGCAGCTCTGTCACCTTGTGCTTGTGGCTCACTCTCCCAGAGCCCGGGTTTTCTCATTTTAAAAATATGGAGAACCACCTGCCGTATGCAGGGCAGTTGAGAGGATGCAATAAAAAATGGATGAAATAAGCTTGTCAGAGCCCGGCTTCCCAGCCGCTCAGGGAACGGCAGCTCCTGTGGTGACGATTGCTCTAGCTTAGTTTAGGTTTTAAGGAGCCACTATTAGATCTCTGTTGCGAGAGAGCTATCTCTGGGTGTGGATGGCCCTTCTGTCCCTCAAGTGCTGCTGAGCGTCCCTAGTCCTAAGTAAACCAGACCCAGGCCCAGAAGAGTAGGTTTTGTGTGCAAACCACAGGCAGAACCACCCAGGGCTGATGGGGACCCCGGGCAGACGGGGCACCTGCTGCCGCTTCTCTCCTGGCTGCTTGGTGCCTTGGGAGGCAGCCTCCAACTGGCTTCCTGAGCGGTAGAAATGGATCGGAGCCCTCATCGCTGTGGATCCTTGGCACGACTCCTGTAGCAGCCCGCGTTTCCTAAGCGGATCTTTGCCAGATTGGCATCTTGGCTGCTGCACTGTGCCAAGATTCAAGTACAAATCCTGTGGGCTTGGAAAGAGGACTCCATGCTGTCTTCAGGGCAAAGAAACTCCGGGATCCCCAGCTCTCAGTCCAGCATGCTCGCTCTCTCTCATTCTCTCTCTGTCACACACACACACACACACTCAGACACACACACACACACACTCAGACACACACACACAGACACACACACTCACACACACATACACACACACTCAGACACACATATTCACACACACACTCAGACACACACACACACACTCAGACACACACACACTCAGACACACACACACTCACACACACACACATATACACCATCCCTGGGAATTTATGTATGATCTTGGGCTCAGATATCAGTTTGAGTCCATTCTGATCCATTGTTGTTGTTTAGTCTCTTAGTGTGTCCAACTCTTTGTGTCTCCGTAGCTCGCCAGGCTCCTCTGTCCATGGGATTTCCCAGGCAGGAATATTGGAGTGGGTTGCCATTTCCTTCTCCAGGGGATCTTCCTGACCTAAGGATCAAACCCGCATCTCCTGCATTGGCAGGTGGGTTCTTTACCACTGAGCCACCAGGGAAGCCCAAAGTTACAAGTGCCTATTATTTGCAGAGCCTTGTAAATGTGACAGGAACAGAGGGAAAAGGGGGACAGAACTTCCTGTCTAGTCTGGGGTCTGATTGGCCCAGCAGGAAATGATCTGGGCAGAGCTGTGTGGGATCCCTGAGGAGGGAACTGTATCTCAGTGGGGAACTAGAAAAGGCTTTCTGTCAGAGGGGACATTTGGGACGAGTCCCAGAGGACAGGAAAGATTTCCATAGAGTAGCATCAGCGAGAATAGAGAGACAAGAAAGATGCAGGATGGGGGTGTTCAAGGCCCAGGGAATAATCTCTATTGGCTGTGATGGGGAGGATATAGAAGGCAAGGCTGCACAATTAGGTTGGGGCCATGTTACACAAGATCTTGAGTGCCAGGGTGAGGAGTCTGTGGTTAAATGGGAAGGGAATAGGGAGCCAGGGACAGTTGTAAGCAAGATCAGAGTAGTTTGGCAGCAGTATGGGCTATGGCCAGGGGCAGGATGGTACCAATAAAAGTCTGAGGAAGGGGATGGCCTACATGCTGAAATCCTCCCTTTCCTGCTTCAGGTTGGCCCCATACATGATTTGTGGGGTGCAAAGCGGGCAGGGAACAAAGATGGCACTGAAGTTGGGGTTCCTGGGTACAGTGAACAGACCCATGGTCACCAGCAAGGGCTTGGTATCAGGACTTCATTGGGAGAGATGGCAAGTGTGGATGGGAGAGATGGCAAGTGTGGATGGAGTTGTGATGCAGGGGGTTGTCTAAAGTTGGGGTGGGGCTGGGCTTCAGCTCCTGGCTCTGCAGGGGAGATGCTGTCCTCTGGGACTAGTGCCAGGGCTGGTCACCGAGCTCAGAGGCCAGTTCTGAGTCATTGATTGGCCTCATGTGTGTCCACAGGGACAGCAAGCTGCCCCTACACGACATGCGGCTGCTCACCCCTCACCAAGACTCATCTGGTCTCTTGCCTGCACTTTTTGGGTGACTCACCATGCTTCTCTCTACCCTCAAGATGGAGGGATTCTACTCCCTGCCCAACGCCCCAAAGATTCCCTGTCGATGGAGGCGCTCTGTGGGTTTCTCCCAGGCTGTCCATGTGATGTCCCTGCAGGACAGAAGTGGGGGCTGGGTGGGGAACAGCATCCAACACAGACTCCACCTCCCTCAGTCACAGGGAGAGGAAGGTGGAGTCTGGTAAATGCAGCCTGGCATCTGCCTGAGGCTTGGAAATAGGGTTTGAAGGGTCTCCCGGAGCAGAACAATGCTTGACTGACAAGCCCCTCAAAGGGCCCCTCCTCCTCCCACCTGGCTGCCTCTGGAGTGCAGGCCCGCCTGAGCACCGGCCTCCAGGGCTCTCATTATGGAAAGGCTGGGGGTGAGGCTGGCGGGGCAGAGCCCAGGGAGGAGGAAGCCAGGGCCTGAGCCTCCCCGGGGACTAGGACATGCCAGGCGGGAATGAAGGGAAGGAAGGGAGACCAGTGACCAGGCAAGGTTGGGGAGGAGCTGTTTCTCTCCCTCTGCTTCCCCCCGCCAACTCCTCCCCAAGCCGGTCAGCCTGCCCTCCCTGCCCGCTTCAAGGGCCCCTCACTTGGGGTTAGATAACGGTGAACTTGGGGCGGGATGGCCATGGCGGAGGCTGCAGGAACTGAGGGGGCTGGAGGGAGAGCTGCTGGCCGAGGTCCCCAGGCCATCAACCTTTCCTCAGCCTTGGGCAATTATAAGGCCACAAATCATGAGACGGTTGTGTAAGCACCTTTGCGAGCTTAATGGAACACGCAGGGGACCCGGGGAGGCTGTAAAAATTCAATCAGCCCAGCTAACCTGGTGCCCAACTCGCCTGGGATGTGGTGAGGCTGGTGGGGTCGAGGGGAGAAGGGAGGGCTGTGGGGGAGGGGAGGGGACATCCCCACTGTCCCCCAGCCACACTTCTCCTGAGCCTTAGCTCCAAGTTCTTCTGGAACATTCGGGAATTTTGACTCTTCCTCCAGTGCAAAGAGGGTAGCAGTGAGGTCCCATGAGATGCCCCCAGTTCCAGTGCAGAAGGACAGGCTGTCCCCAGGGGAGGTCAGAGGTAGTTCACCCCACCCTGCAGGGTCAGAGTCCAGCCTCCAAAGCGCCCCCCGTCCCCCAGACCCAGGAGGGACAGTGCCGGCCCTGTCAGAACCTGCCTGGAACTTGGAGGAAGAGAGAAGGCGAGGCTGGGCTGTCCGGGAACAGCACATGGGGGCTCAGGGCACAGGCTTAGCAATGACTAAATGCCACTTACTCCATGTGACTCAGCCTCTCTGAGCCTTAATTTCCACTTCAGAAAATAATAGGCCCCACTTCAGAGAGTCGGCGAAAGGACCAAGTGATAGAAACGCAAACCAAGCATGGAACACGATTCTTTCTTACAGCACGTGCTCAAATGCTTTTATTTCATTTGTTTGATTTTAGGCTTTGAGTCAAGTTTCTGGGACTATAAGCCTATTTCTGAGCTTGGAGGGACTCAGCTCATTCCTGGGAACTTAGCCCAAGGCAGAGGTTTGCACAGAAGAAAGGAATCTAGACTGGAACCTGGGTGTTTCTTAAAGAAACTACTGAAACCCAGGGATTCTCAGCTTCGGCACTGTGGTCTTTCTGGGCCGGGACAGTCCTGTGCATTGCAAGGTATTTAGCAGCATCGCTGGCCTCCACCCAGTAAAGTCAGTAGTGCTAGTTTGGGCCACCTAAAATGTTTCCACATGTTGCCAAACGTCCCCTGGGTTGGGGGAAGATCAAAGTCCCCCTCCATCCCTGTTGAAACAGATGGGGCTATAACAGTGTGAGTTAGTGGGGGACGGCCCTGGTGGTCCAGTTGTTAAGACTGCATGCTTCCATGGCAGGGGGCATGGGTTCGATCCCTGGTTGGGAAACTAAGATCCCGTATGCCTTGCGGCATGGCTAATAGCTAAATAAATAAAAATAAATGTAAGTAAGCAACTTATAAAAGAAGAGTGTGAATGAGAGGACTGTGGATGTGGAGGAGGAGGGCTGCAGAGCTGCCCCCTCATGGTCCTACTTTTCTTGCAGGAAGAAGCCCTCAGCTGAGCCCACCACCCACGCTGCCCCCATGCTGCTCCTCACCCTCCTCCTGCTCCTGGAGCTGAGCCTGGCAGGCTCCCTGGGACCCGGAAGCTCTGCTCAGAACCTCCCGGAGAATCACATCAACCTCTCGGGACCAGCACTGTGGACGCCTCAGGCCAGCCACCACCGTCGTCGGGGCCTGGGCAAGAAAGAGCGGGGCCAAGGCACACCTGGCTGGACCCAGGATGGGGCTGTGGTCACTGCCACCAGGCAGGCCTCCAGGCTCCCAGGGGCAGAGGGGCTGCTGCGTGGGCCGAGTCCTGCAGGTCTGCTGCAGGACAAAGGTCTGCTCCGGGGGCTGACTCGGCCCTACCCCGAGAAAGAGAGCCAGGCTCCAGGGTCAGAGAGGGTGAAGAAACGAGGCAGGGATCACAAGAGACGGAAGGAGAGATTGAGGCTGCACAGAGGTAGCTGGAGGTCTGCGAGGGGGTGGGGCCCTACAATGGGGGGAGGGGGGCAGTGGGGGAAGGGGGTCAGACCCAAATGACCAAGGGGACGGACTTCAGGTGACGGACATGGAGGCTGGGGGTGGGGTCAATGGCAGGAGCTTCCTGGGAGGACAACTGGATGCCCCAAAGAGGGCAGGTTGTGGACCCTCAGAGGAAGAGAGGGGTCTCACTAGATTCAGAGGGATCTGGTAAGAAGAGGTGCTGGGAAAGCCCGGAGTCAGGATGGAGCAGGGGAGGAAGAGAAGGATATGTAGCCATAGGAGCTCAGTCTTATCCATAGATCCTCCTGATTCAGGAAGTTCTACCTTGTGTCTGGCCTAAATCCATCCTATTGTAAGTCCTGAGCAGAGATGGGACAATTCAGTGCCTCCCAAGCACATCACTTAATCAGCGCTGAAACACAGAGCAGAGGCCAAGAGCTTAGACTCTGAAGCCAGATCTGCCCCAATTCAGATTCTGGCTCCATGACTTCCTGGCAAGTCACCTTTCTGTGCCTTGGTTTCTGCAAAATTAAGGCAAGACCCCCTCTTATCCTCATGGTAGACTCAGAGAAATCTTGCTATCCGGAGTACCTAGAACAGTGCCTGTCATTTGGCAGGGGCAGCAGCAGTGGTTGTTTCTATTCAGTAGTTAATTCTCAACTTTCTCTCAATGCTGAATCCACCCATGTCCTCTGACCTGGACATGGCTGACCCAAGGAGAGCGGTCACATCCTTATTTCTCCTGCCTCTGCCCTGTTTGTTGATGGAGTTTCCTCCCCATCCTTATTTGTTGTTGTTGTTCAGTCACTCAGTCGTGTCCGACTCTTTGTGACCCCATGGACTGCAGCATGCCAGGCTTCCCTGTCCTTCACTATCTCCCAGACATCTCAAACTCATGTCCATTAAGCTAGTGATGCCATCCAGCCATCTCATCCTCTGTCATCCCCTTCTCCTCTTGCTCTCAATTTTTCCCAGCATCAGGGTCTTTTCCAATGAGTAGGCTCTTTGCATCAGGTGGCCAAAGTATTGGAGCTTCAGCTTCAGCATCAGTCCTTCCAATGAATATTCAGGGTTGATTTCCTTTAGGATTGACTGGGTTTGATCTCCTTGCTGTCCAAGAGACTCTCAAGAGTCCAGCCTCCTTACTGTCCTTCATGTTCCCAAATCCCCTGTGAGCTCCAGACTCCCCAGAACAACATGTTTCAGCATCTCCACCCAGCTGACCCCTCCCCAGTCTCCCCTGGCGAGAGCCCAGGCAGGCAGCCTCAGCTTCAAGTCTCTTTGTGTGACAAGACTGCCTCTAGGGGCGGGCCAAGAGCCGCAGGCATAGATGGGGGCGGGGTTCTGCAGGAAGTGGGTGATGGAGCCTCAGTCCCCTTTTCTCCTGCAAACAACTGAGGCTTGTTTCCTTGCCAGGCCCACTGAAACCCCTCAGGTGGACAAAACACAGTCAGAAGAGGGGAGCCCAGGTTAGATTCTCAGCCTCCCACCCCTGGGGATCATGTGTCAGGTTGGTGTGAGGGTGGTGATATCCTTGATGCCAAACTGGAAGGCATACACCCTGCATGGACTCAGCCCAGCCCAGCTCCAGTCCCGGCTCCAGTGGACCAATGGGGCCCTCCCACAAGAGTGAGTGAGTGGAGGAGGGGACAGTGGGCATCTAGAGCTCAGGCTGGATTCATCTCAGGAGGGTGGGGTGGCCCCAATGGACCCAACCAACCTTAAAGTCAGCTCTTGTCTGAGAAAAAGAGGCAAGCATAAGCGTGGGCCCTCTAGCTTTTCTTGAAGCCTCCTGGCTCCTGTGTGCGCATGTGTGTTAGTCACTCAGTCGTGTCCTACTCTTTGTGACCTCATGGACTGTAGCCCATCAGGCTTCTCTGTCCATGGAATTTTCCAGGCAAGAATCCTGGAATGGGTTGCTATTTTCTTCTCCAGGAAATCCTCCCAACCCAGGGATTGAACCCAGGTCTCCTGCATTGCAGGCAGACTGTACCGACTGAACCACCAGGGAAGCTGGTTCCTGACCACCCCCCAACCCTGCACACTTTCCCCCTCAAACTCATCCTACCCCATACCCGTGTATCTTGGAAGGCTGCATCAGTGGTTAAAAGTATTGATTCTGCATTAGATGGACCTGGGTTCAAATTTAGATTTCAATACTCACTGGCTGTGCACCTCAGGCAAGTCACCTAACCTCCTTGTGCTTTAGTTTCCTTCCCTGTAGATGAGACTGAAAGAGTATCTACCTCTCAGAGCTCCTGCAAAGGTTAGGTGAAATAACGCTTATAAAGCAGGACCCAGCATGCAGCATGGTCCCAGCTGCAGCATGTGCTCAGCAAGCAGGGTCATCATCACCACGTAGGGAGCTCTCACTTCCCAGCCTTCTCAAAGGCCTCTCCCCTCTGCAATGCCTCTCAGCCTCATCACCTTACTCCCCTACTCAGACTTCACCTCCTCCAGGAAGCCTTCCATGGTTAATCTTACTGGTTTCCATTCGTTGCACTTACATCCCTGGCTGCACGCCATCAAGCTGGACTTGGACTTGCTGGAATGTTGTTTTAGAGGGAGAATCCCCAGCAACACTGCAAGTTCATCCTAGACATTCCAACTTATCATGCCCCCAGCCTCCTGTTTCCAGCCCCCTCCCCAGGAGGGTGGGCAGCGGGGATGCTGGTTGAGCCAATAACTTTTCCTATGGTTCCTGCTGCCCCCTCAGTTCAGTTCAGTTGCTCAGTCGTGTCCGACTCTTTGCGACCCCATGAATCGCGGCATGCCAGGCCTCCCTGACCATCACCAACTCCTGGAGTTCACTCAGACTCACGTCCATCGAGTCAGTGATGCCTTCCAGCCATCTCATCCTCTGTCGTCCCCTTCTCCTCCTGCCCCCAATCCCTCCCGGCATCAGGGTCTTTTCCAATGAGTCAACCCTTCGCATGAGGTGGCCAAAGTACTGGAGTTTCAGCTTTAGCATCATTCCTTCCAAAGAAATCCCAGGGCTGATCTCCTTCAGAATGGACTGGTTGGATCTCCTTGCAGTCCAAGGGACTCTCAAGAGTCTTCTCCAACACCACAGTTCAAAAGCATCAATTCTTTGGTGCTCAGCCTTCTTCACAGTCCAACTCTCACATCCATACGTGACCACAGGAAAAACCATAGCCTTGACTAGATGGACCTTTGTTGGCAAAGTAATGTCTCTGCTTTTGAATAGGTTATCTAGGTTGGTCATAACTTTCCTTCCAAGAAGTAAGCGTCTTTTAATTTCATGGCTGCAGTTACCATCTGCAGTGATTTTGGAGCCCCAAAAAATAAAGTCTGACACTGTTTCCCCATCTATTTTCCATGAAGTGATGGGACCGGATGCCATGATCTTCGTTTTCTGAATGTTGAGCTTCAAGACAACTTTTTCGCTCTCCACTTTCACTTTCATCAAGAGGCTTTTGAGTTCCTCTTCACTTTCTGCCATAAGGGTGGTGTCATCTGCATATCTGAGGTTATTGATATTTCTTCCTGCAATCTTGATTCCAGCTTGTGCTTCTTCCAGCCCAGCGTTTCTCATGATGTACTCTGCATATAAGTTAAATAAGCAGGGTGACAATATACAGCCTTGACATACTCCTTTTCCTATTTGGAACCAGTCTGTTGTTCCATGTCCAGTTCTAACTGTTGCTTTCTGACCTGCATACAAATTTCTCAAGAGGCAGGTCAGGTGGTCTGGTATTCCCATCTCTTTCAGAATTTTCCACAGTTTATTGTGATCCACACAGTCAAAGGCTTTGGCATAGTCAATAAAGCAGAAATAGATGTTTTTCTGGAACTCTCTTGCTTTTTCCATGATCCAGCGGATGTTGGCAATTTGATCTCTGGTTCCTCTGCCTTTTCTAAAACCAGCTTGAACATCAGGAAGCTCACGGTTCACATATTGCTGAAGCCTGGCTTGGAGAATTTTGAGCATTTTACTAGCGTGTGAGATGAGTGCAATTGTGCGGTAGTTTGAGCATTCTTTGGCATTGCCTTTCTTTGGGATTGGAATGAAAACTGACCTTTTCCAGTCCTGTGGCCACTGCTGAGTTTTCCAGATTCGCTGGCATATTGAGTGCAGCACTTTCACAGCATCATCTTTCAGGACTTGAAATAGCTCAACTGGAATTCCATCACCTCCACTAGCTTTGTTCATAGTGATGCTTTCTAAGGCCCACTTGACTTCACATTCCAGGATGTCTGGCTCTAGGTCAGTGATCACACCATCATGATTATCTGGGTCATGAAGATCTTTTTTGTACAGTTCTTCTGTGTATTCTTGCCATCTCTTCTTAGTATCTTCTGCTTCTGTTAGGTCCTTACCATTTCTGTCCTTTATCGAGCCCATCTTTGCATGAAATGTCCCCTTGGTATCTCTGATTTTCTTGAAGAGATCTCTAGTCTTTCCCATTCTGTTGTTTTCCTCTATTTCTTTGCATTGATCGCTGAGGAAGGCTTTCTTATCTCTTCTTGCTATTCTTTGGAACTCTGCATTCAGATGCTTATATCTTTCCTTTGCTCCTTTACTTTTCACTTCTCTTCTTTTCACAGCCATTTGTAAGGCCTCCTCAGACAGCCATCTTGCTTTTTTGCATTTCTTTTCCATGGGGATGGTCTTGATCCCTGTCTCCTGTACAATGTCACGAACCTCATTCCATAGTTCATCAGGCACTCTATCTATCAGATCCAGGACCTTAAATCTATTTCTCACTTCCTCTGTATAATCATAAGGGATTTGATTTAGGTCATAACTGAATGGTCTAGTGGTTTTCCCTACTTTAAAAATGTGAGTCCTGCTGTGGGCTGATGGGGTTGATGAGCAGATAAAGTCGCTGTGTTCCCTGCTTCTTGTCTCAGGCCGAGCCTTGGTCAGAGGCCCCAGCTCCCTGATGAAGAAGGTGGAGCTCTCAGAAGACCAGTCCCCAGATGCTCTGATGGAGGAATCCTCCACCAGCCTGGCCCCCACCATACTCTACCTTACCACCTTTGAGGCACCTGCCACTGAAGAGTCCCTGATCCTGCCAGTCACATCCCTGTGGCCCCAGGTAAGGGGCTGGGAGGGTCCTTGGGATGACCTCATGTAAACCCTTCCTAGTACCTTTAGGGAGACTGAGGCACAGGGGCAGGAGGGAGTTGGTCCAGGCTCATGAGGCTGGATGGAAGCTGGTTCTCCTGATGCCCATCCAGCCCAGCTATGGCCAGCCGGCCCACTGTCCAGGGAGTGCTGCCACTGTCCAGGCAGTGGTCCAGGGGCTCATTCTATGGGATGCCAAGGAATCAAGTGCCAGCTCAGCACACTGGTCTCTGAACCTAGAAAAGTCAGGCTTTGGGGGAAGAATTTTGTACATCCCGCAAAGGACAGAGAATAATAATGTCTAAAACCATGTCCCCACAATCCAAAATTAACAAGCTTTAGTCAACACTTTGACGCATCTGCTTCAGACCTTTAAAAAGAGAGGGAGCAAGCAAGCAAATGTGGCAAACACACCAACCATTTGTGAGTCTATGGTAGTTTAATCGCAAAGTCGTCTCCGACTCTTTGCAACCCCACAGACTGTAGCCCACCAGGCTCCTCCATCCATGGGATTTTCCAGGCAAGACTACTGGAGTGGGTTGCCATTTATTTCTCCAAGGGATCATCTCAACCCAGGGATGGAACCTAGGTCTCCTGCATTGCAGGTGAATTCTTTACCAAGTGAGCCACCAGGGAAAACCCCTTGGTGAGTCTAGACAAAGGGTATTTATTCTTGCAATTAACACAAAATGTGTCATTGCACCTCTTCTGTGGCTTTGAACATTTTTTCAAAATAAAATCATTAAACATAACCAATAAAATAATATATATAGAAGAAGTAAAACTTTTTTAGCAGGAGATCTTCCTTATTCTCTTTTTGGGTCTTGCACTCCCTTGAGATCCTGATAAACCATTTCCAACAAATCCACTGTTATCCATGCCATTGAAGGGCTACCTGAAGCCCATCTGTTGAGAATCCAGCCCTATGGCATGCTTGCATGCTCAATCACTTCAATCATGTCCCACTTTTTGTGACCCTATGGGCTGTAGCCTGCCAGGCTCCTCTGTCCATGGTGTTCTCCAGGCAAGAATACTGGAGTGGGTTGCCATGCCCTCCTCCAGGGGATCTTCCTGACCCAGGGATCGAACCCAGGTCTCCTGTGGCTCTCATGACAGGCGGATTCTTTACCGCTGAGCCATTATTGCCCATGTTCTACTGTGCACAGATCCAGCCCCGAAACCACAAAGGGTGGGGCCGAGGGGGTCTAGAGTAGAACTGAGCTATGGGCATGGCCTCAACAGTGCCATGCCATGGAGAACTGAGGACATCTGTAGGGGAGAGAAGGGACAGGGGAGCGAGCAGCTGGGCTTCCTCCTGAGTGGACATGGCTGCCTCCCCAGCCCCAGCCCCCAGAGACCCTGGGGACTGCAGCAGCTGCCTATAGGTGCTGTCCTGCCTGGGGGTGGCTGCTCTGGGAAGACACTGCCCAGGTAGCTGCCGGAGCCCAAGTCCTGGAGGCCATCTCGAATTCCCCAGGCTGAGATTGCAGGCTCTCCAACACGCCATGAGCTGGCCTAGGAGGAGCCCCTCCTTTGCCCTCTGACCCTGGGACCCCACATTTCTTCTTCCACCTTTTGGGATCTTCAGGCTCCCTCTTCTCCACCCTCCTCTGCAGGCTCACCCCAGGCCTGACGGGGAGGTGATGCCCACACTTGACATGGCCTTGTTCGACTGGACTGACTATGAAGACTTAAAGCCTGAGGTCTGGCCATCCACAAAGAAGAAAGGTACGTCTGTCCACCCCTCCATGCCCCTGCTGGGCTCCTCCCCTCCCCCACCATGCCTTGGGATAGGGGCCTGGTGACCCCAGCCTGATCTACAGATGTCCAAGTTGGTGAGAGGGGCATAGAGTCTATAAGGGAACAGATACCTGAAATAGACATGTTGCTCTCAAGTGCTCATCACACACCAGATGGATTCCAACTAGCTACTCCTTTAACCTGAAGAAAAAAAAACAAAACAGGTCTGTTCTGCTGTTGATCCCCTCTGCCTTTTTTAAAAGTATTTAAAAATTTTGTATTTATTTATTTTGGCTGAGTCTTTGCTGCTGCTGGGCTCTTCTCTAGTTGCAGAGAGCAGGGGCTACTCTCTAGTTGAGGTGAGGGGCAGGGACTGCTCACTGCGGTGGCTTCTCTTGTTGGGGAGCACCGGCTCTAGGGCAGGCGGGCTCCAGTAGATGTAGCTCCCCAGGCTCTAGAGCACAGGCTCAGAAGTTGTAGCACACCAATTTAGTTGCTCCGAGGCATGTGGGATCTTCCTCAGCAGGGGATTGAATCCATGTCTCCTACTTTGGTAGGTGGATTCTTTACCACTGAACCATGAGGGAGTGTGTGTTAGTAGCTTAGTCGTGTCTGACTGTTTGGGACCCCATGACCCTCAAGACTCCTCCCTCCAAGGAAGTCTCTAGGCAAGAATACTGGAGTTTGTTGCCATTCTCTTCTCCAGGGGATCTTCCTGATCTAGGTATCGAACCCAGGCCTCCTTCATTGTAGGCAGATTCTTTACCATCTGAGCTACCAGAGAACCACCAGGGAAGTCCCCCCTTTTTTTTGTCCACTCCATGTGGCATATGGGATCCTAGTTCCTTGACCAGGGATAGAACCCATGCCCCTTGCAGTAGGAGCACAGAGTCTTAACCACTGGACTGCCAGGGAAGTCCCCTGATCCCATTTTAGAGAAGATAAAACTAAGGCAGAGAGGCTTCATGTCTTACCCAAGCCACACTGTGGAAGTGGTGGTGTGAGCACTCTGACCCTGGCATCCAGTGCTTAATCTCTGCTCTGATGAGCCTCAGCCTCTGACCACAGGTCCTGTTTTCCCCAGAGAAACACCGCGGCAAACTCTCCAGTGAAGGGAATGAAACATCGCCGGCTAAAGGGGAGCCCTGTGACCATCACCAGGACTGCCTGCCAGGTACCGAACCAGCATCGTGTTCCAGGCAGTAGACAGGACACTGGGGGAACCGTTGTGGGGGTGGGAGTGGGTGGGTCTTCCCAGACACATGAGCAGGATCCTTTAGGGGTAGTAAATAATAGCAACCACTTTGATGAGAGTTGCTGCCATACTTTATTCTATTTCATCCTCACAGCAACCCAGACAGAGAGGGACCCTGTCATTCCCAATTTTCAGGCAAGGAAATTGAGGCTCAGAGAGGCCAAGTGTTTCAGCTGTGATCACAGAACTTGGAAGTGGCTCAAACCTGAGTCTGCTGGTTCTGAACCACTGCCCCACACTGCCTTAAGTCAGGATGACCCTTCTCCCGACTTCTCCCTAACGTCTTGTCGGGCTTCATTCTGTCCTCATCCTGTAGCGACACTGCTGGGCTGCTGTGGGTGCTTTGATAACATCCTGACCTGTTCAGCAGCTGAGCCCATCAAGACTGTCTGAGAACAGGGGCCTGGGGTTTGGATGGATGGTCTAAACCTCTAGCCCTCAACTGGGTCACTCAGGACTTCTGGGAAGCCGAAACCGAGATGGAGTTAGAAGGGCAGGAGGTTTTTGGGGATGGTGGGGGATAAGGCCTGTGAACAATGAAAGCGGGAGGAAGGAGGAATGCACAGGAGTCTGATACAATCTCAGCCAGTCCAATGGGCAGCTCCAGAACAAAGACTCCCTGTTAGAAGAGGCCCCCACTGTGCAGAAATTGCCAGGCCCTGGCAGCCAGTCACTGCCTGGGCTGTTCTGCTCAGGCCCAGTGTGACATCATCAGCCCAGGAGGCTCCTGCAGGTGTTAACAGCGGGGGCTGGTGGCTAACTGCTCTCCTGGCCAGTGGATTGCAAGGGCAGAGACTCGAGTGGCACACCTTAAATCCTGTTAATTCAGTAACCAGAATATTCTACAAAACAGCAACCGAACCATTTGGCATTGTGTAAGCCAGACCACCAGCTCCCTGACAAGCTGTTTCCCTTCCAAATGGTTTTTCCACCCAGAGCAGGAAGAAAAGGCTCAAGTTTGGGCCAACTGGACAGCGGCTCTGAGAGCTGGCTCTGTGGTGGCCGAGGTCGTGCCTGGGGCTGTGTCTCAGGGGCTTCTGTTTCCCCATCTGTCAAAAGAGGACGTTGGCGTCCATGATCCCTGCAGCCCCTCCCAGCTCCACACTGACTCCACACCTGGCGGCCCCCTAGCCTTTCCACCCAGTGGGGAATCAACAGCGCCTTTCCTCCTCCCATGATCAGTCAATTGCCCATCTGGGGCGTCTAGGGTCTCAGCCGCCCGCCCTCTGGGGACCTCGGCCAGGACATCCGTTGGTGGTTCCGGCTGGGAGGCTTGTGCACCAGATGGTCCACCCGGCCAGGGGCAGCCCCGCCATGGAGATGATGGATCTCCTGTCCAGCGGGAGCGTGTATGGGGCGGCAGGGGGCGTCTGCTCGGCACGGCTGACCGCATGTGCTTGCCATGTGGGCAGGGACCTGCTGCGACCTCCGGGAGCATCTCTGCACGCCCCACAACCGAGGCCTGAACAACAAATGCTTTGACGACTGCATGTGCGTGGAAGGTGAGGCCAGATGCCGGGGCTCCCTCGGCACCGAGAACCTTACCACCTCCCATTCTCCTCGAGGCAGGGGTGGGCAGAGAAGGAGGTGAGAGAATCCCTGGGGAACTGAAGACACCAGCAGGAACAGCTTTGCTCAGTGCTTTCCCAATCTGTGAATTCATTTAGTCTCCATTGCTGGCATCGCTGCTCAGATTTGCTTTTCTCACCTCCTGAAATACAAGCTGGTATGATCTCCCATGATCTGGAGACAGGAGAAGGGAGGAGAGAGAAGCGTATCTTTTAAAAGAAGATCAAACCTGAGAAGGCTGGTGCTTTCACACCAGAATTCTATTCCAGGGGAGACATTCCAAGTGTGATAACAAGGGTTGGGGAGTGAATTTCCCAGCACTTTCCCAAGGAAGGAGGCTCTTACCCAGCTGGCTCCCTCTTTACCTCATCTGAGCTCCCACCTGGAACAGTGTGTGCCCTTCTGCCCAGGTGTGCCTCGATGTACCCAGCTCTGTGCTAAGCACTCTACCTGTTAGCTCCTCAATCCTCACAACCATCTCAGAAGGGAGCTATCATTCTCCCCATTTCACACAAAAGTAAACTGAGGCACAGAAAGATTAAGTCACTTGCGCAAACCTATGTAGCTAGAAAAGTGGGGGAAATATTTTAAATTGTGTATTCTGAAAATTTTCAAATACATATTAAAGTCATCAGAATAGTATGAAGAACCCCCATTTCCTATCATCCAGTTTCAGTAATTCTCATTCACGGCCAATCTGTGCTGTCCCCACCCCCTCCAGTTCCCCCACTGCAATAGGATTTTTTTGAGGGGGGCAATAGGATTTTGAAGCAACTCCTAAGAATTTAGATATTTTACCTGTGAATATTTCCATATATGCATCTAAGAGATAAGTATTCTTTTAAAACCAAAATACCGAAAATGCACAATAATTACTGGATGTCATCCCACCTCCAAGGTTCACTTCTCTGGGGGGTGAGGGGTTTGACCTTTGTCCCTTTGTGAACCGTCCTGAGGTACACACCCTATTTTTGCTCACATTAGCCTCAAAAGTTATCTCCTGTGAGAGCAATAAAGCTGCTTCAGTCCAATTATCCATTTGTCCAGTTGGTCAAGACATATTTCCGGAGTGCCTACTATGCACCAAGTTCTGATCAAGACATTGGGGATTTAGGGGTGAAGAGAACCAACAAGTTCTCCACCCATGGATTCCATTCTAATGAGATGAGTGACAGTTAGCAAATAACTGGGCTTCCCTAGTAGCTCAGATGGTAAAGCATATGCCTGCAATGCAGGAGACCCGGGTTCAATGCCTGGCTTGGGAAGATCCCCTGGAGAAGGAAATGGCAACCCCCTCCAGTATCCTTGCCTAGAACATTCTTTGGACAGAGGAGCCTGGCAGCCTACAGTCCATGGGACTGTACTCTACAGTCTCAAAGAGTCGGACACAACTGAGCGACTAACACACACAAACACACACAAGCAAATAATTAGATGTCTGTAAAAAGGAGTAGAACTGTAAAGACAGTAATTCAGGCTGGCCTGGGAATTATTTTAGAAAGGATGGACAGGAGCGGACAGCAGAACTAGCCACCTGAAGATGAGAAGTGGGATAGGAAGGGAGAGTCCCAGACAAGCAGCAGAGCAAAGGCAAGGACCTCAGACAGGAGCAAGGCTGGCATGTTCTAGTGCGCCTGGCACACAGCAGCCACACGGTGGCACAAGAGGAGATGGGAGAAGCTGGGGGGTAGGATCAGGACTTCATTTACATTGTCATGGGAAGATGTCGGCAGGTTGTTTGTTTGTTTGTTTTTTTTCTTTTTTTTAGTATTTATTATTTGGCTGCATCAGTCTTAGTTGCTCCGCCACAGGTGGGATCCTTGTTTGCCCACCAGGGATCGAACCCATGTCTCCTGTATTGCAAGACGGATTCTTAACCCCTGGACCATCAGGGAAGTCTCTCAGCAGGCTTTAAGAAAGGGAATGACCTGGTCTGACTTTTGAGTATACCATCTCACTCTGGCTGCAGGACTGTGCGGGGCAGGACTGGAGACGCAGGGACGAGCTAGGAGGTGAGGGGATGGAGGCAGGCAGGGGTGGAGATGCTGAGAAGCCGCCTTCTGTTGCCTGTGTGCAAGGTGGGGGCTCATTTGGCGGAGGAGGAGACTGAAGTGCATAGCAGGCTGGAAGGCACTCCAGTCCAGGGAGCCTGGAATTAGCACCAGGACCTCCAGGTCCAGCCTGCCCAGGTGAGTGGGATGTGGCCCTACTGCTGCACATGCCCAGTTGGTGCCCTGCTGGATGCTCAGTGGGCAGCCCTCTGCCAGGGAAGCCATGCTTCCTTCCTCCCCTGGGCCTCAGTTAGGAGGGGGCAGCGTTTCAGGCCTTCAAAAGATAACTGTGCAGTCAAAGCCCCATCTGCTCATTTCCCTGGTCCCTCCCATCCTGGTCAGTCCCGCAAAAACTCTCGTTTCCTCTCTGGAGACTCAGACTCTGGGGAAAAAAAAAAAAAAGAAATTGAGTGGAAATGACAGCTCCTTAAAGATGGTCCAGGAAGAGATTGTCGCCCAGATGCTACAGCAGAAGGATCCAAGTGGTGCCAGGAACCCTCATGAGGACCAAGAGTCCTGAGGTACTTCTGAGAAATTCTGAAATGTTGGATTCAGGTCCCAGAGCTGAAGTCCAGCAGTCTAGGCCAGCCTGGAGGGTTCCAGAAGGGCTTCTATGGCTACCATCCACTCCTATTCATGATCCCCTGCCCCTCCCAAGTGTCACTCATGTAGCCACAGATCTGAAGGCTCAGTGATCCACGTGTTGGTTCTAGACCCCTAAGCACAAACTTCAGAGCAATTTCTGTATTCTCTTGACAGTGACATAAGCAGATCTTAAATTGGTGACGGCCCCTTTCCCTGTGGCCACTCCTAACCGGAAATGTAGAGATTGCTCCGACCACACTGACATCTCCTTCCCTAACCCCCTACCCCGAATCTGGAAGATATGGCCTTTTTTTTTTTCTTTTTTTTGGCTGCATTGATGTCTTAGTTGCAGCACACATGATCTTCATTGTGGCATATGGACTCTCTAATTGTGGCTCTTAGACTCAGTAGTTGTGGCGAGAGCTTAGTTGCTCCATGGCATGTGGAATCTTAGTTCCCCAATCAGGGATCAAACCCACATCCCTTGAACTGCAAGGTGAATTCTTAACCACTGGACCCAGGGAAGTCCCGGGAGGATGTGGCCTGAAATGAAAAACATGCCTACTCATGTATGCCAGGGGATGTCTATCATGGGCCATGAGTTAGCCCAAGCAGGAACCCCTCCCACTGGTGGGCCAAGAGGGCCACTCCTACTCTAATTAAGGTGGTCGGGGGGGTTCCTTTGAGAAGGGACTGTGAAGGAGCAGTTATGCCAAGAGCTTCAGGAAGGGATTTCTGGCTGTGAGAACAGCAAAGGCCCTGAGGCTGGAAATGGTGGGGTGTATGAGGAAAAGTGCTAAGACTAGGTGTGGCTGGAGTTAGAGTGAGGAGGAGTGGGAGGTAAAGAGAGCAGACAGGGGGCAGGGCAGGTGCCAGAGAGTCCTGCAAGCCAGGGGAAGCAGTTTAGATCTCCTTTGGAGTGCAGTGGGGAGCCATGGGAGGTTTTATAGGGAAGGGCAGAATCTGAATCTCTTTTATTTATTATTATTATTATTTGCTGTGCTGCATGGCATGTGGGATCTTAGTTCCCTGACCAGGGATCAAACCCAAGCTCCCTGCATTAGGAACACAGAATCTTTACCATTGCACTACCAGGGAAGCCCTGCATTCCTTTTAAAAATAATTTTAATAGACTATTTTTAGAGTCGTTTTAGGTTTACAGGAAGATTAGACAGAAAATACAGCAGTCTCATATGCCTCCCCCAACAGTTTCCCCTGTTATCTTACATTAGTGTGGTACACTTTCTAAGATTGGTGAACCAATAGTGGTACATTCTTAAGTCCATAATTTACATTAGTGTACACTCTTTGTGTTGCACATTCCTTGGGTTTTGACAAAGACTAGACATTATCCAGCATTATAGATAGTATCGCACAAAATAGTTTCGTGGTCCTAAATATCTCCTGTGCTCCATCTGTTCACTCTTCTCCATCTGTGATTCTCTTTTTTAAACCCATTCAGGCTGCTGTGCGGGGGATGGATTGGTTGTAGGGCAGAAAAAAAGAAGGCAGTGATAGTGAAACGGTGCGAGGCCGGGCGGGGGCGGGGAACTGACTGGTCTCACGTCTGACCCCCCTTGCCTCTCTTCGCTCAGGGCTGCGCTGCTACGCCAAATTCCACCGGAACCGCAGGGTCACCCGGAGAAAGGGGCGCTGCGTGGAGCCCGAAACGGCCAACGGCGACCAGGGGTCTTTCATTAACGTTTAGCTGCCCGCGCGCGGCGCCTCCGCACCGGCCTGGGGACTGAGCTCCGGAGGTTTGGAGAAGCCGGGCAGTTTGTTTATAACTAGCGGTGGCAGATCAAATGCGGGACCAGCTGACTGAGGCTGCAGGCTCAGATCCAGGACGCTCTGTCCCGAGCACTGGACGAACTGCCCCTCCCCAGCAGCCGAGCAGCAGCACACCTGCACCCACCCCAGGGCGGACGGGAGACCCACACTGCCTGCGCATCCCGGTGTCCGTGTTCTCCGTGTTGGCAATGTCGAGAGTGCCCTCTATCGTCCGACAGCAGCACTGCAACGGTTTCAAGTTTCCAAAGGAAGAGGCTTTTGAGCTGGAAAAGAATGGAAACTTCTGGAGAGACTGGGGAACCAAAAGGCGGGAGATGAATACCGAAGCACCTCCTATGTACCAGGCACTGTGCTAAACGCGGGCCATACGTTATCTCGTTTATCACATGACCTTTTAAAGTAGGCATAATCACCATTTTACAAGTGAGGAAACTGAGGCAGGCTTAAATGATCTTGTCCAGGGTCCCAGGTCAATGCTCCTCAAACCTTCACCTTGTGTAGGAATCCCCAGGGATCTGGTTAAAATGCAGATTCCAATTCAGTCGATTCTGCATTTCTAACAAGGTTCAGGGATTGCTGATGCTCCTGGTGACCCGGGACCCCACTGAAAGCACCAGGTCCTGAGGAGTCAGGAGTGGAGCCCGCATCTGAACGTGGGTCTGCCCAGCTCCAAGGTTCACATCCTTGCTCTTCCACAACCAAGGACTCATTCCAAGTTCTCCATGGCTTTTGGTGAGAGACACGTGTTCCCTGGTGGTTCCTTTTGCTGTGGTGAAGGCTGGAATAACAGACAATTCTCTTCCTTCTCTGGACAAAAGTGTATCGTTTAAAAGAAAAAGAAAAAAGAAAACGTGCATTAAGCACCTGCTTGCTTACAAGGCAGGATTTGGGCAGATTGGCGAACTGGTGTTCTGAGACTGGAAGTGTTTAAGGGAAACGGTAAAGCTGTTCCTTATGTCTATGGCCCTGCTCACCCCATCCTGGGATGTGTACTTTGGAGGGGCCTGAAAGCTGCCACCCCAGGGGTTCTTTGGCTTTTGGAGTTCATGACCTTTGAGAATCTAATGCAAGCATGGACTCAAAAACACACATTGCCAGTTGGCACCCACTTTGTATACGTCTTAGTGGTTCTAGGTCCCCCAGAGACCATCCCAGGTCTATAGGTCTACACTTCTTCAACAGAGTGTACTGAGGAGTTGGGGACATCTAACTGCATCCATCACAGACCACCTAAACACCTTTCTGAGCTGATGTGACTCTATAGTGGCCACCTCAGGAGAGTCACTTAAATCCCTCCACCTGGCATCTCACTCCTGAACAACCCTCAGGTCCAAGGCAAACAAGGTTGCAAACCTTCCCTCTCCAGATGCCTCGCTGGCCTGGACCGCAGCCGGAGGGACCACACCCACAGGATGCCAGGGCTGTTTACTCCATTGGGAAAATCAGTTGGGGTCAGGGGTATGGCACCGAGGAAGGCAAACAGATCTAGAAGAAACCAAATACACCGGCTCTTTTCTCCTTATTCAAGTTCAGAGGCATGGGAATCTTAGGGAGGGGAGGACCGCAAGAGATCAAAGCCGGCTATTTGAAAATTGAATCCACCTGCAGTCTTGTCTGTTTGAGACCAGACAAGGCCTGTGCTGTGTGCCTCATATGGGGTGGCCGATTTGAGGTCATGATATAACCCTAGCAGGGGTGGCTGCAGGCAGAGAACCCAGAATTGCTTTCGTCTGGTGGTGGTGGGGAGGTGTGTGGCGAGCAGTGCTGAGGGTGGCCCTGGCCATCAATGATGGAAACACAAAAAATTAGGACAAAGTGGAAGGCTCAGTGGAGCTATCAGTGCCTACCAAGGGAGCTCCATGGCTAGAAATTCAGGGCCTATGGCTTTGCCCTAGCTGCTTCCATTTTGCATTTGCAAAGGCAAAGTGAGTGGAATTCTCTTAACTCCAAAGTTAGGGGTCCCAAGGCCCTCTCTGTGTTTAACAGACCTCTCTGCCAGAAGTTCTTCCTTAGGTCTGCCTTAAATTTCTTTTGCTGGTGCATAAGCCAATATCCTTGAATCCAGGGTTCAACAAACTTATCATAAAGGGCCAGATAAATATTAATATTATAGGCTGTGTTCCAATGAAGCTATTTATGAACACAGAATTTCAGATAATATCACTTGTCACATATGGTTATTCTTTTGATTTTCATTTTAAAATGTGAAGACCTCTTAACTTGCAGACTACACAGAAACATGCAGTGGGTTGTACTTGGACCCCAGGCCATGGTTTGCCAATCTCTGCTTTAATCTGCTGGTCTCAGCCTTGGCTGCACATTAGGACAGTCTGGGGAACTTTCAAAGGTGCCTGAGCCCACCCGCGAAGATTCTGGTTTAATCGCTCTGGGTTGTGTCTGGGCATTGTACTTTTGCAAGGCATCCGGGTGGCTCTAACGTGTCACCCGAGCCTGGGTCTGGGACCCCTGCCCTCATCCTCCTACAGGAGTGCAGCTGCTGACAAATGGGCTGCTCCACCACTCACTACTTTGGTGACCCTGGGAGACTTCATTAAGGTCTCTGTGCCTGGATTTCTTTATCTGTAAAATGGGGCTAATCACTCTTCCTTCATAGGGGTGTAGTGAGATGTAAATACAAAATCCTAGCAACATGCTTGCTACAGTGCCTGGCACATAAAAAGCCCTCAGTTAATTTATTTTCTAGGATGATTTTAGCAGCTGTTCTGTTTTTTGGCAGTGATCCATCATGTACTCAGAAATCAGTTCAAAGTCACCATTCAGGATCTTTCCTCAAAGCATGTTCCCTGGAACACTGTGAGATGCTCCCTTAGGAAAGAGGGGATGGGGTTCTGTGGTCAAAGAGGTTTGGAAAACTGTTCTGGACTCAGCCCGAAGCAGCATGTACAGTTTCTGTCCACTAAGGCAGAGCTGTGGATGTCAGCGGCTGTGCAACAACAGGATCAGGAGTTTCTAAATATATCCCCCTCCTCTCCCTGAGGCTGGGAAGAGCTGAGCAGGAGGCCAAGTGGAAACCAATAGCTACTGGGACGGTCACCTGTGCCCCCTGCATTCCTCCTGAGGGAGCTTTCCAGCCATTCCCCAGAGATACTCACTGTTCCCACGGGGCTGCCTTTCCGTGACTTGTCTGGTGATGCCAAGAGTGGCTCCTGAGCCTGCCAGAGATGGGCGAAGGGTCAGAGGACACGAGAACCATGCCACATGGGAATGTGACAGCTTCACTTGCCCCTTGAGGAGTCACCGAGCCATACATCATGTCCCGAAGCCAAGACCCCTTCCACCACCTAGAAGCTACAGGTGGAGTCTTTGTTGCTAAGTCACTCAATCGTGTCTGACTCTTTGGCACCCCATGGACTACAACATGCCAGGCTTCCCTGTCCTTCACCATCTCCTGGAGTTTGCTCAGATTCATGTCCATTGAGTTGGTGATGCCATCCATCTCGTCCCCTTCTCCTCCTGCCTTCAATCTTTCCCAGCATCAGGGTCTGCCTTACTTCAAGCCATATTCAGCACATCCAATATGATCTGATGTCAAGATGACGGGCATCAGCTTCCTGGAAGGGATCCGCTTTGCAGCTGGAGAGTCATCTATGTAACCTGCAAGGAACATGTTTACAAAACAACAGAACAGCAAGAAAAAATGGGTGCTGGGAGAGACAGCAGGAAAGGCCAACTATTTAGGCTCCTCATTGGGGCTTGCATGCAGTTGACAGGGACACCATGACCTTCATGATGATCTTCACTCCTGTGGGAGATGGGAGGGCATGTGCTGGGGAGGGCATGGTAGGACTTGCCAATCTGAAGAACCAGGCGCTTCCATTCACAGGGAGTATATTTACTGAATCCTAAATCAGGATGGTGGTCTGGTGGAGGATAAGCAGCCTCTTCTGGATGCAAAAGGCTTTCTGGTCCCTCCGTCCTTTTTTTGTTATTGTTGGGACAAGGAATAGCAACTTTATTCAGAAAGCCAGCCAACCCCATCTTGCCTGAGTTAGAATTCAGGCTCCTTTTATATTTAAAGGGGAAACTCAAACACTTTCTGGTTCCCATCAGCCTTCATCTCTTCCTCCCTGCAGTCAGTCATTCACAGGTGGACCTGATCAGGGTGTTCCTTGTGTGCTAAACAAAGATATTTTAGCTTAATGCTCATTATCTGGGAAGCAGGGTTCCCAGTAACGGGCCATTATGTGTAATTTGTTTATAGGCGATGTCCCTGTAGTGATTAATTTGTAATAGGATACAAAAGGTCTTCCCTATCATAATTCCCAATGTCAATGTCCGTTCCACAGTCTTGTGGGGGAAAGACCTGGGAACTTGGCAGAGATGCGGGATCCCGGCCCCACTGGGACCTGCTGAATCAGTATCTCTAGGGGTGGGTTTTCACAAGTTCTCCAGGCTGTCCTAGTGCACAGTAAAGGTTCAGAGACACAGTAGATGCAGAGGGGGAGAAAGGATGGTCAGACGGCCAGGGACATTTGGATGATTCGGGGGCGTTTGCATATGGGTATGAGGTTGACCAATCTGAGATCCACTTTGCCTGGTTAACAACCAGCGTGACCAACTTGCAGGCTCAAAGGCCCTGCCTCCTGGGCTAGAACTGGCCTTTATTTTTAGAGGAAATGAAATGGAGCATCTGGGCCTGGGGCCTCAGTCGTTGGGTTTTCTGGCTTTTGGGCACTTCCCTGGGGGACTGTGGTTCCTGTTTATAAAGTATGGGGACAACAGGGAAACGGGGAGGTGCTACATCCTTGAGTCCCATGATGGCATGTTGCATGCGCTCTCTTGAGCTGTAAATAAAGAGATGATGGTTAATAAGCTTCCCTGTTGTCTCTCTCTGCCCCTCCAGATGGTCTGTCTTGCAAGACAGGGAACACTGTCAGGGTGTTTCAGGGGAACTCAGCCTGGTATTTCTCCAGCTACTTATTCATTCACTCTGCACCTTGGATTAAGCATTTGCTCTGAGCTAAGCAGAAGAGAGTGGCAGAGGATGAGATTGTTGGAAAGCATCATCTATTCAATGGACATGAACTTGGGAGAACTTCAGGAGACAGTGAGGGACAGGGAGGCCGGGCGTGCTGCAGTCCATGGGGTCACAAAGAGTCCGACATGACTTAGCAACTACACAACAACAAAGGGTACACAGGCAGGTAGGGTCTCAGCCCTCACCTGGACTGCATCCTGGTCCTTTAACCAGACCATTGTGTGTGTGGGGGGGGGAATTTCATATCTTTATCTTCTCCCACTTTAGGGTTGGGGCAGCTAAGGTCCCAAAGAGATTACAAGGCTGGCCATATACAAGGCTGGTAGGCACATTGCAGGCAGAGAGTGCTGAGAAAAACAGGTGCCCGCTTGGGCAGAATGAGGAAAACAAAGCACCACCACCTAAGACCAGGCCTGGGCAGGCTCAGATGCCGTCTTGGGAAAGGGCATGAACTGGCTGGTGGTGAACTGTCTTAGCACCAGGAAGGACATCTGTTATCTCAGTGGCAGCTCCAGCCAGCACCACCCAGCTGTGCAGACCAGACCCCCTCCAAGCCTAGCCGATCAGAGCAAGGCTATGTTATGGCTCTCAGTGGCTCTGTGTCCTAAAGCCAAGGGAGGGTCCAGACCCTCCTGGGAGCCAGAGTAACTACAGATGTGGGAAGCCCCTAAAGGCCTAGGGTCCTTGTGGGGATTTCCCTGCCCAGGCACCACTGAGGGACTGGCTCCTGCAGCCTGGACAGGGAAAGCCCCCTGATCCAGGGTTTCTATAACACAGGCCTGGGGTGCCAGTGTCAGGATCCTCTGAGGGGCAGACCCACAGTTCTGAGCCTACCCAGGCCCCTGACTCAATCTCTAGGGGTGGGCTTGGGAATCTGCATGTTGATAAGTACCCCCTCACCCCACCCCCAGTCCTGAGAACTACTGCACCAAACCTTCCTGAGAACTCACATTCTTCCCTGCTAAGGCACCATGTAGCTGGCAAACCTCCCACTGAGGATGGATCCCAGGAATCAAGCCCAGGAGGTCCCCCTTCATATAAGCAACTGCTCAACTCAGCCACTGTAGTGCAAAAGGCTCCAGAGACAACACAGAAATAGATGAGCACAAATGCATGAACATGGTTGTGTTCCAATAAAACTTTATTGACACCAAAGGGCAGCAGGCTGGATCTGCCCTTGGTCTGTAGTTTGCCAGGCTCTAGTTGTTACTGCTGACCCCGGGGTCAATGGTTATAGAAAGGCATGCTGGGCTTCTAAAATCTCCCTTTGTTGTGGAATGTCAACTCAAACCCATTTCTGCTAAGGAGGGTCTGAGCAGTCTGAAGTGAAGGGTCAAGACCAGTTGAACCTGAGGCCATGGGGACTTGAATGCTCTCTGCTGGCAGCGTGCATGCAGCCCTCAGCAGATCAGGTGGCTGGACTGGCAGTGTCTCAGGGTTCTCCAGAGGAACAGAACCAACTGAGCATTTGTATTTATGTATCTTAAGTGTCTATGTGTTTACTTCTTCTTTATACATGTATTTATATAAAAAGATTTATTTTAAGGAATTGGCCTATGCTATTGTCAGATCAGATCAGATCAGTCGCTCAGTCGTGTCCAACTCTTTTCGACCCTATGAATCGCAGCATGCCAGGCCTCCCTGTCCATCACCAACTCCCGGAGTTCACTCAGACTCATGTCCATCGAGTCAGTGATGCCATCCAGCCATCTCATCCTCTGTCGTCCCCTTCTCCTCCTGCCCCCAATCCCTCCCAGCATCAGAGTCTTTTCCAATGACTCAACTCTTCGCATGAGGTGGCCAAAGTACTGGAGTTTCAGCTTTAGCATCATTCCTTCCAAAGAAATCCCAGGGCTGATCTCCTTCAGAATGGACTGGTTGGATCTCCCTGCAGTCCAAGGGACTCTCAAGAGTCTTCTCCAACACCACAGTTCAAAAGCATCAATTCTTTGGTGCTCAGCTTTCTTCACAGTCCAACTCTCACATCCATACATGACCACAGGAAAAACCATAGCCTTGACTAGACGGACCTTTGTTGGCAAAGTAATGTCTCTGCTTTTGAATATGCTATCTAGGTTGGTCATAACTTTCCTTCCAAGGAGTAAGCGTCTTTTAATTTCATGGCTGCAGTTACCATCTGCAGTGATTTTGGAGCCCCCAAAAATAAAGTCTGCCACTGTTTCCACTGTTTCCCCATCTATTTCCCATGAAGTGGTGGGACCGGATGCCATGATCTTCGTTTTCTGAATGTTGAGCTTTAAGCCAACTTTTTCACTCTCCACTTTCATCAAGAGGCTTTTGAGTTCCTCTTCACTTTCTGCCATAAGGGTGGTGTCATCTGCATATCTAAGGTGTAGGAGCCATCAAGTCTGAAATTTGCAGGGCCAGCCAGCAGGTGGGAAACTCAGGCTGGGCTCAGTGTTACAGGCTTGAGGCCAGGTTTCTTGTTCCCCAAGACCTCAGTTTTTGCTCTCAAGGCCTTCACCTAATCGGGTGAGGTGCACCCACATTCCTGCAGGTCATCTCCTTTACGTGAAGTCAGCTGCTTGTTGATGTTGACCACATCTGCAAAATGCCTTCCCAGCAGCACCTGGAGCAGTGTGTGATTAAATCTTTGGGTACAACAGCCTGGCCAAGTTGACACAAAAATATAATCACAGGGGCAGGGGCAGGGAGAGCTCCTGGAGCTGGGCTCCCGCACTCCAGATCCAGATCACAGCACTTGGGTGTGTGGTAGCATTGTCTGTGATGTGTCGTGAAGCTCTGGGCCTCCTTGCTCTGTTTGCCAGCTTTAGCATCAGGTGGCAGCAGCAGCAGTTACCATCTGTTATGTATGTGGGCATGGGTGCTTTGGTGTGCCCAGAGGAGTGTCTGGACCTGAAATTCCACTTGGGGTGGATAGGGTGCAAGGGTGCTGTGAGTGGACCCATGTAGGCAAGTGGCTAACAGGGGCGCCCCTTCCTTTCATCGCACCCCCACCCCCAATGCTGTATCCTGAAACCCACCTGTTTTTGCTGGGAGGCCAGCCTCAGGACAACTGGGCTTCTTCCACACTGGTGATTGGTCAGTGCGGTAGGGCTGGGTAGTCAATTCTGCACATCGTGGTCCCAAAATGTCCCACTGTGTTCTCACCCTTGACCTTGCGTCAGCTCCCCGCACATAGTGAAATCCAGGGTTAGCGAAGAAACGCATTCATCTGAACACTACCCTGACCTCTGTTTACTGAGCTGACTCCACTGCACGAGGCACATACCCTCTGGTGTAGCTGGAAGTTGTTAGAACCCATTTTGCAGAGCAGGAAAACTAAGACACTAAAAAACAAAGGCCACTTGTCCAAAGTAATGTAATTACTTAGTGGCAGAGCTAGGGACACTACCCAAGTGTCTCTGAGTCTAAAACCTAACTGTGGGTAATAATTCCCTGGCATTCTAGTCATTAAGACTCCACACTCCCCTGCTATACAGCACAGGGAGCCCAGTCTGGTGCTATGTGACCATCAAGAAGGGTGGGATGGGGGTGGGTGGGAAGCAAGCTCAGGAGGGAGGAGATATATATATATATATGGCTGATTCGAGTTGTACAGCAGAAACCAACACAACTTTGTAAAGCAGTTATCCTCCAATCAAAGGAAAAAAAGAAAGAAAGATTCTATGCTTCCAATGCAGAGGGTGTGAGTTTGGTCCCTGGTCAGGGAACTAAGATCCCACATGCTGTGCAGTGCTACCAAAAATTAAAATAAAACCTGATTGTGTCCACCATCCTCATGTTCCTCTCAAAGGCCACAAGTTCACTGAGCACCTACCAGGAGTCAGTCACCGATCCTCACCCTCAGGCCCATCCACTTGGCAGATCACAGGACTCTGAGCTCACCCCCGGGCCATTAAAGCTACTGTCGAGGCCAGCGGGGGTTGGGGGTGGGACAAGAGCTCTGCCCACAGGTCCCAGCCCTGGGCTGCCTGAGCCAAAGGTCACCCACTCACCTTCAGGCTGCCTCCCCTGGAGGGCTCCTCAGAGAGAAAAGGGGTCGAGATTCCTCCCAGGGGCTTTCCAACTGGTGTAATCCGAGGAGGCACCCTGCCCAGTCCCACCACTGCTTCCTCATTCTTCTCTTATCTCTCCGCCAGCTCCTTAGTGACCCCCAGCATGTGAGCTGAGACCTCATGGAGCCTGCAGCAGAGACTGAGAGCCGGTGAGCAGGCAGCAGTGGGTGAAAGTAAACACCAAGATAAACCCCACGTCAGATAGGCATCCAGGGCGCCGCAGGGCTCAGCAGCATAACCGACCTTGTTTGTGTTTCTGAGTGATCACTGAGGAGCAGCCAGAGCTCTCACATGCCTCCCTGGACTCCAACCCCATCCACGTGGAGAGATGGGAGGCCACACAGAGAAAAGGAGGCAGCAGCCTGAACTCAGGACAGAACTGGGACAGGCAGTGGAGGCGAGAGGCAGTCAAGCATGTTTAGTGAGGGGCCTGTGAGATCAATCTGCCTGCCAATGCAGGAGACATAGGTTCGATCCCTGGGTCAGGAAGATCCCTTGGAGAAGGAAATGGCAACCCACTCCAGTATTCTTGCCTGGAGAATTCCATGGACAGAAGAGCCTGGTGGGCTACAGTCCATGAGGTCACAAAAGAGATGGACAACAACAATAACAATCTCAAACTCCCAATCCAGCAATCCTCTTTATGTCACCATGTGTATGCATCCATATATGTGTGTGTGTGTGTGAGCACATGTGATCTCACAGTTGTTCAGTTGCTAAGTTGTGTCCAACTCTTTGCAACCGCATGAACTGTAGCATGCCAGGCTTCCCTGTCCTTCACCATCTCCTGGAGTTTGCTCAGATTCATGTCCATTGAGTCAGTGATGCTATCTAACCATCTCATCCTCTGCTGCCTCTTTCTCCTTTTGCCTTCAGTCTCTGGGATTAGCAGATGCAAATCACTATATATATATATATATACACACACACACACACACACACACACACACACACATACAATGGATAAATAGCAAGGTCCTACTGTATAGCACAGGGAACTTTTTCCAATATCCTGTAATAAACCATAATGGAAAAGAATATGATAAAGAATGTATAGATACATATTGTTGGTATTTAGTTGCTAAATCATGTCTATCTCTTTTGCAACCACATGGACCGTGTGGCCATGTAGGCAACCATGCTCTTCTGTCCATGGGATTCTCTAGGCAAGAATATTGGAGTGGGTTGCCATTTCCTTCTCCAAGGGATCTTCCTGACTCAGGGATCAAACTTATGTCTTCTGCATTGATGGGCAGATTCTTTACAACTGAGCCAATGGGGAAGTCCACGTATATTATATATACATATACAATTGAATCACTTTGCTGTTCAGCAGAAATTAATACAATGTTGTAAATCAACTATACTTCAATAAAAATAAAGAAGATTGCTGGAGAATAGATGAGGGGAATGAAGAAAATGCCGTAAGACTGAGAGTTAGAGTGCAGCTGAGGGGCTGGACTTATATTGGGCAACGGCCAGTTACATTGCTTTCTTTCTGGCTGACATCTCACATGACCACTGGGACACCTCAGGGCACAGAGAGTTTCCTTTCTGCCTTCTCCACACTCACCATGGGGTCCACAGGGCGTTGTGATGAGTTCTCTGATAGCTGACTTGAGCACTCGGGTGTCTGGAGGCATGGGGAAATATTGCTAAGAGTTCAGTGAGGCTGTCCCAGGATGGGGCCCACCCAGCAGTGATTTCCTTAGGGCCCCAAGGAGCTAGCGAAGCAACTGGAACATTAGAAATTATTGGCTGCATTTTAGGGCTCAAGAAGGAGTATTCAAGGAGACTGACTGGGGCCTATAAAAGTTAGTGATGGATGCTGCCGTAAGTCTCAATTCTGTGCCATTGGGATAATTGTTTCAGAATCAGTCTCCCAAAATGAAAGGCATTATTATAATAAAACTCCTCGCATTTGCACCTACCTACAGATGGTGACTGCAGCCATGAAATTAAAAGACGCTTACTCCTTGGAAGGAAAGTTATGACCAACCTAGACAGCATATTCAAAAGCAGAGTCATTACTTTGCCAACAAAGGTCCGTCTAGTCAAGGCTATGGTTTTTCCTGTGGTCATGTATGGATGTGAGAGTTGGACTGTGAAGAAGGCTGAGCACTGAAGAATTGATGCCTTTGAACTGTGGTGTTGGAGAAGACTCTTGAGAGTCCCTTGGACTGCAAGGAGATCCAACCAGTCCATTCTTCCATCCAACTCCTTCTGAAGGGATTTCTTTGGAATGAATGATGCTAAAGCTGAAACTCCAGTACTTTGGCCACCTCATGCGAAGAGGTGACTCATTGGAAAAGACTCTGATGCTGGGAGGGATTGGGGGCAGGAGGAGAAGGGGATGACAGAGGATGAGATGGCTGGATGGCATCATGACTCGATGGACATGAGTCTCAGTGAATTCTGGGAGTTGGTGATGGACAGGGAGGCCTGGCGTGCTACGATTCGTGGGGTCCCAAAGAGTTGGACACGACTGAGCGACTGATCTGATCTGATATATGTACGTATATATATATAGGAATAAAATTGATAAATTGTCTCTATTAATGAAAAATGTTCATCTATGTATATATGAACTAATTTAATAAAAAAAAAAAAAGAACTAGGCTCCCTTTCTTATGACTAGTGACACAAACAGATGCCTCCCTGGAGAGGAGGCTCTCACACCTCCTGGCAATGTCCAGGCTCCTTCAGAAAACCCAGGAAGAAAAGAGGAGAGTCACCCACCCTAACATGCCCCCCCAACCCCTGGGGCACATGCTTCCCCAAGAACCATCCCTTGCCTGGCTCTGAGTGAGTGATGCCATGAACACAGATGATCTTATTGACAAGTCACAATGACCTTTGATACTTTCAGAAACTTGGTATCAACTAGAGACCAGGCCAAAGGATCTGGGAGCTCAAGAAAGCCATACTGACTCCAACCCTACAGGGTTCTGCTCAAGTTTCATCACTTCTCCTGCCTTTCCCACTGTCTTTGCTCAGAAAGAAAGAGATCACATTCTCAGATACAAAGAACAACCCTGACTGATCTTGAGTGGCCTCAGCCTGCAGCAGCTTGAAGAGGGACTTTGGTTCCTGGCCAGAGATTGAGGTCAGGTCTCAGCAGTGAGAGCGCTAAATCCTAACCACTAAAAAAGATCCTGGTGCTGGGAAAGATTGAGGGCAGGAGGAGAAGGGGGCAACAGAGGATAAGATGGTTGGATGGCATCATCAACTCAATGGACATAATCTGAGCAAACTCTAGGAGATAGTGAAGGATAGGTATGCTCAGTCCAGGGGTGGCAAAGAGTTGGATTGAACAACAACAAGACCAGTGGTCAGTGACAAGGCCCTGACCCTTCGGCTTTGCAGAAAAGAATTCCAACAAAGACAGAAAATAGTGAAACAAAGTATTTATTAGGAGGAAAAACGGAGTACAGTAAATGTGGATATACACAAGGGTGGGTTCAGAGGGAGAGTGTCCTCGTGATAGTTTGAACCACTTTTATGGGGCATTTCTTCTGGGTTTCCTTTGCCTGGTTCTGAGGCTGCACTGGTTTAGTTTAGGGTCCTCCCACATGTGCATGCCCATCTCTTAGCCAAGATGGATTTTAGTGCAGATGACAGTAGGTAGGTAGACATCACTTACTATGAGGTGATGCCCCCTCCTTTTTTGACCTCCAAGGAGCCTTTCTGCACATGTGTAGTTAGGGAGGTCTCCTTAACTTCGAGTACAAGGACGATGTGGTCTTTTATCTCTTATCTGGCAGGGCCCAGCTTCCTCCATTATCTTTCTTGTAGGGAGTTTCTGCTATTATAACAGGGTCCCCTGGGGCACAGAAGTAAAGAATCCATCTGCAAGTCAGGAGCCACAGGAGACATGGGTTTGATCCCTGGAGAGGGATCTTGCCTGAAGAGTCCTATGGACAGAGGAGCCTGGTGGGCTACAGTTCAAGGGTTGCAGAGAGTCGGACACAACTGAAGCAACTTAGCACACATGCACAAACTGTTATGAAGTCTCTGTCCACAGGGGAGAAACTGTTCAGCCGGGGGCCCATCTATCTCCTGCCTCATGACCAACGAAACACCTCGGCCTTCCCCTAGCCTGCCAGACCTTAGGCCAAGAAACACAGAGCTGGTGTGTTTCTCAGCTTCTCACAAGCTGAGAAGCAGCACTGGGGCAGAGGTCTCCAGATCGAATCTGGATCCAGCACGAATCCTGGTGGCACCCAGGGGCCACGGCTCTGCCTTTCGGGCCCTCCCTGATGAGCTTCCTGGGGAGGGCCTGCTCTCTCACAGGTGCCTGTGACTTTCAGACAGTATTTGGTTACTTTCTCTGTTTTGTTTCTTTCTGTTGATGTCACGCAGTCGTGGAAGGAAGTGGTCGGATCACAGCAGAACTGTTGAGTGTCCAGTACATTGTGGTCCAGAGGACAGTTAAAAATAATTTCAAAGCCTTATTCAGTGCCTCCCACCACCTGGGGCCTGTTTATCGCTCTCTCCATTTTGGAGATGCAGAAAGAAATTCAAAGAGATTAAGCAACTAACCCAAGGTCACACAGATATAGATTGGCAGCACTGGGTGGGGACAGGCAGGGTGCGGGGGGGTTAGCGGTGGAAACAGTAAAGGCTGGGGAGGCGACAGCATGCTGAAACACTGAGGTCCATCTCCAAGGCTTTGCTAGTGGGAAAGAGGTATAAGCATCTCCCAGTCCAAGGGGCCTTTCCCTGATGCTTCAATTCAACAGACATGTATCAGGGGCCAGGAGCTGCTAAGAGATGCCAGAATATGCTGTGGTTTTTTCATAGCAGTATAGCAATGATTTGCTTATTGAGCACCTACAAAGTGCCAGAAGTTATGTCAAGCATGCATCACCCTGAGGTTTAAGATCACTCTGCTAGGAGGCAGGGCAGGGATCCAAATAATATCATTAAAGAACACAAGTGACCATGGGGAAGAAATGGCTGTGACTGCTTCATTGGGCATTTGTATAACTAGCAGCACTGAGTGGCTTCCTGACAGAATCTGGATTATTCTGAGGACAAGTGGGTGGCAGGTTTTCCTCCGTGCCCATGATGGAAGTGGTGCCAACACACTGGTTCAGCTGGTGTATTCCTTGAACAGTATGTGCCAGGCAAGTGTGGAGATGGCAAGACCCTCCTAGGGCTTGCAGTCTAGATTGGGGAGGGTGAGGGGGGACAGACAATAAACATGTCAACAAGTGAATGGAGAGGTCAATACCTTCAAGTACTGTTAAGTGCTATGAAGGAAAAAAAATTGGATGGTTACTACCATTTTTGAAAACAGTTTGACAATTTCTTAACAGCTTAAGTATACACACGCCATGTGGTCCAGCCATTCCATTCTAAGATAGTCATCCAAGTAGGCGTTCAATAACTATTCCCTTAATGAATAAATGAATGCATCTATTCTGCATGACAGTCTTTTGGGTTTTGTTTTGTTTTCAATTGTGGTAAAAAGAAATAAAGTTTACCGTCCTAACCATTTTTAAGCGTACAGTTCCAGTAATGTTAAGTACAGGCTTCCCTGATGACTCACATGGTAAAGAATGCCTGCAATGCGGGAGACCCAAGTTTGATCCCTGGGTCAGGAAGATCCTCTGAAGAAGGGAATGGCAACCCACTCCAGTGTTCCTGCCTGGAGAATCCCATAGACAGAGGCTACAATCCATGAGGTCACAATGAGTCAGACATAACTGAGCAACCAACACACACACACAATGTCAAGTACATTCACCTTGTTGTGCCATGTCATTTACTTTTCATCTTGAAGGTACTGAGGATAAGACTCAGCTGAGACAGACAGAATTGGTGAGGGACATGAAAAATTTAAACTTGACTTCCAGAAGTGTACTCCCTAAAAAATATGGCCCCAAAGCCTGTGCTTTTTGAAGGTCCACTTGTCCTTCCATAGTCAGGGTGGGTGGCTCCTTTGAGAACAGTTTCACTTTCCTTTGTCCCTTTGGGCTCCCTCCCCACCCCTGCTGGGTCTGCCCCACCTCCACCTTGGCCCAGAGTGCCTCTGGCCCCAGCTGGTGAGATGAAGGCAGCGTCACTGCAGGGACATTCTACAGATCCAGCCTTGTGCTTCATCTGGCTCCAATCTGTCTTCCCCTCCTTGCCTCACTCCATCTTCGAATCTCAGCCTGGGCTGTATTTTCCTGTGATGTGGGCAGTGGAGCTGAGTGGCTATGTCACAGTCCTGAAACCAGACCTCTTTGGTCCCCAGCCCAGTTTCACACCAACTAGGGATATGCCTTTGGCCAAGCCCCTTAACTCCTCTTAACCTTAGGGATCTTATAGTAAATTAGGATAAGAATGGCACCCACACCATGGCAGTTGTTATGAATATTTATTATGAGCACTTTTCACATTGTTTGCCACAAAACTGTACTTAATAAATGTCAGCTCTAATACCAGGAATTGTTTGTTTTGCATTTTCTCCTTACAAGGTGATCAGTTTTACTATATACCTACATGCTTGGATTAAACACCTCTAGAATCTAGGGTTTATAGGAGATATCTCTTAGAAGGAAACAATATAATAATAATGTTATCATATCCACTAGTTATTGAGGAATTCCTCTCTTCTAGGTACTATGCCAGTAACAATAATTAATGATAATTAACTAATAATGAATATCAAAACAGTAGCAAGTCCTGACTGAGTGCTGTCTGCCAGGCAATGTTCTAAACGTTTTTATATATTAACAAATCCTTATTAACAAATTCAAAATAACCATCCTTCAAGGAAGATACTATTATTTCTCTCATTTTACAGATTAGAAAACTGTAAGCACAGAGAGGCAAAGTGACTTGCTCAAGTAGAACCAGTAAGTGGACAAAGTTAGGACTCAAACTCTTTTCTCTGGTCCAGCTAGTCCTCTGGGCTCTGAATCCCAACAATCGTGCCCAGTGTAGTCATCTGTCCGGTCTCTCTCTGAAGCTTACCGGCTCTCCGTTATTCTGGTAGATGTGCTGTTCTGCTCAGGGGGCTGGACAGCTGTGTCTCCAAAAGGGACATTCAAATAGGCCAGCAGACTCCGGGGCCCTGCAGAAGACCCCACATCCACCTGGAAAACTTCATTCTTTGTATCTGGAGAGAGTCTGTGTCTTGATAGGATCTTAGGACCCACCCAGGCAGTTTTGCAGGTTTCCACGTGGTCTCTCCCCTCCTGGAAATAAGAATAAGCACTCAGAGGGAAGGACCCAAGGGGATCCCAACAGGTCCGGATGGGAACAGATTGGAATAGATGGGAACTTTGGCTCCAGATGGGAACAAGTCCTGGTAAAGACTTGAATAAGTCTTCCTTACCTTTAAAGCAAGTGTCAGATTCATTTTTTCTTCAAACATGAATTAGTTCATTCATCCTCACAAGGATTCTATGAGGTAGGTAACCGTCTTACTTTCACTGGGGAAGGAGGGAGGAGAGACTGTGCCCTCAGGGATGAGACACCAGCTGTTACCACATCTGCAGGTTGTACTTGGAGGTTCCCCCAAGTTCTCCTGGCTGCAGGTGGCCCCGTCAGCCCACATGCTGGGATTTTAACTCGGCGAGATATTGCGCCCTTTGCGACACAAATCTGGACATTCTCCAGCCGCCCCCCGCCCCCGCCCCCGCCCCGTATTGGGCAGTGGCGCGGTGAAGGCTCGAGCGGCAAGACGCCGTCTCCTAGCTACCGGGCAGTCGTCACATGACCTACTCACGTGGCCCCCCAGCCCAGCTGGGGTTGGAGCGCGGGCAGAGGGCAGTCGGCGGGGCGGGGCCGGCAAGTTTGTTTCCCGAGTTCGGAGACCAGGAGCCCCCGCGGTTGTGGCGGAGGTGCTGTCCGGCTGGGTCGCGATGGAGCTGCCAGCCGTGAACCTGAAGGTGGCGATGGGCGGGGCGGGGGTGGCGCGGGGCGGGTCTCCCGGAGCGTGTTGGGTATTTGCGCTTTTAAAGTAGGATTTTAGAGGTGAGAGGACCGAGAATCTGGGGAAAGTGGAGTGGTGGGGAGAAAGAGAAGCAACAGAGCCCAGGTGGAAGGAGGTGGGGGGATAGACCATACCAGGGAGACTGATCCAGAAGGCCAGCAGGAAAGACCGAGAGGGATCTGGAGGAGGGAAGCGGCCGTCTCTTCCTGGAGTCAGACCGGTTCTGCTGGGAGCGCTGAGCCCCTGAGGCTCGCTTTGGCCTGCGCGCCCAGAATTTCTCTGGAGAAAGGGGAAGGCGTGTCGGGGAGGGACCCAGGGAGAGCCCGAGGCTGGACTTGGAGGCAGGACACTTCCCCTCCACGGAGAGAGGGGTAAAGCTTTCACCTGGACCCCCAACACTGCCCTTACCGCCTGTTTTGTTGGGAAGATCAAGTTAAGGAAATCAGATGATCCCAGGCAGATGGTTTTTCAGAGTTGATAGATTCAACGTCATTATTTCTTAAGCAACACAGACACCAATAGAATTTACTCAAAAGCAGAAACCCCCAACTTTGCACATTTAGGAAAACACTGTAGCCCGCTGGGGTGTCTTCATTTCCTGAGCTGTAAGAATGCCAAAGGCTGTTCTTCTTTTTCTCCCCGCCCTCCCCCAGCCCAGTGCTTCTTGGCCGGGTTTGCCACTGAGAGGCTGAAGCCTTTAGCTTTGGTCGAGCTAAGCTAAGTTGCTTCAGTCGTGTCCGACTCTTTGCGACCCTGTGGACTGTAGCCCACCAGGCTTCTCTGTCCATGGGATTTTCCAGGCAAGAATACTGGAATGGGTTGCCGTGGCCTCCTCCAGGGGATCTTCCTGGCCCAGGGATTGAACCTGCGTCTCCTGCATTGAGGGCAGATTCTTTACCAGTGAGGCACTGGGGAAAGATGTTAACCTTGGACCAGACCTGCCATCTGTGGCCTGGGTACAGTTTCCTTTGAGACTGTATGCAGGAGTACCCTCTTACTCACCCTTGACAAAGCATTATGCACCCATGGTGTCTGGTACTAAAGTAATGTAAGAGATAGATGACTACAGAACAATACATCATCCATATTTGGATTATTAGACACGGTCTGTGCTGTGACTTCACGTGGGCACATTTCCTTAATATTGAACACTTGCTTCAGCAGACCTCTCCGAGGCTTCCAGTCAACCGCTGCAGGGGGAGAGATGGCTGTGACAAGGGAATGGGCTTGGATTGAAGGTTTAGCAGGGAAGAAATTTACACGAGGGCAATTGAGGTTCATTGGTATCAACATTCACTCTGTTCCAGGCTGTGTGCGGTTAATGCCGACTACCTTTTCTCTGATTAGAGATTTGCCTAAAATAATTAAGGGGGAAGGAGGAAAGGGACAGAGGGGCAGGAACTTACAAGGGAGTGAGCCCTCATTCTTGGGGCATCTGTGGTGTGCCAGGTTATTTAATCGCATCAACCTTCTGAGATTTTTGTAGTTGAGCCAACTTCAGCTCAGACCAGATAGGTAACTTGTCAAGGCCCCACAGAGATTAAGTGACAGTCAGAATTTGAACCCATCAGGGTCAAACTTCAAAGCTGTGTCCTTTCCTGGCCACCATTAGGGCCGACTTCTGCTTTGACAGTTAATGCCCAGTGGGAGGGCTTAGTCTGTTTGTGGCTTTTTTTTTCTTTTTTTTTTTTTGGAGAAACTTTATGGGCCTCACAGGCCACACGTGACCACAGATGTGAGTTTTGCTGGTTTTCAGTGCCCACAGTGAAACCGCTGGTCCTTTCTTTGACTTGAGAAGTAAAACACCATATCTCCAAGGCTCTTAGCTGCTACTAATCAGAGACAAGTAAGTGCCGAGAGGTCGTGAACAGCTAGGGTTGCCAGGTAACATTGAGGCCATCCAGTTGAGTTTGAATTTCAGATCAACAATGAATAAATTTTTTAATCTAAGTATGAAAAGTGAAAGTCATTCAGTCATGTCCAACTCTTTATGACCCCAGGGACTCTACAGTCCATGGAATTTTCCAGGCCAGAATACTGGAGTGGGTAGCCTTTCCCTTCTGCAGGGGATCTTCGCAACCCAGGGATTGAACCCAGATCTCCCACATTGCAGGTGGATTCTTTACAACTGAGCCACCAGGGAAGCCCCAGAATACTGGAGTGGGTATCCTATCCCTTCTCCAGCGGATCTTATATCCCAGGCAATATTTGAAACAGTCTAGAAAATTATTCATTATCTGAAATTAAAGATTAACTGGGGGTTCTGTTTTTGTTGTTGTCTTTTCTGGCCTCCCACAGGAGTCTAAGTGGGATATTCTGAGATCAGAACCCCTTGGGAGCTCAGAAAATGCCCAACCCCCCTGACCCTGCTCTTACCCGTGCCCTCCTTTCACACATTCCTGGGGCATTGGCTCAGTGCCTGCTTGTGCCCAGCCCACCCACAGTAGGCAGTGGTGCCAGGTGAACAGAAGCAGCTGCCCCGGGCCCTCCGGGTAGTTCCTAACCCAACGGTACACATGAGGCAAGTCCTGAGCTGAAGGAACGTCATTGTGAGAGTTTAGAAAGTTCTAGACTTGGGTTCATGAGGGCTTGTGAGAAAAGGCCCTTGGGAGGAGGGTGCAGGAGGGTAGTATAGCACGAGGGTTAAGAATTCTGGAACCTGACTGCACAATAGTCATGGATGGCCTTGTCTCGGGGCTTCCCAGGTGGCTTAGTGGTAAAGAACGCACCTGTGATGCAGGAGACATGGGTTCAGTCCCTGGGTGGGGAAGATCCCCTGGAGTAGGAAATGGCAACCCACTCCAGTATTGCTTGTCCATGGACAGAGGAACCTGGCAGATTACAGTCCATGGGGTCACAAAGAGTTGGACACGACTGAAGCAACTGAGCACATGCATAGCCATGTCCCGGAGGCTGACTACCTAGCAGGCAGTGTGTTGAATGTTTCACACACCCCTCCACCTCTACATAGTCACACAACACCCCCATGGAGCATTATTGTCCTCACTTTAGAAGAGTAAACGGCAGTTGCGAGAGCTAAGGTGATGGCCCGGAGTCACACAGCTCTAAGTCATGGAGCTGGGGTCTGATCCACATACTTGGCTCCAGCAGCCACACGGTCAACCACTGCCTGCCTCTGCCTCCCCTCTCTGGCAGCCCTGACTACTGCCCCCTGGGCTCAGCCCTTGGGGATCCTTGGGGATCTTGCTGCCTCATTCAATAGGCCACTGAATGTTTGCACAGGACTAAGAAATATATTCTGGGGTTTTTGTTTATTTTTTGTTTTGGCCACACCACACGGCTAGTGGGATCTTAGTTCCTTGACCATGGATCGAACCTGCACCCTTGGCAGTGAAAGCACAGAGTCCTAACCACTGCCCCTAACAGGATATTCCCAGGAAAAATATATTCTGTATATTAATCTGTATGGAGGGGGATTCCCTGGTGGTCCAGGGATTTGGACTCCGTGGTTTCACAGCTTGGGGCCCAGGTACAATCCCTGGTCGGGGAGCTAAGATCCTGCAAGCCTATATGGTATGGGCAAAGAAAAAAAAAAAAATTCTTTATGGTGACCTCAAGTCTGTCGACCACCTGGCTAGGCAGTCCCAGCCCCACTGCCATGAGGCCTTCAGTGACAAATGAAGGGTCTGAATCCTGGTCCAAGGACCCCTCGGTTTCCCCTTAGCCTTCCTTCCTCCTGGTCAGACATACTCATTTCCATCCACGCTTCCCTTGCTCTTCCAGATCCTAGCACTGTAGTGCAGTGGGTAGAGCACAGGCTTTGGGGCCAATCAGATCTCCCTCCAAGGCCAGGCTTTGCTGCTTACCAGCTGTGTAACCTGAAGCAGGTTTCTTAACCTCTCTGAATATCAGTTTCTTCACAATAAAAAGAGCATAAAAATAGACCCTACCTTCTAGGATGCTAAGAGGAGGATCCAGTGGTCCAGGAGGTGAGGTAGCTTCACAGTTTTGTTGTTTTTTTATTTTAATCTTTATTTTATGTGTTTATTTTTGGCTGTACTGTGTCTTTGTTGCTGTGCAGGTTTTCTCTAGTTGCAATGAGTGGGGCCCAGTCTCTAGTTGCGGCGCATGGGCTTCTCTTAGCAGTGGCTTCTCTTGTTGCAGAGCATGGGCTCTAAGGGCACACAGGCTTCAGTAGTTGAAGCACATGGGCTCAGTAGTTGTGGCCTGTGAGCTTGGTTGCCCTGCAGCATGTGAGATCTTCCTGGATCAAGGATCGAACCAGTGTCTCCTACATCGGCAGGCAGATCTTTACCACTGAGCCACCAGGGAAGCCCGCATCACGTTTTTATTAGAAAAACTCAGACCCAAGTGACTGATTCTGCGATTTGCATCTGGGCTGTCTTGTCATACATAACTGTTTGGGCCAATGAATCTCTCACAGCCTCAGTGTCTTCATAAGTGAAACATAAGCGTTAAAACTCTACCCCAGACAGTCACAAGGATGACATGGGCCAAGTGTTCAGGGCAATGTAGATATGTGGCAGGTACATCTGCATCAGTAGCAGGGGTTGCTGTAGATGACATGGTTTCAGGATGACTGTCCACAGAGGTTGTGGTTGTTGTTGTTCAGTCGCTCAGTCATGTCCAAGTCTCTGTGACCCCATGGACTGTAGCCCACCAGGCTCCTCTCTCCATGGGATTCTCCAGGCAAGAATACTGGAGCGGGTTGCCACTTCCTTCTCCAGGGGATCTTCCTGACCCAAGGATTGAACTCGCATCTCCTGCATTGGCAGGCGGATTCTTTACCACTGAGCCCCCAGGGAGGTGCTTACAGTTATTTCATGGAAACATCCAGTGACTGACTGTCAGATGCCTGTCTCTTTCTGGTTGAGGCGCTCCTGTGGGACACGAGGGTGATAGATGCTGCCTCCATGTCACCAGGGAGGAACCCAGGGCTCCAACACAAAAGGAGGTGGCCCCTGGACCAGAACTCAGGTCTCCTATCCCTAGTCCAGCATCTTACAAGCCCCTGCTGCCATGGCCGGTCTCTCTCTCCCTTGGTCTTCTAACGCATTGAACACTGGCTGGGAAAGGGCCAGGCAGCCTTCCAGGCCAGGCACTATATGAAGAGTCCAGGAGCTCAAGTCTCTCTCCTCTTGCCCAGCCGGGAGCAGTCAGGCCGCTGGAGCACGTGCTGGGCACATGCGCCCCTCTCTTCCCCATCTCTGTGGCTGTATCTGAGACTCCCCAGTATTCTCTTGGTAACCAGAAACCTCCCCCAGAGCCAGCAGACAGTTCTTTTGTGCTGAGATAAGGGCTATGGGAGAGGGCAGGGCTGGTTTGGCTGGGTTTCTTTTTCTTTTTTAATTTCTATTGAAATGTGTTGTTGTTTAATCGCTAAGTCGGCTCCCCTGTCCTTCGCTGTCTCCTAGAATTTGCTAAGATTCATGCCCATTGAGTCGGTGATGCTATTTAGCCATCTCATCCTCTGCCACCCTCTTCTCCTTTTGTCTTCAATCTTTCCCAGCATCAGGGCCTTTTCCAATGAGTCGACTCCTCAGCTGGCCAAAGTATTGTAGCTTCAGCTTCAGCATCAGTCCTCCCAGTGAATATTCAGGGTTGATTTCCTTTAGGATTGACTGGTATGATCTCCTTGCAGTCCAAGGGACTCTCAAGAGTCTTCTCTAATACCGCAATTCAAAAAGCTTCAATTCTTCAGCACTCAGCCTTCTTTATGGTCCAATTCTCACATCCATACGTGACTACTAGAAAAACCATAGCTTTGACTATACGGACCTTTGGTGGCAAAAAGATGTCTCTGCTTTTTAATACACTGTCTAGGTTGGTCATAGCTTTCCTTCCAAGGAACAAGTGTCTTTTAGTTTCATGGCTGCAGTTAGTGAGTATGGTTGATTTACAATGCTGTATTAGTGTCAGAAGAGTGAATCAGTTAAACATATACCTATATTCACTCTTTTTTAGATTCTTGGCTAGGTTTTTTGTTGGAGCTTTCCTGCACATTCAAACCCTCTGGGCCCAAGTGGGTGTGCCCTCCCATTACAAAGATGGGGAAACTAGCCTACGAGGCTTAGTCTTCATGGGTTTCTTTTCCCACGGCTGAAGAGACGTGCTCCACTGGTGCTAAGTATCCTAAATACTGAGCAAACAAAAGTGATGTCGCACCGAGGGGAGGTGTCTGCTAAAGGCCCACAGGATTTCCAGGTCATACTGTTTTCTTCCCCAAAGAGAGGGCCTAGTTTGGGGGCTTAGCCAGATGCTCACTCCATATTACAGGCTTTTCCGGCTCCAGGAAGTACTTTATCCCACAGGTAATAGAATGGTTTCCGCACAGGCTTTCCTGCGTGTCGCTGCCTTTCCTTTTCTGGGCTCTGCAGGCCAGGCCTGGAAAATCCCATGGATGGAGGAGCCTGGTGGGCTGCAGTCCATGGGGTCGCTAAAGAGTTGGACACGACTGAGTGACTTCACTTTCACTTTTCACTTTTATGCCTTGGAGAAGGAAATGGCAACCCACTCCAGTGTTCTTGCCTGGAGAATCCTAGGGACGGGGGAGCCTGGTAGGTGTGAGCAAGGAGTTAACCAGGGACGGGGGAGCCTGGTAGGCTGCCATCTATGGGGTCGCACAGAGTCGGACATGACTGAAGCGACTTAGCAGCAGCAGGCCAGGAGCATCCCTTTATTAAAGACCTGCTGTGTGCACAGTCTAGGGGTGGGAACCAGAGCATTTGAGAATGAAGACTGTTTCTGAAATAGAAGTTGAGGGAGGGGAGGACTCAGTGTTGATGTTGGGGAGTGGAGAAGTGATATGACTGTGACTCCTTCCTTGGTTTCTTGTCTTAGTTAAAAACCCAACACCAGGACCACCTGGCTGGCCGCGTTTGGCAGGTCCCTTCCCCTCTGTGGGCAGGACTTCTTGTCAGAGGGGACCGTGTTTTGCTCTCAAGATAAAGATCAGAATTCTCTCCCACACCTCCCAGGCTCAGCCCTGCCCCCCACCCCCACCCGCTTCCTGTCCCTCCTCTACTCTCCTCTTCCACTCCAGCCACATGGGCCTCTTTTCAGTCTCCAGAAGGGTCCATGCTCCCTTCCATCACAGAGCCTTTGCAGGTGCTGTCCCTTTGGCTCGAAATGCTCTTCTTTCCCTCTCTGTCCCTGGTTAACTCCTTGCTCACCCACTTCATCCCCCCTGAAACATCATCCTTCAGAGAAGCCTCCAGTGTTTCCCTCCTCTGATCCAGAATGAGGGTCCTTTTCTTTGCCGTTACTTCCTTCTCAACAGACTGTCTGTTCGGACCCCCACTCCTTAGGTAATTTTTTGGTTAGCAGGTGTTCCCCTCCACCCCACCCGGACTGCCAGGTGTCAGTTCTGGAAGGGCAGCCTAAGACTGCATCTGCCCAACTTACCTTTGAATCTGCAGGGTGGAGGCCAAGCAGGTGTCAGCGATGCCAACTTAACCTGTAAATGATTAAGTAACCTGGCACAGTCTGATCACCCTTCTTCAGTCCCTGTAGCCTCCTGGATGGCTCAAGTGGTAAAGAATCCACCTGCAATGCAGGAGTCATAGGAAGCATGGGTTTGATCCCTGGGTTGGGAAGACCCCCTGGTGGAGGACATGATAACCCACTCCAGTATTCTTGCCTAGACAATCCCATGGACAGAGGAGCCTGGCAGACTATAGTTCATGGGATCTCAAAGAGTTGGACATGACCGAGCACACATGCACTCATTCTTCTGTGTGCTTAGTCAGTCGTGTCCAACTCTTTGCAACCCCATGGACTGTCACCCACCAGGCTTCTCTGTCAGTGGGATTGATTCTCCAGGTAAGAATACTGGAGTGGGTTGCCATGCTCTCCTCCAGGGGACCGTCCCAATCCAGGGATGGAACCCAGGTCTCCTGCATTGCAGGCAGATTCTTTACCATCTGAACCACAAGGGAAGCCCAAGAATACTGGAGTGGATATAGTTCAGTTGAGTCGCTCTCAGTCGTGTCCAACTCTTTGTGACCCCATGGACTGCAGCACACGAGGCTTCCCTGTCCATCACCAACTCCCAGAGCTTGCTCAAATTCATGTACATTGAGTCGGTGATGCCATCCAACCATCTCATCCTCTGTCGTCCCCTTCTCCTCCTGCCCTCAATCTTTCCCAGCATCAGGGTCTTCTCTAATGAGTCAGCTCTTCGCATAAGATGGCCAAAGTATTGGAGCTTCAGTTTCAGCTTGGGCTTCCCTGGTCACTCAGCTGGTAAAGAATCTGCCTGCAATGCAGGAGACCCGAGTTCCATCCCTGGGTTAGGAAGATCACCGGGAAGGGAACGGCTACCCACTCCAGTATTCTGCCCTGGAGAATTCCATGGATTGTATAGTCCATGGGGTCACAAAAAGTTGGAAATGACTGAGCAACTTTGATTTTCACTTTCTTTCAGCTTCAGCACCAATCCTTCCAATGAATATTCAGGACTGATTTCTTTTAGGATTGACTAGTTTGATCTTGCAGTCCAAGGGACTCTCAAGAGTCTTTTCCAACACCACAATTCAAAAGCATCAGTTCTTTGGTGCTCAACTTTATTCATGGTGCAACTCTGACATCCATACATGACTACTGGAGAAGCCATAGCTTTGACTATATGGACCTTTGTCCAAGAGTAACGTCTCTGCTTTTTTACATGCTGTCTAGGTTTGTCATAGATTTTCTTCCAAGGAGCAAGTGTCTTTTAATTTCATGACTGCAGTCACCATCCACGGTGATTTTGGAGCCCAAGAAAATAAACTCTGTCACTGTTTCCATTGTTTCCCCATCTATTTGCTATGAAATGATAGGACTGGATGCCATGATCTTTGTTTTTTGGATGTTGAGTTTTAAGCCAGATTTTTCACTCTCCTCTTTCACCTTAATTGCTTTCTGCCATAAGGGTGGTATCATCTGCATATCTGAGGTTATTGATATTTCTTTCCGCATTCTTGATTCTAGCTTGTGCTTCTTCCAGCCCGGCATTTCGCATGATGTACTCTGCATATAAGTTAAATAAGCAGGGTGACGATTTACAACCTGGACATACTCCTTTCCCAATTTGGAACCAGTAAATTGTTCCATGTTCGGTTCTAACTGTTGCTTCTTGACCTGCATACAGATTTCTCAGGAGGCAGATAAGGTTGTCTGGTATGCCCATCTTTAAGAATTTTCCAGTTTGTTGTGGTCCACACAGTCAAAGGCTTTAGTGTAGTCAATGAAGCAGAAGTAGATGTTTTTCTGGAATTCTCTTGCTTTTTCTATGATCCAACATATGTTGGCAACTCGATCTCTGATTCCTCTACCTTTTCTAAATCCATTTTGAAGATCTGGACGGTCTCAGTTCACATACTGTTGAAGCCTAGCTTGGAGAATTTTGAGCATTACTTTGCTAGTGTGTGAGATGAGTGCAATTGTACAATAGTTTGAACATTATTTGGCACTGCCTTTCTTTGGGATTGGAATGAAAACTGACCTTTTCCAGTCCTGTGGCCATTGCTGAGTTTTCCACATTTGCTGGCATATTGAGTGCAGCACTTTCACAGCATCATCTTTTAGGATTTGAAATAGCTCAGCTGGAATTCCATCACCTCCACTAGCTTTGTTTATAGTGATGCTTCCTAAGGCCCACTTGACTGCGCACTCCAGATGTCTGGCTCTAGGTGAGTGATCACACCATCATGGTTTTCTGGGTCATTATGATCTTTTTTGTGTAGTTCTTCTATGTATTCTTGTCACCTCTTCTTAATATCTTCTGCTTCTGTTAGACCCATACCATTTCTGTCTTTTATTATGCCTATCTTTGCATGAAATATTTCCTTGGTATCTGTAGTTTTCTTGAAGAGATCTCTAGTCTTTCCCATTCTATTGTACTCCTCTGTTTCTTTGCACTGGAATGGGTAGCCTATCCCTTTTCCCGGAGATCTTCCCAACCCAGGAATCGAACTGGGGACTCCTGCATTGTAGGCAGATTCTTTACCAACTGAACTACCAGGGAAATCCACTCACTCCTCAGTCCCTGGGGAAAACCTCAGAAGACTAGTTCTACTCTGCCTCGTTTTCCGCATCTTTGTTATAGGAGGGCACATCCACTCAGGCCCTGGGTGGAACAACACCTGGCTAAGTCGGGATTGAATCCTGGCTCTGCTGTGTGACCTGGAGCAGATTACTTACCATTGAGCCTTGGTTTTCTCAACTGTAAAACGGGGGAAATGGTGCTTCAGAGGATTGTAAGGATGAAACGCATTCATAGGCAGAAAAACCTTATCTTGGTGCCTGACACATAGGAAGCACTCATTAATAAAGGTAGGTAGTGACCAAGATTCCTTCCAGAGCTAGCCTTCTGTCATATTGTTCTTGTTCGATCGCTCAGTTGTGTCCAACTCTTTGCAACCCCATGGACTACAGCATGCCAGGTTTCCCTGTCCTTCACCAGCCCCTGGAGTTTGCTCAAACTCATGTCCATTAAGTTGGTGATGCCATCCAACCATCTCACCCTTTGTCTTCTCCTCCTGACTTCAGTCTTTCCCAGCATCAGGGTCTTTTCTAAGGAGCTCTTCACATCATGTGGCCAAAGTATTGGAACTTCAGCTTCAGCATCAGTCCTTCCAGTGAATATTCAGGATTGATTTCCTTTAAGATCGACTGATTTTCTCTCCTTGCAGTTCAGGGGACTCTCAAGAGTCTTCTCCAACACCACAGTTCAAAAGCATCAATTCTTCAGCATTCAGCCTTATTTATGGTCCAACTCTCAGTCATGTAGGCTCAGCTTTTTTGGTGTCTTGAGACCTCTGTAAAGTCAGGTGTGTTGGTCCTTAAAGAGCCATTCTCCTAGTCCTTTGTAGCTGGAAGAGGAGTTCTTTAGGGGTTGGGGACCACAGTCTGGACTTGGTTCACTTAACCTGAGCACTGGGAGCAAGGTGGGGTATCCTGGCCATCTGCCCCGGATGTCATCTGCCCCCCACCCCGTGTGGAAAACATCCATGTGTGTCCAAGCCCAAAGAGCTTCTCTCTCTAGCACAAAGGTTAGGAGCCCTAGTTTTGGAGTCAGACTTACCATTTAATTACTGTTTTGCTATCAGTGGAGTCATGATCAACTTAATTTACCTCTGGGCCTGGTTTTCTTGACTGTAAAATGGGAATGATTCTAGTATCTGCTTCAGAAGCTCAGAGAAGGTCATGTGAGACATTGGGCCCAGGGCGTGGCATGTTGCAGATGTGCAATAAATAATAACTCTTTTTTTTTTTTGGCGGTACTGTGTGTTCATTGCTGCGTGCAGGCCTTCTCTACTTGCGGTGAGCTGGGGATACTCTCTAGTTGCCACACTCAGCCTTCTTGTTGCTGTGGCTTCTCTTGTTGCCCAGGCTCTAGGTTTGCAGGCTCAGTAGCTGTAGCACACAGCACCTAGTTGCCTCGTGGCATGTGGGATCTTCCCAGACCAGAGATCGAACCCGTGTCTGCTACATTGGCAGATGGATTCTTAACCACTGGACCACCAAGGAAGTCCAAGAGTAATTCTTCTAGAAATGCAGCCAGAGTTCCTTGCTGCAGGTGGCATCCTCTCCTTAACACCCCCCACCCCCTCGAGCACAAGACTAGAAACCTGGGCCTTTCACTGCAGTCCTTGCTGTGTCCACCCTTGCTCTCTGGGCCCAGCATGCCGCCGCTGCCTCAGGCTCTTGGCATCCTTGAACCCTTGGTGCCTGGAGCAAACTCCCTTAAAGGTCCTTGTCCACCACTGGACCCTACTCCTGCCGTCTCGCCGCCACCCGCAACCTCAACCCCATCCCGGCCCTACCCCTCCTCAGGGCTCTGGGTGTTGTGTCCTTGCCTATGCTTCTGGGAGTCCACCCTGGAACACCCCACTCTCCCTCCCCTGTGCCTGGCTGGTCCCCAAGTCCCCTTTAGCACCAGCTCCGAGTTCCCCACTTCTTCCCCCTGCCTTCCCCATAGCATCCATCTGCTCCTTCCTTCCTTTTTCTCTTTCTTTTTAAAAAATATTTATTTGGGACTTCCCTGGCGGTCCAGTGGTTTAAGAATCCACCTGGCAATGCAAGGGACGTGTGTTCGATCCCTGATCCAGGAACTAAGACCCCACATGCCGAATGAGCCACTAAGCCCTCGCGCCACAACTAGAGAGCCTGCATAACACAATGAAGATCCCACGTGCTGCAGGTAAGACCCGACATAGCTAAAGAAACAAATGAATAAGTATTTACTGACAGAGATCTTTAGTTGCAGCCTATGGGATCTAGTTCCCCCCATCAGGGATGAAACCCTGGACCCTGTGCATTGGGAGCACAGAGTTTTAGCCACTGGACCACCAGCAAAGTCTAATACTATCTTCTTTACTTGCTTTGCAATCAGGACTCTCTTGATTTCTGGGAATAGAGACCAGTTCCAGCAGAGGGCTGTCTCTGAAGGACATATGTGGCAATAAAAAGGGTGGGACGGTGCACGGACTCTTAGTATAAATCCTAACATGTTACCTTCCTGCAAAAAAGCCCCTGGTGACTTCTTGAGATGAAGCCCTTGAGATGAAGTCCATGTTCCTTGCCGAGGTCCTCCAGGCCCACCTTTCCCCTCTGGTCTCCTGCCCCCAGGCTGCTCTCCCATTCCTTGGATGCACTGGGCATCTGCTCAGCCCCACACGGCACCCCAGCTCCAGTGTACTGAAATCAGCTTCATTTGAGCCCCTTCCAGCCATCGAGGCCTCCTCTGGTTTCAGAACAGATTCCCAGGTTCCCCAAAGGAGCCTCCAGCTTTGGAAACAGGAAGGGGTGTGGGTGTCAGCTGCCCCAAGGGACCGGGGAGGGGTGACCTGGCAGTGTCCTCTGGCCTGACCTGTGCTCTTCCTCCTTCTCTGCCACTGTTGGGGGCCACTCTCTTGCTGGTGTTTGAGCAGACATCCCCGAAGCCCTCTTAGGTCCCAGGCAGGGGCTTCTGGTGTTTTTTGGTTCCAGAAGCTTTGCTGCCCATTCATCCTACCACCATGGTGGTCACAGTCGCAGTTCTCTTCTTTACCCCACCCCCTCTTTTTTTTGTGCCACAGGCAATCCTCCTGGTTCACTGGCTGCTGACGACCTGGTGAGTGAGTGTGGGTGTCCAGTTCTGTGTCCCCCTGGTCTCCCGAGATCTGGGTCCACATGTCTCTCTGGGGTCTTGTCCACGTGTATCCTGGGTCCTGTCCACATGTATTCCTGGGGTCTTGTCCATGTCTCCCGAGCCGTTCCAAGACTAAATAGCTCATCTGTCAAGATCATCATTAGCAAGCTCCTGTGTCCCAAGGATGTTGGAGGGGCAGGTGGTCCCCAGAGGCCTTTGCCATCACTGACCCTAGGAGCGTCTAGCCCTCATCCTCAGGAAGACAGCAGCCCGGGGGGGGGCAGTACTGACAGCTCAGACCTTTCTCCAGACACTACCCAAGCCCTCTGGGGCTTGGCATCCCCCTGGTTCCTCCACTAGGGCCTTTGCATCTGGGGCTGTGAAGTGCTGAAGCCTAGGGGCTGGCCTATCATACCTTGCTGGGGTGGATATCTGGTGGAGCTCTGTGTGTCTGTGACCTTGGGTGAGCCACTCAAACCCCATGAGTCATTTTCTCACCTATAATGTCAGAGTATTACTGACCCTCCCACTTATCCTATTAAGTCATCTGAAGATGAAAACACGATTTCTGAAACCATAATAATTGCTGACATTTATTGAGGGTGCCTTCTGGAGGTTAACTCAGCAGCTCAGCAAGTAGACACATGATGAACCTGAGTATGAGGGTGAGGTCACTTACTTAGGCGTGGACCCTCACTCTCATTTCATACCTCCTGCCCAGAGACAGTAGACTCAGGATTTAGACTGACCCTGGTCATGTCCTTAGCCCTGCTGTGTTCCAGCCAGGTCACCTTCATCAAGTGACTCCACTTCTCAGTACCTTGGTTTCCATCTGTAAAATGGGTGCAAGGATGCACGGCCCTCAGGAGCTGTGAGGAAGAAGCATGGCCTTGCTCTGCTCACCAGACACTGCCCAGGCCTACACAAGGGAGGCCCGGGGACCACAGGGTGATTTTCATAATTACCTTCTGCTTTATCTGCTTTATCTGTTGAGTTTCTGGGGAGATTTTTCTGCCCGACCAAGACTGGAAACCATTGAGCTCACGTGTGCATTTTGCAGATGTGGAAGTGCAGTGTACATGTTTGTGGGTATGAATAACGGGAGCAGTGATCATCATGGTTAATGGCCTTGGGGAGCAGAGTGAAAATCCAGATTTCTCAGGAACACTCCCCGAGACTCTGAGTTAATGAGTCCAGACCGGGCCCCCAGCACTTGCTTTCTCAAAACCAAAAAATGAGATGACTGATTTCCAAGTAAGCCCCATGGTGCTCTGCACTTAACTGCTTTGCACATGTTTTCCATATGGTATACTTCAGGGAATGTCATTTATATTTATGAAGCACCCCACTCTGTGCTTGGGCCGTCCAGGTGGGTTAAGAGCATGGCCTCTTGAGCCAGACTGCCTGGGTTTAAATCTCAGCTCTGCCACTTAGGAGCTGTGTGACCTTGGGCAAGTTCCTTGACCTCTCTGGGCCTCAGTCTCCTCATCTGTAAAATGAAGATGACCGTAGTGCCTCTTTACAAGGGTTGTTAACACATATGCACATAAATGAACCCATTTAAAGCACTCGTAACTGTGCTAGATACTAGTAAGGGGTCTGGGTTAACTATTCTTTTCTTTGAATTGACAAACAGTTTAGTTAGTAGCGATGCCCTACAAGATAAGAGAGTGGGCATTGTGTTAGAAGGTGGTCCTTACAGTGGGGCAGTCAGGGAAAGAGTCTCAGAGTTAACATATGAGCTGAGGCTAAAATGACAAGAAGGGACCAAGTGTTCAGGTAGAGGGAACAGCAAGGCAATGGATGGGAGGTATAGGCTGGGCTGTGTCATCAGACCCCACAGCACCCTGTGGACCATGATCAAGAGTCTGAATTTTATTCCAAGAAAGTGTTGGAGGAGTTTTAGCAGAGAAATGACATCCCCTGATTTACCTTACCGGTTGCTGTTTATGGAGGAGTTAAAAAGTGTTTCTAGTGGTGAAGAATTTGCCTGCAAATGCAGGAGACGTAAGAGACACAGGTTCAATCCCTGGGTCTGGAAGAGCCCCTGGAGGAGGGCATGGCAACCGGCTCCACTATTCTTGCCTGGAGAATCCCATGGACAGAGGACGCTGGCAGGCTACAGTCCATGGGGTTGCAAAGAGTCGGAAACGACAGAAGTGACTTAGTATGCATGCAAGTGCATTTATGGAATGACCAGGATGGGGCAGGAGTGGAAGTTAGGGGAACAATGGGTAGAGGCTACAGCGAAACGCTCAATCCCAGTAGGAGAAGATGGTGGTTTGGACCTGGAGGGATATGGCCAGATTCCGGATCCATTTGGGAAGCAGAGCCGATGGGATGTGCTGACATTGGCACATGGGTGTGAAGTAGGGGAATGGAGAGCTGAACGAGGCCGAACTGTGGCCTCTACTCATGGGGGCCCTGAGACCTAGCGCCGCAGGAGGTGACCTGTGGGCACCTAGGGGGCACCTCCTGACTTGACTCAGGTGCCTCCTCCTGCAGGGGCTGCATCGTGTTCCAGGGCCCCTATGCCTGGACCAACGTCCCCATCCTGGCCTTGGGCGTGTGGGCCGTGGCGCAGCGGGACTCTATCGACGCCATAAGTATGGTAAGCTGGGGGAGCAGCCAGGGAACCGGCTTCAGGGTGGTCATAGGCCCAGCTCCATCTTCCCCTTTCCCTGTCCTGTCTTCTCTGCCTTCTTTTTTCCCCATTTTCCATTTTCTAGAGTCCAGGCTCCCAGCCCACATGTATCTTCACTAGCCTGGCCTGCTGCTCTGCCTGCCTGGCTCAGAGAGTCTCCTCATTGTTTTCCCCAAAAGGGGCATGGGGTGGATTCCCACCAGTGCCCCATGAGATTGGCCATTCCTGGAGGGCAGTAGGGCATGCGCCAGTAACCCTCCTTGAGGGCCCCCCTAATAGGGAGGGCCCCCCATGAAGAGGGAGCTCAACCACTTTGTGAGGTCAGAGTGGACACAGTCTGGCTAAACTGTCATACTGGGAGTGCCCGGACACCCGCGCAGACCCTGTGGCTGTGAGCACCAGCACTGGCCTCTCAGGACGGGTGGAGACGGATTTCTTCAGTGGTGGAGATGGAACCAGTGAATTCCAAGGGACCTTCTATCTTAGAGGTTCTGAGCCCACGTCTTGTGCCTCATCATGGCCTCAAGGATGAGAAGAGTTGGGGGAGAGGACTCTGTCAGAGCCTGCAGGCTGGGTCCCGATAGGGACCCCATCCCTGGTCTCAGCCCTGCAGTCCCCAGTCGGGCATCTAGTCTGCAGAGTCCCACCTGCTGTCTTGGTCTGTCTTCCAGCAAACCCCAAGGACACAGTAGGGCACAAATGGAGCTTCCAGTCTGGTATATATGGTGGGGGGATGGGGTGACAGGGCAGCAGTGTGCTCACCACCCTAAGGACACTGTGGTCACCCCTCGGCCCTGTGCCTGGCTGTCTTGCAGTTTCTGGGTGGCTTGGTGGCTACCATCTTCCTGGACGTGATCTACATTGGCATCTTCTACCCGAGGTCCAACCTCTCGGACACAGTGCGCTTCAGCGCAGGCATGGCCATCCTCAACCTGATCCTCAAGCCGATCTCCTGCTTCTTCGTCTACCACATGTACCGGGAGCGTGGGGGTGAGCTCCTGGTCCACGTTGGTGAGGCCACCACCTCCAGCCAGCCCCCCAGTTCCCCTCCCACCAGCCCCGGTGCTGGCACTGCTGTCTCCTCTCCTTTCCTCGATCTCTGCCTTGCCCGCCCCCCAGCCCTTGCCCCAGGGAGCCAACCTTGCCCCCTGAGACAGGGATTCAAGGTGCAGGGTGGGGCCTGGTGTGGGCTCTGGGCACTAGGATGAAAGGTGTGCAAGTTTCTGGTCTCCTAGAGGAACCCAGGGGTCCCCTGGCCATCCCTGCCTGGCTATAGTGCCATGTCCTTCTCTCAGCTTAAACATGGGTGCGACTGGGGGCCTGACCCCATAGGCACCTGCAGGGCCAGCTTCCCCTCTCAGCTCCCTCTAGCCCCATTGCTGGAACCCCCTTTCCTGCCACCTATGGGGTCTGGGCGACCAGGGGAGAGCCAGTGCTGGCCTGGGTCCTGGGGGCCCCAGCCAAAGCCAGCCCTGAGCTGGACCCCTGCTTGTTTCAGCCCTTCCCCAGCCCCTTGTGACACCCGTTCTCATGTCCTTTCTGAGAGAAGTGGGGAGAGCTGTGGTCTTCTGCCTTTCACTCTTGAGAAAAGTGGCCTGAGACCTGCTGGGGGAGCAGCTGGGTTGAGGATGGGAATGGCCCAGGGCTGCCCACCCTTAGCAAAGCACCAAGCTGCCCGGACCTGCCCCGGGGTAAGGAGGAGCCAGCGCTGTCCCTCCATTAGACAGATGAGGAGACAGAGGCCTGGGGTGCTGGGGGCTTGTTCAGGAGCACAGGACAGATGTGGGGAGTGAGGATGGGAGTGAAGGGTATGGCACCCAGAAGCCAACAGCCTGCCTGGCACTGTCTGGGCTCTGCAGCTGCGCCAGCCCGGGGGCCTTCTGGAGGCTGTACAATGATGTCCACTGTCCGGGAGAGGAGCTGGAGGGGAGCCCGTGGGTCTGGGGCTGGGCATCCCTCGGCCAGATTCCTGAGCACACGCTCCCAGGGAAGCACCGAGGCACAGTGGCTGAGCCCTGTCTTTGGTGCCGTGCTGCATCAGTTGGAATCCTAGTGTCCTCTGCTTCAAGCTTTATAATCTCAAGCAAGGCGGTTTATCTTTTTAACACTCGGTTTCCTCATCTGTAAAGTAGGGACAAAAAAATACCCTGCTCTATAGGGTTACAGGAGGACTGAATAAGTGATACATGCTAAAGGCTTGGTGCCTGGGGCTGCTGCCACTGTCTGTCCTGGATACCTGGATGCCCAGCTCTGGCTTTTCTTGTTGGGGTGGGATGGGTGGCGGGGAGTAGGGGGACCTTGGTTTGGCCTCATGGAATGTGCTAAGTCTTCACCCTTCATTTTTTTCTTTCTCTCCAACCCCCCAGGTTCCCTTGGGCCCTCAGAGGATCGCAGTTCCTACCAGCCAATCGACTCCTCAGAGGTGTCTGCCGACCCTGAGAGCAAGGCTCACATGACCCGAGGATACTGAAGCCCAGCCCAGGGGCCAGTCTGACAAACTGTGGAGCCGGCAGAGAGGAGGCCTCCTCACCTTCTTTGTGCCTTGGACATCATTCTAGGGGGTGCTCCTGACCGCCCCCTGCTTTCTCAGAACTAACTTGTGTCCTCCAGTTCCCCATCTCAGGGATTGCCTGAGTCACGTGCCCTAAAAGGCCCAGAGCCCCTGTGCACACCTGTCCCCAATTCCTCGAGCCCTCTCCTCCCTTCCGGGTTGCCCACTGGTCCCAGGCTGGGAACTCTAGTTGCTTTTGTCCCCTCCACCCTTAGCTGCTCCGTGCAGGCCCCAGGCCGAGCCATGCCCGAGCCTGGCAGGATCAGGCCTCTAGGGGCCAGTGGTGCCCCCCCACCTCGGCCTCTCCTAAGGTTGGCCATGCCCTCCCGCAGGAGCTCTGAGAGCCTTGGGTCCTGCTCACTGCCAGGAGCACAGGGGTGAGGACTCCTGGCTTCTCACTACCTGGTCACTTGGTGCCTGAGGACCCCAGGGCTGGAGGCAGAAGGGGTCTTCAGCCCCTCAGACCCCCATCAACCTCCAGCTGCAGGCCACAGCATTAAAGGGAATTCTGCAGCCAAGTGTGTTTTGAGCCGTGTTTCCTCTCCTCTCAGAGCTGGGGCCTGGACTTGCCATTCCCAGGAAGATTTCTCCTGTGAATCTCCAGGGTGCCAGGGCTTAGGTGCTTGTTTTCTTGTGACAGGAGGAAACGGGGGCTCGTGACCAGCTGGGCCTGCTGGGTGCTCAGCTCTGGCCTAGCCGAGGCCCCAGGAGAGGAGGGCACTGTCCAGTGTGTCAAATAGGCATCCATGTCTCTGAATTAAGTGACAGGTATTGGTTTGAATCCTGCTCTGCCACTGACTGTGTGCCCTTGGGCATCTCAACCTTTGGAGCCCGTGTCTGCTGGAAGAGGGCTAATAACCTGCCCAGAGAGAAAGAGATGACGCAGGCAAAATGTACAGTGCCTGACCCTCGGGAGAGCTTCCTAAATGACAGCAAAGTTTTTGATGGGGCTGCTCCCTAAGCCCATGCTGATGTTGGTCAATAGTCCGGGGTGGCCTCCCCCTGGCAGACCCAGTATCTTGGACTCAGAGCAAACTGGGACAACTGTTCAGAAGCTCCAGGGGTTTCGTGGCCAGGACCCTACCCCATCCCTACTGGGATGGGTATTGACCACTGGGCCCCAGGCATCTGGGCTTTGTCAGGCCATCCTGGCTTGCTTGTCCCTGGCACAGAGAGGTTAAGGCTGGGTGCACAGCCCCCACCGCCCCATTCTTCCATATCCATCCATCCAAAGAGGCTGAGTGCCTGCCAGTGCTGGGCATGGGCCTGGGGCTACAGGGGTGAACTCAGGTCCTGCCCTCAGGATAACAGACGCTGGGAGTCCTCTGTCGGGAGGCCCAAGCCCGGAAAAAAGGAACATGGGCCTCTGAAGAAGGGACCCAGGAATGCTCTTGGGCCCAGGAATGCAGAGGAGCTGCAGCTGCGGAAAACCTTAAACAGTCTTTTAGTCAGACAAAGGCAGACAAATAAGCCATGGTTCATTCATTCTAAGGAATACTGTTCAGCAGTTCAGATGAATAAACCAGACATATTTCTATCAATGGTGGTCCCCCCAAACATCGGTTGCAGAGTGGCACATGCAATATGAGAGTGTTCGTGTGAATTTTAAAAGCTCATAGAAATACTTTGTATTGTTCATGGGTGTGTATGTGGTTAAGGCATAAAAGTGTTGACTAGAAGGACCTGTCTCAAGTTCATGATTGTGGCTTTGGGTGGGAGAGAGGTTCCAATTCTCTCCCCAACCCTGCCACCCCGCCCTTTAAAATTTTTTTTTTGGCTGCACTGGGTTTTCATTGCTGCACACAGATTTCCTCCAGTTGCAGAGTGGAGGTTACTCTCTAGTTGCAGTGTGTGAGCTTCTCGTTGCGGTGGCTTCTCTGGTTGCAGGGCACAGGCTCCAGGTACATGGGCTGCAGCACTTCTGAAGTGGTGTGCTAGGTACACTACTTTCAGCGGTGCATGGGCTTAGTTGCGGCATGTGGAATCTTCGGGGACCAGGGTCAAACCTGTGTTTCCTCCACTGGCGGGCGGATTCCTACCCACTGTACCACCAGGGAGGTCCCCAGGTCTCTTGTTTATACCAGTTCCTGGCACGTGGGAGGCTGGCAGTGTATGTGCTCCTTGAATGTATCAGGAGGCCACCATGGCTGCAAATGAGGACAGGAAGAAGGAATGAGGTCAGGGAGGCAGCACAGCCCAGATGGCACAGTGTCACAAGGTCATTTCAAGAACTTTGAATGAGACAGGAGCTGCTGGAGAGCTTTGGGCAGAGTTGGACATGGTCTGATTTATGGTCTAGAAGGACAGTGTTGGACAGACAGGTGCGGGTGGTGAGAAGTGGTCAGGCCAAGCAGAGCACCAGGCACCAGCTATATCAATCTAAGGGAGTTCTTCAGGTACTTCTGCCTGATAGGGATAGAACAGGTCAGGAATAGGTCGGAAAGATCCCTTAGAGAGGGAAATGGCAACCCACTCCAGTATTTTTGCCTGGGAAATCTCATGGACAGAGGAGCCTGGTGAGCTACAGTCCATAGGATCACAAAATAGTCGGACATGACAGCATAACAACAGGTAGCGGTAGAAGTTCTAGTAGGGCACTGTAGATAGGGAAACCTAGGAAACCTTGGGAGACCACTGTAAGTTAATGATCACTCAAGAAAGCTACTGGAAGGTAGTGGAATTACAGCCTTGCTAAACTATAAAGTCATAAATAAAGGCACGAGATATGCCCCAGGCCATTGTGTGTGTGTGTGTGGTAAGTCGCTTCAGTTGTGTCTGACTCTTTGCGACCCCGTGAACTGTAACCCACCAGGCTCCTCTGTCCATGGGATTCTCCAGGCAAGAATACTGGAGTGGGTTCCTGTGCCCTCCTCCAGGGATCTTCCCTGACCCAGGGATTGAACCCACGTCTTTTATTTCTCCTGCATTGGCAGGCAGGTTCTTTACCACTAGCATCACCTGGGAAGCCCCAAGGCCATTAGGTGAAAGAAAAATATCACCTCTTTTCTTTTGATATAATAATCCTAAGAGATCAAGAGATGGCAAGAATATACAGAACTGTACAAAAAAAGTCTTAATGACCTGGATAACCATGATGGTGTGGTCACTCGCCTAGAGCCAGACATCCTAGAGTATGAAGTCAAGTGGGCCTTATGAAGCATCACTATGAACAAAGCTATTAGAAGTGATGGAATTCCAGCTGAGCTATTTAAAATCCTAAAAGATGATGCTGTGAAGTGCTGCACTCAATATGCCAGCAAATTTGGAAAACTTAGCAATGGCCACAGGACTGCAAAAGGTCAGTTTTCATTCCAATCCCAAAGAAGGGCAATGCTCAAGAATGCTCCAACTACCGCACAATTGCACTCATCTCACATGCTAGCAAGTGCTCAAAATCCTTCAAGCTAGGCTTCAACAGTATGTGAACTGAAAACTTCCAGATGTTCAAAATGGATTTAGAAAAGGCAGAGGAACCAGAGATCAAATTGCCAACATCCATTGGATCACAGAAAAAGCAAGAGAATTTCAGCAAAACATCTGCTTTGTTGACTACGCTAAAGCCTTTGTGTGGATCACAACAAACTGTAGAAAATTCTTCAAGAGATGGGAATATCAAGCCATCTGACTCCTGCAAAACCTGTATGCAGGTCAAGAAGCAATAGCCAGAACCAGACATGGAACAATGGACTGGTTCGAAATTGGAAAAGGAGTACATCAAGGCTCTGTATTGTCACTCTGCTTATTTAACTTATATGCAAAATGCCTGGCTGAATGAAGCACAAGCTGGAATCAAGACTACCAGGAGAAATATCAATAACCTCAGATATGCAGATGATACTACCCTAATGGCAGAAAGTGAAGAGGAACTAAAGAGTCTCTTGATGAAGGTGAAAGAGGAGAGTGAGAGGAGAGTGAAAAAGCTGGTTTAAAACTGAACACTCAAAAACCTAAGATCATGGCATCCAGTCTCATCACTTCATGGCTAATAGATGGGGGGAAAATGGAAACAGTGGCAGATTTTATTTTCTTGGGCTCCAAAATCACTGCAGCCATGAAATTAAAAGATGCTTGCTCCTTGGAAGAAAAGCTATGACAAACCTAGACAGCTTATTAAAAAGCAGAGATATCACTTTGCCACCAAAGGTCTGTATAGTCAAAGCTATGATTTTTCCAATAGTCATGTACAGAAGTGAGAGTTGGACCATAAAGAAGGCTGAGTGCCTAGGATTTGATGCTTTCAAACTGTGGTTAAGAAGACTCTTGAGAGTCCCTTGGACACCAAGAAGATCAAACCAGTCAGTCCTGAAGGAAATAAACCCTGAATATTCATAAGGACTGATGCTGAAGCTCCAATATTTTGGCCACCTGATGCAAAGACCTGACTCATTGGAAAAGACTGATACTGGGAAAGATTGAAGGCAGGAGGAGAAGGGGATGACAGAGGATGAGATGGTTAGTTAGCATCACAGACTCAATGGACTTGAGTCTGAATTTGAACAAACTCCAGGAAATAGTGAAGGCCAGGGAAGTCTGGCCTGCTGCAGTCAATGGAGTAAAAAAGAGTCAGACACAACAACTGAACAAAAAGAACAATCCCTAGTTTGGCCTCAGGTCAGACACTCTCCTGACTGATAGGAAGGAGAAGCTCATGATGTAAGCCTCACATTTTCTGGAAGAAGGTCGTCTTTTCCCTTCCCCTTTTCCTTTGACAATAAAATTGTAATCTATTTAATCCTGGGGCAGAATTCCCTCACCTGCCCACCTGCACCTCTTACAAGCATCCTATGTTAATAAATCTGCTTCTTGCCTATCACTTTGCCTCTTGCTGAATTCCTTCTGTGCTGAGACAAAGAACCTGAGCTTCATTAAATCCTTAAACTAGGTGTGTGATCTAAGTTGGAAGACTGGGTTTTGGCTGGGTTCAAGTCCCAATCTGAGGTGAATGGTTTCATGCCCACGGCAACTGGGTATTGGAGGCACCAAGGAAAACACCAGGCACTCAATAACTGATGGACAGTGGCTGGACTCATGCCAAGAAGAAGCTACATGATCAGCATCAGTAGTGGTCATCTCTTTGCCAATAAAGGTCTGTATAGTCAAAGCTACGGTTTTTCCAGTAGTCATGTATGAATGTGAAAGTTGGACCATGAAGAAGACTGAGCACCAAAGAACTGATGCTTTCGAACTGCAGTGCTGGAGAAGACTCAAGAGTCACTTGAGTCCAAGTCAATCCTAAAAGAAATCAGTTCAGTTCTGTCAGTTCAGTCACTCAGTCATGTCCGACTCTTGGCAACCCCATGAATCACAGCACGCCAGGCCTCCCTGTCCATCACCAACTCCCGGAGTTCACTCAGACTCAAGTCCATCGAGTCAGTGATGCCATCCAGCCATCTCATCCTCTGTCGTCCCCTTCTCCTCCTGCCCCCAATCCCTCCCAGCATCAGAGTCTTTTCCAATGAGTCAACTCTTCGCATGAGGTGGCCAAAGTACTGGAGTTTCAGCTTTAGCATCATTCCTTCCAAAGAAATCCCAGGGCTGATCTCCTTCAGAATGGACTGGTTGGATCTCCTTGCAGTCCAAGGGACTCTCAAGAGTCTTCTCCAACACCACAGTTCAAAAGCATCAATTCTTTGGCGCTCAGCCTTCTTCACAGTCCAACTCTCACATCCATACATGACCATAGGAAAAACCATAGCCTTGACTAGACGGACCTTTGTTGGCAAAGTAATGTCTCTGCTTTTGAATATGCTATCTAGGTTGGTCATAACTTTCCTTCCAAGGAGTAAGCGTCTTTTAATTTCATGGCTGCAATCACCATCTGCAGTGATTTTAGAGCCCCAAAAAATAAAGTCTGACACTGTTTCCCCATCTATTTTCCATGAAGTGATGGGACCGGATGCCATGATCTTCGTTTTCTGAATGTTGAGCTTTAAGCTAACTTTTTCACGCTCCACTTTCACTTTCACCAAGAGGCTTTTGAGTTCCTCTTCACTTTCTGCCATAAGGGTGGTGTCATCTGCATATCTGAGGTTATTGATATTTCTCCCGGCAATCTTGATTCCAGCTTGTGTTTCTTCCAGTCCAGTGTTTCTCATGATGTACTCTGCATGTAAGTTAAATAAGCAGGGTGATAATATACAGCCTTGACATACTCCTTTTCCTATTTGGAACCAGTCTGTTGTTCCATGTCCAGTTCTAACTGTTGCTTCCTGACCTGCATACAGATTTCTCAAGAGGCAGGTCAGGTGTTCTGGTATTCCCATCTCTTTCAGAATTTTCGATAGTTTATTGTGATCCACACAGTCAAAGGCTTTGGCATAGTCAATAAAGCAGAAATAGATGTTTTTCTGGCACTCTCTTGCTTTTTCCATGATCCAGCGGATGTTGGCAATTTGATCTCTGCTTCCTCTGCCTTTTCTAAAACCAGCTTGAACATCAGGAAGCTCACAGTTCACATATTGCTGAAGCCTGGCTTGGAGAATTTTGAGCATTACTTTACTAGCGTGTGAAATGAGTGCAATTGTGCGGTAGTCTGAACATTCTTTGGCATTGCCTTTCTTTGAGATTGGAATGAAAAGTGACCTTTTCCAGTCCTGTGGCCACTGCTGAGTTTTCCAGATTCGCTGGCATATTGAATGCAGCACTTTCACAGCATCATCTTTCAGGATTTGAAATAGCTCAACTGGAATTCCATCACCTCCACTAGCTTTGTTCATAGTGATGCTTTCTAAGGCCCACTTGACTTCACATTCCAGGATGTCTGGCTCTAGGTCAGTGATCACACCATCATGATTATCTGGGTCATGAAGATCTTTTTTGTACAGTTCTTCTGTGTATTCCTGCCACCTCTTCTTAATATCTTCTGCTTCTGTTAGGTCCTTACCATTTCTGTCCTTTATCGAGCCCATCTTTGCATAAAATGTCCCCTTGGTATCTCTGATTTTCTTGAAGAGATCTCTAGTCTTTCCCATTCTGTTGTTTTCCTCTATTTCTTTGCATTGATCGCTGAGGAAGGCTTTCTTATCTCTTCTTGCTATTCTTTGGAACTCTGCATTCAGATGCTTATATCTTTCCTTTGCTCCTTTGCTTTTCACTTCTCTTCTTTTCACAGCCATTTGTAAGGCCTCCCCAGACAGCCATTTTGCTTTTTTGCATTTCTTTTCCATGGGGATGGTCTTGATCCCTGTCTCCTGTACAATGTCACGAACCTCAGTCCATAGTTCATCAGGCACTCTATCTATCAGATCTAGTCCCTTAAATCTATTTTTCACTTCCACTGTATAATCATAAGGGATTTGATTTAGGTCATACCTGAATGGTCTAGTGGTTTTCCCTACTTTCTTCAATTTCAGTCTGAATTTGGCAATAAGGAGTTCATGATCTGAGCCACAATCAGCTCCTGGTCTTGTTTTTGTTGACTATATAGAGCTTCTCCATCTTTGGCTGCAAAGAATATAATCAATCTGATTTCAGTGTTGACCATCTGATGATGTCCATGTGTAGAGTCTTCTCTTGTGTTGTTGGAAGAGGGTGTTTGCTATGACCAGTCCATTTTCTTGGCAAAACTCTATTAGTCTTTGCCCTGCTTCATTCCGTATTCCAAGGCCAAATTTGCCTGTTACTCCAAGTGTTTCTTGACTTCCTACTTTTGCATTCCAGTCCCCTATAATGAAAAGGACATCTTTTTTTCGGTGTTAGTTCTAAAAGGTCTTGTAGGTCTTCATAGAACCGTTCAACTTCAGCTTCTTCAGCATTACTGGTTGGGGCATAGACTTGGATTACTGTGATATTGAATGGTTTGCCTTGGAAACGAACAGAGATCATTCTGTCATTTTTGAGATTGCATCCAAGTACTGCATTTTGGACTCTTTTGTTGACCATGATGGCTACTCCATTTCTTCTGAGGGATTCCTGCCCACAGTAGTAGATATAATGGTCATCTGAGTTAAATTCACCCATTCCAGTCCATTTTAGTTCACTGTCAATCCTTAAAGAAATCAGTCCTGAACATTCATTGGAAGGACTGATGCTGATGCTGAAGCTGAAGCTCCAATACTTTGGTCACCTGATGTGAAGAGATGGCTCATTGGAAAAGACCTTGATGCTGGGAAAGGCTGGAGGAGAAGGGGATGACAGAGGACAAGATGGTTGGATGGCATCACCGACTCAATGAACATGAATTTGAGCAAACTTCAGGAGATAGTGGAGGACAGAGGAGCCTGACATGCTGCAGTCCATAGGGTCACAAAGAGTCGGACACGACTGAGTGACTGAACAACAAGTGGTGTGGGTCCCCTGGGACCAGCAGGTCTCTCCCGGCAGCTGATGGGCAGTTTGCTTGCTGAGCCCTCTCATGTCACAGTGCAAGCACCTTATCCCCTCTTGAAGGACAGATAGAGCAGTGGAGTTGGCTGGGTGCCACGTGACAGGCATGTTTAAATGGAACAAAAGAGCACACACTGGCCTGAAAGAGGGTAAGATATTCCCACACCAAGTGATGAGCTTGGCAAGGCTGCGTGGGCTCTCCATCTCTCAGTGAGGAAGTGTCCCAGGCCAAGCAGGGTGGAAAGGCCACACCGCAGAGATTACATCTCCCAACCTGGAAGCTCTGGGGTCTGTTCTGAAGGCAGAGTAGCAGGTTTCACTCATGGACTGGATACAGGAAAAAAAGAGAAAAGAGGATATCAACATGGCAAATTCTCCAGCTCACTCAGCTGGAGGCAAGGAGGCCAGGAGGAGGCAAGGAGGCCAGGTTCAGGGCAATGATGCCTAAAACTCGGCCCCTGTGCACCAGGGCCAAACTGAATCTCAGAGACAGAATTTTGGGTGAAGTAGAAAAGAACAGGTTTATTGCTTTGCCAGTCGAAGGGGGACACATAGTTTTATGGGGCAGGAGTCTGCTGTATCCCCCTTTGCCTGCAAGGCAATAAAGCTGTCCTCTTCTATTTCACCCAAACCTCTCTCTCCTAGATTTGAGTATGCCCTGGTGCCCAGAGGCCGAGTTTTCGGCATCAACAAGGCCATGAGCTCAGTCTCCAATGGGTCATGCTTGAGGTAATGGGGCTTTCTAGCCAAACATTCTCACTATTGTGGTCTTTCTACTTTTTTTTTTTTTTTTTTTTTTGAGCACCTTGCAGCTCGTGTGATCTTAGTTCCCCAACTAGGGGTCGAACCACAGGCCCACAGCAGTGAAAGTGCTGAGTCTTAACCACTGGATCCCACCCCCTCCCCACCCAGGGAATTCGCACCTATTCTTTTTAAAAAGCCAGTTTCTATAGGGATTTGGAAAGAGACTATATATTTTTAACTTATTTATTTTTGACTGCACTGGGTCTTCGTTGCTGCCCATGGGCTTTATCTAGTTGCAGGGAGCTGGGGCTACTCTTCATTGCAGTGTGCACGCTTCTCATTGCGGTGGCTTCTTTTGTTGCTGAGCACCGACTCTAGGGCGCAGGCTCTGTAGTTGCGGCACACAGGCTTAGATGTCCCACAGCTTGTGGGATTTTCTTGAACCAGAGACCAAACCCATGTGCTCTGCATTGGCAGGAGGATTCTTAACCACAAGACCACCAGGGAAGCCTGAGAGTCGATATTTTAGTCTATAGTGTTATCTGACATTCTAGAAACTCAACCACAGGGAGCAAATTCCTCTTGCCTTTGGTTCCCTGCTGGTGAGAGCTAGAGTCACCTATCTTGTCTACAAATCTTCTATTTCTTGTCTTGACAAAACTGAGCCTTCCAGATTTAGGAACCAGAGAAACTTCCCTGGGAGGACTGCTGTCTTTTCCTATTGTCAAAACTGGACCAGAGCAGGAAATACCATCCCTCTTTTGCATCAGGCCCATCCTCAGAATCTCCAAACCAGCTCTGGAGCCAGTGAGTCTTTGTTTTAATCCCAACTGTTGCCTGTGACTGGTGCTGTAAGAGACTGGATGGTCCCTAGACTTCACTGAGACTCAGTTAGATAAATGTGACATCTCAGTTAGATAAATGTGTGTTAATTTTTCAGAGGGAGGGATGACCAATGTAGGAAGGGAAGTTTTTCTCAATCCTCCCCGGGTCTCTGGATAGGTCTGAAAATTAAACTGACAGAGATTATTAATTTTTTTGGCTTGCAGGATCTTAGTTCCCCAACCTGGAATCGAACCCACATTCTTGGCAAACAAAGCTCAGAGTCCTAACCACTGGACCACCAGAGAATTTCCTAAACTGGTAGAGATTAACAGGAGAAAAGTGTATAAGCTTTTTCGAAGTTTTATGTATGCAAGAGAATGGAGACCCAAAGAAGTGGCTGGAGTAGGAGGCTTTTAGACAGAGAAACAAGAAATTTGTGAAGCATTAACAAGACAAAGGTTTGGGAACCTGGGGTTGTAAATAGTAAAGAAGTAACTACAAAGATAAAGGTTTAACAACCGATAAGGGTTTGTTTATACAGATTTCTTGATCAGAAATCCCCTATCTCTGGCGATAAATGTCTTCTTTTCTCCTGAAACAGCAAGGGTACCTTGCATGCAAGTGTCTCATGACCTGTTTCAGGGAAGAAGAGCAGGAGGGTTGGGGAAAGGTCAGAGGGACTTTCCTTCTGCTGTTTTCTCAAAAACTCCTGTAGCTTAAAATCCCCTTGAAATTAAAAGACGTTTGCTCCTTAGAAGGAAAACTACAACAAACCTAGACAGCGTATTAAAAAGCAGAGACATCACTTTGCTGACAAAGGTCCGTCTAGTCAAAGCTATGGTTTTTCCAGCAGTCATGTACAGATGTTAGAGTTGGACCATAAAGAAGGCTGAGCATCAAAGAATTGATGCTTTCGAATTGTGGTGCTGGAGAAGATTCCTGAGCGTCTCTTGGACAGCAAGGAGATTAAGCCAGTCAATCCTAAAAGAAATCAACCCTGAATATTTACTGGAAGGACTGATGCTGAAGCTAAAGCTCCAATACTTTGGCCTCCTGATGGGAAAAGCTGACTACTAGAAAAGACCTGATGCTGGAAAAGATTGAAGGCAAAAGAAGAAGGGGGCAACAGAGGATGAGATAGTTAGATAGCATCATTGACTCAATGGACATGAATCTGAGCAAACTCCAGAAGACAGTGAGGGACAGGAGCCTGGAGTGCTGCAGTCCATGGGGTTGCAGACTTAGTGACTGAACAACAACAAAGCTTAAAATATTCTATCTGCCAAGGTGCCATATTTGGGGATAGCATGTCCTGAACCCTATCACCAGTCTGACCACCCATTTATCTATCCATTTATTATTAATTCCATAAACATTTATTGAGTGCATTCTACAAATTTTCAAAAACTTGAAAAAACTGTCAGGAAACAGAGGTCAACAGGTTTTATAAAACATTACTGTTGTTCAGTCACCCAGTGGTGTCCAACTCTTTGCAACCCCATGGACTGAAGCACACCAGGCCTCCTCGTCCCTCACCATCTCCTGGAGTTTGCCCAAGTTCATGTTCCTTGCATCGCTAATGCTGTCTAGCCATCTCATCCTCTGATGCCCTCTTCTCCTTCTGCCCTCAATCTTTTCAGTATCAGGGACTCTTCCAGTGAGTCATCTGTGTGCATCAGATGACCAAAATACTGGAGCTTCAGCTTCAGCATCAGTCCTTCCAGTGAATATTCAGGGTTGATCTCCCTTCAGATGACTGGTTTGATTTCCTTGCTGTTGAAGGGACTTTCAGGGGTCTTCTCCAGCATCACAGTTCAAAGGCATCAATTCTTTGGCATTCTGCCTTCTTTACGGTCCAGCTCTTATAACCATATGTGACCACTGGGAAGACCACAGCCCTGACGATATGGACCTTTGTCTGGCAGAGTAATTAATGTCTCTGCTTTTCAACACACTGCCTAGATTTGTCATCACTTTCCTGCCAAGAAGCAATCATCTGCTGATTTCATGGCTGCAGCCATCATCCACAGTGATTTTGGAGCCCAAGAAGAGGCGCCTATCTTGATTCTGGCTTATAGCTCATCCAGCCTGGTATTTCTCATGATGTGCTCAGCATATAGGTTAAACAAACAGGATGACAGCAGACAACCCTCTCATATTCCTTTCTCGATCTTGAACCAATCAGTTGTTCCATACAGGGTTCTAACTGTTGCTTCTTGACCTACATACAGGTTTCTCAGGAGACAGGTGAGATGGTCTGGTATTCCCGTCTCTCTAAGAGCTTTCTACAGTTTGTCATGGTCCACACAGTCAAAGGCTTTAGTGTAGTCAATGAAACAGAGATAGATGTTTTTCTGAAATTCCCTTGCTTTCTCTATAATCCAGTGAATGTTAGCAATTTGACCTCTAGTTCCTCTTCCTTTTCTAAACCAGCTTGGACATTTGGAAGTTCTTGGTTTGCATAATGATGAAGCCTAGCACCCAAGATTTTAAGCATGACCTTACTAGCATGGGAGATGAGTGCAACTGTCAAATGGTTAGCACATTCTTTGATATGACCCCTTTTGGGAATTAGGATGAGGACTGACCTTTTCCAGTCCTGTGGTCACTGCTGGGTCTTCCAGATTTGCTGACATAGTGAATGCAAAACCTTGATGGCATCCTCCTTTAGGGATTTGAATAGTTCTGCTGGAATTTTCATCGAATCCACTAGCTTTATTAACAGCAGTGCTTCTTAAGGCCCACTTGACTTCACACTCCAGAATGTCTGGTTCTGGGTGACTAAAATATTATATCAGAGATCTAAACTCAGAATCATAGATTTGAACTTGAAGAGAGCTTACAGCTCCCCTAACCAATTTGAAAGTCTCTTTTATTTCAAATGCTTTGTTCAAAAGAAATCGTATCTAGTATATGGAATGGAGCTAGTCTGACAAATCACATCCCAAGCTCCCATCACCAGTGCCACACTATGGTAGGACCTCTGAGCACAATATGAAAACTGGTCCCCTGGATCCTCCTTGTTCCACAACTGGGGACACAGCCCAGCAAGAGGAGACTCAGACAAGAGCACGTGGAAACTTCTTGATTTTAGAGTCAGATTGTGACTGTGCAAAATGGGATGTTGGGTAGAATTTTATAGGAAAGAAATAGGGAATTTCGCTGGTGGTCCAGGGGCTTTGCTGGTGGCTTAGATGATAAAGTATCTGCCTGCAGTGAGGGAGACCTGGGGTCCATCCCTGGGTCAGGAAGATACCCTGGAGAAGGGAATGGCAACCCAATCCAGTATTCTTGCCTAGAGAATTCCATGGACAGAGGAGCCTGGCAGGCTATACAGTCCATAGAGTCTGCATGGAGTTGCTTGGACATGACTGAGCAACTAATACCTTCACTGATGGTCCAGCGTTTAAGACTCTGGGCTCCCAATTCAGGGGGCATGTTTTCAATCCCTGAGGAACAAAGATCTTGAATGACATGCTGCATGCCATGGCCAAATAAAAAACTGGAAAGAGATATAACTTCTATCTATGAAAAACAAAGTGATTGAAGTTAAAAATTCAGTGGATAGGTTAATTCATAGAAGAGATTCACCAGAGGAAAGAATCAGTAGCCTTGAAGATAAGAGGTGAAGGATGCAGCAAAAACAGGCAGAAAACAGGAGAAGTTAAACCAAAGACAGAGTCAGAAGGTCCAATAAAAATATCATCAGAGTTTCTGAGGCAGACAGTATGAGAGAGAGGTAACATCCAAAGAAACAATAGTGGGGAGTTTTCCAAAATGGAAGGACACCAAACCCAAGATCCAGGGAGCCAAACAATCTCCAAACAGAACTAATAAGAGGAAATCCACGTTTATCAACATAATGGAACTTTGTTCACTCACTGATGTATCTTCAGCACCAAGAATAGTGCTGGCTCTCAGTAAGTCCTTTATAAAAGTTATGGAATGGGGGCTTCACTGGTGGTCCAGTGGTTAAGAATCTATCATGCAATGTGAGGACGCCGGTTTGATTCCTGGTCTGGGAACATCCCACATGCTGCCAGAGCAACTAAGCTCATGCACCACAACTACTAAGCTGGCGCCCTAGAGTCCATGAGCTGCAACAAGAGAGTAGCTCTGCTCACTGCAACTAGAGAAAGCCTGTGCGCAGCAACAAAGACCCAGTGCAGCCAGTTAAAAAAAAAAAAAAAGCTATGGAATGAATGGATGAATGAAAACAGCAGAAGATTAAGGACAAACATTAAGATGCCAAAAGCAGTTAGATAGATATTGTCCTAAAAAGGAATGACGTGTCAACTGAAAAAAAATGCACAGACTAAAGGTGGAAAATTATGTTTTATTTGGTGGACAAAACTGAGGACTTAAGCCAGGGACACAGCCTCTCAGAAAGCTCTGGGAAACAGCTCCAAAGAGGTAAGTAAGGGGGAAGCCAAGGTATATAGGAGTTTTTGCAACAAAGACCAGCTAATCAGAACATCAAAAGGTTACTGTTAATTAAAGAAAACCAGACATTTCAGGTAGATGCATGTAGCAATTTTCTAGGTATGCAAAGATGCAAAAGTCTGGGCTCCTTGACGTCATTCCTTTGATATGCATCTCAGTTACCTGGGGCCAGTATCCTGTGCTTTCTCATTCTGAGTGTCCTCAGGGGGCACCTCGGGAGCCACTGTTATGTGGTGGCTTGACAACTGCAGCATCCTTTGTTTACTGATATGGCAGCAACATTTTTTCTTGCATAAAATTATACTGTCAGCTGATGTCTAGTGAGGTATCTGTCAGGATGAAATGCATATTCAGAGGAACGCCAGTGGAGATGATCACCAATAGACATTCCCTACAGAGGTGTCTGAAGAACCTTTTTGTGAAAGAAGGAAATTTTTCCATAAGGAAGATCTGACATCTGAAGGAAATATTAATAGTAAACATGTGGCTTAGCGTTCAAGACAATAATACTACATGTCAGGAAGAGCAGAGCAGGCACAGTGTTACCAAGTCCATTAACTTTAGACTTCGTTAAATAAATACACATATTAAAATGTTTTGGAGGACCACTGAGAGAAAAAAAATAAAATGTGTAATTTCCAAAACAGTGGTGGGGAAAAATATGAGGAAAAAGGAAACCTTGATCGATTACAAAAAAGACAAGAAAGGGAGCTCCCCTGGTGGTCCAGTGGCTAAGATTCCTTGCTCCCAATGCAGGGGGGCCAGATTCGAATCCTGGTCAGGGAACTAGAGGCCACATGCTGCAACTAAGACTTCGAATGCCACAGCCAAAGATCCTGCATACCTCAAGGAAGATCCAAGATCCCACGTGTGGCAACCAAGACCCAGCACAGCCAAATAAATAAATAAAAATTTACAAATAAATTAAAAAGGCAAGAAAGGAGAAAAAAAAAACAAACCATGAAATGTGACCATTAGCAAGCACCAAATAAGATGGTTTATATAAATATAGTCATACATTTGTAAACGACTTTTTTAAAAATTCCAGCCACATTGTGTTTTAAGAACCATGACTAAAATATACAGACACAGGAAGCCTGAAAGTAAATGGATGAAAAAGTTAAACCAGGCAAAGAAGGACCAAAACAGAGCTGGTAAATATAATTACCAGATTGATTTGACTTTAAGGCAAAAATTATTACTAGAGATAAAACAGGACTTGAAATAATAACCACACTCTCCAAGAAATGCTTTAATTTAAAGGCTCTTTAGAGTACATCATGAGAAACGCTGGGCTGGAAGAAGCACAAGCTGGAATCAAGATTGCCGGGAGAAATATCAATAACCTTGGATATGCAGATGACACAACCCTTATGGTAGAAAGTGAAGAGGAACTAAAAGCCTCTTGATGAAAGTGAAAGAGGAGAGCGAAAAAGTTGGCTTAAAGCTCAACATTCAGAAAACTAAGATCATGGCATCCGGTCCCATCATTTCATGGGAAATAGATGGGGAAACAGTGGAAACTGTGTCAGACATTATTTTTTTGAGCTCCAGAATCACTGCAGATGGTGATTGCAGCCATGAAATTAAAAGACGCTTACTCCTTGGAAGGAAAGTTATGACCAACCTAGAGAGCATATTAAAAAGCAGAGACATTACTTTGCCAACAAAGGTCTGTCTAGTCAAGGCTATGGTTTTTCCTATGGTCATGTATGGATGTGAGAGTTGGACTATGAAGAAAGCTGAGCGCCGAAGAATTGATGCTTTTGAACTGTGGTTCTGGAGAAGACTCTTGAGAGTTCCTTGGACTGCAAGGAGATCCAACCAGTCCATCCTAAAGGAGATCAGTCCTGGGTGTTCATTGGAAGGACTGATGCTGAAGCTGAAACTCCAATACTTTGGCCACCTGATACAAAGAGTTGACTCATTGGAAAAGACCCTGATGCTGGGAGGGATTGCGGGCAGGAGGAGAAGGGGACGACAGAGGATGAGATGGCTGGATGGCATTACCGACTCCATGGACATGAGTTTGGGAGTTGGTGATGGACAGGGAGGCCTAACGTGCTGCAGTTCATGGGGTTGCAAAGAGTTGGACACGACTGAGCAAATGAACTGAACTGAACTGAAAGGCTCTTTGGCATCACCTTGCTAAACAGCTAACTCTCACATCAAACCCGTGAAACAGTCGAGTAAGTCTCATCACTCCTCTTTTACAGATGAGGAATGAGCCTGCGATTCAGAGAAGTTAGAGACTTGCCTAAGGTCAGACAGCAGCGGAATCAATATTGATCACAAGTCTTCTGACTCCCGCTCCGTGCTCTCCGTGTTTACAAAGGAGAAAATGGGAAACAGCCGGGTAGGGCTGGGTGAGGAACAGCATATAGGCAAAGAGGCTTGGCAGGGAGAAAATGCCTGGAAAATAGTAAGATTGCGCTGAATTTGGGCCGACACACTGCGGAGGGGAGTGGGTAGAGTGGATTACAGCCAGTTTTGAAGGAATCCAAAGCTTTGTGCAAGAAGTTTGCACAAGGCCACCTACCTTGCAAGTACCCTAACGCGGAGGACCGTCCCTTCCAGCGTCCTCGAGCCCGCGCACGCGCAGACACCGGCTGTTGGGCTCAGGACTCCTACGCAGGTGTCGCGTGCACCCTCCACAGGCAGCAGCTGAACGCTGGGCAGGCGCGATCTCTGACGTCTCCCAACACACATCCCGCTTACCTGGGTCGTTAGCCGTCCGTCCTGAGACCCCGCCCCCCCTCCCGTGAAGGTGGACAGAAGGTGAAGGTGGACCAGAGGAAGACAGACACGCGGGAGGGCAGGTCCAGGAAGTCAGGAAAACAGTTCTGGTAGGAAAAGAAGAGATGCTCTGATCACCTTAACCAGCCAAGGATGGAGTGCCCGCGGGGTAGGGGGCAGACAGGCTGGGGTGTGAGGAGAAGGTAGATGGGCAGGTGAGTCCAGGCACAGGACCAGGGGAGTTGGAGGTAGGAAAGGATATTGTGGATTGAGCTGTCTCCACTCTCCTTTGAAAAGAGGTAGGGGTCGAGGTGGTCCTGGTTAGGAGTATGCACTATGGGGTTGAACCCCTGGCATAGCCCTTCTGCAGCTGCTGATCTACTTTAACCTTTGGGCTGGGCAGGCTTTAAACTCACATCTAAAACAAGGAACTACTTCTTAGGGCTGCAGAGCAGATTAAATGACAGGAAGCATCCTAAAGTCTCCATGATGCTGAGTACCAGCCAGTCACTCCTTTAACACAATGTACAGGCCCCTGCTATGTGCCAGATACTGTTTACTCTATGTGCTGTGAATACAACAGGAGAAGAGACAGTGGCTTCAGTCCACTGAAGGGAGTAGAGCAATTTCTTCAGTCTGTTAGGTGGAGAAAAGTCATGGAGAAAAATCAGGCAGGGTGAAAAGAGGGAGTAGGGAGGGTACTGTGGAAAGGGGTGGGGGAGTGGTCAGGGAAGGGCTCCCTGTGAAGTCTGAGCAAGATTTGAAAGAATGAGGGAGGGTGGGAGGGAGAGAGATAGTTCTGAGCAGAAGGGACAGCAAGTGCAAAGGCCCTGAGGTGGGAACATGCACAGCATTTTGGAAGAACATGGAGGAAGCTGATGTGTCCAGAGCAGAGAGAACGAGGGCAGGGAGTGGGGATGGGGGGGAGGTGGGGTAAGCTAAGGGTGGGGAGCAGATAGCGTAAGGCAGGGGTCAGAGAGTAAACGTATGCAGCCATAGACAAGCATAACCAAAGAGTGGGACTGTGTTCCATCGTCACTTTGTACATAAAAAACAAGGTCCCTGAGGTAGGGCTTCAAAGCCTTGGTTGAGGACTGAATGGGCTGGGGAAACTTTGGCAGTCTTTGAGTTGAGTCAGGGCACACTTAGATCTCAGTGTTCACAGGTCACTCTGCCCTCCTTGGGAAGGAGGCTCTTGGGTGTGGGGACAAGGGCAGAAGTGGGGAGACCAGTTAGGAGGCAAGAAGAGAGGGTGACTTGACCCAGGGAGGTGAGGATGGAGGTGGGGAGCAGCGGCAGATTCTGGGTGTCTTTGGAAGGTAGGACAGATGGGGTTAGCTGATGGATTGCATGTGAGGTGAGGGAGTAAGGAGTCAGGATGTCCCGATGGAGCCATCCTTCTGGAAGAAGAGAGGGATGGGAGTCTGGGTGAGAAATGTCTGAGGCTGAGGTCACCTGGGGTGCGAGCATCAGGGGAGTCGGGCTGGGGGCTGAGATTGAACATGGAGAGGAGGAGGAACCAGCAGAAGAGACTGGAAAACAGGCAGGAGGGAGGGAGGAAAACTGAGAGGGGCAACCTGGAGTCAGGGAGACAGGGACTCTGAGGAGACTGAGTAACAGTGTCCTGCCTCCAGAAAACAGAGGGCTGGGAATTCCCTGGTGGTCTGGTGGCTAGAACTCCACACTTTCACTGGGTTTGATGCGCTTTGGAAGGAAAGCTATGACAAGCCTCGACAGCGTATTAAAAAGCAGAGACATTACTTTGTCAACAAAGGTCCATATAGTTAAAGCAATGGTTTTTTCAGTAGTCATGTAAAGATACGAGAGTTGGGCAATAAAAAAAGTAGAGCACCAAAGAATTGATGCCTTCAAACTGTGGTATTGGAGAAGATTCTTGAGAGTTCCTTTGGACAGCAAGGAGATCCAACCAGTCAATCCTAAAGGAAATCAGTCCTGATATTCATTGGAAGGACTGATGCTGAAGCTGAAACTCCAATACTTTGGCCTCCTGATGCGAAGAACTGACTCATTGGAAAAGACCCTGATGTTGGCAAAGATTGAAGGCAGGAGAAGGGGACAACAGAGAATGAGATGACATCACTGACTTGATAGACATGAGTTTGAGCAAGCTCTGGGAGTTGGTGATGGACAGGGAAGCCTGGCGTGCTGCAGTCCATGGGGTTGCAAAGAGTCGGACATTACTTAGAGACTAAACGACAACAGGAAGCTAAGATCCTGCAAGCTGGGGGCTGAGAACCGGCCAGGGGTGTAACATCCCAGAGGTCACCTAGAGGAAAGGATCTTTGGGGTGAGAGGAGCCTGAGTGCAGTGAGGTCAGCAGAGGTGAAGGTGGGGAAGGAATTGGGATTTGGGGGTGATGAGAAGGGAAGACATGGCCTGGGTCCTTCCTAGAGGCTCAAAAGGAGAATTTTGTTGTTGTTTGGTGTTTTTGTTTTTAAAGATGGAAAAAAATAACCACTGTTTAAGGGCTGATGGGAATGAATCAGTCAAGAAAGGGGAAGTGTTGATGGGGGGGGAAGTGACTTAAGGAACAGGGACAAGGCCCTGACACACCACAGCCTGTGTCCTGCACCCTAGCTCTGTGTCCTGGTGGGGTTGGGGGGCTGAATCAGCTGTGGGGCCGTGGGGATCGAAGGTGCTCTTTCTGAGTCACAGAATGGGACCTTAGAGGCCAGTGGTGGCCCCGGGTGCTGGCTTTGGGCAGGGCAGACAGGATGGCCTCTGGAGCACAGAGGAGGGTCAGGCTGGGGGTGGGACCACACAGGATGGCGGAGGGGCTGGGAGAGACTATGGATACAAAGGTGACAAGTGGGGACACTTAACAGCATTTCTCTTTATACATATACATATATTTAGTTTTGTTTATTTATTGGTTGGCTGCACTGTGTCTTAGTTGCAGCACGCGGGATCTTTAATTGCAGCTTTTGTTGTTATTCAGCCACCAAGTCATGTCTGTCACTTTGTGACCCCATGGATTGCATCATGCCAGCTTCCTCTGTCCTCCACTATCCCCTGGCGTTTACTCAAAATTCATGTCCATTGAGTCGGTGATGCCATCCAACCATCTCATCCTCTGCTCATCCTCGCTCAATCCAACCTCTCATTCTCCTTTGCCTTCAATCTTTCCCAGCATCGGGACCTTCAGGTGGGATCTAGTTCCCTGACCAGGGACGGAACCCAGGCCCCCTGCACTGGGAGCATGGAGCCTTAGCCTCTGGACTGCTAGGAAGTGCCAGCATTTCTCTTCTGATGTCCCTATTTGATGGATAAAATAGGAGCAAGTTCTGCTGTAGGGGGAAAGTGGAGAAGTGGTGGCAGAGGCCTGAGAACAGCAGAGAAAGTGTGAGTTAGCATCGGGGAGGGCTGGGAGGAGGGGACCAGAGTCTGGTTCTCCAGCAGCCTCGGGGGCCCCGCTTGAGGCTGATGTGGTACTTTCTGAGCAAGGCCACCAGTGCAGTTGTAGGGTTTCCTTTAGTCGCTTTAACCTGTGTTGTCGTTTTTCTGAGTGAGTGGCAGAGAGGAGGAGCTGGGAGAGCACAGAGGGGATGGTTAGGACACTGGATGGCTAAGCTGCAGGAGGCGGGAGAGAGACATCAAGGATCAAAGGACAAAGGGTGATGAGAAGAGAGGACTAGGTCTCACACAAGGTCCAGAGGAGGGAGCTGGAAAGATGGGTGTGGGCTCTGAAACAGAAATTAGGGAGGGGTGCAGTTATTGAGGATGACAAGTCTGGGGGGACCCTGGGCACCGGTGGCTGAGGTTGGGTGAAGGACAAGATGGTGGGAGGCAAGAAGGTCAAGGACTCGCAGACCAGGAATTAGACGGATCGTCCACATGGAGGGTAAAACCACCCAGAACTTAGGTGTGTGTTGGACAAAGTGACAGTGAGCCGAAGCTGACATCTTCAAGAAATAAATAATTAGAACTTCCTTGCTGGCTCACCTGGAGCTTAGAACCAGAACATTCTAGAGAAGAGAGAGGGAGAATGGTTGGGAAGTGGTCACAGGAATCAAAGAGGGGCACCCCATCCTGCCTGGAGGTCTGAAAGAAAGAGCCCCTACCTAACAGGGCTGCTGGGGAAGCGCAGTCCACAGGAATCTGTCATCAGTGTTAGAAGGAGTGGGTGCTGGAAGACATGGGAAAATGACAAGGGAAAAGGGTGGTAGGGGGCTGGGGAGAGAGACCCGAAGGGGCCCTGAACAGGACAGCCAGGCTGGACCTCAGGTCAGCCAGGGATGCTGGTGATGGGTGGGGTTGGGGACCAGGGATGGGCATGGCTGGGTAGGAGCTGGGCACTCTGTCCTTACCCCTCAGAGCCCCTCTAATCAAATAGGACCGCCAGCTGTGGTGTGGAACAAGATCACTGCCCCCTGCCCCCAGCTTTGCCCTGGAGCACATGGAGCTGAGACCTGATGCCAGCTACAAGGAGAATGTGCCCCCCAGGCTGGCAACCTCCCTGAGGCCAGGCAAGAGGTTCAGTGGGTCTGGGTCAGAGGTGGCAAGAGCAGGGCCCCCTTGGCTAGCAGCCCAGAGCCCCTTTCGCAGACAGGCCAGCCCAGGGCCTTGTTAATTCCTGAGATTGGCTGTTTGAGGCCAACTGGACCAGGACAAAGTCTTCCAGCCCAGGCCCCAAGGGAGGATCAGAAAGTCAGGACGTGAGGTGAGAAAGGGGGAAACAGGAGCCCCAGAGCTAGGTCTCTGCAGTGGTGGGCTGGGGAACCCCCCTGCTCAGGTGCCTGGGGCTTCCAGAAGGCCACAGAACTGTGCAGCCAAGAGTGGGAGCAACCCAAGAACTAGTTCAGATTCCAATTCACACGCCAGTTTCTCTGTGTTCTAGCTGTGTGACCATAGGGCAAGGTACTTAACCTCTTTGAACTTTAGTTCCTGTCTGCAAACTTTCATGGCCCATTCTACCTGCCAGGCCCTCCCAGGCATCTCACCAGCACCCAAGAGGCCAGGTGGAAGGGAGGCGGGCTGGGGAGACTGGTGGCAGTAGAGCGGGGTCGGGGGGTGGTGGCTGCGTAGGGGAGGGCTCTAAGCCCCATGCCCTTGGTCCCCAGAGCAGCTCCCTTTTAACTTTAATGTGTTGGGTCTTGCTTTCACTCCAGCTGTGAGCCACCCCCTCATCCAGCACCTCTGCTCAAGCTGGACACTAGGGAGTCGTCCTTGATGCTTCTTTCCCCTTCACCCTCTTTTACGCCTTCACCTTCTCAGCAGATCTGATCTGCTTCCTCTCCACCCTCCTACCGCCCCCATCCCAGCCCCATCACCTGTCACCTGGGACACCCCTCAGCCGCCTCCCCACTCTCTCCCCGCTTCTCACTGCCCCCCTCCGAGCCCCTGCCCCATCCCTGCATTGAGTCCCTGCATTGATGCCAGTTTGCTGCTCTTGGGGTGCATCCATCGGTCCACCCGGGACAATAGCTGACACAGACCTCTGGACCCTGGGCTCCCTCCCCTGTCCCTCCCGAGCACTGACCACAGAGTCCTCCCCCAGTGCATAACTGTCTGTCCTTTCTTTAGAGCCACAGAGACTCCGGAAGAGCCTGGGTGTCGGCTTGGGCAGTAGACATGGCCGGTGGGTGCCCGTGGGCTGGGCTGAGAGGGGAGGGCCTGCTGCCACACCACGCCTGGGGACAGCGCTGCGCCAGGAGCCTTGCCAAGTCCAGAGCAACCTGACCAGCCCCAGCCCCAGCCCCAGCCTGGGCCTCATCCTGAGGGACAGGACCGGCCGGCTGACCAACTCAAGCTTCCGGCAGCAGGTCAACCTGCAGTCCTTGGTTGGGAGACCCCAAGGGACAGCCCAAGACTTTGCGATCCAGCAAAGTAATTTATGCGCCAGGGAGACCCACACGGCTGAGTGTGGACGTCTCACCAGCCCCCAGCTCTGGTCAGAGCCTCAGGAGAGCTTCTCGCCCCTGATGCCCCAGGGAAGCCCCCTACCACGAGGGCCACTGGCTCACCCATCCTCCAATCTGAGGCGGTCCTGGCTGCTGGCCACAGATACCTCTTGCCCAGACATCAAGCTTACTACAGGGCTGGCCCCACTCAAAGGGCCCACATGGTCAGACCCCAGATCCCAGTGTGGCCTGGGGGGCTGGACCTCCAGGCTCGTGGGGGAACCCCTGACCCTGAAAGACCTGGCTGTCCCTGCCCAGATCGCGCCTCAGGCCCCATCCCAAGCTGCCATTCACCAGCTGCTGGTCTGCGTGCAACGCCTGGAGTGCGAGGCAGTGAGGCTCAGGTGCCAGGCATCCCGGGAACCCCCAGGCCCTGTGCAGCAGGAGCCCTGGACCAGAGCTGGCCAGACACTCCCTGTCTGCTCCCGGCCCTGCCAGCCTGTTCTTGATTCCTGGGATGAGAGGAGGAGACACTCCCGAGGCCTCAGGGGAACTCCCGGTTTCCTAGAGACACAGGAGGCCCAGGAGGGTCTCTCAGACTCTCAGGCAAGCAGCAAGCGTGCATCACTGAGGACCACTCTGGAGATGCTGCCTGGGGATGCCCTTGATCCTGAGCAGGTGGTCCTTTCTGCCTGCCCCCTAAGGCAAGGAGAGCAGTGCTTCCCAGGGACTACACATGGCTGGGGGCAGAGGGGGGACCCCCTGCTTCCTCCAGGGGCGGCCAGCAGGGAGGCCAGACTCTGCTTTTCAACCTCGTCCAGTTCAGCCCAGGGCATCCTCCCTGGGCAGGAAGGAGGGAACAGGGCCCCAAGGGAGCGGATCAGCAGGGAGAAAGAAAGGTCAACTTCCGGGCCGCCAGGCATAGCCTCCACGAGGAGTGCCCTGCAGGTAGGGGCCAGAGGAGTCTGGGAGTTAGGGGACTCTGGGTTGGGGGCTGCCCTCCCTCCCAGGAATTCTCACTCCAAGATGGCCGTCACTACCCTGTCACCCTCCCTCGAAAGGGAGGCCTTGGGCAGGCAGGCTTAGCAGGGGGTATCTAGTCCTGCTTGCTTCTCAGCCTGAGAGTGTGTTGTGTTCTTTTATTTTCCAAGAACAAACCCAGAAACACTGTGAACCTGGAGCCTGAGTTAGGCCGGTGAGGATATGTGCTGTGGTGTGGGGACCGAGGCCACACTCTGGGAACAGCTCCTGTCCTACTTGCCTGCAGATTCAGGCCTGATGGCGATAAGGCCTGGCTGGCAGATCCTTGCAGAATTTAAGGGGGAGGGAACCTCCCAGGCCCCTAAGGACGGGAACGTGGGGGCTGCTGCTTCCTGGGATCTGAAACTTGTTAGGCTGCCCTGCACTCTTAGCAGTCAAACAGGGCATTCCCCTGCCTCCAGGAGCCCTTTTTTATGGGATTTCCAAGGCTAGCCCTCTGCAGAGGAAAGTCCTCCCCGTGTCCAGCCAGTGGAGCATCACCCTCCATGCTGGAAAGGCAATGTGGGTGGTGCTGAGCCCCCAGCTGCTCCCTGGGGCTGGGGGCCAGGCCGACCCCTGGTCAGCTTCGTCTGTCCCCAGCTGGCAGTGGCTGTCCAGATGTTTCAGAGCATGGTGGTGCTGGGCACAGCGGCGGCAGGCAGTGGCGGCGGCCGTGGCGCTGGGCCGGCAGCAGCTGTTACGCAGGGGTCTGCGGGCACTGCGGTGGGGACTGTGGCTCCGGGAGGCCCAGCTGGATGCGGCATGGGAGCGACACACACAGGCCCTGCTGGCCCGGACCTTCCAGAAGGTTAGGAACCTCCAGATTGGGGCATGGGGAGGTGATGAAACACCTGTGTGTCTGGGGAGGAGGTTCTCTTGGGGCACAGGTTGTTCCGCCTGAGTGATTAGCAGGAGAGCGGGCAGGCATCGGCCCAGACACGTGACTGAACTCTGATTAAGTTCAAATCCTATCTCCACCACTTTCCTTTCCTCCACATTTTCTCACTGTGTGATCTTGGGGAAGTTACTTGACCTCTCTGTGCCTTAGTCTCTTTAGCTCTGAAATGCACTCACAATAGCACATACCTCTCAAGGTTGTTGTGAGGTTGTGCTGTGCTTATTTGCTCAGTCGTGTCCAACTGCCTGCAATCCCTCGGTCCATGGGAACTCTCCAGGCAAGAATACTGGAGTGGGTTGCCATGCCCTCCTCCAGTGGATCTTCCCATCCCAGGGATGGAACCCAGGCCTCCCGCATTGCAAGTGGATTCTTTACCAGCTGAGCTACCAGGGAAGCCCTGTTGTGAGGTTAAATTAATAAATATAAGGAACTCAGAATCCTGCCTAGCACATAGCAAGCCCTCTGCTATTTAAGTGGTTGCTTTTTTTTTTTTTTTTAAGTAGGGGCTTCCCTGGTGGCTCAGCAGTAAAGAATCTGCCCGCCAATGCAGGAGATGCAGTTTCGATCCCTGGGTCAGGAAGATCCCTTGGAAAAGGAAATGGCAACCCATTCCAATATTTTTGCCTGGGAAATCCCATGGACAGAGGAGCCTGGTGGGCTACAGTCCATGCTGTTGAAAGAGTTGGACACAACTTAGCGATTAAACAACAATTTTTTACTAGAGGTTTGCTAGCCAGGACTGGGAGGGCATTTCAGTGTTTGTCCCTCCTTAGGAAAAGTGCTTTGGGAGGATCTAGCTCCAGGTTTTGTCTCCCAAGGAAAACCCTGCCTCTTGGGCTCCATTTCTCCATCCATCCATTCATTCCCAAAGAGGCAGGGGCATCTAATTGGTTAAGACCACAGTGTCTGACTTTGTCTCTGCCCTTCCCGCTCAGAGCACATTTGAGGCATCAGCCAACGTCCCTCTTCCCCTTCTCTCTTGACCTAGTGGAGACACTTGATTCAGCAACACAAACAAGGGCAGTCTCACGTCCAGGCTGGGCCAAGACCTCTGTCCTCCGGGGTAGACCAGGACCAAGGCCCCTCAGGAAGGAAGCCTGTGGTGGATGGTGCCTGGAGAAGCAGGTAGTCTGGGACACCCCAGGTTGGTCAGTGTGACCCGGACAGTGCTTGTGGCCTTCCCTCCTTGTCCCCCACTTCTCCTCAAATGTGGACAAGGATTTGTACAAAAGGATGTCCATCGTGGCGTTATTTATACCTATGAAAACTTCACTATCCAACATCAAGTGAGAAAATTGTTATTTAACCATGTGATAAACATTTGGCAACTGTTCAATATGATGTTTATCAAGATTTTAAAAATTCCTCCCCATTCTTTTTTTATTTTTTGTTTCCATATCTTTATTGATGTTTTTTCCTATTATAATAATCATAATAGGAATGCATGCTTGATTAGAAAAAACAATTCAAGATAGTTGCAAGTATTTCAGTTAATTCAAAAGTTTCATCTCCCTCCTTATGTATCTTATCCTCCTTTCTAGAAGTAGCTTTATGGGTATTTGCATATGGGTATTTTTAATGCTGGGAGAAAAAAAAAGAGGGTTAAAATACAGTACCTAATGGGCTTCCTTGGTGGCTCAGTGGTGAAGAATCTACCTGACAATGCAGGAGACACGGGTTCGATCCCTGATCTGGGAAGATCCCACCTGCTGTGGAGCAACTAAGCCTGTGTGCCACAGGTACTGAGCCTCTTCTCTAGAGCCCAGGGAATTGCAACTACTGAGCCCATATGCCACAACATCGAAGCCCGTGTGCTCTAGAGCCCGTGCTCCACAACCAGAGAAGCCACTGCCATGAGAAGCCTGCTCAAATGCAACTAGAGAGTAGTTGCATTTAGTTGCAACTAGAACTTGCCAGAACTAGAAAAGAGCCCGTGCAGCAATGAAGACCCAGCACAGCTCCCCCACATCAAAATAGTACCTAAGAAGGAATTCCCTGGCAGTCCAGTGGTTAGGATTCTGTGCTTTAAAAAAAATTTTTTTTTCTATTTATTTTTAATTGGAGGATAATTGCTTTACAATAGTGTGTCCGTTTCTGCCCTACGTCAACATGAATCAGCCATAGGTATACATATGTTTCCTCCCTCTTGAGCCTCCCTCCCCATCCCACCCCTCTAGGTTGTCACAGAGTAACGAGTCTGAGCTCCCTGCATCATATAGCAAACTGAGACATAAGCATTACTGTATGTAAAATAGACAGCCAGTGGGAATTTGCTGCAGGACTCTATGCTTTCACCGCCAAGGGCCTGGGTTCAGTCCCTGGTTGGGGAGATTCCACAAACTGTGTGGCAACAAAAAGAAAAAATAGTATCCAAGATGGGCTTCCCTGATAGTAAAGAATCCACCTGCAATGCAGGAGACCCCGCTTTGATTCCTAGGTTGGGAAGATCTGCTGGAGAAGGGATAGGCTACCCACTCCAGTATTCTTGGGCTTCCCTTGTGGCTCAGCTGGTAAAGACTCCACCTGCAATGCGGGAGACCTGGGTTTGATCGCTGGGTTGGGAAGATCCCCTGGAGAAAGGAAAGGCTACCCACTCCAGTATTCTGGCCTGGAGAATTCCGTGGACTGTATAGTCCATGGGGTTGCAAAGAGTCAGACACAACTGAGTGACTTTCACTTCACTTCAGTACCCAAGATATTGTTTTCTATGAATGAAAAATAGTGCATAGAAAAAAGACCAGAAGGAAAAATATTAAAATGTTGCATAACAGTGTGAATTAGTTAACACCACTGAACAGTTCACTTAAAATGGTTATTGTGTTTTAAATATTTATTTTAAAACAATCGTGTTTAGAATATTTACTTAAAATGGTTAAGATGGTAAATTTTATGTGTATTTTAATTACCACTGTTAAAAATAAAAATAAGTAAATAAATCTCATTTTCCCCTGTCCCCCCAAAAACGGTAAAATGGAAATAGTGGTCATTTCTGGAGCAGTGAGGTTTAAGATGGTTATTTTCAGTTCCTCAGTTTTCCATTCCAATGATATATTGTTTTTGTTCTTTTTTTCATTTTTAAAATTTTATTTATTTATTTTAGGCTCTGCTGGGTCTTTGTTGCTGTTTGCAGGCTATCGCTAGTTGCAGGAAGTGGGGGCTACACTTTGTGTAAAATATTTATTTAAGTAATATTTATTTTAATGCATGTTTGTTGTAAAAAATCCAAATAGTATTAAAGAGATTACAGCAAAAGCAGAACCCTCCCCACAAATTACTCACATATCAGGAACAGAATGTACTGTCTGGAATAGAACAGGGGGATGGCTCAGCGCACCTTCGCTCCTGCCAGCAAATGGTCCTTCAGGACTGGGGTGGATGGGTTGGGACTGGGTGCCCTCCCTAGGCCAGGGAGGGCATCAGTTTCTATCTGGGCAACTTCACTCTCAGTCCAGGGAGTTTGAGAGAGGAGGCGGGAGCCCAGTCGATTCCGTTGTGTTCTGGGCTGAGGCCAGATGGAGGAGAGAGGGGAGTCCCGATCCTGCAGGCTCTGCAACATCTGGCTGGTGAGACGTGGGGTTCTGGGGAAAGGGGGAGATGGATCCAGGCAGGGCAGGGCCCGAGTCCCTACACTGGGCACATAGAGCCAGGCAGGGTAGGCCCAGGCCCCCACACTGGGCAGGGCAGGGGGGTCAGGGGCTCCTCAGTGAGTAAGTGAGTGCTTACTGAGTATCTACCCTGGCAACTTCCCAGACAAGATCTCATTTAAGTCTCATGGTGACCTTGGCAAGGCATTGTGCCCATTTTACTGATGGGGATCTGAGGCACAGGGAAATTAAGTGACCAGCTCAAGGACACATAGTACGAGAGGGGCACTTCCCGCATTTGTGTGCCGTGGAAGATGGATACAGGCCAGACAGAAGCTTGCATGTTAGAACTGGGAAGTCCTTAGACATGACTCACTCATGGGAAAACTGAGGCCCAGAGATGGAGAGTGACTGACTGGTCCCAGGCCACTCAGCCTGGCATCCCAGGATTCAGTGGTCCCTCCTGGCCCTGTTGCTCCCCTCCACTCACTCTCTCTTCCCGCCTTCTTCCCTCCCTTTAGTCTTCCTCCTGTGGTGCCATCAGAAGGAATGGGCCAGGCAGGAGAAGGGGGTCCAGGGAGAGGCCTCCCAGGCCACGCTGAGGACTCAGAGGATGGGGAGGCCCCCCCACACCTGGCGTTCTCCTGCTGCAGGTGCAGCCTGGGTGGCCCTACTGGACCCTCAGCACCGGAGAGCCTGGCTCTGCAGGTAGGGGGAAGAGAGAATGGGGACCACCTTCCCTGAGGCACAGGGTGGGAAGCAGCTGGGATAGGCCTTTTGAGTCCATTTTTTACAAAACATCTATTTATTTGGCTTCACCGGGTGTTGCGGCAAGCAGGGTCTTTAGTTGCAGCATGTGGGATCCAGTTCACCGATCAGGGATCGAACCCTGGGCCCCTGCACTGGAGTGTGGAGTCTTAACCACTGGACCACCAGGGAAGCCCCTTAAGTCAATTCTTGACTCCTCGTATTGAGAGACCAATGAAAATAAGAAATGAATACATCCACCATTTAGTGAGACACTAAGACCTGTCAGACACCACCCAGGGGCTGGGATTTATTTATGCATGCGTGTGCAGTTGCTAAGTCCTGTCTGATTCTTTGTGACCCCATGAACTACAGTTCATCAGGCTCCTCTGTCCATGGGATTTTCCAGGCAAGTGGAGTGGGTTGCCACTTCCTCCTCGAGGGGATCTTCCTGACTCAGGGATCAAAACACATCTCCTGTGTCTCCTGCATTGGGAGGTGGATTCTTTTTTTTTTTTAATTGGAGGATAATTACTTTATAATACTGTGATGGTTTTTGCCATACATCAATATGAATCGGCCACAAGTATGCATGTGTTCCCCTCATTCTACCCGCCCCGCTCCCTCCTGACCCCATCTTTCCAGGTTGTCCCAGAGCACCAGTTTTGGGTACCCTGCTTCATGCATCGACCTTGCCCTGGTCATCTATTTTATGTATGGCAATGTACATGTTTCAATGCTATTCTCTCAAATCATTCCACCCTCACCTTCTCCCACTGAGTCCAAAAGTCTGTTCTTTACATCTGTGTCTCCTTTGCTGCCCTGCATGTAGGATCATCAGTACTATCTTTCTAAATTCCATATATATGCATTAATATACAGCATTTGTCTTTCTCTTTCTGACATACTTCATTCTTTATAATAGTCTCCAGGTACATCCACCTCATTAGAACTGACTCAAATGCATCCATTTTTATAGCTGAGTAATATTCCATTGTGTATATGTACCATGGATTCTTTACCACTGAGCCACCTGGGAAGCCAGGGATTCAATTATAGGCAGAGCTTAAAGCCCATGGAACCCATGACTCAGTGCAGGGACAGATAGGAAGGAAATTAACAATCACAAAGGATGTGTGTGTGTGTGAATACCACCCAAGTTAAGTGTTGTGAAGGGAAGGAACACAGAACTACATGATTTTTTTTCCCTGTTAACTATTTTATTATGGGACATTTTTATCTTACACAAAAGTAGGAAAACAGAATAAACAGCTTCAATGTACCCATCAAGAAAATCACCTCCTGAGAAAACTTGTTTCATCTGTACCCTAGCTACTTCCCCCACAAAAACCCCAGGCATCCTATCATTTCAGATGTAAATATCTCCGCAGGATCTCTAAAACAGAGTCTTTTAAACAACAGAACCACCATACCATGGGCTTCCCAGGTGGTGCTAGTGGTGAAGAACCCTCCTGCCAATGCAGGAGACACAAGAGACACTGGTTCAATCCCTGGGTTGGGAAGATCCCCTGGAGGAGGAAATGGCAACTCACGCCAGTACTCTTGCTTGGAGAATCCCATGGACAGAGGAGCCTGGCAGGCTGCAGTCCATGGGGTCAGACAGGACTGAAGCAACTGAGCACGCACGTACCACCATACCATGATCACACCTGAAATATGAATAATTCCTTAACACCAAGAAATAGCTGGTCAACAGTCAAATTTCCACTTCTACTATGTGTTGTTATCATTTGTTTGAATCAGGATCTAAATAAGGCCTATGTGCTGCCATTGGTTGAGGAATCGTCAGTCTTTTTAGTCTATGGCGTTCCCTCTGAGTTTTTTGTTGTTTCTTCCTGTCAATGATCTGTTGAAGAAACCAGGTTGCTTGTCTGATAGTTTCCCACTGTCTGCATTTTGCTGATTGCATCCCCTGATAGAGTTTTCCATGAGAACTTTTTTTTGGCTGCATGAGTCTTCGTTGCTGCGAGGGCTTTCTCTAGTTGTGGTGAGCGGGGGCTACTCTCCAGTTGCGGTGTGCGGGTTTCTCACACCAGTGGCTTCTCTTGTTGCAGAGCGCTGACTCTAGATGTCATGGACTCAGTAGTTGTGGCGCACGGGCTTAGTTGCCCCATGGCATGTGGGATCTTCCCGGACCAGGGATTGAACCCATGTCCCTGGCATTGGCAGGTGGATTCTTAACCACTGGACCACTAGGGAATTTCTCTGTGAGAACGTCTAACAAAGGGAGCTGACCTCGACCAGAGTTCAGCAGAGATGGGAAGGATGCATGGTTGACTGGTAGAGGGAGAGCAGACAAGAGCGCCAGGCAAAGGGAGCAGCATGTTCAAAGGCCTCTGACAGGGGAACATGGAAAATTCAAAGAAGGACAGTCAAGTTGGAACCCTGTTAGTACAGGGTTGGAGGCCAGGGTGGTCTGAGATGAAGTTGGAAAGGTGTGCAGTCATGTTGGGGGGCAGATCAGAGAGGGCCTTTTTGGCAGTGGGGAGCAGTTGAAATTTTCATCAGAGCAAGGAGACTACTGCTGGAGGATTTTAGCAAGAGAGTAAGATGCCTGCAATGCAGAAGACCCAGGTTCCGTACCTCGGTCGGGAAGATCTTCTGGAGAAGGGAATGGCTACCCATCTCAGCATTCTTGCCTGGGAAATCCCATGGTTAGAGGAGCCTGATGGGATATAGTCTATCAGGGTCACAAAGAGTCAGACACAATAGAGCGACTAACACTTGAAAAATATTTCTCTAGGTGTTGAGGTCCTTTAATGGACTGGAACCTGGTGGCCCAGAGTCGATCAATAAGAAAGTAAAGGAGAGAGAAAGAGGCTGATATTCCTTGGTTTACACAGAAAGCCAATAAAGCCCCTGGCACGGGGCTTGCTCTGTTCAAGGAGGCCTCAGGCGCCCTCTCAATGGGGTGAAGGCTCAGAGCGCCTTCTCGAGAGGGTCTTAGAAGCCCAGGTAACTCAGGGAGACTCTGAGCTCCAGGGGATCAGCCTGAAAAAGAGAGAGAGGGAGGGGGAGAGAGAGAGAAAGCAAGACACGGGGACCAAAGCTCTGATGGAGCAAAGGTGTTTTAATCAACATGGTGGGGACATATATACTGTAGTTATTCTCAGCAAAGATAAAGATTAAAATTCCAGACTTACAAAACATAGGCGATCCATATTAAAGAGAGAGAGAGTTGTAAATAGTCACTTTTACCATATGGTTCACAAGAAGGAAGAGGGTACTTATCACCGTATAGAAAAACTAATGAGGAAATGCCTGGATTCCTCAGCCCCCAGGAGAGGCTTGCCTCTCCTCTTAATTCCTGAATATTCAGGAATTAATAAGGAACAGAGAATTCCTGACAGATCCAAAACAGCACACAGGAAGCCTCCTGTTAAATGCTTCCTGACATCTAGGGACTTCCCTGGGGGTCCAGTGGTTAGGGCTCCACACTTTCACTGCAGGAGGCACAGGTTTGATCCCTGGTCAGGGAAATAAGATCCCACAAGCCTTGAGGCACGGCCAAAAAATAAAAATACAATTTTTTAAAAAAGAAAGAAAAATATTACTTTGGTTATGGTGTAGGCACTGACCAGAGGGGTGGGGGTAACAGTGGATGTGGGAGGCCAGGTAGGAGGCAGCAAAGAACTGCCAGGCACCCAGAAGTGGTGGTGGTGTGGCTTGAGCAGACGGCATGCCTCACTATCCTTAAAGCAGCCCCATTTTACAGATGAGAAAGCTGAGGCTCAGTGAGGTGAGTGGCTCACCCAGGGCCTCAGTGGTGTGTCTGGCACATGGCAGGTGGCCGTAGCTGCTGTCATTACTACGAACACCAGCACTTTCCCTTGGCTGTCCAGGTGCTTTGGGGCCTGGCAGCGTTTCGTGCAAAGAGGGACCCGGTACCGGGACTACGTGGCCAACCGCCAGGCAGGGACCCTGAGGACGTGCTTGCAGCAGTGGGTGCAGATGAAGCAGCTCCGGGCCTCAGATGGTGCGAAGGTGGCCCAGCTGTCCCTTTGTTGGCAGAAGGCAGGTGAGTGAGCGGCTGCCCAAAGGGCTTCCCCTCCCCCCACTCAGCAAACAACGCCACTTCAGCTCCTTCTGTAGTTGCCCTGGTTAACTTACAGATTCACGGGATGGGAGGTGATGAGATTGGGAGCTTTCTCAAGGGTGCAGCCTGGCAGACTTGGGAGGGTCCCTGGAGCAGCAGGCCTTGATGGGCCCCATCCTGGCCGCTGTCATGAGCTCCTCTAGAGAAGAAACCTCTTCCGTCCTCCACCTCGAAGGGCTATGTAGCCCCTACTCCTGTGAAGCCCTGAATCTAAGGGGGATGCACAGCCCCTGAACCTGAGACCAAATAGGATCTTTGAGGTGTCCTGATGGGGGAGGGTTTGGAGGTAGTGGGAGGGGGCAGTGTCCATGAGGAGAGAGGTCCTAAGGGGCTGAGGCAGTGATCACCAATGGCTTTGAGCAGAGAGAGGTCACTGATTCATCTCTTGTCTACTTCTCAGGGAACATGGTTCTCTTCAGCTCAGTCCCTGGAGGGGCCACAGCCCATGGGCTGAGGTTCATGGCCGCAGCCCGGGTGCTGCCTCAGGAGCAAGGCCAGGGCTCCCTGCAAGAAGCCTGCCGGAAGCTGGCCCTCCAGCGGGTGCTGTTGCTCTGGAGGACACGGCTGTCCCAGCGCCAGCGGGCGGAGTAAGTGACCACAAGCTTGTGACCTGGGGTAGGGTCTTGGGGAACCTAGGGTGGGCGTGTGAGCAGTGCTCAGCACAGGATGGAGCATTCCATAAGGAGCAGGTGGCATCCTGCTCCTCCCTGTGGTCTCAGCCTGGGGCCTGGCACCCTGTGATGCCCAGCGGGTGTGAGGCTGTGGGAGGTGACCCAGGGACACTGAGACAGTGGCTGAGCAGAGAGCTGGTGGCGGGGGGTGGGGAGGGTGGGCAGGGCGCGCCAGGGGCACAGACATGGAATCCCACCAGGATGGCCGGAACCTGATGGGAGGTTGGTTTAATGCTCAACTCCCTCCTCAGAACCTGAACCCACCTCTCACCCATCTCCTAGTTAAGTGGGAAACCATGTCTGTCTCCTCACCAGTGCCTCCCGGTATTTCACAGGTGCCTGGACTGCCTGTATGCGCAAAGTAGATACTCTAAATGAATAAAAGTGAGCCACTTTTCCCTGACCCCAGTTGCCTTACTGGGGCTTCCCTTCAGTGGTTAAGGATCTGCCTGCCAATGCAGGAGATGCAGATTTGATCCCTGGGTTGGGAAGATCCCCTAAAGTAGAAAATGGCAACTCACTCCAGTATTCTTGCCTGGAGAATCCCATGGACAGAGGAACCTGGTGGGCTAGCGTCCACGGGGCTGAAAAGAGTCGGACATGACTGAACGACCAATACACAACACAATTGCCTTATTACACAGCTAGAGAAACAGGCTCAGAGGGGTCAAGCACTGTGCTCTAAATCACACTGTGAATCTTTAGCAAGAAAGTCCCTATAGTGAGACCTTCTTCATGATGCTTTTATACAAGACAGGATGCTGGGATTCAGGGCCCAGGCTGATGGTTGTGGGTGAGGGGGCTGGTGAAGGTCAGGAGGGATCAGCTTCACTAATGGGATGTCAGGAGGAATGAAAACTAGCAGCTGCAGGGTTAAGAATTCTGTCCTTAAAAACTGTACACCTGGCATTCATCAGCCCCACACCCACTTGGTCCACTTGGACCCTCAGTCTCTTTTAATGCTGGAACTCCAGGGAAACTCCATTCACAATGATCCTTCAGAATGTAGCCCTCCTTCTGCCAGGCTGTCCTCTGGCATTTGGGTACCAGGGCACAGTCCATATCTCTCTGCGACATGTCTGGGGTTCCCTGTAGCCTGAGACCAGTGCTAGGATCCCAGGTCTGCCACTGTTTGGCATTTGAGGAAATGACCTTTCCTCAAGCCTCTGTTTCCCTACCTTTGTAACCAAGTGGAGGCAGAAATACTGGTGTGGGGTCTTGAGTCTTGGGTCTGGGGGCCTGGGCCCGGCTCCACCCCCCATCAACTGCATGTACCCCCCCCCCCACCGGGAGTGTGGTGAGAATCAAGCAGGTGATCACAGCAGGTAGAGCTGTGCTCTTGGCCTCAGCTGCTCATGAAGGTCACCCTGGGACTTTGGGAAGCCCAGACAGCACCCAGACCAGTAAAGCAGAATCTTCAGGGGTGGGGCCCCAGTGGACCCCGGTATCTCTTAGAGTCCTGGGTGGTCCCAGTGTGCAGCCAGTCTGGTGGTGCCCAGCTCTGTGCCTTTCCAGCAGCCCCAGCCACAGGTGAGGTGCGACCCCAGCACTCCCCTGCCCCCTCCTGTAGCTCCTTCTTCGAGGGCGTGCAATGGCGGGCACTGAGGCACATCCTGAGGGGCTGGCGCCTGAGAGCACAGGATCCGGGCAGCGCCAGGATTGCCTCGGCCCCAGATCTGCCGCCAGGCCACAGCACACACCGGAGAAGCTCCCAGGACAAGGTGAGGGGCAGAGGGTGGGGAGGAGGACAGGGGAGGAGACGATGGCAAGCCAGAGCACCCAGGACCCCACAACTCCTTCCCCAGGCTTCCAGGGCCCCCGCCCTCCTGGAGATGCTCCAGTTGAGCTTTCTGTGGGCAGCGGGTCGGCGACAGCAGGGGCGATGCCTTCTGCTCTGGCGGGCGCGGGCCCAGCAGTCCCGGGACGCAGCGAGGTGGCACCAGAGCACGCTTCAGAGGCGGTAGGGACCCCTCCCAGGACAGGGGAGCCATGCTGCCCGCCCCCCACCCCTGCCCTGTGGATTTACTGTTTCCCAGCAATCCTTGCTTTTCCATCCGCATCTCCTTGGGGTCTGCATCCCAGAGGGCCCCCCTTCACTCCCCAGACTCAGGTACTGCCCTCCTACCCTGCCCTGCTGCGAGACATGAGGGGGAGGGTAGGGATCATGTGAGGGAGAGTATTCATTTCTCCCAGAAATTTCATGGCTGTGGTCATCTCAGCTTTGTCCCACACCGTCTGTGTGATCTCGGGCAAGTTGCTTAACCTCTCTGTGCCTCTATCTCCCCATTTGTATGGGGTTCATACTAGGGCTGTCACTGGTGGGACTCAGTGAGGTAGGGGCACACACATCCCCTAGCAAGCACAGTACCTGGCATTAGTAAGCACTTAGTTCACAGCGCTGTTCATCACAGCGGTTGGCATCGGGCATCTGGGGTCCCATTGTATCCTGACCACCTGTCAGCATGACCCTCAGGGTAGCGTTGAAACCCTCCAGCCCCTAGCAACCCCTCCTCCTCCAGGATGGAAACAGGAGAAAGGGTCACCCAAGCCCCTCCTTGCTGCTGAGGGGAGGGGAGGGCAGCGCCAGGCTGGCCCAGGGTGGCAGTGACCACCTGAGGGTGGACGCTCCCGTTCCCAGCATCCTCCTTGACTGGAGCCACTGGGCAACAGCCCAAGGGGCCCAGAGAGAGCTGGCTGCCCGCTGGGCCTGGGATCGGAGGGGCAGGGCTGCCCTGGGCCTGTGGCGGCAGCGGCTGGTACAGCAGCGGGAGGTGGAGCGGCGGGCCCGGGAACAGGGCCGGAGACTGCAACGACGTGCCCTGGGCCACTGGCACTTCTACTGGCAGAGTGAGTCGGGGACTGGGACGGGGCACCAGGGGTGAGGGAGGGGCCAAGGTCCGGCAGGGACGTCCAGGATTCAGGTCCTCTAGCACAGACTCCAGTGATGGACTGGGTGACAGATTGGGACCGAGGTGTGGGGGGGGTGTGGTGTGTGTGTGTGTGTGGATGCTGTATGCTTGGGTTCACAGTCCCCACTCTTCCATTCCCTGATTGTATGGACTTTAAACAAGCTACTTAACCTGAGTCTCAGCTTATTCATCCATAAAATGAGGACAGTGGTACCCACCTGCTAGGGTGGTGGTGAGGATTCTGTAAGACAATCCACATGAAGTGCTTGGCTCAGAACCCAGCTCCTTGTGGGTGTTACCATCATCCTCACCATCTCCATCACCATCTCCATCTGCATCCTCATCATCCTCACCTGGCCTTTAGGAGTCAGGGGGTCCTCAGAGCCCAGCACAGAAAGCAGGGGTCAGTGGGGCCATTTTAGAGGCTTCTCACTCCTCCAATGTCATATCAGTGGGCTGCCAGGTGGGGACTTGGATGTTCAGAAATTTATGTCCTGTCCACTGGGGACAGCAGCTTCCCTGACCCAATTGTTGCCCAGGGATATTGACCCAGTGTTGCCAGATCTTTGTTTTTACAGAAAAGCTGGAAATCTGTATTTTTGTGTGAATTCTCCTGATTCCAAAACATCATCAAGAAATTAAAAAAGAACTCTATGAGTTGGTTGGCTTAGTCACCAGTAGAACACCTGTAATGAGAGAATTTTAACCCAGTTAGCCGTTCCCGCTTGGGTAGAGGGTCGAGGTTGGCGGAGCAGGGGCCCACGGTTCTCCAGGGCCCAGGCTTGAGGCTGGAATGAGCACTCAGAGGGACCTCAGCATCTCTCTGGCCACAGGACAGGTGTTCCTGCAGGAGAAGTGCCAGCGGTGGGTGCAGGCCCGCCTGCAGGGCCTGCGGAGGGCCATGTTCTGGGGCTGGCAGCAGGCAGCAGCTCGCCGGAGACCCGTGGTGGCCAGTCCAGAGCAGCTTCTACTGCAGAGGTGGGTGGGCCTGGGGGTGGGAGTGAGAGGGTCATCCCCACCCCAGAAGCAGCAGGGAGAGTGCCTAGGGATGGGAGGCTGGGTGGCCTCTGCAGCTCGAGACACAGGCCAGGCTGGAGACCTGGCATCCAGGCAACAGGGGCATGAAGGGAGACCCCAGCCTGGAGTCAAAACCACCAAGCTTCCATTCTCCATGCTGTTCAGGAGGTGGGGGATAGTAAGCCCCTAACCCCTCCCAATGCCCTGACAAGCCCTGGGTCTCCACCTCCTGGCTGGGTCAGCCCTTTGGTTTCAAAGCTCACAGCTAAGATGGGGGAACCAATTCCTCAAACAGCCACTGGAACATGGGTTCCAACTCCACGTCTTGTTTAATGAATCACAGAACAGGAGAATTCCATAGTCAAAGAAAAGAGTGAAATCTGAAGTAGAGATGGTCTAGTGACACACATCTACAGATCATAGATGCATGTGGTTTTTAAAAAAAATTATCTTTGGCCACACCCCACAACCTGTGGGATCCTAGTTCCCCAACTAGGGATTGAACCCAGGGCCCTTGACAATGAAAGCATGGAGATCTAATCACTGGACCACCAGGGAACTACCTGGGTGCATGTTTAAAAGCAGAAGGGGACAGATCATGTTTTCTCCCAGGGTTGGTTCTATACAAACTCACAGGCGTTCTCAGTGCTCCCACAGGGGCAGTGAACCATTCACTGCAGAGTACCTGATGTTTTCTTGGCCTCTCTGACCACAGTCCCCTCACTGACCTCCTGCCCTAGAGTTGCCGTGTGAGGGCAGACAGGGTGTGGCTGTTCCCCTGATGTAGGGGACCTGGACCCACACCACCAGGCTCCCACACTGTCCCACGCAGCCTGCCCTCAGCAGCCAGGGTGCACGCATGCCGAGGCCCCTAAATGAAAGCCAGGGCTTTCACCTGTCACTTAATCAGTCCACACTTCTTTTCCTTAAAAAAAAAAAAAAAAAAAGATTTATTGATTTTGCTTGTTTTGGCCATGCTGCATAGCATCGCATGTGGGATCTTAGTTCCCTAGCCAGGGATTGAACCCAAGCCCCCTGCAGTGGGTGGAAGGCAGAGTCTTAACCACTGGACCTCCAGGGAAGTCTGGTCCAGATGTTTTTAAGGCACCGAGGCTGTGTATACAAAACTGTGTATAACCTGTGATGGTTTGTGGACGAGTTTCAGGTGTAGCTTTGAATACCTGGACTGGAGTGCTGCAGCCCATGGGGTTGCAGAGTTGGACACGACTGATCGATTGAACTGAACTTTGAATAAATGAGACTTCTGACTGGGAAGCCACCTAGGCCCCTCCTCTGCCCATTCTGCAGCCACTTCCAGGCCTGGTGTGGAGTCGTGAAAGCCTCCTGGGCTAAGCATCCAGCCTTCCAAGATGGTCTGAGCAGACGGATACCCAGTGCCACGTTTGCCAGTGAGGCCCCAGTGGCCACAGCCCAGCCTTGGGAGCTGCGTGCGGCCCGGGCCTCCTGCTGGAGAAGCCGAGAGCAGAGGTGCCAGGCAGACAGGCAGCTGAGGAGGACCTGGGCCCAGCAGGCCTTCGTTGCAAGGCGAGTGGCCCCAGGCCAGTGTCGCAAGGCCTGTCGGCAGGCAGGAGAGAGCTCCAGGGCCCAGGCCCTTTGCTGGATGCTGTGGGCACGTGAGTCCTGCCAGCACCAGGTCATTCGAGACCATGCTGTCCCAACTCTGAGCGCCAGGTGGGTGCCCTCGACCTGAGGGCAGTCCCGTACTGTGTGGGGCCAGCTTAGGCCTTGAACTTGTTTAGGGTCAGGGTACAGGGTATTTGGTGGCTAGTGGCGGGGCTCAGGGGGCTAGGGGTGATGGGATAGGACATCCTGGTCATTGCAGCTAGTCCTGGGGCCAAATGCCAGGTCTGTACTCTCCAGCCATGCCACTCCCTCCTTGGGCAAGTCTGACTTTGAAAGGTCAAAGGAAGATAACAGGCCTGCCTTGCAGGGTGGCCCCAGGGTTACCATGGGCATACTCTCAGTTCAGCTCAGGCCAGACGCACACCAGGTGCTGAAAATATACAGCAGTGCTTGTGGGGGGATGGGAACAAAGGCGCAGTGGGCAGGCCCGCTTTCTCTGTCCCCACGTGTAATATTCTGCTGCTCTCTGTGCCCATTTGAACCTGATTTCAACAGAAGAGGGATGAGGGAGGGGAGCACAGGCATGGGGCTTTGCCTGGACCCACCGGAGAGTCCCGGCCCTGATGACTTCGGTGTGGGTTCCTCCCTCCCCCCAGGGTCCAAGAGACCTGGACCCAATCAGCGACTCAGGGCCATGTCCAGCGAACTGCCGTCACCCACTTCCAGCAGGCTGGGACCAGGCGCTTCCTGCGAACCCACTGGGCCCAGTGGCGGACAGCACTGTTCAGAGTGTGGCTAGAACCACAGGCGGAGGTCCAGAAGGCCAGCAGAGCCCACCCGGCCAGGCCCAGGGCCAGCTTCCGGTGCTGGACTGGGCTGGCCACCAGAGGGCGCCTCCTGGTGCTGATGAACCCTCCAGCCCTGAAGAGCCAGGTGAGGCCAGGCCGGGTTGGGTGGGAGGTCCCAAATGACCCGAGGGCCAGTGGCCTCAGAATCAGCTTGATTCAGCCCAGGCGGCAAGGGTGGCTGGATGCTTCTCCAGGATCCCAGTGGCCTTGTGGACAGCACCCCTACTAGTTCTCGGGCAGCCTCTGGTCTGGCAGTCAGCCAACTGTGGGACCGTCAGCAAACACTTACTGAGCACCTGCTGAGTGCCAGGCCAGTGCAGTCTGCTACAAAGGCACACCCTGGCTGGCAACTGTTAAGGAGCAGACACCTCAACTCCCAAGTGAAGGTGCAGCCTAGGATCAAGATAGGTAATTGAGTTCAGTAGAAATGGTGACAAAGAGCTGGGTAGCCTAACAGGAGGGGAGAAGCCACAATGACTGCGTCACTCCAGGCACAAGGAATGCCACTGCACAGCAGTCTAGGGACACTTCATTGCAGGGCACACAGTATTCCTCTAGATGACTGGCAGCATCAAGAATCCTATTCTAGGATACCAGGAAGCATGGCATAGCCTCTAGGAAGGTTCTAAGAAAAAAGATTCAAGTCATTTATTTTAAATGGAATTGAAGGGGACTAGTTTAAGGCAATGGCACTCCACTCCAGTACTCTTGCCTGGAAAATCCCATGGATGGAGGAGCCTGGAAGGCTGCAGTCCATGGGGTTGCTAAGAGTCGGGCACGACAGAGCGACTTCACTTTCACTTTTCACTTTCATGCATTGGAGAAAGAAATGGCAACCCACTCCAGTGTTCTTGCCTGGAGAATCCCAGGGACGGGGGAGCCTAGTGGGCTGCCGTCTATGGGGTCGCACAAAGTCGGACATGACTGAAGCGACTTAGCAGCAGTAGCAGTAGCAGCAGCAGCAGCTTTGGTTACTTACAGAATCTGCATTTTCACCTATGCAGGGCTATGGCAACTGCAGACTTTGAGGTCTCTGGGTATTTTCTTTCTAGATCTGTGTTTCAAGACAACTTTGTTTTCAGAGTATGTTTATAAACACTTCCATTCCTGTCAGCAAAGGCAGGCAGGGATCCCATCTACTGATGGAGAAACTGAGGCTTGTAGAAACAAAATACAGTAAATGCCAGGAATGGCCAGTGGTACTAGGGCGAATTCCAGGCCCCCTTCTTTCTACCGCATGCACACACATGCCCAGGCAGCCCTCACTTAACAGGAACAGGCTTTATGCCATCTCTTGGTGGCACAGGCTCCCTTCAAGAGCCCCCGCCCCCACTTGTATAAAGCAGTCGCTGGGGTCTCCAGCCCTGGAGTCAGACCACTCTGGAGAGGTGGGGCCTCAAACAAGTAACTTTTAACTTTATGTCACTAAGTAGGGAGAGAAATGCCCACCTCACAGGCTGTGCCTGACACAGGCAGGCTCTGAGCAGCAGCTCTTATCGGTCCACTTGCCTTCCAGAGTCTCCAGCCACGTGGGAGGATGGGGGAAGAGGCAGTGGTGTGTACCAAGGGCCACATTACTCTTGGCCCTTTTCTGTCTCCTCTGGAAGCCTCACAGGAGAACCTGAGGCAATATGAACCGTCCCACTTGTTCGCACACAAACAGGAAGTCCCCTGATGGGCTGGGGCAGGACAGAAAAGGAATCCTGCCAGGTCACTGGGGTTCAGGCTTTTCTCTTTGTTCCTTCAGACTCGCAGCAGCAGGCCATGGACCATGGGGCCCAGCCCAACCCAGCACCGCAGCCCCAGTGGACAGATGCAGGGAGAAGCGTCCTGGGCTCAGAGTAAGGAGACCCTCCCTCTGGGGATAAACGAGGTCTGAAGTGCAGCGGTGAATCAGTTACCAGCCCTCACAGGCCTGGAAATCAGCATCGAGCTCTCTACGAACCTGTCTTTTCTATTTACTGTCTTCCCTACCCATCTCCTCTTCTGGAACATTTCCCAGTGTTGGGAAAACAATGACAACTTCTCCCGCACCACCCGGTTCCTTCTCTTTGGGCCACAGGAGACTTGGACAGCGGTGGTGGAAGCAGGGACACTGGCTCCATTCACTCAACACCATTTCTTGTTCACCCTTCTCTTACAGTTCAACCTCCAGAAGCATTGGGGCAGGTAAGTCTCCTCCCCTGAGTCATGTGTTAAACCTCTTCCAACTCCCCTTTCCAGGTGACAGCCAGCCTCCCCTCTGCCCCACCTCCCAGCTCCAGATGCAGGGGCCCAGGTGCGCCTGCTGGGCCCTGGGCCAGCACCCTGCAGGGTCAGGAGGGGACTGCAGCTCTGAAACCAGAGACCTCGAGGGCAAGACAAGGCATCTGGGGTAGGAGCAGAGGGTGTGCATAGAGAGGGAGAGGTGAGGATGGGGGCCGGGCCGAAGGGTTTGCCTGACCCATGGCCAGACCTGGGCCCCCACCCCTCCCCCGCCAGTGCTCATCCCACAGGATCCCAGGGGCACAGGCCCCAGGCCTGGGGCTCTGCCCTTTATCCTGACCATGAGGAAGCCGTAATGGCCGTCAGAACCCACCAAGGCCTCTCCCCTCAGGAGGAAATACCTGCAGTGCTGGCGACTTGAGGCCCGGCTGCGCCGGCTGCAGAGCTCCCAGCAGGCCAGGCTCCAGGCAGCCATGTGGCAGCGCTGGGTAGATGCTCAGGGGGCGGAGAGGCTGGCGCAGACACTGGTGAGTGGGGGGCCCCTTCCCAACCTCACGCTGATTGCCCATCCCGTCCCTTTCCCAGCCCTAACCCCTGGACACGCTGTCTCTCCAAGTTTGGTCTTTGAACCTACCAAGCCTGAAACCTTGGGAACAGGCCCAGGGACCTGCACTGTTAGCACATCTCTGACGACATCCCCTTGTCACACCCCCTTTCCCCCCGCGCCGGGGCTTTTAGCCTGGAGCAGAGGGAATGGCCCCCTCTTCCCTCAGGGCTGCAGGTGGGAAGAGGCAGCGGAGGGGCTGGGGGCTGCTGGGGATAGTGGTGGGCCCACTCAGGGCCTCCTAGCAACTGTCCCCACAGCTCAGGCAGTGGCACCTGAGATGGGTCTGGCGACTGTGGCGGTGGCGCGTCCTGCGGTTGCAGGTGGCTCAGCGGTTCCAGAGTCAGGAGGACGGCCGGGTCCTTTCCCAGGTACCGGCGGGGGCCCCATCTCCAGCAGGCCCTTCCCAACAGGGCCACACCTGAGCATTCCTGAGCTGTGCCCTCCCTGGCAGCTGTCCCCAGAGCCTCTCCGTTTTCAGGGAGGGGTCAATTCAGTTAGGAGAAAACAGCCTGGATTCCTTAATTCAGCTCTTGACCAAGGGCTCCGCCCCGTCCTACATCACTGGTTGAGGACAAGGCTTGGCCCAGGACACAGCTGTTGTTCACACCAGCCCGTGATGGCTGTGGGTTGCTGAGTGTCACCCCTTCCTGACATGCAGAGCCTAGCTTCCCTGGTCACAAATCACATGTATCCTGAGCCAGGGCTCTTGGCCTGGGGCAGAGGGAAGGGCCCTCTCTTTCCTCAGGGACAGAAGGATCTGGGCCCAATACTGACCACACAGACCTGGAAGGGAGCCGAAGAGCTCCTCCCTCCCTGATTCCAGGCCTTTAAGAAGTAGCACCAGTGTCTGGCAGCCAGGGGCCTGAGGACCAGAGCCAGCAGCAGCGTGAGGCCCTGGGGCAAGGCAGGCCTCAGGAGGCCTGGAAGCAGGCTGGAAGCTGCCAGAGCCCCAGCACTGGGTGGACCTGGGGCGGAGAAGGGGGCCCAGCTGCAGCTGTGACTTGTTCTCATGGAAAGAAAAACAGATCGGAGCTCCACCCATCTGCGGAGCGCAGGCTCAGGCCATGGAGAGCCCAGGCCAAGAGCTCTGAAAGACAATAAAACGCCCTCCTTAACCCCAGCCACTTCTCTGTCTCTCCTAAAGGGTGCCCGCCCCTGCCAGCCAGACCCTGTGATCCATTTCCTCTGCCATTAGGCTGCTCTGTGGACACTCACCCCCCTCTCCTGCCCCTGAGCTGGTGAAGACCCACAAGAGGGACTGGGACAGGGACCAGCCTGTGTGCTTGTGTCAAGTCACAGCCCCAGGGCAGCGGGGAGCAGTGCCAGGCAGACAGCTTCCTGGACAGGGTGCTCCAAGGGGAGGAAGCAGCTGGCAGGAGGAGGGGGTTCCGCCTGAAAAATAAGCCAGGAAGAAGTCAGTCGAGCTCGGCCAACCTCATCTTCACCCTTGATGGTAACAGGCAGGGTATCCTTTCACCCTTCAGGGCCAGGGGAGAAATGGGAAGGCCAAGGGTACAAGGGTTCAAACACCTTTAACCCTTAAGAGGCAGTTTCTCGAGTCACAGGGATACGTCTTTCAAACAGCAGCACTGTAGAAAGGGGAGAAACTCAGTTGAGCTCTCTGCTAAAAGGAGGCCAAAACTATTAGGTTTCAGTCCAAGGTCCATCCAGGGGCCACCGCCTGATGGGGCAGTTGGCAGGCAGGGCAGTGGCTGCCTCTTCATTCCCAAATGGGTGGCACCCGGCTGCCAATGCCTTGGAGGTGGAAGGGTGAGGCGCTATGACCTTGCCATGTCTACTCTGCAGTCCCATGGGGCCTGCTGCAATGTTCACTTTGCCTGTTCTCCTGGCACCCAGGAGCAAGGTCACTGGCAGTCAGTCCCAGGCTGGCCCCTAGGGGCTCTTTTAGCAACAGCCCTTCTCGGGGTGGACGGCGTTCTGCCCATGGGGTCTTTGTGGAAGCGGCTGCTCCCCACCAGAGTACAGACTCTCAGCTGAGCAGGAACACCAGGTTCCTGTGTGGGGCGGACTCAAGTCCAGCCAGAGCCTGGGAACCTCACACCAGTCTAGCTGCATCGTTGTATCAGAAGGTGGAGGCCAGGGCTGGGGAGAAACGAAGAAGAGGGGTCTCCCAGAGAGCCAGGATGGAGATGAGGAAGGCGGGACACAGTGGCCTCAAGCTAAGGTTGTCAGGGTGCAGGGTCACAGCGCCTCTGTCTCCCTCTTGTCTTGGGGGGGCCTGCTGAGAAGCTCAAAAGTGTCTTCCACCACCTGCCACAGGCAGTTGTCCAGCGGAAACTCGTTGTCCACCAGGTTGACCAGGAAGTAGTTGTCGTGGATGTACTGGATGATCATGCGGGAGGGGGACTCCTCCTCATACAGCTTGCCCCACTGCTCAATCCACAGCGCGAAGGCCTCATCCTGCGTGTGTGCACATGCCAAGTACATAGGCACACACACAGACACACGGAGTCACAGACACACGGAATCGCAGGCACACGTGCACAGAGAGGCACAGGTACGCACAGACACACACGGAGACGCGGCAAACATACAGGAAAGCACAGGTACACGTAATCGCACATGCAGAAACACACAGAGACACAGGCACACAGAGAGGACAGGTACGCACAGTCCCACAGACAGACAGACAGAGATACACAGACACAACAGCCAAGTTAACAGAGCTGCCCCTATGTCAGGGCTCCATGCTCAGCACCCCAAGGGCCTCTGCTGCTGCCCAACAGGACGTATTCCAAGAACTCAGCATAGCCCATTGCCAGTACCACCCCCCTCCCCGGGCGAGAGGTAAAACACCGTGAGTCAGAGTCAGGCTGCTGCCAGCCCTGGGGGTGCAGCCTCCAGCCACCTACCCAGGACCTGGCGACACGGCCCGCACAAGGCTCTGGAGGTGGGCAGGGCAAGCCTGCTCCTGGCCCCCTTACCTTCCAGAACATGAAGCTGACCGGGTCCACCACTGTGGGCTGGATGATCTCTCGGCCAGGGAAGATGCCCCAGGTGACCGCGTTGGGTTGCAGCTCGGGGGCGTTGGTGATATTTTCACCCTGGGGGAGGTGGGCAGGAGCAGACTTGGGGTGCAGACAGCTGCAGTCCTCTCACCTGGAGCGCGCACCCCTGTTCCCCTCTCCGCCCCCCGGCTCTGCAGCTCTGTGACCAGCCACAAGCCTGAAAGTCAGAAGTCATCCTGGCCTTTTCTGTCCTCCGCCCAATGCGCCAATCAGCTCCTCTTTCAGTGGTTCTGCTCACTTCCTCTCATGTCTCGCCTGGCCAGGCCTCTCTTTGCTACTTAGACCACCAGGCCTGGGGACTCTTGTTTGCCCAGCCCTGTTATCCACACAGCTGTCCACTGGGACCTGCCCCCAATCAAACACAGGGCCAAGGCTACCTCTTGCCTATAAGGGAAACCTCAAATGCCAAGCATGACAATTGAGACCCCTAAAGACCTGGGCCTGGCTAACACTTCAGCCTCCCTCTGACCCCATTCAGCAGTGAGGCCTTGGCACACCCTCAGGCCTTTCTCTGGATTGCCCTTTACTCCTCATCCTTAAAGATTCAGATAACACAGATCCCTCCCATCACCTCCTCTGACCTCTCAAGTTAGACATCCCTCCTGCATCTCCAGCTTCCTCTGCTGAAGTTCACTGTTACAAAGTGCAGCCGCTTGCACCCATTCATAATTATCCACTGATGGCCTCCTCGCTAGGCTGGGAGCTCTAGGAGAGTGAGGCCTGGCTCTGTCTGCTAATCTGCTTGGCATGATGCCTGGCCCAGTTGGGCACTCTGTGATTGCTGAATGGCAGAGTAAATGTGGGGCCCTTGGCCCTGGTGCTCTGGCCCTGCCGGGCGCCCTTTGACCCAGGGCTGGCCTACCTTCACATCCACGATGTGGTAATTCACCCGGAGTTCATACTTCTTCAGCACCTGCAGCAGCGCCTCCACCGTTTCTCGGGAAGTGAAGAACTCTAAGTAGGCCTGCAGGAGGGAGAAGGCACTGTCACGTAACCTGCAGGCCTCGCTGGACACCTTCCATGGGTGCTGCTGAGCGAGCTCTGTGTTCTGAAACACTGGACGCTTGTCCTGCTGACCGTGCCGGGGAGAAACCCATGAGGACACGTGTGGAAGGACACTTAAGGTGTCGGGATAAACAGTGGCCACTGGCTGGAGTTAGCAAATACATGAATGACAGGGAGGGGAGCAGGTATGTGCAGTTTCCTGGTCTTGACGGGTCTGAGGGCCATCTGGCACCCTTCCATCCAGTGGAGAAAGTGTCCACGGAGAAACCATTTCAGAAGCTGTACAGGGGGCCCAGTTTGGCAAGAGAGGCCTGACACACCCTATCCCATTTGCTGGGTGGAGGGCTTCTCCAGCACTACCTGGCCATCAGGAATTAAGCTGGGTTTATTTATTTAAATTTTGGCCACACCATACGGCATGTGGGATCTTAGGTCCCTGACTGAGGGATCTAACCCATCCACCTGCATTGGAAGTAGTCTTAATCACTGGACGCCAGGGAACTCCGAAGCTGCGTTTATCTAAACTCACTTGCTATAATACTCATAAAACTGCAAGGTGGGGGCTGTTAGCTCCATTTTACAGATGAGGAAACTTAGGTTCAGGGAAGCTAAGGAACTTGTCTGTAGTGACTGTACACAGCAGAGCTGGTATTCAAACTCAAGTCTGTCTAACCCCTGAGCCTTCAGGCTTTAGTTTAGAATATAATTTTGACTCTAGCAGCCCCTGGAGAAAGGGATCCACAAGGAACAGTAACAACAGCTCCCACTTAGGGGACGTTTCCCACGTGCTGAGCACTTTATGTGCTTTGTTGTGTTTCATTCCCAGAACACCTGGCATATCCTCGTTTTACAGAAGGGAAAGCGAGGCTCAGAGCGGCCAAGTGACCATTCTACCCAGGTCTGTCCGACTCCGAGCCTGAGCTCCCTTCCACTTTGATTTACTGCTGCTCAGAATAAAAAGTCCCCGAGAGGAAGGCCGCTCTGTCCTCAGCCCTGGAGAACCCCTGCATGCAGGTCAAGGGGTAGGTAGCCCTGTGGGTCCCTGCCACACCTTCTGGAAGACATAGCCCCCACTGGGGCCCCAGCCCACAATGGGGTCAGAGGACGGCTTCCCGTTGATGTTGGGCTGGGAGTTGATGGTGAGGATGCCCCGCTGGTTCACTCTCAGCAGCTCCTCCTTCATCAGACTGGTTTCAGCCGCCAGGGGCTCATCATTCCAGGGCAGGCAAGTCACCTGAGGAGGATGAGCCCGGCTGTGGCAACAACCTGACCTGGCACCCTGGGTCCTTCCCTGTTACAGTCCCCATCAGAGACCCAGCCTGTCTCTCCCTCTGTAAGCCCCTTCCAGGCACCCCACATGGGGACCCCCAGACTCACCTCCTCCCTTGGCTGAGGTGCCACATCCAGACACAGTGACAAGACTCAGGGTAGGGCATCTGGCCCACAGGACGAGGGGCAGTACCTGGGGATCCCACCGCAGCCGCACTCACTTTGTAGCCATTCTGGTTGGGCTCTCCCGAGAGATAGTGGGTAAAGACTTGGAAGACGCTTTCCTCACTAGTCAGCTCCTCCCCCCACATCTTCAGCAGCTCTTCCTTCGGGGACTTGCTCTTTAGGTAGAAGAGGTAGTAGTCCTTCAGCTCCCCAAAGGCCGGAGAGGAGGAATTGCCCCTGGCGGAGGAGGTGCCCTAGGTCAAGTCACAGACAATGGCTCCAGGCAGACAATGGCCTCCACCTGCCCCGGGGGCGGTGCATTCCTGTGAATTGTCCGAAGGGCTCCTCCACACTCAGACTCCCTCCTCCTCCGGATAAACAGAACCCCACTCACCAGCGGCCGTTGGGGAACTCATCCCACTCCTGCGTGCGGTAAATGTAACTCTTTGGTCTTGAGGCCCAGAAGATGGGCCGGACATCCTCCACCCGGCGCTTGGGGTGGGCACTGAGGGCCCAGGGCAGGGGACGCCTGGGTGAGAATGGAGACAGAAAGGGTCAAGGACTGGACAGAGGGAGGGAGCGAGGCAGCACCGAGCCCAGGTTCTTCCATCGAATTCAAACATCAAGCTGGACAGGCAGTTCTGGCTGAGACTGGAGCTCTAAGACACTAGGCACTGCACAACCCTCTGTGCCCCATGGCGGCTGGCACAGCTAGGGTATGCACATTCTGGGACTTCTGACTTCCTGACCCACCCGACTCTCCTCTGTGGCTCCTGGGCCTGAATTCGGGGCCTCTGGCCTCACCTGGGGTCCTCGATCCAAAGCCCCAGGCGCTTCAGCACCTCAATGGTGGCCACCTCGCGGTTGAGGGTGTAGAAGTGGAGGCCTGGCACCAAGCCGCTGGCCAGCAGCTCCTGGCACAGGCTCACGGCCTGCTCTATGCCGTAGTTGCGGATGGCAGCATCATTGTCTTTGATGGGCTCGATTACATCCTTGATCTGCTGTGGCACCTCCAGTTTGGATAGCTTCACCAGCTGCCGGAGGGAGTGGTAGCCCTGCCCAAGACATGGGGGGCTGCAGGGGCCATCTCCCAGCCCGTCTCTCACCCCCCATACTCATCCCCACACTGGGTCTCCTGGCCCCTGTAATGCGACACAGGGTGACCCAGGACAGTCAGGCCATACAGTACAAGCACCCTTGCCTACTGCAGCTTTTTCTACTCTGCAGATTACAGTAGCTGCCCCCAACATCCCTTGGGCTTCCCTGGTGGCTTAAGCGGTAAAGAATCTGCCTGTAACGAGGGAGATCCAGATTCGATCCCAGGGTTGGGAAGATCCCCTCGAGAAAGGAATGGCAACCCACTCCAGTATTCTTGCCTGGAGAATGCCATGGACAGAGGTGCTGGACGGGCTAAAGTTTATGGGGTCACAAAGAGTCAGACATGACTAACACTTTCATACTTCATAGCATCTCAGCCACAGGCCTGAGGCAGCCCTTTGGCCCCTAGATGGATCTATTGATAGCACGGTGGTCATTTAAGCCAGTGGTTCCCAAGCCTCACCAATCACCAGAATCGCCCACCACATTTAAGAAGTAATGGACAGATTCCCAAGCCCCACCTCAGATCTACTGAACCAGAACTTCAAGGCCTGAGGTCTGGAAATCTATCCTTTGAAAAAGCTCATTAAATGATACTGGTGACAGTGAAGTTTGGAAACCATCAACCAAAATTTATAATGAGAGTAATAACCCCTTCCAACGACACTTATCAGCAAGCCTCTCCAACAGGTACTATTGCTATTTGAGAAGACATCAGGGGTCTGAAGTGGCTGGAAAGATAGCATTTTGCAAAGACTGAGCATCCGTTTAATGAAAATCTAATGAGCATCAGAAAGAACTTGAGCCTGAACTTCACCCCAGAGCCCTGGCTAAGGGGGAAGTGCTAGGATGAGCAGGGACAGTGGTGGGAGTCCATTAGCCCTCCTGGGGCCCTCACCTGAATAGGGAAGATGCCGGGGAGGATGGGGCAGGTAATGCCTATCTCGGAGCAAGCCTTCACAAAGCGGAAGAACGTGTCAGCTTCAAAGAATAGCTGGGTGATGATGAAGTCGGCTCCCGCAGCCACCTTCTCCTTCAGGTGCTTCAGATCAGCCTCAAAGCTCTCTCCTTCAGGGTGGCCTTTGGGGTAACCTGTCAACAGGGATACCGTAGAAAGAGGCTGGCTCCACCCACTCAAGGTGAGTGATGAAGAAACCAGAGAGCCGGCAGTGGACAGCTCCGGCCCCATACCTTCTAGCCTCTCAGCACGGACGGGGTGAAGTGGTGACGCTGCACTGCTCAGATGGGCCCCTCGCCCCGAAGGTGACCCTCGGTGAGAGCTGGCTTAGAGTCAGCACCACTCCCAAGAGTGGGGGTGGACTGCCCTCAAATTCCCACACTGTCCTGCTTCATGGTCCACGCAAACAGTCAGGCCAAGCTGACCTGGATTTGGTGGCCACAGAAAAGAGAAAATGCTACATTCACACTGGCTGGGCAGCTTGGGAGGAAGGGCTTGACTCTAGGTACCGGATGAAAACGGTGCTTTTAATTTCACATCAAAATCACTCAGTGGTTCCACACAGTACAGTCAGAACCATGTTATACAAGGCAGAATTGAAGAGAGTGGAGGTTCTGCTTGAAGAAAAGAATGGAGAGAACATGGTAATTATTCCTAAATGTCCACAGGTCTGTCACCGGGAAAACAGAGTTCCTTATTCGCTATATCTTGTGCTGCTCCTGATGGCAGAACTAGAATCAGTTTCAGAGAGCTGACTGACAGTGGAAAGAGCAGCCCCACGAAAGAACAAACTCCCAGAGTGTGAAAACGCGGGGTTGGGGGGGGGGTGTTGCGGCGGGGGGGGGGGGGAGGGGGCACAGATGTCCACATGCTGCGATGGCAGGGATGTCTGGGAGGCGGAGCCAGACCTCCCCAAGGCACATCTAGATCCAGGAACAGTATACCTCACCCCACCCCATTTCCCCAGAGGACTAAACTCACTAGTGCCTTTGCCTGCACTGAAAGACGGGAGGACCTAATGAACTACAAGCAGAGCACTGGTTTCTTCAGCCTGAGGCCAGGGCAGGACCCTAAGGAAGTGACAGACCTGAACCCATGCTGTTGGACAGCCAGGCTGCTTTGCTGTGACAAGGCAGTTTCATTCTTAAGAAAGCCCGAGTCATCAAAAATGGATAGAAGAACTACTGTTTCAGGGATAAGGGGGTGGGAGGATTAAACACCAGACTGCTACACTTTCAATAACAAGGCTATTTTTCCAGCAGGAATTTCAGAAACAGAAGTTTTAACAGCCGAAACTCTAGAAAACCTCAACAGCACCCAAGAGATCCAGCCGTTGCTGACGTTTGGGTTTTGCTACGTTCTTATTCTATGGTGGCCAGCTATGTGCTTCCTAATCTACCCGTCCACTTTCTCATCCACTTCACCACGAGCAAGGCACCAAACTGCTCGGCAACTGTACGCTCACAGCTCTGCTGGTTTCTACTTGTGACCATCCAATGCCCACCACACGTGGGCACATTCCCCAATCAACCGTCTCATGGCCCCGTGAGCAAGGACACTTGAATTCCCAATTCCTCATCAGGGCCTCCCACACTCATCCACCTCAACACCCTATTCCTAACACTGAGTGGACCTGTACACTGGGGGCCTTGGGGACACAGCCCAAAGCCCTCACAAGAAGTAATTTCCTTGAAGTCACATGGCTTACTTTTTAAAGTTCGGATCACTCCGATGTTCCACTCCATAACATAACTGGATTCGTTTTAATGAGAGTGATATAATTTTCTCCAAAATATTTGAAAAAATCATCATGCCGAGATGATGCATCAAATGAATCCCTGGACTTCCAGTGTGTCTGGCACACACTGCCTCATCATACCTAAGTCCCTATTCAAGAGGCTTAAGGCCCAGACCCCAAGAGTGAGGGCAAGAGGGAAGGCCATGCCCTTTCTAGCAGGTGAACCTCACCTCCTGGCTGTAGCTAAAGAAACTAGAGTTGAAACTAGAGTTCACTCTCCTGAGATCTGGATTTATCACTGAGGCCTGAAGGTCCGTCTTGGCTACACCCAGGAGCAAGCAGTGGGTCACATGTGTACCATACATATCAGAGACAGGGCAAGTGTACATATCAGATCTACTGGGTGAAGCATGGAGCAGTGGAAGGCCGAGATGGGGCTCTGTGGCCCCAGAGAGGATGAGGGAGGGCTGTGGATTCCAGGGCTTAGTGAGGTATGATGCCATTTCCTGACCTTATTCTGAGATTCCCTGCCCTCGCAATCTTAATAAATATCTCTCTTTTGTTTGAGGAGGAATAGAGCTGGGGAACAGGCTAACAGCAAGAAAAGGCAGAGGAACAAAACTTTACAATATGAAGGGATACGGGGTGGGGGGAAATCATTGGTTCTGATTCGTGTTCACCTTGAGTAAATAAAACCTCATTTTGAAACTGTTCACACCTCCCTAATACAGTTAAAAATAACGTGGCCCTTTTCCCTTTCACATGAAAACACAACATCCTTTTTTCATCAGGTCAAGAACACATACATATCTTCCTTGGAAGTCTGGGTGGTTAGATTTTGGCCACCAGGAGTTGAAGAAGAAGGGGAGAGAAAGGGGCTCCCAACGGTGGGTACAGGTGTAAGGACAGAAGAGCCCTGGCCATATGACACTGGTTTATGCCACATGAACAGAGAATCAAGTTCAGTTTTGGTACTTTTCATTCCACTGTATTCAGTTGTATAGTACTTCCAAATTCAAAATGAAAAGAAAAGTTGCTCTGTATCAAAACATCTGAGCGATATTACATTTTTAAAAATGGATGGAGGACTTCCCTGGTGGTCCAGTGGTTAAGAATCTGCCTGCCAATGCAGGGGACACAGGTTCAATCCCTGGTCTGGGAAGATCCCACATGCTGTGGGGCAACTAAGCCCGAGCACCACAGCTACTGAGCCCACGTGCGCTAGAGCCCATGCTCCACCACGAGAGAAGCCACTGCAGTGAGAAGCCCGAGCACCACAACTAGAGAGTAGGCACCACTCACCGCAACTAGAGAAAGCCCTCGTGTGGCAATGAAGGCCCAGCACAGCCAAAAATAAATATTTAAAAAAAATAAAACTGGAAAAAAAAAAAATTAGGGGATGGTGACACTCCCAGGAGTGTGGTATATGAGAGAAGGAGGAAAACGCAGAAGACGTGGTCTGTCCAAGTCACCTCTGCACCTCCATCACTCCATTCCATCACAGCACAGGCCTCCCCCCACGGGGCGGGCAGGCCCCCGTGGTGCAGTGAACCTTCGGGGTCCTCACCTGTGCCTCTCCTTCCTTCCTCTCTCAGGCCCCACCCACTGGGATGCCCCAGCCCCTCACCTGCCACACAGACGTCAAAGTAGTCACCAAACTCGTTTCGGATGTGCTTCACCAAGTCCGTAGCATAGTTGAAGCCTCCTTCCTCCTCTTCCCATTGGTCACCTATGGGGTCTGCAGGGTTGGAGGTCACAGTGCTGGGTCTCACCCCACCTCCAGGAACCTCTCTGTTCCTTCTTCCCACGCCCACACCCAGGGCCAACAAAATCTCGAAGGCAGAGCCTTCCTATTGCTGAAGTTGGTGTCTGCGCTTTCCACTGTAGCACTTGGGAACAGTAGGAAGGACGACAGCAGCCAAGCCAGCAAACAGTCGCCAGGCACAGATTCGGGCAGCGGCTGGCAGAGAACAGCTGCCGCTCTGCATTCAGCCTGGAGCATCTGAGATTCCCCCCACCTGCTCACACCTAGGTGTGTCCAGGCACCTCACCCAAGCCCACTGCTCACTCTCCCACTCCCTGGGAACCCTTGCCTCCTGGGACAAGCTTCCACTCATCTCAGGTGAGACGTGGTCTTTGGGGATAGGGAGCATGAGGCCACAAGGGCCCACCCAGCAGACTGCCGCTTCCCACACTTGTGTGCCCCAATGACAGCCGGGGCCAGAGGCATAATCAGCTACTCTCACTACTGGGACACAGGTCAGAGTGGAACTCTGTGGCTGGGTCAAAAGCTGGGAGCAGGAAGGGATCGATTCAGTGGTGTACATCACAACAGTGGGTTATTAGGCACCGACTGCGGTCCTGACTGAATTCCTACTGGGAGGTCAAAAGGTCAAAAAGTGGCTCCATCTATGTGTCGCCTGTGGTCCTCTTGACCCACACCTACTAATGCTACTGGCAGGGATGGGACCCGGAGAAAAGAAAAGGACCATTGCAGGGATAGAAGAGGTCCTCCAGAAAGCAAGACCCCAGAGAGCAGGCCACTGGCTGCACACCTCCCCTCAGCGCCAGGATGTTCTTCAGGCCCAGCTGCTTGGCTTTGTGCAGGTGGCCCGTGATCTCTTCACGGCTCTGATGGCAGCAGGTCATGTGCAGGATTGTCTCGAGGCCGCAGTAGTTCACGGCTGTGCTGGCAATCACCATGGACGAGGTCTCCTTGTCGGAGCCAGGATCCCCAGCTGGGTGCCAGGTCACGTCTACAAAGAGGGGGCCACCCGCTCCCATCCGGTCAAACCTGTAGGGAATTTCTTTCTGAGGAGGGGCTCCTGGGGGTGCACCACCCATCACCACCTTCCCATGGGGTCTTGGACTTAGAGAAGCCTCACCTGCAGGTTGGCATCAGACTGACCTGCATTCACATCCTGGCTCTGCTACTCACCAACTGTGCGATCTTGGGAGAATTACTTAAACTCTCTGCGCCTCAGTTTTCTCATTTCTACAATGTGGCAGGGCACAGTGCCTGCTTCTTAATAACATTCTGAGAATATCACGACAGATGGCTCCACAACTCAAGAACAGTGCCAGGTACGCAGTGAACAAGCAATCAATGTGCTGCTACTATGATTACTCTTATTGCGAAGATAACAACAATAAAGCCATTTTCTTTGAGAGCAGCACTTTGGACTTTTCAAAGTGCGTGCATATTTACCATCTTGGGTGAATTAAAACATTTTGATGGATAAGGGTTCAGGGCACTCCTCAGAGTGGCAAGTAAGGCCTTATTCTAGGGAAAAAGAGGGTCAGCAGACACAAGTTTCTTCCATGCTACCTGCCTCCACCACCCCCCAGCCCCCCACCACTGCCCAGTCCTGGCAGCAGCCAAGAGTCCTGTAGAGCACGGCCACATCACCAGGACTAGTATCAAGAGCCACGTGGATATGCTGTGTTATAAGCTGTGAAAAAGTGAAAGTATTAGTCGCTCAGTTGTGTCCAACTCTTTGTGACCCCATGAACTGTAGCCCGCCAGTCTCCTCTGTCCATGGAATTCTCTAGGCAAGAATACTTGAGTGGGTAGCCATTCCTTTCTCCAAGGGATCTTCCTGAGCCCAGGATCGAACCCGGATCTCCTGCATTGCAGGCAGATTCTCTACCATCTGAACCACCAAGGAAGCCCATTATAAGCTGTGGTGCATTTGCACATTTTTGTGCCTTCAAGTTTCACAACCATGGGAATGACACATAAGAGCAAGCAATACAAAGCATAAACTTTAAAAAAAGAACTGCTATTCATAAAGCGCTAATGCAATCCAATTGGCATTTCTTGATTTCAAGGGCATAATCCAAATGCCAAGCTTGCTAAAAATGTTCTCCAAGCCACTGTTTTTTAACTTTCTAAACTCTACTCATGATCTAGCCACAAACTCCATCAAAGAATGCTGTCTGGGAGAATGAACATTTTTAATTCATGGAAGACTGTGAATAAAAATTCCACGTGCCTGGAGAGACTTTTACAGATCAGAAAGTGGCAAGTTGCCTGTCAAAGCATCTCTCTGGGCTTGTCTTCTTTCCACCCCTTGGAGCTACCATTTTTCTGCTGGGTCGAAGTGCAGCCCAGCCGCAGGGCACAGTTCACCTATTCACCTTGCCTCCATTCCCAGTCTGTACTCCTTATCTTACACCAACTCACCTGGAGATAAGATTGACAGCACCCTGGGCAGTTCGGGGAGGGAAGAACTCTAGGGAGAACCACTTGTCACCAGAGTCCATCCTCCGCTTCATTTTCTCCCGGAGTCTCTCGCATCGCTCGGGGTCCAACCCCGGCGTGGAGCACCTTGAACTGTCCTTGGAGCTCTCGCTGCCGCTGCTGCTGCCCTCCCAGCGGGGGCCGGGGCTGCCGTTCCCTCTGGGTTCGTTCACCATGGCCGCGTTCCTGCTGCACGGGGCGAGGGCAGGGGGCGTGAGACGGCGGGGCAAGTGGCCGAGCCCCAGCGTGGAAGGGTCAGGTGAGAGATGCTGCGTTTTCACGCAGGAAGAAGGCTGGTGAGGGTCTGGGTGACAAGGCCCCCACCCAGAGACTCCACAGTAAGGACTGTCTGCGCTGCCTCGCTCCAAGCTTGGCCCTCCGCTGCTGCCTGACTCCAGGGACGTCAGCCCCAACCCGGCACATGCTCCTCAGCCCCTGGGTCCTCTGTGACCACTACCTGATGGAGGGTGGCACTGAGAGCCTTCCGCTGCCAGCCTCCGAGGCTCGCATTCCCAGGGAGGGGCAGCAGTGCCCCACTGGGAAGACCTTGGGTTTTGGACGGTCCATCTCCACCAGGGTAAACTCAGACCCCGGACCTCTGAGTTCCTGAGAAACGAGGAACCTTCCCCAGCGGGTGTGCCTGACTGGGCGGAGCCGTGACAAAGGAAGAGCTTAAAGCTGTGGCTGGGGCCAGCGCAAGGGGGCGGGCACAGGATTCCAGGCGAGAGGGAGGGCTGAGGCACTAAGCCGTTGAAGATGGATAGGAGGAGGGGGACATGGGGCTGCAGACCGCAGCGTTTGGGTGGAGATGAGGTCAACAGATGTTTGGGGCAACTGCAGCACTTGCCAAGAAGGAACAGTTCAGCCCTCGAAACATCTCCCGGGACTGGGAACAGTTTGTGTGCACGCAGGACGGAAGGGCTTAGGGCTTGACGAAGCTGCCAGCTTTCTCCCAAGCTTGTGCTTCTCTGACAAGTCCATGTCATGGGTTGCTAAGTCACTTCAGTCGTGTCCGACACTGTGCGACCCCATAGACGGCAGCCCACCAGGCTCCCCCATCCCTGGGATCCTCCAGGCAAGAACACTGGAGTGGGTTGCTATTTCCTTCTCCAATGCATGAAAGTGAAAAGTGAAAGTGAAGTCGCTCAGTTGTGTCCGACTCTTAGCGACCCCATGGACTGCAGCCTACCAGGCTCCTCTGTCCATGGGATTTGCCAGGCAAGAGTACTGGAGTGGGTTGCCATGGATTGGCTGGGTTCCAAAAGTAGCCAGATCCAAGCTCTGTAAGGGCATGGATTTATGTCCAACTTGGAACAAAGACTGTCCAGTCTGTGCATGCCTTCCAAGCTGTTGTCCTTACACACATCAGTGAAGTCAGTTCAGGAAACTGCACGGCCACCACAGCTGACGCCCTGAACACGGCAACCACAGGCAGGCCAGGCTGACAGAGGGCACAGGGCCACCGGGCAGTTTGGTGCGGAACATGGGACACACTACTCATACACCGCAAAAGTATCCAGGGTATGGCAACGCGGAACATTAGAGGAACAACCAGACCAAGATCATGTGTTTCAGGGAATGCCTACTGCCAAGCCCATGTTCTTAACTAGTTTGGGGTCCTAGACTCATGAGAAACTGATGAGATCCAATACTCCTCTACCCTAAAACATACACAAGTGTCCTTGGTACATCCAGGGTCAAGGAGTTGACTCCAGACTATGCTTTCCATCCTGAGGGATGCCCATTTTGATTCTGACCTAAAGCTCTAGTTTCTCTGAAAGGGATGAACACAAACAGTAAGAAAGGGGAGTGTGTGAAGATCAGCCGAGTCTGGCCTCTGCTCAGAAAGCAAGCCAGTGCATCGTTGATTATCTGCTGGACCAAAACAGGAGCGGGGGAAGAGGTTGAACCGCCTACAAACTAACTGCTCCTTCGTTTGTTCATGAAGACTTCCTAGCTCTGACCAGGCACTAAACTCGTTTCAGCATTTTTTCACTTAATCCATTTTAAGCTAGGACCCCAAAGGACCCTTTTGCAGCTGTGGATTCACATGTTTATCTACCGTCTTCCCAGTTCCCTGAGACCAGAGCCAAGTATTCTGCCTATGGTATCCCAATACCTGGCATCCGGTAATAACAACTGGCACTCACTGGGCACCAACAGGCCAGGCACTGTTACACTGTTCTCAAAACAACCCTCCACCAATGGATGTGCGTGCTCAGTCACTCAGTGTGTACAACTCTTTTTGACTCCATGTAGCCTGCCAGACTCCCCTGTCCATGGGATTTCCCAGGTAAGAATACTGGATTGGGTTGTCCTTTCCTTCCCTAGGGGATCTTCCGGACCCAGGGATCGCACCGGTGTCTCCTGCCTCTCCTGCACTGGCAGGCGGATCCTTTACCACTCAGCCACCTGGGAAGCCCCTCTGCCATTTGATGAGCACTTACTTAATTGGTGCCAGGCACCCGGAACAGTGGAGAAATACTGGAGTCCACCACTCTTAGAGGGGCCCGGGTGGGCACTTGTGTGCAGCCCGATGCAGTGGACAGCAGTGCCAGCGGCCCTCGGCTCTTCTCAAGGTGTTCAGCCACTCTGGCACGCTGCGAACAGAATCACCGCGTCACTGGGTCACGGGTGGGGGCGGAAACCAAGGCCCAAGTCCGGTCCCAGGGCACTGGGTCACCACCCCACCTCAGGGCCGCCTCAGCCCTTAAGTCCCTCCGTCCAGGTTGGGGGCCGAAACTGATTATCTGCTCCAGGGTTGGGGGGTCGCAGGGCACTCAGTGGGGGCTACATTAGTCTCGCCGAGGGCGCGCGCGCAGAGGGGGCTGGCCAGCCTCCACCGCTCCCCGCGCCCCCCGCAAGAGCCCGCCCCCCGGTGGGTGGCCCCCAAGGCCCGGGTCTCCCCTGAGGGCGACGGATGCCTCGCCGTCACTCACCCTCTGGTCACTGATGACTCAGAGCTCGCGGCCTCCGCAGCCGTGTGGCGGCTAACGAGGCTCCGGCGGAGGGGGCGGGGCTCGGGAGGAGGCGAGGCGCGGGTGTCAAGTTGCTAAGGGAGGCGGGAGCAGAGGACGGAAACCGCCCTCGCGAACGCCCGGAAGCCCCGCCCCCAACATGGCCGCGCCCAGAAGTCTCGTTGGAAGCCGGCCCTCCGCCGTCATGTGACGCGAGCCCTCGTCCCACCCGTCTGCAGCCACTCCCCGTCTCCATCCTCAAGCTCGAGAGGGCCACGTGACACTCCCGGGACCAGTCACGTGAGGCGCGGATCCTGGGTGGGAGGGGGGTTGGCAGAGGGGTCCAGAGTGGCAGTAAAGGAGGAAGATGGCGGGATGCAGGGGGTCCCTGTGCTGCTGCTGCAGGTGGTGCTGCTGCTGCGGTGACCGTGAGACCCGCACCCCGGAGGAGCTGGTAAGGAGCGGGTGGAGTCGGGCTGGGGAGGGGGCGGTTGCTAAGGGACTGCGAGAGGCGTTGCCGGGGGTGGGGCCGGTCGAGCTAGGCCCGCAGGTGGCCTCGGGTGGGGCCTGGGCTCCGCACGCCGGGCTCTCGAAGCATCTGCCCGGCTTCACGTGCCCAAGTCTGGGGTCTTTTCTCATAAGCCCTCCCTGGATTCTGAGGGAAGATCTAGGCCAGCTCCAGTCAATCTCATCCATATTAATTTTTTAGTTTCCACCTAAAAGGAGTTTTGAATGAAACGAGCATTTTCAGAATGAGACCCTTCACTAGACTTTGCATATCATGCCGCTGTTTTAGTTTTTCCAGCGCTCTGTCACTGTATCCTTCACCCTTTCTGGGTCACTGATAATCCAGCTTCCCTCTGCAAAGCACCCTGGGAAAACTTGAGTTGTATCCTCAGAGTTGACAAGTCTCTCCTGAAGTAAGACTCCACTTGTTGTCAGAAGGAACCTGAATTCTTTCTTTTAAGCTGGCAGTTGACATCTTTGAAGTGTCCTGAAGATGAGTGGTGATTTGAAGAATGTATGGTACGAGTGAAGAGCTCAGCTGATGACTGTATACCCTCACCACATCACCCCCATCCCAAAATGTGTTTGTTTGTTTGTTTTAGGTGTTCCCATTTGATGATAATGGCTACAGAGGATTTAGAAATTAGTAGCTGGTTTCAGTAAATACTTCTGCCTCTTTCTACTTTTAAAAACATTGAAAGGGTCTCCCTTCTCTGTATTTGTTTTTCTAGACCATCCTTGGAGAAACACAGGAGGAGGAGGATGAGATCCTTCCAAGGAAAGACTATGAGGTAAGATTCTTAGATGCTGTCTTGGGTAACAGAAGAAGTGAATGACCAGCTCACTTCAGACTGAAGCATTAGGATTCCAACCAGAGATGCTCTGTGACCTTCTCTCCCAGGGAGTGAGTAGGTAAGAGATAACTTCTTTGTCAGAAGGGGCTGTTTAAGAAGCCCTTTTCTCACCTTAGTCTCAAAGCAGGGTCTGAGTGTGTCTCCAGGCTTTCATCAATCTATTGCACCTTAACCTGGTTAGAGCATGTGTTTGCCATTAGACTGTTTGCTTTTGTAAATTGTAGAGACCCAGAGTCAAAGCCACTGACAGCATTTGCTTGTAAACAGGTGTGAGCCAGGAAGCCTTGCTTTTCTTCTAAGAGAACTAAGTTTTCAGATGATTGTTTCCTGCCCAAGCAGCTTCTCTTGGAATTGTCAGTTCTTGGTTATAGTTCCTGACTTCATGCACGGGATAGAGAGAGAGAGAGAGAGAGAGAGAGTGTGTGTGTGTGTGTGTGTTGTGTGGTGGGGAGCAGCAGGGCCAGTGCTGCTGCTGCTGCTAAGTCACTGCAGTCCTGTCCGACTCTGTGCGACCCCATAGAATCCCGTCCCTGGGATTCTCCAGGCAAGAACACTGGAGTGGGTTGGCATTTCCATCTCCAGTGCCTGAAAGTGAAAAGTGAAAATGAAGTCGCTCAGTCATGTCTGACTCTTAGCGACCCCATGGACTGCAGTCTTCCAGGCTCCTCTGTTCTTGGGATTTTCCGGGCAAGAGTGCTGGAGTGGGGTGCCATTGCCTTCTCCGAAGGCCAGTGCTGCTAGAGTTTACCTTTTATTATTTAGTAAGCTTATAGTGAGATTTCTACGACTTTTGAAATGGCAAAAACAAGCCATGGTTGTGATAGAGATTTTCATATGATTTGCAAAAAGAAGCTAGGGAAAAATCTACAATCCTGTTCATGAAAAGATGACTGTTCATTTTATTAAATGTCCTTTTCTGTGCCTTCTTTTAAATAACAAAGTGAAATTCTACTAAATACACTATTTTAACATGGTTTTCCCTCCCAGTTGATAACAAATTTTTGTTTATCAATAGATACTTTTCTGTAAATCATTTTTAAATGGGGAAATAGTATTTCATTATCTATGAAATAAGATAATGTTTTTTATCTGACTTTTCTGTTATGAATTGCATGGTGGTGACCATCCTTTCTTGTTTATCTTTAATTGCTTTCTTAGAACTAATTCCCAAAGTGAGATTAATAGTGTCTATACTTAATGACTTAAAAAAAAATAATACCATGTACTTAAAAAATTCAATATTCTAGAGCAATAACATACCCAGACTAATTTTCTTTCTAATATCTTATCTACTTTTGCTGTAGAATTGAGTGTATCTATTACGATTCATAGCTTCTCATGGAACTCTTTTTAAGTTCCATGAGAAGCTACAAATCATAAATGTAGACAAAATGGGCAGAATAGTACACTGAAAACCCCCTGTACTCATCAGACAGCATCGTTCAGTCATGCCTAACCGTGTTTCATGTGTGTACCCATCCACTTCCCCAGTCCCATATTATCTTGAAGGAAAGTCTATACATCATATTATTTCACCCATAAATAATTCAGTTCGAGTCTCTAGTGGAGAAGGATACTTTTTTTCCTATCATAAGCCAGTGCCATTTTCACACCTAAGAAATTCACAATAAGTCCTTGATGTCAAACAACCAGTGTTTGGGTTTTCCAGTTGTCTTATAAATGTCATAAGTACTTTTTCATAGTTTGTTTGAATTGGGTTCCAAGTAAGGTCCTAACGTTGTACTTGATAAATCTTTTAAGTCAAATATTTTGTTTGAGATGAAGTAGATTCCACCTTCATCTTTGTTTTGTTTTGTTTCATCTTTTTTTCCCCCCTTGCAATTGACTTAACAAAATAATTTTAAGAGTCTAAAATTTGCCAACTGTACTGCAGTGGCATAATGTGTTACTCTGATGTGAGTGCTTTTAATCAATCAAAAAGCACTATATCCAATGATGTATTGTCTCATATTTCTTCTTTAAAATAATTAATTTATTTTATTTATTTGGCTGCGCCAGGTCTTAGTTGCAGCAGGTGGGACCTTGAATATTCGTCAAGGCATGCAAACTCTTAGTTGCAACATGTGGATCTAGTTCCCTGAGCAGGGATGGAACCCGGGCCCCCTGCTTTGGGAGCATGGAGTCTTAGTCCCTGGACCATCAGGGAAGTCCCATAACTCTTAAATACGTGTTTGCTTGTACACAGTAGAAAGATTTGAAAGAATTAGTATGATAATCCATTTCGTGCTGTCACCTTGCCGTCCCTCCCTGAACCTGGTGATATCATTCTGATGGTTACAGTTGACACTGTCCCAGCCTTTATCCTCCTCCTGAGATCTCAACACTGCATGTCTGCTCCATTGATCTTCTGTTCCCTTCACTCTTTTTGCTAAATTGCACTCATGTCAGTAATGCATTTCCTCTCACCTGATATGCATATTTGTGTAAATTTTATGGGTTAATGTTCTTCCGTGTGAGTCATTAATATTTTTCAATTAACCATCTTCTTGAGAGCATCTGCTGTAAGAGCAAGTTAGTTAGGCATTGATTCAGAAAAGTCAGCTCAGATTTTATTTATGAGGGATCAACTAGAAAACCCTTCTGCTGCAGATCTTTCTAAAATGTGCTACTTCCTGCCTTAGTGGGCTTCCCTGGTAGCTCAGCTGGTAAAGAATCCGCCTGCAATGCGGGAAACCTGGGTTCAATCCCTGGGTTGGGAAGATCCCCTGGACAAGGGAATGGCTACCCACCCTGGTATTCTTGGCCTAGAGAATTCCACGGATAGAGGAGCCTGGCAGGCTACAGTCCATGGGCTCACAAAGAGTTGGACACAACCAAGTGACTAGCACACACAGTTCCTGCCTTAGTTAAAATTCGTTGTACGTACTTGACTTTTTCTTTAATAAGTTGGGGATCTTACAAGATGTTAGAATCCCCGTTTGACATCCATTCTCATTATAGATGGTTTGAATAATATCAACTCCCTGTTTGTGGGATGAGACCATTCCTAAGGAGTATTGTTTTTCTGCATGTCACAGAACCTATAGTGCCCTTTTGAGGTAGAGAAAGGCACCCCCTCAGAGCTGAGGACTTAGAATTTCTAACAGGCCTCCCCTCCCTGAGTCATTTCAACGCCAACACCCCTGCTAAAGGCTCATCGAAGGTGCTTTTTGTGGGGGCTGTAAGATGCCTTCCTGAGTGAATTTGGGCTACACCACAGTCCCCATTTGTGCCCTATGGCCGGGTGCCATGTTTGCTCATAACCATGGACATCAGCCCTGCAGCCTACCTATTCCTGAGTGAATTTGGGCTACACCACAGTCCCCATTTGTGCCCTATGGCCGGGTGCCATGTTTGCTCATAACCATGGACATCAGCCCTGCAGCCTACCTATACAAGTTTTATTTTTAAAGAATTTTAAAGAAGTTGTTCGTTTCCCAAACCAAAGAGTAACATATACAGCAGAAATAAAAGAAAATTATAGTCATGGCAAAGGAGAAGTAATTATCTGGTTTTAATAACAGATCATATAGTTCATGGGTACATGTTTACCAAGTGTCAAATTTTCAAAGCTTAAAAAAAAAGTTTGGTGTTCTTGTATTACAGTTCTTTCTAAATGCCCCTTTTAATAGCCTTATTGAGCTATAATTCACATTCTATACAGTTTACCCATTTAAATTGTACATGCAGTGGTTTTTAGTATATTCACAGAGTTGCACAACTATCATCAAATCAATTTCAGAATATTTTCATCACCCAGAGAGAAAACATGCACCTGTTAGCAGTCACCGCCCACTTTTCTTGCCCCTGACCATAGGCAAGCACTAATCTGCTTTCTGTGGCTATACCTTTGCCTGTTGTGGATGTCTGCAAACCTTCTCAATGTTTATGGAGCCTAAGCATTATTAGAACCATCAAGCAAATAATTGCTAGTGATTTTTATACATATTGGGCATGAAGGATATCATATTTTTCAACATGTTAATTTTTTCCCATTTGTTCCTAGAATGTGATGTCACTTAATTGATTAAAATGTGTGTGTGTGTGTACATACACACATATATATGTATATGTGTGTGGACATACAGTTAACCCTTGAACAACATGAGTTTAAAGTGCTCAGGTCCACTTATATGCAGGTTTGTTGGTTTTTTTTTTTTTCCAATAAATATTGTATTTTCATTTTACAGATCTTTAAGTGTGGGGAAGAATTTGTGTTCCATTAGAGATCACAGTGTGTGGAATCTAAAGAACTAGGGTTGAGTCCTGATTCTATCCACATTATTTCAGCTTCTTGTCCTTGGTTGAGCCATTTATCAAATTCTTCATTTTTGAGGAAGAAATAGCAAAATGTGGATTTTTACCTGTGTGGAAAGTTGCTTCCCCTAACCCCTTTGTTGTTCAAGGGTCTACTGTATGTGTGTGCGTGTGTGTGTATGTGTATGTATGTAAACTATATATGCGTATATAATCACTAAATACACATATGTTTAATCATTCACTTGATGGGTCTAGTTTCCCAGCAGAAATATTGTTTACTGGTTGTTTTTTTTTTTTCCCCTGATTGGTTTTTTTTGTTTTATTATCAGGCAGACAAGTTTGTTTTAATATAAAAAAATGTTCACCATATTTGCCAGGAGAATTTTAAGTAATATCCAGATGTGAGTGCCTACTGAAATACCACCTCAGAGTTAACCATTGTGAACGGTTTTCCCAAACGTTTTTTATTGTTTGCTGACATACAAATCTTTGTTTAATCAAAATAGGATGCTATTACACCTTTTAATCTACATCTGCCTTTATTTATTTATTTTGCATCTTGTCTTTTTAACTTAATCTTTGCACATTGGCTACATCTGTCCTTGAAGACCTGTCCAAATTCTTTTAAAGGCGTGTGCGTGCTAAGTCGCTCAGTCATGTCCCAACTCTGTGCAACCCTATGGACTGTAGCCTGCCAGACTCCTCTGTCCATGGGATTCTCCAGGCAAGACCACTGAAGTGGGTTGCCATGCCCTCCTGCAGGGGATCTTCCCAACCCGAGTCTCTTAGGTCCCCTGTATTGGCAGGCAGGTTCTTTACCACTAGTACCACCTGGGAAGCCCTGTGACTACATAGTCTTCCATATTGGGTGGATAAAAGTTGATTTGATCAGTCACCTGCTGCTACTCCAGGACCCTTTTAGAAAAGGAATTTGGACTTTGGGTAGTCACAGAAATGGAATGAACTATCACATGTCACACCTGCATTTGTTTAGCGGCTGACTCTGAACTCCTGTGTGGGAATGTGGCCACCAGGCCAGTGTCCCAAGTTTGTTCACTAGCTGGTGTGTAAGTAGCAACAGGTTATGGGGAGAGAGCACACAGCAGACTGTTTTCTTTTGGTGCCAGACTGCTGCTGCTTGTGCATGATGTAGAAATAAAATCACTTCCTTTGAATTGTTCCTCAGAAATGTCCCTGGCACACCTGCAGATTGTTTGCGGAACTGCTGTGTTCTGTGAAGTTTAAGGAACTGTTTTAGGAGCCAGGCTGGATCTGTGCCTCTTCCTAACATAAACTGGAAGTTGTTTTTTAAAACAGTCTCCACGTTTGTCTCGTGACTCACCTCTTTTTCACAGATCCTAACTGCAGAAGATACTTAAAATTAGACTTGCTAAATTAATTTGGTTCTGGTTAATGGAAGCATTTGTTCATTAATGGAGTAAGTTGGGTAACACCAGTGAGGGCATGAGGTCTTTAGTGTTTTGCAGAAACAGGGCACTTAAAAATATGTAGTTTAAAACTTCTTAAAGTGTAAAGTATTCACCTACAGGGGTGCTGCTGAAATGTCCATGTAAGTGATTTTGATTAAGAAGGACCTGAGGGCGTCCAAGAGTCTGTGTTTCTAACAAGCCCTTCCTGGGTGCTGCTCTGGCCATCAGTGCTTTGAGTGGTGGGAACTGGAAGGTTTATCCTTTCCAGGTTATGGTAATTCTTCCTATCTGCTTATAACTTTTTCTTTACTTACACATTCCTCTTTCAGAGTTTGGATTATGATCGCTGTATCAATGACCCTTATCTGGAAGTTTTGGAGACTATGGATAATAAGGTGAGTTCCTTATTGATCTTTTGGGACCAAGTAGGTTTTATGACAGCCTGAACCCCCCTCCCACCGCCCTCCCCATCCCACCCCTGAGCACTCCATCTCATGCATCGAACGTGGACTGGTAATCTGTTTCACATATGATAATATACATATTTCAATGCTATTCTCTCAAATCATCCCACCCTCGCCTTCTCCTGCAGAGTCCAAAAGACTTTTCTATACATCTGTGTCTCTTTTGGACAGCCTCTTTTTTGTTCTAAATACTTTAGTGATTTTCCTTAACCTTTGGACTCTTAACCCTTTTCATGGGATATTTATTAATACCATCTATTAACTAAATTAAATATATTAATTCCTTAGTCCTTCAACCTGCCAGCCAGCATGTCCACTGTCAGTGCACCTGGCCTGGCCCTTCGCGTTCTTCATTCTTGCATTGTAAAGCTTCCCTGCCACACCAGACATCATCTCTGTGCTTGCTGTCCATGTGGAATTTAGTCTGAAACTGATTGCCTAAGATGTAGTTCCCCCTTGCTGCCATCATAATCCTGAGTCATTCTTTTCCTTTGTGAACAGAAAGGTCGCAAGTATGAGGCAGTCAAGTGGATGATGGTGTTTGCCATTGGAGTCTGCACCGGTCTGGTGAGCAGGCGGGGAGATCGTGGGCCAAGGGGCAGCGGAGGGCAGAGGGCATGTGCCAGTCTGGCAGATAAGTCATTTGTCCTTCTAACAGAGAATGCCTTTTTTCTTTCTTTCTTTTTTAAGTATAATCCTGATACTTTTTTATACTTTTCAATTTATGAAATGAAAGTGAGCCATGCCACGCTGATGTCCTTTAAAGCACTCGAAGTCTTGCTCAAGACCTGTCCTTTGTTATGTGGTCCCATTAGGTAGATGGCAGAGTGGGGAAGAGTGCTTAGTGGATGCTGAGGTCACTGTGCAGGGAGAAAGCAACATGATGAGAACAAAAGTGTGGCTATTATGCTCTTTGCTCGAGCATAGCATGCCAGTAAACAGGACATCGCGGATCTCCGTGAACTCATTACACCGTCCCTCTCCCCTGAACACTGCTCATTTTACCTGGAAGGTAGAGCTGGCAGTTGTGGGTAGAGGAATATGCCTGAGTGCACAGGGTTCTGGGTCAGCACATTCACAGATGAATCCCAGGCAAGAAGAAACCATGAAATATTACCAAAGATTGTCATAGCAAAAGTCTGGAACCATAACTGCTGACTCATCGTGCTTCAACCTGGAGCAGAGAAGCTGGAAGAGTTAGCAGACAATCCAAATGATAAATGTCAAATCTGATTTTCTGTCAATACATTGTTAGAAAAGGGGATTGTCTTCATCCATACAGACTGCTATAGCAAAAGTACCATGGACTGAGGGGTTTAAACAACAGGCATTTACTTTTCATAGTTCTGGGGTCTGGAATGTCCAGGCCAACAGATCTGGTGTCTGGTGAGGGCTCAATTCATCATTCACACATGGCCGTCTTTTTGCTGTGTCTTCAGGTGGCAGGAGAGGCAAGGGAGCTCTCTGGGGTCTCTTTTATAAGGACACTAATCCTATTCATGACCTAATTACTACAGAGGCCCCCCCACCTCCTAAGTAGAGGAGGTTAGCATTTCAATATATGAATTTGGGAGTGGCAGGGGAGACCACAAACATTAGCCCATAACAGTATATATGTATTCTTAAGCAGTAGCCTGTTCATCACCTTTCTCTAGAATTAACCACAGGTTTCAAACTTAATTCTAGATAACATACCCATTAAGTGTAAATACGTATTTAAACATAACATAGCCACAGGAACTGACCACAGGTTTTAATTTCAGATTTTTACTGTAGTAAATTCAGAGATCAAGGAACATCTTACTATTTAAGATTAATAGCATTCAGGAGGCCTCTTTGATAATGTTCTGCCATGTGGGGGCACCATGGGCTGATTTAATTGTTTTACTTTGCTATATAGTTTCCTGGTTGCAGATTACCCTGTAATAAGCATAGTCACTAGCCATATAGGTGTTAGTATTTCTGCAACTGTCGTGTCAAACTCTAGCAACTTTACCGAACACCCTCCTGTTCTGCCTTAAGGCAGGTCTGAAAGCAGACCTGCCTTAATAATGTAGCAACCATCTCCTCTTGCTGCTGGCTCTCTTCTCCTTTGATCTGTCACTGTTTATTGTTTCAATATTTAAAAGCCCCCGAAGCACTGGTTTGTGGGAAGACCAGAGTTAAAGGCACAAAGCCTTTGATCCTGAATTCACATGGTCAGAAGTCTTCCCAGTTCTCTGTTAAGTCCTGAGCACGCCCCTCAGAGAGTGAGCTAGTGGAACAGGAGTGGTTTTCTCTTATTCACCAGGCTAACCATTGGCTATACAATGGTTATAAATCGAAGTCATGATTTATAAAATGGTAATAACAGAGTGCCAAAGAATCAATGCTTTTGAATTGTGGTGGTGGAGAAGACTCTTGAGAGTCCCTTGGAATGCAGGGAGATCAAACCAGTCAATCCTAAAAGAAATCAGTCCTGAGTATACTTTGGCCACCTGATGCAAAGAGCCAACTCATTGGAAAAAATCCTGATGCTGGGAAAGGTTGAGGGCAGAAGGAGAAGTGGGTGACAGAGGATGAGATGGTTGGATGGCATCATCAATGGACAAGAACTTGAGCAAACTCTGAGAGATAGTGGAGGACAGGAGCCTGGCATGCTGCAGTCAAGGTGGTTGCAAAGACTCGGACATAACTTAGTGAATGAACAATAACAGATGTGCAAGAGCCATATACTACTCCTGAGTAGGTACTGGCTTTCAAAGTAACATTCTGATACCCTAATCTTTTCTACACTTACCCAGCTAAGGATCACTGAAAGTGTATTTGGATTTCTTCTTTTGACCCTACCTTTGGGAAGAGCAGAGCAGGCCCTCACACGCCTCTGTACTGTTTCTAAGCACTCTCAGTCTTCCTTGGTCTGAGGTTCTTTTTTTATTCTTATCCCTATGTGTTGTAACTCTCCTTCTGACAACTTAGCTACACCCCTTCTTTTGTCCTCAGAAGGGCTGTGGGACCAGACTCAGGTGGGGCACTCCTTGACTAAGGAAAGGCCTGTTCGCACATGGCCTGTTGGTAGCATGGGTGCGTGTGACCAACGAAAAAAGCGGTGGGGGGTGGGGGGCTGTGTTTCCAGGGGAGTGCCTATGACAGTGTGGAAACTCAGGTGCCAGCTCTTGTCCTCTTCCCAGGTGGGTCTCTTCGTGGACTTCTTTGCTCGGCTCTTCACGCAGCTCAAGTTTGGTGTGGTGCAGGCGTGTATCCTTTACAAGGGTCACAGTGTTCCCCAACATGTGTGGTTGCTCACCCTGCTTTCCCATACAGAAATGAGTTTACAGACGTGATCTTTGAAGAGCTACTTATTGGCCACTTGAGATTAAAGTTTTGCATTATTATCAAAGGACACAGAGGAAGACTTGAATAGAAAGATGCTCATGGTCATGGTAGTAAGACACGAAGCCCAGATACCTGTTTTTTCTTATCAGTCTGTGAACTGATTGTGGTTCCAAGGAAAAATCTCACTAGAATTGTTAATGGAACTTGAAAATAATTCTCTTCCTAAATTTGTGTGGAATCATAAAGAGCCCAAAGTATCTGAGACAGCTTTGAACAGCAGATGGGACTAGCCGTCCTAGATGTCAAGATTTACATAATTTAAGATATAGTAATTAACCCAGTGTCATATTGGTACAAGAACACCCAATTAGACCAGTGGAAAGTAATAGAGAAGCAGAAACGGGCCCACACGCATACAGCAATGCAGTGAGTGACAGAGGTGATATTATAAATCAGTGAGAAAGGATGGGTTTGTTAATAAAAGATGCTGGGGGATTGGTTACCCATCTGGAAAAATACAAAATTAGATTCTTTCTTTGTACTATACATTAATTCCAGATGGATTAAAGATGTAAATAGGCAAAACAAAACTTGAAGAGACTGTGTAACGTCAAGACCAGGGAGTAATCTCTAAGAACTCCAGAAGGCATGAAGATCAATAAACTTGATGACATCAAAGTAAACATTCTGTTTATACACGCACCAAAAAAAAAACCTCAGACAATAAAACTCCATAAACAAACTGAAAAACAAGTTTACAGCTTAGGAGAAGTGACTCTCTGTGCATTTAAGAGACAGATAATTAGTATCCATAATAGAGGGAGAACGGCAACTCAATTAAGAAAAAAGCCGAAACAGCTCAGTAGAAAAACATACAAAGGATGGGAGCAGACAGTTCTCAGAAGAGGAAAATGACCTGTGGAAGAGCGCTTACCTCACCACCAGCAGGGAAGTGAGAGTTAAATACACAGGCCGCTGCGCGTCCCTGACTCCTGTGTTTGTGCTCTAGGCGTAGCCCTCAGACATGCACAGAGATGCTCACTGCATCTCTGGGATTGCAGAACTCTGCTGCCACAGCAGGTGGGAGAGTGGGCCAGTGGTGATTCAGATGGTGTAATTTCACATAGAAGTTAAAATGAACCAGCGCTTTTAGATCAACATGGCTAATTCTCAAAAAGTATTGAGGGAGAAAAAGCAAGGGTAGAAGGTGCATCAACCGCAACGCCACTGTTTTAATTTCGGAAACACTCAGAACAGTGTGGATGCACGTGGACGTGTTCCGGAGAGGATGTGCAAGGGTTCAGGTTAGGGGTTTCTTCCAGGAAAGAGGGAGGGAAACACAAGGGGTTTTGTTGCTGTTTTGAACGGTATCTAGTGTTTGAATTTTCAAAAAGCACCTGGAGCAGATGTGGCTTAACACTGAGATTTGTTAAGGCTCTGAGGGTACAGATGTTTGTACATCTTGTAATGTTTGAAGTATTTCATGATTTTAAAATGGTTCCTAGTGTAGGAGACAAGGGCTTCCCTGGTGACTCAACGCCTGCCCATGCAGGAGTCGCGGTTTCTACCCCTGGGTTGAGAACATCCCCTGGAGAAGGAAATGGCGACCCACTCCAGTATTCTTGTCTGGGAAATCCCTTGGACAGAGGAGCCCAGCAGGCTACAGTCCATGGGGTCGCGAAAGAGTCAGACATGACTTAATGACGGAAAACACCAATGAGAAGACATCTCAGACAGTTGTGTTTTTGTGAAGTTTATATGTGGAAAACAGGAAGATGTGCAGTAAGCAGCCCCCATGCTTCAGAGGAAGAAAAACTGCTTCATACCTAGTGGTGGCAGGACCGCCCCTACTGGCAGGCTCGTTTTCCTTAACCCCATGTCTGCAGCGGTGGAGGAATGCAGCCAGAAAGGCTGTCTCGCGCTGTCCCTCCTGGAACTCTTGGGTTTCAACTTGACGTTTGTCTTCTTCGCAAGCCTTCTTGTCCTAATTGAGGTGAGGTGTGATGGGGGTGAGGCAGTGGGGGTCTTCTTGCTCATGAGGTTGTTGGGGACTCCATTTTTCTCCATCTCCATTTCCGAAATGTCAAGACACTGATTTAGTGTTAAGAGTATAGATTCTTGAAGAAAAAGTGATCTCTCTTTCACTTAGAGAGGTTTTCTGAAAGTGGTTTCAGCCTCTGGGGAGATTAAAGGGGAACAATCTGGACTAGGAGGTTACCTCTCAACCTTGACAGCACATTAGAAGAAACACCTGGGGAATTGTGAAAACACCTTAGAATAACAAATGCTTTAAACCTTGCTGCTGCTGCTCCTGCTAAGTCACGTCAGTCGTGTCTGACTCTGTGCGACCCCATAGACGGCAGCCCACCAGGCTTTCCCGTCCCTGGGATTCTCCAAGCAAGAACACTGGAGTGGGTTGCCATTTCCTTCTCCAATGCATGAAAGTGAAAAGTGAAAGTGAAGTTGCTCAGTCATGTCCGACTCTAGCGACCCCATGGACTACAGCCTACCAGGCTCCTCCATCCATGGATTTTCCAGGCAAAAGTACTGGAGTGGGGTGCCATTGCCTGCTCCGGCTTTAAACCTTAAAGAACTTGAAAAGTGACCAATACCCAGCTTAGACAAATGAGGTAAGAGTCTCCGGAAATGAAGGGCGGCATTTGGCTACCTGATGCGAAGAGCTGACTCATTTGAAAAGACCCTGATGCTGGGAAAGATTGAGGGCAGGAGGAGAAGGGGACAACAGAGGATAAGATGGTTGGATGGCATCACCAACTCGATGGACATGGGTTTGAGTAGACTCCAGGAGTTGGTGATGGACAGGGAGGCCTGGTGTGCTGCAGTTCATGGGGTCGCAAAGAGTCGAACATGACTGAACGACTGAACTGAACTGACTGACTGTTGAAAAGCCTCCCTTCGCAGAAGGTGTTAAATCACCAGGAACTTGTTAGAAATGCATCAGGCCTACTGAGCGTGGTGCTGTCGAGGGTGAGCCCAGTGGGTTCTGAGTTTCTGAGTATGCTTGCTCTCCCCCTCAGCCAGTGGCAGCCGGTTCTGGGATCCCTGAGATCAAATGCTATCTGAATGGCGTGAAAGTGCCTGGAATCGTCCGTCTCCGGACCCTGCTCTGCAAAGTCTTCGGAGTGCTGTTCAGTGTGGCTGGAGGTCAGGAGGGTCTTTCTTTCTTACTTTTTTTCTTTTTTAAAAATATTTATTTATTTGGCTATTCCGGGTCTTATTTGTGGTGTGCAAGCATCCTCAGTCACGTCCAACTCTTTTTGACCTCGTGGACTGTAGCCTGCCAGGCTCCTCTGTTCCTGGGATTCTCCAAGCAGGGATATTGGAGTAGGTTGCCATTTCCTCCTCCAGGGGATCTTCCCAACACAGGAATCAAACCCGCATCTCCTACATTTCCTGTAGGAGGCACCATTTCTTTATTGCACCATCTCAGAAGCCCTGTTACCTGCAGCACACAGGGTATTTTTAGTTGTAGCATGTGGAATCTACTTCCTTGACCAGGGATCAAGCCCAGGTCCCCTGCATTGGGAGCTTGGAGTCTTAGCCACTGGACCACCAGGGAAGTCACAAAAGCATCTTCCTGACCTTTATCTTTCAAGCCTTCCAGGATTGAAGGCCACAAGAATCATTATGGGTGTACATTAAGCAGATGTGGCCTTGGAAGTTTCTACCCTCAAACAGATCTCTGCACTTTTTGTTGATGAGTTAGTTTTTAAATGTAAACGCTGTTAATAAGTTACCATTCAGAGCTGTCTGACCAGCGCACCATTGAGTTTCAAAGTAGAGCGACTATCTAGTTGATTTGTGGAGTTGGCTTTTAGCAAAGTCAGCAAGATTTTTGTGCCAGATGGTAAATATTTTAGGCTTTGTGGGCCAAGTGGCAAAAAGGAGCTATTATGTAGGTGCTTAAACTTACATAACCACTTCAAATGTATCCATTCAAGAATGTAAAAAACCATTCTGAGCTCTTGGGCTGTATAAAAATAGGCAGCAAGCCTGTCTTGGCCCTCAGGCTACGATTTGCTGACCCCGAATTTAGAATTTCAAGGTTGCTGCTGCTGCTGCTAAGTCGCTTCAGTCGTGTCCAACTCTGTGCGACCCCAGAGACAGCAGCCCACCAGGCTCCCCTGTCCCTGGGATTCTCCAGGCAAGAACACTGGAGTGGGTTGCCATTTCCTTCTCCAAGAATTTCAAGGTTACTTTCTCTTATTTGATAGGGATTTGACTCACTGTTAGCAAGTCGTTTGATCACCTCTGTTTTATAGTTGTCAAGAGAAAGGTCTATGTAACAAAGATTGTTCTGTGCTGATAGATTATCTTGCCTTTTTCCACCTGTTCCCAGGGCTGTTTGTGGGGAAGGAAGGCCCCATGATCCACAGTGGAGCAGTGGTGGGGGCTGGACTCCCACAGGTAAGGGTTGATGGGCTGTCGGGGGTGGATTGGCCTTCAGAGTGGGCCTCCTGGGCAGGGACGTGTCCGTAGTTAAAATTGGGAAAAAATCCATCAAGAGCACCCTAATGTGGCCTTGGGATCCATTATCAGTTTGGGTTGATGAGAAACATAAGGTCTATCTCCCAGGAGAGCAGGTAGCTGGTACCTGGAGGTTGTATTGGGGCCCTGCGGGGTCCTGGGAGCAGAAATGGAACAGAGAGAGAGTTCAAACGAAAGTCACCCGGTGCTCCCACAGCCATTGCCAAGCGCCTGCACACAGGGTGGCTTTCAGAGCGTCCCAAGAGAGGCTGGAAGCCTTGGCTATGATGGTTTCAGGCACAGGCCGATGCTGATACCATTGGATGCGGCAAGGGAATAACAGCTGCTGTTCATCAGGTGCCATCTGGGCCAGACTCTCTTGTCCCATCTCCTCTCTTTAAGCCACTTCAGGGACTTCCCTGGTGAGTCCAGTGGTTAGGACTCTGAGCTTCCACTGCCATGGGCCTGGGTCCCATCCCCAGTCAGGGAACTAAGATCCCACAAGCCATGTGGCCCAACCAGAAAAAAGCCCCCTCGGGTTTAGTTGTCCTCATCAGCATCATTCCTAGATGAGGAGCCGAGGCTCAGGGAGGCCAAGAGGCTCACTCAGGACTCCCAGACTCCCCTTCTCACAGGCTGGTCCACAGAGGAAAGTCTCAGGTCCTTGTGAACTGTCACTTGTAGACAGTTCATGTCTCACGTTCTAAGGGAAGGGAGTTGCTGTGGTGGCTGTGTTGTCCAGGAGAAGGAGAGAAGACCCTGTCGTCCAGAGCCCATCTTTTGATCTCTCTCGTTACTGCCTCATCTCATCTCCATGCACTGGCCTCTAGGAAGTAAGCCGAGAGGTAGAAGGAGGCCAGGCCAGGATGGGGCGGTAGTCTGAGATTTTGTCAGGCAGTCACTTGGCTCTTCCCTGGTGACTGCCCCGAGCAGAGCTCATGTCTTCTGTAGCAGCTTTCAGTTCCTCTCCACCCTTTACCCAGCTGTCTCCCCTTTTCCTTTCAGACTTGTTGAGTATGTACAAAACGCAGTTTCTGAAGAGCCTAGGAATCCGGGGGTAGGAAAGAAGTTCCTCCTCAAAGTCAGCTCTTTTAGCAGCTGCTGTCCTAGACTCTCCTCCTTGTGGCTCCTGCCCAGGAGCGGTCAGGCTGCAGGGACTCCCAGTGCTGTGGCTTCCTGCAGCTTCGGGCCCCTCCCTAACTCTGCTTTCTCATGTTCTAGTTTCAGAGCATCTCCTTACGAAAGATCCAGTTTAACTTTCCCTATTTTCGAAGTGACAGGTATGGAAAGGTTAGAAATTGGGGCGTTTTTTTTTTTTGTTTTTTTTTTTTAATAAGCTGTTCGTTTATTGCCACTGAGACCTTGTACCTGCTCTAACCGGGCTCATAGTCTCCCCGGCTTGGGTGGGCTGCATGCAGAACCCAACCATCAGGAAGTAGGTGGGCTTTGAATTATTTTTCTGAAAATTAGGAGCACAAGGGGCAAGCAGGCATCACAGCTTCTGTTTTGCCATAACCCAGGGCCTAGAAACATCTCTGGCAACAAAGAACATGGTCCAAGATAAAAAATACAACCAAGAAAGTCCATTGGCATATTATCAAGAATGGCGTTTATTTACTTGGTCCACCGCTTCGGGCTTGGAAGGTCTCTGCACCCTGTGCGATTTGCAGGTGTTACTGACCTGCATGCCTGGCGAGGCCCTTGCAGTCAGGGGCCCACACCTGAGTTGGAGTCCACCTTCTCACCTTCCTGCCGGGCACTGTCACCTGTCCTGCTTGCAGCCACACTTGGCCATTTTCTCTGGTATTGGGCTTTCTGGAAGGAAGGTCTAGGGAGCCGGTGGCTCAGTGGTGATACCAGAAATCTTTGACCTGCCTTCTGAGAGTTCATGCTTGGAGTTGACTAATGTCAGGGAGCCTCCTGCCTGGCGGAGTTCAAATAGGGGAGAGCATCTGGCTGGTTAGTGAACTGTGTTCAGTGCTGAGTCACTTTGGCAGAAATCGAAGCCCTTTGTGAGCCCTGACTGTTTTTGGGTCTCGAGATAATAGAATGTCGGTGCGTAAGGAAGTGAGAAAACTGCCCTTTGCAGCCTGAGGACTGTTTCTCAGATAAACCATCTCTCTCTCCACCCCTTAGAGACAAGCGGGACTTTGTATCAGCAGGGGCAGCCGCCGGAGTTGCTGCAGCTTTTGGGGCCCCCATTGGGGGCACCCTGTTCAGTCTGGAGGAGGGTTCGTCCTTCTGGAACCAAGGGCTCACATGGAGAGTGGTAAGGAGGGCCTTCCCCGAGCTTAACCACCTTACCCCCACCCCAGGTTTCATCTGGACAACTCTTACTCGATACATTTACCAGGAGTTTTTTTTCTCCTCTTTCACTGTTTACCACAGACATACTTTATGTACAGTCATAAATGTCTGAAAATAAAAGGAACAGAAAAGGTAGACCATGTCAGCGCTAACCAGAATAAGGCTGCTGTAGGTGGTTCCGTGGTAAAGAATCCACCTGCCAGTGCAGGAGACTTGGATTCAATCCCTGGGTCGGGAAGACCCCTGGAGAAGGAAATGGCAACCCCCTCCAGTATTCTTGCCTGGGAAATCCCATAGACAGGGGAGCCTGATGGGCTGCAGCCCATGGGGTTGCAAGAGAGTCACACAACTGAGCAACTCAACAACAAAAAGTAGTGTATTAGTGTTAAAGGAGACTTTGAGGCATATCACAGTGGTAAAAGTCTCGATTTAATGGATAGTTTCAGGCTAACCTGTAGTTTTGATGAGGCCAGACTGACTTCCTTTGCTCTAGATGCCTGTATCCTCCTATGGACTGTTCTCTATTTCCCATATTAACTTCTGTGAACTGTTCTCTATTTCCCATATTAACATACTTCCCGTCCCCAGTGAGACGTTATCCTCTTATGACGAACTATCTGACTGGAAACGTGAGACCACTGTGGTCCTGACTGAGCTCCCGTCTGCTCGCTCAGGGAACATGTTCTTCCTCTGGTGTTTGCTGTTCCTCTTTTAGCATAGGGTCTGGTGCACCATAGACTTTAAATAGTCCACCAAAGGCTGAATGGAAACTCCTACTAGCCCGATTTCCAGCTTTTCACACTTGAGGTGAACTTACAGCCATGGTCACCCGAGCCCCATGTCCAGACCTGGAGTTGGAGGTCTCTGTGTGGAGCCGTAGGTTTACGGGACGCATCTGGGAGGAAGTAGGACTTGCAGCTATGAGCTGTTTTTGTTTTTGTCACCTGTTTCCCAGCTCTTCTGCTCCATGTCTGCCACCTTCACCCTCAATTTCTTTCGTTCTGGAATTCAATTTGGAAGTTGGGGTTCCTTCCAGCTCCCTGGGCTGCTGAACTTCGGCGAGTTTAAGGTATGTTTTGTCCTTGCCCTCAGAATTTCTTTTTTGACCCGTGACAATTGCTCTTAAGTAAAGTATCAGAGAGAAGCTGGCAGAGGTAGGTGCGCCTGGGCCCTGTAGTCTCCTGCATGCGTGTGCTTAGTGTGGGCAGGATTCCAGCACCGCTTCGGCTCTCGTCTCTGTCTTCTCTGCTCTTGCCCCTTCCTGTTCTCACGGGCACTCTGGTTTTTCTCTCTCCCTCCCCTGCCCTTTCTCTCAGTGCTCTGACTCTGATAAAAAATGTCATCTCTGGACAGCTATGGACTTGGGTTTCTTCATCGCGATGGGGGTCATTGGGGGCCTCCTGGGAGCCACGTTCAACTGTCTGAACAAGAGGCTTGCAAAGTACCGTATGCGAAACGTGCACCCGAAACCTAAGCTCGTCAGGTACCCTCGCAGTCGCCTCCCCCATCTGCTGCGGCTCCCCGGCCCCATGTGGACCGGCCATCTCTCCTGAGGAATAGACCCCACTTCCCATGCCAGCTTCCAGGTCACGTCTAAGACTGAGAACATAAATGTGTGTATCAGACAGACCAAGAGACTGCGGCTGAGCTTAACTTATATCAGAGCCACTCTGGCTCCCGGCCTCTCTCGACTTGGCCACGGGGACACATGGCAGAGTCAGTATCGGCCCCGCCAAGGGGTGCGCTGTCATGAGACTCTCACCCTGGGACTTAAAGTGGGAAGCCATTCATTCCTTGGAGAGAGATGATGTGGCCGCAGCAGCCTCGCCACTAACCACCTGTACAGATTTGTACATAGAGATTGCTGGAACACAGCAAGCCGCTGATACATTCTGCGCGTGTGCTGACTGCCCAGGGGCAGCAGTGCGTGCTCTGGGGGCAGGGAGGGTTGGGGGTAGGCAGTTTCAAGTTCCCAAGACCAGGTGGCTTTTTAGTCCATGCTAACAGCTGTGTTTTGCCTCCTAGAGTCTTGGAGAGCCTCTTGGTGTCCCTGGTGACCACCGTGGTGGTGTTTGTGGCCTCCATGGTGTTGGGAGAATGCCGCCAGGTGACTTCTGCGGCTCAAGTTGGGAATGACTCCATCCCGCTCCAGGTAACCCCCTGTGCACCTGCTGCCCTTGTCCTACGTCCACAGAGACGAAGCATCCAGAATGTATGACGTGCCTCTGTGTAGAGCCAGTAGATGCATTGGTTCACTGTTCCACACCTGAGTCAGATTGCTGGGTGGGGGATGGGGGTGGGCTGGGATTCGTAGCTGTCATCTCTTAGGTGAACACCTAAGAGAGGATGTTCACCAAACTGGCTCTTTTTCACTTTTGTGAACAGTCCTGGTCATCATAGAGGGGACTCCTGTCTCTCCCCCGACCCCCACCGTGAGCTAGGCATTGGAGCTTAGTTTACAATGTGTGTTGGGTCTGAGAGTTGGACCCTAGGGTGGAGGCTGGACGTTCTCTCAGTACATGTCTTAATGGCCCCTGGGGAGCTACTGGAGTCCCTCCGAGCCCCTTTGGGTTTTTGTCTAGAACGGCTGCATCTTCCATGTCCCCAGGAACACTAAATGGCTAGAATGTACTTAATCAGAGGTCAGCAAACTATGCTCCATGGACCACATCTAGTCCTTGGCAACTGCTTGTTATTGTGTAGCCCCCGAGCTAAAAATAGTTTTTACAGTTCTAAGAGTTGGGAAAGGAAAGCCAGAAGAACATGCACTAGAGACTGTATGTGGCTTGCAAAACCTAAAATAGTTACTCTCTGGCTCTTCACAGGAAAAATCTGTTGATCCCTGTTGATGGTTATTCCCCAAGGCCACCTCCTTACCAGGCCAATACTTTCCAAAGTGTGTTCTAAGGAGCATTTATACATGATTCAAGAGTAAACAAACGGAAACAGATTCTGTGGTCAGATGAGATAACCAGGCCTAAGTAGGTTTCTTGAACACAGGACTTCTCAGGGCCTTTAAAGTTCCAGTAAGTGTTAGGAATGTTCGGCGTGTTCTTTGTGTGCCAGGTGCTCCACTAAGCACTGTACGCACATGACCTCACTTAGTTTTTACCATGGCCACTCTGGCTAGTATTGTCCCCACTTGACAGATGAGAAAACGGAGGCAAACTGAGGTCTTGCCCAAGACCAGTCGGCTAGTAATAGGTAGCCTGAGATAGGTGTCATTCCCATGTTATAGATGAGGAAATGGAAGCTTCACGAAATGGAGTACCTTTCCCGAGGTCACAGGCGGGTGACAGGTTGCATGTTGGGTCTGTCTGATCTGGAGCCTGTTCCCTGCTTGTTGCAGATACACTGATTTCCAGCAAGTGCAGTGATGCTCCTCTATGCGCTTGACCACAGGACTCTTTCCAGAGCGCCTTCAGCACTGGGTTCGTCCAGACCTAAGTTGGGGAAACATTGCGTTGTTGGTTATTAAGCTGTTTCCTCAGCTTGTCCACCCTCGACAACTGTGCACACACATCCCAGTTGCCCGCTCCTCCATGCCAGGTTCTGCCCATAGGGGGCGCTCCCTGTTTCCTGCAGCAGCCTTCATCTGGCTGTTGCCCAGCCAGGCGCACCTCATAGGATTATACTAGCCCATGGCCTGCTATCGTTACAGTGTCCACGTAAGGGCATCTCTTCAGTATCACTGATGGAATGGGATCCAGGAACAGTCCGTCTCCTCAGTTAGCTTTGCAGTAACACCCATTAGTTGTTTGCCCAGGGACAGGTATGAGGTTCACCCCCTATGCTGCTGAACACCAGCAGCCAGAAAACAAACACCCCACTGATGAGTCTAGCAGTGCCAGGCTCTCATCTGCTCACACAAGATGATGAAGGGGGTAAGAGGGCTGGGATGTGAAGAAATCCCATCTTTTCCCAACTTGGGTTTTGTTCAGCCAGGTGAGGGATAGGCAACCAGGAGCAAGGTATCTGCAGTAGGCCTCATATACACAGGTTTCTTCTGCAGCAAACTCGGGGCAGAGGCTTTTTCCACTTGGAACAAAGCTGGGCTTAGGTCCGCAGTGCCCACTCTCCTCTGCAGCCACCTGACCACTCTGGGCCTCTTGTCAGGCCTCTACCTCGTCCTCCACGGTCTGTGGTCCCTGGGGGCCAGGCTTTCCCCAGTGCCTCTGACAGAAGTAGCACTGAGCCAGACCTACAGTGAATCTTGGATGTAGTTATATTTTTGTTGCAAATGTGGATGAATAAGGGCTGTCATCCTGATTCTTTCTTCAAAATGTGAGGAATACAGTATCACAGTTGGCTGCTTTTGGATCTTAATCTACTTTTGCTACCTGTTTTATTATGAGTAAAGCTTGCATGCCAGGTTTGCTGCAACCTCTCTGGAGATGTCCCACTTGAAATCTCAAGTGCCCTGGTCAGGGACCTGTGTTTGACTTTTTGATTCTTGTTTCTCAGGTCACATCAGAAGATGTGAATTCAAGTATCAAGACCTTTTTTTGTCCCAACGAGACCTACAATGACATGGCCACCCTCTTCTTCAATCCCCAGGAGTCTGCCATCCTACAGCTTTTCCACCAGGATAGTGAGTCTCGGGTTGGGCTTTGGGGCAGGTACAAATGATTATTCACCCACCCCTTCCGTTTACCCTCAGACACAGCTTGGCTTACCCCTAATTTTGAGCAAGAACAGGGCTTTTTGTTAGTGACATCACCCCAGACAAAGATAGGCTTTCTGCCTCCAGCACTGGAGGTGAACCGGACAGGATTCAGTAGGACCTGGTGGGAGCCGGCTGGTCTGGGAGGCCTTGGTAAGCATCTTGGTGGGCTTAGGTCAGTCTGCTCTTGCTTCGCAGGTACATTTAGCCCCGTCACTTTGGCCTTGTTCTTCGTCCTCTATTTCTCACTTGCGTGTTGGACTTACGGCATTTCTGTTCCAAGTGGCCTTTTCGTGCCTTCTCTGCTGTGTGGAGCTGCTTTTGGACGTCTAGTTGCCAATGTCCTCAAAAGGTACTCTGTGCATGTGTGTGTGTGTGTGTGCGTGCGCGCACATATGCACATGTGTAGGAATCATAGCTTCCCACATGGCTTCCCCGGAGGCTCAGCAGTAAAGAATCCACCTGCAGTGCAGGAGACCTGGGTTTGATCCCTGGGTCGGGAAGATTCCCTGGAGAAGGAAATGGCAACCCACTCCAGTATTCTCGCCTGGGAAATCCTATGGACAGAGGCGCCTGGCAGGCCATAGTCTGTAGGATCTCAATAGTCTGACATGTCTTAGCGACTGAACTACCCTCACCCCGCCACACACTGTATGATTCTGAGTCATGTTCTCGGTCTGTTTCTTCACCAGCTACATTGGATTGGGCCATATCTACTCCGGGACCTTTGCCCTGATTGGTGCTGCGGCTTTCTTGGGTGGGGTCGTCCGCATGACCATCAGTCTCACGGTCATCTTGATTGAGTCTACCAACGAGATCACTTACGGTCTTCCCATTATGATCACCCTGATGGTGAGCGCACCCCTTCTAGGCCTCGTTCAGATTCCGGGCCCAGTTCCCCCACAGCAGCCTATTTTTAAGCCTTTCCTTTGTATTTCAGGTGGCCAAATGGACAGGGGACTTTTTCAATAAAGGCATTTATGACATCCACGTGGGCCTGCGAGGCGTGCCGCTGCTAGAATGGGAGACAGAGGTGGAAATGGACAAGTAAGGCCAGGATTTCTCTTTGTGTCCTAGTTCCAGAATTTATAAAATCTAGGGCCCAGGAACTTTTGTATTAGGGGGTAGTAGTACAGATTCTTGGTTTGGAAGAAGGTAAGTAACAGTAGCAAGCACGTTTGTCCCCAAGTGTTTTCAGAAGAGTGGAGTGGCCCCGTGGGCTGGAGGCTGGGGTGGGCAGGGTCGCTTCATGGACTATTCAGCCACTGTGGCATTCTAGCAAAACAGGATTACGTGTTACGATTGAATGTTGACGCGTCCGATCCTTGTGAGTGACAGCAAGCTGCCTCGTGTGCCCAGTGAAGAGTTGTCTATCAGCGGTGACTCCTCTGGGCATAAACACCAGCTTATCCATCAGGCCTCTCATGTCTAGAATCACGTGAGGTGCTTAAAGTCTGTCCCGTAGGAGTCAGCCAGCTTCCAGAAAGGACCAGCCAGTCAATATTTCCAACGTTGCAGGCTATGTGGTCTCTATCACAGTTATCCAGTTCTACCATTTTAGTGCAGAAGCACCCGTGGACAACATGTAAATGAGCAAGCGTGACCAGATTGGACCTGTGGGTGATAGTTGCCATCCCTGGTCTAAAGGGACACCCAAAGATTTTCATTTTAATTCCCGTGTCATTAGCAGTTCAATGGTGATACATGACATGTGCCATGGGGTGCTGAGGAGGGATGGCTGAAACCCTGGGCAAGCGGATGGGGTTCATGGTGAGGGGGCGTTTGTATAGAGATGAGGGTCTTGGCCCACCCACCTGACAAGGCAGGGAAGAGCATATTCCAGGCACAGGGAACAGTGCATATGAAGGGGATGGGAGTACCAAGGAACACGTGTGTTCAAGGATCGGCTGGAAGTGGTTCAGAAGAGGGACCCTGGTGGTCCAGGCAGTACGGAAAGGGAGCATGGCCATGTCATGGCTGCTCCCAGTGCCACAGGCTCCGTCCTGAGGCTGGACCACTTCTCTCCCTCCCACAGACTGCGAGCCAGCGACATCATGGAGCCCAATCTGACCTACGTCTACCCGCACACCCGCATCCAGTCCCTGGTCAGCATCCTACGCACCACCGTCCACCACGCCTTCCCGGTGGTCACAGAGAACCGGGGCAACGAGAGGGAGTTCATGAAGGGCAACCAGCTCATCAGTAACAACATCAAATTCAAGGTAAAGAAAGTGACCCTGGAGGAGGGGTGGACCATGGACAAGTGGTTCCCTGACACACACACTCACCCCATGCTTGTCGTACCCTGTATACAGGGTGGCCCTGGTTGGCTCTTGAGAAAGTCAGCATTCTTGTCATCGTACGTGACAGTGAGTAAGGACTGGACAGTGAGTGAGGACTTCGTTTAGGCCATCAGGATGTGTGTGCATTCTCACTCCAGCAAGCACGTGGATGAGTGGTGGTTTTAATCAGCCTACCAGGCTCCTCAGTCCATGGGATTTTCCAGGCAAGAATACTGGAGTGGGGAGCCACTCCCTTTTCCAGGGGATCTTCCTAACAGAGCAATTGAACCCGTCTCTCCCGCATCGCAGCCAGATTCTTTACCATCTGAGCCACCAGGGAAGCCTGGTTTTAATCAGCAGTGGTTAGCATTCAGTGCAGGTTGTCCCAGAGAGGGTTCTGAATTGCCAGCAGTGGGCTTTGACCTACTTAAGAAAGAAGTTCGTAGGAAGCTGTGGGACAGACGGAACCTGAGGAACCAGGCGTGGGGCACCCTGGGTGAGCAGGTAGCTGACGGCTCCCCTGTGGGGACCAGGAGGCATCAGCCTTGAGGGCGGGTCCCGCTGCCTCACTGGGGCCATGTGCCCACCCTTGGCTTTGGAGGCTGGGGCACATCAGTTGACAGGCCTGCAGAGAGATGACGTGGGAGCACTGCCGTGCTGTCCCCACATCAAAGGAGTCGGGCCATGGAGCCGGCAGAAACCTTGGGCTCCAGGAGGCTCCTTGAATCACAAGTCTCTGAGCCGCCATGCAGGTTTCTTGCCGTTCTGGCGTGGGCCTGTGCCTTTTGACCCTCGGGGTCACCCACCTCCTCCCGAGTGGATGCTGGCCCACCCTTGAGCAGCCGTCTGTCATCACTGCCCCTTCCCATCCTCAGAAGTCCAGCATCCTCACCCGCGCCGGCGAGCAGCGCCGGCGAAGCCAGTCCATGAAGTCCTACCCATCCAGTGAGCTGCGCAACATGTGCGATGAGCATGTGACCTCTGAGGAGCCGGGCGAGAAGGAGGATCTCCTGCAGCAGATGCTGGAGCGGAGGTGAGGGGGCCCCTCGCCCGGGGCCGTCCCTGGGAGTGCAGGCGGGGCTTGGGGCCGTGGACGGGACGCGGTCCTGCTGAGGGTGTCCTAGGCAGCGTCTGGTTTTTGTATAACAGATACACCCCCTACCCCAACCTATACCCTGACCAGTCCCCGAGCGAAGACTGGACCATGGAGGAACGCTTCCGCCCGCTGACCTTCCACGGCCTGATCCTGCGCTCGCAGCTCGTCACCCTGCTTGTCCGAGGAGTCTGTTACTCTGAAAGCCAGTCGGTGAGTCTCCCTTCTTGTCCACATCAGGCCTCTGGAAAGCATGAGGGCGCTCGGAACCCAGTCCCTACACCTGCTGTCGAGCAGTGCGTGCAATCCCCGCTGCCCTGATGCTGAGCAGGGCTCAGAGTCCCTCCAGGGCCTTGCCCCTTAGTCTCTGCACCTGTTGTTAAGTGTCCTTCTGGCCAGTAGCCTTTTAATATAATTTCTACACTTTAATTTCTGCCATGTATGCACTTTGTTACATGTGTTATCCAAAGAAATGCCTTTGTTCTTGTTCATTTCCCTGTAGTCTTTTCTTTCCTTTGGTTTATGTGTGTTCAAAGTGGTCCATATAATGACCTGCAACACACTTCACCCCTTCAGATGGAGCCTGAAAAACTCACACAGAGACCTAGTTCCCAAACTAATTTTCCTTTGGGTCTTGCCCGTGGGCAGCCAGCCTGAGGTCACCCATGGTCTGACTAGCCTGCAGAAGAGCAACTCACGTGGGCAGGACAGGAAGGGCCACGGATGGAGTGGCTCAGGCTTGGGGGTATGGCCTGTGGGAGGCCCAACCTCACTGGAATGGCCCAAGGGACGAGAGCTGGAGGAATGAAGCAGGCCAGACTAGATGAAGCAGGGCCTCGCCTGCAGACAGAAGCCACCAGTGCTGGCCTGAGGAAACCCTGGGGGTCAGCGGTGGACAGCAAAGACTGTGGGCCAAGGGGAGGGGAGGGGAGGAAGATTGGGGAGGAGTGGTGACTGGCCTGAGAGCTGATGGTCTCGGTGCCCTGTGACGGTCAGCGGCCTTGAGAGCTGAGGGAAAGTCCAGAAGACTCAGGATGCAGGAATAGTGGCAAAGCTCCCTTGTGACTTTTCTGGGCTGACTTTCCTGGGGCTGCCGTTTGCAGTCGCCGCAAACTGGGCACAGTTCCACAGGCGGGCCCCTCAGATGCTTCCAGCAACAGCAGTGTGTCCTTGCTTGGTTTTGAAGGCCCTGGGACAGAACGCCCGGTCGGCCGGGCTGTGCTTCCTCTGAAGGCTCCAGGAGAGGATTCTTGCCTCCCTCATTTGTGGTGGTTGCCCTCAGCCTGCCCTGGCTGGAGGCCCATCAATTGTGTCTGCCTCTTTCTTACCCGGCCCTCCCTCTGTGCCCTCGCCTCTTTCAGCAGGACACCAGTCCCTGGGTTTGGGGCCCACCCTCCTCCACGTGACCTCATCTTACCTTGACTACATCCGCAAAAGCCTCTTTTCCAAGAAGGCCACATTCACAGGTTCTAGACGGATCTTTTAGGGGACCCAGGCCACCGCAGCTACAGCTACTATTAGCGCTTCTCGCACCGAAACTCGAGAGTAGCTCACGCCTGTTCTACAGATGAAAGGGACGTTCAGAGAAGTTAGGAGACCAGCCCAGGGGACACAGCTAGGGAGTTGGCCGAGAAGTGGCTTTGGAGCAGGAGGTCTCACTCCAGAGCGCCTGTCCTGGCCCTGCGCTGCCCTCCCGGCTCTCAGACATTGAGGGAGGGTCCCCTAAACGTGGCTCCGCCAGTGGCCACATCCAGTGCAAGGACAGTGTCTGGGTTGGGATTGCAGAGTGCCAGCCAGCCACGCCTCTCCTACGCCGAGATGGCCGAGGATTACCCGAGGTACCCCGACATCCACGACCTGGACCTGACCCTGCTGAACCCGCGCATGATCGTGGTGAGCAGGGCTTCCCTGGGGGCGGGGCTGGGTGAGGAGGCTGAGGGCCCATCCCGCACGGCCTGCTCCTCGTCTGCGTGGCCAGAGTCACATCCTGGGCAGGCAGGACTGGCTGCGGGTCACCATGTTGTCTCCTCTGCAGGACGTCACCCCGTACATGAACCCCGCACCCTTCACTGTTTCGCCCAACACCCATGTCTCCCAAGTGTTCAACCTGTTCAGGACGATGGGCCTGCGGCATCTGCCAGTGGTAAATGCGGTGGGCGAGGTGAGTCGGAACCTGTGAGGCTGTGTCTCCTGGAGGGGAGCCTGTAAGCTCAGCGCTGTAGGAGGAGCAGCAGAACCCCACAGGGGTGCCCCTCAAACTCAACCTGCTCTGCGCTCCCCCAGCAGAAGTGAGGGGCGGAGGGGTGGGCGGGAGAGAAGCAGCTTCCGAAACCTTCCCCTTTGGCCTCCTGGGTGTTTCCTACATGTGGTCTCCTGTGTGGCTGGCAGGTGGAGCCGGTGTCGCACTGGTCTTCCTTTCTGTGGAACAAGAAAGCTTAGGCCTGGAGCTTCCCTGGGGGCTCAGTGGTAGAGGATCCATTGGTCAATGCAGGCAACGCGAGTTCAATCCCTGAGTCATACAGATCCCCTGGAGAAGGAAATGGCAACCCACTCCAGTATTCTTGCCTGGAGAATTCCATGGACAGAGAAGCCTGGCAGGCTACAGCCCATGGACTCACAAAAGAGTCGGACACAGCTTAGCAACTAAACAACAAACCTCTCTATATCCTAAAATCTTTCTCTTCTCGTTGGACTTGGGGGTGCCTTCTTATGGGAAGGGGGTCAGTTCCCTACCTGTTATGGGAATTTGTAACACTAAAGGAGAGAATTTCAGGCAAACTACTCAAGAGAGTGTTAAAAGATAAACTACCTACCTAATTATTATTATAGATTTTTCCATTTTTTTCTTCTTAGAACTTCATATTTTTTTCTTACTACAGCAACATTGGTATTTGATTGTAGAAAAAAATGTGATACTATAGATTAAAAAAAAAAGATCTCTATAGAGGCAGCCATGTTAACTTTTTAAAGTATCTCTTGTTTTTTCTTCTGCATCTAGGAGTAAGAGACTTTGTATGTCAAGTTTCAGTGAAAACATTACCACTGCCTGTACTGTTTCATATCTTAATTTTTCAATGAATCTATGGGAAATGACTTTCCATGGCAAAAAGTATTCCTTTAGGACATTTAATGGCTCAAGAGCATTCTGTTGTACAGTTGCCTGGTCACTTACTCAGTTCTCTGTGGTGGGATATTTAGTTAAATTTCACTGTGAAAGTGAAAATGTGAGTGTGTTACTCACTCAATCGTGTCCAGTTCTTTGTGACCCCATGGACTGTAGCCTGCCAGGCTCCTCTGTCCATGGGATTTCCCAGGCAAGAATACTGGAGTGGATTGCCATTTCCTTCTCCAGGGCACCTTCCCAACCCGGGGCTCACACGCAGGTCTCCTGCCCTGTGTCCCCAGCATTGCAGGCAGATTCTTTTTTTTTTACGGTCGCGGTAATGGTCACCTTTCTGAGGCTTACAGTCAGTGCCCCCTAGCTGTCTTGCAGGAAATGACACTTCTCCAAAATGAGGGCTACCCAGCAGAACCCCGATAGCATACATGCCCTTCCGTGTGTTTAGTGGCTGGAGGTGGAATCGTGTTCCTTGGAACACAGCTGTGCTGACAGTTCCGGGACACCCACCCCAGTGAGACGTGAGTCACTGCGGTGACTGTGGGAACCCCCTGGTTTTCTGGACTCTCCTGCTCTGCTGAGCTGCTTTCGCTGGTTTAGGGAGGAGGGTGAGTTCCCTACACAAAGCAGTTCTCTAGATACCAGCTGGGTGTCCTCAACTCAGTTCAGTCCTGACACTGTCTGCCTGGGGATGGTGTCATGTCCCTTGGGTTAAGGGCTCAGCCCCAAAGATGGTTCACCCTACCCTCCTCCCCCACCTCAGTTCTCAATCAAAAGTCTAGGTTGTCACCTGTGCTCCTAACTGACTGGCTATAAATAGAAGGTTCCCATGACCCCCTGCTCACAGAATTCAGAGAAACAGTTACTCATATTCTTTCATTAATTTCTTTCTTCATTCAGTCATTCATTTACTCATTCATTCATTATTTATTGACTTATTGGCTGTGCTGGGTCTTTGTTGCTGCACAGGCTTTTCTCTGTTTGTGGTGAGCGGGGTCTACTCTCTAGTTGTGGTGCGTGGGCTTCTCATTACAGTGGCTTCTCTTGTGCAGAATACAGGCTCTAGGCAGGTGGGATTCAGTGGTTGCAGCTTCTGGGCTCTAAAGCACATGTTCAGTGGTTGTGGTCACGGCCTTAGCTGATCCATGGCCTGTGGGATCTTCCCAGACTAGGGGTTGAACCCATGTCTCCTGTACTGGCAGGCAGATTCTTTACCACGGAGCCACCAGGGAAGCACCCCCTCATATTCTTTTATAATAGATTGTGGTCCATAACCTGGAATGGGCAGATTTGGAAGAGATACACAGGGCGGGGGATGGGGGAAGGGAGGCTGAGCCCTACCTCCTCTCTGTCAGGCTGGGCACCCTGCTGTCACCTCACGGTTCACCAGCATGGACGCTCTCCAAACCCTGTGGTTCAGGTTTAATAGAGGCTTCATGTCACAGGTGTGGTTGATTACATCTGTGGCCATTGGCGATGGATTCAACATTTCCAGCCGCCCCCACCCCCACCCCACCGGGTAGGTAGGGCTGACAGCTCCAATCCCTTAGTCATACACTTGGTTCCCTGGGAAACCAGCCTCCATCCTTAAAGGCTTCCCAGAAGTGACATTAGCATAAACTCAGCTGTGGTTGAAAGGGGCTTGTTATGAATAACAAGACACCCTTATTATTCACCACTTAGGAAGTGCTGAGAGTTTTAAGAACTGTGTGCCAGAAACTAGGCTGATGACCAAATATATTTTTCTTACTATAAATCCAGTATCACAGTGACTCAGGTAGCTCTGAATGGAGAAGCTGGCTGGGTGTGGCGGCTGTAAAGCTACAGACGGCGAGCTCTGCTTAAGAAGACATTCGTGTCCAGATTCCAGCTGGCCCAGCTCAAATCTCTGCAGCTGAGTTTGTCCCATTGGCCTCCAGCTTGCGATCCCGAGCTTTCTCTGTATCTCGTTTCCATCTAGAAATGAGGTGCCCTTCGGAACGAGCGTCCTGATCGTGTTGTCGGGTCTGCCCTGGTCCTTCCGAGGCCTGATTCTGGCCCTGCCGCCTGAGACAGGCCGGGCAAGCTCTGTTCACTCCTGTCAGTCAGTTCTCTTCCCAGTGGGTTTCACTCTGCAGGTGACTTGGGTCTTTTCTTCCTGGTCCTAGATCGTGGGGGTCATCACACGACACAACCTGACGCACGAGTTCCTGCAGGCCCGGCTGCGGCAGCACTACCAGGCCCTCTGACAGCCGCGCTCGGGCTCAGCCTCACAGCCGCGTGCCGGCTGCCCTCTCTGGAAGCCGCCTTGGAGGGCAGCAGCTCGGGCTCCGCCACCACGGCTGGCCGGACTGTTCCCGGGCACGGAAGATCCCCAGTCACCCACTTGCTTGGAAAGCCTACAGCCATCGAACACTTTGCCGTCAGAGATCCTGGGGGTGGTATGGGACCATCAGAGCCTGGACTTGTCGGACTGCTCAGCAAGTATCTTCCCGTTTTCTGCTCCCTGCGTTCCTCCATCCAGTGCCGACCTAGGCCCCAGCCCCCCTCCCCGCTAGCACCAGGACCAGAGGGAGTCAGGCCTCGCCCGCTGGAGGGTGACCCTCAGAGCAGGTGTCCCGCCTCCTCTTTGCCACTGTCCTAGGGAACCCAGCTGTTGCCTTAAAGCATCATGGGAGGGGCTTTGGCCAAGGCAAACAAGGGTTGGGGGAGATATGCCAGTTGCGGAACTCAGTGAATGAGGAATTGGGCCCTGAGAAAACCACCCACGTTTCAGAGAGCACCCCCCACTCCAACTCATTGGGACTCAAGTTGACACCTTCACTAGTTCATTTTAAGGGAAGTTCTGAGTGTGAGGTGGGGCCCCTGTGGTGTGAACCTCCCTGGAACCACCATCTCCAGAAGCACAAAGCGTTTAAATCCTGCTCGTGGTCCCTGAACTTTATGATAAAGCTGATGACAGGGTCAGATTTCCACCTGTCCCAGCTTTGAGCATTTCGGCTTTCTCTCTAATTTCCCGATTACCCATGGTCTCCTTGTGCCGTGTTTTCACCCCAGTCCTTCTCCTCTCCATCAGATTACTAAACTTCCCTCAAGTTCTACCTGCCTTTTCGTGGTGAAGCAGCCACAGTCTAGAGGACCTTGCATCACCCCTAAAAGCAGGGCTCCCTTAGATAAAACTGCTTCACTTGACCCTGGAGAACAGTGCCGTTATTCATAAGACGGGAGGGAGTGAATCCTGAACCAGGAATGTGGACGGGTCCGTGATGTGGCTGAGAAAGCCAGAGTGTGACCACACAGCAGGTGTTCATTCGAGGAAGAGGGTGTCTGCCCTTCATAAGCATCTCGCACTCGTCTGCTGCTGGCCGTCCCCACCCTCCTGAGGGGCTCAGCAGCAGCAACCTCAGGAGGGGTTAGTGGGTAGTAGGAGGTGCTTCCTGCCAGCTCACACCCCAAGGTTTTAGCCTCAGACATAGGAAGCCTCCCTCTCTGTTTCTGTGACTCAGTTTCCCTCCCGGCTGTTTGGTCATCTCTGAACAGGCACCCAGAATGAGCATCTGTGTGTCAGGCATTTGCACTTACTTTCCTCTTTGTTCTCTCTACATTCAGCAGCATCTTTTTTTCTTTTTTAAATTGGAAGATAATTGCTTTATAATGTTGTATTGGTCTCTGCTGTACAACAACTCGAATCAGTCATAATTATATACATAGACACACAGCCCCCTCTCTGGAGCCTCCCTCCCTCCCATCCCTTTAGACAGCCCCACAGCAAATGTGGTTGAAGACTCAAGATGGCATCTGTTTGCATTTAGTCAGTTGTTCCTGTTTTTGTTTTGTTTTTTTTTTTTTTTAATCATGGAAGTTGCCAGAGGGCATCAGCGCCAGGCCACAGTAAGGCTCTTCTCTCCCCTGAGCCTCCCAGCTTTGTTGCCAAAACTGCTGTTCAGCCTGGGGATGAGTACCCGCCCTGCTTTGCCAGCTCTGGTCTTGTGCTCCACGCACTCGAGGGAACAACACCCGCACCCAGGGGCTGTTTCCACATGTTTACACATTTCCACTGTTTCCCCAGTGACTAGGGCCCCTCTGTTCTTCCCTTTTTCTCATCTCTCTGATCAACATGACTTTGACATATAAATTTTTTGACTCCCTTGGGTGCACTTGACTTATGAAACACAGATGAACATTCCAGTAAGTAACTGAGGAACTCACCAGGAACAAAAGAGCAAGCCCTCCTAAGTGTGATGGTGTTCAGCCAGCTGCCACTGTTCTCAGGCAGCATCCGGAACTGGAACCTGCTCCCTTCTTGCTGCCTTTCTCCCCTTCCTGAAATGGGCAGGACTGAGGTCCTCCCACCTTCAGGGGGCGGGGTCATACAGTTGTCTGGGAGGCTGCCCTGGGTGAGTGTTGCTGCAATTTATCCTTCCTGCACACCATGTTGTGTTTAAGTCACCTGATATTTTGTTCCCATCGGTGCAGCCCAGAGATAGACGGCAGAATGCAGACACCTTCCTCCCCCTGAACAGATGCATCAGACCCAAACCCAGCCCCTCTGGAATGGCACGTCATTGTCCTCTCCTGGCGTCTGCCCTTTCCAGACAAGCCCAAAGACTAGCACAGCTCCACTTGTAACACAATTAACTGTCAGCCTCATTCCTTTGATTTCGGTTAGTTAGAAACCTGCATTTCAACATCTTGCCTGTTTCCAGCACGGTCACCTCCCAGGGATGTGGCCTCGATAGATTCTCAGGGGCCAAGCTTGGGATTGGCTAGAGGGGGTTTCATGTTCCCCAGCTGAGGTGTCAGGGGAGGGAGCAAGTCCCACCCAACTGTGGGACCTTTGTGCTCTGAGAAATAACTGCTCATGACCACAGAGGGTGAGATGTTTAGATAGCATCACCAACTCAGTGGACATGCATCTGAGCAAACTCTGGGAGATAGTGAAGGACAGGGAAGCCTGGTGTGCTGCAGTCCATGGCGTCGTAGAGAGTCAGACACAACTCAGCAATTGAACAATAAAAACAGCTATGTTTCATTAACAGTTCCTGGCTGGAATGGACACTTGCTTGGTTGACCCAGCTGACCATATGACATTTCTGATGCAAAGTCACACACTGACATGGCCCTCGGGGATGAAAAAGCCTGCAGGAAGGCCCGCAGCACCCTGGTGGCCCCACAGTGATGTGCAGTATTCCACCACAGCTTGTGGACCTTGGTCATCTCGTCAGTAGCAGCTTCCTTCTTAATCTTTGCACTGTTTGTTTATACAGTAACGTTAGCTAATTCTATGGTGTATATAAATTGTATTTTTTTTTTAATTTGTAAAGTTCTATTTTTATTTGAACTCGTGAAACTTGGAGGTTCTCATTGTAACCGTAACGTGTCAGAATAAAACGTCTCCATCCATCTCCATCATCCTTTTGTCTCCACAGTGCCCTTTTTTTAGCGTGGTGAGGACTTGTTTTCATTTCATTCCTACCCCTCTGTAACATGTACACATTGCAAAGGTAGAGAGGGGTGTTTAGCCTCAGATCTCCTGTAGCTCTCCCAGCAGGACTCTTCATCCTCAGGGGGCCGCTTGGCACCTTAAGGTAAGAATCACTTAGTCCTACAGATCTCAGCAAAAACCACAGCAGTAGCCGTGCTCTGTCCCCACTTCAGATCAACACTGCCAGGCTTGTTCACAGGTCCTTTCCACCTATAAAATCGCCGGTCCTCACAGGCACTCCCTCACAGAGCAGCCAGTGAATCGATTCAGTTCCTGCCAGTGCTTCATTTAGGATACAGCCCTGCGGGCAGATTCCCCCAGTGTCCAACCAGAAGAAATGGACCCGGTGCTGGGCCTAAGGACTTTCAGACCTTGGTGCCAGCCTCCATCACTGCCACCTCTCAGGGCTTTTGGGTCACATTTTGTTTTGCCTGAAATGTGATTTCTTGGTCTCTGGGTGATCTGCTTCGAGTTGCTGTCCCCCAGTGGCAGAAACACTGGCTGGGCTTTCCTGGTGGCTCAGTTGGTAAAGAATCTGCCAGCGGTGCAGGAGACCTGGGCTCAACCCCTGGGTTGGGATGATCGATCCCCTGGAGGATGGCATGGCAACCCACTCCAGTATTCTTGCCTGGAGAATCCCGTGAGCAGAGGAGTCTGGCGGGCTACAATCCATGGGGTCGCAGAGTTGGCCAGGACTGAGCGACTAAGCACAGTGGCAGAAGCAGCCTCAGCCTACTCAGGCCCCTCCATGCATCCTCCCTCAGCTGTCACCCTTTCACCCATCCCTGCTTCAACCTGTCCCTCCCGCAACTCATCACCCCTTCCACCCATTCCCCAGTGTCCGCTAAGTTCCAGGGGCGTCTCATGTATTTGGCATGTTCAGTCAATCCCATCCGTGAGAACCTGCTGTGTCACTGTGACACCTTGGCAGTGAGCCCAGCTCCCCTCTCCTCCCCTGCCAGCAGCCCCTGCTCCCCCAGTGCCAGACCTCAGGAGCCAGATGCTTCTTCCTTTCTCTCCACCCTCCTGGTCCTTGTTAGTCCTCTGTTCTTAGTTTTCCACCCTCTGCATTCAAAATCCACGCAAGGAACATCTCTTTCAGAAGCAGTTACCTTAGAGTTCTTTTCCTACCTCCCTGCCTAACCATCAATTCTCTGCTGGCCTCCCCCTCACTCTACATGGAGCATATTACTACTTTACTTCCTCTTCTCTCAGTTTCTGTACAATCTGACCAACTGGATGTAGGGTGCCCGCTGTGCCACATGCTGCAGGGCCTGCTGAAGGGGCATTTACCTCCAGGAGCTTGCAGATCAGGGACACAGACCCAGTTGCATACCCAGGCATGTTGTGGTGACTGGTAATAGTTATAAAATGCTGCCAGTGAAGAGCTTAATCTGTCCTGGGTATGTGGTATCCTGGAAGGCTTCAGGGAAGAAGTAGCATTCTTAATGAGCTTAAGAAATGAGTGAAATGTTTGGAAGAGTTGGGGAGCTCTGGATTAAGGGCATCTACGTGGAAGGAACAGCATGAATAAAGGCATGGGGAAGTGAAGGTGTAGGGGTGTTGGAGGAATGTCATAAAATCTGACACGGCGAGTGTGGTGTCAGGGGTAATGGGTGGGGAGGTGGCTCAGAGCCCTGCTCCCTGGTGCAGGTAGACCAGGGCAACACCCGTTTCAGAAGCAGATACAAAGAAACTACCTCTTCAGCAGCTCCCACCTCAGTAAAACATGCAAGTCCAAACACCTTGAACATGAATTTGGGAAAACCAGTGGCTAATTTTTAAATTTGGTGCCCCAAAGATGCATGAAGTTGAAGTATGTCAGCACAGCGAACATTCCTTTCTTCATTTTCCTCAGCTTTGAAACCCAAATATTCTGCCTATTCTTCAAAGAACTGCTGAAGAAGAACGAAAGTGCAATTCAGTCAGCTGCCACACTTAACTCTCAAAAGGTGTCAGAGAAGAGTTAGTGTCCTGATTTCATATATGCCCCTCTAAAAAAAGGATAACTGTAACCAAATAATACTGTGTGTACAAAAGTGTGGCCAGGAAAAAAGCCCAAATGTTTATAAGTTTTCTTTTCAATCCCTAAGTGCTCTGAATGTGAGCAAGTCTGAGTAAAGATAAAGGCCCTTTTGGTCTCCTAGGGCTTTTTCAGAATCAGTGGTGAGGCTGCAGTGTGAGTGAGAGCAAGTAGAGAGCTGCAGTTTGAGCCCCTACCCGCTAAACACACACACACTTGGAGGGAGAAATGAAGCTGAAGTCCAAAGCCACACACCACCAAGGATGGACATGATGTGAACTACGGATGTTGGATGACTATGATGTGTCAGTGTAGGTTCATCGATGGTAACAAGTGTCGCACTCTGGTGGGGATGTTGGTCATGGAAGAGGATGTGAACGAGGGGTGGGCAGGGGTATGTACGGAGACTCGGTAGCCCTGCTCCCTGGTGCAGGTAAACCAGGGCGACACCCGTTTCAGAAGCAGATACAAAGAAACTACCTCTTCAGCGGCTCAATTTTGCTGTGAACCTAAAACTGCTCCCCCAAGCAAGTTAATTCCATTAAAAAAGAATGAAAAAGGAACTGAGAATTATTCTCTCCAACAAAAGGTAAAATGACAAGGAGTATCAGGCTGAACTCCCTTCCGGAAATGAAAGAAATCACACCAACCCGAGCCTACTGCTTCTGTCCATGGTGCTGAAGTTTATTCATTTTCAAACTGATGTTGGTAACAGGTGATTAAAACTTAACACATGGGTGGGAGAGGTGGAGAAGCCACAGTTAAATCACTTTGTCTACATTTAGCATAAAATGTGAGAAATGTTGACAGGAAACTGATGCTTGAATAGAATGCTCGTCACAGCTCAACTTGATGGCAACCAGATGCGACAAAGTTGAGTGAGAGACCCCAGGGGATTCTCTTGAAGACTGCCCGGGGCCTGGCCTGCCTTTTCCTCCCTGGCCATTATCTTCGATACTACAAGAGAGCAGAGACATGTTTGGTTTGGTGACCTGACTCCACCGGAAAAGCAGGCTTCATCAGACTGTGTTCCCTTCCCACCAGCCTCCACTCCAGCCTGACTACCCTCTGACTTCTATAAACTGGTAAACAAAATGCCCATTAGGAGCTAGTAAAGTCAGTCCTGCTCAATTTCAATCCTTTGGGATCTGATGATTCTGCAAAGGACACGAACTACCGATCAGCAGAGCACAGGTGATTTGGCCCCATGAACAATTTAAGTCCCCAGTGGTCATGGCAGTAAAGTCTTTTTTTCTTAGCATTCTCTCAGCAAACTGTAGCTGAGGTTGGTATCATTGTCCTGAGACTCAGAGCACACCCTCCTCCCCACCAAGTTGGGGCAGAAATTTCAAAGGGGTTGCTTCTATGCTGTCCCTTTCCTACTGAAGGCATTCCCTGGCGGTGTTCTTTCACAAGGTTTGAACTTCAACGAAGCCACAATTTCCTTCCTCCCCATCCCATTTCCATTCTCAGGTCCTCTTACCCGGAAGCTGTTGCAGCCCAATCCACTCTGGGCTCCAATCCTGTCCATCCTTCCCCCGAAGCAGCTGGACCTCCGCAGGCTCCGAGGGGCAGTGAGCAGTGCCCTCAGCTTGCTCTTCAGGAGGGCAGATCTATCAGAGGATTCCCAGGGGCCCCGCCCGAGGGCACCCCCCTCTCTCTGGGCTGGGTTGACCTCCCCCATCCAGGGAGGCACCTCTGAAAGGGGGCTGAGAGGGGCCCCAGCTTCTTCATTCTGCTCACTTAGTACTTGTGATGGCACAGCCTCATCTTCTAAAGGCATCTTGTCCTCCAAACGGTCCAGCAAATTCTTTACAAAAGGAAAACAGGGAAAGGGAGAGGTCTCACTGCCTGGCACAATGTCACAACCCCCCTCACCCTAGACCATGCCGCTTCCCTGGCCCTACCTTGAAATCCATCAGGTCTGCATTGGACACAGAGCCATACACGGGATTTGCTCCTGTTTGCCCTGGGAGCTGAAATGCCAGAAAGAGGAGGAAGCTCGCGGTGATGGTGGAGGAGCCCATGCTGGCGTCGGTCAGGGAATGGTCGGTCTGGTGCTTGCTGCCTCCTCTCTGTCCTCTTTGGCCTTTCACTGTTGGCCTTTGTCCGTCTCTGTCTCCCAGCTGCCCTGAGCCTCCTCTTTTTATAGCCCCCTGGCTCTCTGGGAGCTCGTCCGGGAGAGGGACGGAACCCTCCCCATTCTGTCACTTGCAGTGATAAAGCAGCTGAGTGAGGAAGCAGCAGAAGATGCCCTTTTAAAGTTATCAGTCCAGCCTGCTTGTCACAGCCCCTCTGCCTTGAGCAGCCCCGACAACCCCCAGGACCCTCAGCTGCAGGAGCCACATTCTTGTTGATTTGCCTCAAGAGGTTCCCACTTCAAAGGTGTGAGAAGAGCAAAAAAGAGTCCTTAGTTATCTCACAACGATGCCTCCGGCTTCTTTCTCCTCGGCAACAGGACTCATGCGGGGAAGCAGAGGGTGACGGTTGGCGGGCGCCCAGCTCCCCTGTTGGTTTGCTGCTCAGCTGTCAGGGCTCCAAATAAGGGCGGGAGGGGAGGATGTGGCAGGCAGCCGGCTGCTCGGCTCAGGACAAATTAGTCCAGATGCTGGCGCTGGCCTCACACCTGACTCATCAGCAGTGGTGAGGGCAGACCTCTCCCTCCGCAGGGCTGCCCCCACCCCGACTGTCCCTCTCAGTGTCCAGGTGAAGAGAAAGTAGTTTTCTAGAGTCCTAAGTCAGCTGGAACCAAATGGGACCAATGTCCCAAGAACTCCACTCCCTAAAAGAAACACGAGACAAGTTTTGGGAACATGATCATTCCTGTGCAGAGCCTGCCCTCCTTCACTGCATGGTTCCCTCAAAGGTGTTGGGGGAACTTGACTCTAGGAGGATGCTGATATTTTCATTTATGGAAGCTTGTTGCTTCTAGAAACTCAGACTCAGATGTGAAGTTTGTAATGCCTTGCACCTTCCTAGGAACACTCCCAAGGTGAGGTTGGCTGATGGAGGCAGCTGTGACCCATGCAGTTTCCCTAAGGTCTTTCATGTCCTTCTCTAAGGCAGCAAGCGATGAGCCATTAAGGTCTCTGTTTTCCTGGCCCCCCAGAGAGAAACACCAGGCAGTGAGCCTCTCTATCTGCAATGAATGGCCTCTTTTGGTTGTTGTTGTTGTTCAGTTGTTCAGTTGTTAAGTTGTGTCCGACTCTGTGACCCCATGGACTGCAGCATGCCAGGTTTTCCTGTTTTCCACCTTTTCCTGGAGTTTGCTCAAACTCTTGTCCATTGAGCCATCTTACCCATCTCTTCAGCTGCTGCCCCCTTCTCCTTTTGCCCTCAATTTTTCCCAGCATCAGGGCCTTTTCCAATGGGTCAGCTCTTCCCATCAGGTGATTGAAGTATTAGAGCTTCAGTTTTGGCATCAGTCCTTCCAATGAATATTAAAGGTTGACTTCCTTTAGAATTCACTGGTTTGATCTCTGCAGTCCAAGGGACTCTCAAGAGTCTTCTCCAGCACCACAATTTGAAAACATCCATTCTTTGGTGCTCAGCCTTCTTTCTGGTCCAACTCTCACATCCATACATGACCGCTGGAGAAAATGGACAGCACTGGCCTTCATTTACTAAGTGCCAGACCCAGCGCTCTACACTCTGCAATGCAATGCATCCAGAGGGGGAAACTACACTGGAGGGATGAGAACCCTCCATTGCAGCCCAAAGCAGTTAAATTGCATGCATCTTTGTGGCCTTCTTTTCCTCATCTGTGAGCCTTAAAAGAACTGTTACTGTATAAATGCATTTTGAAGTGTGAACTGACTCATTGGAAAAGACCCTGATGCTGCAAAAGATTGAGTCAGGAGGAGAAGGGGACAACAGAGGATGAGATGGTTGGATGGCATCACTGACTCAAAGGACATGAGTTTGAGCAAGCTCCGGGAGTTGGTGATGGACAGGGAAGTCTGGGGTGCTGCAGTCCACGGGGTCACAAAGAGTCAGACATGACCGAGCAACTGAACTGATCAGAAGTGTGAACTGCCATATAACTGCATGATACTCATAATGGTTATCTTTATTGTTTGGTTGGGATATGCGAGACATGGTGCTGAGAGCTTTATGTGGATTCTTCCATTTTCATCACAAGCCCCATTTTGGGGGTTTTGTCCCCATCCACAGAGGGACAGAACTGAGCCTGAGAGCATCTGTCACTTGCCCAGTGTCACTCAGCAGGATCAGGACATGAACCCCAGATCTGACGCCAAAGCCTGTAATTTCAGCCCACTTCTCAGATACTGCTGCTTCTTAGCACAAAGTTTCCTTAACAATCCCTTTAGTCTCAGTTCCTGATTAAACACTGCCCTAGTCCCAGTCCTTTAGATTGCCTCTGAGCACCTCCTTGCTGTCCCCCTGTCCTGGGGCTGTAGCTTTGCATGCTTGGCAAGTCTGTGAGTATGTGGACTGTCTCAGGAAATCAGCATACCCAAGCCCCATTAATTTTGTATGCACACAGCAGCAAGTGGTATCTTGCAGTAAGCAGCAGTAGTGAGCTGGAATCCAGACCTTAGTTCCCTGACCAAGAATCCTAACCATTAGACCAGAGAGGCCAGCAGCTAGGGCCTAAATCCCTAGTCCTTGCCTACTGAGATAAGAAGGAATTCTGATGAGGAGGCAGAAGGTAAAGAGAAAAGTAAAATGTTTATTGGGAAGGCAGAGTGCTTGCAGAAAGACGCATGGGCGAACTCTGTGAGAGCTGTCTCCAGAGTCACACCTTTGGAAAGTTTAAATCGTTATAAAGGGCCAGTTTTCTGGGTCTTTGTCTCCCCTCTGGCCAATAGTCTTGTTTTGCCCCTCCTGGCTACTTTGTCTCAAGACCCTCCCCTCCCAACCAAATAGATTTCAACACAAAGACATCTGGGAGGAAAGAAGCAAGACTCATTATGGCCTGGCATCCCCTGACTTTTGACCCCCAGGGAGACTTTCTGCGCTTGTGTAGTGTCTCCCTTGCCCCAAGGAGGGGGAATATGTGATTTCTTGACCCTTCACTCAAACAAGATTTAGCCCTTTTCTGTTCTTGCCATGATTGTTATCTTAAGGTGTGCATAAGAGACAAAGCCTGGCTATTTACCCTGTTTCTATTGTTACTTTCATTTCCGAGGGTAAACAGGAGTGCGAGAGTGCATGCGTGCTCAATCAAGTCCAGAGGGGAAACACTGCTCTGAAGGGGTGAGAACCCTGCATTGCAGCCCCAAGCAGTCAAATTGCATGCATATCTGGGGCCTTATTTGTGACCCCATGGCCTGTAGCCCACCAGGCTCCTCTGTCCATGGAATTTTCCAGGCAAGAATATTGGAGTGGGTTGCCATTTCCTTCTCCAGGGGATCTTCCCAACCCGAGGATCAAACCTGTGTCTCCTGCGTCTCCTGCATGGTCAGGTGGACTCTTTTCCCACTGAGCCACCTGGAAAGTGCCTAACCTGGAGCCCACCTATGTCCTGTCTCAGGCAATGTAAACAGGATGCTAGTTGTACAGGTCCAGCCTGAAGCCCCCTTTTTCTTGCCCCATGAAATGTAAACAGGAAGCTATCTTTGAATGCTTAAACTGGAGCCCATCTATCTCCTGCCTTACCGTGACCTATTTACACACCTAACTTGTTTCAATCTACCCTCTAGAACCTCAGGAATTGCAAATGGAATGACAGCTCTGTCCTAGCCAGACCCTCTTCCACCCATGCTTAGTCCTTGGCTGCTCAGATGGAGACGCTGTTACACAGCAAGAGGACAGAATATCAGGGCAGTACGTGTCCAGAGGACACAAGAGACATCCAGGGTAGTTTTATTCTAAGGAGAAAGCAAACCCCTTTACTAATTTGGATTGGCCAAACTCAACTTCAAATCCAAAATGAGTGCAATTCTGAGTAGGGAGGCGTCTGGGAGGAAAGAAGCAAGACCCATTATGGCCTGGTATCCCTTGACTTTTGACCCTCAAGGAGACTTTCTGCACATATATATCTCTGGGGGCCAAGAACCACCGTATCCTGACGTATCCTGGAATGCGCTCACAGCTTAATTGCTCGGGTAGCAGGGTTATTATTAGCAGAGGATTCAGTGAGCAGCCACCCTGGGGGAACTGATGCTCCTCGAGTGTGCGTCACACAGGCTGTCTCCTGGAGATGTCCTTTGAGATAGGCCTTTGATGCAGGAAGGGCACCATGGTGGGTGGCCTCTGCTGTGGCTTAGCCTCTGAGGGCTGATGCTGCTCTTGCATCCAGCACCTCTTCTGAAGTCTGTCAGTGGCTCAAGGAAAAGTGAAAGTCCCACGCAAGTTTCCAGAAGAAGAATTTAGAACTTTTTTCAGTTTACTTTTATTATTAAAACTTTTCCCCTTCCAGAGTGAATCTGCAGTAGGGGCACAAGTGTCATTTTTTGAGTTTCTTCTTTTGTCTCTGTTTTTTGTTGTTGTTGTTGTTGTTGTTTGCAGAAGGTGGGTGGCAAGACAAGAATACTTAGTTTCTGCCCTGAGGACTTTGTACAGAACACCACCTCCTGCACTAACAGAGCCCAGGGAAAACAGATAGTCCCCAATATACTCATTACCCCAATGCTATGAAAGCCTTTGATTTGAGCCTGAAATGGAAAATGACTTGACGTACAGTTTCTCTTTCTTTCCATGCCCCTGATCCACTTCAGGATATGTGTGTGAAAGAGTTAATATTTAATGGGGTGTTTAGAAGCCAGCCTGTGGGAGTGAAAAGCAAAAGACACAGAAGACCAGATCCACCCCCCACCCCCACCTCTTCCACTAGCTGAAAAATCAAAAGCCTTTATTTCCTTATCACTGGAAAGAAGTCGTCTTAGTCATATGATGGAATGAGGGTTGCAAATGGCTGGGAGAATCCAGAATTGGGGCATCTCTGGTCTCTAGCTGAGTTTGTTTTCATGATCCTCCAGGGGGATGCTGTGGGCTGCTTCAGGGAGCCACAAGTCCCCAGAGATGTTACACATGTGCAGAACTGGTGTGAAAAACCCATCACATTCCTGGCATGACTCTGTCAGACCTAAATAGCCTAAAGCAGAAGCCCCAGTTGGGAGAAATTGGTAGGACACTGGTCCGTATTTAGGAATGATTGCTTTAGACTTTGAAAATAATGTTCTGTTTCTTTGGTGCAAACTGGAGGTCACTGAAACTGGAATTTGGGGGCAAGTTGCCCAGGGGAAAAGGCCCAAGGCAAGTGTATTTGCTAAAGCTTTTGGGGCTTCTACTTCAAGTGAAATAAGAGTGAGGGGAAAAGGAAAGAATTAGTCAACTATGGCTGCATGACAAATTACCCACCTCTTAGCAACCTTTTGTGTTTCCAGCTGCAATGGGTCTTTGTTGGTGTGCATGGGCTTTCTCTAGTTGCAGTGAGTGGGGTCTACTCTCTGGTTATGGTATGCTTGTTTCTCATTGCAGTGGCTTCTCTTGTTGCAGAGTATGGGCTCTAAGGTGTGTGGGCTTCAGTAGCTGCAGTGCGAGGGCTCAGTAGTTGTGGCACACAGGCTTAGTTCCCCTCAGCATGTGGGATCTTAGTTCCCAGACCAGGGACAGAACCTGTGTCCCCTGCATTGGCAGATGGATTCTTAATCAGAGGACCATCAGGGAATTCCCTACCTAAGCAACTTTAATCAACACATATCTATTATCTAAGTTTCTGTGGACCAGGGATCTGGCTCTGCTTAACTGGGTACCAACTTTCTCAGAGCTTGTACTGGCTACAGTTAAGATGTTGGCCAGGGCTATGGTCATTTCAAGGCTTGGCTGGGGACCTGTTTTCAAGGTCACTCATGTGTCTTTTGGCAAGCCTTGGGTCCTCACTGACTGTTGCCTGGAGATGTCATTTCCTAATGACATGGACTTCTCCATAGAGATGCAACTGACTTCTCTTAGATAGAAAGAAAACCGCCATCTTTTTGTAACCTAATCTTGGAAGTGGTATCCCATCATTTTTGTTGTCCTCTGTTCATTAGAAGTGAGTCACTAAGTCCAGCCCATACTCAGAGGGAGATGATTACCAAGGGCATGAATACTAGGGGATGAGCATCACTGCAGACCATCTCAGAGGCTGCCCACCACAGGTAAGGAAAGAGAAAGAGCAAATACACAGTGATATGTTACCAAGTTGGTCACAGCTTTGAGAAAACAATTTAGTGGTAGGTTGGTTGGTTATTGGTTGGTTGGTGTGTTGGTTGGTTGGTGGTTGGTTGTTCATGGTGCACGTCTCCAGAGAATTTCATGGGACCCAGCATCTTGGAACAGTCTGTGAGGAAAGAAAAGGATGAGGCCACTGCATCGGATCCTTTGGGCTGCTGTTACAAAGTACTACAAACTTGGTATCTTAAAACAATAGGACTGTATTGTCTCACAGTTCTGAAGGCTAGAGTCCAAAATCAAGGAGTCAGCAGGGCCATGTTCCCTCTAAAACCTGTAAGGTAGGATCCTTCCTTGTCTCTTGAAGCTTCTGGTAGCTGCCAGCAGCCTTTGGCATTCCTTGGTTACAGATGCATCTCTCTGATCGTCATCTCTTCCTTCTTGGGTTTCTTTCTTTTTTTTCTTGTAAGGGCACCAGTCAGACTGAATTGGGCTTCACTGGTGGCTCAGACTATAAAGAATCTGCCTGCAATGCAGGAGACCCAGGTTCCATCCCTGGATCTGGAAGATCCCTTGGAGAAGGGAATAGCAACCCACCCCAGTATCCTTGCCTGGAGAATTCCTTGGACAGAGGAGAATGGTGAATGACAGTCCCTGGGGTCACAAAGAGTCAGACACAACTGAGTAACTAACACTCACTCACTTATACTGACTCAGGAGCCCACCCTACTCCAGGATGACCTCATCTTAATTTCCTCCGCAGTGACCTGATTCACCACCCCCCCTCCAGCACACCACCCATGGACATATCTGGGTGTATGCCCTCCAAGGAGTACCTGCCCTCCTTGGGGGCCTCACAGAGAGGAGGAGTCTCCCTCTGGCTAAGGCATGAGGGTTCTGCTCTCTCCCCCTGTTGCAGGAAGAACCAAGTAGAAAGCCTGGAACAGGGGGGCCAGTTAGGAAGCTGGTGTACCAATATGGGCATGAGTGGTGAGGGAAAGAAGGAGGAATGAACATGGTACCTGCCTGGGTGGTCCAGTCAAAGAACGGAGTCAAGGAAGATTCCAAGGGCTGAAGTCATCAAGGGTGGGGAGCCCTGGAAGTAGGTTTGCTCATTTGGGAGTGTCTTAGTTTGGGTTCGCCTGAGCCTGAGACATGTATTCAAGCAAAGTAGTTTATTTTGGAGACAATCCCAGGAAATATTGGCAGGAGACTGGGGAAGTGACCAGGGAGAGGGGTTTAGTGATCACCATGGGCAGCTGAAGCTTAATCCCCATCCCCTGCAGAGAAATCTGGGGGCCAGTGAAAAATGCACACTGCCTGTGAGCCAAAGGCACTACTTGGCATGGATTGAGTGCTGCTCCTGGTCCATGTCGATTTCCCAGATTCCTGCCTGCCCCCAGGAAGTGGGCTCTGGCTGCCAGAGAAAGTCCTGGGGCAGGAAAGTGGGATACTTCCAGATGGAAGCAGGGCTGTTGTGCACTGTGAGGGCAAGGATTGTGTTTGGCAGTGTCAGAGACACAATACTAGGAGCAAGAGAGTGGGAGCCACTGTCCCAGGGCTGAAATGCTATAGAATGCCCACACAGTTCCATGAGGCCTGGCTCTTCATTCCATGAGAGAGACAGGCCTCTTAGTGGAAATGCACTGATTTCATGAAAAATTCTACAGAGACAAAGATAGACAGCTGAGAACTGCAACATAAACAAGACAAATGGCCAAGTTCATGACTTTGTGCTTGGACCTGGTTCTGTGGAGGTAGGGGGAGATGCATTCTTTTTTGCCACAAATCATTCTCAAGAAGGTCAAAGCTGCCCCAAAAAGGATGGAGAGGGGAGTGTAAAATCGGTGACAAGAGATGAAGAATTCAGGTCCAACACTGTCCTGACTTCATTCAATAGCTTTAACACTGGAGACCCAGCAGAGCAGGCCCACCCTCTACTGAAGCTTCTTTCAGCTGCAAAGCTGTGGGCTGTGAAGCATGGGTCTGTGTTCACCATATTGTTCTGGGTAAGTTACAGTGACAAGCATCCATGGAGATACATAATCTAGCAGCTTCTTTGGAGGACAAGGTTGATCATAGGTAAGTCAGGGAGATTAAGGCCATGGCTGTAGCTCCATGGGGATGTGTTTGAAGGGCCAGGGCCACAGGTCTGTGCCATTTCACTGCCCACAAACACCAAACACAGGAGGAGCTTGCTGAGATGTCATTCTGCTGGGTACATCAGACCACCAACTCCCCACCCTCCAGAAGTCACATTTGGCTCTTCGGTTTGTTTTAGAGTCCTTTTTCCTGGACCGTGGCTTGGGTGAAAAGCCTCAAGTAACAGATGTGTCTGTATCATGCACAGACTCTATCACCTGAGCCCTATTTATGGAAGAACTGGACTTACCTGGAAGACTTCTGAAGTGCTGGCTGGGTTTGTAAAGTGGGTGTTCTGGGAGGAATCTGTCTTCATCACCTGAGTAGGGGAGGGAAGTTGACAACAGGCACTGGCCCCAGATGTTGAACTGACTGATGCCATTATGAGGGGACCGTCCATCCCACCAGCAAGCCTAATTCACTGGCCTGGGAAGGGATGGATTGGTCAGTGATTAGGTGTATGGATGCTAGGCCAGCCTGTGTGGGCTTGAATCCTGGCTCTGCCACTTTGCCAACTGAGAGACCCTGAGCAAGATATATCACCTTTCTGTGCCTCAATTTGTAAAATGAACAATAATAAGAGTTCTTCCTGCATAGCTGTTGTGAGGGCTGATATGAGTTCATGGAACTGTGCCTGGACATTATAAGTCCTTTATAAATGTTAATTATGCTAATTACTCATTACCACCCAGGGCCAAAACAATTAGGCAAAGATGACTCACGGTTTTTTTTGTTTTGTTTTGAGAATAAATTGGCCCTAAAACCTTATTTTCAAAACTTTAAACTCATTAGATATCTATCACCTCAGATGCAAACTGGGTTACAATGAGAAATAACACAAAGATCCACCAGTTCTGGTTCCCCCTCACTCAAAGAAACATCAGATGAGGACAGCAGGAAAGTCATGAGTGCAGTTAAAGGTCTGGAGCTCAGGGAAAGAGTACAGGCTCCAGATTCATGAGGATCCCTGCTCAAATTCTAGCTCTGAAACTTAGCAGCTGTATGCTTTCATGTAAGATGCTTCCCTTTTCTTGGTCTCAGTTTTCTCATCCATAAAATGGGGATATTTATAGCCCTGTCCTCCTGCTGAGCTGGTACCATAAAAGGCATTCTTGGCAAAAGAAACTGCATAGGCTGAAAGCAAGAGCAAGTTCCATCACATGACGTGGGATGCCTGGAACCCAAGATGCAGGGGGAGGGGCATCCTGAGAGGAGAGGGCAGTGACCCCCTACCAGGACTCCCAGCTGATTAAGGCAGCACCGTAGGGTTCTGGGGCTTGTCTCTTTTCCTGCCTTAGAATAAAAATCTTTGCTCTCTAGGGCAGAGAGGAAGTAAAAATGTGGGACCCCAAGGGAAGGGCACTCTGAAATGCTGGGCCTCTTTCAGGCACTTCTATGCTTGTGGGCTCAGAAAATGAAAATGCTATTAAACTCAGGGTTTTGAAGTCACCTTTCCAGGATGACATCAGGAATTGAAGGCCTGAACCTGAGGTTGGAGGCAGGAGGGAGAACTCACTCATCAGGAATGCAAATGAGCCAGCATCCCTCTCTCTCTCTCTCTCTCTCTCTGATACACACACAAACAGACACACACACACACACACACACACTGCCCTCGATCTCTGAGAGCTTCTAGAAACAACAAATATACGGAGAGTGCCTCCAGTCACAGAATTCTAGGCAGAAGGAAGGCTATTGTCAAGGGGCAAATAACCTGCCACACACCCTCATGCAGCAGGAATACATCAGGGTCCATTCAGCTCCCACAGAGAAACTGTCAGGCTTTCAAAAGTAGTTTCTGGAAAGTGTCTCAAGTGTCTGAGGTGTTTAGAGATATTTCCAAACAAGAAAAAAAAAACTTTCAAGAAAAGTAGTCCCCCTCCCACCAACTGCTTGATCATCAGCCCTTGAAGCTGTGTCCCCACCCCACCATTAAGTGGACACCTTTGGGACTTGCAAGAAAACACAGGTTTTTTGTTGTTGTTGTTGTTTTTAAATGATGCCTTATTTTTTTTAAACACTGAGACAAATGAATTTCAAAAGGAAAAAGCTATAATACTGACTTTATTTCATCATGGAAAATTTGTGTCCAAAGATAAGAACCATCTTATATAAAACAACCAAATAAATAAATAAATAAAAATAAATAGGAGTTGCTTCCAAGGGGATCAGGGGTTGATGGAGAATCAGATGCAGCCATATCTGCAGCCAGGACCTCCTCTTAGTACCTCCTCAGCACTGTGGGGGGAAAAGAGAGGGTGATGATGACTTTGAGGTGGGAGACAGGCAGGATCTGAGCTTGCCCTCACCCTGTGCCACCCCTGCCACCCCCCTCTTCAGTTCATCTGCATGTTTGGGGCTTTGGAATAACCCATCTCCCTGGACCTCCCCTTCCTCCTTGTAAACCGGGGATTACCATCCCCCCTGGTGACCTTCCCCTCTTCCTTCGCAGCTTTAGACAGTTCAGGGGAAACCAGGAGGAAAAATGTTAACTATTCTCTGCTCCAAGGAGGGCCTGCTGAATAGTGACTGAATTACATCCTAAGGTGATTCTGCCCCTTTCAGTCAGAGGCAGGAGGTGGATAGAAGCGGCTCCCAGACATGATAATGAATGTTGTCCAAATTTAATATTCCCAGAAAGGCATGCCTTGGCCCTGAGGACTGCCAGCAAAGAAGAGTGATGTTCTTTGTTCAAAATTTGGTCTCCTGAGACATCGGACCCAGAAGTGGCTCTAATGATGTGCAGTTGGAATGGGGATAGGTGCTCACCGTTGCAGCCCAGGCCGCTGAGGGAGCCGATACGGTCCAGCCTCCGTCCAAAGCAGCCAGAGTCGCGCATCATCTTGGGGCCCCGCAGGGCCCGGAGGATGCTGTGGTGGGGCCCGAGGAACCCCGCGGGGGCTGCCGCCGGGGAATCCCAGGTTTCTTCCAGGCCCTGGCCCTGCTGGAGGGGCTCCACGCGCAGCTGCTCCGCCTGCAGCTCCGAGACCCTGTCCCGTAGACGGTCCAGCAGCTCCTGCAATGCACGGTGGGGGAGTCAGAGCTTCAGAAACCCGCACCTGGGCCCAGCCGCCCTCGACGGCGCCAAAGCGATCCAACCGCGCTGAGTACCGGCTTCCGGCACCCAGTCTCGCCATTTTCTGATTCCCTTTCTGATTCTCATATCACTAATTCCCTAGGGAGGGTGGGGACCTCTTGGGATGTAAGTAGCGGGGTGGATGGGGACCCGTTAATCGCTGCTGTTCGCGCCCTCCTGGCGAACCGGGTTTACACAGTTCAGCAGCGCTCACCTGTAACCCAGGTAGTTCCGAGACCGGGCCGGGGCCACCCACCGGGTGCGAACGACATCCTAGCAGCGACAGGTGCAAGAAGAGGAGAAGCAGGAGCGCCCGGGACAGCGCCGTCTGGGGGTCCATGTCGCTGGCGGTGCGGATAGAGGTTGCGGCCGCGGCTGCTTCGCTGGGTTGCGCTTCACGTCTCACCTTCTGAAAGTGCCCGGTGGGCGCTCTCCCGGATCCTTGGGCAACAGCGGCCTTTTATTCCTGGTCCTGGGAGCCTGGCCGGCCCTGCCTCTCTGGGTTATCTCTGATTTATCGGCCGCATTCCGGCCCGACCCGCTGAGCTCAGGGCGGGGGAATGCACCTCTCCGCGCCGAGGGGGTGGAGGTTGGGGAGAGCAGGCCTTGTATAGAAATGGGCCTGACCGGGAGCTGGAACGCGTGCCCGGGGTGGGGGGCGGGGGGGGGCGGTTGGAGGTGTGGGATGCGGGAGTGGGGGCGTAGGCAGGGAGGGGTAGACACCAATAGGTCCTTCGTCTCTCTCTGCTTCCTTTCCTGCGAAACCTCCGGGGGCATTAGCGTGGATTTTTTTTCTTTCCTCCCCACCCCCATTCCTGGATTGAGCAGAGAGAACCCCAGCGATCAGAGACTCGACGCAAATGCCGGGCGCACGAGGTGACTCACAAAGAACAGCCCCAGCCAACACCCCATCACTGCAGCGCGTCTTCCCTCCCCGCCTGGAACTCGGCACCCCGCCTGGAAGCGCGCAAGCCTGCAACTCTGCCCTGCGCCAGACCGCCGGTCCCCAGGGCGCGCTGACCGCTGTCCGTGGTTCTGATCACGCTGAGCCACCAACGCAAGAGTTCTTGCTCTCCTCAACTCCCGTCTTGCCAGAAAGACAAGCACGGGGCAGGGGCCAAGAGACGCCTGAGACCCCCTCCCCGCCCTCTCACGTCCTCCTGCACTAGGATGCTAATTCTCCAGTGTCACCTGATTAAAAGTCTGGGTATGACAAGGAACTTCTGGAATGCTGACCCTTCTTCCGTCCCTTAAAGGGTAGAGCTGATTTGACAGGAATTTTGAGAGGCAAAGCCCAGAGATGAAGTCATTCAGGAATGCCTTCTATCACATCTCCTCCAGGTGCCAACACCTCCTCTCCCCCACCAAGCCAACATAACGGAAAAAGCAGGGATGACTGCAAGATGGTTATCTATTTAGTGGGACACTATGGGTGTGAAGGAGTGTCTTCTGCAGTGCCTCCTTCAACTGGTCGTCCAGGATCTCATTCCCATTTGCAGATCTGGTCTGCAATTTGCAGGTCTGGGCCTCCTGCCTGTGATAGCAAAAGGGGCTCCAAGGGGAACATGGCCCTGGGAAGAGAAACAGCCGATTAAATCCCCCTTAAAGTGTGCATGACTGATGTCACCTCCCCTTCCAGATAACTTGTGTTGGCAAGCATCAGGATGAGGGAGAAGGGTTGTTCAGTAAAGGAACGGTGTTGTGACAAAAGTAGAGAAAGGGGCAGAAGCTGGGACCACTAAGCAAATCTTGCCTGAAAAATAGCACCTCCCAGGTATTGAGTGAGAAAATTGTTATTATTGTTCTTCACTTTTGTGGATAAGGAAACTGAGCTCAGAAAAATTAATGTACTTTTTTTCTTTTATTTTTTACAGCAAAATTGATTTTTTTACTTTAATCAAGGTACAATTGATTTACTTAGTTTCAGGTGTATAACATAGTGATTTAATATTTTTATAGATTATACTCCATTTAAAGTTATAAAATATTAGCTATATTCCATATACCATGTATTACATCCTTGTATCATATCAGTTTATACCTAGTAGTATACCTCTTAATACCCTACTCCTATTTTCACCTCCCCCATCCCACTCCCTAATGGCAGCCACTAGTTTGTTCTCTGTACCTCTGGGTCTATTTCTATTTTGCTATATCATTCATTTGTTTTATTTTTTTTAGATTCTACATAGAAATAAAAACAAATAGTATTTGTCTTTCATGGCTGTACCAGTTTACATTCCCACTGACAGTGCATCAAGGTTCCCTTTTCTCCACATTGTCGCCAACATTTTTTATTTGTGGTCTTTTTGATGATAGCCATTCTGACAGGTGTGAGGTGATATCTTATTGTAGTTTTGGTTTGCATTTCTCCACTAATGATGTTAAGCATTTTTTCATGTGCCTCTTGGCCATCTGAATGCCTTCTTTGGGAAAACATCAATCAGGTCTTCTCACCATTTTTCCATCAGATTTTAAAAATATTGACTTGTATGAGCTATTTGTTTGTTTTGGATATGAACCTCTTATCAGACACATCATTTGCAAATATTTTCTCCCATTCAATATCGTGAATCATGAAGTCGCTCAGTCATGTCCAATTCTTTGTGATCCCATGGACTGTAGCCCACCAGGCTCCTCCATCCATGGAATTTTTAGGTTGTCTTAATCTATTTTCTTAAGATCACACAATTGACAAGTGCTAAAACCTGGATTCTAACCTAGGTAGTCTGATTTTTAGACCTGAAGCTCTTAATCACTGCCAGGGTGATTGTTAGGTGTTTCTACTAAAGAAAAATTAGATTACCCTATGGTCATTTCTAAAGTTACAGAAAGCTGTGCAGTGAAGTATGTGTAAGTCTGGTCCCTGACACAAGGGGAAGGAGGTCAAGCAGAGGCAAGTTCAGCATTTTACAGATAAAGATGGGGGAGAGATAAGGGCTGTGTAAACATGTCAGTCCTGGAAATATTCTGGGAGCTGGAACAGAGTGTGCGTGTGTATGTGTGTGTGTGTGTGCACATGCACACATGCACACCAAAGGCAGAATATCCAGAAGTTAAATGGCGGAGAGAGACAACAAAAGACAGCCAAGAGCAGAGCTGGGACTTAAGACTGGGGCTGCTGAGGGTGTAGAGAATCCCTAGAGCTGGAAGTCATGAGATTAAGGGTTGGGAGCAAGACAGAGTCCATCAACCAATACCTTTCAAGAACTGATTCTGTATCTAGCCTGAGCCTTGCCTTGCTCTTCTGCAAAATGGGCATATGCTCCCTCCTTTCACGGACTAAAAGGGAGAAAAAAGTGTCTTTGAAAGTCAATAGCAGTGTGAAAAGAGCCAAAGAATTCAGAAGACATATAAGAGTTCATCTTTGCTTCAAAGGAGATTCTGTCTCAATGGGGAGACAGAGCCATTCCAGGGGAAAATGATAAAGTGCTGAGCACTCTGACTGAACCCCTATCTTCTTCCGGGGAGGGGATTGTGGGAGAAGACTTTAGGGCAGACACAAGACTGAATACACACTCCAGGGACTTCTGCCCAGGGAAGGACAACTCTTACAACAGATCATCTCCATCAACATTTATTGAATGCCTACTCTGTGCCATGCACTTTTCTACTTCTATTTAATGGAGCTATGTCATAGCACTACCACCCAAGGATTAAATGAGATGGATATGTGGTAAGCTGAATAAGAGCCTCCCTAAGATGTATATATCAAAATTCTCAAATCTCTATGCCTTTGAGGAGCATACAGTGTAGGGAGAGAAACAGACAGTCACAGGCCCCCAGGGTAAGGTGGTGACTGATCCAACAATGAGACCTGGGTGCTCTGGGAACGTGGCAGAAACACTCAGTTGAGGAGACAGCTTCCTAGAGAAGGTGATTCTTGGCTAATGCTTAATAAGAATGGGTCAGCCATGAGAGAGGAGATGAGGAGGGTTCCAGGGAGAACTAGGGGGCTGGTTAAGTGTTCAACTACCTCTCCTAGCATCTTAGTTCATTCAGTCTTCTGTATGAACTAGGAATACCATAGATTGGGTGGATTAAACAACAGAAATTTATATCTCTTAGTTCTGGAGACTGGGAAATACAAGAATCAAGGTGCGGGCAGATTCAGTGTCTGGCGAGAGCTCATAAGTTGTCTTCATTGAAACCCCACAGGACAGAAGGGGTGAAGGAGATATATGGGTTTCTTTTAAAGATTCTTTGATGTGGACCATTTTTAAAGTCTTTACTGAGTTTGTTACAATATTGCTTTTGCTTTAAGTTTCATTTTTTGACAAAGAGGCATTTGGGATCCTAGATCCCAGATCAGGAATCGAACCCACACCCCCTGCATTGAAAGGCAAAGTCCCAACCACTGGGCCACCAGGAAAGTCCCAGCGGGGTCTTTTTTATAGATCCCATTCACAAGGGCTCCACCTTCATGTCTTAATCACCTCCTCAAACCCTACCTCCTAACACCACCACATTGGGGGTTAAGTTTCAACATATGAACTTCAGTTCAGTTCAGTTCAGTTCAGTCGCTCAGTCATGTCCGACTCTTTGTGACCCCATGAATTGCAGCACGCCAAGCCTCCTTGTCCATCACCAACTCCTGGAGTTAACTCAAACTCATGTCCATCGAGTTGGTGATGCCATCCAGCCATCTTATCCTCTGTTGTCCCCTTCTCCTCCTGCCCCCAATCCCTCCCAGCATCAGAGTCTTTTCCAATGAGTCAACTCTTCACATGAGGTGGCCAAAGTATTGGAGTTTTAGCTTTAACATCATTCCTTCCAAAGAACACCCAGCACTGATCTTCTTTGGAATGGACTGTTTGGATCTCCTTGCAATCCAAGGGACTCTCAAGAGTCTTCTCCAACACCACAGTTCAAAAGCATCAATTCTTTGGCGCTCAGCTTTCTTGACAGTCCAACTCTCACATCCATGCATGATTACTGGAAAAACCATAACCTTGACTAGACAGATCTTTGTTGGCAAAGTAATGTCTCTGCTTTGGAGGGATACAAACATTCAGTCTATAGCACCTAGGCCCTTGGCAGAAGGAAAAAGATGCAAGAAAGAAAGGTTTGGGATAGCTGATCCCATCAGGGAGTGTGGCTTGGCTGTATTATGCTGAGTTACTTCCCTACAGCTTCTCTTCACACCTTACTTCTAGCACAGCCCTGGGCAGCTATGGGGCAGCATAAGAACACTGGGCACCCAGGGACAGGGAAAGGTGGGGCAAGGAGGACTGCCCCCGGAGTCAGCAGCTGGCAAGACTCTGCCTACTGCTATCTCACTGAATAGCATTATGCAAGTCCTTTCTATGGGCTGGGATTCTGTTTCCCCTTGTGCAGAAAGATGAAATTAGACAAAAACGTTATTATAGTCAACTACCCCTACCTAGTTCTTGGTTAGGTCTACTTGCCAACTCCCAGCCCCCGGCAAAACCTCCATCCTCTATGACCCTTAGACTTTCTCCAAAAGCCAGAAACCACCCACAGAGAGGCTGTCAGATCCTTCACAGCAGTGGCAGCCCTGTGTGTGTGTGTGTGTGCATGTATGGTGAAGGTGCTTTAGAAACCAATCTGAGTGTGTAGATTGTCTCTGCTCTTGGAGTGAACTTCTAGACTTATGGTTAGCAGAGGAAGGTCTGAGTTTGGTAGCCTGGAAGAAAATAGCTATTAACTCTTCCTACTCCATGTCTAGCTTCCCAGGTGGTGCAATGGTAAAGAATCTGCCTGCCAATTCAGTAGACAAAAGAGACATAGGTTTGATCCCTGGGTCAGGAAGATCCCCTGGAGAAAGAAATAGCAACCCACTCCAGTATTCTTACCTGGAGAATCCCATGGACAGAGGAACCTGGCTGGCTGCAGTCCATGCAGTCACAAAAGAGTCAGACACAACCGAGCTTGCATCCGAAGTCCAGCTTCAACAACAATATTCAAAGCATCTGACTATGGTTGCCTGTGTGTCGCAGGGTAATAGTCTCTCTCTCTCCCCTTTTCTCCCTGTCTCTCCTTTATTCCCCTCTCTTTCTCATTGTTATAACCTCAAAAGGAAAAAAGAATTCTGAAAGGGTCACCTCATCCCTCCCCTCACCTCCAAAAAGGGTTGTATTCATTATTTGTCCCCATAGCTGACATTCTAGTGACATCACTGGGGCCCCTGGACTCAGCAAACCTTGAAGTCAATTTACTTTCAATGAATAAATATACCCCTCCTTTGCCTAGACCAATTTAAGTTAAATTTCTATCACTTCTGTCTCAAAAATTCCTAACTGACACAGTCCCCAAAAGAAACGGCAAATCTTCTTCTTAGAAGTGTATCTGGAGAACAAGCTATCTCAGCCCTGGGTAACAGCCCAAGGTCTAGAGCCTGTGCAGACTAAAGTACTGAGCACTGTCCAATTTAACCCCCTCCTCTTGTAATGTGAGTTAATCCCCATGGTCAGACAGAAAGAAGAAAACACATTCAATAACTTTCCAAAAGGCTGGAAAGTCTGAGCTGTCTCAGCAGGTGGGAGGGATACAGAAGGAAGGATGAGAGAATCCACCCCAGAATCCACACCCTACAGGAGTTCTGTCCTGGCACAGTGGGGAGAGCTGGAGGAATTAGAAGGTCCAAAGACTGCCTTCAAGTTGCTACAGTCTTAACAGGCAGACAGACTTCCCCCTTCAGCAGGTTGAGGAGGGGTCCTTAAGAAGCAGGACTGAGGTCGTACATGTTGACCCCCACCGACCAACTGGACATTTGTGCATCTTGTGATGCTGAGCCAGAGACACCATGGGAAAGAGGTCCCTCTGCCTCCTGAGGCGGTTCCCTCCCAAGGTTGTCTTGGTCCAGGAATCTCACCTCCTTCCCACAGGAAACAAGACAAAGGATTATCTTAGCTCAGAGCTGGGAGCCTGGAAGTGGGTGTGACAACCGTTCTCTGGCCCTGCTAATCCAGGAGGGACATGGGGTCTGCACTCAGACCCCATGTTTTCTGCTTTCTGTCTGACTACGGGGATCAACTCACATTACAAGAGGAGAAAATTAAATTGGACAGTGCTCAGCAATTTTGTCTACAAAGGTTCTAGACCTAGGGCTGTCACCAAGGGCTGAGATACCTTGTTCTTAAGATACATTTCTAAGCAAAGGTATGCAGTTTCTTTTGGGAACTGCATCAGTTAGGAATCTTTGAGAAGTGATAGAAATTTAACTTAAATTGGTCTAGGGGATGCGGCTCTTAACCTCTGAGGGTGGTGGCAGGGCATTGGCTTCACCCAGCCTGTCTGGTTTGAAGGCTCAAGGTCAGTTAAAGGACTGGTTTTGGCTTCAGGGAAAAAAGCCATGTTGGGGAGCCCCTGGAGAGATGCTCCATGGCCCAAGCAGCTGACCTCACTGGGTCAGGAGCTGACCCTGGACAAGCTTGTGCCCTGTCTCTAGGTGGGAGAGGCTGTTCCCAGACCTGGGACTCCCTAATTAAACAAACGTCTCCTCCTATCTAGACTGGCTGGGATAGAGAGCATTAATGAGCTGAGGAAATGGCAACCCACTCCAGTACTCTTGCCTGGAAAATCCCATGGACAGAGGAGCCTGGTACTTTACAGTCCACGGGGTCACAAAGAGTTGGACACGACTGAGCAACTTCTTTTCTTCACTTTTTTTAATGAGCTGAGGCCAGGAGCTGACTCCTCGAGGACTCTTTCAGGAGGGGAATTCCTGGGTAGCACAGCTCAGCCCAGTAAACTGGGGTGTCTTTACCCTAAAATATTAGTCCCATGTTGTCTGACACTCAAACTTATCTGGACATCCTATATTGTTCTGTGTTCAATCTGGCAACAGGACATGCGGAGAGGAGAGTGGGGCTTGGGGGCTGCTCTCTTACCCGGCTTCTTCTGTCTGCAGGTAGTGGATGTGGGAATCAGAATAAAGGGAGTTCTCCAATTTTCATTAGCATCCCCACCCAGTTCCACCTCACTGTGCTTGGATATCCACCACCGGCCTTCACTGTGAGGGTCTCCAGCTGTCTGTCCTCAAGAGCGCTGACATCCTGGGTCTGACCACCTCACCGCTGTCTGGGGCGAGACAGTGCAGCCCTTGACTGAGAGGATGGAGAGGATTCTGCTGCACGATAGTACTGACCCGCAGCCCAGGGGGCTAACTACGGGACCGGACCTCTGCAGGTGCAGCAGGCCAGCATGCCTCCCCCTCATCGCCATCATCAATCAATCGGCAGGGTCCTTGTGCCCCACCCCTCCTCCAGTATCAGGAGAAAGAGCACAGGCTCACAACCCGACACCCCCCTTCCCATTCCCACACCATCTGCCCTGCCTGGTCACTGAGCTTCTGGCTCTGTGGAAGCCACATCCCCTTGGGGCCTCAGTCTCCTCATCCAACCTTCGGAGGTGGGGCAGAGGGATGGACAAGATTCCAGCACCCTTGGTACCAAGAGCTGTGCCACCTCAGGATAGTCACAGACTTCTCTGTGCTGCTATTTTTCCATCCATGAAATAGGAACATGTGGTCTTGTGTGAGGATTAAGGGACTTCCATGGCGGCTCAGTGGTTAAAAAATACACCTGTAATGCAGGAGATGCAGGAGACACAGGTTCCGTCCCTGGATCAGGAAGATCCCCTGGAAGAGGAAATGGCAACACACTCCAGTATTCTTGCCTGGAGAATCCCATGAACAGAGGAGCCTGGCAGGCTACAGTCCAAGGGGTCAAAATGAGTCGGACACGACTGAAGGGACTGAGTACCCGTGTGTGCACGTGAGGATAAAAGGAGAATGCCAAGCAGATACAATCTTTCAGAAACCTTGGCTGCTGTGTTGGCTGTTTTCCAATCCCTGTGCTCTGCGTTTCCCCATAGTGCCATCTTAGACAATGGTTTTTGGAACTTCCATCCTGTCCTTGCAGGAAAGACCATGGAATTTTTCCCTAGAGATCTTTAATGTTATGACTCAACATTTTAAAACATTTATCAAACTAACTGTGTTTGGCTTATGTTAGGCTCTTGGTCTTGAGTGGTCCTTTTGCAAGTGAGCATTCTCTAAAATTCCCGTAGTCAAACAGCTTAGTTTCTTCTTGGAACTTGGTGCCCTTTCTGCTCAGCATCAGCTCAAGGTAGAGTTTGCTTTTCCTGCACATTTAGTTCATCGTCACCTTCTTTCTTGGGACAGAGTTCCACTCCCACTAGGCAGATAAAGCATTTTAGGTAAGAGTGGAATAAAGAACAGAATGGAATTTAACTTCATCCTTCCTTTAAAATCCAGCCCACAGGTCACGGGGCTTCCTTGTTGGCTCAGATAGTAAAGAATCCACCAGCAACGCAGGGGATCTGGATTTGATCCCTGAGTTGGGAAGATCCCCTGGAGAAGGGAATGGCTACCCACTCCAGTTTATTTGCCTGGAAAATCCCATCAACAGAGGAGCCTGGAGGGCTACAGTCTATGGGGTTGCAGAGTTGGACATGATTGAGTGACTCACACACACACACACACATCAGGTCAGGTCAGTCCCAAAGAACCAGGAGCTGTTGCTGCTGCCACTGCAGGGAAACTCTAAGCATCCCCTCCCTCCAGCTCTCTCCTTCCTCCTCCTCCTCCTCCTCCTCCTCCTCCTTTCCCCAGTGCATCTCCACTCTTGCCCTGGAAAATGCAGCCACTGGTCCCTCTCCTCATTTTACAGATGGGGAAACAGAGGCCCAGAAAGACAAAAGTCCCAGTCCAGGGTCACACAGGTAGGCAGTGATTCAACTGATTCAATCATGAGATGGACATGAGGCCAGTATCTGCCCTGCAGGGAGGCTGTAGGAACCCATGGACCAGTCTATACAAAGGACACATCATCCCGGGTGATACCCACACTCTCGGTGTACTGAAGGCTTTCTAGGGCCAGTTGCTTTTTATTTTGAACTAATTTCCAACCTATAAGGAAGTTCTGAGAATAACTGAGAGAAGTTCCATATACCCCTTACTCGGATAAAACCATTCTTTAATGTTTTGCCACATTTGTTCTGTTGCTCTCGGATCAGGTAAAATAGGACAATTAACACACAGGCAACTGAAGAAAAAAAGTAGATAAGTTAGACTTCATCAAAATTTTAAAATTTTGTGCATCAAAGACACAATCAAGAACATGAAGACAGCCCATATTTGAAAATAATTGTGGATCATATATTTAAATGTCCAGAATATATTTTAAAAACTCTTAAAACACAGCAACAAAAACACTAATAACCCATTTTTCAAATGGGCAAAGGATTTGAATAGATATTTCTGCAAAGAAGATGTACAAATGGCCAATAAACACATGAAAAGTTGCTCAGTGTCATTAGCCATTAAGGAAATGCAAATCAAATCCACAGTGAGATATCACTTTATACACTAAGATGCCTCTAATTTTTTTTTAAAAAAAGGAAGATAGTAAGGGTTGACAAGGATGTGCATAAATTAGAACTCTCATATGTGGCTAGTGGGAATGGAAAATGATGCAGCTCTTTTGGAAAGCACTTTGGTGGTTCCTCAAAAAGTTTAATAGAGTTATCATGTGATAAATGCTATACTGTTTAATATAGAGTTACCACGTAGGAAACTCTATACCATTTAATATAGACTTACCACATGAGAAACTCTATACCATTTTTTTTTTTTTTTTTGGCTCAAAAGGTAAAGTAAGAGAGCTAAACAGCAGGCATGTGAGGGTGTTTTGGCTAACACAGTCTCTCCCCCAGAGTCATTCCCTAGCCTTGGTCTTGCCTCCCAAATTCCAGCCAGACAAGTGGAATCAGAATCTAAATGAACACCAGAGTATCACCCAGATTTCAAGTTCCCTTAAGAAAGAGGCTGATTAAGAGGAATGGAGAGGATCAGAGAAGTTAAATTCAACTAACAGCTATATACCATTTAATATAGAATTACCATGTGATAAATGGTACACTGTTTAGTATAGAATTACCACATGATAAACTCTATACCATTTAATATAGAGATACCATATGATAAACTTTATACCATTCAATATAGAGTTATCATGTGACCCAGTAAATCTACTCCAATCAATACACTCTGGAAAAATGAAAATATGTCCACACAAAAACTTGTATACAAATGTTTATATTAGAGCAGCTTTATTTATCATAACTAAAAAGTGGAAGCAATTCACATGTCCATCAACTGATGAATGGATAAACAAACATAGCCTAGCCATACAATGGGATATTGTTTGGCCATAAAAGAGTAATGATGATTCTTGCTACAATATAAATGAACCTTGAAAATAATCACACTAAATGAAAGAAGCAGAAACAAAGACCATATATTATGTGATTCGGTTTCTATGAAATGTTCAGAATAGGCAAATCCATGGAGACAGGGAGGAGATTAGTGGTTGCCAGAGACTGGAAGGAGAAGGGCAATGGGGACTAGCTGCTAATGGGTACAGGGTTTCCTTTCAGGATGATGAAAATGTTCTGGAACTAGTCGTGACGGCTGCACATTTTTGTGAATATTCTCAATGTGTGGTTAAAAGATGGGATGTGAATTATATCAGTAAAAATGTGAAATTGATCTTAATTTTCTGTATTCTGAAACAATGCAACAGTGGGGTTATCTTGACCCTAAAGCTGAGGTAGGATTTCCCCCATGAAATCATATGGGACTGGGTTTTTTCTGTTGTTGTTTTTTGTTTGTTTGTTTTTGGTGTTTTGGTCTTTTTGCAGGAGTAGTTTTCTGCCTCTTCTATGGAAATAGGTTTATTTGTAAGTTCATTTTACCTCAGTCACAACTGATTTTGGAAAACCACATTCCTTAATAATTTATCTATTTCATCTAGGTTTTCATATTAATGTGTATTGGAATGTACAAAGTAGTGTCTTTTGACATTTAAACTTTCTCTCTGTTGATAGGTACTATTCTTCCCATCATACCCTCAAAATTGTTGTAGTTTTTGCTCTGCAAATAAATATATTAAATGCTTACCATCAACCTTTTAACCTACATTTCCCCAATTGCCTCTTGGTTGGATCCAGCTCATCATCTAGTTTTGTTGTTGTTTAGTCACTAAGTCATGTCTGACTCTTTGCAACCCCATGGACTAAGCCCTCCAGGCTCCTCTGTCCACGGGATTTCCCAGGCAAGAAGACTGGAGTGGGTTGCCATTCCCTTCTCCAGGGGATTTTCCTAACCCAGGGATCAGACCCGCATCTCCTGCAGTGCCTGCCTGCATCTGCAGGCATATTCTTTACTACTGAGCCACCAAGGAAGCCCCCAGGACAGAGTACATCAAAAACATGATTACAGGCACATTCCAGGCTGACTGCTATCCTGACTATTGCTGCTGGTGTTGGTGAATTTAAAGCAAGTATTTCCAAGAATGGGCAGATTCATGGGCATGCCCTTCTAGCTTACACTCTGTGTGTGAAAGAGCTAATCATTGGAGGTAACAAATGGATTCCACTGTGCCACCCTACAGCCAGGAGATTTCTCTGAAAGGATGCCTGTGAACTATATTCTTTGAGATCTTCAACCTTTGATACTTGGAAGGACAATTTAACTAGATAGAAAGTTTTTACTTCACACTTTATTTCTTTGGCGCTTCCCTGGTAGCTCAAATGGTAAAGCATCTACCTACAATGCAGGAGACCCGGGTTCAATCCCTTGGTCAGGAAGATCCCCTGGAGGAGGGAATGGCAACCCACTCCAGTATTCTTGCCTGGAGAATTTCATAGACAGAGGAACCTGGTGGGCTATAGTCCACGGGGTCTCAAAGAGTCGGGCACGACTGAGCAACTAACACTAACACACTTATTTCCTTGGTCTCTTGAAAATGTTGCTCTGTCTGTTGTTGCCTTGCTTTGTATGCTTCTCTTGGGATGTCTGATCATAGCCTAATTTATTATCCACATAAAATAATTTGGTATATTCTTTTAGCCTGGGTGACCTGATCATATTTTCTAATAATTTTTATCAGTGTATATCTTGGAGTTGATAGCCTCAGGTCAATTTCTCAGTTTTCTGGGAATTTGTATATATATTTTTTAAATCTTTGTATTTTATATTGGAGTATTGCCAATTAACAATGTTGTGATAGTTTCAGGTGGACAGCAAAGGGACTCAGCCACACATGTACATGTGTCCATTCTTCTCCAAACTCTGTTCCCATCCAGGTTGCTATATAACATTGAGCAGAGTTCCCTGTGCTATACAGTAGGATCTTGTTGGTTATTCACTTCAAACACAGCAGTATGTACATGTCCATCTCAAACTCCTTAACTATCCCTTCCCCGCATCTTTCTCCCCAGAAACCATAAGTTCGCCCTCTAAGTCTGTGAGTCTGTTTCTGTTTTGTAAATAAGTTCATTTGTATCATTTCTTTTTAGATTCCACATATAAGGGATGATGTTTCTCCTTCACTGTCTGACTTACTTCACTCAGCATGACAGTCTCTTAAGTCCATCCATCTTGCTGCAAATGGCATTATTTCATTCTTTTTAATGGCTGAGTAGTAATCCATCGTGTGTATGTGCCACTTCTTTATCCATTTCTCTGTTGATGGACATTTAGGCTGCTTCCATGTCTTGGCTGTTATAAACAGTGCTTGTGTACAGGACTTAGTATTCCATGTCTACTCTTTCATAAACAGCCCCTTTTATTAAATCTCCTCGAATTAATCTAAGTCTGCTGCTTTCTGCTTCCACCCTCACCAATACCTTTCATCATCATTGTCATCACCATCAGGTAATGTTTTTGACCTTGGGTGTTTATTCCTCCTGGTTATGTCTGCTCTTCAGACAAGTCCCATGGTTTGTCCAGGTTCTGTCTGGTTGAGATGAGCCCTCTGTGTGAGGGAGAGGAAGGCACCCCAGGCCTGAAAATGAGACAGAAGAAGGCAGGACAGTCACAAGGCCCTGCTGCCAGGGACTTATCTTAAGGCAGCCCTCTGGCCTGTCACCTGCTCTCAGCCACCATCTCCCACTAGGGTTTTAGGATCTGAAGGTGGGAGGGCGACAGGTAACACACATGCATTATACCGAGCTCTCCTCCCTGGCCTGGCAGGCTCTGGCCAGTGTCCCCCAGGAAACCACACCCTCTTCCTGATTGGATGGGGCCGGAGGGGGCTTGGAGGCTCTAGATGGCCGTGGGTCAGGAGTGACTGGCCAGTCTCCAGTTCTGCCCAGGACAGAACAACCTCAGCAGCCGCTTCCTGCCAGTGGCGGGGAGGGCAGGCCAGGCCATTCAGACATGAGGAGCCATGTGATCTCTTTTTATAGCACCTACATTTGAACTGGGCCAGGTTCTAACTCATTCATTCAATAAACATTCATGGAATGCTTACTCTTGTCAAGGTGTCCAGGGTACAGCAGTGAACAAAACAGACAAAGCCTTATATTTGGGAAGCTTATGTTCTAATAGAAGGAGATAGACCCATAAAATGAAGTAACTAAAATATATAGTATACTGTGTGTGTGCTCAGTTGCTCAGTCATATCCAACTCTTTGTGACCCCATGGACTACAGAGCCCGCCAGGCTCCTCTATCTGTGGGCGTCTCCCAGCAAGAACACTGGAGTGAGTTGCCATTTCCTCCTCTGGGAGATCTTCCTGACCCAGGGGTCAAACCCACGTCTCCTGCATTGGCAGGTAGAATCTTTACCACTATCACCACCTGGGAAGCCCCATTTAATATATTAGAAAGTGATCATTCTAAGGAGGAAAATAAAGCAGAGAAGAGGGAGGGCTGTGTTAGGGATTGTTGAGTTGTTGGCAGGAAGCTCAGGAAGAACTCACCAGGGAAGTGATATTGGAGCAAAGATTTGAAGGAGGTAAGGAGGTTGCCTCAATGGTTTCAGGGGAAGAGGGAGCCAGGCAACACTACAGTGTGTTGCAACATGCAAGAATGGCAAAGAGGTCAGCATTAGGGAGTGGAGCAAGTGAGACGAGAGAGAGAGGAAACAGGATCAGAGAGGCGGTGAGGGCTGAACAGAGCAGAGCCTTCTGGTTCAGACTTGGGCTAACTTTACTCCAAGTAAGATGGGGCCATCAGAGTTTAAGGCCAAAGATGGATATGATCTGACTCATGACCTAATACTCAGTGTGTCCATGTCTGGTCTGAAGAGCTGGCCCCAAGGACTCTTCTACTTCTCCATCCTCCTCAGAATTCTGGGTCTCAGCCCCATTTCTCAGCTTCTAAGTTTTAACCAATTCCAGGGGGGCACAGTTTCTTCTTTTGGTATCTCCCTCCTTGACACCTAGTTTTAACCAGTTCCAGGGGGCACAGCTTCTTCATTCGGTGTCTCCCTCCTTGACACCTAGAGTTCTCATGATATTTCAGGTTTTCATGACTAATTAACAATTTTAGGGGCTTCCCTGAAAGTCCAGCGGTTAAGACTCCACACTTCCACTGCAGGGGCCAATGGGTTTGATCCCTGGTAGGACTTCCCTGGTGGCTCAGACGGTAAAGCGTCTGCTTACAATGCAGGAGACCCAGGTTCAATCCCTGGGTTGGGAAGATCTTCTGGAGAAGGAAATGGCAACCCACTGCAGTATTCTTGCCTGGAAAATCCCATGGATGAAAGAGCCTGGTAGGCTACAGTCCATGGGGTCGCAAAGAATCAGACGTGACTGAGCGACTTCACTTCACTCACTTCACTGGGGAACTAGGATTCCAAATGACACATGGCCAAAAATAAATAAATAATAAACAGTTTTTTAAAGGTTTACACATAGAAAAAAAAGCAAATAAAAATAGCAAACAAGTAACTTTATGTTAAATGCTGCTGCTGCTAAGTCACTTCAGTCGTATCTGACTCTGTGTGACCCCATAGACAGCAGCCCACCAGGCTCCCCTGTCCCTGGGATTCTCCAGGCAAGAACACTGGAGTGGATTGCCATTGCCTTCTCCAATGCATGAAAGTGAAAAGTGAAAGTGAAGTCGCTCAGTCATGTCTGACCCTCAGTGACCCCATGGACTGCAGCCTACCAGGCTCCTCAGTCCATGGGATTTTCCAGGCAAGAGTACTGGAGTGGGGTGCCATTGCCTTCTCCTATGTTAAATAGTCTCTGTTAAAATAATCAACATGGTTCCTGTCTTCAGCTGGCCCTTGGCTGTACCTTCAGTGACAGACCTTCCCCTGAGAATGAAACCCAGTCTCTAGTTCTGAGGATGACCTGAAGGTGATAAAAGGGAGATTTCCCTCATATTCACCGAAGATGAGTTTCCCAGTACTGCCAAAGCATAGTACCACAAATTCCTTAGCTTGAAACAACAGAAATTGGTTCTCTTATCATTCTTGGAAACCAGAAGTCCAAAATCAAGGTGTTGGCTGGGTCTTGCTCCTTCTGTAGTTTCTAGGGGAGGATTGTTTCTGGCCTCTTTCAGCTTCTGGTGGCTTCAGATGTTCATTAGTGGCGTGTGGCAGCATCCCTCCAATCCCTGCTACTGTCTTCACATCACCTTCTCTTCTCTGAGTCCCAGATCTCCTTCTCGCTCTCTCTTTTTTTTTAATTATTTATTTTGGGTGCTCCCAGTCTTAGTTGTTGCATGCAGGATCTTCAATCTTTGTTGTGACAAGCCAACTCTTAGTTGTGGTTTGCGGGATCTGGTTTCCTGATTAGGGATTAAACCCAGGCCCCTTTCACTAGGATCACAGAGTCTTAGCCACTGGACCACCAGAGAAGTCCCTGTTGGTATTTTTAAAACTTTATTGAGACATAATTCACATACCATACAATTCATCCATTGAAAATCTATCATTCATGCTAAAGAAATCTGCAGCTGGTGGTGAACTGAAGGTGATTAAAACAATTTAAAAATTAAATTTTTGAAAGTGTATTGTTCAATAGCTTTAAGTACATTGCAGATATATGCAACCATCATCATAGACATCTTAGAACATTTTCATCACCTTATCATGCCATTACCTGCCTCCACCACCCCTATCATCACCTTCAGCCCCTACACCACCCCCATCATCACCTCCAGCCCTAAGCAACCACTAATCTTCTTTCTACCTTTATATTTGCCTATATTGGATAGTTCATATAAATGTAATCATAAACCATATGGCATTTTGTGTTAGGCTTCTTTCACCTAGAATAATATTTTCAAGATTTATCCATGCTGTAGATTTACGTATCAGTATTTCACTCCTTTTCATAGTCAAATAGTATTCCATCCTGTGGACATATCACATTTTGTTTGTTCAGTCATCCACAGATGATTGGGTTACTTCCACCTTTAGGTGATTATGAATAATACTGCCATGAACCTCCATGTACAAGTTTTTATGTGGACATATGTCTTCATCCCTCTCAGTTATATACCTAAGAGTGAAATTGGTGAGCTATTATAGAAAAACTATGTTCAGTCATTTGAGGAATTCATATATATAATTATGTATAATATTCATTTTATATATAATTTTAATATACTTCTCTATGTTGCTAAGGCCACCAGGGCTTCCCTAGTGACTCAGACGGTAAAGAATCCGCCTACAATGAGGGAAACCTGGGTTCAATCCCTGGGTTGGGAAGATCCCAGAGAAGGCAATGGCAACCCACTCCAGTATTCTTGCCTGGAGAATTCCATGGACAGAGGAGCTTGACGGACTACAGTTCATAGCGTCACAAAGAGTCGAACACAACTGAGCAACTAAGCCCAACATGTTGCTAAAGAGCTGTCATATTTATCCTTTTAAATGGCTATTTTATAGCTCACTGAATTTAATATTCTTAATATAATTAACTGTTCTAATCTGATAGTGCCTAGATTTTTCTTATTAGTTTAATTAATGCTACTATGAAAATCTTTAACTATGTAGACTTTTAGGTCAATTTTCCTCAGCCTCAGCCCTATGGACAATTTGGGGTCAGATAATCTTCTGTAGGGGTCAGGGGCTGTCCTGTGTGTTGCAGGGTAGTTGACAGCATTCTGGGTCTCTAGCCCCTTACCCAAATTGTGACCAAAAGTATCTCCAGACATTGCAAAAATGCACCTGACTGAGAGCCATGGTCTTAGATATTTACTCAAGATAAACTCCCAAGGGGACTTCCCTGATGGTCCAGTGGTTAAGACTCTGCTCTTTCACTGCGGGGGTGTGGGTACAATCCCTGGTAGGTGAATGAAGATCCCACATGCTGTGTGGTGTGGCCAAAAACATTAAATATATAAAATAACAAATGCCCAAGAATGAGACTCACTGATAGAGGCTACGAGTCTGTTCATGGGTCTCAATGCCAGCCCGTGGCCAACCCTCCAGGGATGGCAGCAGTTCACAGCCTCGACACAAGGGTCAGGAAAAGGGGATGAAGGATCCTCGTGGACACCTATGAAAGAGCAGACCTCACCAAGAGTGGCTGCCCACTGCTGCTCACACACTTGCAGGGGGCGCCTTTCACAGAGCAGCCCCTGGGACATGTCCTAGACCGACGTCATTCATTCGGAGTACAATGCATGATGTGAACGCAGAGCCTCTAGCTCACAGTCAAGAAGAAGCACACGGTGGCTTAGATCCTGCAGGTTCTCTGCAAACAGAGCAGAGAAGAGTGGAAAGGAGCAGACAACAGAGAGAGGGCACAGGAGAGGGGAGGGAGCCAGCCCTGCCTGGAGGGCAACACTCATGAATGGTGGAGTGGGGGACACACGTGAGGACGGGCTCATGAATGGCCAGCCCAGAACGTCCACATGAGGGATATTAATAGAGCCATTCCGGGAGAGGACACCCTGTGCTGGGCAGGGTCAGACACAGGACCAGGCCCGGGTGTACGGGAAGCAGGCCCCGTGAGAGCTCTACCACGGGAAGTAGGGGAGGTGCTGGCAGGGCTCTGATGTCACCCTGGTTGGCTCTTTCCCCTGACGCCACTCCCCAGGGAAGGCAGCCACCCCCACAAGGGCTAGCCACATCCTCCTTGATGGCCTGGACCTAGAGCTGTGCTCCCCTGTTTGAATGGCTGTGTGGAGTGATGAGAAGGACCGGAAAGTAACTAGGTGTGACTGGAAAATCAGAAAGGGGCATTGTACTGGGCTGAGCTGTGTCCCCTAAAACTCACACCACCCAGAACCTCAGAATGCAACCTTATTTGGAAATAGGATCTTCGCCAATGTCATTAGCTAAGATAAGATCATACTGGAACAAGAAGGGCCTTGAATCCAACATGACTGGTGTCCTCATAAGAAGAGGAGACAGGGACTTCCCTGGTGGTCCAGCACTTAAGAATCTGCCTTTCAGTGCAGGGGACTTGGGTTCAATCCCTGGTCAGGGAACTAAGATTCTGCATGCTTCAGGACTTACATGCACAGGAAATTTTGAGCCCGTGCACTCTGGAGCCCATAGAGAGAAGTCTGTGCACCACAGTGAAGATCCTGCCTGCCATAACTAAGACCCAATTTAGCCAAAAATAAATACATAAATAAATGAAGAGGAGACACACAGGTACAGACAGACATGTAAGGAGAAAGCCATATAAAATCAGAGTCAGAGATTAGAGCCACATGTCTACAAGCCAAGGAACACCAAGGAATTCGTGAAACCACCAGAACTGGAAGATGCAAGGAAGGATCCTTACCTTGAGCCTTAGAAGAGAGCATGGCTCTGCCAATACCTTGGTCTCTGACTTCCAGCTTTTAGAAGTGCGACAGCATGAATCTCTCTTGTTTTAAGCCACCCAGTTTGTGGTGCTTTGTTGCAGCAGCCTCAAGAAAGGACAGGGACATCTAGTATTTGCAAAGGATCTTTGATCTGATATCCTTTTGTTTATGCCTTAGGTCTCTGGGGGACTTAGCTTTTATGGGGCAACACAGTACAGAAAGGCAGAGTTTGGGGTCCAGGAGTTAGCCTGTTGGCATTCAGATTTCAGTCCCACCTCTCACTAGTGTGACAGATTGAACCGTCAAAGAGGGCTGCAGGATCTCCCACCCTCCATGCTCTTTCTACAGTGGGGACTTGACTCTCCTCCCATTGAAAAGGGGGTCCGTGTTCCCTCCTGTTGAATCTGGACAGGCTTGTGAATAAGGCAGAATAAGCCCTGTGACTTCTCTGGCTGGGTTATAAAAGGTGGAGGAGCTTCTGTTTTGCTTGCCCAGCGGAACACTTGTACTGAAGTCCTGAGCTGCCATGTAAAGAGTCCAACAGCCTCGAGATTGCCATGCTGTAAGGAAGCCCAAGCTAACCCACCCATCATGAGGCCTCATGGAGAAGGATGTTCCCCACCTATAACTGCTCTGCCACCATCTGACTTCTGGGACAAAAGACCTTGAACTAGCCCTCCTCATACTCCTGACCCACAGAAATTGTAAGAGAGACGAAAACACTTTTTAAGCCCCCAAGTTTTGGGGTGATTTGTCATGCAGCAATTGATAACCAGATGCTAGCTGTATTTCAGGGAAAGCTACTGCAGCCTCTCTTTGCCTATTGATAATAGTACCTGACTCATGAGGCAGTGGAACGATTAAATGAAATATGTAGGCTGCTTATCACAGGGCCTGGCACAAAGTTAAGTACTCAATACAAATTATCAATTGTGCCCATTATTATTATGATTACTATATATAACTGCTTTATACACAGTTACTGTATATACTTTCCACCAAGAAACCAGTTGTGCAGAGAAAGACAAACATCACATGATACATGTAGAGCCTTTTTTAAAATGGTACAAATGAAGCTGTTTACAAAACAGAAATAAATTCACAGATGTAGAAAACAAACTTAAGGTTACCAGGGTATAAGGGGGACTGAGGTGAAGTGAAAGTCGCTCGGTCATGTCCGACTCTGTGACTCCATGGACTGTACTGGGGTGTAGTCAAACCGAAGTCTCCTGCCTTGCAAGTGGACTCTTTGCCAGCTGAGCCACAAGGGAAGATAAATTGGGAGACTGAGACTGACAAATGCATACTACTATATATAAAATAGGGATTCTCAGGTGGTGCTAGTGGTAAAGAACCTGCCTGCCAATGCAGAGGACGTAAGAGATGAAAGTTCGATCTCTGAGTTGGGAAGATCTCCTGGAGAAGGGAATAGCAACCCACTCCAGTATTCTTGCCTGGTGAATCCCATAGACAGAGGAACCTGGTGGGCTACAGTCCATATGGTTGCAAAAAGTCAGACACAACTGGAATGACTTAGCATGCACATACACACATATATAAAATAGATAACTAGTAAGAACCTACCGTAGAGCACAGGGAACTCTACTCAATACTTGTGATGATCTATATGGGAAAAGAATCTAAAAAAGAGTATATATATGTATATGTATAATTGATTCATTTTGTTGCACAGCAGAAACTAACATAACATTGTAAATCACTATACTCCAATAAAAATTAATTAATAAAAAGTCAGTTGTATCTATTCTGGGAAACAGGAACTGATCTTCCAGCTCCAGTTAAGCCTTCAGACATTGCAGCCCCTGTTGATATCCTGGCGGTGACCACACAAGAGATGGGCCGGAACCACCCAGATTCCTGATCCACAGAACCTGTGGGATTATAAATGTTTATTTTTCAAGTCATTGCATGCATGCTTAGTTGCTTCAGTCATGTCCAATTTCTTTGTGACCCTATGGACTGTAGCCCACCAGGATCCTCTGTTAGGGTTCATTTGTTATGCAGCAGTAGATAACTAATACAGGTAGGTATTGTTCTGTTTTATAGATGAGGGAAGTATGGCATTCATTCACCCCTCCAACAACTACATATTGAGTGTCTGCTATATGCCAAGCACTGTCTAACCTCTGGGACCTAACAGACAACAAGGAATACAGAGCTCCCCTCCTCACCTAGCATAGGACACATGCAGGTTAAGTAATGTGGTCTCAACTCGCAGTGAAATGACACAACCAGGATTCAGCTTCAATCTGCTGCTGCTGCTGCTGCTGCTAAGTCGATTCAGTCGTGTCTGACTCTGTGCAGCCCCATACACAGCAGCCCACCAGGCCCCGCCGTCCCTGGGATTCTCCAGGCAAGAACACTGGAGTGGGTTGCCATTTCCTTCTCCAATGCATGAAAGTGAAGAGTGAAAGTGAAGTTGCTCAGTCGTGTCCGACTCTTAGCGACCCCATGGACTGCAGCCTACCAGGCTCCTGCGTCCATGGGATTTTCCAGGCAAGAGTACTGGAGTGGGGTGCCATTGCCTTCTCCGCAGCTTCAATCTACCTGTCTCTAATTCTTTGACCCCAACACCCAGGGCTTTCCTCACCCCACAAGTTAATTTCTTGGGGGCTGATGACCTCATCTCCCGCTGCCCACCCCTCTAGAGTAGTCTAGAGAGAGACATCCTGGTGGAGGTGCAGATCTATGTGGGGTGCAACTGGTGAAGAGGGCAGGTGGCGTGCCCTCCCTTGCCCCCTACTCTCAGAGATCTGCTGGGTGCTGGCAAGTCAGGCACTTAGGCCCCAGAAGAAACTCTGGGGAGGGGAGGAGAGTAGCAGGAATGTCCCCAGGGTGGAGCACTCAGGGAATAAAACCAACCAATAACTAGAATGTCCCTTCTCGGCAATCAACTTACTAGGATCATTTTTTTTACATGGGGGTGAGGTAGTTTTTGGATAGACTCCCACACTTTTTAAAGATCATTTAAAATACTCTTTGTTGGACAGAAATATAGATCAATGGAACAAAATAGAAAGCCCAGAGATAAATCCACGCACATATGGACACCTTATCTTTGACAAAGGAGGCAAGAATATACAATGGATTAAAAACAATCTCTTTAACAAGTGGTGCTGGGAAATCTGGTCAACCACTTGTAAAAGAATGAAACTAGAACACTTTCTAACACCATACACAAAAATAAACTCAAAATGGATTAAAGACCTAAACGTAAGACCAGAAACTATAAAACTCCTAGAGGAGAACATAGGCAAAACACTCTCCGACATACATCACAGCAGGATCCTCTATGACCCACCTCCCAGAATATTGGAAATAAAAGCAAAAATAAACAAATGGGACCTAATTAAACTTAAAAGCTTCTGCACATCAAAGGAAACTATTAGCAAGATGAAAAGGCAGCCTTCAGAATGGGAGAAAATAATAGCAAATGAAGCAACTGACAAACAACTAATCTCAAATATATACAAGCAACTCCTACAACTCAACTCCAGAAAAATAAATGACCCAATCAAAAAAATGGGCCAAAGAACTAAATAGACATTTCTCCAAAGAAGACATACAGATGGCTAACAAACACATGAAAAGATGCTCAACATCACTCATTATCAGAGAAATGCAAATCAAAACCACTATGAGGTACCATTTCACACCAGTCAGAATGGCTGCTATCCAAAAGTCTACAAGCAATAAATGCTGGAGAGGGTGTGGAGAAAAAGGAACCCTCTTACACTGTTGGTGGGAATGCAAACTAGTACAGCCACTATGGAGAACAGTGTGGAGATTCCTTAAAAAACTGAAAATAGAACTGCCTTATGATCCAGCAATCCCACTGCTGGGCATACACACTGAGGAAACCAGAAGGGAAAGAGACACGTGTACCCCAATGTTCATCGCAGCACTGTTTATAATAGCCAGGACATGGAAGCAACCCATATGTCCATCAGCAGATGAATGGATAAGAAAGCTGTGGTACATATACACAATGGAGTACTACTCAGCCATTAAAAAGAACACATTTGAATCAGTTCTAATGAGGTGGATGAAACTGGAGCCTATTATACAGAGTGAAGTAAGCCAGAAAGAAAATCACCAATACAGTATACTAACGCATATATATGGAATTTAGAAAGATGGTAACAATAACCCTGTGTACAAGACAGCAAAAGAGACACTGATGTATAGAACAGTCTTATGGACTCTGTTGGAGAGGGAGAGGGTGGGAAGATTTGGGAGAATGGCATTGAAACATGTGTAATATCATGTATGAAATGAGTTGCCAGTCCAGGTTCGATGCACGATACTGGATGCTTGGGGCTGGTGCACTGGGACGACCTAGAGGGATGGTGTGGGGAGGGAGGAGGGAGGAGGGTTCAGGATGGGGAGCACATGTATACCTGTGGCGGATTTGTTTTGATGTTTGGCAAAACTAATACAGTGTTTGAGGTTTAAAAATAAAATAAAATTTACAAATAAATAAATAAATAAAATGTTATTCACACACACACACAAAAAAATAAATAAAATACTCTTTGTTCATGGCCAACAACAGATGACGCCTGCTCTCAGGGTCCACCAGGCTGTTTCAATCTGTCTGGCTCAGAGATGAGGCTCATAATCTTTTCTTCTAGAACCATACAGTCCCCACCTCTTCACCCCATCACCAGCATTTGAACTAAATCTCAGTTCTTCAGAGGTGTCTGCTTGTGTGTGAGAGTCAGGTAGGACCCACACCTGTCTGGGTGAGTTTAAGTTTCACTGGACTCCTGATCTGCCATGTGTGTGAGGAGTCCGACAGCTCTGAGACTGCCATGCTGTCAGGAAGCCCAAACTAGCCTGATACCAGTCAGGGTTCTTAACCTTCCCCAATCAATAGAAATTGATAAGAAGCCAGACAAGAAATGCAGGCAAGGCTTTACTGGTTCTTGCTGCAGCAGGGGGAAGCAAAAACAGGTAACAGGTTCCCTTGCTCAGTCCCCAAAGTGAGGAGAGCTGGTTCCTTATATAGGGTAAGGTAGGGGTACGATTAAAGAGCTTCTTGACCAGGGTGAAAGAGGAGAGTGAAAAAAGCTGGCTTGAAACTCAACATTCAGAAAACTAAGATCATGGTATCCAGTCCCATGACCTCATGGCAAATAGAAGAGGAAAAAGTAGAAGCAGGGAGGTTTTATTTTCTCGGGCTCTAAAATCACTGCAGACAGCGATTATGGCCATTAAATTAAAAGATGCTTGCTCCTTAGAAGGAAAGCTATGACAAACCTAGAAAGTGAAAATGAAGGTGTTAGTCCCTCAGTCGTGTCCAACTTTTTGCAATCCCATGGGCTATAGCCCACCAGGCTCCTCTGTCCATGGGATTCTCCAGGCAAGAATACTGGAGTGTGTAGCCATTTCCTTCTCCAGGGGATCTTCCTAACCCAGAGATCGAACCCAGGTCTTCTTCATTGCAGGAGATTCTTTAGGACAAACATAGACAGCATATTAAAAAGCAGAGGCATCACTTCACCCACAAAAGTTGCTATAATCAAAGCTCTGATTTTTCCCAGTGGTCATGTTCTAATGTGAGAGTTGTACCATAAAGAAGGCTGGGCACTGAAGAATTGATACTTTCGAATTGTGGTGCTGGAGAAGATTTTCGAGAGTCCCTTGGACTGCAAGGAGATCAAACCAGTCAATCCTAAAGGAAATCCATCCTGAATATTCATTGGCAGGACTGATGCTGAAGCTGAAGCTCCAATACTTTGGCCACCTGATGTGAAAAGCCAGCTCACTGGAAAAGACCCTGATGCTGGGAAAGATTGAAGGCAAAAAGAGAAGGGAGGGGCAGAGGATGAGATGGTTAGATAGCATCACTGACTCAATGGACATGAATGAGAGCAAACTCCAGGAGATAGTGGTAGACAGAGGAGCCTGGCATGCTGTGGTCCACGGGCTCACAAAAAGCTGGATACGACTTAACAACTGAACAACAACGACAGGGATGTGTCTAAGGGTGGGGCTGGAGGGGTGGCTTAGGTGGTTTGCCTACCTCTTTGGTGATGTGGGCAGGGGGCATGCACAGCACCCTGCTTTTGCTCCCAACACCCTATTTTTGCTTCCAGCTCTTCAGAAGTGGCAGTTGAAAATTTTTTTTGTTCATTTTGTATCTTGTTGTCCATAATTTGCCCCCAACTGCTTGGGCACACAGTTATTTTTAGTCCCTTACAATTTGTTTGTATTTTGTTGCTCCAGGAGACATTTGTCCAGGTGCAGCCACTGCAGCAAAGTGTCCCAGGTCCCAGCCTGTCTCAAGCGCACCTGGAAAAGCCCTGAGCCCACCTGAAGTGAGAGAAATGCCCCTAGTTTAGCCCCTGTTGCTAAGACAGCTCAGCTGCTGTCGGCCTTAAAAACAAACAAGCAAGAATGAAGTGGACTTTTAAAAATCATCCATTTTCCACCCTCTTGTTTAAACAGAGAAAGAACTGAGGCTCAGAGAGGGGAAGCCAGTGTCCAGGACACAGAGCCAGTTTCCTGCCTCTGTTCCCCGCTTACCTCCTGTGCTCAGACGCACATGGGGAGCCTTGAGAGCCCCATGAACTAGTTAACATTGACTGAGCACATCCCGGGGCCCTGTGATCATGGGAAGCATCTCACTTATGGGAAGAGAAGGTGAGCAGAGCCCAGCTCTGCAGGGCAGGTGAAGGGTGGGAGGAGTTCAGATTTCATTCCTAGTATATCATCTTCCCCACCTCTTCCCTCGTTCATTTCCTCCCATCTCTCTCTAATGGGCCCCAATTACACCCCACCCGTTTTTAAATAATTCAACTTGTTTCAGTAAAAAGCCATCAGCTTTGATGCTGTACACACATTTTTAAGTCTGTGAAGGCAAGGAAAGTGGGGAACAAAGCAAGCCTCTCTGATCATCTCTTTCTTTTCCTCCTTCTCCTGCCCATCCTCTCCTCTACTGTCCCGGCAGAGTACACCTCCCACCCTGCAGCAGGAAGCCAGGGTTATGAGCAGAAGCTGTGCTCCACCGCCGGCCAGGCTCCTGGCTGTCAGCACCCATGGCCAGCAGGATTGTTGCAAACTCTGTCACTCTAACGGCTGATAAAGACCCACAAACCACTCGCCTGCAGCCTGGGCTCCTGGTCCTGATAAGTTGGGCCTGTCAGCACTGTGTCCACACCTTCTCCTGGCTCAGCCTCCCGAGGCCCATCACTGCTCTGGGCTTCCTGTTGCCTGTTTACAGCCAAGCCCTGGCCACCGTGCCTAGGCCAGGCCACAATCACCTTGAGATGACCCTAGGGAGCCAGGCTTGCAGCAACAGATTGGGAAGGACAATTTGCTCTGGATATGGAGGGGGTCCAACTGTGATGGACACTTTCTGCCCCGAGTACTGTTCAGGCCCCTATTTCCAGACTGAGCCATGTGGGATTCTGACTGTCTAAGGCAGTTCAGCACCCTCCTAGCCCTTCCTAGGGCAGCCAGCTAGACCAAGGCTATGATCTTAACCCCAGGAAGACTTGACCACAGCTTCCCTGGTGGCTCAGCTGGTAAAGAATCCACCTGCAATGCAGAAGAACTGGGTTTGATTCCTGGGTTGGGATGATCCCCTGGAAAAGGGAACAGCTGCCCACTCCAGCATTCTGGCTTGGAGAATTCCATGGACCGTATAGTCCACGAGGTCAAGTCCAAGAGTTGGACGTGACCAAGTGACTTTCACACACACACAAGACAGTAATGGTAGTTGTAACTATGGAAGGGGTACCATCTGCTTCTAGTGGGTAGAGGCCAGGGATGCTGCAAGGCACAGGACAGCCCTATGACAAAGGATTATCTGGCCCCGGGCTTCCCTGGTGGCTCAGTGGTAAAGAATCCACCCTGTGATGCAGGAGACATGGGTTTGATTCCTGATCCGGGAAGATCCCACATGCTGCGAAGCAACTAAGCCCGTGTGCCACAACTACTAAGCCTGTGCTCTAGAGCCTGGGAGCTGCAACTACTGAGCCCACGTGCCACATCTACTGAAGCCCAGATGCCTAGAGCCTTTGTTCAGCAGCAAGAGAAGCCACCACAATGAGAAACCGTTGCGTTGCAATTAGAGAGTAGCCCCTGCTCGCTGCAACTAGAGAAAAGCCCGAGCAGCAAGGAAGACCCAGCACAGCCAAAAAAAGAGTATTACCTGGCCCCAAATGCCAACAGTGTCGAGACTGAGAAACCCTGAGCTGGACACCATAGACGGCAAAGCCTGGAAGTGGGGTCTGCAAATGCCTCACCCAGAGATGCAGAAGCCAAGCCCAGGCACTGTCTGGGAGCCAGGCAGAGCCCTATCCTCAGGTACCAAATGACTTGGAACAAGTTAGACTAAGGCAGCATCTTCCCAAGACTGGCCCCACCAGGTCCTGTCCTTCCCTCAGCCATCATATTCAGGTACATCCTGACCTTGCAGCCTCTTATCTGAGCTCATCCTAGGAAGAGCATAGGAAATAATAGCAGCTGTTTTTCTGAGCTCCAACTATGATGTGGGCACTGGGTCAGGCATTTTACTTCCTCTAATGTTTCTACAAGAGGCTTCCCTGGTGGCTCAGATGGTAAAGAATCTACCTGCAATGCAGAAGACCTGGGTCCGATCCCTGGGTCAGGAAGATCCCCTGAAGAAGAAAATGACTACCCACTCCAGTTTCTATACAGCAACTCCAGGAGGGAGGGGTTATTGCCAACCCCTTATAACAGACAAGGAAACTGGGGCTCAGAGCTGTTACCTGATTTACCCGAGGTCATTGTTATGGCCATATTAAAGCCCCAAACCCTAGTGCCTGAGAATTACCTTATTTGGAGGTAAGGTCTCTGTGGGTGCATGCTAGTCACTTCAGTCATGTCTGACTCTTTGCTACCCCCATGGGCTGTAGCCCACCAGACTCCTCTGTCCATGGGATTCTCCAGGCAAGAATACGAGAGGGGGTTGCCATTTCCTCCTCCAGGGGATCTTCCTGACCCAGAGATCAGACATGTGTGTCTTATGTCTCCTGCGTTGGCAGGTGGGTTCTCTACCACTAGCACCACGTGGGAAAACCCAGAGTCTCTGTAGAGGTGAACAGATGTAAATAAGGTCTTTGGGATGGGTCCTGACCCCTTAAGATTGACCTCCTCATAGAAGGGGGAAATTTGGACAGAAATGTGCACACACGCAGACCTAAAGCAGAGATTGGGGTGATGCACCTACAAGTAGAGAAATGCCAAGATTGCCAGGAAACCACCAACAGCCAGGGTAACACGAGATTCCCTCACAACCTGCTGACGCTGTGATCTTGGGCTTTGGGCCTCCAAAACTGTGAGACAAGAAACTTCTGTTGCTTCAGCCACCCAGTTTTTGGTGTTTTGTACAATAGCCCTCAGGGGACTAATACAGTCGCACAGGTGCTAGGGGTGGGCCCCTGGTGGAGCTCTGAACTGTCCAACTAAAGGCAGCCTCTGACCACATTTCTATTATTCCTTCTGGGCCAGGTGCCCTAGCACCCAGCAGGTCCTTTAAAGCAAGACTTTGGCTGACAAAGGTCCATCTAGTCAAGGCTATGGTTTTTCCAATGGTCATGTACGGGTGTGAAAGTTGCACCATAAAGAAGACTGCATGCCAAAGAATTGATGCTTTTGAACTGTGGTGCTGGAGAAGACTCTTGAGAGTCCCTCAAGACCCTCCTTGGGGTCTTGTCCCTCCTTGGGGCAAGGAGATCAAACCAGTCAATCCTAAAGGAAATCAATATTCCCTGAATATTCATTGGAAGGACTGATGCTTCAGCATCAGCCACCTGATGAGAAGAACTTACTCATTGGAAAAGACCCTGATGCTGGGAAAGATTGAAGAAAAAACAAGAAGGGGGCGACAGAGGATGAGATAGTTAAATAGCATCACTGACTAAATGGACATGAATTTGAACAAACTCCAGAAGATAGTGGAGGACAGAGGAGCCTGGAGCGCTACAGTCATGGAGTTGCAAACAGTTGGACATGACTTAGCGACTGAATAACAACAACAAATTATGATTATTACTGTGGTATGACTCTGTCTTATGGTCCCAGGAAGATGGAGGGTCGGGCTATTGATGATGATTAGATATCATCTCTGGGCCCCCGTGCCCTGTTTCCCAGCACCCCATCATGCTTCTAAGGGGTGGGAACAAGAGGACATTGGAGATTCACCATCGGGGTGCTGGGGCCCGCCCGGCAGACTTTCCTTCACATGGTTCCCTGAGGAAGTCACGTGGTTGATCACACGCAGAGCATCAAGCGCTATCAGCAGCTCTGCCACGTTCCAGGGATTCTTCAGCCCCGTGTGGGACCCAGGGGAGTGTGCAGTCTGATGAGAGCCTGGGCTGCCATCATACAGGATGGCTTTGCACCCCACCCACCTCCTGTGCAGAATAACCTACCCCCATGTGGGCACATCATTCTTGAATCCTACATCCCAGCAAATGCCCTTGCCAGGCCCAGGGCTGCTCTCTCCAGAACCTGCTGCCAGATGGAGCATGTTTGCCTCCTAGCAGGAGGGCAGGGCAGCTCAGGATGGTCACCTCTAAGACATCCTCCCGGGCCTCCTGCTTCCGGGAGACAGATCAGGTCCTCCTCCATCCCTGGGACTCAGTAAAGATCTGTCAACACCCACCACGATCCTAACACTGTTGTAAAGGAGCCCCCAAATGTCCCTGATTTCAGGGAATTTGTAGTCAAGAAAGAGAATGACCAATTCATTTCTTGTGGTATTTTACTTTGCTATATTATCAAATGTGACGGCCAGATCTCACAAGTATTCTGGCCAAAATCCAGAAATAAGTGATAGAAAAATAACCAAGGAGGGACTTCCCTAGTAGTCCAGTGGTTAAGAATCTGCTTTGCCATGCAAGGGATGTGGGTTTGATCGCTGGTTAGGGAACTAAGATCCCACGTGCCGCAAAGCAATTACACCCACATGTGGAAACTACATAGAACACACACACACTCTGGAGCCCGGGTGCCGCAGCTAGAGAGTTGGTGTGCTGCAATAGATGAGTAAACATTGAGACAAAAAGAAAAACAACCAAGAACTCCCTATGCCACAAAATCAAACTAGAAACACAGGCGGCGGGGAGAGGATGGATTGGGTGAGGGGTGGCACATGACCAGCCTTTTGTTTTCTTTAAGTTTATTGTTTGAGAAAAAGTAACACATGCTCACTGTAATAGGTAAGAAAATCGGGATAACTAGTGGGAACCTACTGTATAGCACAAGGAGCCCAGCCTGGCACTGTGTGCTGACCTAGAGGGGTAGGATGGTGGGGGTAGGAGGGAGGGGACATATGTATGCCTATGGCTGATTCGTTTTGTTGTATGGAAGACGTAAATGTGTATGTGTGTTAGTTACTCAGCTGTGTCTGACTCTTTGCGACCCTATGATCTGCAGCCCGCCAGACTCCTCTGTCCATAGGATTCTCCAGGCAAGAATACCGGAATGGGTTGCTATGCCCTCCTCCAGAGGATCTTTCCGACCCAGGAATTGAATCCATGCCTCTTACATCTACCTGCATTGGCTGGTGGGTTCTTTACCACTAGCGCCACCTGAGAAGCCCAAATTATCAAGCTAGTCAATTAGTAAATTAAATTACTGGGCTTCCCAGGTGGCACTAGTGGTAAAGAACCCGCCTGCCCATGCAGGAGATGTAAGAGACGCAAGTTCGATCCTGAGCTGGGAAGATCCCCTGGAGGAGAACATGGCAATCCACTCCAGCATTCTTGCCTAGAGAATCCCATGGACAGAGGAGTCTGGTGGGCTACAGTCCATAGAGTCACAAACAGTCAGACATGACTGAAGTGACTTAGCGCTTATAGACCTAATGGCATAATCATGCAACATAAAGTCCAAACCAGGACGCTTTTGAGCATGAAACTTGGTGGATTTAAACCAGATGGTGAACGCTGACTGGACAGCCTGGACACCCACGTCTTAGAAGGAGTCATGAGAGGGGACAAGCTAAAGCCGAGTTGGACATAGATCAACAACCGAACACATCTTTCTGAGTGTTTCGTGTATTTCCAAGCAGGTGATGGGAGGCCTGGGGCCGGGAGACACCTCAGTCCAGGCTCTGAGCTCCCCCAAGCTCTGAGTCATCAGCCTTCACATCTGAGTGACTCCTGGGGTTCAGAGAGGACCAAGTTCCCAGGCTGTGGGGAAGACTCAAGCACCCCTCTCAAGGTTGTCTCCTAGTTTTGCTTTGAAAATTCCAGCAGGACCCTGAGCAGTGATTCAAGCTCCATCTGCTTGTTTGCTCTGGTCTTAGAGATTCTCCAGAAATCCAAGCTACATAGCAAGGACAGGGCTAGGAAGGCCAGGTGGGCTGGCCGGTAGGAGACAAGCCACCCCTGTGAGCGAGCCCAGCAGAAGCTGCACGCTACCCAACTCCAATTGCACCCTCCCCCACATCCCCTTTCGGCCTCCCTCGTGGCCTCCATCCTCCTTTACCCGAGCGGCCAGTCTGCAGAGGGATATAACCAGTTCCCCAACTTCCAGGATCCTGCTGTCCAAGAGCGACCAGGGCTCTGCCCTCTCAGGTTCCACGTCAGCTCGACTACAGGTGTTTCGAGCACCTATTCTGCGTCGGATGCTGGCATCACAGCAGCAGCCGCAGCGGTACTATAGCCCAGTTTACCCGGGCTTCCATCCCTGTGGGGACCACAGGCAACAGGTGTGATGAGTGTTAGCAAAGGAGAGAGGATCACAGAGAGAAAGGAGTCTTGAGCTAGTGTTGGGCTTCTCTGAGAAAGTAACATTTAATGGAATGCTTGAGGCTCAGTGGGGCAAGGAGGAGAGATGAGCTGGTAGCAGGCCAAATGGAAGGAACTCAGGGAGTTGGGGAATGGGAAAGAGGCTGTGAGGTTGGGTATGGGGTGAGAGGTAGGTGGGGCTGGACCTTGTGGGCCTTCTAGACTGTATGCCAAGAAATGTCTGTGTGTGCTCTGTTGCTCAGTCTGACTCTTTGAGACCCCACAGACTGTAGCCCACCAGGCTCTGCTGTCCAAGGGATTTTCCAGGCAAGAATACTGGAGTGGGTTCCTTCTCCAAGGGATCGCATCTCTTGTGTCTCCTGCATTGGCAGGCAGATTCTTTACTGCTACGCCACCTGGGATAGGGCAAGAACCACGAGCAATTGTTAAAGGAATTCATACAGATGTTGAGATAGGATCTAATCTTCCACCTTCCCTGCCCTAGAAAACAGCTTGGGACAAGAGCAAATGCAGGTGACAAAGTCCTGTATCCCAGGCCAGGGCACTGGGGAGGGGGTGAGAGGAGCCAAGAGCCTGGGACCCACTAGAACCCATCCCTGGCTTGCTTAGCAGCCACATCACTTAGGGTTGGAGTGAAGCCTCAGGACCGAGGGAGGAGACAAGGAAAGAAAGCTCAGAGTATGGGCTTCCCTGACCTGCAGGCCCAGGCCCTGTGTTGGCTCATACTCCCAGTCCAGGCCTGGGAGCCCCAGCTTCAAGATGGTCACTTCTGAGCACCCCCCAGTACGCTCCCCTCAACACACACCCCCAGGATGGAGCAGAAAGAACGCACTGGAGGCAAAGGGACAGTCAAACAAGGAAAAATGCAGCCAGATGGCGCCGGGACTGGGCGGTTTTGCCCCCTCGCCTTCCCGTGCGTGCACTGGGTGCAGACAGGAAGCAGTTGGAACCAGCTCCAGAATTTTGCAGGCGGGGTGGGTGGGGGAGAGATGCCCGTGACCACCAGCCGTCGGGCGGTGCCGTTGGTCCCGCGGACTGACCTCACTGCCCAGGCCCGCGGAGCCCCTCCTGGGGTCACATTCCGTGCTGGAGAGCCCCTCTCCAAGGCCTTGGATGGCGCCAATATCTTTTTAGGAACCAAGGGTCTAATTTTAGTGTCCCGGCCTTCGACACCTTCCTGAAATAGCTCCCTGTTTTCCCTCCCGGCCCTGCCCCTTCCTTGGAGAAGGTGAACCCCCTGCATCCCCGTGATCCGGCCTGGTGAGCGCGGGCCCACAGCCTTGTATGGGTCTCGGTAGAGGGACTCGTGTCTCTGTGGTCTGTTCCTGGTGACCCGACCCAGAGGGCTCTACTGGGGAGGGCAGCTCAGCGCCCACCAGGCCAGGGGTCCCACAGAGCTCACTCCTGCCCTCTCCCTGTCCACTGGCCATGCTCAGGCATGTCACAGGCCTATGGGGCCCAAGTTCAGGTCCCCAGCCCACTAGAAATCAAGCCTGCTGAGCCTCAGCCTCTGCCTGTGGTAACAGTGGGTCAGCAGACACCTTGACCCAGCGGAGCTTCTGTTTTTCATTCCGTATGTTCTGTGCCATCCTTGTATCAATAACACTTAGTAGTAGTATTTTCTGAGCACTTACTATGGTGTCACTGAGAAGGCAATGGCACCCCACTCCAGTACTCTTGCTTGGAAAATCCCATGGACGGAGGAGCCTGTTAGGCTGCAATCCGTGGGGTCGATAAGAGTCGGACACGACTGAGCAATTTCACTTTCACTTTCATGCATTGGAGAAGGAAATGGCAACCCACTCCAGTGTTCTTGCCTGGAGAATCCCAGGGACGGGGGAGCCTGGTGGGCTGCCGTCTATGGGGTCGCACAGAGTCGGACACGACTGAAGTGACTTAGCATAGCATAGCATAGCATAGCATACTATGGTGTCAAGTGCTTCTCATGCATGATGTCATTTAATCCTCTCAACCACCCTATGAGGTAAGTACTGTTACTGTCCCCAAGGTATGGAGCCACCAAGTGGGGGGGGGGGGGGCACCTGAGATTGGAACTCAGGAGATCTGACCTCCAGCCCCCTGCTTCATTGTTCACGTGACATCTCCACCCAAACACCTACTTGGACCCTCACAACAGCTCTCTCTCCCCTGCCTTTGTCCCAAGTCCTTCCCTGGAGTACTCCATTCAGATTCTTCTAGGCTTCCTAAGCAAGCCAGAGAGGTCATCTTGCCTGTGAGAAGTCACACAGCACACTAGTGGTGGATGAAGATTCAACCCCCAAATTCTAAGAATAACAGGGCATTTCCCGAAGGAGGCTGCAGCTCCACTAAGAGCTACGGATGTGTCAGCCGCATCCGGACGAACAAGGTGGTCCCGGTAATCGCTGGGTGTGTGCATCTGGGCTGGGATGTTTTCACCAGCAGCCCGCTCCCTAACAGGCCCATGTGCTCATCTGCAGAAAAGCTTTCTAAAGGGGCCACCAGCAGGCTGAATGATGGGTGGCCAGGAAGCATGATTCAGCAGGCATCCGGGGCACGCCCCTGGGGACCTATCATCCTGCTAGGAAGTGGACACATCAAAGGAGAAAAGCCAGAGTGGCCTTCCCAGGCCTCCTCTTGCTGCAGTCAGAGCCCAAACCCCACACCCATGGGTGTCTGTGAGTGGCAGGAGCTCCCTCCTGGGGCCCCGAGGCCCGGCTCCCTCCACGGGCTCCCGCCTGCATGCTGACCAGGCTCAGCAGTGACCAGGGTGGGGTGGAGGAAAGCAGCAGTGCAGTGAGTCAGGCAGGACGAGCTGCTCCCACCCAGGAGAGCACGTCAGGGCCTTGGGAAGTGGGAAGAACCTTCAAACCCCACACCATCCGGCTTTATCCAAGCAGCCTTTGACTGTCAGAATAGGAAATGCAATTATTGTCTGAGTGGATAAAGAGTTGCCCTTCTGAAACCAACAACTTTCCTTACATGCTGCCATCTCCAGAATCAGGGTTTGGGGCCTGGCAGGTGGACACACACGCAGGGGAAAATGGAAGAAGCGGGCGGTAGCTCACGTGCCAGACTTTGAAATGGCCAGAGGGACTAATGATCAAACACTTGTAAGTGGGTGATGTAAGGAGTGTACATAGCAAGCCAGGTGACAAACAGGACCTGACCTTTGAGCTAGGTGCTGAGGATGTAACAGGGCATGTGGAGGACTGTGGGGACCTTGTCTGAAGGAGAAGCTCAGTGCGCCTGAGTGCCATCTTGGGGGCGAACACCTCTATCATCCTGATGCAAAGAGCCAACTCATTGGAAAAGACCCTGATGCTGGGAAAGATTGAGGATAAGACGAGAAGAGGGTGACACGAGGATGAGATGGTTGGATGGCATCACCAATTCAAAGGACATGAACTTGGGCAAACCCTGGGAGATGGTAAGGGACAGGAAACCCTGGCACATGGCAGTCCCTGGGGTCACGAAGAGTCAGACATGACTTGGTGACTGAGCAACAACAACAACAAGCTCTATTGTCAGGTGCAGAAGTAAATTCAAAGTCTTCTGAAAAATCTGATTTTTTAACATCTTGGCCAACATAATACCAGTAAATTGTTTTATATTTATTATATTATTAATAAATAGTATATGATAAAGTATTATTATATTTTATTTATTTTTAATTGGAGGATAATTGCTTTACAATGTTGTGTTAGTATACATATATGTATTCCCCTCCCTCCTGAGTCTCCATCCTGACAACCCCTCTAGGTTGTCACAGAGCACTAAGCTGAGCTCCCTGTGTTATACAGCAGTTTCCCAATAGCTATGTATTCTACACTTGGTAGTGTATAAATTATTATTACATTTATTTTACTATATTATTAATATTTATTTGTAATGATCCCCTGAAGGTGTTAGTCGCTCAGTCATGTCCCACTCTTTTCGACCCCATGGACTATAGCCCATCGGGCTCCTCTGTCCACAGGACTTTCCAGGCAAGAATACTGGCATGGGTTGCCATGCCCTTCTCCCGGGGAGCTTCCCAACCCAGGGATCAAACCTGGGTCTCCCGTATTGCAGGCAGATTCTTTACCATCTAAGCCACCGGGGAAGCCCATTAGTAATGATAAGAAATTATTATTGTCATTACCATTATTACCACTGAGAGTTTCTCACAACAGGTGTCTGCAGCCCTGGAGAGGGCTGGGGAGAGAGCCTTTGCTGTGAAATTATGCTTTTCTTGTTTACAAAGTACATTGTCTGGTGTGATTGTCACCCCAAGCCTGGGAGCAGCCTGGAAACATCTGTTGTGCCCACCTGACAGATTAGGGAAACCAAGACCCAAGAGACTGTAGCACTTTACAAGGGTCACACAGCAGTGGCAAAGCAGACACTCAGGTCTCTGATCCCCAGAGGGTGAAGTCTGTGTACTAACGGAAGGTAGGGAGGCTGCCCATAGAAATGGGGGCCACTGCCTGCACTTTCGCACCAGCAGAGCTGACCCCACCCAGTTACCTGAACTCCTGGCTCCCTGCTCTCAGCACCCCAAGAAAAGCTAAGGGTGGAGATAAGGTGGCCGAGGTGCTGATGAGCCATGTGACACGCAGATGTTTGCAGCTCCAAAGCCAGCCCCCACCCTCCCTGTCTGGCCGGAGGAATGCAGACGAGAAGGTCAGGTGATGGACAGGGCGTCCATGATGGGCAGATTCCAGTGTCAATCCCAGGGGCTCCGGGCTGAGACCTGCCTCACTTTCAAGGCCACCTCCCCTCTTGTGCATTTCCTGTGTCTGACCAGCCCTGGCTCCTTGCCCTCCAAAGGGTCCTGGGGCTCGCCTGCCTCTTGGGGTCCCACAGCTCTGAGGTCCCAGATGTCTCCCACTGGACTCATCTGTCCTCTACAGCAGGAGCAGAAAGCTTGCTGTGAATCCTGCCTTCGAGACCAAATGGCATTACTGATGTCTGAAAGGAGACCCCAGAGAAGCTACTTGGAATCCCATTCAACCCATCGATGTGGGAGACTCCAGCCTCAGAACACCCAGGAAATAGATATTCCTCTGAAACATGTGTCTAGCAGTTTCCCTGGTTCTCTGCCCATCCTCCCTAGCGTAATCACTCACTGCTGTTCCCCAGGCGGGCAAACGTCTGTCCCAAGTGGATGGAACTCTGACTGGCCCCGGACATTCTGCTGCTCCTGCTCAGAAGCAAGCCCCAAGCCCCATGGTTTACCAGTGGGCCAAACGCAGCCTTTTCAAGGGAGTGGAACTGAACCCCCATCTCTAGGACTGTTATTTTTTCAGAAATCCCTCATCTTTTATATGTTTTAACTTCATATATTACCACTATGATGTTTGCCTTAAAACATCAAGGGTTTTTTTTCTAGAAAGCTATGATTTCTTAAGTAGAGTTTTTCCCTCCAACTTGCTGTGAGAGAAGCAAGAGTTATTGAATGGGACTTCCCTGGTGGTCCAGGGGTTAAGACTCTGTGTTTCCTCCACAGGAGTCACAGGTTCGATCCCTGGTCTGGGAACTAAGATCCTGCATGCTGCATGGCCAAAAAAAAAAAAAAAAAAAAGGTACGGAAGAGTTATTGGAAAATCAGGGTGATGCACCCAGGTCTCCCAAAGTGGGGACAGACATGAGTATGGCCAGTAGTGGGCTTGAGGAAGCAGTTTCTGGGACTTTCCTTGCTTGGCGCCTCCGTTCCATCTTACCAGGAGCTCAATTCTATCCTTGCTCAGGGAACAGCATACAGTAGCAAGAAATATAGGCCCCATGCTGGGCTCTGGCTGCTCAAGGGCCACCAACACGAGGCCTGGGAATGGAGAGAGAACCAGCTGACCACTTATTAGGATTTGGTGCTTTTGCATCCTGACCCATTTAATCCTGCCACTAACCTGAGCATTACCTCCATTCTGGGCTTCCCAGGTGGAGCTAGTGGTTAAGAACCTGCCTGTCAATGCAGGAGATGTAAGAGACGTGGGTTCAATCTCTGGGTTGGGAAGATGCCCCGAAGGAGGGCATGGCAACCCACTCCAGTATTCTTGCCTGGAGAATCCCATGGACAGAGGAGTCTGGCTGGCTATGGTCCACAGGGTCGCAGAGAGTTGGACACGACTGAAGCGACTTAGCATGTACACACCTCCATTTTACTGGTGAGAAAACTGAGGCTCAGAAAGATGAAGCAAGTTGCCCACAGTCACACAGCCCATAAAATCAGAACTGGGATTTGAACTGAGGTCTATGTAACCACAAGGTCCCTGCCCTTTCAAGGCACCAGGCATGACTCTCAGGGGAGACAGAGTGAGATTGGTTTTGAGTACTGCACAGCTGATCCCAGACCAGAAAAGAGATGGGGCCTCCTGAACTGTCTAGGAACTCCCACAAAAGAACTAAGATCTATCTAGTTTTATATTTATTTTATTTTATTAATTTATTTGGCTGTGTTGCGGCACATGGGATCTTTTAATCGTGGCATGTGGGAACTTGTTTCCTGACCAGGGATCAAACCTGGGCCTCCTGCACTGGGGGCATGGAGTCTTAGCCATTGGACCACCAGGGAAGTCCCTAAAATCTCTTTTGAGTTTCCCTAGTCCGCCGGCCTTGGACAGAGCCACTGCTCTGTGTTCCTACCATCTGGCTGGCCTGCTCCTTCCCAAAGGGAGGACCAAATGAGCAGGTGAACAGAGAGCCTTCAGCGCCACCTGCTGGAGATACAGTAGCAGCATCTCTAGTGGACCCTGCATCCCCAGAACACGTCATCCCTGGCCACTGAGGAAACTGGGGTTGGGGAGGTATGACGAGCAGCAGGGAGCAGGGCAAGATGGCTTCTCAGGAGATTAGTCCTATACTCGATCCTATAAATAGGTGTGGGTTCCTCCTGCCAGAAACTTAGCTGCATCTGGCGCTCAGAATACACCTGACCTTGCAAGTACAGATGGATGGATGGAGGCATGTCAGCTGCTGAGGGCCAAGCTAGGAGGAAGGCTAGATAATTGCTGTATCATGGAAACAAGGCAATTTTAGGCAATTTTCTGCACAATTCCCTGGCTGTTTAAGTCCAAAAAGATGATTGGAGAGGCCAGCTGGAGACTCATGTCAACTCTATTTCTGATCAGCCTGAAATTTTCATAACAGTCATGACTATTAGTGAGCCTGTGGCCGCTGCCATTATAAACCTCCCCTATCTTTCCTCTCCCAGCCTGAGTGTCTACAGCATCCACTGAGCGGGGGGCTGGGGTGATTGGCCCCAGGAACCCGGGAGAAGCAAGCAGCTCAGCCCCAGGGAGCAGAGGGAAGAGATCCAGGCTGTTCCCCACAGCTAACATCTCTCAAGTGTGTCCTTTGTGTCAAATCATGCGCCTACACACTACACACCGGGTCTCATTGACTGTGATTGTGACCAATGAAGAAGGGAGGTTCATACCCAGAGGTAGCCACACTAGTCTCTGTCTAGACGGAGGTCCCCATGACCCAGTCCTGCTGACCACTTTCTGTTGTTCAAGCCACAAAGGAGGCAGCATGATGGAGTGGTCAGGAGGCAGCCTCTGGAGCCAGACTGCCAGTCCTGGTCCTCACCGACCAGCACTGTGATCTTGACCAGTTACTTGACTTCTCTGAGCCCCACATTCTCTGCCTGTGATATAGAGGTTGTAACAGCACCTACCCAGGTCTCCTTATTCCCTAGCTGGCACAGCCGGTGTCAGTTCTGATTGGTGACTCTGCCGTATAGTTATTACATTGTTTTTTATTAATTATTATTTATTTATTGACTGTACTGGGTCTTCACTGCTGCACAGGCTTTCTCTAGTTGTGGTGAGCAGGGGCTCCTCTGGAGTTGTGGTGTGCAGACTTCTCATTGCGGCAGCTTCTCTTGTTGAAAAGCAAGGGCTCTAGGTGCGCAGGATGCAGTAATTATATTACAAATCCCAGGGTCTAGAACATAGGCCTAGTATCTGTGGCTCATGGGCTTCGTTTCTCCATGGCCTGTGGTATCTTCCTGGGCCAGGGACCAAACCTGTGTCTCCTGCATTGGCAGGAGGATTCTTTACCACTGAGCCACCAGGGAAGCCCTTCATCCCACATTGATGTGTTAGTTTTATTAGCATTGAGACTGCTAAATAATTCCTAATTTCCTTTTTGATTTCTTCTTTGGACCATGGGTTATTTAGAAGGATATTGTTTAATTATCAAATATTTAGGGCTTTTCTAGACTTCAAATTTAATTCTCTTGGGGTCAGACAACGTATTCGCTAAGATTTTAGTGTTCTTCCTTTAATTCTGTCAGTTTTGCTTCATTGTACTTTGAAAGTCTATTATTAAATAATCATTTAGGATTGTTATGCCTTCCTAATAAATTGACACTTTTATCATTATGAAATATCTCACTTATCTCTGATAACATTCCATGCCCTAAAATATACATTGCTTCATATTACTACAATCATACAAACTTTATAATACCTACTAATGCATAATTTTGCATCCTTTTAGTTTCAACTATTTGTGTCCTTATATTTTAAATGTATTACTTACAGACTTCCTGGTGGCTCAAGACGGTAAACCGTCTGTCTACAATGAGGGAGACCCGGGTTCGATCCCTGGGTCGGGAAGATCTCCTGGAGAAGGAAATGGCAATCCACTCCAGTACTATTGCCTGGAAAATCCCATAGACAGAGGAGCCTGGTAGGCTACAGTCCATGGGGTCGCTAAGAGTTGGACACGACTGAGTGACTTCACTTTCACTTTCACTTACAGCAGCAACAAGCTGAGTCTTATTGTCTTCATCCTATTGGATAACCTCTGGCCTTTCCTTGGAAGATTTCATTCATGTAAATTTAATGTGATCACTGATATGGTTGGGTTTAAGTATAGCATCTTACTATTTGTTTTCTATTTAGTCTACTTCTTTGTTACTCTTTGCTTGACTTCTTTTAGGCTAATTGAATAATTTCATATTCCATTTTATTTCTTTTACTAGTTTTTTTTAGCTATACCTTTTTATATTGCTCTAGTGAATCTATTATGCATTATTGATTTTCCAGAGTGTACCTAGAATTAATATTTTAGTACTTCAGGTAAAAGGTAAATACTTTAAAACAGTATAATTCCATTTAACCTCTTCGTTTGTGCTCTCAGTTCTATATATTTCACTTCTAAATATGTTACAACCTCCCAAAAACAAAATCACTAGTTTTGCTTTAAACAATTGCCTTTTAAACAAATTAAGGTCATGAAAGATAGTTTTATGTTTGGCCCTATGTTTACGTTTCCTGGTGCATTCTTCCATGAACATCAGTGTCCAAGTCATTCCTTTCAGTTTGAAGTACTTCCTTTAGCATACCTGTCATGCAGTTCTGCTGGAGAAAGATTTTTCTTAACTCTCTTCTTGTGTGTCTGAAATAGTCTTTATTTCACCCCCTTAGTTGAAGGATATCTTAGCTGGATACAGAATTTTGCATTCACAACTTTTTTTCTTTCAACATTTTAAAGTGTCTTCTAGGCTCTGTTGTTGTTGTTTTTTTTCTGATAAGCCCCCAGTTATCTCCAAAATGACTTTTTATCATTAGCTAGTTCAGATCACGGAGAAGGCAATGGCAATCCACTCCAGTACTCTTGCCTGGAAAATCCCATGGACGGAGGAGCCTGGTAGGCTGTTGTCCATGGGGTCGCAAAGAGTCAGACATGACTGAGCGACTTCACTTTCACTTTTCACTTTCATATACTGGAGAAGGAAATGGCAACCCACTCCAGTGTTCTTGCCTGGAGAATCCCAAGGATGGGGGAGCCTGGTGGGCTGCCGTCTATGGGGTCGCACAGAGTCGGACATGACTGAAGCTACTTAGCAGCAGAAGCAGCAGCAGTTCAAATTAAGATCCAAAAAGGACCCTCATATTGCATTTTGTCATTATGGGCTTTTTTTTTTTTGTCCCTTTTAATCTGAACAGCTTTGCTTCCCAACACTCTGTGTGTGTGTGTGTGTGTGTGTGTGTGTGTGTGTGTAACTTTTGAAGGACTGGATCAGTTGTCCTAAGGAATGTCCTCATCATGACTTTGTCTGAATTTTTCCCTTGTGGTAGGTATTTCTCCCTCCAAATTTAATTTTTTTTCCTGTATCCTCTAAGCTTCTTGTAGACTGGACCTCAGATCTGTAAGATTCTGGACCTGACTAGATTCAAGTTTGTCATTTTTATATTTTATATTGTCTTACGTTAAATATATTGAACAACCTCTCTCCATCTGCCTCATAAGGTTGGGAGGGGGATTAAAGGATCATAAAGCATTTCTCAGCACCTAGCTTAGAGCAAGTACACATAAATTCTAGCTAATGTCATTATTATCATTCAGTTAGTTATGCCACTGTCTATGCTACTGGCAGCCTACTGATTAAATGCTGACTACAGATGTATCTGGTCTTACTTTTTAGTTTTGAATTAATTCTAAATTTTTTTAAGTGCTGGAAATTTTAAATCAAATTCTAAATTTATAGCTTCTCTGGGAAAATGAGAAATAGCAACACTGGGTCCCTCTTTCTTCACAGCCTTGATCAGTTCAGTTCAGTTCAGTCACTCAGTCGTGTCCAACTCTTTGCGACCCCATGAACCACAGCACACCAGGCCTCCCTGTCCATCACCAACTCCTGGAGTCCACCCAAACCCATGTCCATTGTGTCGGTGATGCCATCCAACCATCTCATCCTCTGTCGTCCCCTTCTCCACCTGCCCTCAATCTTTCTCAGCATCAGGGTGTTTTCAAATGAGTCAGCTCTCCGCATCAGGTGGCCAAAGTATTGGAGTTCCAGCTTCAGCATCAGTCCTTCCAATGAACACCAAGAACTGATCTCTTTTACGGCGGACTGGTTGGATCTCCTTGCAGTCCAAGGGACTCTCAAGTCCAAGAGTCTTCTCCAACACCACAGTTCAAAACATCAATTCTTCAACGCTCAGCTTTCTTTATAGTCCAACTCTCACATCCATACGTGACTACTGGAAAAACCATAGCCTTGACTAGACAGATCTTTGTTGGCAAAGTAATGTCTCTCCTTTTTAATATGCTCTCTAGGTTGGTCATAACTTTCCTTTCAAGGAACAAGTGTCTTTCAATTTCATGGCTGCAACCACCATCCACAGTGATTTTGGAGCCCAGAAAAATAAAGTCGGCCACTGCTTCCCCATCTATTTCCCATGAAGTGATGGGACCGGATGCCATGATCTTAGTTTTATGAATGTTGAGCTTTAAGCCAACTTTTTCACTATCTTCTTTCACTTTCATCAAGAGGCTCTTTAGTCCTTCTTCACTTTCTGCCATAAGGGTGGTGTCATCTGCATATCTGAAGTTACTGATATTTCTCCTGACAATCTCAATTCCAGCTTGTGCTTCCTCCAGCCCAGCATTTCTCATGATGTACTCTGCATATAAGTTAAATAAACAGGGTGACAATATACAGCCTTGACGTACTCCTTTTCCTATTTGGAACCAGTCTGCTGTTCCATGTCCAGTTCTAACTGCTGCTTCCTGACCTATATACAGGTTTCTCAAGAGGCAGGTCAGGTGGTCTGGTATTCCCATCTCTTGAAGAATTTTCCACAGCTTATTGTGATCCACACAGTCAAAGGCTTTGGCATAGTCAATAAAGCAGAAATAGATGTTTTTCTGGAACTCTCTTGCTTTTTCAATGATCCAGTGGATGCTGGCAATTTGATCTCTGGTTCCTCTCCCTTTTCTAAAACCAGCTTGAACATCTGGAAGTTCATGGTTCACATACTGCTGAAGCCTTGGAGAATTTTGAGCATTACTTTACTAGCATGTGAGATGAGTGCAATTGTGCGGTAGTTTGAGCCTTCTTTGGCATTGCCTTTCTTTGGGATTGGAATGAAAAGTGACCTTTTCCAGTCCTGTGGCCACTGCTGAGTTTTCCAACTTTGCTGACATATTGAGTGCAGCACTTTCACAGCATCTGGACCTAAACTATGAGTGCGACTCTCAGAGGGGGCCCATTTACCCCAGGTGACATTCATTGCCTCTAAGTCTATGAGGGCTTGTAATTCCTGGTCCAGGCTCATCCCGTGTCTTGTCTGAAGAGCTGGGACCATTTCTGAGGTCCTTCTCCTGTTGTTTCAGTACTCTAATCTACAGGAAGGCTGTGACTGCCACTGCTGAGAGAAGTTCCATTTCAATTCAGCAAATGCTCATTGAGTCCTTTAACCAAGCAATTAAAATAATTAAAAGCCATTCTCAGCAACCATATTGTCAATATTCCAGGGCTTTCCAAAGGTTACTATCAAGGGCCAAGTGAAATAACCCCTGGGGGAAAAATTTGACTCTATCAGTAAAGTATTCCATCTCATGCTAAAAAAATGGACAAACCTACCAGTTGACCAAAGGTGGGAAAATAGGAAGGACTTGCTATTATTCGTAGAATTTATTCTTTGTATAAAATAAGACCAAGATAGAAGTGGCATCAGCATCATGATGGAGTGAGATGCGCTCTTTGTCTCTCCCCTTCAATGTACAACAAGTAAAACGTTCACAGCTAAACAGAGATGTCTCTGCCCAACTCACCTGAGCTTTCCACACATTTGTACATCTAACAGAGATGGACTGGAGCACACAGAGGAGGTGGAACTAGGGGAACGGTAGAGGTGGCACCTGCCATCCCAGACTCCCAGTTGGGACGGCTGAATCTGCAGCCCCAGAGAATCCAGCAGCAGCAGGGGAGGTGGTACACACAACTCCAGCCTCCTGACCCTATATGGCAACTCCCATGGCATCCCTCCAGCTGTAGAGACATCCACGACTCTGGTCCCCTGCCCCCACCCCTAGAGGTGAAGCCTAAACCTGACTATATGACAAGGTATGTGTGTGTGTTAGTCACTCAGTCACGTCTGACTCTTTGCGACCTTGGACTCCTTTGTCCATGGAATTCTCCAGGCAAGAATATTGCCATTTCCGTCTCCAGAGGATCTTCCTGACCCCGGGATCGAACCCAGGTCTCCTCCATTACAGGCAGATCTTGTATTGCAGGCAGATTTTGAGCCACCAGGGAAGCCCTAGACATATGCATGACAAGGTATATGTACCCACAGTCTGGGTTCCCCCCATCCCTCCCCTTTCAAATGCAGTGAAGCCTGACTCAATGCCCACCATCCCGTGTCCCAGACAGTGATGCCAGCGACACCAGCAGCAGCAAGGCACCAGTAGCCTCTAGAGGCACAAGCAGTGATAATGATAGCGCTGGATACAGAGGCAGTGGAGGACGGAAAGTGCTGACTCTCAAATATAACCTGAGGGCGTGAAGTGAGTGAAAGTCGCTCAGTCGTGCCTGACTCTTTCCGACCCCATGGACTGTACAGTCCATGGAATTCTCCAGGTCAGAATACTGGAGTGGGTAGCCTTTCCCTTCTCTAGGGGATCTTCCCAACCCAGGGATCGAACCCAGGTCTCCCGCATTGCGGGCAGATTCTTTACCAGCAGAGCCACCAGGGAAGCCGGAGGGAGAGCAGCGAACAAAACTAAAATAAATAAATAAATAAATAAATAAAATAGTGCTATAGCGCCACCTGCTGCTGCTGCGTCGCTTCAGTCGTGTCCGACTCTGTGCGACCCCCATAGACGGCAGCCCACCAGGCTCCCGCATCCCTGGGATTCTCCAAGCAAGAACACTGGAGCGGGTTGCCATTTCCTTCTCCAATGCATGAAAGTGAAAAGTGAAAGTGAAGTCGCTCAGTCGTGTCTGACTCTTAGCGACCGCATGGACTGCAGCCTACCAGGCTCCTCCGTCCATGGGATTTTCCAGGCAAGATACTGGAGTGCGTTGCCATTGCCTTCTCCGATAGCGCCACCTACTGTAAAACAAAAGAAAGAAAGCAAGTGAAGTCGCTCAGTCGTGCCGACTCTTTGCAACCCCGTGGACTGTAGCCTACCAGGCTCCTCTATCCACGAGATTCTCCAGGCAAGAATACTGGAGTGGATCGCCATTTCCTTCTCCAGTAAAACAAAAGAAAGCCCTCTAATTTCTAATCTGTTCAATTGTTAGAATGATATTTTTAAAAAAGCTTTATGGGAGTTCCTTGGCAGTCCAGTGGTTAAGACTCTGAATTTCCACTGCAGGTGAGAAGTTCAATTCCTGATTGGGGCAACCCACTCCAGTATTCTTGCCTGGAGAATCCCATATATGGAGGAGCCTGGTAGGCTGCAGTCCATGGGGTCGCTAAGAGTCAGACATGACTGAGCGACTTTACTTTCACTTTTCACTTTCATGTGAAAAGACTCTGAATGTAAGACTCTGAATTTCCACTGCAGGTGAGAAGTTCAATCCCTGATTGGGGAACTAAAATCCCACAAGTCGTGTGGTGCGGCCAAAAAAGAAAAAGAGAGAGATTGAAATGCTGTAAAAGAACCAAACAGAAATATTGGAGTTGAAGAGCTCAATAAACAAGATAAAGAATGCATTAGAAAGCATCGGAGATGAAGAAAGCGTTGGAAAGCATTTTAAATAGAGCAGACCATATGGAAGAGAGAATTAATGAGCTCAAACATGGAAATCTAGAAGCGACACAAGTAGAAGAAAAAGTAGACCCACCACAGAGGGGATGTTGAATAACATCCTCTGAACTGAAGAGGAACTTTGAGACTGAAAAACAGAGCAGCTGCTGCTGCTGCTGCTAAGTCACTTCAGAGCAAGCAACTCCATAAAGTGCAATTATGACGTTTATTGTAGGTAACTGACACCCAAGCAGGAGATTATCTGGAGGCATTTGCAGCTACACTTTGCACCAACAAAAGGGGCGCAGGAGGATTAGAAGAGGCCAAAGCTAAAAATAGAACCACATCTAAAATGAATAAAAATAAACATCTAAAAATAGAAACACATCTGCACAGGGAGGATTCCTCCCTCCCCCCCCACCCCCTCACCCCACCCCCTCACCCCACCCCCCACCCCGGGGATCTTGTGACCATTATTCCTTAAGGGCCATTAACCATCTGCATCAGTAAAAGGCATTCTTCCAGTTTCCTATCAGATAAAGACAAGGATTAAAGTTGGTGAGGAGCTTATCTGACCTAGATGCATTCCTGGTGAGTAAGCCAAAGATCAGTCTTGCAGAAATGGTCTGTGGTTCTATTAATAAGGTGGAGCTGACAAAACGGAGTGAGTGTGGTTCAGCCACACAGATAGCCACCGGCCATCCAGGGTGAAGGGGCCGAGGAGGCTGGCCCCCAGTAGCATGCTGGCCTTCAGGCTGACAGTAAGAAGGCAAGGCTGCCCCTAGACCAGGGCCAGGGGAGGGAAGGGTTGGCTTTTGCCCTCCAGGAAGCCTGAAGTTGCTCAGAAACTGCCAAAGTATAGCCAAAGTGGGTGGTACTATGGTACCTGGGTTCCTCCCCACCTTGGAAACAGCTGCCAGGCCTAGAGTAGGAACATCAGGGTCACCACAGCAGCCAGGCCAGAGCTGTGAGGGATTCCTTCTGGGTCTTCCAGGAGCTTAAGCAGCTCAGGAATGATGCCTGAGAAAGGCAAGTTGGGCTCAGGAGCTGTCAGGAGCCAAGGGCACATTGGCAGTAGGGGGGGCGGGTGGCCAGGGGGACAGTCCCTGCTGCCATAACCACGTGTTGCTCACAGACTAAGTCTGATTTTCCCCCACCCCAGACATGGTGGGCACGAACCCTCCCAACTCCACCTGACAGAGTGGAGTGCCTCCATCCTCTGGGCATCAACCTGCCCAGAACCAGGGCTCAGCATCGCCCAGGAAGTCCCAGCAGCAGAGGACCTGCTCTGCTTGGAGGAAACAGATCACCAAGGCTCAGAGAACAGGCCTGCAGGACAGAGTCCCCAGTTTCAAGATGACAGCCCCCACCAAGGTCACTGGAGAAACTACACAGCTGGCCAGAATCCACATCTGACTGGTTCCAGGGATGAACAGGAGGCACCTGAGTATGGAAAACATCACTGAGATGCCCAGGGATGGGCTGGTGGATACTTCAATGAGCCCAGGGAGCCAGGAGTGGAAGAAGGAGAAGCTAATGATTTTATAGTATTTTCCAGGGAGGGCAAGGATGTATGGAAAAGTCAGGAGCCCACATGAGAGTCAGCAAAAGTCACAGATCCAGGACTATATCCAAGGTGATGGCCCTGACCAAGTGACATTTCCTCATCTGCAAATCCCTAATGATGGCAGCATTTATCCCATTAAGTTGTGAGAAGGAAAGGATACGTGCCATGGGAGCGGCTCAATAAATGGGAATCTGTAGATTATGATTGAGAGAGGGCAGTGTTGTAGTTAGGGGATGGACTCTGGGAGTCTCCTGGATTCACACCCAGCTCTGCTACTTACCACCTGTGGGCTTTCACCACTGTGAGCCAGTTACCTCGTTTGTAAAGTGAGGATGGTACTAATAGTACCAAACTCATAGGGTTAGTTTACGGATTAAAAGAGTTAAAAGAACTCAGGATAATTAACACTCAGGTGGTCATCAGAGTGTCGACTCATTCACTCTTGATCTGAGGGTAGGAAGTTACCAGCAGTAAATTTCTTTTTGTTTTTTTTTTTCTAACATTTACTTACTTTACTGAATCGAGTCTTAGTCGTTGCACTCAGGATCGTTGCAGCACGTGGGCCTCTCTCTAGTTGTGGCACGTGGGCTCAGTAGTTGCAGAGCCCCGAGACATGTAAGATCTTAGTTCCATTGACCAGGGAGCAAACCCATGTCTCCTGCTAATTCCAGATTCTTAACCACTGGACCACTAGGGAAGTCTCCCAGCAGCAAATTACTAATACTAGACCCTCTCTCTCTCAAGCCATCTTCTGAGAAATGAAGAGGAATTCTCTTATCTCTGAGTAAACCAAATATAAATAGGAAACTAAACTACTACAGGGTCACACCATGCACTCCCAAGCCAAGGCAAAATGGTTTAAATACCTTGAGGTTTTTGTTCTGCCTGCTGTGTCGGTGTGGGTGATGGAAAGTGACCTGGGTTAGGAGGTGGGAGCTGGGGTGGGGGCAGGGAGCGGGGAAGCAGTGAAGTGGGAAGAAGCCGCCTTCCCCTGGATGCCCAGGGTCAAAGACAGACTAAGAGAAGCACAGGTGGAGCTGCAGAAGAAGCGGCCCCCTCTCCCCTCCCCACAGTACAAGGTTCAGGCCAGAGACTTGAACTCTGCACATTTCCCACCCTTAACCAGGTTTTTTTCCTGATTATGAAAATAACTTGGACTTCCTTGGTGGTCCAGTGGTAAAGAATCCACCTGCCAAAGCAGGGGACACAGGTCCATCCCTGATCTGGGAAGATTTCACTTGCTGCGGGGTCAACTAAGCCCTTGAGTTACCACTACTGAGCCTGCGCTCTTTTGCTGTGCTGTGCTTAGTCGTGTCTGACTCTTTGCAACCCCATGGACTGTAGTCGGCCAGACTCTTCTGTCCATGAGATTCTCCAGGCAAGAATCCTGTAGTGGGTTGTCATGCCTTCCTCCAGGGGATCTTCCCACCCCAAGGATCGAACTCAGGTCTACCGCATTGCAGGCGGGTTCTTTACCGTCTGAGCCACCAGGGAGGACGAAACTCTAGAGCCCCAGAGATGCAACTACTGAGCCCCCACGTGCTGCAAGTACTGAAGCCCGTGAGCCTGAAGCTTGTGTTCCACAACAAGAGAAGACACCACAGCAAGAAGCCCAAGCACTACAATGAAGGGCAGCCCCCCACCAACCCCCCCCCCCCCCACTCGCTGCAACTAGGGAAAGCCCGTGAGCAGCAATGAAGATCCAGCGCAGCCAAAAATCAAATAAAATTAATTAAAACAACTCTTACTTATCCCCGGAGAAGGCAATGGCAACCCATTCCAGTACTCTTGCCTGGAAAATCCCATGGACGGAGGAGCCTGGTAGGCTGCGGTCCATGGGGTCGCTAGGAGTCGGACACGACTGAGCGACTTCACTTTCACTTTTCACGTTCATGCATTGGAGAAGGAAATGGCAACCCGCTCCAGTGTTCTTGCCTGGAGAATCTCAGGGACGGCGGAGCCTGGTGGGTTGCCGTCTATGGGGTCTCACAGAGTCGGACACGACTGAAGCGACTTGGCAGCAGCAGCAGCTTACTTATCGCTGGGAATAAATTGTTTATTATTAACATTTTAATGTTTATTCTCAAGCCATTCATATACACACACATCTTTTTTCTACCTAACTGGAATATACTTTTGTATCTTTCTTTTTAACCGAATAAATGGTAAATATATTCATATATATTCTTTGGAGAAAAACATTTTAGTGGCTTCAGAATGGTGCATTTTATTGACCTACCACAATTTAGTTAATTGCCTATTGCTAGCTGTTCATGTGATTTCAAATTTTACTTTCATTGTATAAAGTACACTTTTTCCCCAGGTATAATTTTCTATATTTGATCATTTGGGCCATTTAAAAAATACTTTTGCTTGGCAAAAATGATAAACAGAAAGAAAATATTCTATGGACGGAGGATCCTGGCGGGGTACAATCCACGGGGTCGTAGAGTGGAACAAGACTGAACACGCATGCCCCACCCCACCCCCGCTTCACGCCTAAAACAGTCTTTTTGTAGCTGAATCAGGCTCAGGTCTCTAACCTTCCAAGTCTCGCCTCGGCTCTGCCCTCTGGTGGTGGTCTCTGTCCCGCACAAGAGGAATGATCTATTTAAGGAATTTCCGGAAACAGGGGCGTGACAACTGAGGGTCATATTTGCATACCCACAATGCAGTGCACCTAGGACAATTTTTCAATCTAAAAATGGCTATATTTTTCTTTTTCTTTGAACTATTTCCCCCCAAAAGTGAGAATACTTTCATAGAATTGTCTGAGGAAAGACAGGTAAGAATGGCTCTGTCAGTTAAATAATCACTCTTACTGTATTAGGAGTAACAGTTACCTGAGCAATGCGTGCCCCGAAGTCAGGGCATACTTTGGTTTCTCTTCAGATCGTATAAATCTTTCGCCTTTTACTAAAGATTTCCGTGGAGAGGAACAATTCTGAGTTTTTACTCAATTTTTTGAGGCCTTGCTTTTGCAAGGCTATTTATGGTGTTGTGAAAAAATAGACTTGAACTTGTTAATATTTAGCTTTGAGTAGAGATTATGATAGTGCTTCAATAGATGATTGAAATTTGGTGTATACAAAAAGGAAGCTAAAAAAAATACAAATTGTTTAGTTAGGTAGGGTAGTTCGATCATTCAGTTGGTATTGCTTTCCAGCTGTTTCCCAAACTATTCTCCTCGGTAATGCTATCTAGCTATTTCTTAGACCACTGCACTGCTGAAAACGTCGCTTTAGTTGTGACCGACTCTCTGTACCACCCCGCAAACGGTAATCCACCAGACTCGGCTGTTCGCAGAAACACGGGAGTGGGTGGCCATTTCCTTCTCCAATGTGTAAAAAGGAAAATGAAGTCCCCTCAGCTGTCAGCTGTGTCTGATTCCTAGCTACCCCATGGATTGCAGCCTACCGGATTCCTTCGTCCATGGGAGTTTCCCGGCGAGTATATTGGACAGACAGATATGGGTGCGTTTAAAAGTAAATTTTAAAAACTGAAGTGTAAACTCATGGCTTTTCCTGTAGTATATGTTTGAGGGTTTTCTAATGAGATAGTTTCGTTTTTAAACTGGGAGCGGAAATTTTAAACTTACTTAAATTTAGGAGTCAAGAAAGAATTTTGATCGTGCTTATAATGGATTTGACAAAACACGGCAGGAAGTAGGTTTTTTAACCTATTTCATTGGCCAGAACTGAGCTTCCTGTTCACAGCTTAGCTGCAAGGTAAGCTGGGAAATGTAGTTTTTCCCCTAGGCAGCCATGAGCTTTTCGCTGGCGGTTATAAACACGCCGGCAAATGCAGGAGACATAAGAGACACGTGTTGGATACCTGGATCCCAAGGATCCCCTGAAGAAGGTCTTGGCAACCCACTCCAGTAGTCTTACGTGGAGAATCCTATGAACAGAGCAACCTGGCGAGCTACAAGTCCATAGGGTCCCGAAGAGTCCGACATGACCCAGTCGGCTTAGCACGCGCACAGGAAAAAGGGAATGTTCAGTCGCTAAATGGTGTCTGACTCTGTGACACCCTTCCCGCCCCCCGCCCCCATGACTGCAGGATGCCAGGCTTCCCTGTCCTTCACTGCTGCTGCTGCTGCTAAGTCGCTTCAGTCGTGTCCGACTCTGTGCGACCCCATAGATGGCAGCCCACCAGGCTCCCCCGTCCCTGGGATTCTCCAGGCAAGAATACTGGAGTGGGATGCCATTTCCTTCTCCAATGCATGCAAGTGAAAAGTGAAAGTGAAGTCGCTCAGTCGTGTCCGACTCTTAGCGACCCCTTTGCTCAGATTCATGATTGAGTTGGTGGTACTGTTGAACCATCTCATCCTCTGTTCCCTTTTCTCCTCCTGCCCTCAGTCTTTCCCAGCATCAGGGTGTTTTTCCAATGAGTCAGCTCTTTGCATCTGGTGGCCAAAATATTGGAGCTTCAGCAACAGTCCTTCCAATGAATATTTAGGGACGATTTCCTCTAGAATTGTCTAGTTTGATGCCACTGCAATCCAAGGGACTTTGAAGAGTCTTCACCACTGCAATTTGAAAGCATCAATTCTTTGGGGATCAGCCTTCTTTATGGTCCAACTCTCACATCCATACATGACTACTGGAAAAACCATAGCTTTGACCAGACAGACCTTTGTTGAAAAGTAATGTCTCTGCTTTTTAATATGCTGTCTAGGTTGATCATAGTTTTTCTTCCAAGGAGCAAACATCTTTTAATTTCATGGCTGCAATCACCATCTGCAGTGATTTTGGAGCCCAAGAAAATAGTCTGTTACTGCTTCTGCTTTCCCCCCCTTTTATTTGCCATAAAGTGATGAGACAGGATGCCATGACCTTAGTTTTTTTAAATGTCGAGTTTTAAGCCAGCTCTTTCACTCTCTCTCCTCTTTCAGTCTCATCAAGGGGCTCTTTAGTTCCTCTACTTTCTGCCATTAGAGTGGTATCATCTTAATGAATACTGGAGAAGAAAACCAGCCATGTATGCCCCAGTAAAGGAGGGAGAGAATCCATCCCCAAGTTCATTCCTTGGGCTCCATTCCTTTGCTTTCCAGGCTCCTCCCTGTGGTCATGTGCAAGGACCCTCTCTGAGGCTGAAACAGGGTTGTGGGGATTACCCCTCCCCAGGACCTTTTGATGTTCTTTTGTAAAGAACCAGGACACCAGGCACAGGGAGCCTAAGGCAACTGCCCACAGTCTAGCCCTGCTCCACTGGGGAGGGTAACTTACTTTCCTCTCCCTTAGTCAAACTGCTCCTCTCACAACCAAATCTGTTTAAGCAGAACTAAATGCTGGTGGCCAGTGATTTCTTGGGCTCCAAAGGCTGGGTGTCTACCTAACACGAGGATTTTAACTTGCTTGTTCAACTTTGGCAAAAAAAAAAAAAAAAAAACCCTGTTGTAATGAGCTCTTCTAGCACCCAGATTACATTCTCCAAACACCATTTCGAGATTGAAAGCTGTCTCCTTAGAGAAATGGCCGTCTGGTTCTTGGCAGCCTCTTCAAGATGCTGTTTCCTGGCTCATGGCTGGAGTCAGCCATGCCCAGACAGATCTAGACAATCAGCTGCTAAGGTCAAAGAAAGAGAGAACTAGATATTCTATGCCCCCAGGTGAAAGAGCGTTCTGCTCCCATTAAGTAATCTTGCCAGGAAAAATTGAAGTTGAATCTGATCAAGACTAGATCTGACTACCAATTAACAGAAGAACAGAGCATAGTGGAGCTTTTCTACAGCACTGGGGGGGATGGATGCAACCAACAAAGTCCTGACTGCAAGGAGCTGTTTGGAGCAAGCCACCAGATTTCTTCAACAAATAAATTGCAAGATGAGAGAGAGAAGAAAGAGAAATTTATATGTTAAAAGAGAGTTAAAAGCAACCTGTCTCACTGTGCAGAACTTAATGGGATCCTGGTTTAAACAAACAGTATTTTCAAATTTTATTACATTTGTGAGATGTCTTTGTTTTTTAATTTTAGTGGGTCTTTGATGATTTTAAGGAATTATTGGGGGATTTTGGATATGATTATCATATTGTGGCTATGGTTTTTGTTGTAACCTTCTTATACTTAGAAGTACATAAGAAATATCTACAGATGAAATGAAATTATTATATCTTGGGTTTGCTTCAAAATTATAGGACTGCAAAAAATGTGCCCCACAAAAATATTATTTATGAAAAAAGTAATAATGTGAGTGGGAGAGAAGCGGATGATGGTTGTTGGACTTGATGATGGGCACACAGCTGTTTAGTTGCTTCAGTCGTGTCCAACTCTGGGGGAATCTATGGACTGTAGCTTGCCAGGCTCCTCTGTCCATGGGGACTCTCCAGGCAAGAGTACTCGAGTGGGTTGCCATGTCCTCCTCCAGGGGATCTTCCCAACCCAGGGATCGAACCTGGGTCTCCTGTACTGCAGGCAGATTCTTTACTACTGAGCCACCAGGGCACGCAGAGTTTCTTTATTCTATTAGGTCTACTTGTGTGTATGTTAAACATGATTCATAATTTTAAAGTTTTGAATAGATTTTTAAAAACAAATTTGTGATTGGTAACACATGTGCTTATGTATTAATAGATGAAATACTGAAATCTAGTGGCAAATCTCATGACTACCATAATTTCAAAGTCCATAATGAACATGAACAATATTTCAAGATGCTTGCCACCCCTGGACATGTCATGAATGTGTCTGTGATTACTGACAATGATGCAAATGCCAAAGTTAATCATGGAAGGAAAGGCTGAATTTCAGTTAGAACTTAGTGAAAATATATATATTTTTTCAATCCAGCTTTGCAGATCTCCTGAATGCTATCCCTGGAGCCCATGTTTAGAAGCCCTGATTTACATTCCCTTGTCTCTAGGTACACTATACAAACGATTCCCCCTTGGGTGTGGAGAAGGTTTTTAATTTATCAAAACACTTTCACATAGTCATTTATTTTGTGGGAATTCCTAACCGTCTTCCAAAGCTGGAAGGTTTATTAGACCCATTTTACAGGTGGGAACCTAAAGTGTATATACTTAACTCACTTGTTGAAGGTTACGCAATGATAATGACAGACCTGGAGACCGAACGCAGGTCCCCTAACTCCCAGCCCACTCGCTACTTTTTCCACATCCAGTGCCCACCCCTCAAAATGCTGCTTAGTTGCTTTATCTCAAAGTTTTCCTTTGAGAGAAGCCACAGCTTTTCTCTCCTGAACTCACCCACTCATTCTCATCTGTTTGGTCATCTCTCAGGAGTGTTCCCCCACTCAGCCCCACCCCATCCCACCCTGCCCTGGCCACCAGCACTCATGTTGACTCCTCTGGTGCTTGCAGGCAACTGGGAGCTCTGATTTCCAGCACTCTCCTCCACATACTAGCAGAGGTGATAATTAACCTGCCACTGGGCGAGTATGTCAACCCTGCAAGGTCGTCAGTGACTTCTGGCAAGTCTCTTTCACTGTGTCTCAGTTTCTACTTTTGTAAAACAGGGTCATGAACTGTCCTCCTTGGTTTTGGGGGAAGCTGTGAAGACTGGCTAAAGTTATGATGGTAACCAGATGAGAGAAAGTTGATCTATCCATGGGAGGAATTACTGCCTGTAAAGTTATCATTGCCATGGATTAGGGCCAGAGCCCGTCTACCCCCTTGCTTTTTACAGGTCAGTGAGGTGACACCTCCCTCCTCTGCCTCCTGTACAACATCACGAATCTCCATCCATAGTTCTTCAGGCACTCTATCAGATCTAATCCTTTGACTCTATTTCTCACTTCCACTGTATAATAATAAGGGGTTTGATTTAGGTCATACCTGAATGGTCTAGAGCTTCCCTGGTGGCTCAGACCGTAAAGCATCTGCCTACAATGTGGGATACCCAGGTTCGATCACTGGGTTGGGAAGATCCCTGGAGAAGGAAATAGCAACCCACTCCAGTACTCTTGCCTGGAAAATCCCATGGACGGAGGAGCCCAGTAGGCTGCAGTCCATGGGGTCTCAAAGAGTTAGAAACGACTGAGTGACTTCACTTTCTTACTTTCTGTCTTTTGAATAGCCTAGTGGTTTTCCCCTTTCTTCAATTTAAGTCTGAATTTGGCAATAAGGAGTTCATGATATGAGCCACAGTCCACTCCCAGTCTTGTTTTAGCTGACTATGTAGAGCTTCTCCATCTTTGGTTGCGAAGAATATAATCAGTCTGATTTCAGTATTGACCATCTGGTGATGTCCATGTGTAGAGTCTTCTCTTGTGTTGTTGGAAGAGGGTGTTTGCTATGACCAGTGCAGTCTCTTAGCAAAACTCGATTAGCCTTTGCCCTGATTCATTCTGTACTCCAAATTTGCCTGTTACTCCAGGTATTTCTTGACTTCATACTTTTGCATTCCAGTCCCCTATAATGAAAAGGACATCTTTTTTGGGTGTTAGTTCTAGAAGGTCTTGTAGGTCTTCATAGAACTGTTCAACTTCAGCTTCTTCAGCATTACTGGTCAGGGCATAGACTTGGATTACTGTAATATTGAATGGTTTGCCTTGGGGATGAACAGAGATTACTCTATCGTTTTTGAGATTGCATCCAAGTACTGCATTTCAGACTCTTTTGTTGACTATGATGGCCACTCCATTTCTTCTGAGGGATTCCTGCCCACAGTAGTAGGTGTAATGGTCATCTGAGTTAAATTCGCCCGTTCCAGGCCATTTTAGTTTGCTGATACCTAGAATGTCGATGTTCACTCTTGCCATCTCCTGTTTGACCGCTTCCCATTTGCCTTGATTCATGGACCTGACATTCCAGGTTCCTATGCAATATGGCTCTTTACAGCATCGGACTTTACTTCCATCACCAGTCACATCCACAACTGGGCGTCGTTTTTGCGTTGGCTCCATCTCTTCATTCTTTCTGGAGTTCTCCACTGATCACCAGTAGCATATTGAGCACCTTCCAACCAGAGGAGTTCATGTTTCAGTGTCTTATCTTTTTTCTTTTTCATACTGTTAATGGGGTTCTCAAGGCAAGAATACTGAGGTGGTTTGCCATTCCCTTCTCCAGCGGACCCCGTTTTGTCAGGGATCAAGACCATCCCCAAGAAAAAGAAATGCAAAAAGGCAAAATGATTGTCTGAGGACGCCTTACAAATAGCTGTGAAAAGAAGAGAAGCAAAAGGCAAAGGAGAAAAGTAAAGATATACCCATTTGAATGCAGAGTTCCAAAGAATAGCAAGGAGAGATAAGAAAACCTTCCTCAGTGATCAATGCAAAGAAATAGAGGAAAACAACAGAATGGGAAAGACTAGAGATCTCTTCAAGAAAATCAGAGATATCAAGGGAACATTTCATGCAAAGATGGGCACAATAAAGGACATAAATGGTATGGACCTAATAGAAGCAGAAGATATTAAGAAGAGGTGGCAAGAATACACAGAAAAACTAAACAAAAAAGATCTTCAAGACCCAGATAACCACGATGGTGTGATCACTCACCTATACCCAGACATTCTGGAATGCAAAGTCAAGTGGGCCTTAGGAAGCATCACTATAAACAAAGCTAGTGGAGGTGATGAAATTCCAGTGGAGCTATTTCAAATCCTGAAAGATGATGCTGTGAAAGTGCTGCACTCAATATGCCAGCAAATTTGGAAAACTCAGCAGTGCCCACAGGACTGGAAAAGGTCAGTTTTAATTCCAATCCCAAAGAAAGGCAATGCCAAAGAATGCTCAAACTACCACACAATTGCACTCATCTCACACGCTAGCAAAGTAATGCTCAAAATTCTCCAAGCCAGGCTTTAACAGTATGTGAACCGTGAACTTCCAGATGTTCAAGCTGGATTTAGAAAAGGCAGAGGAACCAGAGATCACATTGCCAACATCTAATGGATCTCCGTAAAAGCAAGAGAGTTCCAGAAAAACATCTACTTCTGCTTTACTGACTATGCCAAAACCTTTGACTGTGTGGATCACAATAAACTGTGGAAAATTCTGAAAGAGATGGGAATACCAGACCACCTGACCTGCCTCCTGAGAAACCTGTATGCAGGTCAGGAAGCAAGAGTTAGAACTGGACATGGAACAACAGACCGGTTCCAAATTGGGAAAGGAGTACGTCAAGGCTGTATATTGTCACCCTGTTTATTTAACTTATATGCAGAGTACATCATGAGAAAAGCTGGGCTGGATGAAGTACAAGCTGGAATCAAGATTGCCAGGAGAAATATCAAAAACCTCAGATATGCAGATAATACCACCCTTATGGCAGAAAGTGAAGAGGGAACTAAAGAGCCTCTTGATGAAAGTGAAAGAGGAGAGTGAAACAGCTGGCTTAAAACTCAACATTCAGAAAACTAAGATCATGGCATCTGGTCCCATCACTTCATGGCAAATAGATGGGGAAACAGTGGAAACAGTGACAGACTTTATTTTCCTGGGCTCCAAAATCACTGCAGATGGTGATTGCAGCCATGAAATTAAAAGATGCTTGCTCCTTGGAAGAAAACCTATGACCAACTTAGACAGCATATTAAAAATCAGAGACATTACTTTTCAACAAAGGCCTGTCTGGTCAAAGCTATGGTTTTTCCAGTAGTCACGGGATGTGAGAGTTGGACTATAAAGAAAGCTGAGCACCAAATAATTGAAAATGGATTGTATACTCCAGACAAACTGATGTATTGCTGTTCACTTGCCTCCCTGCTGCTGCAACTGCTAAGTCGCTTCAGTCGTGTCCGACTCTGTGCGACCCCATAGACAGCAGCCCACCAGGCTCCCCCATCCCTGGGATTCTCCAGGCAAGAACACTGGAGTGGGTTGCCATTTTCTTCTCCAATGCATGAAAGTGAAAAGTGAAAGTGAAGTCACTCAGTCGTGTCCAACTCTTAGGGACCCCATGGACTGCAGCCTACCAGGCTCCTCTGTCCATGGCAGTCTCCAGGCAAGAGTACTGGAGTGGGGTGCCATTGCCTTCTCCGTGCCTCCCTAAACTTCCCCATTTCTGTATGCTTACCCATGCTCTGCCCACTGCCTGGATGGTCCTCTTACACGGCTTCACCTAGCAAACACCCATCATCCTTCAGGAAGCCATCCCTGAGCCTCTGGTGGCAGTTAGATGTGCCAGCCCTATACTTCACAGCCCCAGTCACAGTATAATTGTCCATTTTCTTATCTGTCTCCCCTTTAGACTGTCCATTCCACCAGCTCAGGGTCTGTACCTGACCTCTTTCCAATCAACAAGATTGCTAAGGGGATCTGGTCAAATACAGGGACTGAGAGTCCCACAACAGATAAACAGGATTGGAGGTGAGTGTGTGTGTGCTCAGTCACTCAGTTGTGTCTGACTCTTTGCGACCCCATGGACTGTAGGCCACCAGGCTACTCTGTCCATGGGGTTCTCTAGGCAAGAATACTGGTTGGAGGCAAGTACAGTTGAACCTAAAGTCCTGCCCAGAGAGACTTTTGGATTAGAAAACAAGGCATCCCTGCATAGAAGAAATCGGTGCAGCTTTGAGCAAATACGCAAGCAGTTATTTCCAAAATACATCCATTATGACTTGGCCAACTGGTCTGGAGCTGGCAGACCTGGGACACATCCCAGACTCCACAAATTATGTGACTTTGGCCTAGTGCCTTATCATCTTGGGGCCTCACTTTCCTCATCTGTAAAATGGGAATAAAATTTGCCTTCCAGAGTAACCAGAGGCCTGTGCTTTGCTGCCAGGCATCTATTTCCCCTCCTTCCTGACAAGAAAACTCCAAATTTCCTTTAGCAAGCCATTCCTCTCCTGTGGGCTTCCCAGGTGGCACTAGTGGTAAAGAACTCACCTGCCAGTGCAGGAGACATGAGAGACACAGGTTCCATCCCTGGGTTGGGAAGACCCCCTGGAGGAGGGCACGGCAACCCACTGCAGTATTCTTGCCTGGAGAATCCCATGGACAGAGGAGCCTGGCAGGCTACAGTCCATGGGGTTGCGCAGAGTCGGACACGACTGAAGCAACTTAACACACATGCATGTACATATGCATTATTCTCTGTGCAGCGGTTTGAGATTGACCCAGTGCCTAGCTCTGAGGTGGCCTGAATGGTCTAACCTAGTTAACATATCTCTTGCACCCTGGTCATGGTAATTGGCTCAGGCATGGGCTGTCCAATCGAGGTGAACCTCAGCACTTTGGGTAGGAATGCTGGGACTCGGACTCTGCTGCCTCTTTAAGAGGGCAAATGGCCATAACTGTGGCCATTTTATTTCCACAAGGGTAGCCCATCTGAGGATGGAAGCCAATCTACAGGAAGTAGAGCTAAGAGATGGATCCTACTGAAATTATTTGATTCCTGCATCAAGCCATTCCTGAAGTCCTCCTGGACTATACTGTTAAGGAACCAGTACTTGTCTTTTGGTTTAAGCCAGTTAGAATTAAGTTTTCTATCACTTGCAACCCCAAAGTCTTAATTGAAACACCAGGATTGAATGACATAAGGCATACAAATGTAAGTCAACAAGTATTCTTTTTTTTTTTTTTTTTTTTTTATTTTTAAATTTTACATAATTGTATTAGTTTTGCCAAATATCAAAATGAATCCGCCACAGGTATACATGTGTTCCCCATCCTGAACCCTCCTCCCTCCTCCCTCCCCATACCATCCCTCTGGGTCGTCCCAGTGCACCAGCCCCAAGCATCCAGTATCATGCATCGAACCTGGACTGGCAACTCGTTTCATACATAATATTTCACATGTTTCAATGCCATTCTCCCAAATCTTCCCACCCTCTCCCTCTCCCACAGAGTCCATAAGACTGTTCTATACATCAGTGTCTCTTTTGCTGTCTCGTACACAGGGTTATTGTTACCATCTTTCTAAATTCCATATATATGCGTTAGTATACTGTATTGGTGTTTTTCTTTCTGGCTTACTTCACTCTGTATAATAGGCTCCAGTTTCATCCACCTCATTAGAACTGATTCAAATGTGTTCTTTTTAATGGCTGAGTAATACTCCATTGTGTATATGTACCACTGCTTTCTTATCCATTCATCTGCTGATGGACATCTAGGTTGCTTCCATGTCCTGGCTATTATAAACAGTGCTGCGATGAACATTGGGGTACACGTGTCTCTTTCCCTTCTGGTTTCCTCAGTGTGTATGCCCAGCAGTGGGATTGCTGGATCATAAGGCAGTTCTATTTCCAGTTTTTTAAGGAATCTCCACACTGTTCTCCATAGTGGCTGTACTAGTTTGCATTCCCACCAACAGTGTAAGAGGGTTCCCTTTTCTCCACACCCTCTCCAGCATTTATTCAACAAGTATTCTTTAAACAGCCACCCTGTGCCAGGCATTGTGCTAGTCTCTGGTCCATCCAGAGTGAAAGACAGGTATAGCCACTGCCTTCGTGGACCTTAAACTAGTGGGGAAGTGCCCAGCATGCAGATGTTTGTCAAAGGTAACCATTCCCCCTTTTACACCCAAGGGCCATATATATGCATGGCCTGCTAAAAGAATCACCATGAACGTTTACTGAGTTGAATGATTTATTTGAAGCTTCCATTGGTCAAAGTCCAGAGGAGAGGCTCCAGGAAGCAGGATTGTGAGACTTGGTAGCTTGTTCATGGTCAGGCTGTTTGTTCAACCATCACCTGCCTGCTGAGATAAGCCTCCTTTCTGCAAGGTGGCCAGTGCCCTCAGTAAGTGGGGTGATCAGCCCAATCACCAGACCCCTAAGCAGATGGCAGGTCAGACCACTGCTGCTTCTTGGGGTTGGTGGGAAGCTAAAAACAAGACCCCAAAGTGCAGAGTACTTGTTCTTAAGGGTTTTTTTTTGTTTGTTTGTTTGTTTTTTTGTTTTTAAGGTCAGGAATCCTTTAAGAATCTGAGGAAAGCTACAGGAACTCTCCTCGTGAAAAAAAGGAAAATATATACATATATATGTGTATATATATATATATACACACACATACATTTTGCAATTCCAGGGATTCACAGGTCCCTTGAAGCCAGGTTACAGACTCTTAAGCAAAAATAACTCTAAAGATTTTTTAAATCTAAGATCCTATGAATATTTGTATTCTTGGCTTATTATCACCTTGAAAAGTTGCATTCCCCCACTGGAAGAATATGCCTGTCTTAGTCCATCTGGGCTCCTATGGCAGAATACCATAGACTGGGTGGCTCACAAACAACAGAAACCTATTTCTCACAGTTCTGGGGGCTGAAAGTCTGAGATCAGGGTGCTGGTGTGATCAGGATCTGATGAGAGCCCTCCTCTGGGCTGGAGACAGTTGTCTTCTCTCTGTGCCCTCACTCAGCAGGAGGAGGACTGGAGAGCTCTCTGGGTCTCTGTTATAAGGGCACTAATCCTGTTCTTGAGGGCTCCACCCTCATGACCTACTCACCTCCCAAAGGCCCCTCCTACAAACTTCATCACATGGGGGGCTAGGTTTCAACATATGACTTTGGGAATCCCTAACACTCAGCCCATACACTCACAGGAGAATTCAACTTCCTCTTGGAAAAATTGTCCAGAGCTAATCATGGATGGTGTTCTTTGGAAAGAATGATGCTAAAGCTGAAACTCCAGTACTTTGGCCACCTCGTGCGAAGAGTTGACTCATTGGAAAAGACTCTGATGCTGGGAGGGATTGGGGGGAGGAGGAAAAAAGGACAACAGAGGATGAGATGGCTGGATGGCATCACTGACTCGATGGATGTAAGTTTGAGTGAACTCCGGGAGTTGGTGATGGACAGGGAGGCCTGGAGTGCTGCGATTCATGGGGTCGCAAAGAGTCGGACACGACTGAGCGACTGACCTGAACTGAACTGACTGAATCATGGACGCTAATCATGGACCTCATGATTAGTGTTTTACTGAAGCAAAAGCTCGTGTGAAGGCAGCTTATTTAGTAAGAGCTCCCAGGGGACAGCAGAGGGAGACTGGGAGAGGGTAAAATGGAGGGAGCAAAAGCAAATCAAGGGTGTCTTCCTGAATTCTTCTCCACTGTGGGCAGCAGGGGCCTGATCCCATCTGAGAAGCAGTTTAGGAAGTCTTTCAGAATTGTCCACCCAGTGGATGGTGGAGGGAGCACTGGCTCCAACTCCCATGGGAGAAGGGCTGCCCTGAGCAGTGTTATCCTTGACCTGCTTCGAGGCTACACACATGCTGAGTGCAGAACAGCTTCCTGAGGTCAGAGAGAAGCTGAGGCCGGCTGCTGCCAGGAACCCACCCCGGGAAAGAGCTGGTGGCTGCAACCATGGCAGGAGTGAAAAGTAGCCTACGAGGATGTGAGCTGGGGCATGAGATGCTGAGGAGCCTGTCGGTCTTCAGGGAGTTAATACATTTCCAAGCCAAAGTTTTAGCTGCTGGGAAGTGCCGGATAGTATGCGATTACATTTTCCATACCAAGTGTCTGCCCCGGAAAAGCAACTTGACCTGGCCTCTTTGGATAGCATCACCGATTCCATGGACATGAGTTTGAGCAAACTCCAGAGTTGGTGATGGACAGGGAAGCCTGGCATGCTGCAGTCCATGGAATCACAAAGAGTCGGACACTGAGCGACTGAACTGAACTTTGTGTGTCCAGCCCAAGAAGAAAGCTCTGGTGCATTACTGGACCGTGGGAGGCAGACCCACTAGGGTTATAGATGGCCTGCTCCAACTGAGGCCAAACTGGAGGTACTGCAGAGGCTCATGGCAAAAAATGCATTACCCACCCGCCTCCCATCCCACAGGAGCCATCAGAGGAATTCAAAGGGAGAGATGGAGTGTGGGGGCTGAGAGAGGCTGGGCCAACAGCGAGCCCCAGCTTACATCCCTGCTTGAGCTGCGCAGCCTTGAGCAAATTATTTTTTTTTTATTTTATTTATTTTTGGTTGCGCTGGGCTGGGTCTTCATTGCTGTACTGGGTCTGTCCCTAGTTGCGGTGATACGGCCTACTCTCTAGTTGTGGTGTTCGGACTTCTCACTGCGGTCTTTTGTTGTGGAGCTTGGGCTCTAGAGCGCAGACTCAGTAGTTGTGGCACAGGGGCTTAGTTGCCCTGTGGCACGTGGAAACTTCCCAGACCGGAGATCGAACCCATGTCCCCTACGTTGGCAGGTAGATTCTTTTAAAATTTTATTATTTTGGCTGCTCTGGGTCTTTGATGCTGCGTGGGCTTTTCTCTAGTTGCAGCGAGTGGAGGCGTCTCATCACGGTGGCTTCTCTTGTTGCAGAACACGGGCTCTAGGGCACACAGGCTTCAGTAGTTGTGGCCACAGGCTTAGCTGCTCCCCAGCGTGTGAGATCTTCCTGGACCAGGAATCAAACCCCTGGCTCCTGCATTGGCCAGCACATTCTTTACCACTGAGCCACCAGAAAAGCCCTGGCAGGTGGATTCTTAACCACTGGACCATCAGGGAAGTCCTGAGCAAACTATTCAGAGGTCATTTCCTTATCTCTTAAATTGGCACCTTAACCCTCAGCAACCTCCTCCCCACATGAGGCTGTGTTGCTGTAAAATACCTAACACACATGCTCACTTCAATGAGACCTATAAATCACAGATACTCGTCTACTGAAATTAAACTTGCTAGGTCAGTATTTTCCAGGCACAGGTACATAGGCTCATTTTTACATGTACAGGAGCCCACACCATGCCTTGCTGCAAGTTAAACAGGAGGAATGGGAGCCATGAAGCACTGCTTCTGTGGCCAAGTAGCTTCCAGTTGAATGCAGTGTCTAGAGGCCACGTCACACAATGAACTGCAGTCTACCTCGCCCCCTGCCAGCCAAGGGTCCCCTGGCTGGAATCAGGAGGCATTCAATGCTCTGCACCCTGAGAGCAGGAGAGGATGGCACTCAGGACTGAAGCACCTGGTAAACCAGGGCTACTCATAGAAGAACCTGAGGCACTTGTTTTTTTCTCTCCCAGCTGCCTGCTGGGGGCCAGACCCTTGGGACCTTGGCACCGAAACCAACCAGCTGAGTCAAGCTGCTCAAAACACACACACCTAGGAAACAGGGTGATGGTCCCCAAGGTGGACTGCCCTGCTCAGCACGGCCCCTTTGCTCCATTCTCCCCACAAAGGATTCAGACCTTAGCTTCCAGAACTGGCAGGAGGCCTGCTTCCCAGGTGGCTCAGCAGTAAAGAACCCACCTGCCAATGCAGGAGACTTGGGTTTGATCCCTGGGTTGGAAAGATCCCTTGGAGTAGAAAATGGTAACCTGCTCCAGTATTCTTGCCTGGGAAACCCCACAGAAGAGCCTGGTAGGCTACAGTCCATGGAGCTGCACAGTCAGACACGACTGAGTGAACAGCAGCAGCAGTCCTATGGGCAGCAGGCTGGGGGTGAGGCACCACAGCAGGAGGGGACCTCGGTGACTCCTGGAGCAGCCCCCTCTGCCAAGACACGCAGCAAACCCTGAGGTGGGGGCAGAGGCCACATCCCATGCTCTGAGGGGCTCTTCTGAAGGGGAGAGGACGTGGGGAAAGAACACCGTCACCACGGTAGGGCCTTGTGCTCCGGATTCTCCCCAAGTCTGGTGACTAAGGAAGGTCTGACGTCTCCAGAGGTTTTAACCACACACAAACTGCTCATGGAAGTTTGAAAGAGATTTATTTAAAAACAGAACGACAAAAAAAAAGCTTTGGTATTCCAAAACCCAACAATCAACAGTCACTGGAAAGTTAAACACCTCCCCTAAGGCCCAGAGGTACAAAACCGCGGTCTCCACAGGCTCATGGTAAGGACATGATGTGCAAACCCGAGGGTGACGGAGACCCGCCCCCTCCACGCAGGCAGCCTACGGGGCTCCAGACCTCCCGGAAATCACCGCCAAGATTCACTACTGAAGAGTGGACGCAAAAGCCATCCAGCAAATCTCAACAATAAATTATTAATAAAAATTCATTCAAGAAAAGAACACATTAAATTAGGAAAAGAACACATTTTTTCCTAGACAAGTCTTTTCAAAAGAGGGTCTATTTCCTGGGATAGAAGAAAGGGGGAAAGTGGAAGGAGTGAGTTCAATTTCAAGTATTTTCCGTACAGGTTCATTTTATTGAATCAAAAGCTTACAAAAAGTCCATCGGCCCCTCTCCTCCCCTCCCCGATGCAAACTCCTGAACATCTACACGCACTTCTGAGTCACTGGTGTCCCCCAACAAGGCACAAAAGGCTGGGTGCTTTCACAGGATCCCTTGTTCGCAGCAGCAGGACTTTCAGTGCTGGGCATCTTGTGCAAGTGGCCACTGAAAGCAGGACTGACGTCATTCAGACACTGGGATCTTCCTGTTCGACCAACAAGACAGGATGTTACTGCGCATGCCAAGCCCAGGGGACAGCTACAGCAATCTCGAGGGAAGCAGGTGATGGGAACACCCTGCTGGCACCCTACCCTGGCTCACAGCCGGCTGGGATGACGGCACCCAGCCCAGAGACAGGCTACAGCCATCCTGGACTCGGGGCCTGGGTGTCTCCTTAGGCGGGTGCAGCAAGTTCACAGGCACTGCTCTGGCCAGGCCTGGCTTCAGGGGTGGGAAGTCACTGGGCAAGATCTGAGAAGACTGCCTGGCCTGTCCCCCTGATCAGGTGGGAACCATGGGTGGATGGGGCTAGGCCAGATTAACAGCAGAGAACTCCACCACCCAGCAGGGAGAAGCAGCCCGCCCACCTGCTTCACTGAGGCTGCCAGATCCATGCAATGCAACGCAGCCCGTGACAGACACCCGGGAAGGCCATATGCACATTTGTCTTTGATCTGACTTCTATGTTCCTCACGCTTGACAAGTTCAGACCTGCCTCTGACCCTTCTCCCACCCCTTTAGGTCAAGTGCTACTTCCTTCTCTGAACCAGAAGCCACTGGGAGCACAGACCTGGAGTTAAAGGTACCCCTCCACCAACCCTCCACCCCACTACAATCTAATGAGAGGAATGGCAGGCAGCCTTCCCCCGGGACACCCATCCTGAACTCCAAGATATGTTTCAATGAGAGTCCCACAGCCACCATGGCCCAAACCATGGCTTCCTGGGAGCAAAGATGTTTCAGGAAACAGGAGGGAAATGATCTTGCCCTGGCTGACGAGACGACTGCCTGAGGCTGGCTCACCACAAGGGACTGACTTCTGAACTCGGTAAACAGGCTCTCGGGGGGTGGGGTGCGGGTCTCATCAGCGGTTTAGGTAGAGGCTTCAAGTCCATCTAGGGGTTTTGGCAGGTATTTTTAACTGTTAAGATTTAGGATGTGGTGACAGGACTGCCCACATCCCTAGGAGGCCAGCAGACATATCTACGCATGCCTGGATTCCACAGGTGCCCTTCCAATGGGCTCCTCTAAGAAGGTACTTTTAAATGTCCTCTCAAAGCATACCTGCTCCCCTCTGTGATGAGGACAGAGGACACTAGCTTAAAAGGACACTTCACGGGAGGGAGGTTCAAGAGGGAGGGGACATACATATACCTATGGCTGATTTATGTTGATGTATGGCAGAAACCAACCCAACGTTGTAAAGCAATTACCCTCCAACTAAAAATAAATTAAAAAAAAAAAAAAAGGATACCCCACCACTCCCCCAGCCTCACCCTGTCCTAGACTTGGGACAGAAATCAAGGCTGGGGCCCTGGGTGCTGGAGACACAGGGGCTTTCTACCTTATTCCTGAAGAAGGGCTTGGCGCCAGGCCCACAGTACTCATTGTAGATGAGCTTGAAGAGGAAGAGGTGGAAGAGGGTGATGAGGGAGGCCACGCTGAACCAGAAGAGGAAGGGCAGCCCTGGGTCCTGCTGGGCCATGTGCTCGTCGTGGGCCAGGATGGCCTTGAGGTGCAACGTATGCCGCAGGTCTTGCAGGTGCGTGAGGTCGGTGGAGATGTAGAGCAGCGGCGTGATGGGCTGCGTCACCATGACCGAGAAGGTGTGGCCCTGGGGCGCCGAGGTCAGCTCCACAGGCTCATCCAGGCAGCCCGCTTCGCAGGCGTAGATCTTGACGAGCTGGCCTCGGGACTCTACAGACACGTGCAGGTACGGTTTGCCCTCAGCGTCCGCGAGCACGGCCAGGTTGATGTGGTCGTTCTTGTAGCGGATGCCGTGCAGGGCGTAGCTGTTGTGCAGCACGTCAGGGTCGGCTTGGAACTGGAGGTGGTTCTCGGTGAACTGCAGGCCACCGAAGCTGAGCACCATGCCCTGAAGGATGCCGGGGGCGCCCGCCCGCACCAGCCCCTTGCAGCCGCGCTTCTGCAGGGTCAGCCTCCACAGGTCCCAGAGCTGCAGGATCTGCTGGACGGAGGACAGGCGGCCTGGCCAGAGGTTCTCAGCGTGCATAGTGGCGTGGCCGCTGAAGCAGTGATCTTCATAGTTGAGCGTTGACTCCATCTGGTCCCGTTCCCGATGGCTCAGGTCGGGGCTGAGCAGCGGGGCTGGGGAGCAGGACAGCATGTAGTACAGCGTCAGGTTCACAGTCAGGCCAGACGGAGTGTGGGCATCAGTGATCTTCTTCATTTCCACACCTGTCATGCCATAGAAGTTGCATGTTAAGGAGGACCAACACAGCTAGGAGGCTGAGGTTATGAAACAAAGATCAAGAGCAGCAGAGTCAGGGACTTCCCTGGTGGACCAGTGGCTAAGACTCCGTGCTCCCAATGCAGGGAACAAGGGTTTGATCCCTGGTTGGGGAACTAATTCCCACATGCTGCAACTCAGTGTGTGCTGCAAATAAAGAACCCACATGCTACGACAAAGATCAAAGATTCTGAGTACCGCAACTAAGACCTGGTGTAGCCAAATAAATATTAACAGCTGCTGCTGCTGCTAAGTTGCTTCAGTCCTGTCCGACTCTGTGCGACCCCATAGACGGCAGCCCACCAGGCTCCCCTGTCCCTGGGATTCTCCAGGCAAGAACACTGGAGTGGGTTGCCATTTCCTTCTCCAATGCATGAAAGTGAAAAGTGAAAGTGAAGTCGCTCAGTCGTGTCCGACTCCTAGCGACCCCATGGACTGCAGCCTACCAGACTCCTCCATCCATGGGATTTTCCAGGCAAGAGTACTGGAGTGGGGTGCCATTGCCTTCTCCGAATATTAACAGCAACAACAAAAAGAGCAGCAGAGACACGAAGTTTTTGTCCTTAGGGATAAAAACAGCAGTTCCAGTCTCCCTAGAGCTCGGGGGGACATATCCTGCCTGGCTTCCTCACATGACCACGTGGAGCCCTGAGGGCCTGAAACCTGCCAGTGGGGCTCCTGCCAGAGTCCAGAAGAACACCGACTTAGCCAAGCCTATGACGTCAAGTGAAAAGGTCAGCCCCTGTCTCCAGAATGGTCACCTATGCCCTGGCCGGTTGTGGGCTGCTTCTCTCTCCTGGGCTCATAGCCTCAAACAACATCTTATCAGAAGAGCTCCCAAATTTGTATGAACGCTAGCCTCAGACAGCTAACCGCACATGTGGTGTCTCTACCTGTATGTCTGACAGGCATTTTGAACCTGACAAGGTTTGAATTCAGTCCCCCACTAATCCTTCCTTAAATCATCTCCAGACACCTGCTGGAACCCTCCCCCATGAACTCAGGAGTCGCCCTCACGTTCTCACTCCCCACTGCCAGTCCACTGAAAGCCCCAGGGGCTCCAGCTCCGAAAGTATCAGGGTCACCCACCTTGGCCTCCACAGTCACGGCTCTGGTCCCAGCCACCCTCCTCTCACCTGGGCTCCTGCCAAAACCTCGTGTCTGGTCTCCACACTCTACTGCCCCCCCACCCCCACTTACTGTCTGTACGCTGAGACAGCAGCCAGTGGGACCCTTAAAAATGTGCACCGGGGACTTCCCTGGTGGCCCGGCAGTTAAGAATCCACCTTCCAATGCAGGGTACGAGAGTCTGATCCCTGGTTGGGGAACTAAGATTCCACATGCCATGCAGCAACTAAGCCCATGGGCTCTGGAGCCCACAAGCCACAACCAGAGAAAACTGCATGCTGCACCAAGGACCTGGCTCAGCCAGAAAATAAGTAATTTTTTTTTTTTTTTAAAGAAGCTCAAGCCTGTCACCAGCTGAAACTGTGGGGAACTGAGGAAAGAAGCCGGGGATGGGCCAGGCCCTTCGTTTACCCTTTATCAATTGACCCTCCCCCACCCCCCAAACCACTCTGCTCAAACCAGGCTTCACCTACAAGAACAAATAACAATAACACCTGCCCTTTACGCACTTCTCTCTTAAGATTCTGCTAAATGTCTTCTGAGGTAGGCGTTACTATTATTTTTGAATACAGGCCGAGAGTGACTGGTTCAAGGTCACGCAGATACTAAGTGGTGGAGCAAAAGAGTCAGCCCCAGACCCAATGCCAAGCCCAAGTATGAGCCACCCCAGGACCCTCCTTCAATGTCGGCTCTGCTGACTTTGCAGGGACATCCCCAGGGTGGGCTGTGCTCACCCTGCTGCAAGGTGTGGACGGCAGACAAAGCCGGACCTCACCTGGACTGAAGAGCTGAGCCCAGAGGCGCTGGTGATCCTGGAGCAGCTCAGCTGCTGGCATCTCCAAGAGCTCCAGCATTTCCTTCCGGGCCAAGTCCTGGAGCACCTTGAGCTCCTTGGCTGCTTTGCTTTTGAGCACCTGGGGGTTAAGAGGGCCAGAAACGTGCACCACCCACAGCACAGTCTCGTCGAGCTGCGTCCTGGGAGCCACCTGGAGACGGTCCACTAACTTCTTGGCGGCCACCACCACCAGGTGCACCAGCCCCGTGGGAACAGGCGGGGACCGGCCAGAGTAGAGGAGGAACTGATGGTCTCCGACCTTCTCCAGGGTGCTGGTGAAGGCCCTGGGGGCCGGGCCGGCAGTGGGCCCCACAGTCTGCAGCGCGGCCACGCGTTCCGTGGGGTTGTTGAGCTGGATGCGCTGCAGATAGACGTGGGGTCGGCCACGGTGAGCGAGAAAGTCCTCCTGCAGCAGCACGCAGTCTCGGCCGGATCCCGTGAGCAGGCCGGAGGCCGAGGCGGGGCCTGGGCCGGCGGCCGCAGGGCCGGGACCCGAGGTCCCCAGCTGCAAGCAACGAACTCGCCGCAGCAGCCCTTCCCGCAGAAGCAACACTGACTCCCCAGCTTCAGGGAGCGCGCTCAGCGGGCGCAGCTGCACGAAAGGCACGAAGTCCGGCGCCACGGCGGGCTCCCGCTCCCCAGGGGTCACCCACAGCCGGTTGGCGACCACGTCCAGGGCCAGGAAGCCGTTGGCCACCAGAGATGGCACTCCAGGGCCCAGGGGCACAGCCTCGCCCCGCTCCCGCAGGCTGCGCCAGGCGTGGGTGGCCGCTTCCAGACAGGCAGAGGGCTCGGCAGCGCCCGGCTCGCCGTGGGGCCAGGGCAGCAGCTGCAGGCCGCCCGCCGCCCGCCGCGCCCCAGAGCCCGCGAACCAGAGAAGCAGCACCAGGAGGCCGAGCAGGCAGAGTAGGCGGCGGGCCCAGCTGCTCGACAGCAGTCCCGGCAGCCCCTTAAGCCGCTGCTGTAGCCACATCGGGCCGCCAGGCGCGGGCGCGGCGCGGGGGCGGCCGCCGGGCCCGCCGCCCAGCCCACCGGCCCGGCCGCCCGCGCCTCACTCTCGGGCCCAGACCGCAGCGCCCACCCCGGCTCCAGTCGCAGGCGCCGCGGCAGCCACCACAGCGGCTTCCTCCTCCTTCTCGGTTCCCTCCGGCCGTCAAACAACACCGGCCGTCAAGCGCCGCCGAATCTTTTGCGACAGATGGAAAAGAGGAGGGTGGAGGAAGGGGAGAGAGCGGGCCCTACAGGAGGCGGGGCCACAGCGAGGAGGGGGCGGGCGCCGCCGGGGGATGGGCCACCGGTTCTTCAGCTCTGCCAAGTCCGAGAAAGAGTCCGATAGGGGCCTGTGGAAGACTGGAAGCTTCCAGCTCATGGAAAAAAAAAAAAAAAAAAGCCACCGCGCTAGCCAAACCTAACACGTGTTGGGCCCCATCTGCTACTGATGGATTCAACAGCCCTAAGATTTTTTTAAAATAATTTAAAAACTTTTTTTCTGTAAAAATGATCCTCACTGCAAAAATACTTAACAACAGTGCAGAATAGTACCCCGTCCCAAAAAAAAGAAAGAAAAAGAAAAGAAAGTAACCATTGTCAATCAGATTTCCTAGGATATATTTTGTTGACACTTTTCCAGACCAATCTGGCTGCATGTACAGTATATGGGACACAAACCAGTTCCAGGACACTCCATTTCTCTATCATACCACGTTATCTTCTTTTTCTTTTAGATAAGTAACTTTTAATTATTTATTTATTTGGCATGTGTCAGCATGCGGCCTCTCTAGAGGGCTTAACTGCCCAAGGCATGTGGAATTTTCCCAGACCAGGGATTGAACCCACGTCCCCTGCATTGGAAAAGAAAATGAAAGTGATAGTGGCTCAGTCCTGTTTGATTCTTTGCCAGTCCATGAGCCGTAGCCCACCAGGCCCCTCTGTCCGTGGAATTCTTCAGGCAAGAATACTGGAGTGGGTTGCCATTCTCTTCTCCAGGGGAGCTTCCTGATCCAAGGATGGAACCCTGGTCTCCTGCACTGCATTACTGTCTGAGCCACCAGGGAATTCTTAACCACTGGACCACCAGGGAAGGCCCCTGAGTCATCTTCTTGATGTCAGCTGTGAGTTTTCACTTATTAAATAACATAAAACACTAAAGCTGCATGCTTTGAAAATGCTTTTCAATTGTGAATTATCAATGCAGAAGAGAAATTTTGTTTCTGGGGGAAAAAATTCAATCTAAGCACAGGAGCAGACAATGGGACGATTGTTTCCGTTTTGCTTTCAGGACATTCCAAAGTCAGACAGGGTGCTTCCCAGTTGTTGAAAATTATACGGTCATTTGAGGTGGCTTCTTGTGAGCTGTGTGCAGACGCAGATGTGTTTGCTGAGTTCTAGGGCCAGCCCCCTAAGAGAAGGCGACTCTCCAGGTGATCCTTCAGTATGCTCACCTTTTTTTTTTTAAGATCATTATCAAAACATACACACAGAATTCTTAACTCCCACAACGATTTCACAAGCCCCACAGGACAGCTTCAAGAATGTGCAGGAATCCGTAACCTACAGTTAGAGAGATAGAATCCATCCAACCAACTCAGCAAGGCAGAAGTTCTTGGGAGGAACAGTGAAATGAGAGCAAAGGACTAAACCAGGCTTGATCCCACCTGTAAAATGGGAATGACCAGAGAACCTGCCTCTCGTATTTCTGAGGAATAAATAAGTTAATACAAGCAAAGCAAGCAAGGTGCAAGTACACAGTACATGTAAACCCATGTAATTGTTTTTGCTATTACAAACATCTGTGTGATAGACATATAGCTTGGTCTACTTTTGAGATTGTTTCTGGGGGAGCAATTTCTGGAAGTAGATTTCTACGTCAAAGAGAAGGGTCATTGTTGGTGCTCTTAACTCCCTTGTCATTATTGTCGTTTAGTCGCTAAGTCGTATCCAACTCGACTCTTAGCCCACCAGGCTCCTCTATCCATGTGGTTTCCCAGGCAAGAATACTGGAGTGGGTTGCCATTTCCTCCAGGGAATCTTCCCCACTCAGGGATGGAATCCCCATCTCCTGCATTGGCAGGTGAATTCTTTACCACTGAGCCACCAGGGAAGCCCCCTCTCTCTCTTAACTTCTTATCACTCTCAAACACCCCAGGGGAAAGAATCACAGGGTCAGCAATATAGCCATAACAAAGTCAGAAGGTCAGGAGAAAGGACCTTGGACTTCCCTGATGGTCCAGCGGTAAAGAATCTGCTGGCCAGTACAGGAAACATGGGTTTTATCCCTGGTCCAGAAGATCCTACATACTTTGGAGCAATGAAGCCAGTGAGTCACAGCTACTGAAGCCTGAGGCTCTTGGAGCCCATGCTCCACAACAAAAGAAGTCACTGCAATGAGAAGCCCACGGACCACAACAAAGAGTAGCCCCCTCTTGCTTCAATTAGAGAAAGCCAGTGTGCAGCAACAAAGACCCAGCGCAGTCAAAAGTAAATTAAAAAAAAAAAAAAATAGTGAGGACCCTGGCATGAGGCTACCTGGGATTTGAATCTTGGCCTTGCCCCTTGCTAGCAAGTCAACTAACTTCCTTGGGCCTTGGTTTCTCCATCCATAAAATCGGGATCATAAGACAGCGCTGGATTTGTCTGAGACTTAAGCTGGACAAACAAGTTAAACATTTAGCATATTACCTGGCTTAAAATATGTTTCCCAGTGGCTCAGCAGTAAAGAATTTGCCTGTGATGCAGGAGACACTGATATGATCCCTGAATCAGGGAAGATCACCCCGAGAGTGGCATGGCAACTCACTCCAGTATTCTTGCCTGGAGAATCCCATGGACAGAGAAGGCTGGAAGGGCTACATACAGTTCATGGGGTCTCAAAGAGTCAGACACAACTGACTAACACACACACACACACACACACACACAGGCTCAAAAAATAACACTCATTATTTATTTATTTGGCTAGGAAACAGAAAACACACGTACATGATACAAAATTCAAAATATACAAAAGGGTGAAGCATGGACTTTAAGTCTTCCTCTTTCCGGGAGCTCCAGCTAGTTAGTTCCTCTTCCTAGGTGGAACCACTGCTTCTTGTTCCTTGGATACTTTTCCAGAAACTCTATTCACTAACAAATATATAGACAGAGATCTATATTTTTTCCTTCACAGAAATTATAGCATATGATATACACTTGCATATTACTTTTTTCATTTAAGAGAATAGCTTGGAAATTCTATTATTATTATAAAAGGGAGTGGAAGCCAGTGGGACTTAGCATATTACTTTTTTCATTTAAGGAAACAGCTTGGAAATTCTATTACTATTATTATTATTATTATTAAAAGGAGCAGGTACCAGTGGGACTAGCTGATGGCTGTGAAGGGGGCGGAGGCTGAGAATCGGCTGATAACACAGAGAATGTAGCTGTTCACTGAGACTATCACACCTCCTCGGGTCAACAAAAGAAATGATAAAAATGGATAAAAGCAGAGAATTAAAGGGAGAAAAGCCTCTTATGGCACCAGATCACCGCCCTCTAGCCCAGCTATCCTTTCTGTGAACGTGAAGTCGCTCAGTCGTGTCTCTTTGCGTGACTCCTTGCGACTTTCTGTACCTTTCCATACCTTCTGTATCCTTTCTGTACCTTCCCAGAAAAGCAGAGTCCTGTTCCTTTAAATGTGCACAACACGTGCAGCACGTACTGGGAGTAACATCTGGGTGGCTGCCACCCCTGGCTGCTTAAAGAGACAGGCCTTCCTTTCCGATGACGCTTGGACCGAGTTAAAATTTCAGCAATTTAGTGAAGGGAGTTGGGGGGAGAGAAGAATGGATTGAAATTGGGGAGGTGGAGCAGGCTTCACCAGGGTGATCCTTTCTCCAAGGGAGGCCACCAGCCTCCAAGATTTATTTCCTCTACTGATTTGCAATGACTCTGGGAACCCCACTGCCCTAGGATTTTTTTCTGTCCAGAGTACATCACCATCATCGAGATTCTTCTTGAGCCTGAGCAAAAGGGAAGTTAGAGAAAAGTTGCCTCCCTTTCTGTGATCCCACATCAGCTGTGTGACTTTGAGCAAGTTGCTCCACTTCTCTGAGCTCTGGTTTCCTCATTTCACAAACAGGGGCAATACTGCCCAAGTGGCAGGGCTCTGGGGAACGGGGCATGAGCCAGAGCTTTGAAAACTGAGCCAGTCAACACATGCTCCTTCTCTTCCCCTCTGCTTATCCTTCCATTTCCTCCTCGAAGGAGCTGGAATTTCAGCCTGCATCCTCCTGAATTCAAAAAACATCCGGTGGATCCTGGCATCAAGTCCTGTCCCCAGCTGCAGAAACTCCCTGCCATGGGTCCCAGGTCCCATTTGGCTGGCAGAGGACCTGGTTGGCACGCATGCCTCCCTTCACCTGCCTTTTGACCTTGAGCTTGCTGCCGGGGCCCCTGGCCCTCATTTTTATCATCTTTACCACAAGTGAATCTCTGTACAATGAGATGATCTCCCAGGTTCCCAGGGACTGTGCCTACTTTCTAAAAGAACATGTGGGATTCCCTGGTAGTCCAGTCGCTAAGACAGAGCTCCCAGTGAAGGTGCCCAGGTTCGATCTCTGGGTGGGGAACTAGATCCCACAGGCCACAGACGGAGTGCACATGCTGAAACTAGAGTGCGTGCTGCGAGGATGATCGTTGACGATCCCATGTGCTGCAACTAAGACCTGGCGCGGTCAAATAAATAATACATAAATAAATAATGTGTTGACTTTGTTTGGATTGTACAAATAGTATATATTCATTGTAAAATGATTCTAAAAGCAATGAAAAATATAAAAAAGAAAATGAAAACTACCTGGGAATAACATACACATGTTCCTACAAGCTGGAAATTACGACAGTAAACGTTTGACTGCCATTTTCTTTCAGCATCATATCTGTAAGAATATATTTTTGCTGAGTGGGATCATAGTGTATATACTGCTTTCCCCTCATGATATTCTATCAGTGGTATATTCCTCATGCTGAAGCAGTCCCACATGCTTGAAGCACTCACTTCTGTGAAAGACCCTAAACAATTTCATTCATTCATTCATCCAACAATGACCTCAGGGACAAGACCTTCCTAGGCTCAGAGGTTCCCTTTACCTCCCAGAGACAGGCAGAGTAAGTGAGCCCTTATTGTGGGTCGGAGATGCGCTTTCTACTTGTCCGTCCAGCAGCCAGGAGGGTTCGCAAGGGTGTGGGTGCCTCGGAACACATTCCTGCCGGCCTCGCCTACTCCAGGCTCAGACCCTCACGCCCACTTTCGCTTTGAACAAGGACTAATGAAATCTGAAGAGCTGAGATGTACTGAGAGCTTATCACGGGGCTGTTTTAAGTGCCCCGCTGATAACAATGTCACGAACCCGTGCAAGATCCAATGCATAGCGGCCATCGTAATCCCCACTTTTCAAGCGTGGAAACCGAGGCTCACATTGATCGTTACCATCAAGGCTTGGCGCAGGGTCCTAGGTATAGAAACTGTTGCCTCGCCCCGTCTCGCCTCCTCTTCCCGGTCGGAATGAAGCCCCGAGAGAAGAGAGGGAGCAGAGCGGCGGCGGAAGGACCCGGGAGCCGCGGGAACAGGCCGCAGGGAGCTGCCTGGACTCGGAGAGGCAGCGGGTACGGGCTAGTCTGCAGGAAACCCTGCCCCCAAGCCGCGCGGCGCGACACCGCCCCCGGGGCGGGCCCAGTGCGTGGCAGGGGGATCGCCTACCCCATCGCGAAGTTTCCAGCGTGCGAGCGCCGCTGGACCGGCTGGACGTTCCCAGACCCCAACCATGCGGCTCCTGCTGCTCCTGGCCCCGTTGGGCTGGCTGCTCTTAGCCGAAACGAAGGGTGACGCCAAGCCGGAGGGTGAGGGCTCCGGGCTGGGGAGGTGGGGTGCGGGAGGGAGGCCTTAGGGGCTGGAGCGGGAGGATGGGCGCAGGAGGGCTGGTCTAGGGGCTGCCTCCGTTAGGAGCGGTCTGTAGGTAAGTCCTGGGCTTCCGAGGGTTTCTGGGTTCAGGCTGCTGGTCCCCTGACTCGCTGGTGACTTGGACAAGTCACTTCCCCTCTTAGGGTTGTGGTTCCCACTTTCATGCCGCTGGAGGGGAGGAATGGCCGAAGTCCCGTTCAGTACCCGAAGGGTCAAATAATAATAGCACTCATAATAGTAACAGTAGCTACCATGTATGGAGCACTGGCCACGGGTCAGACATCAGTTAAGCCGATCCCAAGCTGAAGCCCATCCTTCTATTATTCCCATTTTCCAGCTGGGCAAACTGAGGCTCTAGAGTTGACTCACTTGCCCAAGGTCATTCTGCTTATGGACTTTGGAACCTGGATTCACACCTAGGACTCACAACCATGGAGTGAGGGGCCCCTGGGCAGGGTTGGGGGTGGAAGGGGTGGCTCAAATGCCAGAACCGTTGGTACTTGCCTGTGTCCTCTGTGGTTTGCTCTGTCCCTGCCAGGTGGGTCTTAACTCTGTCTGGGTTGCACATGAGGAAACTGAGGCCCAGGCAGGTGCAGTGACTGCCCAGGGAGGTCCAGCTTTGGAGTGGTAGGTCTCAGATCTGCTGGATTCCGGGTCTAGTGCTCCTTCTACAAAAGGCAGATTGGATTTCAAGGTGTCCCACTATCCCAAGTGGGTGCTACGCTCCTCCTCAGCTCTACCTGGACCACCTGCCCATTGGGCATCTGAGAGCCCCCAGGAGGACACTGAAGGCTGTGGAGGCAAGCCCAGCAAAGCAGAGCCAGACTGGCCACAGCCTCCATCATCCCTGTTCTCCTTGGTCCACCCTCCAAGAGAACCTGCAAACACAGGATGGTAGTTTAGCAGACTTGGGCCAGGAGAAGGGGTGGGTCTTGACTACTTCCTTTGTGTCAGGGTCTGCCCAAGGCTGCATCTCTCTCATGGTGAAGCAGTGTTGCTTCATCTCCGTGAAGCTTGGTGTTCTAGCCTGCAAAACAGGAGTGAACATACCTCAGTCCCAGAGCTCAAACAGGGATTCCATGGGTTGAGCCCTGTTGGGGAGAGTTCAGCTCAATGCCCAGGCCATCAAGGCATTTTCTTTCTTGTGCCCAGTGCTACTTTCTGGAGTACCCAGCAGGACAATAAGACCCGTCAAAAAATCCGGTGAGGGCGGTGCTAAGCACAGGGCTGGGCTGGTGGCATGTGCAAAGGGCCTGTGGCCAGGGTCTAGTTGCTGGCCTTTTTACCCCCTGAGTCTCTCTTCCTTCTGCTTCTACTGATGTAGGCTCCCTCCACTTCAGACCATCCCAGGAGAGAAACCCCAACCACCTATGATGAAGCCCAGGGGGGTGAGTTGGAGAGACCAAATTGAGGACAAGGCCCCAGCAGGAGATGAGAGGGGGCAGAGTAGGTGCAAGGCAGCCTCCACAGAGTGTGCAGGATTCTGGGTGTTGCTGAGATAATCCAGGTAAAGCGCCTGGTAGATAAGCAGGTCCCCAGACATGTGGCTAATATCAGGCCACTCTCAAGTGGCTGCCCTGTGCTTCCCTTGCTCCATTCAGACCTTTTTGATAGCATAAGTAATCATTGGGCCCATTTTGCAGTTGGGAAGACTGAGTTCCCTAAAAGGTTAGACCCCTGGTCTCAGGTTGCCACAGCTGGTTGGAGGTGACGTCATTGACTGCAACTCAGACCTTCTGCTCCTTCCTGCTGATCCCTGCCTTTGGCTAGAGGGGTGTCCTTGTTGGGAGATGCTGCTAGGAGGAGTCTCTCCAGCTCTCCCAGACCCAGCTGGTTGAGACCCCTCAGTCTGCTGGCTAAGAAGATAGCAGAGGATGGAAGTTTTTTCTCTAGGCCTTGCTCAAGCTGCCTACTGGCCTCCAGTCGAGGCCAGCTCCTTCCTTCCCCTGGCTGGGCGGGGACACCCAGCCCAGCACCAAGTGGCCAAGATGGTGCAGCTGCAGAGGAAAGTTCCATGGGGCAGGCGCAGGCACTGGGCCAGATGTCCCTTGGGGGTCCAGCGAGGCCTGAAGTGGGGCCAGGAACTTGCTGTCTGGGGCTGGGCAGTAGGGTAGAGATTCTCTCAAGAGCTTGTCCACCCTTCCAACACCCAAGGATTCGACACAGGGAGGGAAAGATGGATGGTTCTCACTTTCAGGGTGCTCCCAATCTGAGGGGGGAAGACACAGAGCTCCTCACCGCAGTGGACACCCAATCTGGTGGGGGATACAGAGCCCTCTGTGCCTGAGGGAAGAGACATTGCCCCCTCCTGGGGGAGCCCCAAGACTGATGGGGGGGACCAGAAAAGGCTTTCAATAAAGCAGGATCCAAACAAGCAAATTTGCACAGAGCTGAGGGAACAGGAGAGTCCCCAAAGGCAGCCCTGTCCTTTCTGCCTTTTTTTCTCTCCCTTCTTCCCAGGCTCACGCCTTTCCCTGCAGGCCTTCATCTGGCCTCGGAGAAGGGAGGACCAGCCCAAGCCCCGTAATCGCTGAGATCTGAGGCTCTAGGATTACCAGCTAGGTTCGGGTGGGAGCTTCAAGCCCTGCTGTGGAACAGTGGGAAATGGAGAAGCAGTCAGACCCAGCTGGTTGGTGTGTGTGTGTGTTGGGATGGGGGAGTCTGAGGAGATCTAAGGGTGTGAGTGGGAGGCCAGACCCCTGGGAAGAGGCAGGGTTGGCTCTGGCCCTGGGAATCCCCATCTCCGGCTCTGCTTCCGTTCCAGCCTCAGGTGGGCGTTGGGGATGGGGGAGGAGTTTTCATTCACTTCCACCTCCCTAGGTAGCCGACCGGGTGTGTCCTGACCACGCCTTGAAATCCAAGACACACAGACCATCTGCCCCCTTGCCCGGGCTGGCATTGCTTGGGGCGAGGAGTTGGCATACCACGGAGCACAGCTGAACTGGCCTGAATCCTCAGCCTTCTCTTAGGATCCCAGAGAGATGTCTGCACTCCTGCAAGCCCCTGGCTCAGCCTTTCCGGTCATTCTTGCTCTCAGGAAGGCAGCTCCCCCTCCATCCTGGTCCCCCCAGCATAGCTCCCTCTGTTAGGCGAGGTTCCCTATGACAAAAACTCCTGGGACTCCCCAGCCAAGCTCATTCAATCCTCATAAGAGTCTCTGGAGGAAGGTGTTTTTTTTTTTCTGGCTGCACTGTACAGCTTGCAAGATCTTAGTTCTGTGACCAGGGATTGAACTTGGACCTTCAGCAGTGAAAGCAAAGAGTTCTAACCATTGCTGGACTGCCGAGGAATTCCCTGATACTATTGTTACTACTCCCATTTTGCAGGTAGGAAAACAGAGGCGCAGAGAGTTTAAGTTACTCTCCCAGCAGTCTGTCTTTCGCAGTTTGCCACTCCGCTCTGCTGTCTGGTTTATCTCTGCTGACCCTGGATCATGGGTCATCATCTTTCCAGGGAAACCACTGCTGGACTTGGAGCAGCAGGTCAAGGGGACTGAGAGCCCTGGATGGCCGGCCTCACGTGGGCCTTGGCCTCAGCCCGTGGCCGCTGGCTGGACTAGACAGCAAGCAGGTGGGCGGGTCCCTGGTGTTCATGGACAGCAAATCCTCCACGTTGTTACCCTGTGGGCTGCCCAGAGCTCTGGCTGCGCTATAAGTTGGGAAGAGACCTTACCGCGTGACTGGAGCCGGGTGCCCACGCTGGGGAGGCCTGAGAGAAGGCGGCTGGAAAGGCTGGATTCAGCCGGCTGCTGGGATTCCCAGCATTCCAGGATCTTGGACAGGGAGGTGAAGGGCATGGACGTGTTGGATTCCAGCTCATTCCTGTCCTATACTTCAAGGTTCTGTGACCTTGGGCAGGTTATGTAGCTTCTCTGTGCCTCAGTTTCTTCACCTATAGAGGGAGAATAGAAATATCACCTATCACATAGGATGGTTTTTTAAAAAATTATTTAATTGGCTGTGCTGGATCTTCATGGCTGCCTGTAGGCTTTTCTCTAGTTGCGGCGAGTGGGCTTCTCCTTGCGGTGGCTTCTCTCGTCGTGGAGCACAGGCCCTGGAGTGCAGGCTCAGTAGTTCTGGTGTACGAGCTTAGTTGCCTTGCAGCATGTGAGATCTTCCCAGACCAGGATCAGACCTGTGTCCCCAGCATTGGCAGGAGGATTCTTAACCACTGGACCACCAGAAAAGTCCCCGCTTAAGATGTTGATGGTTAAGTTCGATAACAGATGTGACACGCCTCAGACAGTGCATGGCATTGAGTCAAGGCTCAGCTGGTGCTAGTGCCTACTAATCACTCCCCACAGGGCTCTGAAGGCCACACTCTGCACATCAGGCCCAAGTCACACTCAGTCCCAGCCTTGGAGAGGGGGAGGGGCACCAAGGAAATAGACACGTTGGGCTCAGCATGACAAAGGGAGGGCGAGCAGGTTTGTACTGGTACTGCACCTGCTGGGCACACTGAGACTGCCTGAGCTGAGGACTGATGGATAAGGGGATGAGATTGAGGAGGGCTTCCTGGAGGTGGTCTGGGGAAGGAGCAAGTTTTGCAGGCAGGACAAAAGAATAGGGTGCCGGTTGGATTCATCAAGGCAGTTTCATGGGGATGTTGAGAGCTGGTGCCAGGGTCCCTTAGGGCAGGAGCCTGCCTTGAGTTCTCTTGCTGTGAACCACCTCCCAAGCCCCTGCATGGGAGCCTAGAGTCAGAGGACCAGGGGTTGGGTGGTCCTATTCAGTCCATCCTACAAGAAATCAACCCTGAATATTCATTGGAAGGACTGATGCTGAGGCTAAAACTCCTATACTTGGCTACCTGATGTGAAGAGCCGACTCATTAGAAAAGACCTTGATGCTGGGAAAGATTGAAGGCAAGAGGAGAAGGGGACGACAGAGGATGAGATGGTTGGAAGGCATCACTGATTCAATGGACAAGAGTTTGAGCAAACTCTGGGAAATGGTAAAGGAGAGAGAATCCTGGCCTACTGCAGTCCATGGGGTCACAGAGAGTCGGACACAACTGAGCAACTGAACATCAGCCTCCCAGGCCCTGCATTGGAGCCTAGAGTCAGAAGACCAGGGGATGGGTGGAACCAGAGGTTTCTAAACGTGGCTGACATCAGAAATCACCAGGGAAGTGGAAGATGAATCCAATCCAGCCTCCTGGCTCCATCTCAGATTGCTGGTCCTGGGACCCAGGAGTGTGGATTTCACAACCTCCTTTGTGATGCTAATATGCAGGCAGGTTTGGGACCCCCTGTATTGGGCGATCATGGCCAGGAGAGTGGACATTGTGTTGCCCAAGGAATATAGGATTTGTAAGGTCCCCTTGCAAGACCCTGGCAAGGAAAACTGAGCAGAGACAGGCTGGGCAGGTGGAAGGGGGCATATGGGGAGGGCCTGGCTGGACCGTCTCTTTAGATGGAGACGGATGCCTGACCACAATCCAGGCCTGAGCAGGGCATGCAGAGTTAAGATAGGGGCCTTTAGAGCCCGATGTCTGCGTCCACATCATCATGCTGCCTTGGGCAGGTTACTGTGTCTGAGTCTTCCCCCCGCCCCGCCTCCTGCCGCCTGACTTCAGGAGCCCTTGCCAGTAGAGAATCCAGAATCTCACATAGATGCACACACTGGCTTTTTCCATCCATGAAATGTGACACCCTTCCTGTCCCCAGCAGTCCCTGCTGTCGACCAGAAGGCCTCAGAGCTGAGGCTTTGGCTCTGCTTGCCTGGGGGCAGAATTAACCATCCAGACAGGAGTTGAGGGGAATCCTTCCCCTGAGTGTGAGCCACACCCCTCTTCTCTGGACCCCAGGGTCAGATGGTGAGGCCTCCCCTCTCCACACCTGCCTAGTGAATCCACCCTTTTCTGCCCCAGGTCTCCGGACCCACCCTCAGTGGATTCTTGCCAATCTTGGCCCGGCTGCCTGGAGCCAACCCCCTGCTCTGGGACCAGCTGCCTGGTCCCAGAGCAGGGGGCTCAGCCAGCTTTGCCCTTTGTTCTTTTAGCCGAGGCTCCTCCTGACTTCTTGGGGAGGTCAGGGTGGGAGGGCTTGACCTACCTGTGCTGGCCTGGCCACTTGGAGTGGCCATAAAAGTGCTAGGTCCTGGACCCCAGGGAAACAAGACTCACCCAGTGAATCAATGATGAGTGCTGCAGATGATGGAGTCCTGCCTCTGAGGGCAGGAGAGAGGTCAAGAGAAATCCAAGAAGGCTTCATAGAGGTGGAGGAAGGGAAGAAGTGTCACTGGCCCTGAGACTGGGAGGAAGGTTAGAGAAGAGAAAGCCCTGGCAGGAAGGAGGTGCCCAGCAAGGTGAGGAGCAGGGCCTGCTTGGTGGAGGGAATGAGGATGTCAAAGGCCAGTGGGCAGCAGCCCTGAATGCCAGAGTAAGGCGTTTGCCTCTCAGTGATCAGCACCAAGAGTAGCTCTTAGTGTATGCCAGCATTCCAACAAGGATATTCCAGGCCTGGAAGTGAAATGGGCTTCCCTGGTAGCTCAGACGGTAAAGAATCCGCCTGCAATGCAGGAGACCTGGGTTTGATCCCTGGATTGGAAAGATTCCCTGGAGGAGGGCATGGTAACCCACTCCAGTATTCTTGCCTGGAGAATCCCTATGGATAGAGGGGTCTAGGCTACAGTCCATGGGGTCACAAAGAGTCAGACATGACTGAGCGTGTGAAAGTGAATAAAGTGCTCATGACTGAGCACAGAAAGTGAAAAACGTGAAAGCGTTGGTCTCTCAGTCGTGTCTGACTCTTTGGGTCCCCATGGACTGTGGCCCGCCAGGCTCCTCCGTCCATGAAGAATTCTCCAGTCAAGAATACTGGAGTGGGTAGCCATTGCCTTCTCCAGGGGATCTGTGCAACCCAGGGATTGAACCCAGGTCTCCTGTATTGCAGGTGGATTCTTTACTGTCTGAACCACCAGAGCCTGATCTCATTTAATTAGTCTAGCAGCCCTGGGAAGCAGGTACGGTTATTACCCCTGTTTTACAAGGGGGAAACTGCAGCTCAGAAGGCTAAGGACTTGCCCAGGGTCACGCAGTTGGTAAGGAAAAGAGCCAGGAGCCTAGCCAAGGCAGCTACAGAGTTGTTTTTTTTTTTTTTTTTTCCCAACCAGAGATTCAACCTGAGCCTCAGCAGTGAAAGCCCAGACTCCTAACCACTAGTACACCAGGGAACTCCCAGAGCCTTTACTTGCCAGAGAATGCAGTCTCAAAGTATGGTCTGGGAATGATTTGTCCAGGGCTCCCAGAGACGGCATGTGGGAGAGTTTCCAGCAGGTTCTGTTGTAGAGATAAAGCCACCCTGCAGAGTCCAGAGTGGTTCCTTGTTAAAAAGGTAGCATAAGTAAGTTCATTTATATCACTTTTTAGATTCCACATATAAGGAATGCCATAGAATATTTTTTCCTTCTCTGTCTGACTTACTTCAGAAAGAGACTCGCAGACTTAGAGAACGAACTTATAGTTGCTGGGGGTAAGGATGGGAGGAAGGGATAGGGAGTTTGGGATGGACATATACCCACTGCTCTATTTAAAATGGATAACAAACAAGGACCTACTGTATAGCACAGGGAACTCTGTTCAGTGTTGTGTGGCAGCCTGGGGGAGAGGAGTCTGGGGGAGAATGGATATGTACGGCTGAGTCCCTTTGCTGTCCACCTGAAACTATCACAACCTTGTTAATCAATTATGCGCTCAGTCATGCCTGACTCTTTGCGGCCCCATGGCCTGTAGCTTGCCAGGCTCCTCTGCCCATGGAATTTTCCAAGCAAGAATACTGGAATGGGGTGCCATTTCCTATTCCAGGATAATTGGTTATACTCCAATACAAAATTTAAAAAAAAATTTTTTTTTTTTTTAAAAAGGTAGCATAGCCACTCTTGGCCAAAGGCCAGGATTTTAAGTGAATTTCTACTGCAGGCCAACTCTTCTTGTTTCTCACGGTGTTGGGAGAATCCAAGGCCAAATGAGGCTCAACACAAAAATGTGTTGAGATCAATTAGCAATGTCTGCCCTGAGTGCAGGCAGGGAGAGTGGAGGTTATTCCCAGGCTGATGTCTGACAGTGGCCAGAGAGGTCCTCCTGGTGTTCAACACTCAGAGCGAATCCTTTCTTCTGCCCCCAAATCCAGAGACCCAGTCCCACAATGCAAGGTGCAGACGCCTCTGCCCTGGGCGCTTCCTGCCATGGTCAGTCGCCAGATGGACAGAGACCCAGGTCATGTCCCACCTCTGACATTAACCTGATGAGTGATCTTAGGCGTGCCCCTTCCTCCCTGGGCCCTTGTCTGTGATGGGTTGACGTGAAGATACATCCCGTGAGATTTGACACATCCCTTTGGGCACAGTTACCCACTCCTGACGTCACCTCTCTTCATCCTCCATTCCCTTCTCTGTCCCTAGACAACCTTTTGGTCCTCACTGTGGCCACGAAGGAGACCGAGGGGTTCCGACGCTTTAAGCGCTCAGCTCAGTTCTTCAACTACAAGATCCAGGTAAGGGGCTCCCTGGGTGGGGGCAGAGATAGCCGAGGGGAGGTGCTGGACAGATAGAAGTCAAGATGCTTGGTCTGTCAGATGCCCAGGTGGGGCTGGAAATTGAGCTGGCCAGGTTTCTCTTTAGCAAAAGCCCATGTTAAGGGGCCTGTCTCTGCAGGCGCTGGGCCTGGGGGAGGACTGGCCTGGGGAGGCGATGTCGGCAGGCGGAGGGCTGAAGGTCCGGCTGCTGAAGAAAGCCCTGGAGAAGCACGCCGACAAGGAGAACCTGGTCATTCTCTTCACAGACAGGTAGGCATCTGAGAGGTAGAAGAATATTCTAGAATGAGGCCCTGCCGGGACATCAGGGATGAGGTGGGGATTACTCTAGCTAGGGTTGCCTACAGTTCTAAGGGATCTATGCACCCCAGAAAAGACCCATTTCCACTCTTGGTGAAAAGATGGGTGGGGGGACTTGCCCAGGTATGGTGAGCTATGCTTCTTTTAATGTATATATAATATATATAACTTTATATATTTGTTTTTGGTTGCACTGGGTCTTCATTGCTGTTTGCAGGCTTTTCTCTAGTTGTGATGAGCAGGGGCTACTCCCTGGTTGCATTTCACAGGGCTTCTCATTACGGTGGCTTCTCTTGTTGCTGAGCACAGGCTCTAGGGCTCTCGGGCTTCAGTAGTTGTGGTGTATGGGGCTCAGTTTTCTCTGTGGGCTTGGTAGTTTTGGCTCCTGGGCTCTAGAGCACAGGCTCAATAGTTGTGGCACGTGGACTTAGTTGCTCTGTCGCATGTGGAATCTTCCCGGACCAGGCATCGAACCTGTGTCTCCTGCATTGGCAGGTGGATTCTTTACCACTGAGCCATCAGGGAAGCCCGCTGAGCTATGCTTTGAGTGTGAAATGGTCACAGATTATGGGGACCATGTCTCTGCCCAGGGAGGGGGTGGAAACTTGATGGGCAGGGTCAAAGGTAACAGAGCTGATCTATTTACTAGATGTGGTGCAGGGCAGGTGTGGGAGGAGGAAAGTGTTAGTTGCTTAGTTGTGTCTGACTCTGCGACCCCGTGGCCTGTAGCCCACCAGGCTCCTCTGTGCATGGGATTCTCCAGGCAAAGATACTGGAGTGGGTAGCCATTCCCTTTTCCAGGGGATCTTCCTGATCCAGGGATCGAACCTGGGACTCCTGCACTGCAGGCAGATTCTTTACCATCTGAGCCACCAGGGAATCCTGGGCTCCTCCTGCCTGTGCCCTCCTGAGCCCCTGCTCCCCTACCAACCCCATCTCCTCCCCGCCCTGCTCCATCTTTTCCCGGCTCTGGCCACAGCTATGATGTGGTGTTTGCCTCGGGGCCCCGAGAGCTCCTGAAGAAGTTCCGGCAGGCCAGGAGCCAGGTGGTCTTCTCGGCCGAGGAGCTCATCTACCCAGACCGCAGGCTGGAGGCCAAGTACCCGGTGGTGTCCGACGGCAAGAGGTTCCTGGGCTCTGGAGGTGAGGACCCCGGGTGCACAGTGTGTGGCGGACAGGGCAGGCTCCAGAGAGGTCCATCCACTGCCTTGGGGAGGACCCCCAGGCTCGAAATCCCACAAGGCTATCGCAAGCTGCTGAATGCAGTGTCCTCAGAAGAACTCCTGAGTTTTTAACCTTTAAATCAGCTCCACTGCAGTCTTGCTTATCTCATTCAATAGCTCCCCTGATCTGCACAGGACAAAACAGGAGTCACCCCCAATTCCTCCCTCCCCTCCCCCACCTTACCTTCAGCAGGTCACACCACTCCCACCCTGAGAGATCTCTGGAGTCTGCCCTCTCACGTCCACACCCCTGGCCACCGCCTCTCTGGGCTGCTGGCATGGGCAGTAGTCTCCTGACTGCTCTGCCAGCCTCTAGCCTCTCCCCTTCCAATCCATTCTCCATCCAGCACAGATGCGAGTCCACACATATTGCTCAGTGACTTCTCCTTGCACGGAGAATAAAACCCATTTTATTCTGGATTCCCCTGTCTAGCCACGAAGGGAGGATCCTCTCCAGCAACCTTGCTTCCCTATTGGCTGAGATAGCGCAGCCCAGATGGCCTGGCCCTGGCCCAGGGGTGGAGGTGTCCTCCTGGGCGGGGCCCTTTCCTGGCTGCCCACCTTCTTTTTCTCTTCCCCTCCCACCAGGCTTCACAGTAGCTAAGGAGCTATGTGGGCTTTTCCCTCTATCCCCTCCTGCACTGTGTGACCTCAGCTCAGCCTCTGCCCTTCTCTGGGTCAAGTTTCCTGGATAACTGTCGAAAAGGGGCTCCAAACCTATGCCCCACCAGCCCTTTACTCCTGGGCTTCAGTCTAACTCATTCATTCCCCACCTGTGTGCTGCCCAGGACCTGAACTGGTGCAGCTTAATGGACAACAGTGATTTTTCTCTCTGGGCTCAGTGGGAACTTGTCACCAAGTGGCATTAACAGATGGGCTGTTTCCAGCCTATAGACAGCACCTCCCCTCAATCCAGGAGGGCTTCTGAGAGGAGGCAGGGCTTATGAATAAAGAAGTGAAAGGTGGGTGAGAGGGAAGGCTGGGAGGAGGCCCCTGACTCAGAGGCCAGAAATTGAGTGTCTGTCTATATGTCCCCCACCCCCAGGCTTCATCGGTTATGCCCCCAACCTCAGCAAACTGGTGGCAGAGTGGGAAGGCCAGGACAGCGACAGCGACCAGCTCTTTTACACCAAGATCTTCTTGGACCCAGAGAAGAGGGTAAGCAGCAGTGGGTAGGGCTGTGAGATCTTGACACTGGATCCCCCAGACTGGGCTGCACTGGGAGCAGCCCCTGCCCCCCCAGACCTGACCCCCTGGGCTGGGCATTGACACCCCACTTACCTATTCTTCGATTCACTCATTTATTCAGCAGGTATTTTAAAAAACATTTTATTTATAGTATTTACCTTTTTATTTTTGGCTGTCCTGAGTCTTTGTTGCTGGACCAGCTTTTCTCTAGTTGCAGAGAATGGGGGCTACTCTCCAGTTATGGTGCTCAGGCTTCTCATCGCAGTGGCTTCTCTTGTTGCAGAGTATGGCTTCCAGGGCACTCAGGCTTCAGTAGTTGCAGCAGGTGGGCTCAGTGGTTGCAGCTCCCGGGCTCTAGAGCACAGGCTCGATAGTTGTGGTGAACCTGCTTAGTTGCTCCATGGCCTGTGGGGTCTTCCTGGATCAGGGATCGAACCTGTGTCTCCTGCACTGGTAGGCAGATTCTTAACCACTGAGCTACCAGGGAAGCCCCAGCAGATGTTTACTGAGTTGTGTGTGAGACACTGTCAGGCGTAGGTAATGAACAAGACAGTTGGGGTTTCTGCCCTCCTGAACCTTCAAACCAGGGAGAGGAGGAATTTACAGCCTCATGGCAGGTGGTGAGGATGGTCATGAAAGGAACTGACAGCCTGAGCTGCCCCTGGCCCACCCAACTTGGAGGAGTTCTAAGGGACTGATGAGGTCTTGACTGGACCTGGGCCCCACAGGCCAGGCCTCTGAGCCTGTCTCAAGGCAGGGATCCTTGAGGGGAGTGGAGGTGGTAGACCCGAGCAGGTGTAGCCCCAAAGCCAGCCAGTGTCCTCTGGGCAGGCAGGAAAGTTAGGGAACTCTTGGGGTGAGGGTCAGTATTCCTGGATTCTGCCCTGCACACCCCCTCAACCCCTATTTATGCTGTGCTGCGGGACAAAGGGTAAGTCACTTTCCCTCTCTGGGCCTCGATTTTTATTATCCATGAAATAATGAAGTGAAGCAGTTGGACTTGTGCAGTGGAAACTATGAACTTGATCTTTGTTGGCTCAGTCCTTCCTTCTCCTTCCCCTCTGCCTCCAGTGACGTTGCTAGTAGAAGCCTGTGGTCTAAAACGGTAGAGCTGCTCTCTGTGGGATGAAGGCTGAGCCTAGAGTGTCACTTGGCCTGACCTAGGGCTCCTTGAGACATAGTCGCATCTGCAAGCGGTAGCGTTATGTAGTGAACATGGACCTCAGGGCCAGGCTGCCCGTTTCCAATGCCAGTTACTAGCTGCGTGACCTTGAGCAAGTTATCCAACCTCTCTGTGCCTTGTTTTTAAATCTGTGAAATGCAATGATGATGATACTTTCTCCCAAGGATGTTCTGTGGATTAAATGAGTGTGCATGTAATACTTAGAATAGTGACTGGCGCACAGTTGAGTGCTAAACAAGCATCTGTTAGCACAACGGCTGTTGTTGAACCAGCTGGCCCCTTAGATTCCTTCCAGTTCAGAGAGTCCCTAGTTCTCGTGAATAAAGGTGCTAGAGCAGTAAATCCCAGGGGCTTGGCCACTGACTGGCCTTCCCAGGGCTCCCAGCTGCCCTGATGTGACAGGGCAAAGTGGATGGAGGGAGAGGAAGTGGCAGAAGTGGGAGGGCTGGCTCCCCACACTGGGTGCTGGAGCCCTGTCCACTGCCAGGACTTGTTCCTGGTGCAGTCCAATGCCCTCTTTCCTACAGGAGCAGATCAATATCACCCTGGACCACCGTTGCCGAATCTTCCAGAATTTGGATGGAGCCCTGGGTGAGCAGCCCCGACAGGGAGGGGGATCCTGAGAGGAGTGCTAAGGAGATGAGGATTCCAGCCAAGGAGGTTCCTCTCAGCTATTGTGCTGGGATTTTGCCTATCTCATCCCCAGGTCCCCAGAGACCACCTGGATGTTCTCTGGGGGCAGAGCTCTGTCTCTTTGGGGATGAAGAAAGGAGGGCAAGGAAGTCAGTCCAGAGAGCCTGCGGGACACCAGGGTTCAGACTGGGAGGAGCTGGGTGATGCACTCAGTGGGTACCCCATCCCTGCCCTGCATCCCTGGTCCTTGGAGGTGAGCCTACTTCACCTCCTTCCCCTGCTCTCCCACCTCCCAAGTGAAGACTTCCTGAGCTGGGGGCAGGGAGTTGATGGATGACATGGGAAGCAGAGAGGCCGCTTGACCCTTGAAACCACAAATGCTCTTGGCCTGGTCCCAAGTCAGTGGCTGGTGATGACGTTGCTTTGCCACTATTTTGCTGGATGACCTCAGGCAAGACACATACACATACCCTCGGGCATCTGTTTTCCCACCCTTAGAAAAGAGAAGTTGGACCAGATCGTTGATTGGTGATTTAATGGGGTAAATGGACCCCTTTGAGAGTCTGAGGAGAGCTCTGGGTCCCATCCCAGCGAGGTGCAGAGACATCACACCCTTTGGTCTGTGGGTTCTGGGAGTTCATGAGCCTCAGTTAAGAAGCTGGGTCCAGACCGCTTCTTGGGTGGGTCAGGGGCTTGCACAGAGGGGCTCCCCTCACATGATCACTCACCACAAAAGGCCTCCGTGCTGGGCATCTTCCAGGCCTCTGGGAAAAGGCCCGTCTGCATTTTATAACTGTCAGACAGAGCAGTCCTACCTGCTGTCTTATGTGCAGACTGTCTGGGTCGGAGCCCAGAACTTGGCCTCTGGGCCTGATGCTGGACAGGTCTCTGTTTTCTGACCCACAGATGAGGTCGTGCTCAAGTTTGAAATGGGCCAAGTGAGAGCGAGGAACCTGGCCTACGACACCCTCCCAGTCCTGATTCATGGCAACGGGCCCACCAAGGTAGGGAGGGGCCCCAGCCCCAGGGGAGAGTCGTGGGGGGAGAGATCCAGAATCCGGGGTTGTGCTCTCACTGTGACCCCAAAGCTTCCCCTTGGGTTTGGGGCCACCTGTCTGGGACATGCTCACTGCCTCTGTCCTCACATCTGAGTTCAGGATGGTGCTGCCTCTCCGTACCGGCATGGGCAGTGATGCCCTGTCCATCTGTGCTGGACCACAGAGGAGGCACTGTCCCCATCCAGGCCCAGGCGGGGCTGCCTTGAGTCATCTGCACTCTGCCACCCCAGAGCAGACTTGTTCCTACATTCAACAAACATTGCATGTTTGCACCAAGGCGTGAGGCCTCGCCAGCCCTGAACAGGACAGAATGTTCCCTGTTCTTCCAGAGCTGCAGGAGGGGTGGGGTGCAGGCCAGCCTCCCCTGGCCCTTGAGGGACAGGCCCCTGGATCACAACTGGTTTCTAGGAGTGTGGTCCCCAACCACTCCTTCAGAATCAGGTGGATGGGAGGGGAAGGGGAGTGTGTTTAAATGCAGGTTTCCTGACGCCACCCAACTGCGTGTGTGCTTAGTCGCTCAGTTGTGGCCCACTCATTGTGGCCCCACAGGCTGTAGCCTGCCAGGCTCCCCTGGCCACAGGATTTTCCAGGAAAGAATACCGGAGTGGGTTGCAATGCCCTCCTCCAGGGGATCTTCCCAACCCCCAGGGATTGAACCCACGTCTCTTATGTCTCCTGCATTGGCAGGTGGGTTCTTTACCACTAGTTCCACCCACCCAAGAGCTGCAGTTTTGAAATGTCTGCAGGGGGGGCGCCCAGGAATCTGCATTTTACAAGCTCCCAGGAGGTCCACAGGGCTTTCCAGGTGGCACTAGTGGTAAAGAACCCGTCTGCCAATGCAGAAGACGCAAGAGACGCGGCAGGTTCAGTCCCTGGGTTGGGATGATCCTCTGGAAGGAGGGCATGGCAACCCACTCTAGTATTGTTGCCTGGAGAATCCCATGGACAGAGGAGTCTGGCAGGCTACAGTCCATGGGGTTACAGAGTCAGACACGACTGAAGCAACTTAGCACACACAGGTGGTCACAGATGAAGCAGCACCAGAGTCTGTGTCCTCCCTCTGCCCTGCTCAGACCAGCTTTGGTCATCTCCAAGGGCGGATATACTCTCCAAGACCTGCCCCCAACAAAGCCACATTCCTGCCCCCTTTGGGAGGGCATAGGGCTGGGGTGCAGGCCCCTCCTCCTTGGTGGTGGCTGGGGCAGGAGTGGGGCTGGCCTGGTTTCACTCATATCCCTCATCTCCCGACAGCTGCAGCTGAACTACTTGGGCAACTACATCCCGCGCTTCTGGACCTTCGAGACGGGGTGCGCCGTGTGTGACGAGGGCCTGCGCAGCCTCAAGGGCATCGGGGTGAGGCTGCTGGGCCCTGGGGCTCTGTCCTTGGAGTGGGAGAAGGGGAGGGGTTCTGGAAGAGACTCTGTCATCTCTGGTGGGCCCTAAAGCGGTCACCTTCCTCCTCATCCTCACCCAGGCACCTCCTCCTGAAAGCCTTCTCAGATTGCACATGGCTCTGGCTTCCTGGGAAGCCTAAGTTCTGGTTTCTTCTGCTTGGTCCTTCAGGCGCCCTTGTAGCCCTCTACCCATCCCATGCACCTTACTCCTCGTTCATGGTCCATCTCAGACCTCATGCCAGCCAAGCTCTCTGACCGTGTGCCGTCAACCTGTCCTGGCTAGAGTCTGGACTCACACTGCACCGGTCCCCTGTAGAGACAGCCTCCAGCTGCATCCCTGCTGGTCCCGTCTCCTGCCCCCTGTACACTCTGCTCGGAGCTCCTGCCCAGGCCCCTTTCCTGCTAAGTCCTGCAAAGCCTCTGACTTCTAGTCCCTCTGGCCATCCTCAGGGCTCAGCAGCCGCTCCATGGCTGGACATGGCTGGACTCTTGTGCCGCCCTCTCTCCCTGCAGGATGAAGCTCTGCCTAATGTTCTGGTTGGCGTGTTCATCGAACAGCCCACCCCGTTCCTGTCCCTGTTCTTCCAGCGGCTCCTGCGCCTCCACTACCCCCGAAAACGGTTGAGGCTTTTCATTCACAACCACGTGAGTAGCAGGCTCTCGGTGGGCTCACCATGTGGTTTGGGTCGAGGGTCCACCCTTGCAAGATGCCCTGAGGCCTCTGAGGAAGTGACCGAACCAGGGTTATCTGGGCCAGGTGGAAGTGGGCAGAGGCCTGTATTCCCAATCACTGGGTTGACTCTGGAGTCAGACTGGCTGGGTTTGAACCCCAATATCGCTGCTTATATTAGCTGTGTGACCTTGGGCATCTTATTCAACCTCTCTGGGCTTCAGTTTTCTCATATATTAGGTCTATTCAATAGGCATACTATTAGTGCTGGCCACATGGGATTAAACAAGTTGACCTCTGAAGCATGAAGACAAGCGCCTGATGAATAGGAAGCACATAGTAGGTGCTCTTAGCTGACGTCGTTATCATTATTTCCCTTCCTGCTCCAGTCAGTCTTTCATTCCTCCCTGCTTTTTTTTTTTTTTTTGGCTAAGCTGCAGGACATGTGGGATCTTAGTTCCCCGACCAGGGATCAAACCTGTGTCCCATGCAGTGGAAGTGCTGAGTCTTAACCACTGGACTGCCAGGGGAGTCCCAGTCTTTCCTGATTTGATCTGGTGATAGTTAAATTGGTTTTCATTCCTTGAGTATAATACATTCTGAGGAGTCAAGGGGCACCTGAAGGCCTGCTACTTTGTGAATCCAGGCCTGGAACAAGTATTCTGAGCTCCCTGCCTCGCCAGCCTCTCCATTCCAGCAGGATAAAGTCACATCTCAGCTTTTGCTGAGAGAAGCCAAACATGCTCTTAAGTCTTGCCTGCTGTCAAAGCTCTTTGTCTTCCATAGAGTCTTAGCTGCCCTGTCTATAGTCACCCTCTTCCGAGACCTCGCGGCCCTGACTGTCTGCACCCCACCTCCAGGGACCTGTGGGCCCCAACTCAGCTCAGCTTGTCTGTCTCACAGACATTCAACTGTCCTTCCTGAAAACAGGAGGAGGTTGTAGACCCCTTTCTTGGGAGGCTCCCAGCTTCCCTGGAGTCATCAAACCTCATGCGCATAAATTGTGACTTTGTGTAGAAAAAGAGAATTGTCCCAGATGGTCTTTGAGGACCTACTGTGTGCTCTTGTCTGACTTGTCAACTCCTTGCAGTGACCCCATGGGGAGACAGGATTGCCCTCCCATTTTACAAGGGAGGGAACTGAAGCTGAGACAGGTGAAGTGACTTGTCCAAGGCCATGCAGCTCACTGGAGCAGATCCAGGCTTCGCTCCGAACCCTGGGTTTGTTTTTAAACACCCTGCTCTTCCTTTTTCCCCATGCAAGGGGCTCCAGGTATAAACTTTTTCCAAGTGCCGTTTGAACATTACCTGGAGCGTTTTATAGCAAACTCTGGGCCATACCTGGGACCAGCAGAACTGGTCATCAGTGACTGATGTGGGGCCTGTGGGGTGAGGGGCGCTGTCCTGGTGACAGAGGCTTTTAAGAGGCCTGTAGACCTGGTCTAGTCAGGGGAGGATGGTCAGAGGCTGGCTTCCCAGGTGGCACTGGTGGTAAAGAACCCACCTGCCAATGCAGGAGACATAAGAAATGTAGGTTCGATCTCTGGTTCGAGAGTATCGAGGAAATGGCAGCCCACTCCAGTATTCTTGCTTGGAGAATCCCATGCGTGGAGGAGCTTGGTGGCCTATAGTCCAGGGGTCACAAAGAGTCAGACACGACTGGAGTGACTTAGCATGCACGCACGGTCAGAGGCTGGCCAGGAAGGGCACTCCAGGCAGAAGGTCTGAGGATGGCAGAGTTCCAGGGAGCAAGTTCCAGCAAGTGGCTGGGGATGTGCCAGCAATAAGAGGGAGCAGCCTGGGGCAGCAGAAGATGCTGTGGTCCCAGGGGGTGGAGCCTCATCCTCAGCCTCCATCCCTTTGCCCCCAGGAGCAGCACCACAAGGCTCAGGTGGAGCAGTTCCTGGCAGAGCACGGCGACGAGTACCAGTCTGTGAAACTGGTGGGCCCCGAGGTGCGGGTGGCCAACGCAGACGCCAGGAACATGGGCGCGTGAGTTGAGGGTCGTGGCGGAGGGGCTGTGTAATCAGGAGCCCCGGGCGGGGAGACAGAGGTTCAGAAGGCTATGTGGTCTCCAGCAAGTCCTGCCTCTCCCTTGACCTTGGTGTTCTCATCTCTCAAATGGGGAAACCGTTGAGTCAACCTCAATGCTCCTGGGGAGGGCTGAGCAAAGGAGAAGCAAAGGAGAGACAGAGGAAGGACTGGAGGCCAGAGGAGATAAATGCTGACAATTGGAGAAACAGCCTCTGATTTTTTTCCTTTATCATGGAAATAAACAAGTTTAATTTGTGTTGACTATAAAAGAGTTAGAAAGTGCAGATCCAAGACTGGCAAACTCCTTATAAAGGACCAGCTAGTAAATCTATGTAAGTTGGCTTTGAGGGCTCTACCGTGACCACTCAGCCCGGCTATTAGAGCATGAATGAGCGTGGCTGAGCTCCAGTAACATTTTCTTTATCAGCACTGAAATTTGAAGTTCATATGATTTTCACATGACTTCTTTTGATTTTTGTTTTCCCCACCCATTTAGAAATGTGAAGCTGTTCTTACAGATTTGTGATTGCCACGGGGTGGGAGAGGGATGGACTGGGAGTTTGGGATTAGCAGATGCAAACTGTTATATAGAGAATGGAAAAACTGTGTAGCACAGGGAACTATATTCAATATCCTGTGATAAACCATGATAAAAAAGAATATGAAAAAAATGTACGTGTGTATATATATATATATATATATATATGTACAACTGAATCACTTGGCTGTATAGCAGAAATTAGCATTGTGAATCAACTATACGTCAATAAAGTAAATTTGAAAAAAGTGTTTGGGGATTCTGTTAGTGGTCCAGTGGTTAAGACTCCACACTTCCACTGCAGAGGGGCATGAGTTCAATCCCTGGTCAGGGAACTAAGATCCCGCATGGCGCATAGCACAGTCAAAAAAAAGAGAAAAGGGTCAAAACCCCAGGCAGTGGGCTAGATTTGCACTGTGCTCCATAGTTTGCTGAGCCTGGCACCAGTAAACAGAAAGAACATAGATTTTTAAGAAAATTTTAACTATTATTGATTTACAATATTGTGCTAGTTTCAGGTGTACAACCTCGGATTCTTTTCTATTAAAGGTTATTACAAGGTATTGAGTATCATTATCTTTCTGGCATCTGGCACCCAGTGCCCTGAAAGCCTTGGCACTGGGGAGAGCAGGCCCACAGCAGGTTCCTACACTGCTCGGTGCTATGGTGCCATTATTTACTGTGCTGGACAGTAAATCCTTGTTGTTTATTTTTTGTATATTAGTGTATATCTGTTAATCCCATACTCCTAATTTATCTCTTCTCCTTCCCCCTTTTCCACTTTAGTAACTGTATGTTTATTTTCTATGTCTGTGAGTCTATTTCTGTCTTGTAAATATGTTGGTTTGTGTTATTTTTTTAGATTCCACATGCAAGTGATATCATATGATATTTGTCTTTCTCTGTCTGACTGATTTTACTTAGTGTGAGATTTTTAAAGCGTTTGGTGTAGGTTGCCAGACTGTCCTCTGGAAAGGCAGAGCCGGTTTACCCATAGCACTGAGCAGTGTAGGGATCTGTCTGTGGGCCTGCTCTCCCCACTGCCCAGGTTTTCAGGGCACTGGCTGCCAGACGCTAGGCTCTGGGCCTTGTCTTGACAGCTTTGTAGTCCAGGGGTTGGGTCTCAGAGTCGGGAGGGACCTCGAGGCAGCTGGTGCCAGCCTGCAGCAGGGGTGACCTGAGCTCCCTAAGGACCCTTGGCTGGTACCTGGTGATGACAGATGTGGGCAGCGTTGGGGACTGCAGGTGCAGGGGTCCTGGGTGGTGGGGAGGCTGGCACCAGCACCCTGACCCCGATGACCCTGTGTTCCCTCCCCACAGGGACTTGTGCCGGCAGGACCGCGGCTGCACTTACTACTTCAGCGTGGATGCCGACGTGGCCCTGACTGAGCCCAAAACCCTGCGGCTGCTGATCGAGCAGAACAAGTGAGGCTGTGGGCTGGCCGCGGCTGGCTGGCAGGCAGGCCCTCAGAGCCAGGGCTCACAATGGCCCTGGACCCGAGTCTGGGCTTGGGGTGGTGGCCCCTCCCCTGCCTGTCGCCTCCTCCACATTGGCCTCACCTGTGACCCTGGGCTTTTCCCAGACTGGCTATCTTGTCTTTACACACACACACACACATATAATTTATTTATTTATTTTTAACTGTTCTGGTCTTCATTGGTGCACATGGGCCTTCTCTAGTTGCGCTGAGTGAGGGCTACTCTTTCTGCAGTGCACAGGCTTCTCATTGCAGTGGCTTCTCTTGTTGCAAAGCACAGGCTCTAGGCGCATGGGCTTCGGTAGTTGCACCCCGCAGCCTCAGTAGTTGTGACTCATGGGCTCTAGAGCACGGGCTCAGTAGTTGTGGTGCTCAGGCTTAGTCGCTCTGCAGCATATGGGACCTTCCTGGACCAGGGATCGAACCTGTGTCTCCTGCATTGGCAGGTGGATTTCTTATCCACTGTACTTCCAGGGAAGTCCTGGCTACCTTGATTTAGTCTAGGATGTTCTCCACCTCCTGGCTCCAAGCTCCAAGCTGTCCCACCCCCTACCCCCACCCCTCCTCCTCTGTGCCTTTCCTGGCTGTTCTATGAGGGGCGGGGGGCGCTGGCATCAGATGGGCCAGACCCCACCCCAGGCCCTACTCCAGGGAGGTCCTTGCGGGTTGAAGGCGTTCTCCCTCCCCTTCCCCACACCTGGACCTGCCCCAACGTCCCCTCGGGCAGAGGGACTCCCTCTGAGATGCTCCCTTCCCCAGGAACGTTATCACCCCATTGATGACCCGCCATGGGAGGCTGTGGTCGAACTTCTGGGGGGCACTGAGTGCAGATGGCTACTACGCCCGCTCCGAGGACTACGTGGACATCGTGCAGGGGCGGCGTGTGTGAGTACCTGCAGGATGGGGGGACACCCTCCTCTGTCTTCCGCCTGGCCTCGCCTCCCCCAGTATTCCTGTCCTTGTTGTGCTCAAATTCCTGCTGAACTGAAGCAAGGAAGACTGCAGTCAGACACACAGAAAGACTTCCTGACAATTATCCTGGGACCATGTGCCCAGAGTAGGGGAATCAAATCAGCACCATCCTGCCCTCCCAGCCTGTGACTTCCCCCTCGTCTGACTCCTGACCCCCAGCCTATGACTCCACACCATTGCCTGTGACCCCCTCCATCTTCCCCTCTCTCCCTTAGGGGTGTCTGGAATGTACCCTACATCTCAAACATCTACCTGATCAAGGGAAGCGCCCTGCGGGCTGAGTTGCAGGAGACAGACCTGTTCCACCACAGCAAGCTGGACCCCGACATGGCCTTCTGTGCCAACATCCGGCAGCAGGTTAGCTGGGCTGGGCAGTCAGAAGAGGCCCCATTGGTGGGGAAGACAAGTTACCTTGTTCCCATGGGCCCTGTGGCTTCTGAGATCCCAGCAGGACTGCTTACAGGCTGCCAGGCCCTGGTGGGGGCACTTGGGGCCCCAGGCATGAGGGCTGCCCCTCGGGGTCTGTAGGATCATTTTAGTAGACCCAGTTATCCCACTATCTTTCTCTTTTTTAAAATGTGTGTTTATTTATTTGTGGCTGTGCTGGGTCTTCATTGCTGTGTGGGCTTTCCTCTAGATGCAGTGAGCAGGGGCCGCTCTCTGGTTGCAGTGCCTGGTCTTCTCATTGCAATGGCCTCTCTTCTCGTGGCTCCCGGGCTCTGGAGCACAGGCTCAATAGTTGTGGCGCACAGGCTTCGTGGCTCCATGGCCTGTGGGATTGTCCCGGACCAGGGATTGAACCCACGTCTCCTGCATTGGCAGGTGGATTCTTTACCACTGAGCCACCAGGGAAGCCCTACACAATCTCTTTTATGTACATTTTGACAGAGCCCAGAGAAAACTGAACTTTCCACCTTTACTCCAAGTAATATGCCCAAGAGATGCCCTTACTGTTTCCCTGTGCCCCACTCGATACTATTTTGTGGTTATTTTTTTTTTAAATGTGACAGCGGGATGATGTTTCCCACAACTCACTCCAGGATCAGAACTCCATCCTTTTCTTTTGCATCTTTCTCATTCTTTCACTCCTGTTCAGAGTCCAGGAAGTCTTCCTTGATTGCCTCAGCCCTTGGGCACTTGGGAAATGGAGTGACCCACACTGGGTTGTGAATTTAAATACGGTGGGTAGAGGAGGCTTCAGTTTTGCCCACCCCAGGGGTGGGGTGTGCAGGAGAAGGGAGGCTGTCTTCCATCCGGCCTCTTCTCCCCAGGATGTGTTCATGTTCCTGACCAACCGGCACTCCTTTGGCCACCTGCTCTCCCTGGACAGCTACCAGACCACCCACCTCCACAACGACCTCTGGGAGGTGTTCAGCAACCCCGAGGTGAGGCCCCGGGTGGGTGGGCAGGCATGGGAACAAAAGGGACCTCTGTGATCCTGTGACCTGAGGCGCCTCCCTCCCAGAGCCTGACCTTGGCTGGGCTGGGACCCCGTGGTCCCCCCTGGCTCCCTCCACCCCAGAGGGCTTGTCAGGCAGGATTCCAGTGTGGAGAGGAGAGTGTCTCTCGAGGCAGCGCCATCTGGTGGAGGAGGGACCTGGAGTTAGAGGCTGAGGTTTGTGGTCCATCAGCTGTGACAGCTAAGCCTGTCCGCCTCTGGGGCCTTGGTTATCTTTTTTTTCCAGGCAAGGCTTTACTGGGGCCCCTTCTGCAGCAGTGGGGAGTGAGAACTAACGTCAGGCTCCCTTGCTCACTCTCTCCCTGAGGAGGGGTGAGCGTGTTCCCTGTATAGGGTGAGAGTTGGGTTGTGTCCAGGGGTCCGGGCGGAGCAGTAGCTTAGGTGTTTTGCCCTCTGGTGTTGAGTGCAGGGGGCATGCTCAGTACCCTGATTTTGCTCTTGGCTCTTGAGAAGTGGCAGTGGAGGTTGTTTAGTCCTTCCGTTATCTTTTGTCCAGAATCTATGGGGCCTCAGTTATCTCAGCTCTAAAATGGGCATGCTATCCCAGCCTGCCTCACCTCTGAGGCTGCTGTGCTGATCAGAGGAGGAGGAAGTCCTGACAGCATCACTAGATGTTGAAGCCTGTGGCTGATGTGGGCACAGGCACATACCTGCAGGGGGACCTATACACGCACACTCACATGCAAACATGGACTCCATGGACATACTTGTGCGCCCAAACAGCTCACGTGACCCAGCGGGCTTGGCGCATACAGGCTCCCCCACTCCCATCCCCACTGCTCCCGCACCCCACCATGCCTGGGGGGCAGAACCCCCTCTTGGAACAGCCCATGCAGGTGAGTCCCAGCTGGCCCAGGCTGGCCCGAGGACCCAGCTCCCCCTCTCCCCACAGGACTGGAAGGAGAAATACATCCACGAGAACTACACCAAGGCCTTGGCGGGGAAGATGGTGGAGATGGTAAGGCCCCAGCGCACTCTGTGAACAAAGCTGCTGGATTTACACCCTGCAGCGGCTGCAGGGGACAGACGGCAGAGCAACAAGACCAGCTGACCTGGGGGAGGAGCAGGAGTCCCCTTCCTGTGCTCTGGTGTTGCGTGGGGCAAGGGAACGCGCAGTGGGGTGCCCCTGCATCTTGCTGGCACTTTGTAGCTGGAGTCTTCGGGGGTGGAGGGGCCTGAGGCATCTTCCCTGGCCAGAGCAGGAAAGAAGAAAATGTCCCCAATTGTGGTCTCAGCTGTGGACTGTGGGCCTAGAATGAGAAACAGATGCTTCCTTCTCTGCTTCTCCTGGACTCTGTGGGCCTCTGCTCCCTGGATCTGCATGTTCCTTTCCAGGCTTAGGCAGCTCTGTGACCTTGGCTGAGAAGGGCCAGCTCTGAGCTCTGGTTCCTCCTCCCTTCAGCAGCCTGCTGAGCTCCTGTTCCCTGGGGACACTTGTGGAGACACGGAGGGCTCACAGACTGGGGTTTGGGACTGACATAGGCCACATGAGGGGCCTTGCCTGCAGTGGGGTCTGCAGAGGGCCGTGGGGGCAGCGGGAGGACGAAGTGATGCTTCTCTGGACCCTGTGACTGAATCCCCGCCCTCCTCAGCCTTGCCCGGACGTCTACTGGTTCCCCATCTTCACGGAGACGGCCTGTGATGAGCTGGTGGAAGAGATGGAGCACTACGGCCAGTGGTCCCTGGGAGATAACAAGGTGGGGGTCCAGATGCCTGGACTGCGATGGTGGGATGCTGCCCCTTCCCCATGCCTGCCCTCGGGGCTCTTTTCTTGACAAGCTAGCCAACCTCTCTGGGACTCCTGGAGATGGGGGCATTAGCAGGGGTGCCTGCAGACACTTAGGAGTAGAGGGAGTGAGAAATGGGATGGAATGTCGGTCTTCAAGTTGCCATTGCTGCTGGGTGACTTAGAGCTGCCTTTGTCTTGAATTGCTAGGTTTCCAGTTCCTGGTGTGTCATTAGAATGATTTATCTTCCTTCCCCAGATTGGGCATGGAGATGGGGAGGAATGAGATAATGTGGGATGCAGAAGGATTTGGAAGCGACAGCAGTGTTAAGATCACCAGACACCAGTGTTAAGAAGCAAGGGGCATGGTGCATGTGACAGGCTATGCCTTCCCTGAACGAGGAATTCATACCTGCAAGCCTCTTAGAAAGTTCAGGAACCATTTTTAAAGGCACATGAACCCCTGGGCCTATATGCCGCTGGGACCAGCTAACATCTGGGCTAGCAGCAGGACTAAGCATGGTTCATGGTTCTGCCCAACTGACATACTTGGTGCCAGAGCTCATCTCTAGAACCCAGTAACTCAAATAGCCCACATGTGGGGTCTGGTGAACTCTTGTGCTCCAGTGACCCAGCCAGCACTGGGGCTCTAGTACCCCAGCTAACCTGTGGCCTCTGCGTTGGTTTTCTGTGCTGTGTAACAAATCACCACAAAGCTTATCAGCTTAAAACAATACCCATTTGTTATCTCCCAGTCTCTGTGGGTTGGGAGTCCGGCTCAGCGTCTCACAAGGCTGCAGTCCTGGTGTCAGCCGGGACTGGGCTCCCATCTGAAGCTTGGGGTCCTTTTCCAGGCTCATGTGACAGAACTCACATCCTTGCAGCTGCATCATTTCAGGCAGCTTGCTGTATCTGGGCCAGCAGGACACAAAATCTCTGTCTTCCAGACCCTTCTTGAAGGCCCACCTGAGATGATCTTCCTCTGGATGAACCCAAAGGCAGTAGACATTACATTAATTACATCTCCTGAATCCCTTCAGTTTTGTACTGTAACCTAACCTTACCCCATCAGGTTCACAGGTCAAAGGGAGGGAATTTAGGCAGACCATGTACACCAGGGGGGCTTCCTGGGTGACTCAGGGGTAAAGAATCCACCTGCCATGCTGAAGACACAGGAGACGTCAAGGGTTCTATCCCTGGGTTGGGAAGATCCCTTGGAGGAGGGCATGCAGCCCACTTCAGTATTCTTGCCTGGAAAATCCCAAGGACAGAGGAGCCTGGCAGGCTACAGTCCATGGGGTCACACAGAGTCAGACATGACTGAAACACGCACTACACCAGGGAGCTGGAATTTCATGGTGTGTGTTAGGGGGTTGGATCTTAGAATTCTGCTTACCAAATTCTCCTTGGTCACGTCTAGGACAACCGCATCCAGGGTGGCTACGAAAACGTGCCAACCATCGACATCCACATGAACCAGATCAACTTTGAGCGGGAGTGGCACAAGTTCCTGGTGGAGTACATCGCCCCCATGACGGAGAAACTCTACCCAGGCTACTACACCAGGGTGGGCGCGCCTGGGGTGCAACCGGGATGAGGGTGTGGGGTGGAGTGGTTGGGGGAGGGGAGGAAGGCGTTCCAGGCTTGGGGGAGAGTTTACTGAATATTTAGTCTCCAGGAGTGGCGTCTCCTCCCTTCAGGGGTGAGGCTAGGCCCCCGGAAGGTGGGGCCTCGGGAGGCGGGGTCCCGGGAGGCGGATGCTGTGGGTGGGGCCTCGGGAGTCATCTAGTTGGTAAGGGGAGGCCACTGTGCCTCCAGCCAGGACTCACTTCTTTGCATCCTTCTCTGTGTACTTAAATCCTGCTCCAGAGGCTCCTATAAGCCCGTGTTAGCTGGCTGGCATGCGCATTCCTTTAGCTCCCTCCCTCGTGTGTCTGGCTGCCTCTTTTGACTTTTGCCCTCCTTCACTCAGTCACCTCCTCCTTGTTTACCCTGGTTTTCTCCAAACACCTGCTCTGAGTGTGCCAGGGCCTTGCCCCCAAGGAATCACCAGCCAGAAAGAGTCGTGAGGGTTACGTTCATTTCCTCTCTTCTCTTCATCTCCTCCTGCTCTTCCTTCCTCCCTCCACGTCCTCCCTTTCTTTACTTTTCCTTCCCTTCCACCCCATGTTTTAATTGAGAACCTTGTCTGTGCCAGACACTGGAGAATACAGCATAAGCAGATCTGCTGTCTTAGTCGACTTTGCAGCGATTGGATGAGGGGTCCCTTCTGTGCACCCCTGCCTCTCCCAGCATTTGGGGGCCTCTCTCTAACTCCAGTTCTCTTGTCCCACTTCCCTGGCGCAGGCCCAATTCGACCTGGCCTTTGTCGTCCGCTACAAGCCCGATGAGCAGCCCTCGCTGGTGCCACACCACGACGCCTCCACCTTCACCATCAACATCGCCCTGAACCGGGTTGGAGTGGATTATGAGGTGAGCAGGGGGCACCTTGGGCCAGGGCCGGGCCAGGGCCAGGGCTGACGGGAGTAAGCAGCTCACAGAGTGGCCAGTCAGGGTATTCCAGTGCCAGAGAACCCTAGAGAGAAGGTGCCTGGTGCGTGGAGACGGCTTCTTAGAAGAGGTGGGCTCAGAGCACAATTTGGTTGGGGGGAGAAAGCTTTAGATACAACAGAGCAAGGATTCGGGATGTCTGGGGGCCAGACTGGCTGGGCTTGGGTCCTACCTCCCTCTCACCATGTGTAACATGTAACCAGGTACGTTTCTTAGCATTTCCCTCATATCTTAGATGGGAAAACCTAGAGGACCCCTCTGTAGAATTGTGAGAATTAAATGAGCTCATCCAGGTAATTGCTTATGTGAATCCATAATAAGTAATCAAGGAAAATAATAGCTATTAGTAATAAAAAGTTTAGGGTTTTCATCACTCTTGAAATAAGAGGGCAGCTTTGGGAATGGCAGGACAAGATTAGAGTAGGTGTGGGGCACAGGCTTGTGACCAGAGGGGAGGATGGGGAAACCAGGAAGACATGAGAGTGTGAAGGGAGTAGTTGGGGGCCTCAGGACCCCAAGGAAGGGCCTCTAGGTGTGATCAGCTAGGGAGACAGCCATTTATTCACCATTTACTCCTTAAGCTGCTATTTTCTTTTAAGAGTCTTTGTGGAATTTGTTACAATATTGTTTTTGCTTTATGTTTTTGTTTTTTTTTTTTTTTTTGGCCATGAGGTATGTGGGAACTTAGTTCCCTAACCAGGAATCTAACTCACATCCTCTGCGTTGGACAGCAAAGCCTTAACCGCTAGACCGCAGGGGAAGTCCCAAGTTACTATTTATAAAAGCTTCTAGGGACTCAGCCCTGGGCAGGCATTGTGAAGGACACCCATAAAACACCTACCATTTTTTTGAGAGTTTACAATATATCAGGGGTTTTCATAGGGGACAGTGTTCCCCTCTCAGCAGACACTGGCGATAACTGAAGACATTTTCAGTTGTCACAACTGTGAGGGTACTATTGGCATCTCTTGGGTAGAAGCCAGGGGTACCCAGGACAGCTCCCCCATAAGAAAGATTATCTGGCCCATGTGATGATAACTGTACAGCAGTGTAAATGTACTTATTATCATTGTATACTTGAGAATGATTATGATGGTAAAGTTTATGTTATGTGTATTTGCCACAATTAAAAAATAATTATCTGACCCAACATGTCCATAGTGCTAAGGTTGAGAAACCCAGCCCTAAGCTAGCTCTTACTTGTATCTTCTCATTTAATTCTCACAACTCTGTACAGTTTAATGTCCATTTTCCAGAAGGGCAAACTGAGGTTCAGGTTGGTCACAGGGTCACTGCCCAGTGCTGCCTGCCTCCAAGGCCAGTGCTTCTGATTCCTTGCTCTTTGCTGAGTGTCTTCCTTAGGCAGCTCATGGCTGTCGCTCCACAGGGCATCCCCAGGCAGGCTGTACTGAGGGGCCCCTTGGCTGTGATAGCTCAGATGGGAGAATGGGGGTGGGGGTGGGGGGAGAGCCCGGTGTCCTGTTGGGGAACTGGCACTTCCTGTTGAGGAATTGACACTTCCTGTCTCGCAGGGCGGGGGCTGTCGGTTCCTGCGCTACAACTGCTCCATCCGAGCCCCACGGAAGGGCTGGACCCTGATGCACCCCGGGCGACTCACGCACTACCACGAGGGGCTCCCCACCACCAAAGGCACCCGCTATATCGCAGTCTCCTTCGTCGATCCCTAACTGGCTGGGAGCGGCCACCACAGACCTTTTCCTCTTGGTCAACAACCACTGCCCAGCAGCCTCCGGCGCCTCGGGGCCCAGGGAATGGGATCCAGCCTCCAGGCTCTTGACCTCTCACTGCTTTTGAGCCACCTTCGGAGAGACGGGGCCGCAGGCCAGACAGAGGCAGAGCATAGCTCCTTGGCTGGGACCTTCCTGGTGCTCTGGATGTCTTCCAGGGAAAAACTGTTCACTTTCACTGCTTTGTAGCAACTGGTCTTTTCTCACCCATCTTCCTGAAAAACCCAGTCCCACTTCCTCTGTTTCTTCCAGGGGGCAGTGCTTGAGCACAACAGGGGCTGACCCAGCTGCCCAGAGAGACTCGAGGGGTGAGAAGTCACACCCCAGAGCTTCTCCCCAGCAGAGCTGCAGCCTCAGGGGCCTTCTGCTCCAGGGTTGATACTGAGACCTGGGTCAGACTCAAGTCCCCACATGACCGTGGGACTGCAGCAGCCCCATCCTCCTGGCTCCTATCATGGGAGCAGAACGCTGTCCCTTGCAGATGGTGACTCAGAAAACCTCCTGGGAGACAGGAAGTGCATGGATGTCGCAGCTCCATCCTCTGCTTGACCTTTGCTGGGGGTGGGGCAGAGCAGGGAGTGGTGTATCTGCACACTACACTGTGTCATCCTGTCCTGGATGCCTCTGGAGAGAGGGACAGACAGAAACAGCATTCCTATTAAAGGTCATTCAAACCACTGAGTGGGAGATGCTGGGGTAGGTGGGTGTGCACGTGTCAGGGCGGGTGTCTGCAGGGAGAGGTTTTAATAGTGAGGAAGCCTGGCTGTGTCAGCAGATTGGCTGACTTGTTTCTCACACCAAGTCACATGTGGTCTCTGTCTCATTTGTATATTTCATAAACCCTCCATGTGAGCCAGGCCCTGCTACCTGGGGCGCATGGTGTCATCTCCCAAGATCCAAACCAGGTGTCACTCTCCTCGGAAGCCTTTGCTGACCACCCTTCCTGCGCACATGAACATCAGGGAACAGAGAGCTTCTGGTGGTCCTGCCACACCCTGGGCGGATTTGTAGCATCCGTAACACGTCAAGGCATTTATTAATGCTGTGAAGTGTTAGTTGCTCAGTTGTGTCTGACTGTTTGTGACCCCACGGACTGGAGCCTCTGTCCATGGGATTCTCCAGGCAAGAATGCTGGAGTGGGTAGCCAGTCCTTTCTCCAGGGGATCTTGACCCAGGGATTCAATCTGGGTCTCTCGCATTGCAGGCAGATTCTTTACTGCCTGAGCCACCAGGGAAGCCCATTTATTAATAAGTGCCAGTCTCTGTCCACCCCTGCTGTGGGCTGGCCATCATGCATGTCAGGCACTCAGCATGCAGTCTTCTGGGGTGGGGTCTAGCATTGCCTTTTTATAGATGAGGAAATGCAGGCTTGGAGAGGCCAAGTAATTGACCTAAAGTCACAGAAGTAAGTGGTAAGGATGGGGATTTGAATATGATTTCAGTAGAAATCTGGTCCCTGCCCCACCCCCACCTTCTAGGTACCCTGTAGTCACAGATGGGGACAGAAAAAAACCAAAATGCAGTTCACTGTGAACCCAGGGTGATAAATGTCACAATGGCTGTAAGAACTGTGGGGAGCTTAGTTTTTCTAGGTGATTTTTGCCCCCCAAGGGCCATTTGGCAATGTCTAAAGGGATTTGAGGTGGTCACAACCTGGGAAGGGGGTTGGAATGCTGCTGGCAGTAGTAGGTCGGGGCCAGGAATGATCCTAGACATCCTACAAGACATCCTGGCTGCCAACAGAGACTTAACCCCAATACCAGTGGTGCTGAGACTGAGAAGCCTGCTGGTGGTGCTTTAGTTGTTAAGTCATGTCCGACTCTTGAGACCCCATGGACTGTAGTCTGCCAGGCTCCTCTGTCCATGGGATTCTCCAGGCAAGAATACAGGAGTGGGTTGCCATTTCATTCTCCAAGATATCTTCCCAATCCAGGGATCAAACCTGGGTTTCCTGCATTGCAAGCAGATTCCTTACCGACTGAGCCACGGGGAAGCCAACAAGCCTGCTAGCAGATGCCATTTAAGCTGGGCCTTGGAGGGGGAGGAGGTTTCCAATAGGTAGAGACATTCTCCAGGTCAGGAGATGGAGCTGTCAAGGCATAGGTGGGACTGAGAAGCAGGTTGGCTGGTATGGGTGATGTGAAGGGGATCAGATTGCAAAACCCATCTTCTGTGGCTAAGAAGAGTTGGACTTTATTTAGTTGGAATCATTCAGGGGTTTTTCATATGTGTCCTAAGGAGATAGTTTTTTTTTTAATTAAAAAGTTGAAGTATAATTCATTTACATTTTTCAGGTATACAGCAAAGTGATTCCATTATATATACTTCTCCACTATAGGCTATTGGGCTTCCCTGGTGGCTCAGTGATAAAGAATCTGCCTACCAAGCAGGAGACATAGGTTTGATCCCTAGGTTGGGAAGATCCTCTGGAGAAGAAAATGGCAACCCACTCCAGTATTCCTGCCTGGGAAATCCCATGGACAAAGGAGCGTAGGGTCACAAAAGAGTCAGACATGACTTAGTGACTGAACAACAACAACAGATTATTACAAGATATTGAATATAGTTCCCTGTGCTTTACAGTCAGTCCTTGTATAAAACAATAGTTGTGTTATCTGTTAATCCCAAATCCCTAATTTATCCCTTCTCTCTAAAAATAAGTTTTTGTTTTTAAAATAACCCATGGTGAAAGGGCTTCCCAGGTGGCGCTAGTGGTAAAGAACCCGCCTGTCAATGCAGGAGACCTAAGAGATGGGAGTACAATCCCTGGGTCAGGAAGATCCCCCTGGAGAAGGGAATAGCAGCCACTCCAGTATTCTTGCCTGGAGAATCCCATGGACAGAGGAGTCTGGCAGGCTACAGTTTATAGGGTTGCAAAGAGTCAGACATGACTGAAGCAACTGAGCATGCATGCAGTTCATGCACTGTGAATTCAAACAGTGCAAATCTTAATCTCTTTCCCACCTCTGACCCCCAGATTTCTAGTTCTCCCCAGAAGTGTCATGTCTATTCAGTTTCTTGGGTGTCCTTTGTGAACTGGTCTGTGCTATACAAGTGTGTGTCTTAGGGTTGCTTTTAAGTGTTAACCTTTTTCCAATACCAAATGCAATTCATGTCCACTGTGGAAATGTCCGTCAAAATAGAAATAGGTAATGTGGAAGAGATGTCCTGCAATTGTACCCCACCCCTGCCCTGTGCCCCCACAGTCACACCATCAGCCAAGTTGAGGGAGTCTGGTCATTGGAGGCCTCAGAGCTTGATGCAATGCTTCAGAGAGAAAGTAGGGTGCTGGTTGGAGGCTCATGCTAGAAGGCTGGGGAAGGATTCCAAGGCTTCTGCAGTGGCTCAAGCAAGTGACCAGCACCTCGGCCAGAGCTCCAGGAAGGAATGGACAGGACAGATGCTTAGGAGGGAGAACCTTCAGGCCTCCTCAAAGAAGGGAAATGGAATTTATTTCATGCCCTTGGAGAATGGACAGTTCCCTTAGCCAGGGAGTTTGGAGAAGGAAGCAAAGAGACAGCTGCTCTATGAGGCAGGAGTACAGGTTTGGAGGCAGAGGGTCTGGGTGTGGCCTCACTGTCCAAAGTCTGACTCTCAAGCGGGGAGGCTACTAGTTCAGTTAGGACAGAAAGGGTGGAAGAGCTCCTTCTGACCTCACTGGGAGCTGATAAGCTGGTCCAGTTGTTATTCAATTGCTAAGTCATGTCCAACTCTTTGCAACCCCATGGACTGCAACACAGTGGGCTTTCCTGTCCTTCACTATCTCCTGGAGTTTGCTTAAATTCATATGCATTGAGTTGATGATGCCATCCAACCATCTCATCCTCTGTCACTCCGTTCTCCTCCTGCCCTCAATCTTTCCTAGCATCAGGGTCTTTTCTAATGAGTTGGCTGTTCGCATCAGGTGGCCAAAGTATTGGAGCTTCAGCTTCAGCATCAGTCCTTCCAATGAATATTCAGGGTGGATTGCCTTTAGGATTGACTGGTTGGATCTCCTTGCTGTTCAAGGGACTCGCAAGAGTCTTCTCCAGCACCACAGTTCGAAAGAATCAATTCTTTGTTGCTTGGCCTTCTTAATGGTCCAGTTCTCACATCCATACATGATTACTAGAAAAACCACAGCTTTGACTATAGGGACCTTGGTTGGCAAAGTGATGTCTCTGCTTTTTAATATGCTGTCTAGGTTTGTCATGGCTTTTCTTCCAAGGAGCAAGTGTCTTTTAATTTCAGTCCCATGAAAAGTGAAAAACGTTGGTCCAGAGGCAAACAATTTGTCTATTGAGGTATCTGTGGCAAGATTATACCCTACAGCACTGCAGTCCAGTAGAGACAGTGTTGGCTTTCCATACCCGAATACATATTTGCACATGGAGGGAGCTGTTCTATGCCATTTTATATAAGGGACTTGAGCATCTGAGGATTGTGGTACCTGAGGGAGATCCTGGAACCAATCCCCTGCTGATACCAAGGAACTACTGTATAATATGAACCATAAATCTGAGTGTTTTTCCTTAAACTCCACACAATACCCCACTTACGACACTTCTGGTCCCCAAATATGTCTGGGTTTTCCCCACACCAAGCAATCCTCCAATTCTGAGTAGACACAGAAAGGGTGTCCTACAAATTTAACTCAATTTTGACACTATAAAGAAGGCTGAGTGCTGAAGAATTGATGCTTTTGAACTATGGTCTTAGAGAAGACTCTTGAGAGTTCCTTGGGCTGTAAAGAGATCAAACCAGTCAATCCCTAAAGGAAATCCACCCTGAATATTCACTGGAAGGACTGATGCTGAGGCTGAAGCTCCACTCTTAGGCCACCTGCTGCAAAGAAACAACTCATTAGAAAAGACCCTGATGCTGGGAAAGATTGAAGGTAGGAAGAGAAGGGGATAACAGAGAACGAGACGGTTGGATGGCATCACCGACCCAATGGATATGAGTTTGAGCAAGCTCCAGGAGATGGTGAAGGACAGGGAAGCCTGGTGTGCTGCCGTCCATGGGGTTGAAAGAGTCAGACACGAATGAATGGCTGAACAACAACAAAGCATCAGATCCCATAGACTAAGGGCTCAGTCACACCAGACTGTCCCCACTTCAAATGCCGATAGCAAGTCCAAGTTGTCACTTGTGCTTCTGACTAACCATTTATAAACTAGATTCCCATGATCCCTCCCCTCTCAAGTATGACTAAATTTACTACATTGGCTCACAGAATTCAGGAAAATAGTTTACCTACTAGATTACTGGTTTATTATAAAAGGATATCACTTAAGAACAGCTAGGACTTTCCATGGGTTTCCCAAGTGGCTCAGTGGGTAAAAAATCTGCCTGCAATGCAGAAGACACAAGAGATGCAGGTTTGATCCCTGGGTCGGGAAGATCCCCTGGGTAAGGACATGGCAATCCACTCTAGTATTTTGCCTGGAAAATCCCATGGACAGAGGAGCCCAGCGTCCATGGGGTCGCAAAGAGTTGGATACGACTAAAGTGACAGAGTGCAGCATAGCACAGGACTTTCCTGGTGTCACAGTGGATAAGAATCTGCCTGCCAGTGCATGGGACACAGGTTTGATCCCTAGTCCAGGAATATTCCACATGCTGCAGAGCAACTAAGCCTGTGTGCCACAACTACAGAGGCCATTCACTAGAACCCAAGAGCTGCAAGTACTGAAGTCCTCATGCCTAGAACCTGTGCTCTGCCACAAGAGAAGCCACCACAATGAGAAGTCTGCACGCTGCAACTAGAGAGTAGCTCCCACTTGCTGCAACTAGAGAAAAAGCCTGTGCAGCAACGAAGACCCAGCACAGCCAAATTAAATAAATAAATGAATAAAAAATTTAATAAAAAGGACAGCTGGATGAAAGATACATAGGACAAGGTATGTGGGAAGGAGTGATGAGTTTCCATGCTATTTCTGGGTGCACCCACCTCCCAGCACCTCCATGTGTTCACTAACCTGGAAGCTCTCTAGACTGTAACAGTTCAGGGCTTTTTATGAAGACCTCATTATGTAGGTATTAAAGCATGCAGGTAGCTAGATATCAGCAGAGAAAGTGCGGGCCAGATGGCAGGAAACCACACATCTGTAATGGTCAGACAAAGAAAAGCAGGAACCTCCACACTGATAGGAAACCACACATTTTGGGGTGATAAGTGCACTGGAGGCAGACAAAGAAAGGTGAGAAAAGGCGGGAATCTCTGGTGTCTAAACCTAACCTGTTGCTCATTATGTTCTCATTGCAATAAAATCAGCCTTGCAGACAAGAAGTACCCATTACATACTGATGCCATAACACTTTCAATCAAGGCTAAGTGAGGACAAAAATCCCTCCTCCCCTCCAGAAAGTGAAGCTGGGGTGAAAATCAGGGAATATGACCCCCAAGCCTGCAGTTCCAAATGAATATTCCACCCTTTCATTTGTATGTACTACATAACTGACTTGCTAAGAAAACTCAGGGCAGCTACTTGCCTGTGTCTACTCTCCCTTTGAGAGCGTGACTGATGAGCCATAGTCGCTCAGTCATGTCCGACTCTTTGTGACCCCATGGACTGTAGCCCATCAGGTTCCTCTGTCCATGGGATTCTCCAGGCAAGAATACTAGAGTGGGTTGCCATTTCCTTCTTGAGAGCGTACTTTTGCTTAAATAAATTCTTGCTTTTCTTTCTTAACCTCCCTGTATCTGAACTCTTTCTGTGACAAGAATTTTTCTTTTCTTGGGAATATAGACACAGTTGATTAAATCATTGACCATTAATAATCAAGTCAATCTCCAACTCCTCTCTCAGGAGGTGGAGCAGGGTGGTAGGGCTGAAAGTTTCAACCTCTGTAATCAAGTGATTGGGTTTCCCTGGCAACCAGCCCCATCCTTAGGAGCATTCCAAAAGTTGTCTCATTAACATAAATTCAGTTGTGGCTGAAAGGTATGATTCATAAAAGACAGTCATTTCACCTTTATCTGAATAGCTCTGAAGGTATTTCAGAAACAGAGAACAAAACTAAATATAACAAATGATGCCCCTGTGGCTCTTATATAGGTAATTACCAGGTATTTAGGAGCTCTGTGGCAGGAACAGTGAATGAAGACCAAATAAATAGTTATTATTATAAACCACAATATCACAGCTGTGTAGTTTTAGATTTTTTAGTAGCCCCATTTTAAATAGTAGAAGGGAACAGGTGAACTTCATTTTAGTCCTATATATCATTTAACCCAATTTATCCAAAAATATTATATCATTACACATAATCAATATAAAAATATGAGATCGTTGACATTCCTTTTCCTACTGAGTCTTACACATCTCAGTTTGCACTGGCCACATTTCAGGAGCTTGCTTGTGGCACATGGCTAGGGGCTACCATACTGGAGAGCACAGCCTTGGAGCCTTCTCTGCCGTCGTTGAGGCCACCAGGAGCCTGTTTACTGCTATGCCCCAGTGCCTGGCACATAATGAGGCCTAGTGAGCTGCCATATGTGAGCTGGGGTAATCTCCCCTCTGATCCAGCTGGGGCTGCTGTGAAGGTTAGAACGATAAACCCTGGGTACCCTGCTCAGTGACTGTTGCTATTCTTACTTCCTCAAAGTCAGTTGAAGGGCGGCAGGCTCAGGCGTGCTTCCTGAATTTCTCTTGAGAGCTCTTCTCTACAATTACCAAACGCAAGCGTGGGTTGCAGAGCAGACAGGCTCTGACTCTTGGGGTCGGGCTCTAGGGCAACAAACGAAAGAGAAGAGCGGGAACCTCTAACCTACGCCCTTGGTTTCTTTTTCCCTTGACAGCTCGTGGCCCCGCCCACCCCAGCCCTGACCGGCCCCTGGCGGAACTACAGCCCCCATGATGCAGCGGGAGTCCCGAAAGTACGTCATCGGTTTGGGACGCCCTGGCGGTGAATAAGGGCGCCGAGGCGCCTCTCCTGGAGCTAAGCCACCTGACCCCTGACCCATAAGGGTTAGTAGGGTGGAACTCGCTGAGCTCGGAGTCCACCGACTCACTGGGACCAGAACGGCGAACTGCGACGGCTGGTGACGCGCTCGTCCTCCCTCCTCCTTTCGCCTCTGCCGGGAGTGGCGCTCGTTGGTGACGTCGGGGGTATGATGGCCGCTGGGAGGCTAGGAAGGTGAAGGTGAGAGGGCGAGTGTGTCGGGTGGTGGGGCCCGACCCGGCCCAACAAGGCGAGTCCTGGATACCCCAGCGTGGGCCGGTGGGACGCCAGGTTCCCGAAGGCTCAGGATCCGGGCCGGCGGGCGTCCCCACGCTCCCGCTTCGCCGCCGGGCCCTCCGCGGCCCTTGGAGGAGGGGGCGGGACTCGGGGTTCGGGACTTGGGGGTGGGGTCTCCTGAGGCTTCTTGTCACTCCACCCTACCCGCTTTCTCACCCTTCCCCGCTAGATTCTATTCTTGCCCTTTCCCCATTTCTTGTCCAGTTCTCTATATTTGCCAGCATTTATTCAGCACATGATAGGTGCCCATATTCATCATCGTAGGCGCCTCAGTTTGGGCACTTACTGCCCTGGCATAGTTGTCGCTGTACTTGCTTGGCTTGTGGATGGACGGTAAGCTCCGTTGAGGGCAGGGGCTGTTTTTTATCCATCGCTAACTCTAGCGCCAGCACGCACGCACACATATGTGCACACACGTGCACACACACACACAAGGCAGACAGAAAATGTACATAATTAGCTGCTTGGACGCTTGAAGCCAAAACTGCCCATTCCCATTTCCATCTGTTGTGAGCCTTGATTGCCTTATTTCTTTAATTTCTCTATCTGTTCTCTTTCTCTCCTCCCAGAAAGGGCTGTAACTGTCACCCTTGCCATCCCCAAGAGTCAGGTGAGGCCCCTCCACATAACTGAAAACAAGTGAGGCTTGCAGTCAATGGGAGGGAGGCCATATCTCAGTTCCAAGCTTGGCCTCTTAACTCGCAGTTCATAAATCTTTAAATATTCCAAGCCTGTCTTTGCACTGTGGAATTGAGAGTTAAGTAAGACATCTTACAGCATCTGACAGATCGGGGCCTTCAGTAAGTTCCACTTCTCTGTCTCAACTCCACCTTCCCGTCTCTAGTCCTCAGTGCCACAGCCCTCAAGCCTAGTCCTTGAACTGGTTCTGCCCTCTCCTGTGGTCCCTCTGGATGTGCTTTTACCAGAGTCCCTGCTTGTCACCAGCACATGGCTGAACACATGTTTGTGCACACCCAGGCTTGACCCCGAACCCGTGGGTTGTTTTTCCCCAGGGCACTTCCTCACATACCACCCCAGTACCTCAGTGAGTAAACTTCCCTCGGGGATGAGTTTGTTTGGCTTTTTAAACCTAATTAGACTTGTTTGGCACCATTTTTTCCCCCTGTCTGCTGACCTGTCTCTTTGCTTTTCTAGTAACTCAGAATTGGCGGAGTCATTCAGTAGCCATCTTCAACCTGAGACAGGAGGGAGGAGAACTCAAATTCTTTTCCTCTTTTTGAACCAGCCCGTGTTCATGATGCCTACCCTGTGAAAGTCTCTCACCATCGGAAAAGTAAGTGGTGGCCGAGACATCTGGCACCCTGAAATTGTGTGGAGTGGAAAGGGGTGTACTCTGCTGACCATCTAGCGCTGAATCTCTTGGACAGGGGTCTCTTGAACAGAGCTGCATCTTTCCAACCTGTGTTGGAAAAAACTGTCTCCTTTCACATGATTTTACTGGTTGCCGAGAAAGCCCGTTTAAAGGTTGACAGTTAAGAAAATGGCTGGGATCTCTGGGCTGCCTGAAGAACGAGTCTCTATCTCCCTCATTTGTTCTCTGCTGTGCTGGCTCCTCTGTCCCCTTCTCTGCCCGCCGGAAGTTGGGTCACTAGCTCCTTATCACAGTTCTAAGAGTCTCCTCTGCCTCTTTACTATGTATACTCTTTTGTTTCAATTTCTCAGCTTTTCCTCTGTTCCAGTTGTACCAGCAGACGATCTGTGGATCCATTTTATTTTCCCTGCTAGGAGTCGCTGTGCATGAAACTGGGTAAGGAGGTGGTGTGGACTCAGGGACTGTGCTTGGGATCCAGACACGCCTTGGAGTGAATTTTGTGGCTGCTGTCCCTGCACCCATGGCACCTAATCCTCCTCCACTAATAGCCCAGGTTGAGGCTGAGCTTTTCAGTCCCTGCGAGTGCTAGTAGCATTTTAGAATTGCTTTTAGTTTAGTATCTGTTACTACTATGCCCCCAGCACTTTTTTGTCATGGGAGAAGGAGACTACTGGGGTGAATGAGGCTTTTCCCAAAGTATGATCCTTCTCCTGTTATGTAGAAGAAGGTTTTCTTCAGCTAAGTTTGTGAAACGCAGCATTAAATACAGTTAAGTGAGAGTTGTTACAGCAAGCCTTCCTTCCCACAGTCTTTGTTGTGCTCGTGTGCTACAGTGCAGGGGGAGACTGTAGAATGTAGTGTTTTACAAATTGATTCTACTATGGAGCCCTGTGTGTATGGAACATTGGCTGCATTAGAGTTCTGTGGACCACACTTTGGAAAATGCTAGTGTTAACTCTCTGAAACCATGACCTCGGGAAGCGCTTTGAGGCGGTCACAACAGCTTGCTGCATGCCACTTGGTGGATAGCTGATACTGGAGCTTGACTCTGGCCCAGCTACGCCTGGGGGACCGGCTCCCTATGCCTGCTGTGAGCCCTGTGGTGAAGTAGGGGCTATCGGAGCTTTCCAGAGGAGGATCAGGAACCAGCTGCTTCCCCCAACTCTGAAAGCCTAGGAAGCCAGCTGGTGGAGCCCCAAGATAGCGGGACCCAGTCTTGGAGTGTGTGTGTATTTGCAGCTGTGGCCCATTTGTGCACATGTGTATGCCCAGCGCACTCTGTGGAAGGGTTACATCCTGGAATCTGACAGACTTGATCAACTCTCTTGACTCATTGAACTCCAAATACTAAGAAACAGATGCTTCGCCAAAGGCTGCTTTTTAAGAGAAAAGTAAATACATGTATCCCAGGTTTAGAAGGGTAGGAAGGTAATTCCCTTTAGGGGCACTCACTAACTCAAACCATGTCTGTCATGGTTGTGGAGGAGGAAAGTAGAAATGGAAGTAGGTCACTGCTCTGTATTAGAGGCTGGCTTTCTAGAAGCTCATAAATTAGATGGTGAGAAAGTGTGATTAAAAAAATCCTGGAAGTCTGGTAAGGTTGCGTGGGCTCCATGCAGATGTCAAGGAAGGCTTCATGGAGGAGGGGACACTAGAGTTGGGTCTAGAAGGACAGGAGGCATAGGCCAAATGAATGAATAAGGGCAGAGGATTCCAGGCTGAAAGCAGCATGTGTAACACAAACATAGACTCTCAACTCAGGCATGAATAAGGGCAGAGAAATTAGCTTGGAGGGGTTGGTGGTAGGGTGCACCTGGGAGGTTCAGGTGTGCAGCTACAGGCTGGGGAACATGAAAGCTGGGCAGCCCCTGGACAGGCTGCCATCCGAGCAGACCAGGTGACCATGGAGCACTCGGCTTTAACTCACGTGCATGCTGTTGAATCTTGCACTTACTGAACACTAATGCCTCTGGTGTCGTATCCTTTGGGCTTGCAAAGAATGAGCAGAACTTGAAAACGCCTGCTCCCAAAAGCCCCGCTGATATCTGGAAACTTGCTGCCTGCAAGCAAGTCACTTCTGGGGCGGGGCACTGCTGAGCCTCACCCCTGAGCAGACCTGTGCCTCGATCTCTGTGGCAGCCATGGGGTGGCTGTGGGCGTGCTGGTGGTGGAATTGCGTCTGCTCACCGCCGAAGGCTGCCTATTCCAGGGGGAGTCCTGTGATCTTGCTGGTAGAGTTTATTACTGTTGCTGTTTGATAGTATGTAAAACTGCCTTTGAGCTTGTGCCATATCATCTTTCATCTTCTCACAGACTCTGCGTGATATCTCATTTGTACACATGACAACTCCAAGGCTCTGAGGTTTAAACAGCCCAGAAACAGCACAATCACGATTTGAACCCAGCTCTCTCTGATTCCAGAATCTCATCTGCAGCGCCAGCTACCTTGTGAGACCCTGTTCTCCTTCCGGTGACTTTCCTCTTCTGCTTACATGTATCCCCTATGTCTCTAAGGGTCTTTCCTGCTGGGCCACAGGAAGCCTGATAGCAGTGTACTCTCCTTTTCTGCTTTGGAGGAGCCAGTGGCATTTTCTTCCCCTTCTTGGAGCGATGCTGGCTGTCTTTTATTTCTTAATTCTGTTTATTTATTTAGTTTTGGCTGTGCTGGGTCTTCTTTTCTGTGTAACAGCTTTTCTCTAGTTGCAGCGAGTGGGAACACCTCTAGTTGTGGCGCTTGGGCTTCTCGTTACTGCGGCTTTTCTCGTCACAGGGCGCAGGCTGTAGGGCTCGAGGGCTCCAGTTGTTACAGCTCCTGGGCTCTGGCTCAGTAGTTGTGGAACACGGGCTTAGTTGCTTCTTAGCATGTTGGATGTTCCAGAACCAGGGATAGAACCCTGTCTCCTGTGTTGGCTGGTGGATTCTTTATTGCTGAGCCACCAGGGAAGCTCTATCTGCTGTCCTTCTTCCCTTTTTTTTTTTTTTTTTGACAATTATTTGTTTATTTGGCTGCATCAGGTCTTAGTTGCAGCAGTGGGATCTTGGGTGTGTCATGCAGGATCCTTCGTTGCAGCGCTGGGACTCTCTAGTTGCGGCCCATGGGCTGAGTTGCTCTGTGGCACATGGGATCGAAGTTCCCCAACCAGAATTGAACCTGTGTCCCCTGCATTGCAAGACAGATTCTTAAGCACTGGACCACCAGGGAAGTCCCTGTCTTTCTTACTCATGCCCTTGAAAGTAGGCACCATGCTGAGAAAATCTCGCAGCTGTGGTATATTCCGAAGGAGGAAGGCAGAAATGGACACACAGTCACTTCTCTCTCATTTTTTCCAGAAATCTTGAACATTGAAAAATAACTTGTAGGTTTAGATAAAACATGTGGGTTCCCATTTCCCTATGGGTCTCTCTTTCTCCTCGCTCTTTGGGATGGTTAGTTCCTAAGGGCCAGTTTTCAGTTATTAGGAATGTTTTTTTTTTTTCTGCTTCTCAGGAGCTGGTTCAGCACGCTTTGGCAGTTTCTCTGTAGGTTCACTCCTAGGCAATACCCTGTCATCTCCCAGATAGAGCGCGTGCCGGGTTGGGTGGAGAGCGGGTGGCGCTGTGATTAGGGTGGCAGGGGAGGGAGGGACCGACTGGGAACTGCTGAGTGTTGAGGAGGGCATATCCAGGTGTACACAGCTGTGCACACCACCCTTTATCCTTGGAAAGGCCTTTTTCCTGGGACTTGCCAGGGTTTTGAGGGCTCTACTGAAGAAATGGCACTGTGCGTGGTGGGAACTCTGAGGAACTTTGGTTCAGGGACTACCAGCTGCATCTGGGGACCAGCTTCTCTAGTCTGTCTGCCTCTTTTGACTTTGAGTAAAGATCTCTAGGACTCTGGAGTTAAGCCTCATGGCCCCTAACTTGTTCTTGCCATGTGAAAAAACAAAAACAAAAAATAGGCCACAAAGATGTGCATGTGACTGAGGATTGAGTAAGAGCAAAAGAGCTACCACACAAAAACAGACTGGGGTGATAAGCAGCTGTTAATAGTGCCTGTTGTAGAACTGTGAGGTTGTGGACTTTTTTCCCTTTAGTTCCCACATTTTCTACAGTAGACACATTTATAAGGAAAAGACAACAGTAAACATTTATAAGTATAAATTGTAGAAGTAGACTGCGTTCATTTGAGGATCAGCCCTCCTTGCCATCCTCCCCACTGGCAACCAAGGCAAAAATAAAAACAAAGAAACAAAACCTGATAGGATTTAGGGCCATCAGCGCTGGGCAGCAGAGTGGCCGAGGAGGGTGGTGGAATCGCCTGACCTTGGCATCACTTTGCTTTCACTGCTCTGAGTGTTCACTGCCTTTTCTCAGGGGGTGATGTATAGGAAATAAGTGCGATCTCTGTCATTCTTTTCTGGCGAAAACTCAGAGGAGGACATCTCTGTATGTTGCCTTGTGGTTCCCGCATCTTTCTCTGAGGTGGGTGAGGCAGGCCTGTCCTTGTTCACCCAGCAGGGAACAACCAGAACTGGACCCGAGGTCCGGACCCTGTGTGATAGGAAGATGGGCCCAGGCGGTCCCTTCCTAGCCTTGAGATGCTGGCTCTGATCTCGCTGTCCGCAATCTGGTCCTGGAGGGCCCATGTTCTGGATGGGCCTGCGAGCCAGGCCCAGTGCCCCTGCGGCTCGCCCTCTTCTGCACCCCAGCAAAAGGTCCCTGGGTTCGCTCACATGTCTTCTCTCTCGCAGCGCGATGTCCCTGCTCTTCTCTCGATGTAACTCCATTGTCACAGTCAAGAAGGATAAGAGACACATGGCTGAAGTGAATGCTTCCCCGCTCAAGCACTTTGTCACCGCCAAGAAGAAGATCAATGGCATTTTCGAGCAGCTGGGGGCCTACATCCAGGAGAGCGCCACCTTCCTGGAAGGTGAGACGGGCACCCTGCTCAGCCAAGCCCGCTCCTGTCAGCCTCAGTATTTAGGGGGCGGAATTGGGGACAGGGAGGTACAGCCCTGCCCTTGACGAGCTCACGCCCAGGTGGGTTGTCACCTTCAGTGGTACTCTGCTCCTGGAATCACGTGAAACTGGGCTCCAGGGAGACTGGGCCAGGGAAACACAGGACCCATCCTTGAGAATTGTACAGATTCTGCTCCACTTAATCATAAGGGTTGGGTGAATCGTATCCTCACCTGAGGGACAAGCAGACTGAGGTTCTGAGAGTCGTTGATACCTTTTAAGTGACACAGTGGACTGTACCTTGGCGTCTCTTAACTCCAAAGTCCAGGTGTTTTCCTTGGCCCAGCCTGGCTGCCACCAGTCCCCCACCCTGTGTCTGGGTGTTGGTTGTTCCTGGCCAGGGTGTTCTCTCTCTGATATTTTTAGATACCAGGACTTTGAATAAGAAACTTGCATCACCGGCACCTTTTCCTCTAGTTACTAATTTGAGCCCAACCTTAATCCTCATTCTGTCAGCAGAGAAGGACTGGTTCCCAAGGCCCTACTCAGTCTGAGCACCAACTCCAGCTACTGTCTTCTCAGACTGTCTAGAAGGCACACCTTGGCTCCAGGCCCTGGAGTTATCAGTGAACAGCCAGGAGCTGAATTTTCCTTGGCCTTGGTTTCCTCATCTGTGAAAGAGGAGCTTAGGGGGGACCGGGGGTTTCCTAATTCTAATCTGCAGAGCCCTAGAAGTTTAGTGGGAATGCCTCGGGGACACGCCGCTCTCTGCTTGGTGCCTTCCCCTGGAGCAAATTGGCTTTTGGTTGGCTGACATGTCAGGCTGCTCCTTTAGGCTCTCTCGAAAGAAAGGAAGTAGTCCTAGTACTGGGGTCTGAACGTTCATCCCTCTGTGTTCACGTGTTGGAATCCTCAGGCCCACTGTGATGGTGTTAGGAGGCGGGGCCTTGGGGAGGGGTTATGTCATGAGGGTGGAGCCCTCGTGAGTGAGATTAGTGCTCTTATCAGAGAGACCCCATAAAGCTCCCTCGCCTCTTCTGCCACATGAGGATATGACTAGAAGTCTCCCACCTGGAAGAGGGCCCTCACCTCACCAGGCTGGCACCCTGATCCAAGACTTCCAGCCACCAGCACTGCGCGCAACACACTTCTGTTGTGTCTAAGCCTCCCGGTCGTGGTGTTTTGTAAGAGCAACCTGAACAGACTAAGCAGGGACTCTTCATGCCCTGCCCTCAGCATGGTGCTTAATGCAGGAAAGGTGTTCCCAGAGAATTTGTTCAGTTTAAAGATCTGAATTTCAAGGGTGTAGGATTGGTAGTTGAAATGATTCCAGTCTAGTATCTGTTTGTTTAGCAGTAGTTCTGGTGTGCAGAGATGGGACAGACCAGGCCGCTGTTGCCCCCGGAGCCAAGACTAACCCTCTGTGATGCTCTGACTCACTCCCGTGGTTCTGTGGATGAACACCCTGGTTCATAATGAAGATGTTTGTGTGATGGCATCAGGAATGGGTGTTTTGATTTCTCTTTTTGTGAAAACAGGAGGCCTCTCATACTGGTGGGCCTCCAGGGAGGGAAAAGCACTGGGGTGATCCTGAGATGTATTTGGGATTGTCCCCGCCAGGGGTGGGGAAGGCTACTGCCTGGTACTGTTCTCTAAAGGGCAGTAGTAAGAGCTTGTCAGCTGATGGCTTTTTCTTTAAAATTTTCTTTCTCCAGTCACAGGCTGGAGAGCCAGCTTCTTCTGGCGCACATTCCAAAAGCCACACCCATGTGCCCACTTAAGGGAAGAATGTTGATGGTCTGAGAAGGGGTGACCAGTGGACATGGGGAGGCCTCATTGGCACCAGCTGTAGGGGAAACTCACTGGGCAGCTCTGAAATGCACCTGTTGTGCTCTGGGTACTATGGGACTGTTCTCAAGGCTGGGACCTGTCAGCCCAGTGGTTCATAAGTGCCTTAGTCTGTTTGGGCGGCTATAACAGAAATACCATAGACTGGGTGGCTTGTAAACAACCCAAATTTATTTCTCACAGTTTTGGGAGGCTGGAAAGCCCAAGACCAAGGCAGCAGCAGATCTGGTGTCTGGAGGGCCTGGCTTCCAGCTCTCACATAGCAGCTCATGTAATCATATAGCAGAAGGGGCTGGCTAGTTCTCAGGTTTTCCTTTATAAGGACACTAACCCCAGGCATGAGGCTCCATCTCTATGTACAGTTGACCCTCAAATAATATGAGTTTCAATTTCACAGATCCACTTATACATGGTTTCCTCCCCATAGTAAGTACTGCAGTAGTACACAATCCATGGTTGAATCCGTGGATGCAGACTGTGGGCCGTGCATACAGAACTGACTAAATTACATGCTGATTTTTGTTCGAAGGATTGGCACCCCCAACCCCCGCGTTGTTCAAGGGTCAGCTGTACCATCACACTGTCATCACGTGGGGCACGTAAACATTCAGTCCATTGCAGCCAGGGTGTGCTGAGGGTGGACACGTGTCTGCAGTCCAGCCAGCGCAGGATCTTCCGGGCGCAAGTGCTGGATGGCAGGGGGACAGGGTCTTTCTCAGTTGCTCCCATCTGTCATAAGGTGTTATCCAGCCACGTGGCAAGGGCCCTGGGGAAAAGGAGTGCAGTGATCCCAGGATCTGTTCACTTAGCAAACACTGTGCACCTGCTGAACGTGGGGTGTGGGGGTCGGACAGCTGGGCCCTCATGTGGTAGGTGATGCACATAGGTGAGTGGGGCAGTTACCCTATGCTGAGACAAGGGCTAAGATGCAAGAAATCCAGGCTGCCTCGGGGACGCAAGCCAGGAGGACCTGACTCAGGTTGGTGGGATCAGGGCAGGCTAAGTGAGAATGAGCCAGAGCACCCTGAGGTGGTGTGTTAGTTCTTTGGAGGGGTGGGGTGAGGAAGCACCAAGCAAAGCCTGGAGCGGTGGTGAGTGTGGGAATGTGGTGAGGCAGCAGGCAAGGCAGAGGTGCCCGAGACGCAGCTGGAGCAGTGAGTGGGGCCAGGTCAGGCAGGGCCTCGGGAAGGTGCACAGTGACCCAGACTCAGCCCTGGCCCCACTGTCTGGTAGCTCTGATGGGTACATTAAACGAGGCTGTGTTTGACCAGAACAGTGCCTGGCATATACTGAGAACTTGGTAAGTGTACGTTAAGTACAAATATATAAGTAAATGATGGCAGTCAACATTTGCATCTTCATCAGATACCTGCCCCATTCTTGGCACTTCTGTATTTTAATTCAGTTAATCCTTTCTTCAGCCACATGAAGTAGGTGCTGTTGTTATCTCTGTTTTAAGGCTAAGGAAATTAAGACCCAGGAATGTTCATTTGCCTGAGGTCACAAACCCAGGAAGAGGTAAGAACCAACATTTGCACTGGAACCCAGCAGTCTTTATTGCACTGGGGCCCATAGGAGTCTGGAACTCCAGGTGGAGAACAGGGTCCTGTGGGGGTGGGTTCCACCATCCAGACTAGGACTCTGGAACTCTGAAACTCTGACGGTGGGCTGAACTGTTTTCAATCTGCACCTGCAGAAACCTACAGGAATGCAGAACTGGACCCAGTTACAACAGAAGAACAGGTTCTGGACGTCAAAGGTTACCTGTCCAAAGTGAGGGGCATCAGTGAGGTGCTGGCCCGGCGGCACATGAAGGTGGCTTTTTTCGGCCGGTGAGTCTCAAAGTCCTCATGCCTTCTTTCTTCCCAGCTGGGAGGGAGGGAGGCATGTTCTTTGTGCTGGATCCGACCACCCCAAGGCAGGGAAGCAGGCAGCACACCACAGAATTCGGCGCTCTCCCTTTAATTTTTTTATATTTAGCAGTGGTAAAGTAGACATAACAAAATTTCCTATTGTAACCTTTCTTAAGTGTACAGTTCCGTTTTGTTAAATACATTCATATTGTTACGCAGCTGTTACCACCACCAGTCTCCAAAACTTCCCCTGGAAAACGGAAACTTACCCATTAAGTAACATTTCCTGGTCCCTTCTCCCCCACCTGCTGTTAACTACCTCTCTACTTTCTGTCTATGAATTTGCTGACTCTGGGAACCTCATATAAGTGAAATCATGTCTTTTTGTGACTGGCTTATTTCAGTCAGTGCAATAGCCTCCAGAATCATCCATATTATTGCATTTGTCAGAATTCCCTTCGTTTTTAAGGCTGAACGATATTTCATTGCATATATATTCCATATCTTCTTTATCCATTCATCCCCGATGGACACTTGTTGCTTTCCCTTTCTGATTACTGTGAGCAGTGCTGCTGTGAACAAATATCTGTTTGAGACCCTGCTTTCACTTCTTTTGGATACATACCCAGAAGTGGAATTGATGGACCATATGATCATTCCGTTTTTGAGTTTTTGAGAAGCTGCCCACCATATGGTTTTCCATAGCGACTGTACCATTTTAATTCCCACCAGCGGTGCACAAGGGTTCCAGTTTTTCTGCATCCTTCCAATTTGTGGGTTTTTTTTGGCAGTAGCCATCCTAATGGGTGTGAGTTAGTAGCTTTTACGGTTTTGCTTTGCATTCCCTAATGCTTAGAGATATTGAGCATCTTTTCATGTGTTTGTTGGCCACTTGTATATCTTCCTTGGAGAAATGTCTGTTCAGGTCCTTTGCCTACTTTTAAATTGTTTGGGAGTTTTTGTAGTTGTTTTGTGATTTTTTTGTGTGTTTTTCAAGTTGTAGGAATCCTGAATTTCCTTATCAGATAGATGATTTGTAAATGTTTTCTTCCATTTTGTCAGTTACCTTTCTGTTGACTGTGTCCTGTGATGCACAGTTTTTTATTTTGATATAGTCCAATTTATTTATACTTTTCTTTGTTTATACCGTTGACATCATGTCTAAGAAACTGCCAATTCCAGCGTCATTAGGCTTCCCCCCTATGCTTTCTTCTAAACGTTTTATACTTTTAGCCCTCAGATCTCTTTGTTATGCTTTGAGGTCAAGTAGGCGCCTCTGGAATGTTTCCTACAGTGCCAGGGAATTCCTCTCCAGTTCTCAGTGGGCACTGACTGGTGTCCTGCACAGTGAACTTGGTTCTGACTTTCTACCAGGAGGTGGCAGACCCTACAAGTTAAGAACTTGGTGCCCAGATAGCCCACTTCAGATGCCATTCGGACACCTGTGCTTCTGATCGACTGGCTATAAATCAGAGGTTCCCACAACCTCCTCCTCGAGTTTAATCTGCTTGAGCAGCATGCACTTAGGTTTCCTGGCTTGTTATAAAGGATATTGTGAGGGATACAGATGAAGAGGTGCACAGGGTGAGGTCTGGGAGGGTCCTGCGCAGGGGAGCTCTGTCCCTGTGAAGTAGGGCACACCGCCTTCCACCCTGAAGCTCATCAGATCTCACTGTTCAACAGATCGATGGGGCTTAATCTACAGCCCCCCTCCTTCCTTTTCCTGGAGGTTTAGTGGGTGGGGCTGAAAGTCCCAACCCTCTGATCACTTGGTCTTTCTGGTGATCAGCCCATCCTGAGGCTGTGTGGGGGGCCCCACCTTAGTCACTTCATGAGTGTAAACAGGTATGCTCAGTAGGGGCTCCTTATGAGTAACTAGGGATACTCCTATCACTCAGGAAACTCTAAGGAATTGCCAGGAACTGGGGACAAAGACCAAATATATTTCTTCTTAAACCACCTTTAAAAAATTAAAGCCCAGTGTAGGTTGCAAAGAGTTGGACACGATGGAGCAACTAAGCACAGCACAGGGGAAAAAAAAGGTCTCAGATAGGTTGGATGCTTTGCACACAGTGGTAGCCTGAGGAATAGGCACTCTGCCCCTCTGCCCCTCATCACCTTGGGGTGTCCTTCAGCCTTCTGGGCTGTCATTTTTCATCCTCGCCTCAGAACTGTGACCCTGGCTTTGGTGAGCTGGAGCTGATGAGTTTGCGGAGTGGAGCTGTTTTAAAGAAAAAGAAGGTAGAAAAGGGGGTGGCATGCAGAATGCTACCATAATCTACCGTAGAGCAGGCCCTTATCAGCTGGGAGTGACGGGTGGGGCTTCATGTTTGAGAGGAACCTGGTGTGAGAAAAGCAGCAAAATTGGCCTTCTGTAGAAAAACTTCGGGGTCATTCAGCTGAGGTCACTTAGACGGAGGAAGACAGCCTGGGGTGAGTCAGTGGCTTCTGGTAGAAGAGGAGAAGTGGGTTAGTCTTCCGAGTCAGACAGGTGGTCTCCTGCATGATGCTGACAGCCTCATGTTGAGGGGGCTCACTCAAAGGCAGGTAGTGTCTGCATGCTGGCGTCACACCACGGGAGCCCCTTGTAGTTGGTTTACCATTGATGAACCAGGGCACGTCACCTGCACAGGCCGCCGGGGTTGTCCGTCCATTTTCATAAGCACAGAGCACCCACTCTGCCTGTGTGGGCACTGATGTCACTATAGAGGACAAGGCTTTGGACTTCCAGGCCGTCCCTTCTTAGTGACAACCTGAGATGCAGATGGCGGTAGCTTCAGTGGGTTTCCTTGTAGGACGAGCAATGGGAAGAGCACCGTGATCAATGCCATGCTCTGGGACAAAGTGCTGCCCTCCGGGATCGGCCACACCACCAACTGCTTCCTGCGGGTGGAGGGCACAGATGGCCACGAGGCCTTCCTCCTCACGGAGGGCTCAGAGGAGAAGAGGAGTGTCAAGGTGAGGGGGCCCTGCCGGCCTGGCTTTTGGCCCTAGTCACACTGGTGGATTGAGTCTAGGCTGAGACCAACCAGTGCGTCTGTTGTGCCAGGACCCAAGGCACCTCTAAGGAGGGGGCAGTGTCCCTGTAGTGGAGTTTGGGAAGCCCTGTCCTAGCCTGGCTGTTTAGGGAGTGTGAGAGCTTCAGGGAGGTTTTGGAGTCTGGAATTCACAGTCCTTGTGAATTGCTGGGCAGGCCTTTTCTCTTTGCAATGCAGAGTGTGTATGCCTTGTTCTTGGGGGTGTTGCCAGAGAGCGATCCCTGCGTTTGCTCTCTGATTCTAATGTTTCAGCTCAGGGCTCGCGTGCTTTCATTTTTCTGAGAGCCAGCTACACTTTGGGTTGGGACCAGATGCTCGTTTTGGTTCATAAAGAATTAATTAATGCAGAGCAACATCCAAGAAAGAAACTTAACGGAAGAGTTAAGGATAGTTGGTTCTTGCTAGCAGCTCCCAATTCTTGACTTTGTATGCATGAAATGAAAGAGGGGTATAAGATTGGTCCGTGGTCCAGGCCACTGTCCTGGGGCTAGGCTGCACTGGTCTCCAGCCCTGAGGCTCCTCCTTGACCCTGATTATCTTCTGCCTCCACCCCCATCAGACAGTGAACCAGCTGGCTCACGCCCTTCACCAGGACGAACAGCTGCATGCTGGCAGCCTGGTGAGTGTGATGTGGCCCAACTCCAAGTGTCCGCTTCTCAAGGATGACCTGGTGCTGATGGACAGGTAGGAGGGCAGGTGCCTCCCCAGGAGGTGCAGACGGGGAGGGCCCCGGGTTTCCATTTCTGGGTCCTCCAGGCCAGTGTCCCCAAAGTCATGTTGTTGCTCTGCTGAAGTATATTACTTTTTAAACCAGCTTAACCACATCTTCCAGCCTCGTGGATTTCCTTCAGGGTCTGGTTATTGTATCATCTTGGCAGGCATCGGGGCCCCGAAGATCTCCCAGTGATGGTCTGTAAAGAGGGATAGGAAGGATGCTCGAAACTGGGGAAAGTTCTCAGCCTCAACCGAATGTTAGTATGTTTATTGGAGGAGGGGGTGGAGCTTGTTCTTGATGAGGTCCCTGTTGCGTTTTATTTTTCTCAAGGCAACACTTTGCTCCTGCTTTGTGGACAAGCTATAACTATACCAAGAAATTTGGTACGAGGGTGCTTGCTGGACTCAGATAAATGTAGCACTTCACCTTGATTGTATACCCGCAAAGTGAAATGCAGGGGCTTCCCATGGGTGAAGAACCTGCCTGCCAGTGTAGGAGATGCAGGTTTGATCCCTGGGTTGGGAAGATCGCCTGGAGGAGGGCCTGGCAACCTACTCCAGTATTCTTGCCTAGAGAATCCCGTGGACAGAGGAGCCTGGCGGGCTACAGTTAGTCCATGGGGTCACAAAGAGTCGGACACAACTGAAGCGACTTAGCATGCACACGTGCATGCACAAAGTCAAATTCAGATCTTTAGGTTTTTATATGAATGATAGATGCATATGACAAAAAACACATTTTCAGACAGTCTGGAAGGACATGAGATGAAAAGAATCCCTCCAATAAGGGCGATTTCCCTCTCCTCTGTAGCTTTCTCTTCCTTTGCCTGCTGCCTTAGGTCTGTTCAGAGCAGGAAGAATAGGGCCCCGGGTCTGATGATGGTTTACCCCTGTCACCTCCAGCCCTGGCATTGATGTCACCACAGAGCTAGACAGCTGGATTGACAAGTTTTGCCTGGACGCTGACGTGTTTGTGCTGGTGGCCAACTCGGAGTCCACCCTGATGCAGACGGTAACCCATCCTCTCCCTTTCCCCACACTCCCAAGATCCAACCGAGCGGGTGGGCCAGCAGGGCCTTGGCTGGCACAGCCCGTCCTTCACTGAGGTTTTTCCCCTCATCCAGGAAAAGCAATTCTTCCACAAGGTGAGCGAGCGCCTGTCCCGCCCAAACATCTTCATCCTGAACAACCGCTGGGACGCCTCTGCTTCGGAGCCTGAGTACATGGAGGAGGTGGGCGCCTCTTTTACTCAGCAACTTGAGGAGTGCCACCCCGTGCGTCTACCTAGATGCTCTGCGTGCTCTCCCTGGCTGTGTGCCTGAATGAATTTCATCACCAAAGTTGTCCCATGAGGTGTTTGGGATCACTGTGGGACCGCTTCACTTCTCCCATTCACTTCCCCGGACCCCTCTCATTTTTTTTTTTTTGGAGTATAACTGCTTTATAGTGTTGTGTTAGTTTCTGCTGCACAACAGAGTGGATCAGCTGTATGTATATATGTATCCCCTTCCCCTCTAATCTTCAGAAGGCTTTTCTCCATGCTGAGAGGCCTCCACACCACATTAGCCGAGCCCTTGCTTGGGACCAGGGCTCTCCTTTGTTCTTGAAGAATGAGTCAGAGGTGTAGCTTTGAAAGGCATCCAGGAAAGAAGCTTAAAAGAAGAGCAAAGAATAATTGGTTCTTACAGCTCAGAATGCTTTACTTTTTATGGGTAAAATGAAAGAAAAAGGAGTCACAGGTGCTATGGGGCGATGATCAACTGTGTAGTCAGCAGATGCTGGTCAGTGTGACTGATAAACTCCCCAACCTACCCAATTAACCCAGGTAAATCCTAACCTGTGGGCTGGGTGTAATAGATGGAGTTGTGCAGAGGATGAGATCTTTTCACCTTGAGCAAAGGCCTGGCATGTGGAAGGTGTCCACCCGAGGCTGTTGTCACTTTGAAGTTCCAGCAGTGGAGCCCTACGGCTTCAGAGCAAGGAGGGATTTTGGGGTGGTGCCCTCTCATTCAATAAACAAGGCCAGGGAGGACTCAGCTTGTCAGTACAGAGTCCAGATGTGGGTTTCTGTGTGTGTGTTTTTTTTTTTTTTTAATATATTTCTAATTGGGGGAAAATTGTTTTACAATGTTGTATTGGTTTCTGCTATACAACAACAAAGTCAGCCATTATCATACATATATCAACTCCCTCTTGAGCCTTCCTCCCTGCCCCCTCACAGGTGTGGGTTTCTTGACCCCCAGCTTCCTTTCCTTCTGGTGCACCAAAGGGAGACTTTTGTAGGCTCTTAACAAGGCAGTTTGGGGCATGTGTAAACATTTCTGCTTGTTGATGCCTCAGGTGTCTTGGACAGGCTGCACCCCAAGGAACCCTGTGACTTGAGATCTGGGGGGCCCCGTGGCTGGAGGACAGATGGTGGGAAATGATCACTGCATGTGTGTTGATACCTTCCGAATCCTGAGCCATGTGACTAGATCACCTGTACTCTGAGAAAAGAGGCCACCGGGGGCCATGGGCTCCCTCAGGAGGGCCCCCTCGCACCCCACCTGGTCATATAATACCTGTCTGCTTGGGCTCCAGGTGCGGCGGCAGCACATGGAGCGCTGCACCAGCTTCCTGGTGGATGAGCTGGGCGTGGTGGATCGGGGCCAGGCTGGAGACCGTATCTTCTTCGTGTCTGCCAAGGAGGTGCTCAACGCCAGGATCCAGAAGGCCCAGGGCATGCCTGAAGGAGGTGACGATGGAACCAGCTTCTTGCTTTTCCCTGATGCTTGAGACAGTGGGTCTTGTGCTAAGTCAGCCGGTAGAAATAGTTGTGAGAATGAGGTGGTGAGAGGAACCCTGGCTGAGAAGCTCTTGGCTGCCTGAGTTATCTCTGGACTAATGTGGTGCACTTCTCCTAGGGGGCGCTCTTGCAGAAGGCTTTCAAGTGAGGATGTTTGAGTTTCAGAATTTTGAGAGGAGATTTGAGGTGAGCATGAGCCTTTGATCCTGTTGTCTGGAGATTCTGTGCCTCCTTGGCACTCCCCAGCCACTTCCCTGGCAGTTGAATGCCGGAGCCTGGCTCTTGGCTGGTGGCCTCTGCCTCCTTTGGCACCTCTTGTCTGTTCCAGGAGTGCATCTCCCAGTCGGCTGTGAAGACCAAGTTTGAGCAGCACACGGTGCGGGCCAAGCAGATTGCGGAGGCCGTCCGCCTCATCATGGACTCTCTGCACATCGCAGCGCAGGAGCAGCGGTAAGAGCCCGGGAGCAGACTGGCGGAGGGAGCGCAGCCATGACTACCTCACCCTCGTCTGAGGCTGGGCCCAGGGCCAGAGCTCAGCCGGCAGAGCAGGGTCTCAAGGTTTCCACCAGGCCACGTTCGAGCCACAAGGAGCAGCCAGTGAGGAGGTTGTGGAGCATCTGTCTGTCCTGCCGGGTCTGTGCAGTGAGCTTCCCTGAAAGTCAGAGCTGGCAGCCTTGGTCCAGTGCTATGCCTAGCACTACAGCCATTCTCAGAGCCAGAAACAGAAAGCACTTCTTCAAAATACCTTTTCTGGGGACTGCCCTGGTGGTCCACTGGTTAGGACTCCGAGCTTCCACTGCAGGAGACGCAGGTTCTATCCCTGGCAGGGAATTCAGATCCCACATGCTGTGCAGCATGGCCAAATACACCTTAAAAAGAGAATTAAAAGATACTTTTTTTTTGAGAGATTAAAATATACGAGAAAGTATAGAGAATAATATACCTTGTTTCCATTGCCCACAATTGACAGTATTTGTTTTATCGTCAGAATATAACAAATAAAACACAGAAAAAAACTTGAATACCCTTTGATTCTTCAGTCCCTGCCCCAGTGTCCCTCTGCCTGCTTCTCAGAGGTAACTGCCATCATGAATTTGGTGTGTAGTCCTGTCATTCATTAAAAAGTACTTTTTATGTAAATCCTGAAGAATGCACAGTGTTGCTCTGCGTGTGTTTCAGATGTACAGGTACGGGAGCATGCAACACCTGGCTTCGCTTTTCACTCAGCATTGTTTTTGCCCTCTGTCCTTGTTGATGCCTGTAGTTGGAGGTTAGGAGTTTTCGTTGAGAGAGAGCAGTTCTCAGTTTCCCGTAGATTGATCTTTAGATTTCATTATTCTACTATTGTAGACCCTGCTGCTGTGGACATCAGTTTATGTATCCCCTGGTGTGCATCTGCTAGAGACTGGCATTAGTTTCTGGAGGTGGAGTGTTCCGTCTTGGGGTGTATGCATTTCAGCTTTACCCAGTTTTACCCATGGCTCTCTGAAACATCTGGCCCCGTCTGTGGTCCCACCAGCAGTATATGCTGGAACTCCCATTCCCCGACCCTGATCTGTACTTCAGACTTGGTGATTTGGGCCAGGCTTCTGGGTAGTGTTGTACCTCTTTTTCTCTTTTGTTTACTAGTGGACTTTTTTCTATATGAATGGCAGGACTTGTTCTAAAGTTCCTGAAAAAGCACCCTCCCGTCTGTCACCACCACATCCTCCAAATTCGGAAAACTTAAGAGCGTTGTTGGTACCGTCTCTCCCTCCTGCCTGGGAAGGGGAAGAGCAGGCCTCCACGGGTGTGCATGGAATGCCAGGATCACAGCCGGGGCCCACAGACTTCCCAGTGCCCCCTCTTGTTCCTCGGCTTAGTTGGGTAACAAGGGCTCTTTTTCTCAGGGTCTACTGCCTGGAAACGCGTGAAGAGCGACAGGAGCGGCTGAGGTTTATTGACAAGCAGCTGGAGCTCTTGGCGCAAGACTACAAACTGAGAATTAAGCAGATTACAGAGGAAGTCGAGAGGCAGGTGAGAAGTGGAGAAGGAAGGACACGGGGGAGATTTGGACTTAAGGCAGTGGCACCCCACTCCAGTACTCTTGCCTGGAGAATCCCATGGGTGGAGGAGCCTGGTAGGCTGCAGTCCATGGGGTCGCCAGGAGTCTGACACGACTGAGCGACTTCACTTTCACTTTTCACTTTCATGCATTGGAGAAGGAAATGGCAACCCACTCCAGTATTCTTGCCTGGAGGATCCCAGGGACAGGGGAGCCTGGTCGGCTGGCGTCTATGGGGTCGCACAGAGTCGGACACGACTGAAGCGACTTAGCAGGCTGGCAGAGGCCAGGCACTCGAAAAGTGAAAACACAGACATCCTATTCCTCCGGGGCTTCTCAGCCTTCCAGGAGGAAGCCATAGCCCTGATTCAAGAACGTCGTGCCTCCTGGGGTTTGCTGTTCCATCGTGTGACCCTGGGCAAGTCCTCCTCTTCTGGGCCGCCTCCTCCACAACTTAGATGAGTTTCAGTCAGCCAATCTCTAATACCCCTGAATTCAAAAGCTTTAATTCTGTAGACCACCTGTGGACACGCAGGTTTTCAGGGAGGCAGATCCAGTCTCTTGAGCCTGTTCGACTCTCCTGGCGCTGTGGAGTTGAGCCACGCTCCCTCGCCTCACTCACCAGCACACTTCCTTTGCTGCAGGTGTCAACTGCAATGGCCGAGGAGATCCGGCGCCTCTCTGTGTTGGTGGACGAGTACCAGATGGACTTCCACCCTTCCCCCGTGGTCCTCAAGGTTTACAAGAATGTGAGTCATTAAGTGGCAGGTGCTCTGGGCAGGGGCTCCCCATATTTCCTGTTGGCTATGGATGGAGTCACCGAGAGACAGGGATTCAGCCCCTGCTGGTCTGAGTCAGGGCCCTTCAGCCACTTGAGCCCCAGGCTTCACTCCACCTGCCTACCACTGTCACCTGCTGGGCCTGGGCTGGCCAGCCTCTGTCTGCCTCGCCCTGGGCTCCCTGGAGGGAACACTGGCGGAAGGTGCCGCTTCCCTTTCCCTCTCTTCTGGCTGCAGGAGCTGCACCGCCACATAGAGGAAGGACTGGGCCGAAACATGTCAGACCGCTGCTCCACGGCCATCACCAGCTCCCTGCAGACCATGCAGCAGGAGATGATTGGTCAGTGCCACAGGGCTCAGGACTGGGGCTCTGGGCTGCCCGAGATCAGTTTCAGGCCAGTCTGCAGAACTAATGACCTTTCCTTATCTCTCCTCTTTTGTGATGAGTCAGCTCCATACCTTGAGGTTCTGGACATGTGTTGTGAGTTCATTCCACGCATAAACTAGGGGTGAGCAGAGGAGGGGGCGTCTTGTGTTACCACATGGGACTAGCAGAGGCTGAGAGCTTGGCCTACTCCTTAAATCCACATATTAGCGGGTATGGAGCCTCAGTCTGCGTACCCCACCCACAGGCCGGCTCATCTGGGCCTGGTTTCTCGGTCGCGCTGCCAGCATCCTTGCCAGCGGCAGGTGTGGTGAGGCTCAGCACTGGCGAGGCACAGGGCTGAGCTGCTCTGCTTTCTCCCCACTCTTTGTTCCCGACAGACGGCTTGAAACCCCTCCTTCCTGTGTCTGTGCGGAGTCAGATGGACATGCTGGTCCCTCGGCAGTGTTTCTCCCTCAGCTACGACCTCAACTGTGACAAGCTGTGTGCCGACTTTCAGGAGGACATTGAATTTCACTTTTCCCTTGGGTGGACCATGCTGGTGAACCGGTTCCTGGGCCCCAAGAACAGCCGCCGGGCCTTGATGGGCTACAGCGACCAGGCAAGCGGAGTCCCTCCCCCTTGGGCATTGAGGGAGGCTAGTCTGTGCCCTGGGCACCCAAGCCGTTCTAAACGGGGCTCCTGGAGGTCATGGCTGTGGCATGTGGGCCACCACCACGGTCAGGTTTCTGCCACAAATCAACCTACTTTTATTGTAGGCACTAATATTTGTGAAATTACAAAAGCAAGCTGTATTTTTTTTATTAAGCTTATAGGTATGTAATTATTAAATCTAGATGACCTATCTGTCCAGATACCACCGTTTTCACGTTTAGATGTTAACGCCCATCTCTGTACCTCTAGAGGTGTCACCTGGGCTGCTCTTGGGCCACGTCCCAGGCTTGGGGACCTAAGCTGAGGCCTTCCAGGGTGGCCGCAGCTCATGATCTGTGGTATCCATGGTGTTTACCTTTGGGCTGGCAGGTCTGTTAGAAAGCCAAAATCCTTATCTGCTACACGTGAAGCTCATTTTCTATTTTGGAAGTTGAAGTCATGGCCCATGTCCCTGTTCTGGACTCTTGGCCCTGAGGGTTCCTGAGGGTTTCACGGAATGAGGGATTTGCTGCCTTCTTCTTCTTAGCACCACCCTGTTTCTCTCCACAGGTGCAGCGGCCCATGCCCCTGACCCCGGCCAACCCCAGCATGCCCCCACTGCCCCAGGGCTCCCTCACCCAAGAGGAGCTCATGGTTTCCATGGTAACTGGCCTCGCCTCTCTGACGTCCAGGACCTCCATGGGCATTCTCGTTGTTGGAGGAGTGGTCAGTGACAAGCCCAGCACAGGAAGGGTGGGGGCAGGTGGGTGGGACCGAGGGGCAATCTGGCGGTGGTCCCTGCGTCAGCCCTGCACTTTACATCCATGATGACTTTTTGCTGTGATCTCAGGAACCATGCAACCTTAGCCCTGAAATGTACATTTTTGGGCGGAAGTCTCATTCAACATAAGGTGACATTGAGGTTCCCATTTTACAGAAAAAAATCTGCAGTTGGCTTGCCAAGGATACACAGCTTGGATTTGAGCTCTGGCCCCATCTGACTCCAAGGCCATGTTCTTTCCCCTGTAGGCCTAGTCCTGTGGGTAGGGAAGTAACCTGAGAAATTGACAAACCTGGGTTCTAGAGAGGTGGGCATGACCAGGAGTTTCTCATTTGTAAGTGAAGAAACAGAGCAGAACTTGCAAGGGCTTGAGCCAGAAAGAGGCCAGGCTGGGCTGTGAACCCTCATCTTGCCAGCTGTGGTTTTATGGCCCTTCTCTTCTGCCCCGAGGCCTGAGGTCACAGGCTGCCTTCTTGATAAAACTGGGGTACTCTCCACGTCTTGACCCAAGACACAATGCAGCCAGAGTGCCTTGTGCCTTGAATTTTCCTGATGATGTGGGCACGTGCTCTCTGCGACGTTCATTTGAGTTGTAGAGTGGTGGCAGAAGGTAGCTGACAAAGCTGCTGGGAGTTGGCTTCTCAGCTTGGAAGTCCAGGGTAGGCTGGAGCTGAGGCCCTGCCCTCCCGGCCTGTAGACAGTACCTACTCTGGTTCTTTTTTTGGTAGATGGTAACCTGGCAGAGGGTCATTAGCTTAGAAGCTGACACTTGACAGTTATGTAACCCTTTTACAATTGGTGTCTTATTTTACCCAAACCACCCTGGGAATTGGGTGGAAGCCATCATTCCTATTTCAAGAGGAAACGGGTGTAAATAGACTTGCCGTGGGTCACACAGCCAGGATGGCAGGCAGCACTGGAGCCTCTGTTTCTGGCTCCAAGTCCCCTGCTCTTTGACTCTGTGCTGCCTTGCGCCAAAGTGTTACAAAGCAGCTCAAAAGAAGCCATCTGCTGAGGACCAGCACTCAGAATTCCACTTGTCATCAGTGTCACCAGAATGGAATGTCCCTTCTGAGGACTCGAGCATTTTTGTTTAAGATGTCTGTGTGCCTGGATCTGTGCCTCTTGGGCTTACAACCATAACGGTGGCCCCGCCACCTTTGCACAAGTCATGTTGTGTGAGCCACATCTGTTTCTCTCATTTTCCAGCTAGAGACAATCCATGCCCTTCTGGTCTCAGTGGGGCCCAAGAAGATGTTGAGAGCAGTGTTCTGAGTAGAGGCACAAAGGCCTTTTGATGCTCCTGGGAAAGTCCTGGCAGCAACAGGCTAAGAAGCTGGGTGGTGGGACGGCAGAGGGCTGCACCTGCTGACTGCTGTGCCTCTGCAGGTGTGGAAGGCCGTGGGCTGGCGACTCATTGCCCTCTCCCTTGGCCTCTATGGCCTCCTCTATGTCTACGAGCGTCTGACCTGGACCACCAAGGCCAAAGAGAGGGCCTTCAAGCGCCAGTTTGTGGAGTATGCCAGTGAGAAGCTGCAGCTCATCATCAGCTACACCGGCTCCAACTGCAGCCACCAGGTCCAGCAGTGAGTGTCCCCATCAGCCTGAGGGCCTGGCACTGGCTCCCGTGGTGCCCTCCTACCCTGACCTGGAGACCACTGGGCCCCAAGTGCTATCCGACTCTGGCCGTCAGCTGTGCAGTGACAACATGGAGGTTGAGAGTGGGACAGGAGCCTCTGGGGACACTGTATGTCCAGGGCTGGGACCACATAGGCCTCTGGTCCCCCAGGAAGGAAGACGGCAATACGAAGGGTGTTACTTGTAGCATCTTTAGCGGGTTACCTTGAAGGACTTGCGTTGTGGGCATAGCTTTGATGTTCTAAGCCACAGCCCAGTCTTCGTGGTATATCTTCAGGCAGGTGGGAGTGGTTGCTTGATCTCGTGGTGGTAATGAAGGTGCTGCTGGCTGCCTGCCTTTTATTGCTACGTGGCAGGCCCTCTGCTAGGCGTTTTGCACCTAATACTTCATTTTCCCCCCAAACACTTTGAAGTAGGTGTTCTTATTGACACTTTCTTTTTCAAAATGAGGAAACTGAGATTTAAGAGGAGTCATGGACTCCCAGATGGCACTAGTGATAAAGAACCCATCTGCCAATGCAGAAGATGCAGGAGACGTGTGTTCGATCCCTGGGTCGGGAAGTTCCCCTGGAGGAGGGCATGGCAGCCCACTCCAGTGTTCTTGCCTGGGAAATCCCGTGGACAGAGGAGCCTGGCAGGCTACAGTCCGTGGGATTGCAGAGTCGGAGACTACTGAGCAGCTGGACACACACAAGAGCCAGGTGGCTCTTGCACTAGACTGATCAGCAGCAGAACTGGGATCTGAATCCTGGTCTTTTGTGTCCTGCCCTGTGGTCCTGGTTCTCACACTATGGTAATGCTGGTATTTGTGGTGGTTGTGATATCCATGGTCTCAGCAGGAGATGGGGCAGATGCTGCCAAACCAGGACACGTGGTGGCCAGTGCAGGTGACTGGCAAACTAGCGGCTGCCCTGCCCTGAGTCTGGTTTGCCCTTGACACAGCCTGGTTGATCCTGACCCTCTCCCCCTTCAGGGAACTGTCCGGGACTTTTGCTCATTTGTGTCAGCAAGTTGACGTCACCCGGGAGAACCTGGAGCAGGAAATCGCTGCCATGAATAAGAAAATCGAGGTTCTTGATTCACTTCAGAGCAAAGCCAAACTGCTCAGGTGAGGTGGCAGCAGAGGAAACCCGTCCTGTGAGGTTACAGCTGACAGGCACGTCCTTAAATGCGTGTCTCGGCCACTTGACATGTGCTGTCCGAATCTTCAACATTCCTGCAGGGGCCTGTCATCACCTTCACTTTATAAAAAGGAAAACTAAGGCCTGGAGAGGTGTTGAGTAACTTAACTGGGATCCCACAGTAGGTGGTTAAGCCGGGAGTAGAAGGATCCAGCCTGCTGGACACCAGCACCCTCTGAGCCTCCTCACGTTACTTGCCCTCTTGTTAGCAGGAACACTGGGCTAGACCCATCCCTCACTTCCACCATTTCTCTGTGAGCCCAGGGATGGTTGGCCTATCGAAACCCATGCCCACAGGGGAGCCAGCCAGCTAGCCGGTGGCTGGCCGAGCCTGGCTCAGAGCCCAGGTCTGCATAGAGTCTCTATTGAAAGTCAGAGCTTCGGGCAGCAGGTTGCTGGAGAGAGGATGGGTCCCTGGAGTCAGGAGTGCTGGCTTCTGGTCCCGGCCTTCACATTCAGGCAAATCTCTGAGCTTCCCCGAGTCTCATTGCTTTTATCTGTAAGATGGAGTGAGATTTCATGACACAGCCACAGAGCTGCGTGCACAAGTGCTCTGTAGACTCCTTGGCCGCTCAGGCCCAGATAACATCAGCACATGGGAACTCGGGGCTTCCTGCCCTGCCCTGACGTCAGCACAGAGGGGGGCTGCATCCAAGGGTGTCCGTGGGCCTTCCCCTCCCTGCAGTGCAGACGTGCACTCCCGCCCACTGCCCAGGGACACCTATTTTCTAGAGATACACCGCTCATCCCCAGGGGAAATCTCACGAGGCGTGGGTCTTGGGGGTGGGCGTCTCTGCTGTGCGTCACCTGCAGGGACAGGGTAAACCCAACAAGGACTGCCCCTTGCTGACAGGCAGAACACGGCGTTCCCAACAGTTTGGGGACTTGTCGGTGGGCCTAGCGTGAAGCCAACACAGGGCTTAAGGGTCAGAAAAGCCCGAGTTTATTTCCACCACCAATGAGTCGTGTGACCGTGGCAAGTTATTTAACCTCTCTGGGCCTCATTTTCCTCATCTGTGAAGCAGAGGTTACTAGAGCAATAAAAGTCAGGTGTCTGGTAGAACGCTTGGCAGGTGACGCCACGGCTAGTTATCAGCTCTTGCCGCTACAAGGTAACCTTTTCTCTGCAGGAATAAAGCCGGCTGGTTGGACAGCGAACTCAACATGTTCACCCACCAGTACCTGCAGCCCAGCAGATAGTGGGCACCCGGAGCCAGACCCACTGTGGGGAGGACAGTGCTGTGAGCGCGGGGGGCCTCCCACCACCAGGCCCACGTGCAGCTCCTGTCCACTGCTGCCGCCGTGAGAACGAAAGCACCCACTGTCTCCCACCATCTTGAGCCCCGAAGCGCTAGTTATTTTCCCCTCCTTTGCCTGCTATTGCAGGAAGACCTTCCAACTTGTGCCCCTAAAGGAGACTTTTTTTTTTTAATGAGTCTGGACAGCACGGTACTGGGGAGTTCAGTCTTTGCTTTGCTTTGTCATGCTCTCTTGATTGAGAAGCTGCTGATTGATTGCTTGATGAACTCTTGGGATCCGCCAGTGTTGCAGAAGGCCTGGTTGAACCTTTAAGGGTATCAGGCAGATACCGCCCCCGCCCCCGGCAAACGCTTAACACCGACCCCCGCACACTTGCCCCCCATGCACCCCAGCTCCCACACACCTGCCCACCATGCACCCAGCTCCCCTGCAGAGAAAGGCCGCCTTTGTGGGGAGGCTGCATTTTCTTCCCAGTTTGCACTAGGAATGACTCCAAGAGTCCCAGGAGGCTTGTGGCTTTTGTGTCAGTGTGGTTCTTCGGCTTTCATGCTTCAGTCTGTTTGCAGAGCCTTCCAGACCAGCCTTTCCGCATTGGCAGTGGGCTGAGTGTGACTTGGGTTTTAGGCGGAGGCAGGCTTTCTGCCATGATGGGCAGGAAGATAGCGCAGAGGCAGCTGGAGCACGTGACCGGGAGGGAGGTGGTGTGCGGAAGCTGTGTCCTGTCTGTGCTGTCTTGGGAGGCCAGTGCCATGATGGGGAGAGACTTGCCTCCCTTCTCGTGTCCCTTGTTCTGCTTTCGGTCGTTAGCCTCGTAGTCTGGCTTCTTATTGGTGAAAGATGTTTTGGTCCAGATCGTTAAAGGATGTAGTAGAAGGAAAGATGGCGGAAGATGGGGACCTTGGTGGCAGGCTGAGGGGAGTGGACCCCACCCAGGACGGCTGAAGGATCAGTAGTGGGCACAAAACAGGGCCTTCTGTTTGACGTCACTCTGGGAGGGGCTCATGGGGTCCGAGAGCCCACCCTACCAGCTTGAGGTTCCACAAGAAACGTGTTCCCACCCCTCACCCATCCTTGGCTCAATCCACCCTTGGCCACCAGACCTCTGGATGAAGTCTCTTGTGCCAGCCATGCTGCACACGGCCAGCAGACAGCGCAGGGAACCCAGTGCCCAGCCTCCCACCCTTCCTGACCCCAGAGCCTCCAGATGCACATGGGGCCTCGCGTTGATCTTGAAAAGTGTTTCCTGTGTTGAGTATGGGGATTGTTACTGGTCAGAGTGGGGGCAGATTCCTGTCTCCAATGGTGTTAACTGTCTGGGGCAGGCAGCCTTCAGGCGACAGCCTTTGCCGGGCAGGTCAGAGAGCTTCCTAGAAGCCAGCAGTACTGCTCTCCCAGAAAGAGGCAAGCTCAGGCAGAGAGGTGGGGCCTGTCCTGCCCTTCTGAGTCTGCCTCTGACTTCAGGGAAACAGCTCAGTGGCCTCTGCTCACTGGCGGGTATCATGCAGTTGGCATGCTCTCCAGGTGCCCACTGGTCCTTCAAACCCTCAGTCTACTCTGGTGTGTGGAACAAAGTGATGGACTTAGCCAAGGTGGTTGTGCAGCAGAGGATGGCCAAGCTTTTTGCCAGACCCGGGTGGTGGTCACCTCACAGTATGTCCAGAGAAATCAGCGTTGCACAATTCCAGTGAATTTTGTGCTTTGCGGGGGGAAATTATTTAAAATAACTAAACATGAATTTTTTTTTTTTAATGTATCCCCTGGGATTTTGAGCTTCTTACACAACAAATAAAATTGAGTTTATACCACTGAGGGTGAGACTCTGAAAGAATTGTGGCAAAAAGCACTTTAATTTAATGCTGCTAACTTTGTTCTGTCTTTATGTTCATTTGCTGGAGTGCGAGATGTGCTTGACACAGTGAGTTTTTTCTCTGATGTATTTAAGGTGATAAATTTGCCTGAATTACTCCTGTATCAGTGCTGATAATATTGGACACTAAAATAAAACCTAGTTGGAAACCCTTTGTTTTTGTGTGTCTCCTCAGTTTATTCTTATGCAAACTCTCTCTGACATGAGAAAGTCTACAGGCTGTATTTTGAAATGACCTTAACTTTACTTAGGGGAAGTTCCCACTGTAACCTGCCTATGGGTTCCTCCTGACTCTTGGAAGGAATCTGATGCTCTCAGAAGAACAAAAGGCGTAACTGATCTTTAAGAACCAGGAAATCTAGAGTGATTTCTCTACAGATTTCACCATAACTCTAAACCATTCATTTTTCACTTAAAAAGTAATGACTCAGACTGGTCCACCCTAGTTTGCCTTCTGAGAATTTGGTTGTGACCTTTTCTTTCTTTTTTTTTTTTCTTTCTTTTTTTTGGAAGGGCTCTCAGCAGTGGCTTGGGCATGACTAGTCAGTTTTGCTGACCCTGCACACCTGTCCCCTGGGCTTTGCTCCACCCACTGCCTGCACAGCTCATCCATGTCAAAGGCCTCCACATGGCAGTGGATGGCATCCTCATCCTTCCAGATTCCCGGGTCACCAACTTGGGGCATGACCCCAGATCACTGGTCACACATGCTGCCTCCAACCTGTCAGTTTCTGTCTTAAAAATAAACCTCGCCCCTGACTCTCTTGTCTGCTCCATCACGGCTCTGAGCCACATTACTGCCTCATTCCCCTGGCTTTCTCACATTTGCTTCAAAGCAGCAGGCCGGTTGACCTTGATGGAGGCTGGAAATAGAACTTAGCTCATGTTTCTTCTTTGCTCAAAATACAACTCTGGCTCCCTGTCCCATCCAGAATCGAGGCCCCAGTCCTTGCGGTGGTCTTTCAGGACCCTAGCTCCGACTGCCCCCTCCCTTCTCTGCTCCCTCTGCTTTGGCTACACTGGTGCTTGCTCTTCCTTGAAACCACCGTGCACATTCCTCCATAAGGCCTTCACCAGGGCTGACCTTCATCCAGACCCCCACCCCCCAGTTAAGATCCCTGTCCCCCAGGCTCTTCTCTGGCACTTCTGAGTACCCCTCCCCCCAGTCATCATCTGAGTAATACTGTTTGTGTCTGCACCTGCTAGAGCAGAAGCCCTAAAACATAAGCAAACTACGAGATTTTTATCTATTGTGTTTATTGATAAGTGCCCAGCATCTAGACCAGTACCTGGCACAGAATTGGAACTCAGTAAATACTTGCTGAATTAGCAAATCCTGTCCTGATAACACAGTCTCACACATTTCTCAACCCTCAGCACTGGGGGACAGAACTAGCATGCTACTGAAAACTTCCTATAGGTAGGCACAACCGCTAGGGGCTTTCATGTGTGTTGTGTGTTTAGCGATGAGCATTTTCAACTCCAGTGTGGAAACTGAGTCTCAGAGAGGTAGGGACTAGCTCAGGCCTCAGCAGCTAGAGGGTGATAGAAACTGGGTTGGAGCCCAAGTCCTGATTCCTCAAAGCCTAATGGCTTTTGAACATTTTTTTTACCCTGACACACTATTAGAAATTCATTGCAACTGAGTACACACATGTGCAAGTGAAACCAAAAGACTTAAAGTCAGTCGTTCCCGCCCCCCCAACACTTTTTTTTTTTTTTTTTTGCAATACACAGGTATTTTCTCACAGAGAAGTGCTAACCCACTAAATTGCTTACCAGCCGCTCTTGGGTCAAGACCGGTTGTTGAAAAAAAGGTGTTCGCCCACTTCGCCTCAGTCAGCACCTCCCAGTTCTTTATTCCCAAAGGCCAGACTCATTCCTGTGGTTTCTCAGACTACCTCATCTGCCCACTGAGAGTTCTGGGGAATCAAAAGCCTGAGATTTTTGGCCCTTCAGTAACAATGTCCCCATTTAATCACAGTATATGTAGCCAGGAATGTACCTCTCTGTTCCAAGCACTGAGCCCTGCTCACAGATGTCAGCCAAGTTCACTCTGACCTCCAGGACAGGGTTTCCTGTCTCTGAGTCAGACTCAAGCTTGAGATAGGAACAGCCAACTTTTATGGAGGGCCTGGCATGTCAGACATATTTATGCATAGCATCCAATCCTCTCAAAAAACCTAGTGATCAATTTTCCCCTTTGTACAAATGAAGTTTATTCAGCAAAATATTTGAGTGCCTGCTGTGTGCTGAGCATGGTTCTGGGCACTGGAGACACAGCAGTGAATTTTGTTGTTGTTTAGTTGCGAAATCAGTCCGACTCTTTTGTGGCCCCATGGACTGTAGACCGCCAGGCTCCTCTGTCCACTGATTTCCCAGGCAAGAATACTGGAGTAGATTGGCATTTCCTTCTCCAAGTGAACAGGTGGATGAAAAAGCCCTGCCTTGGTGGAGTTCATATGCCAGTAGGGGAAGGCAGAAAGCAGGCAAAACTGTTGTGTAAAAGACATAGTATATCAGAAGATAAGAGTTACAGGGGAAAGGAAGCAGGGAAGGTCCAGGAGGGTATAACAGGAGTGTGGCTGGGGTAGGCCTCTCTGAGAAGATGATATTTGAAGAAAGACCTGAATGAATTTGGTGGGGAATGAAGCCCTGGGGATACCTGGGACAGGGCGTTCCAGGCAGATGGAGCCACATGTGTAAAGGCCTTGGGGTGCAAGTATGCCCAGTATCTTCAAGGAACAAAAAGAGACTAGTGTGACTGGAGCAGAGTGAGGAAGGTGGAGGGTAGTCGGAGTTAAGTTGGGAAAAGGAGCCGGGGGAGCTTGGGGTCTTGCCAGACATTGTGAAGACCTTGGCTTACCTGTGAGCAAGGAAGTTGCCGTGGAGTGTTCTGAGCCAAGGTTCTGGGCAGCTGTGGGGAGAGCAGATGGCAGAGAGTGAGGATGGAAGCAGGGGGACTGGTCAGGAGGAAACTGCAGTGTTCCAGGGAAGAGAGGACACTTGTCTTGGACCTGACCATTGTGATGGAGGCTGTGGAAAGTGGTTGTTTCTGGAGACCTTTTTAAAAAATCTTTTTTTGATTTTTTTTTTTCTTTCTTTCTTTTTGGCTGTACTGGGTCTTCACTGCTCTTTCTCTCCTTGTGATGGGCAGGAGCTATTCTCCGTTGCAGTGCGAGGGTTTCTCATTGCAGTGGCTTCTCTTGCTGCAGAGCACAAGCTTTAGGTGCGAGGGCTTCAGCTGTGGCTCCCAGACTCTAGAACACAGGCTCAGTAATTGTGGTGCATGGGCTTAGTTGCTCCACTGCATGTGGAATCTTCCCTGACCAGGGATCAGATCTGTGTTCCCTGTGCTGGCAGGTGGATTCTTAACCATGGCAGCCCAAGGGAAGTTCTGGAGACCTTTTGAAGACAGAAATGATGAGCTGTGCTGGATGAGTCATGGCTGACTCAAGTTTTGTCCTAGGTACATGGTAGGATGGGGAAGCTTCAGTGGAGCAGGCTTGGGGGAGAAAATCAGGAGTTTCATTTTGTTGAACTTTGGGTCCCTCTCCCATAGTTGCATATGTGAACTCAGAGTTCAAGGCAAGTCTGGCCCGGAGATGCACAGTGGGGAGTCGGCGTGTGATGGTGCCTTGGCTGGGGTCCCCAGGATGCAGAGCCTAATGCAGAGGACCTGTGTACCCTCATCCTAATGTACAGAATGACCCCAGAGAGATGCGGGTTGTGGGGGAGTTGGAAGGAGGGAGAGCCAGCAGAAGTGTGCGTGGTGTGTGTGTGTGTGTGTGTGTGTGTGTGTGTGTGTGAAGCACTCAGTTGTGTCCAACTCTTTGTGATCCTATGGACTGTAGCCCACCAGGCTCCTCTGTTCATGGAATTCTTCAGGCAAAAACACTGGAGTGGGTAATTATTCCCTTCTCCAGGATATCGAGTCCAGGTCTCGATACCTGGATCGAAACCTGGGCTCCTGCACTGTAGGCAGATTCTTTACAATCTGAGCCACCAGGGAAGCCCTTGGCCACCACCAAATGTGACCCTGAGGAACCATGTGATGAGTCTCAGCACCATTTCTTGGTGGGGAGAAAGGGGCAGAATTTATCTGCCATCTCCCTCTTCCAATTGGTTGAAGATTTGCCCCAGGGGAGACTGACTCTGTGCATTTCTGGGTTGCATATGAAATCACCTGGGCACCAAGCTGGGCCCACAGGAGTGGTGAAGGTGAGAGTGGCAGGGCTCAGGCAGGGAGTATGGTCTAGCAAGTTGTATTTGCTTCAGATCACTCAGCCCAGGCAGAGTCAGAATAAAAGACAAGCAAGGCCAAAGAAGTCTGAATGGGTCACCCCTCCAACCACTCAGATCTGCTCTTGCCATCCTACCCTTCCCTGAGAGGGGTGGTTTAAGTCCCACCGGACAGAGCCACTTCAAGATGATACAGCCAGTCCCTCATCTGCCCCCATTCCATCATCCTTTACCTTGGCCAAAGCTGCAGCTGGTCTGGTTATTTCCTGGTGGGGTCATCCAGACCTTCAACCCCAAGGGGTCTGAACCTTTGACTGTTTTGCCCTGAGAGGGCTGTGGATGCCACAATTGCAACTTACTGTCATCAGTAAGTGTGGAGACACCAAGAGACACCCAAGGAGATTCTGAACAAACCCTCTGCCTCATTTGGTACATGCGGTCCTGACTCCTCATCCCGTGCCATCCTGCGTGGCTTCAGTCATCTCTTTGTGACCCCATGGACTGTAGCCCGCTAGGCTCCTCTGTCCACAGGATTCTCCAGGCAAGAACACTGGAGTGGGTTGCCATGCCCTCCTCCAGGGAATCCCCACCCAGGGATCAAACCTGCGTCTTTTATGTCTCCTGCATAGGCAGGTGGGTTCTTTACCACTAGCGCCACCTGGGAGACCTCTGACTCCTCATGGTGATCGAAATCTATCACCCCTGGCAGTATAGAAACTCTCTTTGCCTGCTGGTCCACCAGCAGGGAGGCCTGAAGACCAGGTGATGGTCATGTCTTCAAGTTCATTGGAACCCCAGGTACTCAACTGTATCCCCTGGTGGAAGTTTCCCAGCCCTGGGCACTGGGACCTTCAACCTGTCAGAGTCAATGTTTGCAGGGATAGGAAACACAAATTTTACCAGGGAGTCACTATGAGTAGTAGTAAGTTTGCTTCCCGTCCCCATGTGATCTAGCTTCAGGGGACACAGCTACATATGTCAACATCCTGGGAAACAGAGCTGCAGGGTATGGTCCTTGAATGATATCTCATGCCACTTGGGTGTAGGGGTACCTGGTAAGACCAGTGGATCCTCTTGTCAGATTCCCATTGTCCTACCAGTTTTGCCAAGAAATGGGTCCCTTGGTGAGACAATGTGGTGTGGGGGACCATGTCACTGTATCAGGCAGCCTGAAGCCCTCAGATGTTGGTGCTGGTGATGGTCCCAAAGGCAGGTCAAGCAAGCCCATATCTGGAACAGCATCAATTTCAGTTAAGTACAGATCACTTCCTTCAGAGTCAAAGGTTTCTGATGTACTTGATCTGCCACCAGAGCAGTGGCTGACTGGTCTCTTGGAGATGCAGTATTGAAGGCTCAGCTTTGGTTCTGCAGACCAGGTGTCCAGCAGCAGCAGGACCCAGCCTTTAGGAAAAGGAGCCCAGGTGACTTCACACCTTCATGTTGCCTGCTCTGTCCCTGGGCCTTTGCATCCTCATTGGGGAGGCTGAGCAGAGAGGCTGGCTGACATTTACCAGCCACCTAGTCCCTTCCAGCTGGTTGTGGACCATCTCGCCAGCAGTGGACATTCTCTGACGGACCTGAAATGTGAGACACAAAGATTTAATCCTTTGTGCCCCCACATACTGGCTATCATTGACACATCTTCCATTAAAATTTTTTTTTAAATTTACCTATTCAGCTGTGCCAGATCTTAGTTGCAGCGTGTGAGATTGTCGATCTTCTTTGCAGCATAACATGTGTGCATGCTCAGTTGTGTCTGACTCTTAGCGACCCCACTGACTGTAGCCTGCCAGGCTCCTCTGTCCATAGGATTCCCCAGGCAAGATTACTTGAGTGGGTTGCCATGCCCTCCTCCAAGGGATCATCCTGACCCAGGCATTGAATCAGTGTCTCCTGCATTGGCAGGTGGGTTCTTTATTGCTGAGCCCCTGGAGAAGTACTTCCATTGTACGGATACCACATTTAGTTTGTCCATTTGTGAGTCGATGGACATTTGGATTATTTCCCCCTTTTTTTGTGACTGGGATGAATAATGCTGCCTGGAACATTTTTACACAAGGCTTTGCATGGACATATGTTTTAATTTCTCTTGGATAGATACTTAGCACAGGAATTGCTGGGTCTTACAGTCAATTTATATTTAACTTTTTAAGATACTGCCAAACTGTTTTCTAAAGTGGTTGTACCATTTTACAGTCCCACTAGCAGAGCCTGTAGGGTCTATTCTCCATCTTTGCTAACATTGGCATAAAGAGTCTTTGATTTAACATGCCATCATTCTAGACACAGAAAGAGTTATGCAGTGATGTCACATTGTGGTTTATTTTATTGGGTTGGTCAAAAAGTTTGTTTGAGTTTTTCCATAAGATATAACAGAAAAACTTGAATGAACTTTTGGACCAACCCAATACATCTGTCTGATGAATGGAGCCTAGAACAATAGAAGACTCTAGAAAGCCAGACTGGGATGAAAGCTGGTGCTACAGGTATTCATGGTGGGTAAGGATGCTGTGTGGAGTCTTTGACTAGCCTCAGTAGCAGAGTTCTGGGACGTGGAGCATATTTTATGTGCTTAGTTGCCATCTGTATGCATTTCTTCTTTAGTGAAATGTCTATTCAGTTCTTTTACTCATTTTAAAAATTGGGTTGTTTTTTGGCCCTGAAATGGAAGCAAACTAAGAATCCATCAACAGATGAATGGACAAAGAAGTCCATTTCATACATATATGGAAAAGTGAGTCACTCAGTTGTGTCTGACTCTTTGCAACCACCAGGCTCCTATATATATAGCAATACTACTCGAGATATTGCCATTTGCAGCAATATGGATGGACCTAAAGAATATCACACTAAGTGAAGTGATATCATTTATATGTGCAATCTCAAAAACAATACAAATGGACTTCCCTGGTGGTCCAATGGCTAAGACTCCATGCTACCAATGCATGGGGCCTGGGTTTGATCCCTGGTCAGGGAACTAGATCCCACATGCCACACTAAGACCCAGTGCAGCCAAATAAATAAACAAGTTAATAAATATTTAAAAATGAAAACTAATACAAATGAATTTATTTATAAGACAGAAACAGATTCATAGACAGAAAACAAACTTACGGTTACCAAAGGGAAGTGTTGGGATGGGGGAGGGATAAATTAGGAGTATGGGATTGATAGATACACATGACTATATATCAAGTAGATAAACAACAAGGATTTACTGTATAGCACAGGGAACTGTATTCAATATCTTATATTAATATATAATGGAAAAGAATCTGAAAAATTATACATGTATAACTGTGTACATGAATCAGTGTACAAAAGTAACACAGTATGGTAAATAAAATATACTTCAAATGACTGGGTTGTTTTCCTATGAGTTGTAAGAGTTTTAAAAAATATTTATTTATTTGGCGGTATCAGGTCTTAGTTGCAACATGCCAGATCTTTTGTGGTGGCACACACACTCTCTTGCGGTGGTGTACAGGTTCAGCAATTGTGCTCTGAGGGCTTAATTGCACCATGGCATGTAGGGTCTTATTTGCCGAACCAGGATCTAACTCTCCTCTCCAGCAACTCTCCTGCATTCCAAGGTGGATTCTTAACCACTGGACCACCAGGGAAATCCTGAGAGTTCTTTATATAATCTGGATACAAATCTTTATTAGACATGTCATCTGCAAATATTTTCTCCAGTCTTATGGCTTGCATTTCCATCTTCTTAACAATGTCTTTCAAAGTACAGAAGTTATTAATTTTGACAAAGTCCAATTTATCCATTCTTTCTTTTAGGGGTTATACTTTTGGTGTCATATCTAAGAAATTTCTGCTTAATCCAGTATCACAAAGATTTTCTCTGAGGGTTTCTTCTAGAAGTTTTACAGGTTTTACAAATAGATCTATGATTCATTTGAGTTGTTAATTTTTACATATGGTACAAATATGGTACAAAGAGGGTTTTCAGAAATTTGTTTTGTTTTATGGTGTGTGTGTCTTGGGCGTCTGAGTATCCAGTTGTTCTTGTACCATTTGCTGTAACACCTGTCATTTCTCCACTGAATTGCCTTTGCATCATTATCAAAAATTAATTCATCATTTATGTGTGGGACAATTTCTTGACTTTCTATTCTGTTCCATTGATCTATTTGTCTACTTTGATGGCCGATACTGCTCTTTCTTGTTTTCTGTAACTTTTATCATAAGTCTTGAAGCAGGTAGTGTAAGTCATCTGACTTTCTTCTCTGGATATGTTGGTCCTTCACATTTCTGCATGAACTTTAGAAATTATCAATTTCAACAAAGAAATTTATCGGGATTTTGATTGGGATTGCATGAATCTTTCAAGCCATGAACACAGTTTCTCTAATTGTTTAGTCTTTAGTTTTTCTCAACACTGTTTTATAACTTTTAAAGTATATGTGTACTTTTGGGGTCATATTTATTCTTAAATATTTTATTTTTATAGATGCTATTTTAAATGCTATTTTAAAATTTTTAAATTTCTGATTTCTTATAGAAATAGAACTGATTTGTGTATATTCATCTTATATTTTTGACACTTTGCAAAGCTAAGAATTCTAGTAGGTTTTTTTGTAGACACCTGGAGATTTTCTATTATCATGCTGTCTGTGAATAAAGAGTTTTTCTTTTTCCTTCCCATTCTAGATGTCTTTTATTTATTTTTCTTATTGGACTGGCCAGAACTCTAGTGTAATATTGAATTGAAGTGGTGATAACTCTAAACTCCAATGTTTTGGTAATGTTTGGCCTGATTGTATGTCAGGCACATGATTTGCATTTAGTAACATATATAACACACTTTCTGTATCCATTCATCCACTACTGGACACTTAGATTGTTTTCATATTTTGGCTACTGTAAAGAATGCTTCGATGAATATGGAGGTGCATAAATCAGTGTTCTTGTTTTCCTCAGATGAATACCCAGAAGTGGAATTGCTGGAAAATTGGTAATTTTATTTTTTTTAATAAAAAAATTTTTTTCGGCCACATGCCATGTGGGATCCTAGTTCCCTGACCAAGGATCGAACCTGTGGCCCCTCCATTTGAAGGGTGGTGTTCTAACCACTGGAATGCCAGGGAAGTTTCTATTTTTAATTTACTATTTTCCACAGTGGTTGCATTGATTTTCCACCAACAGTGCATAAGGGTTCCCTTGTCTCCACATCCTTGCAAACACTTATTATTTCTTGTCTTGTTGATAATAGCCAATCTAACACATGTGAGGCAATAACTCACTGTGCTTTTGATTTGCATTTTCCTGATGATTATTGATATTGAGCATCCTCACATGTACCTGTTGGCCATCTGTATGTCTTTGGGAAAATGTCTATTCAGATCCTCTGCCCTTTTTTAAATTATTTGGAAGATTTTTTTTAAAAAAGTCAGACATGAATGTTAGATTTTGTCAAATGCTGGAACACTGCTTTAAGTTACAATATCATAGCACTCTACTTCCAACTACTAAGAAAAAGGGACAGCACTTGGTGGATTTTTCTGAATCTAATGAGATGGCTCTTCTTTCTTTCCTTTCCTTTCCTTTCCAATGTTAATTGGGAAATTACACCGATTGCTTTTTTTTTTAACTTTTTATTTTGTATTAGGATATAGCCGATTAACAATGTTTTGATAGTTTTAAGTGAATAGCAAAGGGACTCAGCCATACATATACGTGTATCCATTCTCCCCCAAACTCTCCTCTCATCCAGGCTGCCACATAACATTGAGCAGAGTTCCTGGGCTATATGAAGTGAGGTGAAGGTGGTAGTTGCTCAGTTGTGTCTGACTCTTTGTGATCCCATGGACCATAGCCCACCAGGGTCCTCTGCTATATGGTAGGTCCTTATTGGTTATCCATTTTGAATATAGCACACTGATTGTTTTTAAAAGTTCTGGACAAGTCATTTCATCTTTCATGGCCTTGTTTTTGTTTTTGTTTTTTTCTTTTTGCCTGTAAAATGGGACAATAATACTCATCTTAAAGCACATTTATGAGGTTGGTTGGAACGCATTGGTATATGGAAAATACCTGTCATAAAGTAGACACGCCATATAAACTTGCCCATATTTTACAGACTAGATCATAGCTATCTGTGTTCATATCTTACCCACGGGCTATCTCTCCCTCCTCCAGGCAGAGACATCTCATAATTCTTTCCTACTTCCAGATGAGCTCTTTCAAATCCTAAAAGATGATGCTGTGAAAGTGCCACACTCAATATGCCAGCAAATTTGGATAACTCAGCAGTGACCACAGGACTGGAGAAAGTCAGTTTTCATTCCAATCCCAAAGAAAGTCAATGCCAAAGAATGTTCAAACTACTGCACAATTGCACTCATTTCACATGCTAGCAAAGTAATGCTCAAAATTCTCCAAGCGAGGCTTCAACAGTATGTGACCTGAGAACTTCCAGCTGTTCAAGCTGGATTTAGAAAAGGCAGAGAAACCAGAGATCAAATTGCCAAATCTGTTGTATCATAGAAAAAGCAACAGAATTCCAGAAGAATATCTACTTCTGCTTCATTGATTACTGTAACGCCTTTGACTGTGTGGATCACAACAAACTGTGGAAAATTCTTCAAGAGATGGGAATACCAGACCACATTACCTGCGTCCTGAGAAATCTGTATGCAGGTCAAGAAGCAACAGTTAGAACTGGACATGGAACAACAGACTGGTTCCAAATTGGGAAAGGAGTACCAAAAGGGTGTATATTGTCACCCTGCTTATTTAACTTATATGCAGAGTACATCATGCAAAATGCTGAACTGAATGAAACACAAGCTGGAATCAAGATTGCAAGGAGAAATATAAAAAACCTCAGATATGCAGATGATACCACCCTTATGGTAGAAAGCAAACAGGAACTAAAGAGCCTCTTGATGAAAGTGAAAGAGGAGAGTGAAAAAGCTGGCTTAAAACTCAACATTCAGAAAGCTAAGACCATGGCATCCAGTCCCATCACTTCATGGCACATAGATGGGGAAACAATGGAAACAGTGAGAGACTTTATTTTCTTGGGTTCCAAAATCACTTCAGATGGTGACTGCAGCCATGAAATTAGAAGATGCTTGCTCTTTGGAAGAAAAGCTATGACCAACCTAGACAGCATATTAAAAAGTAGAGACATTACTATACCAACAAAGGTCCGTCTAGTCAAAGCTATGGTTTTTCCAGTAGTCATGTATGGATGTGAGAGTTGGACTGTGAAGAAAGCTGAGCACCGAAGAATTGATGCTTTTGAACTGTGGTGTTGGAGAAGACTCTTGAGAGTCCCTTGGACTGCAAGGAGATCCAACCAGTCCATCCTAAAGGAGATCAGTCCTGGGTGTTCGTTGGAAGGACTGATGCTGAGGCTGAAACTCCAATACTTTGGCCACCTCATGTGAAGAGTTGACTCATTGGAAAAGACTCTGATGCTGGGAGGGATTGGGGGCAGGAGGAAGAGGGGACTACAGAGGATGAGATGGCTGGATGGCATCACCGACTCGATGGACGTGAGTTTGAGTGAACTCCGGGAGATGGTGATGGACAGGGAGGCCTGGCGTGCTGCAATTCATGGGGTCACAAAGAGTCGGACACGACTGAACGACTGAGCTGAACTGAACTGAACTGTCCGGACCAATCGGAGCCCGTCTTCTGGGGACCCGCCCCATTCCGACAATCGTACCAGGTCTCGGAATTGACCAATCAGCGTTGAGCCCCGCCCCAATGTTGAAACTGCAGCTTCTGATGCGAAGTAACGGCTCCCAGGAGCTTCTCGGCTCCGCTCCACGTCTGGCCAATCAGGGCGCCCGGATCAGGCTCCGCCCCCAGTTGGTGAAGCGTTGGGTGGGCCTGGCGGAACTCTCGGCAGCGCTGGCTGCGGCAGGCAGCTTGATTCCCCGACTTCCCAGCGGTGAGTGCGGAAGTGGCAGGCCCCGGGGTTGGAGAGGAGTGGTTCGACGGATTGCTCCACGTGCACTTCCACGGAACGTCCTGGTCCCGTGATGGGAAAGAAGAGGGAGGCCGAATCTCCCATTCCTGGGAGGGGACCTCCCGCCCCTGCGTTCCGCTGCACTGCCGCTGCCCCAATGTGTGTCTCTTCAGAATGTTGCCTTCCCGTCGCCTTGGCGCAGCTATAGCTTTCCAGAGAGCCTCCAGAGCCGGAGGTTTTCTCTCTTTAACGCCGTGCGAAAATGGAGGCCCAAAGTCGTTCAGTTAGATGAGGGCGGGGACCGGAATCAGGCTGTCTTCCCCACTTGTCTGCACCACCCCCCACTGTACTCGCATCTCCATTGTCCTCCCTTCCCTGAGTGGGTGTATGTGGGGGGCGGGTCTCTCTGCTTTAGCACTTGCAGCCGGGCCTTGAGGAGGGGGCCCGGATATGGGTGGTCCACAGGTGAGGAGTGTGGGTGGAAGGGCTGGGGTCAGGGCAGGATTTCTGAGAGCAGGGTGTCTGACTGGACCCAGTGTTAGAAAGGGATCGTGTGTACTGGGGGAGACTGAATTTCTAGTTGGACGAATCGGCTTGGAGCTCAAGAGAGAAGATGAAGCCTCTTCTCCGAATCGGCTGAAGTCTCTTCCAGAGGCATCAGTGTGTCCTTGAGCCCAGATCCCTGGGAGGCCAAAGGCTGGAGAATGAGGAGGTGGCTTCCTAGGCCCCCCCTCCACACTTTGGGGAAAGGTTGTCATAACCATGGACCCTGGAGCCAGATTTGGGTTCAAATCCTGGCTATGCCACTACAAGCAGTGTGACTTGGGGCTAGTATTTTAATTTCTCTGAACTTCTTCATTTGTTAAAAAAGAAGAAGGGAGGGCAGGAGAGAAGGACGAGTCCCTTCAGAAATCTGATTTGTGTTGAATTTGAAAGTTACAATGTTTTACATTTGTAGACTTGCCCTAATTGTCCACTACAAATTAAGGTGGTGGTGTTCAGTCGTTCATTTGTGTCCGACTCTTTGTGACCCCATGGACAGCAGCACGGCAGGTTTTCCTGTCCTTCACCATCTCCCAGAGTTTGCTCAAACTCATGTCCATTGAGTTGGTAATGCCATCCATCCATCTCATCCTTCTCCTGCCGTCAATCTTTCCAAGCATGAGGGTCTTTTCCCGTGAGTCGGCTCTTCGCATCAGGTGGCCAAAATATTGGAGCTTCAGCATCAGTCCTTCCAATGAATATTCAGGGTTGCTGCTGCTGCTGCTGCTAAGTCGCTTCAGTCGTGTCCGACTCTGTGCGACCCCATAGACGGCAGCCCACCAGGCTCCCCCATCCCTGGGATTCTCCAGGCAAGAACACTGGAGTGGGTTGCCATTTCCTTCTCCAATGCATGAAAGTGAAAGTGAAGTCGCTCAGTCGTGTCCGACTCTTAGTGACCCCATGGACTGCAGCCTACCAGGCTCCTCCGTCCATGGGATTTTCCAGGCAAGAGTACTGGAGTGGGGTGCCATCGCCTTCTCCGATATTCAGGGTTGATGTCTACAAATTAAACTGGTCATAATTTCATAGTTAAGGTTGTTAGAGGAGAGAGATTAATTTCTTTTGACATGTCAGGAAACATGCTCTGGCTAGTTTAACAATAATAAGCATTTATTGAGCGTTCATTGTGTGTGCCAGGTATTGGACTAAGATTTTCTTTTAATTAAAAAATATTTTGGCGGGTCTGAGTGTGGCATCTTAGTTTTCTGACCAGGGATTGAACCTGTCCGTGCCCCTTGCATTGGAAGTGTGGAGTCTTAACCACTGGACCATCAGATATAATATGCCTTACCTCCTTTAATCCTTACAACAGATTTATGAGGTTCATGCTGTTATCGTCTGTTTGGCAGATGAGGAAACTGACGCACAGAGAGGTTAATTAACTTGCCCGAGGTTTCCCAGTTAAGGAATATCAGAGTGGGGATTTGACTCTGGCTCCGAAGGGCAGCCTCCTCAGTGCTGTCATGCTCTCTGTCTTGGCTTCAGGTAGGAGAACCCAGCCCTGAGGGCAGTCTGTGGTCCGGGAGTCGGTGACATCTGTCGTGGAAAGCCCAGGATGGTGGAGACCAGGGACCTAGTGCAGCTGCGGCAGCTCAACCTGGAGCTCCTGCGGCAACTGTGGGTCGGGCAGGATGCCGTGCGGCGGTCCGTGGCCAAGACAGCCTCAGAAGTGAGCACCTTGGCCAAGTCCCAGGGGTGAGAGAGGGGCTGCCTAACCCTCAGGCCAGAATCCAGGCCTTCCAGGTCCTCTTATGCAGTGCACCCATTTTACTGATGATGAGAAAACTGAGTGCCAGCGTGGGAAGGTACAGCCTGGGACACTGCAGAGGCTGAGCCTGTGTGTTCAGCCTCTTGGTGACCAAGCCTCTCTGTTCCAGTCAAGCCTGGACTCGAGCAGCAGCTATGACTCAGAGATGCCATCGTCCCAAGAGATGTCCTCAGTTGCCTCGAGAGCCTCCTGCCCACAAGATGCCCACCCTGATGACCCCTGTGGTAGGTACTGGCCTGGCGAGGCCAGCTCTGGGATGAACTCTCTCCCAATTGCCAAATGCCTACACCGGGAGTCCCTGGGCCCACCGAGGCCCCACTCAGCTCCCTTACTGGCCATCTCAGACTCAAGTGACCCAGAGCTTTCAGCAGAGCTGGACAGTCCAGGAACCCAGGAGGCCCAGGCCCTGAGGTCCATCTTGGCTCGACAGGGCAAGTTGTCCAAGGTAATGTGGGAGAGTGGGGCAGCCATTGATGGGGCTTCCTTGAACCTCAGTTTCCCCTTTGACAGATGCACTCACAGGCAGCCTCCCTTCCAGGGTGAGAGGCTCCTGGGAGGTGCTGTGAGTCATGTCCTGCTCAGCCTGAGTGCTTGATAAGTTGTGGCCATTACTTTTTCAGAGAGCACTTTGGGAAGAAGGTGACCAGCCCCATTGTGCAGATAGGAAGACCGAGGTTCAGAGGACAGACTTGTTCATAGTCACACATGGTGGGGGGAGTGGGGGGTCAAACTCTTATCCTCTAGCCCCCAAGCCCTCAGCTGAGCCCTGGGGCCTATGTCAGGGTGTAAGTTAAGACATAGCCCCTTTCCTCCCCTCAAGGTGGGGCCTCCTTTGGGCTGGGCCTGCTGGCACAACCTTGCCCCTCTTTGCCTCCCTCCTCAGCCAAGAGTGACCAACAAGGAGTCTCCAGTGCCTGAGAAGAGCTGGCGCCTGAGACCCTACCTGGGCTATGACTGGATTGCAGGTGTGGCCCTCCCCAGGGCCTGGAGATTGGGGGTGGGGGCCCTAGCTTGCTCATGCACCTGCCTGAGCCCCCACCAGGTGGGAGCATCTTCAGTACCACGTCTCCTGCCTCAGCCCTTGGCACAGTGAAAAGCACAGAGATGGTGTTCACCGAGTGTTTGTTGCATGAATGAGAGCTGCCTTATTTTTTTTGGCATTTATTGTGTGCCAGGCCCTGGGAAACTGTATGGGTATCATCTCTTTACGTTTCCCCCCACTCCCCCAGCAACCTCAGTTGCTTCCTGGCTGAACGCCCTCTGGCCTCTTTCCAACCCCATTATCATCCATTTTTGACTCAACAGCCAGAATGAATTTTGAAACCTAGGAATCAGATCATGTCATTCAGAATACTTAGCACTTAGTGTGTGCGCTAAGTCACTTCAGTTGTGCCTCACTTTTCGCGACCCCATGTAGCCCGCCAGGCTCCTCTGTGCATGGGATTCGCCAGACAAGAATACTGGAATGGGTTGCCATGCCCTCCTCCAGGGGATCTTCCCAACCCAGTGATCAAATCCAGGTGTCTTACATCTCCTGCATTGGGCAGGCGGATTCTTTACCACTAGCACCACCTAGGAAGCTAGCACTTAGAGTAAATCTAAAACCGTTATCTAGACTTCTGAGGTATGATCTGGCCTCTGCTGGCCCAGTGACATAACCTCTAACCATCTATCGTCTGACTCTTTGCTCCAGCCTCGTGGGCCTCCTTGCTGGTCCTTGAACCAGCTGTGTGCTCATGGCCTCCTGCCTTTGCACTTGCTGTTGGCTTTGCTTTGGTGGTGTTGGGCAGCACATGGGATCTTAGTTCCCCGACCAGGGATTGAACCCATGCTCCCTGCATTGGAAGCATGGAGCCTTAACCACTGGACTGCTATGCAAATCCCTCTTCCCTTTGCTTTGAATGCACTTCCCCAGATTCACACCTGCTGGTTCCTTTTCATCACTGAGCACTCAGCTCAAATGGTAGGCGCCTTGCACGAGCACAAGGTTGGAGGACCACTGCCCCTGCATCCTTGCCTGTAAGCATCAGCTACTTTTGTATTCTTCATTCATTCATTCTCAGAAATCATCTTGTTTGCTTGTTTCTGGTCTGGCTTATGAGCTCTGTTGGAGCAGGGGCCTGGCTGTCTTTTTGTTGCTGTGTTCCTTGAGCCTAGAACAGGGCCAGCACACCAACACTGGTTGAAGGAGTGAGTGGACAGCCTTCAGAGCTTGGGCTGTTGGATCCTCACTTTCATGAAGGAGGAAACTGATGCTCAGAGAGGTTGAGTTCCTGCCACAAGGCAGGGGCTCTGTGGGGCTGCTGGGCCCCTGCGGAGGGGACATAGTCCGTGTCTGCCAGCTCACTGCCTTGCTTCCTGTCTCTGAGAAAGCAGAGGCGCCTGCCCCGTTCCTGCCCTGAGTCCGTGTGCACCTCTCTCCTTTCTGAGCTCCTGTCTCCAGCCTGTCTGCATTTGTGAGCTTGGCCCCATTCCTTCTTGATTCCCAAAGCTCTTGCTTCCTGTAATTCTCTCCTGTCCTCCCTCCACCATCATTCTGCTCCATCAGCACATGAACTGGGAAGTATTAATGAGAACTGATTTCACGAAGCGCTTGTCCTGTGCTGGGCCCTGCCCCAAGAGCTTTCCTACCATTAACTTCTTGACTCATCACAATCATCTGATGAGGTGGATACTATTACTGTCCCCATTGACAGATGAGAAGGCTGAGGGCCAAGAGACTGAAAAGCTTAGCAAAGTCTCACATCTGGTTGGGGTAAATCTGGGAGTATTAATGAGAACTGATTAAGTCTGTGACTTCCCCTCCTGTTTCTAGTTAATACCCATGTTCTCTGCTTTTCGTTATCATGAAACTCTAAAGGCCATCTTGATTCACCATCTCCAGTTTCTCTCCCTGACTTTTTCTTAAAATCAGGCTTTAGTCCCTGACACCACCCCAGGTTAGCTGTGACCACTGTGTTACCAGCTCCCAGCTGAGTTCTCAGTCCACACACTTTTTGGCCCCTGAGTAGCATGGACACAGCGGCCACTCCCTCTTCCCTTCCCAAAGCTCTTTCTTCCCTTGGCTTACAAACCTGGGCACCCCCCTGGCTCTTCCCCACTTCCCTGGTAGCTCCATCCAGTTTCCTCTGCCAATCTGCTTCCTTGTTCCAACCTCCAAACCCCCTAGGCCCCGTCAGTGTTAAGACTCTCCTCGCCCTCTTCTCACCCACTTAACCCATGCTGCTCCTCCGAATTCCAGACTTGTGTATCTGACTTTCTTCTCTGCCTGGCTCACTAGGTGTCCTAGACTAATCTCAGGTCCAAAATCAAGGTCCTGACTTCCACGGCTCTTGGTCCACCCTCCCGCAGCCTTTCCTATCTCTATTGGCGGCAGCTCTGTTCATGGTGCTAATGGCCATAATCTGGAGATCGGCCTTGATTTTTACTCTCCTTTTCATACATACATCCTGGTAGCCCTGCCTTCAACATATTTCTAGAATTCACCGTCTTGTCTCCACCAGGATGCCTGCAGTAGTCCCCTAACTGGTATGCCTGCTGCTTCTCACCTTGCTGCAGCCAGAAGAGGAGTACTCTAAAAGCACGTGGCTGATGTGATCATATCACTCCTTGTCCCCAAACCCATCTGCGGTTTCCCAGTCACATCTCCTCTACTCTCACCGCTCTGCCCATTTCACCTCCTGAGTGTAACTCCAGTGTACCAGCACACACCTGCCCCAGGGCCTTTTCATTTGCTCTTCTGTCTGCCTGGGATGTCCCCATGGCTCCCTCCCTCATTAGGTCTCTACTCAGGTGTCACATCCTCAGGGAAGCTCCCTCTGGCCCCTCTGCCCTCCAAGCTCAGTTTCCTGACTCTCTTTTCTCTCTTACTTCCTGATAGGTGTCACCTTTCCACTTTGTATCTCAGGTTTCTTTAGCGACTGGCTTGTGGCCACATTAGAATGTAAGCCTCAAAAGGGTAGGGGCTTTGTCTAGGTTGCTCTTCTTTCCCCAGCACGTGAAACAGTGTCTGGCTTGTAGCAAGCGCTCTATAAATACTTTTTGCATAGATGATTGGGTATGCATGTGTCATGTGAGTTGAGGGACCCTTCCAGGTCTGTACACGACTCAGTGGCCTGGATCGCCAGTGCCGAGCACTCCCTGAGTCTTGGCCACACAGTAGCTCCTTTGTGTGTTGTCCCCCCAGGGTCCCTGGACAACACCTTTCCCGTCACCAGCAAGCCTGAGGCCTTCTTCTCGAAGCTGCAGAAGTTCCGGGAAGCCAACAAGGAGGAGTGTATTTGCAGTGGCCCTGAGTGAGCAGGGGCAGGCACAGGGTGGGCAGGGAGGCTCAGGCCTGCTTGCCCTCTTGCTCTGGCCTGCTCACCCTCTCGCCCTCACAGACCCCAGTTCCTAGGCCTGCAGGAGAGTGATGCTGTGGAGGGGGACCACGAATGTGAGTGTAAACACTTGGTTACCCCAGAGCCCAGCCAAGGCCTGGGGGCCTGGGGAGGCAGCTGAGTGTTGAGGACTCAGGGAGGGAGCCTGGTGTCCCGACAGGGGATGGTGAGCCCTGGGTAGGGGGTGGGGGTGAGCTGAGGCCTGGCCTCATGGGGAGTAGGGCCAGCCCTGCGCACTCACTGCCAGCCTCCCCCCTGCCTTGCTTCCAACATGCCTCCCACCCCCTTCCTCTTATCTCTGCATGTGGGTCATCTGAGGTGGGGAGTCCGACTCAGTCACGTGAGCATCTGAGTCTATGTTGTGGGTTTGTACGTGCAACGTACTGTTTGTATCCATGTATGTATATGTGTGTGTGAGGCGTGTTCATGTGGACATATATGTGTGTGCGTAATTACAAGTATAAACACACCGTACATGTCCACAAATATGACTCCGTGAAGCAGTGCTCTGCGTGTGCACAGATAACATTTGAATGTATGAAGATGCCAGCACGTGTGCACGTGTGTCATGCTTGAGTAGAAAGTGGTGCTCAGTGTCGTGTGTGAGCACGTGTATGTGCACACGCTCCGTGTGCACGTGGGCGGGCCTGTGAATGTGGCCACTGTGCAGGGGTTGGTGGGCCTGTTGGTTGGGGTCCAGGGGGTCTAGGTTCCCCAGCTGAGGAGGGACTTCTGCTCCTCTCTGGTCTCACAGGCGTGTACTGTTACCGTGTCAACCGGCGCTTGTTTCTGGTGCCTGCAGATCCTGGCACCCCCTGCCGCCTGTGCAGGAAGCCACGGGACCAGCGGGGTGCGGGGACCCTGGCAGAGCCAGCGCAGGTCAGGTGAGCGGCTCGAGTGGGCAGGACACCCAGGGAAGTCACAGGGGCAGCGGCAGAGGGGAGCAGCCTGGGGCCCGTGGTCTTGAGGGGGCAGGTCGGGCTATTGAAGCCTGGAGAGACCTGCAGGAGTGCCCCCACTGTCGCCACCCCCCAGGGTGAGCATCCCACTATCCGTCCTGGATCCCCCGCACCGGCACCGCATCCACCGGCGGAAGAGCTTCGACGCCTCCGACACGCTGGCGCTGCCCCGGGTGAGGATGGGGGTAGGGCTGCCCCCTGTCTGGCCCAGTCCTCAGATGTGTCCTGAGGGCCAGAGAGGGCCAGGTACTGTCCCAGAGCCACACAGCGACGCTGGGCTCAAGGACCCCAGTCTGTGGAGTTGAGACGAGGCCACTCACGTCACCTGTGCTGTACCTGTTCCCTGATGAAGGCCAGGCTCCCCACCCACCCGCTGTCTGCCCATGAGCTGGCATAATGCAGAAGGGTCTGATTTCTCATGCTTTTGTGTGCTGTGTGCACAGCCCTCAGGGGGTTTATCTTGTGGGGTCAAGCAACCGAGAGAGCAGCGGTGGCGGTGCAGCCGCTAAGTCGAGCCCGACACTTGTGACCCCGTGCACCACAGCCCGCCGGGCTCCTCTGTCCATGGGATTCTCCAGGCAAGAAGACTGGAGTGGGTTGCCATGTCCTTCTCCAGAGAGTGCAGGTCCTGCTGTTATTCCAGTTTACAGATGAGGAGACTGAGGCAGAGGGGAGGTGCCTTTTCCATGGTCAGCCAGGTGGAACTTGGGGTCTTATACTTCCATGATGCCTCCCCCATAGAGCCACCCTTTGTGTCCCCTGGGTAGGACAGGGGTCAGTGGGGATCCCACTCACTCCCAGTTGAGGCCAGGGATGCTGGAATGGAAGCGAGGAGGAGTACTGAGGAAAGTCAGTTTGCTCATCTGTAAAATGGGTCCAGTGTACTGTCCTCAGGCTTATGGGGTGGGTGGGGGCCAGGTTAGTGAGTCAGTACTTGTTAGGGGCCTGGAGCAGAGCCTGGCACACAGGATGTGCTCCGTCAGCATCCACGGCCTTCCCTCCACCCATCTGTGGTCTGGGTCTGCAGGATAGAAAAGGGAGGCCCGGGGGAACAGTGGTGGACACAGGCCTCTGCCCTGGGGGAGCCTCAGTCATGAGGGACACTGTGATTATTTGCGGGGGGGGGGTCCCTCCACCCTCATGGGGGACACAGCCCTGTCCTAGAGGAGGCTGCCAGTCCCAGAGGAGAGGTGCAGCCCTTCCCTGGGCTTGCCTGGTCAGTGGGGAGCGCCGCCCCCAGCCAGGCACCTTAATCCCTTGCTCTCCACAGCACTGCTTGCTGGGCTGGGACATTATCCCTCCAAAGTCTGAGAAAAGCTCAGCCCCCAAAACCCTGGACCTCTGGTCCAGTGTCTCCTCTGAGGCCCACCATCAGAAGCTGTCAGCCACCGGCTCTCCTCACCTGGTAAGTCCAAGGTGCCCTGGGAGGGGCAGACACCTTGGAGCAGTCTGGGGACTGCAGAGTCTCTGGGGGAAGGATTGGGGGTGGGGGAGGGCAGAACCTGGATACCTCTCTCTGTGGGCTCCCGTCTCCCTGGCCCTGACTCCCAGCACCTCTCCAGTCTCCACTGCTCCCCACTGGCTACCCCACCATGCCCTGGAAGCTGACCCCAACTCTGAGATCCAGAAGGGGATGAGGCTGCATATGGGGGGAACCCATCCCAAAGAGGCCCCCTCTGACACTTTTCTCTTCATTCCCTAGGCTGTGCCAACGCGGGTCCCACCCCCGACCCCAATCTGCTCAGAACCCTCCTCCATGCCTCGGCCCCGCTCCCCTAAGCCGAAGCCCTGAGGAGTGGCCACTTGGAGGTGAAGGTGCTCCTGCTGTCGTTTCAGCTTCTCCCCTCTGGCAGGGGTGCCCACGAGAGGAGAGCCTTGCCCAGTCTTGGCTGGAGGTGGACTCAGGCCCCACCTTCCTTCCTAGGCTGGGGGCCCTGGCCTGTCTCCTTCCTGGGGACACAGAAGGGGACTCTGGGGTTGGGGTGAGGGGATTCTGTGACACGTTTGTGAGTAAAGCTCAGTGCTCCCTGCAGCCCTAGATTCCCACATGTGCTGGGTCTGTCCTGCCGATGCCCTTAGAACCTCGGAGGTGCCCTGGCCTCAGCCTGGCCCTCCTCATCTGGGGAAGGACGCCTCTGACAGCGTGTGCCGGGTGGGGTGGATCCAGCACTGAGTGTGGCTGTTTTGGGGGTGAGGGTCCCCAAAGCAGGCTGGGGTCAAGGTCAGCATTAAAAGGCCCCCTCAGCAAGGGGCTTGGGGTCTCAGGCCGGCCCCTGTAGATGAGGCTGAAGCTGTGACAGTGGGGAGTGAATGAGTCCTTCCCCTCTTGACCCCTGACACCGGGGTTCAGTGATAAAGGAATGCTCTTAAAGTTCCTGGGTCCCCTGGCTCCTTTATTTCCATCTCAAGCCCAACCCTAGAAACCATGGATGATTCAGAGCCCCAGCAGGGACACCTGGGAAACAAAAGGCCAGGAGGGTTCAAGTCAGAGGCAAGTGCTCACCTCTGCCCTCCTGAATTAGTAAGGAGCACCTGTCTTTCCCCCTATATGTTGAATAATATGAACTTTCTAATTTGTAGGATAAAAATGGAATAGCTGGGGAACCTAAGGCCAGGGAAGGCATGTGTTTTTTCTGAGGTTTCTAGCTTAGAGGGGTGGAACTAGAGCTGTGGCCTGTGGCTCCCACCTGGAGCTTGTGAAGCTGAGAAAACCTTTCCCCGCCAGTCACAGCACATGTATTAGGATAAGTGAGGTTATGCCGCAGCAACAAATGAACTCCCGGATTACGGTGGTCTGACATAAAGACTTATTTCTTGCTGACTTGCTCACACTGCCTGTTCATCATGGGTCACGGTGGGGCCTCTATTTTGACATTGTCTTTTGGGGACCCAGGCCAGTGGTGGCTCCACCAGTGGCTTCAGCCCAGGAATGACACAGGTCACTTCCGCTTGTGGTACATTGGACAGAACCAGTCACGTGGAGTCGAGACGTGAAGGGGCGCATGGTATACTGGGTGAGTGTTACTGTCCTCCATGTCCTGACTTCACCAGCTCTATCCCTGCAAGATGGACACACAGACCTCCCAGGCCATTGGCAACAATAACAGGCAATACAAACTCTCGCCTGAGTCTTCCCTCACTCCGTCTGGAGTTCTAACCTACAGTGCTTCCATAGACAGGCAGGTAAGGTGACTGGGAGTGGTAGGCACAGGGCTACCTGGCCAGCACATATCCTTTCCAAAGACTCTCAAGTCCAAATGTGTCTGTGATCATGCATACATGTCTGTGGGCACTTTGAGCAGCAGGTCATGGTTTGCCACTTGATTCCAGTATCTGAAGAAACGAAGTCTCTTCCGCATGTAATTTTTTAAAATTAATTTTTTAAAAATTTATTTTCAGTTGTATAAAATGTAACATAACAGGAACTTCCCTGGTGGTCTGTGTGTGTGTGCTAAGTTGCTTCAGTTGTGTCTGACTTTGCAACCCCATGGACTGTAGCCCGCCAGGCTGCTCTGTCCATGGGATTCTCCAGGCAAGAATACTGGAGTGGGTTGCCATGCCCTCCTCCAGGGGATCCTCCAGACCTGGGGGTCAAACCCACATCCCTTAAGGTCTCTTGCATTGGCAGACAGGTTCTTTACCACTAGCGCCACCTGGGAAGCTCCTCTGGTGGTCTAGTGGATAAGAATCTGCCTGCAAATACAGGGGTCATTGTTCGATCCCTGCTCCTGGAAGATTCCACATGCCCCGGAGCAACTAAATCCATGCACCACAACTACTGAGCCTATACTCTAGAGCCTGGCGCACCATAGAGCCCACGCCCTGCAACAGGAGAAGCCTCTGCGAGGAGGAGCCTGAGCACCGCAGCGAAGAGTAGCCCCCGCTCGCCACATCTAGGGAAAGCCTGCATGCAGCAGCAAAAATCTACTGCAGCCCAAAAAACCAAAAACACAAGTTTACCACTTTTATACATGCAATTCAGTGGCCCTAAAGTCCATTTATACTTTTTGCAACTTTCACCACCAACCATCCCCAGAATTATTTTTTTCTTGCGAAACTGGAAAGGGAAAGTAAAAGTGTTAGCGGCTCAGTTGTGTCTGACTCTTTGCGACCCCATGGACTGTGGCCTGCCAGGCTCCTCTGTCCATGGAATTCTCCAGGCAAGAATACTGGAGTGGGGTGACATTCCCTTCTCCAGGGGATTTTCCTGACCCAGGCATCGAACCCAGGTCTCCTGCACTGCAGGCAGATTTCTCTACCATCTGAGCAGAGCTCCAATTAAACACTCATTCTCCATCCCGCCTCCCAGCTTCTGGCAACCATCATTCTTTTGCATCTCTATGAATTTGACTAGGTTACCTCATCTGAGTGCAATCGTGCGGTATTTGTCTTTTTGTTCCTTTTTTTGGCTGCTTTTAGCGTAATGTCCTCGAGGTTTATGTTGTAAAGTGTCAGAATTTCCTGCCTTTTTTAAGACTGCAAAGTATTTAGTTGTATGGATGGATCATATCTTGTTTATGCATCCATCTGCTGATGTACCTTTGAGTCACTTCCACCATTTGTTATTGTATATAATGCTGTTGTGAACATGAGTGTACAAATGTCTCTTTGAATCCCTGCTTTCAATTCTTTAGGGTATAAACCTAGGAGAGGAATTGCTGGATCGTAGGGTCATTCTATGTTTAATCTTTTGAGGACCTGCGATACTGTTTTCAGAGGAGCCGCTACACCATTTTCTGTTTCCGCTGGCGGTGCATAAGGGTTCCAGTTTCTCCACATCCTCACTAACAGTTATTTTCTGCCTTTTTTTTTTCTTATAACAGCCATCCCAATGGGTGTGATGTATCTTGTTTATTGTAGTTTTGATTGCATTTCCCTGGTGATGGTCAGTGATGGTGGGCTTAGAGGCCATTTGTCTATCTTATTTGGAGAAATGTCTATTCAAGTCCTTTGCCCAGTTTTGAGTTGGATTGGTTGTTTTTGGTTCTTGTTTTCACACATGTGATTTTAATTCAAGAAAGCCTGTGGGATTTCCATGGTGGTGGAGAATCTGCTTTGGTCAGAGAACTAAGATCCCACATGCCGAGGGCTAACCAAGCCCGACAGCTGCACCTACTGAACCAGAAGGGTGCAATGAAAAGATTCTGCATGATGCAATAAAGATCCTGGGTGCCACGACTAAGACCCAACGCAGCCAAGTAAATAAGCAAATCATAATTTTAAAAAATTAAGCACCAGCTTGGACATTATGCCACCTGGTGAAACCCAGAATTAGATATTAGAGTGAGGCAAGTAAGGTACTCATCTGGTGCAGAAGTTAAGAAATTCAGTAATCAAAATAATCATTTGAAAAGAATAGAGAGCCTGTGGGAGTCAGCAGTTTTGTTAGAAATTCTTTGGCCAGAGGCAGAAGAGAATCTGGAAACCTGTCAAACAAAATGACAACATAGACAGCTGAGATCACCTTCTAAGTTTAGCCAACCCAGAAGAGCAACAGCTTGAATGAGATAGAAATATTTCTCTCCCATAAAAGTCCAGACTGCAGTGGTAGGCCGTTAAGTCAGCACCAGTGGTTTCTCTGGAAGGACCATTCCTTTGAACATTTAGAAGGTTTCTGGCTTCTGTCTTGCCCACACAGCCGCTCCAGATCCACTCTGAATGAGCAGGCTGGGGAACAGGCTTTTTCAAACCTGAGGGACCCCAAGGATGAAGATCACAGGGAGAGAGGCCCTGCACAGAGCATCATGTCTCCAGCTCTGCCTCACTCACCTGCACCCCATCATGGTCACTTCTGCCCTCCCACGAACAGGCAAGCCATTCCTGATTCTCCCAGGCTGTCCCTCCCTCCCTAGGGGATGTCCAGATCTCTTCTTGCCCCGCTTCCTCCACCCCTTCCAGGTGTGCATCTCAGCTGGAGAGTCTCTTCTTTCTCGAGGGCCTTCCCTGAATCCCTGGACCCCTCAGATGCATCCGCCCCATCACACACTGCACTTCCCTGAACTCCTCCATCCCAGCCCGTGTGTGTTTTCCTTTAAAAAAATTTTTTTTGGCCATTCCGTGCTGTACAGTATGCAGGATTTTAGTTCCCCGACTAGGGGTCGAACTCATGCCCCCTGCCATGGAAGCATGAACCCCTGGACTGCCAAGGAAGTCCCCTTTATATGTTATTAAATTACTACCCATGAGGTTCATTGCTTTAGTGTCTCCCTCTCCCCTGCTAGAATTTAAGCAGAGGTGGTATTTTTCTCTTAGTTGGAACTTTTTTTTTTTTCCTCCTGTTTTCTCAAAAATAGTGACTAAACTGTATTTCAGGATTTGGCTTTTCCCTCTAGCCTGAGCTCCCACGTGCATCATGAAGGTGATGGGAGAGGAGAGGAGTTGTGTACTCAGTTGTGTCTGATTCTTTGTGACCCCATGGACTGTAGCTGCCAGGATCTTCTGTCCATGGGATTTCCCAGGCAGGAATACTGCAGTGGGTTGCCATTTCCTTCTCCAAGGGATCTTCCAGGACACCCAGGGATCAAACCCAGGTGTCCTGGATTGGCAGGCGGATTCTTTACCACTGAGCCACATGGAAAGTCCCTAAAAGCAATGGGAAGGATGCTTTCATTTCTCCAAACCAAAGGACTCTTGTGGTTGGACACCTTACATGCTTAATAATAGTGTCATTGTTTGTTGGCATAAATCCCAAAAGAAAAAAGCAAGATCATCTTTTTTGTTGTTGTTTAGTTGCTCAGTAGTGTCCAACTCTCTGCGACCCCATGGACTGCAGCACTCCAGGCTTCCCTGTCCTTCACTGTCTCTTGGACTTTGCTCAGACCATTGAGTCGATAATGCTGTTGTGAAGGTTCTAGGCCCCACATCGGATTTCAAAGTCACACTCCCTGTTGAGTCCCAGTCCCTTCGCTGGGTCTCCAGGTTGGGAAGTCTGAAGATCACTGGCATCTTCCAAAATTGATGTCAGTCATTTAGAAATAGAAACAAGGGAGTCTGGCTGTGTCACAGCAGAGACACAGACTCTCACTGGCCATTGGTTCATTCGTTCTCTCATTAATTCACTCACCACACATACATCAAGCTCCTGTGCTAGGCGCTATGCCAGGCTCTGAGGACACAGTGGTGAACCAGACAACAGGTCACTTCCCACGGAGCCCCCCTCCCTGTACTGGGACTGCAAAGAGCCCGCACATGGAAGAAGTGCTGGGAAGAAAGCTGGAGCCAGGCCTGCCCTCTGCTTCCTTCTTCTCTGGCCCACATCCCTCCCATGTGAGGCTCCAGCCCTGCTGAAGCTTTTTTTCTGGCTCTTAAACCTGTTGGCTTCTCCTGGGCCTTCATCCACCCTGTTCTGTTCCCTCTGCTCAGAGTTCTCTCTATCCCCCAAACTCCTACTCAGGCCTCAGCTTCCAGGTCCACTCCTCAGAGCCCTTCCCTGAGCCCACGGGATTGGCCGAGGCACCTGAGTCAGGTCCCACCTCTGTGTCCCCACCCTATCCCATTACTCTCAACTGTAAAGTTCCTCGAGGGCAGGAGCAGGGCCTGCCTTGTTTTCAGCTCTCTCCTAGCTTGGTATGTGCCATATGATGGGCATGCAATAAATAGGTATTTGATGAATGAGTGAATGAGTCCCCGGGTCTTAGGAAAATGGAGACCATGCAGCACAGGGATGTGGAAAGTGTCCTAAGAACGTGGCACCAGAGGTGCTCGGTAGCTTCTGTAACTGCTCCTGGTTTTCTGTATACCATGTTGTCCTGTGTCCCAGGCAGACTGTCATAGGTCTTGCTTAGCAACTGCTCCCTCACCCCTGTCGGGTACCTGGCCTCCTGAATGGGAAGTAGGGAGTGACTGGGAACAACTGTGACATATTCCTCAACCACCAGCAGCCGTGGGTCCCAGGCCCTTGGTGAGAAGATTAGGGAGTGTGTGGAGACAAACGAGCCCCAGCTGGCTCCCCAAGGGACCCTTCCAACTTCCCAAAGAACAGAAACATCTCCTGGTTGCCTTGTAGGAGATGGTTCTCCTTGATGGGATGAGAGACCACTTCTGCTTCTCCAGCCTTGTGGAGGTGGACCTTTCATGGCCCAAGAAACACAAAGCACAGGATTTTCCAGGATCATTTCTCCAGGTGCCTTTTGAGCATAGCATCCTGACGTTCTGAGGATGTACATTTTATTGCAACCAAAGTTCCTACTTGGCTTGCCCCAGTCTTGTGGGTCAGACCTGTCCAACTGGGGAGCTGCATTGAAAGACTGACCTGGAGAGGGGCACAGAGCATGGCTTCAAAGAGACTGGGCTTCAGACAGCCCCTTCAACTCCCATTTGGGGCATCTGAGTTGGAAAGGAAAAAGTAAAACCGTCTCTATTTGCAGATTTATAGAATATATATAGAAAACCCTTAAGCCTCTACAAAAAGGCTGTTTGAACTATGAACAAATTCAATAAAGCTGCAGGATAGAAAATCCTGCTTCCAAACTGTGTGAAAAACCTAGACAGCATATTACAAAGCAGAGACGTCACTTTGCCAACAAAGGTCCATCTAGTCACTGCTATGGTTTTTCCAGTAGTCATGTGCACATGTGAGAGCTGGACCATAAAGAAAGCTGAGTGCCGAAGAATTGATGCTTTTGAACTGTGGTGTTGGAGAAGGCTCTTGAGAGTCCCTTGGACTGCAAGGACATCCAACCAGTCCATCCTAAAGGAGATCAGTCCTGGGTGTTCATTGGAAGGACTGATGTTGAAGCTGAAACTCTAATACTTTGGCCACCTGATGCGAAGAACTGACTCATTGGAAAAGACCCTGATGCTGGGAAAGATTGAAGGCAGGAGAAGGGGATGACAGAGGATGAGATGATTGGATGGCATCACCAACTCAATGGACATGAGTTTGAGCAAGCTCTGGGACTTGGGGATGGACAGGGAAGCCTGGCGTGCTGCAGTCCATGGTGTCACCAAGAGTCAGATGTGACTGAGTGACTGAACAACAAGCGTGTGACTTTGGGCACTTCACCTCACCTCTGGCTCATTTTGGCATGTGTACAGGGTGATAGTCCTAGGGAGAGAGAGGGACAGGAGATTAGACAGGCGGAGGGCTGCCCATGGGCTGGCCCTAGAAGAGGGTGATAAGACTCATGATTGTCATCAGCTCTTCCTGTCCCCCACCCCACCCTGTCATGAGACCAACGTCATTCTAACGGGCACAGGGGCCTGCCCTCTCTGAATTCACTCTGTCGGGCTCACCCCTTCCCCTGGGAGGTTAGAAGGAACCAGGAATAAAATATCAAGTTGGTTGATTGAAAGACTGGCTCTTCCCTCTGCTTCTTCCTTCTGGGCTCAGAGCACGTGCAGCGAATGTGCCGGTGGTCAGCTCTCCAGGTTGAGGGTTTTGCCCACAGGGAGGCGGAGGGCTTAAGTCAGCCATGGGGCTGTGGCGACCAGCACCCTGCCCGTGGCTGACGTCTCAGGGTGTGACGGTGGTGGGCTGTGACTGTGCAGGAAGTCAGGAGGGGAAGCCTGGGCCCCAAGGGACCATGTTGTGGCTGGTGGGGGTGGCATGAGGTTGGTCCCAGTGATGAATATAGGTGCCTGCCAGTGGCTTAGGTGGTCTTTGGGGACATCCCCCTGTTGTGGCACCAGGCTGAGCCCTTACCACAAGGTGTTCTCCCTCAGGTCCTCACTGTCTGTGGCCAGAGGCCACGAGGCTTCTCCCTCCCTCCCTAGAAGCGCCCCCTCACACAGCCCCTGAAACTCAAGAGATCCCCAGGCCCCACTGTGTGGTAAGACGCTGGAAGGACCCAGCTCTCGAGGTGACAAGACTGTTCTGGGAGCCATGACATCTCAGCAGGAGGGAAGGGGAAGCAGGGAGCTTTGAGAATTTTCCAGGTCCCAGATCTGGTGCAGAGCAGGGGTGGGGGGGGATCCTTCCTGGGAGACCCAGCTGCCCATCCTTCCCACTCCCAAGGAACTCGGATAAACTTCCCTGGCTCCTCTCGCCAAAGTCTACCTGCAGCATGGAGGAGCACTCTCCTGGGTCTGTGTGGAATCAGTGCCGGCTGCATGGACAGAGCACTGGACCTGAAGCTGAGGCCTGGAGTTCAGGGCAAGCCAGTGAGCCTCTCTGAGCCTCGTCTGTACAATGGAAGTTGTAGGGTTTCCCTGGTGGCTCAGTGATAAAGAATCTGCTGGGTGATGCAGGAGACATGGATTCGATTCCTGGTCCAGGAAGATCCCACATGCCTCAGAGCAACTAAGCCCGTGCACCGCAACCACTGAACCTGTGCTCTAGAGCCCACAAACAGCAACTACTGAGCCTACATGCATCAACGACTGAGGCCTGGGCGCCCTAGAGCCCGTGTTCCACAACAAGAGATGCAACTGCAACGGGAAGCCCATGCCCCGCGGCAAAGAGCAGCCCCTACTTGCTGCAACTGGAGAGATGCCTTCGCAGCAATGAATACCCAGCACAGCCAAAAATAAATAAATAAATAAATAAATAAAATATATATATATGGTTGTAATGCTACCTACATTACAGGGGTGTGTAGAGGAGTAAATGAGACAGTGGGGTAATGAAATGCTCAGCACAGTAACCGGCACTTAGTAAGTGCTTCATAAATATGAGATAGTATTATATGAAACAAGGGCTCATTGTATACTGTGAAATAGGAGTCCTGTTTTGGGGGCAGTCTGCTTCACCTGGCCTGAAACACAGAATTTAGAGAGGGTGAGAGGGGAAATTCTAGGGACTTCTTCAGTGAATGACTGATGAAGATCTCTGCCCGAGTGTCCCTGCTGGCGTGGGCTCCTGTAGGCCTGCAGGTCCGGGACAGTTGGGTGGGTGGTGGGTGAGAATGCTTCTGCAGAAGACTCAGCAGCCTAGAAACCATTAAGGCTTCCAGGAATCCTTGGGTTCAAAGTCTAGGGGTGTGGGATGGTATGGGACACAGCCTGGAAGATAGTCTCTGTGGGCGTGGGGTTTACACAAGCCTCCATCTGCCTCCTCCTTCAGGGATTATTGCCCAAACTTGACTTGTCCTTGGCCTCCCTGCCTGGCCATGGGCTCTCCCTGACCTTTAACCACCCCTGGAAACCAGCTTTCAGGGAGCCAGCTTCGGCCTGCACCTTCCTGTGCCTCTCAATGAGGCCCTGCTGGGCTCATTGGATCTTCTCGCTTTGCTGGGCTGGCGCCTGATGAAGGGCAGGAATCTTTCATCTGCAAGCCCAGGAGAAAGGCCTGATAAGGACCCAACCTCGCTGACACACCTCGGACTTCCAGCCCCCTGGACTGTGAGATAATATGTTTCTGTTGTTTAGGCTGCTCAGTCTGTAAGCCTTTGTTATGGCGGTCCAAGGAGACCAAGACACCCTTTGTGCCAGGAAACTCCTTGCCAGGCTTGGGGAGGTGGAAGGGAGCTGAGGTACCTGTCTAGCCCCCACCTGTGAGCTCTGCATCCCAGAGCTGTTCTTGCTTGGGCTTCATTTTTTAAAAATAAATTTTATTTATTTATTTTTGGCTATGCCGGGTCTTCATGGCTGCATGGGTTTTCTCTAGCTGTGGAGAGTGGGGGCTACTCTTTGTTGTGGTGTGTTGGCTTATTGCGGTGGCTGCTCTTGTTGATGAGCACGGGCTCTAGGGCGAGAGGGCTTCAGTAGTTGTGTCTCCTGGGCTCTAGAACTTAGGCTCAGTAGTCATGGCACATGGGCTTAGTTGGCCCAAGACATATGGAATCTTCTTGAACCAGAGATCAACCCGTGTCCTCTACATAGGCAGATGGATTCTTATCCACTGTACCACCAGGGAGGTCTATTGTTCAGTCGCTCAGTCGTGTCCCACTCTTTGCAACCGTGACCTCATTTTTCTGCCTGGAAATTCAGGTCACCTTCCCAGACAAAAGGGCCTCTCTCAGGCGATGTGTGGAGGAGAGGAGGAAAGATGGGGACTTGGGGAGTGAGCAAGCAGAAAGCCCTCGAGACAAGGCTCCCCATATACCTCTGCCTCAGTCACCATCACACTGAGACCCAGCCTGGCCCACTCTTAGTTTCCAGTCATTCCAGCCCCTGATACATCTGTGAATTTTATAATTCTGAGAGTCACCTGTCTGCAGAGCTTATTAAATGCAGGAGCTTGTTGCTATGATACAAGCTGGAATCAAGATTGTTGGGAGAAATATCAGTAACCTCAGATATGCAGATGACACCACCCTTATGGCAGAAAGTGAAGAACTAAAGAGCCTCTTGATGAAAGTGAAAGAGGAGAGTGAAAAAGTTGGCTTAAAACTCAACATTGAAAAAATGAAGATCATGGCATCTGGTTCCATCACTTCATGGCAAATAGATGGGGAAACAATGGAAACAGTGGCAGACTTTATTTTCTTAGGCTCCAAAATCACTGTAGATGGTGACTGCAGCCATGAAATTAAAAGATGCTTGCTTCTTGGAAGAAAAGCTATGACCAACCTAGACAGCATATTAAAAAGCAGAGACATCACTTTGCCAACAAAGGTCTGTCTGGTCAAAGCTATGGTTTTTCCAGTAGTCATGTATGGGTGTGAGAGTTGGACCATAAAGAAAGCTGAGCACCGAAGAATTGATGCTTTTGAATTGTGGTGTTGGAGAAAACTCTTGAGAGTCCCTTGGACTGCAAGGAGATCAAACCAGTCAATCAGTCCTGAATATTCATTGGAAGGACTGATGCTGAAGCTGAAGCTCCAATACTTTGGCCACCTGATGCGAAGAGCCGACTCACTGGAAAAGACCCTGATGCTGAGAAAGATCGAGGGCAGAAGGAGAAGAGGGAGACAAAGGATGAGATAGTTGGATGGCATCATTGACTTGATGGACATAAGTTTGAGTAAGCTTCGGGAGTTGGTGATGGACAAGGAGACCTGGTGTGCTGCAGTCCATGGGGTAGCAAAGAGTCAAACACGACTGAGCAACTGAACTGAATTGATTGCTATGATATTAAAAGAAAGATTTCTGTAGCATTTGTTGTATGCCAGATGCTATTCTAAGAGCTCTGCATCTCAACCCTTTGAGTTCTTACCACCTTATGAGTTAAGGTTATTGTTCCCATTTATGGGTGGAGACGTTTAGGTACAGAGAGGATAAGTGACATTCCTAAGGCCACACAGCTAGCACATGACCAAGTGGAGATTTGAACTCAGACCATCGTGAACTCCAGAGTCCATGCATCTAACCTGTACCATGCCTCCCACGGGGACAAACATCCTGTGTATCTTGCCTCCAGGGGGCTGGCTTTGGGATGGACTCTAGTTTTCCTTGAGAGGCAGCTCAGTAGGGAGCAGTGTCTAAGCTTGGGTTCTGAGTGTGGTCCCCAGGCTGGGGAACATGCACAAGTGACCTCCTTGCCCTGAGTTTCACCTTCCTCCCTGGGTGATGGGGGTGTCTCTGCCGGGGCTGCTGTGCAGCTGGAGAGGATCCTTAATGTTCTGCTGACTGTACGCCCCTCACATACCTTTACTCACCCAGCCTTGAACACACACTCTCATGCCCTCCCACATACTCTGTGTCCACACACCTCACACATCCATGTACATACACATAATCTTTTTTTTTATCATATGATATTACTATTTTTATTTGTTTTGAGGAGCCTTCATACTGGTTTCCGTAGAGGCTGCACTAATTCACACTCCCACCAATAATGCACACGGATTTCCTTTACTCCACTCCACATCCTCCCCACACTTGTTACCTCTGTCTGTTTTTTTTAATTAAAATTTTTCATTCTTATACAATTTTACTTTCCATTTGTAGTTACTTTGCACTATTGGCTCTATTCCTTGTGCTGCACAATAACATATCCCTGTGATGCTGAAGCTGAAGCACCAATATTCTGGCCACCTGATGGGAAGAGCCAACTCATTGAAAAAGACCCTCATGCTGGGAAAGATTGAAGGCAGGAGGAGAAGAGGGAGACAAAGGATGAGATGGTTGGATGGCATCAGCGACTCGATGGACATGAATTTGAGCAATTTCCGGGAGTTGGTGATGGACAGGGAAGCCTGGCATGCTGCAGTCCATGGGGTTGCAAAGAGTCGGACATGACTGAGTGACTGAACAACAAAAGCCTATCTTAAACTCCCCCAGATAGCGTCCCTCCCCGCACTGGTAATCACTAATTTGTTCTCTGTGCCTATGCACACGCGTAATCTTCTGGGCGCACAGCCTCACGCACACACCCTCACACACACGCACACACACACACACGTGCTGCAGGAGGCCCCATCCATGTCACTGTGGCCCCAGCACTTAGTCATTTAACAACCCACTGTGCCGAGTTCCTTTCATGGAAGCCGACGTTTGGCTTTCCGTTTGCAGAGATCTTCTCATTCAGTTTCTCTCAGTCTCACTTTTCATTCTGACTGGGAAGGAGTTTTTTTTCAATCTCTCTTGTGGTTTTGACAGCCAGTGCCTGTGGCTCATGCCCCATAACTCCTCAGAGGCGTTGGGCCTCTCCAACGTGTCCACTCTGGGGTCAGGCCCTGGACTGCCGTGTCATGACCCCACCATTGCCCAGCCATTGGGGGAGTGGTGGGTGGTAGTGGGGGGGCCGGCTGGGGAAGAGAGAGGTGATGTCATGGGATTCCTGGGATGCAGACGGACCCCAAGAGCTCAGGCCCGTCATCCCACCTCCTCAGCTGTGAGTTTCTGTGAGAAGTTCTCGGGGAAAGGGAGTTCCGAGGTTGTCGCTGGGGTCACCAGCTGATCGTAGAGCTCTCCTGGGGTTGCTGACACCTGCCTGCCGCACGTGTGCTGCCTATCTCCCAGCCATCACACTTGGGGGTCCCTGAGCTGGCCTCCCACACTTCCTGCATTCCAGTCTGCTTTGCCAATGCTGGCAGAGGAAGTCTGGGGCAGGCATTCATGCCCCCACTGCCTCGGACCTGGCAAGTACAGGAAGTCTAGAACAGTCTCTGGGAGAAGTCAGCCTCTTCCTGCTTTGAGATTTTCAGACCCCAAATTCCCTGACTCTTTCTTCAGAGTTATTTGAATCTGGGGGTAGGGAGGAGCACGGAGAAGTGTTATTCACTCCACCAACAGGAAATTGTGTTTTCCTGACGTGTTGTTGGACACTCACTTCTTAACTCAATTTCTTTCTTTTTTTAAACATAAATTTCTGTTCTATTTTTTTTTAATTATGTATTTTTGACCGTGATGGGTCTTCACTGCTGTGCTTGGGTTTTCTCTAGTTGTGGTGAGCGGGGGTTATTCTTGGTTGTGATATGTGCACCTCTCATTGTGGTGGCTTCTTTTGTTGCAGAGCACAGACTCTAGGCATGTGGGCTTCAGTAGTCATGGCGCATGGGCCATAGTTGCTCTGTGGCATCCATATGGCATCCATTCCTAGTCCAGGAATCTTCTTGGACTAGGGCTCAAACCTGTGTCCCCTGCATTGGCAGGTAGAATTCCTATCCACTGTACCATGAGCGAAGTCCTCAACTCAATTTCCTATCTATAAATTTGCTATTATAATGCCTATCTTGTGAATACAAGAGAGAATAAATGAGCTCATGCAGGTAAACATGACTGAGTTGTGTTCCCCTCAAATCCATATATTGAAGTCCTAACCCCCAGTGTTACTCTATTTGGAGACAGGCCTTTTAAAGAGGTCAATTAAGGTTAAATGAGGTCATAGGGTGAGGCCCATATTCAGTAGGACTGGTGTCCTGAAAAGAAGAGGAGACGGGCGGTTTCCTGGTGGCCTACTGGTTAGGATTTCGGCTTTTACTGCCAAGACTCAGGTTCAGTCCCTTGTCGGGGAACTAAGATCCTGCAAGCCTTTGTTGTTGTTCAGTTGCTCAGGTGTGTCCGACTCTTTGTGACACCATGAAGTGCAGCATGACAGGTTTCCCTGTCCTTCACTATCCCCCAGAGTTTGCTCAAACTCATGTCCATTGAGTCAGTGATGCCACTCAGCCTTATTGCGTGGCAAAAAAACAGGAATGGACTCCAGGGATGTGCACACATACAGAAAAGGTCATATGAGGACATGGTGAGAAGGTGGCTGACTGCAAGCCAAGGAGAGAGGCCTCAGGAGCAGCCAAAGTTGCCGACACTTTGATCTGGGTCTTCCAGAACTGTGAGGAATAAATTCCTATTGTTTAAGTCACCCAGTCTGTGCTATTTTGTTGCAGCTGCAATAGGGAGCGAATCCAAGGGCCAGTCTGGTGAGCTCTGACATACACATAGTGATTGCTCAGTAGACGGTAGTCAGTATTATTGTTGGGAGATATTAATAGTTCTCTCTGGCGTTTCTGCACGTTTCATGTCAGCTTCTGACCTGGACAATCTTCTTAAGGACATTTGCACAGAGATGGTGTCTTCTAGCCGAGGTCCTGAGAAGCCAGGGCCAGTGCTCCAGTGTTGAGGCCCAGGGGACTGGGGGGCCTTTGGGGAGAACAATGGCCCCATCAGTTCATGTGGTTGGGGCCTGACTAGGTGGCCACATATTTAGAAGAGATCCCTGTCTTTGTAGTAGTTGGGCAATGAGTATTCAAGAGCTTCCTGTGTGCCCAGCTCTGTGCTAAGATTTATCGTCTCCTTTAATCTTTGCACAACCCTATGAAGTGGGTGAAACAGAGGCCTCAGGAGGTTAACCAACTTGTTCCAGGCCGCTCAGCTGTGGCTGTAACAGAGGTGGGATGGGAACTCGGCCTTGTCTGACTTTTCGAAATACTTAAAAACAAAACAAACAAACAAACATCTGAGTACTTCCAATTGTATTTTATTTGTACAAGGATTTTCTTTCTATCCTTTTTTTTTTTTAATGTGAACCACTGGTGGTCTGAGAAGGGTTTTCTGTGTGCTCTCCATTTTGATCTGAGTCCCAAGGATGGTGATAGGGACCCAGTTCTTGCAAGAAGAGCTGCCTCACCGCCTGGGGTTTTGCAGGGGTGAGCTCCCGGCAAAGGGGGCCCTAGGGGCTCAGCTCTGCCTGACCTGGTCATTCTGAAATCAGGGGCCCCTCCCGGGAAGGATGCAGGCTGGGGAGAGCTGCAAAGCGGGTTCAGAATTGGGGCTTGAGATGACTCATCTGTGGCTATTTATTACCCATTTCCATTTCTCGGTCTGATTGGGCTGCTCGAAGGCCAAGCCTCCTTTCTTCTGGGTGCTGAGTAAGCAGCCTGGCCAGTCCTGCCCACCTCTGGCCTCGTCTGGAGCTCGCTCTCCTCACCCTTGGCAACACTCAGGCCCCTTGGGGCTGCTGAAAGTTCCCCCTAACTGCCCTCATCGAGGCCTTCCCAGCAGCACCACTCTCTGCCAGTCCACCCCAGCCTATTTGTTCTTCCTTCAGGTCATAGCTTAAATGTCACTTCCCCCAGGAAGCCCTCTCTGACCACCATGCCCACCACATCACAGTCTGGTTACGTGGCCCTTGCCATGTGCTCCTGCAGCACTCGCCTTCCCTCCTAAGTCACCGGTGGGTGACTAATTTTCCATTCTCCCATCTTAGCGAAAGGCAATTCCATCCTTCCGGTTTCCCAGATTCCCATGCGTTGTCTTCAGTGCCTCCGTCAGCAAATCCTGTCCATTCTCCCTTCCGAAACTGGCCCCCTTTCAGCTCTCCCACTGCTCCCTCCTGGTCTAAGCCTCTACCACCTCTCCCCTGAAGGCTGTGGTTGGCTTCTTCCATGGTCTTCCTGCTTCCATTCCTTCACCCACCCCCTGACCCTATTTCCAACAATGGTAGTCAGAGAGAGACCCCAGAAGAACCCAAGTCAAAGTCATACTTCTCCCCTGGTCAAAGTTCCTGAGTAGCCCCCGTCTGAGTAAGGGTGCAAACCAAAGTCCTTACAGTGACCACAGGCCCTGAAAACCTTGTATTGTGCCTCTGACCACACCCCACCAGCCGCTGGGGCTATCTCACCCTTACCTCAGGGCCTTTGCACTGGCTTCTCTGTGTCAACCACCCCCTACCCCCACCCCATCTGCCTGGCTCCCTCCCTCTCAATCTTTCTTCATGCCTTTGCTCAAAAGTCAATTTCTCTGTGAGGCCTTTCTTGATCACTTGATTTAAATGTGTACTTCTCCACCCCAGCATACTCGCTTTTCGTCCTTTCCCCTTACTTTTCTCTATAGCACGTCTCCCCTTCAAAAATCCCATGTGCTTTACTGATTTATTTTATGTGTTGTCTGCCTTCCCCTCACTAGAATGGAAACTCTTCAAAGGCAGGACGTTTTGACTGTGTTCGTTGCTGTATCCCCAGCACCTAGCCTAGAGGCATACTACCCACGCGCCTGTAGCGTTTGTTGAATGAATGAATGACAGTTCCCATCACTCACCCCCTCAAACAAGCAGAAATGTGTTGCTTTCATCCAAACATTTCTGTTCCTGCAGGCGTTAGGTCTGCGGTGCTGGTCGGTCCCATGGGAGGTGGGCCTGGGGCAGTTCCAGGTCTCAGTGGGCATCCAGCTCTCCTTGACATGCCCCACAGGCCTGGATGGCCAAGCTCTGGCCCCTAGAGCACAGCGTGGAAGGGGCCTCAGGGGACTGGGAACACAGTGATGGTCATTGGTACCTGTAGGTGCTGACAGTTTCTTCACATGGCTCAGTTCAGTGGCTCCTACAGAGCTGGAAGGCCATGGCTCAGGAAAGTCCTCTGACCATCTAGTAGGGTCCCTCCTGGTGAGGGCAGTAGCTGCTCTCACTGCTTCTAAGCATGAGGGTGGGTGCTGGCAAGTGGCTGGACTTTAGGCCTCAAGGAACACAGGACAGGCTGCCTCCTTTGGGCTACCGCAGCCAAGCTGTGGGCATTTGAAATGCAGTGTCAGCTCACCAACACACAGGCCCCTGGGTAGTGGGCATGGGGCAGGCAACATTCCCCCTTCTTATCCTTGGCATGGGGCTTATTTCCCCAGCACCAATTTGGACAGACACCAGGACCACTTCCGGATGGCAGATGGCTCAGCTTCTAAGGTGTCTGGGATGGTGGGTGTGCCAGCGAGGGTGTGTCAGGTGTGCATTAGTGGCTGCAGCATTCTAACAGGCCGACAGTCCCCCAGCCTCTGATACTCCAGCAATTTCTGCAGGCATCAGACTCCCTGCCTGCCTCCTTTGCCAGGATTGAAACGCTGGGGTCAAGACATTGCTCCCAGATGGCAGGCCTGGAGAAGGCAGATGACACAAAGCAGCAAAGAAACACGACAAGGCAGGTGATGGTGAAGGTGGGAGATTAGAAGGCTGGGTCTAGGGGCTGTCCCTGCACTGACTTGCTGCATGATTTTGGCCTCAAGGTCAGTGTAAATCAGTTAGAGGAGGGACTCTTACTCTCCAGATCTCCTGTTTCTCACACCTTGGACCAGCTTCTTATGCAAACTAGAAACTAGTTCATGATGAGTAGCTGGGGGTGTGGATGACAACTGTTGGTTTTCCGTAACACAGAACACGTCCCAGTCTCCAGCAGGAAGCCCATGAGTTCCAGACCTAATAGGCCTAAGTCAGGGCCAGGCCTTAGTTTCCCCAGATCTCTGGGATTTCGTATCTGGTGAGCCCCAGGCCCCACCAGGCCTTAAGGCCTCATAGCTCCTATTTGGAGAGAGGGAAGGGCCTGGGGGGGCCAACCCTCCCCCAGTGGCGTGGACGGACTGATGAGGAAAACCCCAGAGGGTTTTCTGAATGAACTCTGCACACCCATGGGCCGCTCCTGCTGGGAACAGGGTCCCTCCTTTCAGGGAGTGTGGCCCACCGCCTGCCTGCAGTGACTACATGGATGATGATGCGGACTCAAGAGCAGAGGCTCTGTTCCGGGTTTCACTTTCAGAGCAGAGTCTGTCCTTCTCAGCTTCCATGCCGCGGGAGCCTGGGGAGGCAGAGCAGATGCCCGCCATCTTCCCAGAGCCCCAGGCCTTGGCCATTGAGTTCTCCGGAAAATACTCATTAAACCAAGTCCTTCTTTCACATCAGATAGTCTCTGAGCCTATGAGCACTCATCCTAGGCGGAAAGTCAGGCCACTGGCAAATACGCCATTTCAGATGGTGGTGTGATCCGTCCCTGGAAGGGAATAAACAGAGTGAGGGGACACAGAGCGGCAGTATCAGCTTGTGTGGTCAGGGAAGTCTTCTTTGTAGAGTCTTTGTCTCAGCCAAGACCTGAAGGGTGAGAAGGGGCAGCATAAAAAAATTATTGTTTTATTAAAGTGTAACTGACACATGATAAACTTTACCTGTTTAAGGTGGTGGTGGTGTTTAGTCACCCAGTCACGTCCAGTGCTTTGTGACCCCATGAACTGTGGTCCTGCCAGGTTCCTCTGTCCATGGGATTTTCCAGGCAAGAATACTGCAGTGGATTCCCATTTCCTTCTGCAGAGGATCTTCCTGATCCAGGGACTGAACCCACATCTCCTGAATTGCAGGTGGATTCTTTACCACTGAGCCACTGGGGAAGCCTTGATAAATTTTGGCATCTGTATTCATCTATCACTACAACCAAGATATGAACATATCCATCACCCTGAAAGTTTCCTGGACAGATCAAAGAGCTAGGGGAGGAGGGATTCAGGCAGAGGAACTGGCAAGTATAAAGATCCTATGGCAGGGATAAGCCTGGTGGCCCCAGGAACAGAAAGGAGGCCAGTAGGGAACGTGACAGAGGATAAGATCAGGGGGGCAGGAGCCCTTTTGGGGTCCCTTTTTGGCCGTGCTAAGCTGGAGTCTGAATCAGAGCTTCCTCAGACTGCTGAGTGAGCAGCACATTATACTTGGCCATCAGACCCTCTGGCCCTGTTCTCCTCCCAGGATCTTCTGAGAAACCAGCCCATGTTGGGTGGTGACACCGTTAATGACTTACCGAGTGGCTTCCCCAAGAATGATTTACATTTTCACTAGGGACTTCAGTCAGATCAGATCAGATCATTCGCTCAGTCGTGTCCGACTCTTTGCGACCCCATGAATCACAGCACGCCAGGCCTCCCTGTCCATCACCAACTCCCGGAGTTCACTCAAACTCACGTCCATTCAGTCAGTGATGCCATCCAGCCATCTCATCCTCTGTCGTCCCCTTTTCCTCCTGCCCCCAATCCCTCCCAGCATCAGAGTCTTTTTCAATGAGTCAACTCTTTGCATGAGGTGGCCAAAGTACTGGAGTTTCAGCTTTAGCATACCTTAGCCCAAAGGAGTGAGTAATTGTAGAATTTCAGGCTGAGGGGCAAGCAGTGGATAGAGCCTTGGTCAGTCCCTCCTTGGGTCTCTAAGTTCTCAGCCTTCAGGAAAGTGAAGCTGGCTTCTGGAACCTTCTGTGTTGTAAGTCCCAGTTGGAGGATGGTGTGCCTTTGGCCCCCTCAAGTCCAGGCCCTGGAGAGTCTTCCTCAGCCTGACTACCAGAGACCTGGCCCCTGTGGGGAAGGAGAGGGGTGACAGGAAACCGAAGGCCAATTCCTGTGGAGCAAATTCCTTTACGATATACACCCCTGGGAGCCAAGAGCAGATCCAGGGTGATGAGGGGGAGCAGGCTGACCATTGGCCTCCAGGACAACAAGATGTAGAAGTACAAGTTACAGCAAGGAAAACCACCACCCTAGAGAGGGGCCTCACGGACTGGGGTTTGAATCATGGCTCTAGAACTTACTAACTGGCTGACTTGAGTAAACAACTTCTCTGAGCATCTTTTTTCCCATGGAATTTTTTTTTAATTGTCATTTTGCAGGGCTGCCGTACTGAGTATCTGGTAATCACCTTTGATTCATTCGGTCTGCCTTGTGTGCTGATGACAGGCACTGAATTTTATGACAAAAATCCCTGCCCCAGGAGATTCTTTTCCTCCCAAGAAGCCAAAAGACCCTGGCCTCAATGTTTCCTCCTGTACGGTGGGGATGGTGCTTCTGAAGGGAGTATGGCTTATTGGGATAAGAATGGCCCTGTGAGGTGTGGTCCTCTCCTCCTTGGGCCTTCTGGTCGGGGTGCACGGGTCTGGGGACCTCCATGTGGGTGTGCGCTTATGAGTACACACTCTTCACCTGCGCCTTCTCCTGAGCCGCCACTACCATCCGTTGCTTCTGTTTCCTTCTTGTACCCGATGTCTCTGATTCCGTGATTAATATTGGACTGGGTTTGGTTTCCTGAGAGTCTAAATGACTCACCCCCATTCACAACGGCCTCCCTGAGCAGGAAGGTCTGGGGAAGACGGGGACTCTGTGATGGACAGTCTCTGCCAGGTCATCCCCGACATGCTGTGGCTCTTGGCCAAATCTCTTTCTCTCTCTGGTCTTAGCTTCCTTCTCCATCTCTTTGGAAGTTAGAAGGAAATGGTACAAAACAGGAAGTCCTCCCCATCTACCAGTCCCAGGAGTTCATGAGAAGTAATGGCCACGAGGCTGCGGATGAATGAGAGGTGCCTGAGCCTAGAGGCTAGACTGTCACTGAGGACAGATGCCCCTCCTGGGCTGGGAGAGCAGAGATTCCTCTTGGTGCCATTCGCCTTAACCTGTTTAATCCTCACTTCAGCTCTTCTGGGCTTCCCTGGTGGCTCAGTGGTAGAGAATCCAGCTACCAATGCAGAAGATATGGGTTTGATCCCTACATCATGAAGATCCCCTGAAGGAGGAAATGGCAACCCACTCCAGTATTCTTGCCTGGAAAATTCCATGGACAGAGGAGACTGGTGGGCTACAATGCATGGGGTCACAAAAGAGTCAGACACAACTTAGTGACTAAACAGCTGAAACAGCACTTTACAGTAGACATTGTCATTCTCATACTACTGAGGAAGGATCTGAAGTTCCAAGAGGATGAAAAACTTGGCCAAATATACACAGTTAGTAAGTGGCAGAGGTGGAATTTGGCCAGGCTGTCTGGTTCCAAGGCTTGAGGCCAGCTTACAAGAACAGAGCTGGAAACATCCTCCAGGAGCCCTCAGGCCCAGAGGGGGATCCAGACCTCCTATTTCTCTTACTCCCCCTGAAGCCTTAGAACAAGGGGCCTTTAAAGCCAGTCATCACATCCCAGCCCCTCACTTCACAGATCACAGTGCAGAAGCCCAGTGAGGAGAAGTCTTGAGGCTGGAGTCAGGCCTGGGCTCTTGACTCTCCGTGTAGTCTTCTCACAGCAGAGCTGAAAGCTATCAAACTGGAGCCATAACTGAGGCCATCCCTGGGTGCCAGGGGCCTAGGGAAGTATCCCTACGGTGCCTGTGTGACTAGCTGGCTGGCCTGTTCTGAGGCAGCCACTTGGCATCACCTGAGAGGTGGGAAAGACCTCTGACCCCTAAGGTCCTTGCGGTGGGCCTCTGCCTGAGTCACCTCTTGGCTGGAATGGTGAATGCCACAACTAACTCACCCCTAGGGAAGGGGAACCCCAGGCCATGGGCCTTTCCGCTGTGATCCAGAATGGAGAGGTCTGGGGCCTCAGCACGGCCCTAGGTACCCGGTGGGGGTAGCGAAAGGACAGTGAAGCCTTACATTTCTCCCCTCTAATTCAAAGCGCTTTCAATGTCCGTTTTTTTTTCAGGGCTCCTTGCAACCCTTAGAAGGTTGCCTGGTAGCACTCAAATCCACATCTGGCAGAGAAGGAAACTTGCCCAGATGATTCCCGCCTGCCTACAGGTCCTCCCGCCCCTGTGCAGACCCTGCACACCTTGAGGAGAGCCAGGCTTGCAGTCATCAAAACGCTATGGGGATGGTGAAGTGTGATTTCTGAGGCTCCATCATAAAAGACAATGTGGCTTCCATCTTGTTCCCTTGGAACCACTTGCTCTGGAGGAGGCCGGCCGCCATGTTGGGAAGACACCCAAGCGGCCCTGTGCGGCTGAGGCTCCTGCCCACAGCCATGTGAGTGGCTCATCTTGGAAGCCTTAGTCAAGCTTTTCAGATGACTACAGCCCCAGTTGACATTTGATGTTAGAAAGTCACCCTGTCCAGTCTTTCCCAAATTGCTGCTCCCCAGAAAGAGTGGGATGCAACGTTTGTTATTTTCAGCTCCTAAGGTCTGTGGTACACAGAGATAGATAACTATAGAGAAAAGAACAGCATGCCCACAGTCACATGGGCAGGTTAGGACTCCCGTTACCAGTGCTCTTTCTCCTGGAGAAACAGGGGCCTAGAGAGAGAACAGAGGGCAGCAGAGCCTTGAAAGGGGACTGGAGCCAACTTTCAGCCCTGCCAATCTCAAGCTGTGTGACCTCAGGCAAGTTACTGAACGACTCTGTGTTTCTTCATCTGTGAAGTGGAGATAGCAATATTGACTTGAATAAAACCTTGCTGCCAGGCTTAAATGTCTGGCCAAGGGCCTGGGTATCCTGCCTGTGGGTATGTGTTGCTGGGGTTCCCCTAGCCAGCTGGGAGCCCCTACTATTTTCTCCCAACACCGAGGCCTGAACTCCGCCACTTCTTACCACCCTCTAAGGGGCTGGAGCTGAGCCCCCAGGGTCTAGCTAGTTCTGGGCCTTTAGGACGGCAGAGCTCTGGGGGCTTGAGTTCAAGCAAGGCAGCTTGACATGAAGGTCCCGCCAGAGAAGCCCCCAAATGAAGCCCCACCTTCACCACTGCTCTCAAGAAAGGGACTCAGAAGTACCTGTGCCAGTCAAAGAAAGGCCCAGACTTTCTACCTCTCCCTTGGCCCCAATTTTCAGCCTTCTACCTGCCTGCTGCCGCCTGCGACAGAAAGAATCCCTTCATCTGCTGAGGGTATTTTGGGGCCATTTGGGGCTGGGGTTCCCAGCTGTTGGGGAAGTCCCTGAGTTTCCTGAACCGAGTCGGAACCTTGTGTCTTGCTCAGCATCCCTTTGGTGACACAGGTTCCCGGTCCCTTGCAGAGAGCTTCCTGCTGCACCTGCCTCCCACCCCCTTCCTCTGAGATGAGATGGTCCTGGCAGCGCTGTGCACCTTCCTGCCTCCTGCAGGCCTAGGGGCCTGGCTTCCACAGCTCGATCTGGTGGGGCCGCCCCCCAGCCCTCCCCGCGATCCCACAACAGGACCCGCTGTTATGCCTCGCCTGGGCCCTCGGGACTTCCCCTCCTGCTCTTCAAAGCACTTTCACACGCGTTCATGGGTTCGCGAACCGTCTAAAACCTACAGAGGACAGGGACTCAGGTCTGGCCAATGCCTGCTCACCAGAGTCCCCCAAGTTGCCATTTTCCTAGGGGGCTGCAATTTCTCCCCTGACCCCCCACTCCACCCTCTCCTGGTACCCAGCCTATTACCTGGCCACAGATTGTGCCATTCCCTGGGCTGGCTGGTCATTGGCTGGCGGCCCTGAGCTTGGCTCTGTATTAGGTTTCCCAGGACATCCTGGTGCTCTGGGAGCCCCCAGTTTCCTGGGTCAGATGGATACTCGAATCAGTCATTACAGTCATGACACAGTGAGATCAGTTCTAGAATTGAGATACCAAAAAAACGACAGAAACCGCCTTTGTGACTGGGAAGATGGCTGGGGGAGGGGAGGGATCAGTGCCAGGAAAGCTACTAAGAGAGGGTGGTGGCACTGGAGCAGGTTCTGAAGACAGACATGAGTCGCACGGAGGTGTGTCCCAAACCTTAGGACCAAGTCAGTTGGGGCAGGGAACCCTGGCTTCATGGATTCACTGCTCTTGTCTCAGTTTCTCACCCGCAGAATGGGCACAAACATTGAATCTTCATGAAGTTTCCCTGAGGATTCAAGGAACAGTCTGAAAACTCTTAGCAAAAAGTAGTGCTCAAAGACAGCTATTATTATTACAATAAGTAAATGACGCAATTTGAGAAGCACCCCTCCCACTCCGAGGAGGAGACTTGATTAAGGGTCCCTTTCTCTCCAAGGAGGGGAAGGACTAGAGGGAAAGACATGCTTCCACAGCATCACTATAATTATCATTTTTGATGGACTTGTCTTTTTGCTCGGGCTTACAGTTTTTTTGATGGGTGTGTAGTATTCCATTAAATGTGTAGACCACAGTTTCCTTAACTATTCCCTGTTGTGATTACTAGGGTATTTCCAAGATTTACAAATAATGGTTTAAGAAAAGTGACCGTGTTTATAGTTTTTTTATTTTTATAGTTCAACTATTTTCTTAGTCTTTCTTTACTAGAATTAAATTACTGAGCCAGAAGTTGTAAACTTTTTTGGGGGAGGGTGGCTTTTGTTAAAGCATTGCCATATTGCTTTCTGAAAGAGGTTGTAGCATTTACTAGCAGAATATGAATGTGTATTCTGGTTTCACCACAACTTTGGGGTTGGACTTTACCAAAGTTGTTTTTATAAAGGAGAAAAAAAAAACCCGGATGACTTAATAAGTCTAAAAAAGTATCCAAATTTGCTTTAATTTGCATCTCTCCAATTGCTAGAAAGGTGGAATTTTCAAGCTTGTAATTAACGTTCATTTGTGTTTCCCTGAATGTCAGCCGTTTTGATGTTATTATTTGTGCATGTGTGTTTAACAAGTATTTATTTATGCAGAGCACCAGCTCTTCTACATAGCGAGCTCTGGACTGGGGAGTAGGCGTCCTGGGCTGCTCTTGCACTTGCCTGGTTCTGTGAATGTCATGGGGTCACTTTCATAATTTCTTACTTAATCGTTTAACACAATCCCAACTCAAACATCCCAGGACACTGGGCCCAGTGTGTCTGGGGAGAGCCCAGAAGTGGGTCTCCAGGGAGGGCGCACAGTATAGGCATTCCTATCCCCTTTTTTAAGGGGAATCCAGGAGTTCAAGGAGGGTTGTGGGGACTTTGTTGGGAGAGTCCTGATGGGAGATGACTGTTGGTGGGCCAAGGAGATGGAGGTATTTCTGGAAGACAGGGCCTTATGCCTTGCAACACAGAAGCTCTGGAAGGGAAAATCAACTGCCGCAAATGAGAACTTATTGGAATGAGGTTTGCACATTGTCTTTCTTTTAGGGAAGAGTGTTAGGCTCCTCCTCTAGGCAGAAAACTCTCAGGGGGCAGGGAAACACCTGTGGTTTGATAACTGAATGTCTATTCTTTTCTCCATCAGTCCCTCCAACCGTCAGTCTGTCTAAATAGCCATCTATACACCCACAACCCACCCTCCCACTCAGCCATGCATCCACCCTCCTCCCACCCACGCATCCGCCCCTCCATCTTTTTACTGATTCATTTCCCAGCGAACATTTATGAATGGTGGTGAACGGTTAACGGTGGCTTTCTGTGCAGATTCCAGGGCTCCTTTTCAAAGAATTCCCAGGTCAGGAGAGAAGGTCTGGGTTGATTAGAGTGTCCAGAGCAGGAGCCTACTCGGTTTCGCCCTTCTCTGGGACGCTTGAGACCCACTGGAGTCTCCCAATCTCCTGAGTCCCTACCCCCACCCCCCAGCCAGGGGCGGGAGCCGCTCTCCCCGCCCCTCAGCCCAGCTGGGCTGGGCAACACCCCCTACCCTGAAGCAGCAGGACGCCCCGGGTCTGTCAAATCCGGGGCGGGCCATTCAAACAGCAAAAGGCGAGTGTGGCTTTCCTGAGTCATCTCTGCACGTGTGTTCTCCCATTTGTCTTGACCGCTAAGTAGCTGCGTTCCTGGAAACAGGAACTGGGTACCTAGTGCGCCTCGGGTGGTGGTGGAAGGGAAAGGTTAAGGCTGAAACTTCGGAGAAGGAGCGTCCTCTTTTGAAGTGACTTCGCAGCGTGCGGTTGGGGCCTGCGAGGTGCGCCGAGGGTCTGCGAGGTCCGCCCGCGCTTGCGCGGCTCCTGGTCTCTGGCACCACACGTGGGCGCAGCGCGCCACCCAGGCTGAGCTGGTGGGCGCGGGCTGCGAGCCCAGTCCTCCGCCCCGGCCCCGGGATGCGCGCCCTCCGCGCTGTGCTTGGTCTGTTGCTCCTGGGGGCGCTCCGAGCCTTCCCGCAGGTAAGAGGGTGACAGGATCCTGGAGAGACGCCAATGAGCGACCCGGAGCCCCTTTCTTGCCATCGCTGCCCTGAGTCCGGACAGTGTAGGGCTGGTGGGACGAAGGGGGAGAACAGGGGCGCGCCACACCTCATTCCCTGACCAGGCGGAGTGAGGGGCCACAGGTGATAATGGGGGTGCGGCGGGGGGTCCCGAATCTGCAAGTATTCATAGGTGAGCGGTTAGCTGACAGGCTAGTGGGGGCGTTTTCTCCCACCCTTCCAGGGTGCTAGGATGGTTCATTCATTCATTCATTTAATATAAATGAGCAGAGGAGGCTGCCTGCAGGAGATGGGTTGTTTGTGAGTGGGGGTCCTGGGTAGATCAAGTGAGGCCTGTGCTTGTCTGGGCAGGACAGGTAGGGGTCTCCTTTGACCAGAAGAGGTTGGTATTCAGTCTCTTTATGGGTCTAGAAAGGGAGGGAGAGTTGGGTGTGAGTGAGAAGCAGGGGGAGGGGGTCAGACCAGCCAGATCAGCTTTTCCTGCACTTGTCCAGCCAACCAACTCACGTGGATTTCTTGCTCTGGAGCATGTGGTGGGTGTCCATCCCTGGAAAAAGGTCAGAAGTGGAGTGACCGTCTGTTGTGGGAAGCCCCAGTACTGAATCTGGGGACTGCTTTAGGAAAATTGAGCACTTACCAGTGGCCAGCACCCAGAGAGGCACGAGGTGGGGGAGAACTCAGATTAATCAGACATGGTCTGCCGCCTAAGCACTGAGTGCAGGGTTTGAAGATGAGACAGAGGTCCTAGTGGACTTCTGCATAGAACACAGTAGGTGTTGGTGAGTGCATGCTGTATATTGGTACAGAGGGCAGAGGCAGAAGCAACAACAGTGTGTTGGGGGAGGGGCGAGCCCCCACTTTAATCCTACAGGAGGAGGGATGTGGAGTGGGCATCAGGCTGAAGGAGGGAACGTGTAGGTGGGAAAGTGCACAAGCAGCTGCCCCCTTCGATCTTCAATAGGGCAATGTGAAACATTTCCCCTCCGCCACATACACACACACACACACACACACACACACATCAGAGGGCAGGCGCATGCAGCTGACAGCATTATACGTTATGCTAGCCAGAGGCCCTGGCTAGAGAACCCCCTCCCAGCCCTCCAAGTCCTCTGCTGATAACCTGGGGGAGGGTGAAAGTCTGGAGCGTTAAGGTCTTGGCGAGGTTAAAGGGAAGGAAGGACTGTGAGAAGGGCTGGGGGAGGTTGCTAGCCATTTGTGGCTGGCACTCATGTCTTCCCTTTCTATAAAGTGAAATGACCCTTTAAATTAAAAAATAATAGGTTTATTATTTACTTATTAATTACACAAGGGATAAATGAATATATCCTCAATGCAAAAAAAAAAGCATACTGTTCATGGGGTACTCTTGGCAAGAATACTGGAGTGGTTTGCCATTTTCTCCTGCAGCGGACTGTGTTTTGTCAGAACTCTTCACTATGACCCGTCCATCTTGGGTAGCCCTGCAAGGCATGGCTCATAGTTTCATTGAGTTGCACAAGCCCCTTTGCCATGACAAGGCTGTGATCCATGAAGGGAAAATCTTACAGATAAAGCTAAATTATTGGGCGTCTCTTTATCCTGATTCCTTTGAAGATGTAGCCACCATTATGGCTTTGGTGTTTCCTCTGCGAGCTGTGTATGCATGCTAAGTCACTTCGGTCATGTCCAACTCTTTGTGACTCCATGGACTGTAGCTGGCCAGGCTCCTCTGTCGATGGGATTCTCTAGGCAAGAGAATCTACTCAATACTGAAATGGGTTGCCATGTCCTCCTCCAGGGGATCTTCCTGACCCAGGGATTAAACTCAAGTCTCTTAGGTCTCCTGCATTGCCAGGTGGGTTCTTTACCACTAATGCCACCAGAGCTTTATAAATGCATGTCCCCATTATATCTATTTTATAAAAAATATCAGGTTTCCCATATACTATACCATATGGAACATTTAGCTCTTTCTTCATTTGGCTTTTACCATGTCTGCAGTATATGTCTTGGAGAGCTTTCCACGTGAATACTTACAGATCCTCCACTTATCTTTCAAAATGCCATCTAGTATTCTACCAAAAGGGTAGGGGGCTCCATAGTTTATTAACGTCTGTCCCTGATGGATGGGTAGTAAGGTTTCCATCATTGTTTTTTGTTTGTTTGCTTGCTGTTGCAACATACAGCCCCATGTGGATGCTTTGGGGAACATACGTGCTTCTTACTCAGAGAAGAAGCTGAGAAGAGTGGATTGAGGCGCAGGGTGAAAATGCATTCAAATGAAAAGATACCACAGAATTGCCTCCCAGGGCGACTAGACACTTTGGTCTCCCACCAGCAGGGTTTGAGAGTAGATTAGTGACTTCCCCACATCCCAACCGACTTTTGATCTTATCAGAGTTTTTATTTCTGTCACTGTGACCGATGGAGAGGGCCATATTCTTGCTGTGTTTATTTGCATTTCCCGCCGACCCAGGAGGCTGAGTGTCCCTGGTCTGTCGGGCACTCAGACATGGGTCATTTCTGGGCAGGATTTGGGGTGCCACTGGGGGCAGAGCTGCCTGCCCATCTCAGTACTCCCCCCACCTTCTAGCCTTCTTCCACCTCTATTGCCCCAATAAAAACTTGGAAAGTTCATTATTTAAAAGGGCTTGAATCAGGGCTCGAACATTAAAGTCCTTTTTTTCTTTGCCCTCTGGTTTAGACCCCATCATTTTGTGGTTGAATCTCTGAAGCAAGAAGGCTTTCTTGCTGTGTGTCACCTTCTGAGAAAAAGATTTAGCCTCCGATGCTTCACCCTAAGGCCTCCCCACATGCGATTTTGTAATGTGATCCAGGATTATTCTGGTGAGAGTACAATTCATTACCCGGAAAGCCTCCCCAACTTCTCTATCCTTTCATCGAGGTGTCAGGGGAGGGGGGCCAGGGGCAGGAAGGTCCAAGGCCTTTTCAGGAGCTCTGCCTCCCCCATCCTCCTCCAGGCCAGCGCTGAGGCTACAGCCAGCCTCCCTCCCAGACCTGTACCTCACCATCCCAGCTCCTTCGGACCTCTGCGCTGACTTAGCCATCCTGCTGAGGCAGGTTCTCACGCCTCCCACTGGGGTCTCCAGAGTTCAGCTCGGACCCCATAGAGGGGGTGCTGACCCGGGTGTACCAGCAGGAGGGGGGTGCAGGACAGACTTTCTGGTTTTGTCTTGGCAAGGGCTGTACCAGTTCTGCCTGGGGGGCAGAAATCCACTCTCTACCAGGAGGAGGGGAACCGGAGAGGGGCCCCTGATGTGAAAAAGTGGAAGGAGATGCCAGCTGGTCTTCCTCAGAAGGAGGCCTGGGCTGACAGGAGATGGCGGGGGAGCTTTACTCAGCTCGAGAGCCGTCAGTGCTGGGAGAAGGAGAGCGTTTACTGTAAGTTTCTGCTTCTGCTCCCACTCATATCTGACCTCGCCTCGTTTCTTGAGTTGTGATTCATGCTTAGACTTATAAACACCTTCCTCAACCCTCCCTTCACCTCCAGGAACATTATTAGAAGGAAAATGAAGCCAAGGGATGTCTTAGGGGAGCCCCGGGAGGCTTGAGGGTCCTTGGCACGGTTGGTTAGTTAAGTCCAGCTTGGACCGCATGTGGTCTTCTTCAGTCCTGGGCGCCCTGACCCTGCTGGTGGCTTGTCTGGGACCACGGTCCCCATTTTCCAAACAAGGATGTGGAGGCTCAGAGGCAGGGGAGGGTCTTGCCCACCGTTTCAGGACTGGTCAAGTCAAAGTAGGACCAGAGACCCTGACGCTATGGGCAGACAGTCCAAAAAGGCAGCTCCAGGCAAAGCTGGTCCTCCAGCTTCGCTCTCTCTTCCCCTTCCTGCCAGGGGCTGTTGGGATGAGGGGAGGAGCTTCGTTCTAGAGTCTTCGCTGCCTAGGGTCGAGAACCTAGGCATTCTCAGTGGCCTTGCTGGTGGAGAGGGTCTTTAATATGCCAATCAGTCCAACTGCCCAATAAGTGCCTAACTCTTCAGGCCCATCCAAGAATTCACTCATTCAGAAAAATCTTAAAGGAGCAGCTGCTTGGTGCCAGGCCTGGCTCCAGGGCTTTTGTCCCAGGCTGTTCCCGGTAATCACTCAGCTTCTCATAGGCCTCTGGGGACAGGGTGCTCCCTTCCTTCCTCCCCAGGCACCTTATGCCACCCTGCGTCACTCTGGCATCGAGAAGTTCTCTAGGATAAGCTGAAGTCTATCTCTTCAAAGTGTTTGCCCATCGATCCTGGTTCTGGAAACTGGGGCTATGTAACCAAGATGTGTCCACCTTTCTCAGAAATTTCTTCCAGTGAGATGAAGACTGCGACCCTGGCCTCTGAGGTCTCCTGGTCAGTCACTCCACCCAGGGTCTCCAACATGTATTTCTCACATGGTATGGGCCCCAAGCCCGCTTTTAGCAATTCATCCATCCCACTAATATTTATAGTCAATCCTAAAAGAAATCAACCCTGAATATTCATTGAAAGGACTGATGCTGAAGCTCCAATAATTTGGTCACCTGATGCGAAGAGCCGATTCGCTGGAAGAGACCCTGATGCTGGGAAAGACTGAAGGCAAAAGGAGAAGGGGGCAGCAGAGGATAGAATGGTTAGATAGCATCACCAACTCAACGGACATGAATCTGAGCAAACTCCGGGAGACAGTGAAGGACAGGGAAGCACGGTGTGCTGCAGCCTGTGGGGTCACAAAGAGTCAGACACGGCTTAGCGACTGAACAACTGTACGCCAGGGAGTGTTCTGGATGCTGTAGCTGCCTCCGGGTCAGCTCCGCAGGTCTCTGCCTCGTGAAACTAACATTCCACCAGACTGACAGACAGTGACCAGACGGTGCCCCTTGCAGTGGAGAGAATTCTAACCTTAGAGTGAGAATGGCAGCTACCCCAGGTGGGGAAAGCAGGACGGTCTCTCCCTAGGAGGTGGGGTCACATAGAGGAGTGAAAGTTGGAGGAACAGGAAGGAGGCCACGCGTGTGGCAGGGGATGGCATGGGAGGGTGGTGGGGAAGTAGAGGATAACACACACTTCTGTGGCTGGAGGGTTTTGCGAGGTGGAGGAATGACATTGCATACATTTTAAAGTTCCTTCTGGCTGCTGGGGGAGGAACAGGAGCCAGGCTGTTGCTGTGGTCCAGGGGAGATGTGAAAACAGAAATGTACTTTGGAGCTAGAATCCATAGGAACCACAGATGGATTGGGTGTGAGTGCAGAGGGCAAGATGGGAATGGGGAGTTCCGTCCAGATTTGCAGGCTCCATCCCTGGTTGAGTGGCGGTATCATTTATGGAGGTGGGAAAACTGGACGTGGATAGAGAAGAGTGTTTTGGAGAGAAGCAGGAATTCTGTTTTGCCCACATCCGAGCGTCAAATGGGAGTTGAGGGTTGGAATCAGGAGCTCTGCAGAGCTCAGGCCCCTGATCTGGGGCTCTGGCACCAGAGATGACTTCACAGTTCCCGCTGTTGCCTGGGCTCAGGGGGACCTGGGAGCATCAACCCTCCTTCCGTGGAGCCGCCCTGCTTCTCTACTGATGTGGGCTAAGACCCCACATCTTTTGGGGGCCACTATGTTGCCCTGTTGATTCATCCCAACCCAAAGGTAGGGTCTTCCGTTTGTCTTGTTAGCTGCTCAGTCTCTTTTGTGACCCCTGTGGACTGTAGCCTGCCAGGCTACTCTGTCCATGGGATTCTCCAGGCAAGAATACTGGAGTGGATTGCCATTTCCTCCTCCAGGGGATCTTTCCCACCCAGGGATTCAACCCAGGTCTCTTGTAGGGCAGGCAGATTCTTTACTTTCTGAGCTACCAGGGAAGCACATTCATTTGGTTACACTTTATTTTTTTGACTGCTCTGTGTGGCATCTGGAATCTTAGTTCCCCTACCAGGGATCAAACTTGGCACCTCCTGCAGTGGAAGCGATGGACATTTAAGTTGTTGGAGGACATGGACATTTTTGAAGATCATTATTTCACCTACTGCATCCTTCATGTTGTCTTTTTAAAAATTGAAGTATAGTTGGCATACTATATTTTATTAGTTCCAGGTATACGACATAGTGAGGGCTTCCCTGATAACTCAGTTGGTAAAGAGAGCACCTGCAATGCAGGAGAGACCCTGGTTCGATTCCTGGCTCAGGAAGATCCGTTGGAGAAGGGATAGGCTACCCATTCCAATATTCTTGGGCTTCGCTTGTGGCTCAGCTGGTAAACAACCCATCTGCAATGCGGGAGACCTTGGTTCAATCTCTGGGTTGGAAAGATCTTCTGGAGAAGGGAAAGCTACCCACTCCAGTATTCAGGCCTGGAGAATTCCATGGACTACATAGTCCATGGGGTCACAAAGAGTCGGACATGACTGAGTGACTTTCACTTTACTTCGTACAACATAGTGATTTGACATTTATATACTTAATGAATCAAGCATCACAATATCTAGTAACCATCTGTTACCAATATTACAATATTATTGACAAATATTGACAATATAGTCCCTATGCTGTACATTACATCCACATGGCTTATTAATTTTATAACTGGAAGTTTGTACTTTTTAATCCCCTTCACCTATTTTACTAAAACTCCTAATCTGTCAAGTCTTTTTTGAGAGGCAATAGAGCATCATGTTTGGGCTTCCCTGATGGCTCAGTGGGTAGAGAATCCACCTGCAATGCAGGAGACCGAGGAGACGCAGGTTCGATCCCTGGGTCAGGAAGATTCCTTGGAAAAGGAAATGGCAACCCACTCCAGTGTTCTTGCCTGGAAAATCCCATGGACAGAAGAACATGGCGGGCTACAGTCCATGGGGTCACAAAGAGTCAGACATGACTGAGTGACTGCACACACACACACACACACACACACACACACACACAGCATCATGGCTAAGGGTCAGCCTGCCAAGTTTATATTCTGCTTCTGACACTTACCACGTGATGCTCTTGGGCAGGGTAAGTCACTCATCTGGGCCTCAACTTCCCTATCCGTAGAATTGGGATGATCATAGTAGCTATCTTATAAGACTGTTGGAAGATTATACGGGATAGTAGAGGAGAGGTGCTGAGAGCAGCTCCTGGAATGTGGTGAGGCCTTGTGAGAGGTAAGCCGTTATTAAGTTCCTGTTGTATGCTAGGCATCATGGATGCAGGATGAAGGTGAACCAGTTACAGTCCCTGCCCTCCGGGGTGGCAGCGTGGGAAGTGGGACATGGGGCGGGGGAATGCCATCAGTACTGTGTGAAGAACTGTCCAGGTTTGCGAGAGCCCACAGGGGCCCATCCTCACCTCCACCTGGATTGATGGGGAAAAGCTTTTGGAGGGAGGGAGGAGGTGGCCAGGCCGCAGAGCCTGGGACAACAGGTTCTGCCCCATGGATGATGTCAATGTCCTCACAAACATCCAGGTCAGATGGCATGGCAGCATGGGTGTTCGGGGTGGGCCCAGGGCTTGCTTTTGAAGCTCCATCAGCAGGTTTCATGTGGGGGCCTTTGAACCCCTGGGGGCTGAGGACTCCCAAAGGCATCATCCACGGCCTCATTTCACTACCTTCTGCAAACCCCATGTGGTTCAGGGGAGGGCATGGTCCCCTGAGATGGTTCCAATCCTGCAGCTCCATGAAACCCATAAACCAAACCTTCACTTTCCACCCAGGACATGTGCTGTCTCTACTGCTGAGTCAGGTCAGGGGCGCCAAGGGTTCTCTCTATCCCAACAGTCAGTGGAGGCTGGCACTGGCCTCCCCCACATGTAAGCTGGTAGGAAGCAGAAGGGCAAGGAAACCTGCTGGCCCCTTCTAGGCAGGTAGGCTGATGCCAGGGTAGGGCACCTCCAAGAAGGGGAAGAAAGCCAAAGTACCCCATCTTTGACCCTCACCACCATCACATCCTTCCTCATTAACACCATCGAAGTTTCCTTGGTACTGCCGGTGCCGCTTGGTGGCTGGTGCTTCTGGGGACTGTTATTCCAGGGCTGAGGTGGATCTTATCATGTCTTAGGTACAGCCGAGTGTGCATCTCAGACACTTGCTGCAGCCCCAGAACTTTCAGGAAGGCTCTCATCTGAGCAACAGGCTCACCTGGCTGGCCTGGGGCTTCACTTGGGCAGGAGGAGCATCAATAGGAAGTGAAGAGTAAGACGTTGCAGAATTGGGACTCCAGGCCAGATCTTGGTTATGTTACTTGCCTCTGCCCTGTCCATCACCTTGCGTATTAGCTGCTCTGCAACCTTCAGTGGCTCCCTATTGCCCCAAGGCCACATTTCCCAAAGTCACTTCCAGAGAATAGTCGTCCCATGAGGCCAGGGTTCTATAGCCAACTGAGTTTGGGAAACAGTTTGTCTCTCTGCACCCGTCTCTCCCCACCCCCGTTCCCAACCTTTCCTTGGAGAATCAGAGAGCAAGTCAGGAGATAAAAGGCTTGGAGAAACATCTCAAATGGAATGCAGTGATTCTCTGCATTTTGGTTTTGATTTTTCTTGTACCCTGCTGACATCCCGTGGAAACAGTGTTTGCTGGAACACAATGTGGGAAAGGAAGAGTTCAGTGCAGATATCTGGTCCTGAGTTCCGGGCCTCCCGTCCTTCTGGTCCCACTGTCCAGCCCATCGAATCACTGAGTGCCCCATAGCTCTGCTCCTTCCAGCCTTGGTACTTTTGCTTCTGTGAAGCCTTTTACTTAGGATGCCCGCCTGTCAAGAATCCTTTAAAAAAAAAAGTAAAACCCAAAACTAAAAATGGAAGTTCTCCTCTTCCAAAAAGTCATCATGGGGACTTACTTGATTGTCCAGTGACCACAACACCACACTCCCAGTGCAGCTATGGGGCCAGGATGCATGGAGCCATACACACTCCCCCTCAGCTCCCTGGACACCAGAGGTAGAAACCGGATCTTGTTCTTAGATGTGACAGCTGTGAGGAATAGTGCCAGGGCCAGGGCAGGGCCAGACTGTGGGTGTGTTTGAGGTCCGGGAGGAGGATGACTGCAGTTTCACGTGGTCTCTTGGTCTGGACCTCACATGAACCTTCAGGGTCGAGGGAAGGGTTTAGGGCACCCAGGATAGTTGTTTTTCAGTCACTAAGTTGTGTCCGACTCTTTGTGACCCTATGGACTGCAGCACGCCAGGCTCCCCTGTCCTTCACGATCTCCTGGAGTTTGCTCAAACTCATGTCCATTGAGTCGGTGATGCTATCTAACCATCTCATCCTCGGTCGTCCCCTTCTCCTTTTGCCTTCAATATTTCCTATTATCAGAGTCTTTCTCAATGAGGAGTCAGCTCTTCGCCCCCAGGACTAGCAGACTTACAAAGCTCAACCTGTTGGCAGAATAGCCTAGTGGTTACTTAGGAGCAGGGCTGTGGTCAGAACATCTGTAACCTAATCCCTGGAACCTTATATAGCAAAAGACACCCTTGTTCAACCCCTGGGTCAGGAAGATCCCCTGAAGGAAGGCATGGCAACCCACTCCAGTATTTTTGCCTGGAGAATTCCATGGACAGAGGAGCCTGGCAGGCTACAGTCTGTGGGGTCACAAAGAGTCAGACACGACTGAGAGACTAACAGATGGCAAAGAGAACTTTGGAGATGTGATTAAGGGGACAGACCTTGAGATGGGGATTTTCCAGGTGGGCCCAGTGTCCTCACATGCGTCCTTAAACGCAGAGGAACTTTCCTGGCTGCATTAGAGGAAGATGACACAGAAGGAGAGGCGTATGTTACAGGAGAAGGACTTGACCTAGCATTGTGCACTTTGCAGATGTAGGAAGGGGGCCATGAACCAAGGAATCCAGCAGCCTTTAGAGGCTGGGAACGACCTTAGTTGAAAGTGTGCAAAGAGACAAGTCCTCGGTCTTTAAACAAATTTTTTAAATTTTGGCTGAGTCAGGTCTTAGTTTTAGCATTCTGGATCTTTGTTGCATCATGCAGGACCTTTAGCTGTGGTGCACGGACTCTCTAGTTGTGGCACATGGGCTCAATAGCTCAATGGCATATGGGATCTTAGTTTCCCGACCAGGGATCAAACCCACTTCCCCTGCATTGCAAGGCAGATTCTCAACCACTGAACCACCAGAGAAATCTTGGGCCCTCAGTCTTAACTATTAACACAAGGAAATGGATTCTCCCCTAAAGCCTCCAGCAAGGACACAGACTTGCCCACATCTTGTTCTAGCCTGCAGAGACCTGGCCTGGATGGGGGTGATCAGGGAGGGGGTCCTCTGGGAAGAGGTATGCATGCGTGAAATCTGAAGGAAGAGTTGAGGTGTGCTGGACCCAGGGGAACAACATGTACAAGGCTGCTAGAAAGACGGAGGGAGTAAGAGCGTACACAGGCCAGATGGCCAGGGCTGGTCCAGCAGTGTCTCTTGGGCCCCTGTCAGGACTCTGGGCTTTATCCATAGTTTAGTTGGAAGCTTTCTACTCATCTTCAACAGGGTGTAAGGGAGAAGACCAGATCTGTGTTTGGAAAACATCGCTCTGGCCTCTGCACTATGAGTGGGGGTTGAGGGATGGTGTGGATGTAAGGAGACCCTGGCCTGCCATTCGCAAGTCCAGATGGGGAGGAGGTGAGGAAGAGCTGGGGTACTGAGGGTAGAGCTGGAGGTTAAACAAACAGGACTCGGGATGCAGAGCCTGGTGGATAAGAGCCTGTGCCAGATGGCCAAATTCTGGCTCTAATACTGCCTAGCTGTGTGACTTGAGGCAAGGTGCTTAACCACTCTGTGCCTCAGTTTCCCCATCTGTAAAATGGGATAGATGGTAGGTCTAGGTGAGGCCTGGGATTCTGCATTTCAAGCAAATTCCCAAGTGGTGCCCATGCTGCTGGGGTCAGGCACCTCACTTTGAGTAAGAGAGGTGGAGAGCTCCGGGGTGGGGGTGGGGCACATCTCCCAGCTCTGCCCTGCTCCGGCCCTGTGGGTATTTTGCATCTGATCTGACTCCTCCACCTCCCATCCCTCCCGCCTGCCGCCCAGCTGTGGACTCTTGGCTCCTACAGGTGTGGCCTGCCTCTTGTAACTGCAGCTGTGACCAGGTGGGGCTTTCTGAAAGTGAAATTTACCAGGTTTTGTAGGGAAAACCAAACCAACCTGAAAATAGATCTAGAAATGGGAAGGTTTCAGGCCATTCTTTATCTTGATGCCACTAAGCCTGAGCCACACGACTCTGGTTACACAGCTCATCACTCTGTGGACATCTTGCCCTGCCTCAAACCTGCCGGGGAACCCCACCCAAAAGCCCCCCTCCCAGGCCTTGGGCTTCCCCCTCCCACTCTCCCCTTTCTGACAACCCCTTCCCTCCCAGAGCACGGCCTGGCTGTCGCTCCCCCCTTCCCTGGGGGGCAGCAGGAGCCGATGGGCCATCCAGGGTCTGGGCCTGTGGCCAGCTGAAACTGGCAGCCTCTCAGAATTCAGAGACTGCCATAGATGACAAGGCTGGTGTGTTCTGTGTTCTATGCCAGGAGGTGGTATGGGTGGAGGGCCCAAGTGAGTGGGTGGTGGGAAATGACTGGGGTGGGGGGCAGTGTGGCAATGGGGAGATGGCAGAGGGGGCAATGAATGGGGCCAGAGGGTGAGGACTGAGACTAGGGCGCGAGACAGGGCCAACTTTGGCGGGGGGGTGGGGGGGCTCAAGGACAGCTCTGCAAAGGCAAAGCTCGGGGCTTCGATTCCACCCCTTTCTAGTTTCTGGGCTGGGAACACCCTGGGAAGATGGAGTTGCCTCTTGCACAGAAGCGCCAGCCCTGGAGGGCGTCCTGGCGCTCGTCAGCCCTCCAGTACAAGGTGGGTTTCTGGGGTAGCCCTGGAGTTGCCAAGTCAGCTGACTAGACTCAGGGCCTGGGCAGGCTCTTCACTTCTCACAGATGGAGTTCTGTGGTAAGAGGCTTTCACAGGGCCCTTGGGTTGCCAGTGTTGTTGTTTCTTCTGCAACAGCATGTGTACCTTGCACTGACCCATTTTCTCGGTGCTTGTAAAACCATTACATCATAGGCACAAAAAGTCCCCAGTATCTTTTCCAGAGAAGGCCAGCCACAGGGGCCTGGGGACGTTTAGGGTGAAGGCTAGGGGACAGGGTTGATCTATGCCGCAGCCTGGACTCCACCTGTCTCTGGCAAGGGCTGAGGGGAGTGGGGATCACCCCTCCATGGGGTTGAGGGGTTCAGCGCCTTCCCGCATAAGCCCCACATGGGGAACAGAGGCCCCCAAGTCCTCTGCTGTCTTGAAGGGACTCTGATCGCTCCAGCTGGAAATCCTGGCTGAAATCCCACCACCCCTGGGGATGGCGAGAAGATAGCACCCCCTGGTGGCAAGCTGTGTATTTACACAGATTTCCTTGTTGAAAAGAGGGCCTTCCTAGATATGGCTCAGTGGTAAGGAATCTGCCTGCTGATGCAGAAGACCTGGGTTCGATCCCTGGGTTGGGAAGATCCCCTGTGGCAACCCACTTCAGTATTCTTGCCTGAAAAATCCTGTGGACAGAGAAGCCTGGAGGGCTACAGCCCATGGGGTCATGAAGAGCCAGACTCAACTGAGTAACTGAGTACCCATGCACGCACGTTCCTTCCTGAGCACTTAGAACCCTAGAGGTGCTATTATTTACACATGCTGTTTTGTACAATTGCTTTAGTTTTGTCTCTCTTTATGTATATATGTATTATGATGACGATGATGGTCATCATTTTTTACTGTTTGCTAGTTAATTGCAGACATTTTGATCCTTCACTCCTAAATATTTCAGCATGTTTCTTCTATAACAAGGACAACTGTTACAGAAACAAGCTTTTGGGAATTCAACATCGATAGAACATAATCAGATAAAAAGCCTGTATTCAAATTTCACCAGCTATCTCAATCTTCTTTACAGCAATGTCCCCCTTCCCAGCCTGATTCAGGATCCAATTCAGACATTGCATTCAGTTCTCTTATCTCTTTAATGTTCTTCTTTTTTTTTCTGAAACATTCCACAGTTCTTCCTCATCTTTCATACACTGGCATTTTAAAGAGTTAAGGCCAGCAGGTTTGTAGAATGTCCCTCAGTTTGGGTTTGTCTAATGTATGTCTGGGTTTGTCTCATGATATGATTCAGACTATGGACTTTTGGTAGAAAGACCACAGATGTGATGTGATGTCCTTTTTAACACATTGGACCTTTTTTCATTTTTAAAATTTACTGCTCTTAGAAAAAAATTAATTAATTTTTGGCTATGTTGTGTCTTAGTTCAGCCCATAGGCGTCTCTTTAGTTGTGGCATGGCCTTAGCTATCCCAAGGCATGTGGGATCTTAGTTCCCTGACCAGGGATCAAACCTGAGTCCCCTGCATCACAAGGCAGATTCTTAAGCACTGGACCACCAGGGAAGTTCCTGGACCTTTTTTGTTTTCAAAATGGGCAGCCTGAGGACCAGATACTGGGAGAGAACTGGGGACACAGTGAAGCTCAAAATCTTCTGTGATTAGTTGCTGTGTGACTTTGGGCAAGTAACTGCACTTCTCTGAGCTGAAGTTTCCTCATCTGTAATGTGGGGTAGTGATATGGCCCCAAAGGGCTGTCTCAGTCATGTCTGACTCTTAGTGACCCCATGGACCGTAACCCACCAGGCTCCTCTGTCCGTGGGATTTCCCAGGCAAGAATAACTGGAGTGGGTTGCCATGCCCTCCTCTAGGGGATCTTCCCAACCCAGGGACCGACTCATGTCTCTTACATCTCCTACACTGGCAGATGGGTTCTTTACCACTAGGGCCAACATTCACATGTGCGTGCTAATGCTAAGTCGCTCCAGTTGTGTTCAACTCTTTGCGACCCCATGGACTGTAGCCTGCCAGGCTCCTCTGTCCATGGGATTCTCCAGGCAAGAATACTGGAGTGGGTTGCCATGCCCTCCTCCAGGGGATCTTCCCAACCCAGATCTCCTGCACTGCAGGTGGATTCTTTCCCATCTGGTTCACCAGGGAAGCCCCTCAGAGTGCTAGGGGTGGCCTAAAGGAGGTGATGTGTGGCTCATAGTTGGGGAAGAGTGACTTGTAATGCCATGGATGCCCTCTCCTCTGTGCCGCCCCCTCTCCACTGACCCAGGGTGAGGTGGCGGGAGATGAAGGATAAGCATTTGTGCTCCCCTCCGCCGTGCCCCTGGGCCCTGGGGAGAGTGAGCAGGGCCATGTCCCCCTGAGTCCATAGCTATCAGTGAGAGGAGCAGGCAGGCCAGGAGGGGAAAACCCAGACCAGGGCCCCAGAATTTCCCTCACACTCAGCAGACTTGGCAGGGCTGAACCCTCAGCTCCCCACTGCCCGCAGCTCCCTGCAGCCATAGGCTTCCAAGTGCGCACGGTGAGATGCTGCAGGTCAGGGAGAAGCTTGGGCTGTCCTGGCAGATCTCGGCCCCTAGAGAGTGCCTGGTGCCCCCAGTTTACTTGAGAAAAATGAGATTCTGCTGGAGCAGAGGGCTGGGCACAGGTGGCACACAGAATGTCCCCAAGGCCCTGGGCTTTGGGTAACATGAGACAGACAAGTGCTGTGTGACTGGTGTTTACAAATGTAGGTTATGTTTATTATTTCAAATTTATGTGGCTACACTTCAGATGTGCAAATAAAGAAGAGAAGAAGAACATAATTGACATTCCCTGTGTCCGCCTTCCAGCCACACTGCCTCCTTGCTGCTCTGTGCCCATAGCAGAGTGTTCACGTATTATTTCATTGTTCCCTCAGGTGGAAAGAAGAGTAGGGAATCCCCTTGGGCCAGCCAGGCCTCTCCCGGCAGGTCAGTGGTTTCTGCTTTCTTCCCCCAAACCAAGAAAGCCCCTGCTTAATCCATCCCATGAGTGGCCACCTCCTGTCTGCCAGCCTCCATCTCCTCGAATGCTGAAGATAAAGAGGTGGGACACAGCTCCCTCCTTCCCTGTCTCCCCCACCTCCCTCCCACGCTCCCTTCCTGGAGCTCCTCGTTATGGGTCTTCCCAGAAACCTGCTTCATGCTCCCCTCTTGTTCACCAGGAAGGACGATGGTCATTCCCCCAAACTTTCATGAACACTGCCTAATGAAAGGGCTTAGCTTTCAAGGAGCCCTGGAAACATGTGGAAGAGCATCGTGAAAAACGCCTATTCCTAAGAATTCCTTGGTGGTCTGGTGGTTAGGACTCAGGGCTTTCATTGCCGTTGGCCAGGGTTTGATTCCTGGTTGGGGAACTAAGATCCTGCAAGCCGTGTGGTATGGCCAAAAAAAACAAAAAAAGCCTATTCCTGAAAAAAGTAAATCTTGGTCCCTACTTCACACCATGCACCAAAGTGAAACCCAAATAGAAAAGGTTAAGTAATACCATCCAGAAGACAACGTAAAAGAATATCTAACTGGGGACTTCCCTGGTGGTCCAGTAGCTAAAATCTCTGAGCTTTCAATGCAATGGGCCCAGGTTCGATCCCTGGTTGGGGAACTAGATTCCCTTGAAGCAACTAAAGATCTCACGTGCTACAGAGAAGATTGAAGACTCTACATGCTGCACCTAAGACCCAACACAGCCAACAAACAAATGCTAAGAAAATACCCACTCCAACCCTTTAAAAAAAAAAAAAAAAGAATATTTAAATACATTGGGCAGGCAAATGCTTCTTCCATAGGACATTAACAATAAAAGAAAAGATTGATAAATTGTACTTCATTGAAACTGAGGACTCTATTCATCACAAGACTCCTTTAAGAAAGTGGAAAGGCAAAACAGAAGGTAGGAGAAGATATTTGCAGCACATGTATTCAGAAAAGACTTGCATCCAGAATATATAAAGAACTCCTACACATCAGGAAGAAAAGTCAGATAATCCAATTAAAAAAAAAAATGGCTAAAAGACCTGAATAGGCATCTTACAGGAGAGAATATTCAAATGGCTGATAAACATGTGGCAAAGTACCCAACATCATCACTCATCAGAGAAATGCAAATAAAAGATCAATGAAACGCCACTATAAGCTCACCCAAATGGCTAAAACTTTACAAACTGACAATACCAAGTGTTGACAGGGATGTGGAGCAATTGGAACACACACACTGCCATGAAATGTCAGTTAGTACAACTTAGAAAACTGTATGGAGAACCAATCAATGCTGAGCATACACATACTTTATGACCCAGCAGTTCCATACCTAGGTATGTCTTCAGCAGTAATGTGTGCACAGGGCTTTCCCTGTGGCTCAGGGCTGAAGAGTCTGCCTGCAGTGTAGGAGATGTGGGTTTGATCCCTGAGTCAGGAAGATAACCTGGAGAAGAAAATGGCAACCCACTCCAGTATTCTTGCCTGAGAACTCCCACCAACAGAAGTAATCCATATGATTGCAAAAGTGTTGCACAGTACTTAGAAACTAAAAAACAGCAACACAACATTGTGTACATACGTGCACCAAAAATATTGGTATAAGAAAGTTCCTAGCAGGGTTATGCATAACGTTCAAAAAGTGGAGACAACCCAAAGGTCCATCAAAAGTAGATTAGATAAAGTGTGCATATCCATAGGTTGCAATAGTGCAAGGCTGCCGGAGTCCAACTCCAGCAGCCAGGGATTCAACCTGAAAAGATGAACGGTGTCGGCGAGAGAAATGAGGCAGCCTCTCGGTTTTCTTTTGGACTGCCTGTTTATTTCAAGTTTAAGATTCTCTTTTATACTTTTACAAAAACATTAGGCCAGAGGTTTGACATTTTCATTTCCGCCTCTCCCAGATTTATTATCTCCATAAATCTTGTTGCTCTTCAGATTTCCTGCTTCAGTGATTCTCTCAGAATCAGCCTTATCATCTATTATCTACCTCTTCTAATGTATCGTATAGTTAACTTGTGATTACATTGTAACTCATGCTACATTCCTCAGTTTACTACTTATCTTCCTAAGTCCTGTTTGCCCCTAACATCCTGAGCTCACTGTCTCTTAAAAAAGGCTTCTAGCTATAGTGTCTCTAAAAATTCCTAACTTCTATAAGCTATAGTAAAATATGCTAACTTTACAACATTCCTTAAATCTTTAACTTCTAACTATTTTAATTATTTCTAAGCCCCAAATTCAGTAAACTCCTTTGCCATAAACATTCTCTTCACAAATAGGCTTCAGATATCAATCCCTCCTATGGCCTCAAGCTTACGGCCTATGTGCTCATCTTGGAACTCTTTTGTAAAAGTCCTTGAACAAATGTCAATGATTAACTTTATGAATTATTTTCTGAGCACAGCTGCAGAAGGCTTTGTGCCTTCTCATGCTCCTCTCAAGAACAATAAGCACCTTAATATTCCTTTTCAGTCAACTCAACCGAGGAGAGGAAAGGACAAGTCAGAATTACAAGGCCTAACTCCTTCATCCCGGGATCCGTGCCTGCGGAATGAGGAGAGGGGGCTGGGGGCCGTGCCTCCATTTTGTCAGTAATGCCTAACGCGGCTCCCGACGCAAGGCAGTGAACTTGAATGAATGGTTACTATTTGCAATAATGCGAGTGATTCCCACATTAGAATTTTGAGTTAAAGAAGCCAGTTGTCAGGGTGTGTGTGTTTCTATCCAGGTGAAGTATAAAAGCAGACATCATGTGTCTCTGGGTGTAGAAGTCAAGGTAGCAGGGGGTCTTCCGTGGTGGGAAGGGGCAGGAAGGGGTTCTGGGTACTTGTGTCTTGTTTCTGGATCTGGGAGCTGGTGGCAGAATTTGTTTATGCTGTAGAAATTCAGTGCATATGTACTTGAGACCTGTGTGATTTTCTGCATGAGAGTTAGACTTCAACAAGCAAGTTTACCAAAGATTATTTTTTGAAAGGATATATGTTTTTATTTCCCTGGAGGAGAGCATGGCAAACCACTCTAGTATTGTTGCCTGGAGAATCCCATGGACAGAGGACTGGCAGGCTGCAGTCCATAGGGTCTCACAGAGCCAGACATGACTGGAGCAACTTAGCGTGCATGCACGCACATGTTTTTTTTTTTTTTTTAATTTATTTTTTAAATGTTTATTTTAAAATTTATTTTTGGCTGTGCTGGGTCTTCGTTGCTACTCGGGCTTTCCTCTGGTCGTGGTGAGTAGGGATAACTCTCTAGTTGCTGTCTGTGGGTTTCTCATTGCAGTGGCTTCTCTTGTTGCGGAGAATGGGCTCTGGGGCACGTGGGTTTCAATAGTTTCGGCATGTGGCTCAGTAGTTGGGGCTCCTGGGCTCTAGAGCACAGGCTCAATAGTTGTGGCACATGGACTTGGTTGCCCTGAGGCGTGTGGGATCTTCCCAGATCAGGGATCGAACCCATGTCTGCTGCGTTGGCAGGCAGGATTCTTTACCAGGGAGCCACCAGAGGAGCTCTTTTCAGAGATTCTTATTGCTGGGCCCATGCTGGAGGCCAGGTAGGAGGCGAGTGAATTATTCTCTGGGAGATGGGATAGGGACTGGGACCTGGTGGAGGAGGTAGGGATACTGGTCCAAAGAGGCTGAGAGAACTTGCTGATGGGTTGGGTGTGAGCACTAGAGTAGAGGGTCAAGGGAGAAGTCAAGGTTTGGGGTCTGAGTTACAGAAGGCTGGGGATGCCACCATCACTCTAGGGAAGACCAAAGGTGGAGCAGTTTCGAGGGAGTTTCTGTCCTGACTACTATAACATGGGGTTCCATTTCAGGCCTGGTCTTGACAGCAACTGGATACCAGGCCCCCTGGGACCTGAGGGGCAGGAGGGAGGGTGGGGGTCTGGCACCCTCCTGGACTTACCAGTGTGCTTCATGCTCCAGAGGCGAGCCCCTGAGGATGACTGTCTTGGAGACCTCAGCCGCTACTATGACAAGGCTGCCAGGAAGTGCTGTTACCGCTGCCGTGAGGGTGAGTGGGGGTTGCTGCAGTGGCGACGAGGGGGATTTTGTCCTCAAGTTACAACCCTCTGGGGAGACTGGTAAGTGGGAACTACCAGAGTCAACATCGTCATTGTCATTGACTGTGGGTTTCTGAAGGCCGTCCCTTTGTAAGTTTTTGTTTTTAATGACTGTGTGCATGCTAAGTCACTTCAGTGTTGTCCGACTCCTGGGGACCCCACGGACTATCGCCCACCAATTTCCTCTGTCCATGGGATTCTCCAGGAAAGACTACTGGAGTAGGTTGCCATGCCTTCCTCCAGGAGGTCTCTTAATTACTACTCTTTATTGAACGTTCTGGCTTCCCTGGTGTCTCAGTGGTAAAGAATCCATCTGCCAATGCAAGAGACGTGGGTTCTGTCCCTGGGTCAAGAAGATTCCCTGGAGAATCTTTACCCACTCCAGTATTCTTGCCTGGGAAATCCTATGGACAGAGGAGCCTGGCAGCTTACAGTCCAGGGGGTGGCAAAGAGTCAGACATGACTGTGCAACTAAACAACAACACTTAGACACTCGCTGCACGTGTACTGGTCTGGGGCCTCAGGTGTGTTGCGTCATCTTATCAGCTCCTCATGATTATCCTTTACTGTTGCCATTTTGCAAATGAGGGTGGGGATGCTGCAAGGTTAAGCAAGTTTCCCAAGGTCAGAGAGATAGAAAACAAGGGAGCTGACTGCGGCCAGATCCCAGGGTTCCGTGAACCCCAAAGCCTGGGCCATCGACACCCCCTGACCACCCCTCATTTCCAGGCCTACAAGCCCTTTGCAGGCCTCATCTTTCCTGTTCTGGGAGCACGTTTGTCCAGGGCTGCCAGGACTACAGCTCTCTTGGGGGCAAATCTCCCTGCCCAGAGCTCACTTCCTGGAAGGCTTGCACCGCGCCCTCCCCCCTCAACACCCTATCCCCAGCACAGTGATGGGCATAAAATGTAGATGACAGGCACCATCAGAAAATCCTTCTGGAACAGAGATGAGCCTGTTTGCCCCACTCTGCAGATAAGTCTAAAGGTCACAAGGTCATAAGACATTCCCATCCTCTGTGGTTATCACAAGTCCCAAAGCATATCCAGTGGCCCTAGCTGGGTGGAGTCATGAGATGAAGTTCAGCCATGGTCTCTGATATCTGGGAACAGGGACTCATGGGGGAGGAAAGATATTCATTGTTATGTCAGCAGAGGGCATGAGGGGCAACTGCGCCTACACTCTGAGGACAGCAGGCTTACACTCCACCCAGTGCAAGACAGGAAGTGGGCAGGGGTCTGCAGGACAGGTAGAGGGGCCAGCATTGCTGTCTGGAGGATGGTGACAGGCCCTGGTGCCCAAGATCACCAAGGCTGTGTGCCCTGAACTGGAAGTAACCCTGCTCAGTCTGTTCCTGTGGGCTCTTTACTGCACCAAGAGGGCAGACTCAACCTGTGCTCAGCCCACCCAAGGACAGAGAGAAATGTTGTGGGAAAGAATCTGATATTTTTTATTTCTAAAAAATGATTGTAAGAAGTCATTGTAGCAGAAAAAGTAGAACTCTATTGGACTTTCTTGCCTTTATTTTATGGTTCAGTGTTGTTTTGGAACATACATAACAAGTGGGGCCCCTTGCTTTTTAGTACTTGGAACTTTACCCACATAGCCACATATGAGGGGTCACATATGGCCCGTCAGCCACACAGCCACCCACCCATGTACATGCTATCCTTTCACCCACTCACTAACCTGTCCATCCCTTCCTCTTCTTGTCTCCTTCCTCCTATCCTCTCCCTTCCTATTTTTGCTGCCACCTATCCCACATACATCTACCCATCTGTCTCAGTCTGCTCAGGCTGCCGTAACAAAATACTGCAGACTGGGGACTTAACAACAGACTTATTTTCTCATAGTTCTGGAGGTTCTCAAGTCCAAGATCAAGGTTCCAGCAGGGTTTGGTTTTGTTTCTGGTGAGAAATCTCTTCTTTGTTTGCAGACAGATACTTTCTCATGGCAGAGAGGGAGGGAGGGAAATCTCTTCCCTTTCTTACAAGGCCACTAATCCTATCTGATCAGGACCCCACCGTGTTTACCTCATTTAACCTTCATTACCTCCTAAAAACCCAATCTCTAAATATTGGGTTGGCCAAAAGTTCATTTGGGTTTTTCCACAACATTGTCAGAAAAACCCAAATGACCTTTTTGGCCAACTCACTACATTGGGGGGTTAGAGATTCAGATATGGATTGGGGGAGTACACAGTTCAGTCCATAGCACTGGACCCCCTCCCCATTCATCCCTAATCTATCTCCCCACCTTCTCCCATCCCCCTTTTATCCACTCTTCCACCCACATCCATCCAACAGTTATTTATTGTTCATTCTTACACTGATGTCACTTATCACCTTTCCAGCTTTTTCTCTCTTGGCCTTTCTACAGGAACTGCTCTGCTTGGTGTCCTCTGGACCTACTGTATGCTTTCAAGTTCTGGGCCATTGTACATGCCTGTCTGCACCCAGGACGCCCTCCCCACTACCTCTAATCTGCCCTCCTGGCACCCTTCCCTCCACAAAGCCTTCCCCACCAGCCCAGGTTATGTGGCCGGTTGTACACCACATCTTCCCAGGGAGGCAGAGGTTAACGTTCCTGGGTGGTGTGGCCCACAGGGCTCTGATTTTCCATAAGACCCACAATCCCAGCTACAGGGAGAAAGACAGACACTTCCTTTCCATGCCCTCCATTCCCTTTGGCACCAGCCTGGCTGGGCTTTGATGAGGAGTGAGTGGAAAGAGCGGGTGATATCCCAGTCCCTGGCTCCCTATACTTAGATGCTGTGGAGGGAAGAGGGGTGCTCCCTCTCCCCACATATTCCCTCTCTGAGGCCCAGTGACTGGGGTGACTGAGCACCTGATGCTGGTGTGGTGGGCGGGGCATTTTGCTGGAGTTTTATTGACCTTGTGCTTCCGGGCATGCAAGAGAGGAAAACTGAAAAACCCACAAAAACCCCTTCCTCTGTCTCTCGGGGAAATTTCTGACATTTTGCCCGCCGCCTGCAGTCTGCCCTCAGCTGTGTATGGGGGCAGCTTGGTGGAGGAAGGAAACAGGGAGACCTTTGAGACTGAGAAACGATGTCGTCAGGTCTCTCCTCCCACCCAGGCCTGTTATGCCCTTTTTAGCATCCTTGACAGTTGATCCCCAGCCCTCTGCTTACACACTCCCCAGTGGCAGGGAGGTCATTCACTTGATTCATAATAACAGCCACAGTTATCACTGGTGAAGCGTGTTCTGTGCCAGTGCTGAGCCCGGTAACCATCTGAGCTCACTGAGCCCCGATAGGAAACCCAAAGAGGAAACTTGCACGTGGCGGGGGAGGCGGGGTTCAGGGATTTGCCCATGGTCACGTGCTGGTAACTGGCTCAGGCGGGGTCATCTAGCTGACTAACTAGAACCCTGAGCTCTTCCCTCCTATTTGGCACTGACCCTGAGGCATTCACTGAGGGGAGGAGGCAGCGTAGGAGTTGGCCAGGGCCAAGGTGGGGAGAGGGTGTGCTCTGGTTAGAGGACAGAGAATATGCCAAATCCTGGAGTGAGCAAGAATGGGCATTCAGGAACTGGGAGGGGGGCTTCCCTGGTGGCTCAGTTGTAAAGAATCCACCTGCCAGTGCAGGAGACACAGGTTCCATCCCTGATCCAGGAAGATCCCACAGGCCATGGAGCAACTAAACCCCTGCACCACAAATACCGAGCTTGTGCTCTAGAGCCCGGGAGCTGCAACGACTGAAGCCTGAATGCTCTAAAGCCCATGCTCCACATCAAGAGAAGCCACTGCAATGAGAGGTCCATGCACCGCAACTCGAGCATAGTTCCCGCTTGCTGCAACTAGAGAAAAGCCCAAGCAGCAACAAGAACCAATACAGCACGAAAATAAATAAATAAAATTATTAAAAAAACAACTTGGAGGGGCTGAAAAACTGAAGAGCCCACATGGGCGCTACCTCCTTCCTATTCTGCATCTTGCTTTCTGGATCTCTCCCCTTTTGTGCCCAGGCTAACCTCCTCATAGGAGGCGCCTCCCCAGGCTTGGGGGAGCGGGGACAATGTGAAGCCAGGCCTGGTGTTAGGCAGAGAGCAAGGTTTGTTTGGGGCTGGGTGGGTGAACCCCGTCTTGTCCTGGGGGAGCTGAGGGTTTCTTCAAGGAGGAGGCAGCCTGCCCTCCCTGCTCTGGTTGAGCTTGGCTGGCCCTCAGTCCCCTCCCCATTTGGGCTTCTCCTTCAGGGCAATGGGGGGACGCCCGACAAACATCTTCCAGCTCCAGTTCCAAAGCACAAGAAAAAAGCATCTGATGGCTCAGATAAGGCCAGAGTCCACCTCTGCTCTGGTTCCCCAACGACAGAACTGCCTTGGACCACTGCTAGCAGGGCAGGGAGTGGGGGAATGGGGGAGTTCTCCAAGAAAGGCAATCTGTGGGCTGAAAAGTCCATCCGAAATGTGTCTCTGCTGCACCAGGCAGTTAGCATCTGGGAGCCCTGAGAACATATTCCAGGGGACCTGACTTGGTTGGAACATGCAGGGGGGACTTCCTGGAGGAGGGGTCCTGAGGATGAGCAGGAGTCGACCAAGGTGGGGAGTGGGTATGCTCTGATTAAAGGACAGAGAATATGCCAAGGCCTGGAGTGGGCAGGGATGGGCATTCAAGATCTGGGAGGGGCTCCATTTAGCTTGTCAAGGGTGTAGTGCTCAGTGGTAAAGAATCCACTTGCAATGTGGGAGACGTGCATTCGATCCCTGGGTTGAGAAGATTACCCTGGAGCAGGAAATGGCACCCCACTCCAGTATTCTTGCCTGGGAAATCCCATGGACAGAGGAGCCTGGTGGGCCACAGTCCATGGGGTCACGGAACCTGACATGACTTAGTGACTAAACAACAAGAGTGTGAAGGGGGCTGGGGGAGGGGAGGGCGGAGGGACTGGCAGGCCAGACTCAGCAAAAAGCGGTTCTCTGTGTGGGAGTTTCTGCGGCCAAAGCAGCTGCGGCCGGGTTGCCTGACACTGAGCCAGAAGTGAGAGGCGGTGACGGGAAAGGGAGGACAAACGCTGAGAACATCTGGAGTCAGAAAGGCGCCGTTCAGAGACTGGGAGCATCAGCACAGAGGGACACTTGGGAACCAGTTCTAAGAGCCAGAACAACGCCAGACGCTTTCTTAACCATTTGGTTTCTTTTTTTCAACTTATTTTTTAGTCGGAGGAAAATTGCTTTGCAATGCTGTGTTGTGTGCATGCGTGCTAAGTCACTTCGGTCATGTCTGACTCTTTGCGACACAATTAAAAACCAAATGGTTGAGAAAATAGCCCTGACATACATACACCGTGCGTGTGCCTGCTCAGTCGCTCAGTCGTGTCCGACTGTTTGCAACCTCCTGGACTGTAGCCGGCCAGGCTCCTCTGTCCATGGGGTTCTCCAGGCAAGAATACTGGAGTGGGTTGGCATTTTCTCCTCCAGGGGATCTTCCTGACCCAGGGATCCAACCCACGTCTCTTACGTTTCCTGCATTGGCAGGCGTGTTCTTTACCACAGCACCACCTTGGAAGCCGTGTGTTGGTTTCTGCCATGCTGCTGCTGCTGCTAAGTCGCTTCAGTCGTGTCCGACTCTGTGCGACCCCATAGATGGCAGCCCACCAGGCTCCCCGGTCCCTGGGATTCTCCAGGCAAGAACACTGGAGTGGGTTGCCATTTCCTTCTCCAATGCATGAAAGTGAAAAGTCAAAGTGAAGTCACTCAGTCGTGTCCGACTCTTAGCGACCCCATGGACTGCAGCCCACCAGGCTCCTCTGTCCATGGGATTTCCCAGGCAAGAGTACGGTTTCTGCCATACAGCAGTGTAAGTCAGCCGTAAGCATATATATATGTCCCCTCCCTCTTGAACCTCCCTCCCTCCCACCCCCATCCCACCCCTCTAGATTATCAGAGCACAGGTTGATCTTCCTGTGTTATACAGCAGCTTCCCACTAGCTATTTTACACATGATAGCTTCCCTGGTGGCTCAGTGGTAAAGAATCCACCTGCCAGTGCAGGAGACGCAAGAGACACAGGTTCGATCCCTGAGTCAGGAAGATCCCCTTGAGTAGTAAATGGCAAACTGCTCCAGTATTCTTGTCTGGAAAATTCCATGGACAGAGAAGCCTGGCAGGCTACAGCCCAGAAGGTCGCAAAGAGTCGGACACGACTGAGCGACTGAGTGTGCACACACACGCAGGGTATGTATGTCAGTGCTGCTTTCTTAACTGTTTGATTTTGTATTCTAAAAGTGGTGCTCAGGGGAGAAGATCTAAGTGGAATATGGGAAAAGAAGAAACAAAGTGAATAAACACGCATCATTCTTCTGCTGCCTGAGCTCCAGAAGCTCCAGCATCATTTCTTCAGCCCCCGTGGCCTTTCTGATCTCTGTACCAGCTGCATCTGTTTCTCCCATAGGGGCCTCTGCCCTGGCGGCTCCCTCTGCCTGGAATGCTGTGCACCCCCCCACCCCACCCCCGTCTCCTTCAGTCCTCTGGGACTCAGCGGGCCCCCCTCCTGCTGTCTCACGCTATCACTCCTTCCCCACTGCCTTCCTCTCTTGGAACTCCTGTTCTATATTCTTCCAAGGCTGTCTGCACATTGGAAACCCACTTTCTTTAATTTAAAAAAATTTTTTATTATTTTTCGGCTGCCCTAGGTTTTCGTTGCTGCACTCGGGCTTTCTCTAGTTGCAGGGAGGAAGGGCTACTCTCTCGTTGCGCTGCGGGGGCTTCTTATTGCGGTGGCTTCTCTTGTTGTGATGCAAGGCCTCTAGGTGCTTGGGCTTCAGTAGTTGTGGCACATGGCCTCAGTTGCCCCATGGCATGTGGGATCTTCCCAGACCAGGGATCAAACCCATATCCCCTGCATTACAAGGCAGATTCTTAGCCACTGGACCACCAGGGAAGTCCCTAGTCTAGATTCTTTTGGTTGTAACAAACAGCAGCCTAACTCACTTAAGCCCAAACAAGAGAAAAGAGAAATAATTGATTCAATAACAGAGGGGTCTGTGGTGCCATAATTCAGGGCTGAATGATGACCTCAGGAGTCCTTTTCTCTCTGTCTATGTCACCTCCTACTCGCCTCCTTCTGAGGCAGGCCCTGCCTGTACCCCAGCAGCAATGACCCTCCAAGGTGACCTGACCAGGAGCATCTCTGCTTCTCTTCCCCAGGGTATTCCCCGAAGCAGCTGTGCCCAGAGGGGTCCCACCACTGCGAGAGGCAGTGTCTGCACGATTATTACTTGGACAGCAATGACCGCTGCACAGCTTGTGTGAGCTGTTCTGGAGGTAAGGGCTGTATCTCTCCTCCCTGGCTCCTTCCAGGGAGGATGGGGGGCCTTGGGGGTGGGAGGGAGGCAGGGGAGGCAGAGGACCTGGAAGGTGGGAGGTGGCAAGAAACAAGATTTGGTGCTTGTCCTCTGAATCAGCCCCCTGGTGCTTCAGTTTACCTCTCTGCATCTATGAATTGATATCAGCTGTGATATTTTGCATCCATACTTTTTTTTTAATTGGAGGATAATTGCTTTACAATGTTGTGTTGTTTTCTGCCGTTGCTGTTCTTCAATCATTCACTGTTCTTGACCCCACAGACTGTAGCACGCCAGGCAGATCTGGCTTTCACCATCTCCTGGAGTTTGCTCAAACTCATGTCCATCGAGTCAGTGATGCCATCCAACCATCTCATCCTCTGTCGTCCCCTTCTCCTCCTGCCTTCAATCTTTCCAAGCATCAGGGTCTTTTCCAATGAGTCAGTTCTTTGCATGGGTGGCCAAAATATTGGAGCTTAAGCTTCAGCATCAGCCCTTCCAATGAATGTTCAGGGTTGATTTCCTTTAGGATTGACTGGTTTGATCTCCTTGCAGTCTAAGGGATTCTCAAGAGTTCTCTAGGGCCACAATTCAAAAGCATCAATTCTTCAGTGCTCAGTCTTCTTTATGTCTAACTCTCACATCCATACATGACTACTGGAAAGATCATATCTTTGACTCTATGGACCTTTGTTGGCAAAGTGATCTCTCTGCTTTTTAATACACCATCTAGGTTTATCATAGCTTTCCTTCCAAGGAGCAAAGGTCTTTGAATTTCATGGCCTCAGTCACCATCTACAATGAATTTGGAGCATAAGAAGGGAAAATCTTCACTGCTTCCACTTTTTCCCCTTCTATTTGCCATGAAATGATGGGACCAGATGCCATGATCTTAGTTTTTTGAATGTTGGGTTTCAAGCCAGCTTTTTTGCTTCCTCATCAAGACGCTCTTTAGTTCCTCTTCATTTTCTGCCATTAGTGTGGTTTCTGCCAGACAGCAGTGCAAATCAGCCATAAGTCTATACGTATCCCCTCCCTCTAGAGCCTTCCTCCTGCCCTCCTGCCCTCCTGCATCCATGCCTTTTAGAGACTTAATTATTGATACCATGTTTCCTCGATGGAGGGATGTACACTTATATATTGTGTTGACTCTGCTAAACCCCAGGGGAAGATTCTTTTCTTATCTCAGCTTTACAGTGAGGAAACCAAAGTTTAGGGAGGTTAAGGGCCTTTCCAAAATTACAATGCTCTGGTTAATGGGAGCGCTTGAGTTTCAGCTACTGGTTTGACACCAAGGGCTGTGTTCTTTCCCAAGACCACAGCGCTTCCAGGAGAACATTTTCAATAAGTGCTTTTATTGTTAATTTCTTATTAAGGGTAGTGAGTGTGGTTTGTGTGCTATCTCATATTTGTTTGTTGGGTTTTTTTTTGTGGGGGGAGGATGGGGAAATTTGTTGAGATTTCTTCTGGCCTAATACATTTTCGTGGTCTTCCCTGGTGGCTCAGCAGTAAAGAATCCATATGCCAATGCAGGAGACATGGGTTCACTCTCTGCGTCAGAAAGATCCCCTGGAGAAGGAAATGGCAACCCATTCCAGTATTCTTGCCTGGGAAATCCCATGGACAGAGGAGCCTGGTGGGCTACAGTCCATGGGGTTGTAAAGAGCAGGACACGACTTAGCAACTGAACAACAACAAATAAGCTTTCATACTGTTTAGTGCGTTTAGTGTGTTTGGGGAGAAACGCATGTTCTGTTTGTTGTGTACAGAAGTCCGTGTGTACCGGTCTGATCAAGCTTGTTAATACTTAGGTTCTTTTAATAAGATGCGTCCTCATTTATTTTGTCACTTTCACAAAGGTTGGTTTCTGAGACAGATGTGTTAAAGTCTGCCTCCCAATATGCTTGGTTTTCATCAGATTTTCATAGTGCTCTATCTGTTTTTGCTTCATAAGTGTCAAAGCTATGTTATTAGGTACAGTGTGCATGAGTATCATATTATCCTCGTGGGTTGGACCCTTTATCAACATGAAATACACCTCTCTGTTTCTTATAATGTGTTTGCCTTAATTTCTGTTTGATATTAAGATTGCCATTCTTCGTTTATGTTACCATTTCTCTGATATAGCTTTACAATTTTTAAAATTATTGACGTCATTTTATTAAATGACAGTTATATGCATCCATCATAAACATTCAAGCAGGAACTTCCCTGGCAGTCAGGAGTTCTGACTACACTTCCAGTACTAGGTCGTGGTTCCATCCTTGGTTAGGAAACTCATATCCTTCATGCCAGGGTGTGGCCAAAAAGCAAACAAAAACTCCCCCCAAAACAGCAACAACATAAAAATTCAAGCGGTACACAAGAGCAAGGAAGAAAGCCAGTCAGCGGGTGACTGACACCTCTCTCCCTCTCTGTAGAGACAATGGGTTGGTTCGTAGCCAGACAAATTATACAAACACAGAAAGAAGGAATCTTCAAGAGGATGAGATCTTACTGCTTATGGAGTGAAAATGATTATCTTTAACTTTATTCAAATATTTCAGAGGAGGAAGGAAAGGGAAGAAGCTAGACTATCACAAGAGATATCACAAGGGTTTAAAAAAAACCCTCTGAAATTAACAGAAAAGGTTATGAAAATCAATAAGCAGTTAGGAATCATTGAAGGAATGACTGTCTCTTGTGGTAAAGTCATATTCTACTTGTTTCAATTTTGGGGTAGCAGAGACTCCCTGTAGTGAAAATGAATGACTTGTTGGCCTCCGCATCCTCTTCCTGACTTTTATAGCTCACATTATTTTTGTTCTGCATAGTCTATGATGTTGATCTTCTTTTCTGTAGCTCTAAGTCCACGCTAGCTTTACTTTGTTATTTAAATTTATCCATTGTGCACGATGAGTCCATTTATCACAGCTTCTCATTCCTGAATTTTTCATTTTGATTTATCACTTGATTGGTTAGGTTTCACCGTCATGTGGACTTTTCAGGGATTCTTTTGCACCTTCCTTGACTTCTTTCATGTTTGAAAATATCTGTCTCTAAACTGGAAGGACCACCTGGACAGGTATAATATTATCCTGGGATATATTTTCTCTAGAACTTGGTAGGATAGGTAGGATAGGTGTCTTCTTGTGGTAAATAGTGCTATGAAGGCATTGCCCTTAAAAATATGTGAGCTATTTTCAATTATCTTTTGATATTGATTTCTGATATAATTCCATAGCGATAAGAGAACAGACACCTTTAGACCATGAAATTTTTGCACCTTGTTTTATGTCTCTGGATATATTTCAGTGCCTCCTAGTTTATAGTCTATGGGATCTCGAATAGAATTTATATCCTACTGTTGTGTGAAAATTGTATAAATCTTAATTATGTTTGAAGTGGTTCATGGTGCTTTTCAGGTCTACTATATCCTTCTACTTCTCTGTATAGTCATTCTATTAATTTTTGAGAGTTTGATATTGAAACTCCTTCTAAAAATCTTAATTAAAATCTACTTAAAAAGTATTTGTAATATATAGTGGAACTATATAAAAGACAAAGACACTTTGAAACACAATGTAAAAAAAATATTGCCGTGAAAGATTCTGCAATCAGCTTTTTCCTCCCACCTTTGTAGGTGACTCCGAGAATCATTCTTTCTCTATTCTTAAGGATCAAAAACTTAGCCAGAATATGCCGTGATATTAATTGTTTGCAAACAATTCTTCCTGGTATCTGGTATGTCTTTTCTATCTGCAGATTTAGTTCTTCACTTCAGGGGAATTTACATGGATTTTTTATTTCTGCTCAACAGATACATCTCAATGTTAACTTGATGGATGCCAGTTATTCTTACGTTTGATCGTTTTGCTTTTCCTCCTTGTCCATCAGCTTCATCCATTGCATTAATGTCTGCCTTTTTACCCTGCATTCACTGGTGTTTTTTCCATCTTTTCTCTATGCCATTAACTCAATTTTCCACCTGATCTTTTTTATTTCTTGCTGCCCAGGTATCATAGGGCCCCCAGGATACTGGTAGTCCACTTACTGAATTTCTAATGATGGTGCTGTGCACCTCAGTTTATTTTCTTTTGCACTGCAGTCTTCCTTCTTACTTCATCCTTTTAAAAAAATCATCTTTTTTTTTTTAATAAAAAAAAGCTCTTCCTTTCTTGAATTTATATTCTTATTGTGTGTTAGTTGCTCAGTCGTGTCCGACTGTTTGTGACCCCAAGGACTATAGCCTACCAGGCTCCTCTGTCCGTGGAATTTGCCAGAAAAGAATACTGGGGTGGATTGCTATTTCCTTCTCCAGGGGATCTTCCTGACCCAGGGGTCAAACCCGGGTCTCCTGCATTGCAGGAAGATTCTTACTGTCTGAGCCACCAGAGAAGCTATATTCTTATTAAGTTCCTTGATAGTGTGAAGCACTCCTGGGATTGCTTATTTGTTGTAGACTGGGTTCTTTGTCCTTGCAAACTATATTCCTATCTTGTTTAGCACTTTCTCTCTTTCTTGTCTTCTCTCCTCCCTCCCTTCTGTCGTCTTTCCTGCTATAGCACATTCACATAGTTGCCATGTTATATTTTTCCTTCTTGCTCAAGCTTAGCCATGGCAGCAACTCTGTCCCTGACACAGTGTGAGGGATCTCTCCTTCACACCTGCCCCACCTCACTGGGCTCGTGCGTCCTCCCAGCTCAGAGCTTCAGCTGAGCTGTGTGTGCTTGGTTGCTCAGTCTTCTCTGACTCTTTACGACCCCATGAACTGCAGCTCGCCAGGCTCCTCTGTTCATGGAGTTTTCTAGGCAAGAATGTTGGAGTAGGTTACCATTTCCTTCTCGGGGGATCTCCCTGACCCTGGGATCAAACTCGCATCTCCTGCATCACAGGTGGATTCTTTACCTTCTGAGCTATCGGGGAAGACTGGGAGTTAATTCTGGTTTTTTTTTTGGCTGCACTCTGTGACTTGCAGGATCTTAGCTCCCCAACCAGGGATTGAACCCAGGCCATTGCAGTGAAAGCATAGAGTCCTAACCACTGACCACTAGGGAATTCCTGAGGGTTACCTAAAAATAATCATGGTAAAATATACATAAAACTTCTTAGTTTAACCATTTAAAAGTATACTGTTGAACACTGCTGTATTTAAAATGGATAACTAACAAGGACCTATTGTATAGCACATGGAACTCTGCTCAATGTTATATGGCAGTCTGGATGTGAGGGGGGTTTTGGGGAGAATGGATACATGTATATGTATGACTGAATCCCTTTGCTGTTCACCTGAAGCTATCATAACATTGTTAATCCGCTATACCCCAATACAAAAGAAAAAGTTTAAAAGGAAAAGAAAAGTGTACTCTTCAGCAGCATGAAGTACATTCATATTTTTGGGTGGCCATCATCATCACCTAGCTCCAAAAATGTTTCATCTTCTGCAACTGAAACTCTGTCCCCATTAAATACTAGCTCCACATCACCCCCCAACCACAAGCCTTTGAAAACTACCATCCTACTCCCTGTCTTTATGAATTTGACTACTCTAGGATGCTCACAGATGTGGAATCATACAATATTTATCCTTCGTGACTTATTTCACTTAGCATAATGTCTTCAAGGTTCATCCATGTTATGACATGTCAGAGTTTCCTTCCTTCCTAAGGCTGAATGAAAGTCCACTGGACGTATCTACCACATTTTGTTTAACTGTTGATGTCCACGGACATTTGGGCTGTTTCTGCCTTTTAGCTATTGTGAATATTGTAGCTATGAACATATTTGTACAAATATCTGTTCAAGTCCCTGCTCTCAGTTCTTTGGGGTCTACATTCAGCCATGGAATTGCTGGATCATGTGGGAATTGTATGTTTAATTTCTTGAGGAATCTTGAGTATTTCTTTTGAAACTCATTTTAGGAGCTCCAAGGACCTTGGTGGGGGGTCAGAGAGCAGCCAGAGATAGGTATTGTCTGCTAGACAGGCAGGGGGTCTGCCTTCCCTTCTGTCAGAGTCTTTATCAGGCTCTTGCTGCATAGAAAGGGGTGTATCCACTCCTAGGGCTTCTGCTCATTCCTCCCACTTGGCCTGGCTCCTGGAATTGGCAAGTCCAGGCAGTCTTTTCCACCTCTGCCCAGGCCTGTGACATTAACGGGCAGGCAGCTACTCAAAGAGTTTTGTTTTTTCTTTAGTTTTCCATGGATGTCTACTCACTGCCTTTAGTTGGCTTCTCCAGATTTTTGAAAATTGTCAGGATTTTATTCTCTCCTGAGTAAAGCTTCTGGGGTTCAAGTGAGAATGAGGAACAAGGAAGAGAAAGAAAGTGTCCTGAAATGGTTTTAGGGGCCAGGTGTAGGGGAGGGGATGTTTGTCATTGTTGCCCACATCCCATTGGCCAGAATGAAGTCACATGACCACCCATCCAGCCTCAAGGGAGGCTGGGAAATGTAGTCTTTCTCCAAGCCCATTTGAAACAGAAATGGGGAACACAGTCATTGTGCCCTAAGACGATTCCTTGTCATAGCTATAATTTCCTTTTGTCTCTCAGAGGATATTAAGTGTATCTATTCCAAAGGCGTGTTCTGTTTTCTCTTTTATCTGTTTTCTTGAGTGTTAGTTCTGTTTGAGTTTGGGGCTCTTTTTTCTTGGTGCTGGTTTTCTTTGATTTTTGTTGACTTCAAGCTCTGCACCCGTTATCTGATGACCTGGATAGGGGTGGGAGGTGGGGAAGGTGGGGTGGTGGTGGAGGGTGAAACCTGCTTCCAAAGGCAGTGAAGGTGAGCGAGGTGCTGGGCAGGGTCTGCCAGAGGCTGCTCCTCTGGGTCTGCAGGGTCCCTTCCTCCCCCCAGGGCTGATCAGCTCACCTCACCTGAGTCTCCTTGGGGAGATGCTTGGCTTCTTAGCTCTGTGGCATGAATGGATGAGCAGTGTGGGTGAGGGACCTAGCTGGGTAATGCTGTCACATTGCTTGTCAGATTCCTTCCCTATCGCCCCGGCCATGCACCCACTTGGAGACAAGCACCAGAGCCTCTTCCAGCATAATCTTCTTGGGTATATTTTGGTCTGTGGTCTCCTTTTTCCATCCAACCCCATCTGCCTTCCTTGTTCCAGGAAGTCCTCATCATTTCTGGTTGACCGGGGATGCCCCTTCTTGTTTTCTCAGGGATATTTGCATTTATTATTATTTTTACCAGTGATTTTTTTTTAAAGATAAAACTCATCATTTAAAGTGTACAGTGCTGTGGTTTTATATTCACAATGTGCAACCACTACCACTATCATTTCCAGAACATTCCCTCCCCCCAGAGAATTCCTTTGTGATAACCATAAATGGATTATATCTTTTCAAAATTGTGAATCACTATGTTGTATCCCTAAAACATATAATATTGTATATCAGCTTTATTTCAATAAAAAACAGAAACCCCTTAGCTCCTAATTCTCCCCTCCTTCCATCTCCTGGCATTCACTAATCAACTTTCTGTCTCGATGGATTTGCCTACTCTAGACATTCCATGTAACTGGAATCATGCGGTTTGTGGCTTTTAGTGTCTAGCTTCTTTCACTTTATGTAGTGTTTTCAAGGTTTATCCATTTGTAGTGTGTATCAGTACATCATTCTTTTTTTATGGCTGAATAATATTTTATTATATGGCTATAGCACATTTTCTTTATCTGTGTATCAGTTGATGAATATCGGGTTGTTTCTACTTCTTGGCTAGTATGAATAATGTTAGTATGAACATTCACAGACAAGTTTTTGAATGGACATATGTTTTCAGTTGTCTTTGGTATGTCTCTAGGAGTAGAATTGCTGGATCATATGGTAAATCTATATTTAACTTCTTGAGGAATTGCCAGACCCCTTCCCACAGCTCTGTCCTACTTTATATCCCCACTAGCATTCTAAAAGGATTCCAATTTCTCCATATCCTCACCCGCTAGTGTCACTGTCTGACATGTATATTCTGTTGTCCTGGTGGATACAGTGTGGTCTGTCCTTGTGGTTTTGGTTTGATGACTAATGGATGGATCTGATGACTCATGACGTTGAGCATCTTCTCATGCGCTTTCTGGCCACTTGTGTATCTTCTCGGGGAAGGGTATTCTCCATTTCTCCATTCCTTTGCCCACTGAAAAAAATTTAATAGACTTGTTTTGTTTTTTTAGTTTTCAATTTATAGAAAAACTGAACAGGAAGTACAGAGATTTCCCACTACTCCCCAGTGTTATTAACACCTTGCGTTAGTGTGGTACATCATTACAACAGGTGCACCAATGTTGGTGTGTTATTAACTGAAGTTCACAGCTTACATTGAGGTTCACTGTTTGCATTGTAGATTCTAGTTTTTGACAAACTTATAATGTCATCTATCCATGGTTGCAGTAGCATACGAAATAGTTTCACTGCCCTAAAAATCCTTGGTGCTCTGCCCATTCATCTTCCCCTCCCTCACCCCGACCAAACACTGACAACCACTGATCTTTTTACTGTCTCCCTAGTTTTGTCTTTTCCCAAATGTCATGTAGTTAGAGTCACAGTAGGTAGCCTTTCCAATTGGCTGCTTTCACTTTGAAATATGCATGTAATATCCCGCCCTGTCTTTTTTGCGCATTTTAATATTGGGATATTCATTTCTTTTTAATATCATTTTTGTGATCTCCAGGGATGTGGGCTAGGAGGTGGAGGCTACCTCATGCAGCCTTCTTGCCCTCATCTCAGGAACAGTTTGGAAGGAAGAGCGGGGCATGCCAGCTGCCCTGCCCAGCGGAAGACCACAGCAGTGTCTTCCCTCATGTGCTGGACTGTCCATGGTGCTTTCTGGGTCCCTTCCCTCACCCTCTTTGAGTTCCCAGTGACTTTTCTCTGTGTCCCTTAGACCTTGTGGAGAAGAAGCCGTGCTCGAGGAACTCCTCCCGCGTCTGTGAGTGCCGGGCCGGCATGTTCTGTGGCACGTCAGTGGTCAACTCCTGTGCCCGCTGCTTCCGCCACTCTGTCTGCCCAGAAGGGATGGTTGTCAAGTTGCAGGGTGAGTATCCCCACCGCCCAGGACCATGATCTCTGCTGATGCCACCCCACCCCCACCCTGACCTCCCACCTCCTCCTTCCTGAGGGACAGAAGACATCTCCTATCATGATGATGCCGAGGATGCACCCAGAGGCCCCAGTGGTCCCTTCCCTGCACCTCAGTTCCCAGGCTCAGAAAGAGTTCCAGGCGCTGCCCTGGCTGGAGGAGGTCTTGGGTTGGCTTGAGGCTCGGGGCAGAAATTCTCTGATGCTTGATAAGCAAGAAAGAACCCTGAAGTTTCTGTCCTGGCATTTCCCAGAGTATCAGAGCTGGTTTCCCTGTTTTGGTCCATGCATGTGCCATGCTTCTCCCTCTACCAGGCCTTCGCACATGCTGTTCCCTCTTTCTGGGACACCCTTCCTTCCCTGTTCACCCAGTGAACTCAACTCTGCCTTCAGCCGTCCATCCAGACATCACCTCCTGACCTCTCACAGATCACGTCTCCTTCCCAACACGGATGCAAACACTGGCCTCTGTCTCAGTGTGGTCAGTGCTCGTCTCCCTCTCTCCCAGTAGCTTGGTGAGGGCCAGGACCATGCCCAGCACATTCACAGTCATCTCCCCGTGAGGCGCGGCATCTGCTCTTCAGAGATGTCTGTCGACTGATGTGACCGGGAGATCAGAGCTGGGGGCGGGTGGAGTTCAAATCTGGTTGGATTCACCCTACTCATGCAGAACCCTCAGTAGACAGATCCTCAGAAGCCTGCCACATGCAGGCAGGCGAGGTGCATGTATGCATGCCAAGTCACTTCAGTCCTGTCTGACTCTGTGCCACCCTATGGACCGTAGCCTCCCAGGCTCCTCTGTCCATGGGATTCTTCAGGCAAGAATACTGGAGTGGGGAGCTGTTCCCTTCTCCAGGGGATCTTCCCAACCCAGGGATCGAACCCGCATCTCCTGTGTCTTCTGCAATGGCAACTAGTGCCACCTGGGAAAGGGTTCTGAACTGGGCATGAGATACCTGGGATTTTGTACAGCTTTGCATCTGTGGGGTGTGTTCCCAGCCCTCTCTGGGCCTCGGTCTCACCTTCTGTAAATGAGGAAGTGTAACTGGAAGGCCTTGCATGGGGGCTTTTCTTGCTTAGAAGCTCTTCCCTAAGAAAAGCTGCTGAGTTCTGTTGCTGCTGCCTGTGGACCAACTCTGGCTCTCTCAATGGCATTCCTGCATCTGCCACACGGTGGCGCCAGAGGCCTCTCTTTCCTGCCCCCCAGACTGCTGCCCAAAGCCGTACCACTGGCCATCTGTGGTCACTGAGCACTTAAAATGTGGCCAGTCACTTGAGATGGGCTGTCAGTATAGAATTTGCGCTGGATTTCAAATACTTAGTACACAGAAAGTATGCATTTCGTTATTTCTTATGTTGATTTTTGTTCAGTCTCTCAGTCGTGTCGGACTCTTTGCGACCCCATAGACTGCAGCACGCCAGGCTTCCCTGTCCTTCACTATCTCCCAGAGTCTGCTCAAACACATGTCCATTGTGTCGATGATGCCATCCAACCATATCATCTGCCCTCTTCTCCTCCCCTCAGTCTTTCCCAGCATCAAGGTCTTTTCCAATGAGTTGGCTCCTCACATCGGGTGGCTAACGTATTAGAGCTTCAGCTTCAGCATCAGTCCTTCCAATGAATATTCAGGGTTAATTTCCTTTAGGATTAACATACTCTTGCCTGGAAAATCCCTTGGCTGGAGGAGCCTGGAAGCCAGCAGTCCATGGGGTCGCTGAGGGTCGGACACGACTGAGCGACTTCACTTTCACTTTTCACTTTCATGCATTGGAGAAGGAAATGGCAACCCACTCCAGTGTTCTTGCCTGGAGAATCCCAGGGACGGGGCACCCTGGTGGGCTGCCGTCTATGGGGTCGCACAGAGTCAGACACGACTGAAGTGACTTAGCAGCAGCAGCAGTTTATGTTGATTATCTATTGGCATAATTTGTGTCCGACTCTTTGTGACCCTTTGGACTGCAGCCCTCCAGGCTCTTCCGTCCATGGGATTTTTCAAGCAAGAATACTGGAATAGGTTGCCATTTCCTCCTCCAGGGGATCTTCCTGAGCCAGGGATCAAACCTGCATCTCCTGTATTGGCAGGCAGATTCTTTATCTGCCAAGCCATTGGGAAAGTTCATATTTTAGATATATTGGGTTAAATGTATTGCTTAATTTCACTTGTTTGTTCTTTACTATCCAAAAGGTGGCTACTGAAAAATTTAAAATGGTGACTCGTGATCCACATATTTTATTGAATAGCACTGCTTGTAAAGCACTCCATCCTTTGGCTGCCAAACCCTGGCTCGATTCCTCTGTGAGAGTTCCCACCGAGTAACTCTCAGGGCCTCAGTCTCTCTAGCTATAGAATGGAAAGTAATTTCTGCCTCAGGTGGAGCTTATAGCTAAGTCTTATCCTAAGACCTTGTACCGACTTTCTCCTCTGAAATTCTCCAGACTCCATAAGGCTGTATTAGCCCCATTTTACAAGTGAGGAAATTGAGGTTCAGAGATGGCAGGTAATTGCTTACGATCACAGATCTAGTCCAACGTTTGAACCTTATGCTCAAGTCTTGTCACCCCAGCACAGTGCAGGTAGATGAGATGAGTCAGCCTCGCTCATAGCCACTTCCACCAAAACGTTCAAACTCAGGTCCACTTGACTGAAAGCACCATGTTTTCTTCTCCGCTTTGCTTCCACCCAGTATTCTTCAGAACTCTTCGGTTTGCAGGTCACAAATTATTTGGTTCATGTAATTGAAATTTTTCTTTGTGAAACTTCAGGTATGGCTGGATCCAGGAGCTCTGTCTTTTCTCCGTCTCTCATCTCTACCCCACTGTGTGTTGTTTTTCCTGTAAAATATCTACCAGAAGCTCCAGACTTTCTTTCTACTCAACACCAGTGGAAAATCTGCTTCTCCTTCCCATATTCTCAACAACAAAAACAAAACCTTGAAGTTGCTTCTCATAGACATGGCTTGGGTCATGTACCCACCCCTGACCCAGCCCATCATGGCCACAGGAATGGGATGGATCGATTGGTGCAGCCCGTCCCATGGCTATTCCTGGAAGTGGGAGTGGGGTGGTCAGTCTGTCCCAGCTCCTTACCACAGACACTGAAATTGGGAAGTGTAATTCTCCTGGGAAAACTGGGCTACTTTACCCCAAAGGTGAACAGATGCTGGGCAGGCACAAAGAGCAGATGGCCGCTGTGTTTCTCTGGGTTGTGGTGGCAAGAGGTCTGCTCCTGGAGTCTCTGGCTCCTCAGCACCAAAGCTGAAGGCATCGCTGTCCTCCCTGCAGGCACAGCGCACAGGGACACCGTCTGTGAGCCGGGTCCCCCAGAGGCCAGGCCCAACTGCAGCGCCAGCCCGCAGGACTGCAAGGGCCCCACCAGGTGACTCTCAGCCCCGCGCTATCCAGCTGACCCTTGTGTGGGGCTGTCCCACCTGATAGGAGACCCAGGGCATTGTGGGCTGGGGATGTGGGTGGGGGTCAGTCCAGGGTGTCAGGAATCCAGGGGGCCTCTCTGCTGAGCAGAAAGGTCATTGAGGCCCTACTGTGTGCCCAGCCTGCCCTGAGCACACAGGAGACCCAGAAGGACAAGAAAACACAGCTCTTGCTCCCAGGATCTGACAGAGGGCCTGCCAGAGGCTGTGGGCAGAGTCTGGGGGCCCCTTCTCTATAGAAACGGCTATCCCTGAGCACAGATTCCCCCTGCACCATCAGAAGAATTGCCAGTCCCATCTCTGGCTTCCTTCCCAGTGGCGCCATCCCCCAGGCCAAGCCCACCCTGACCTCCCCAGCAAGCCCTGGTGCCAGGACCATGCTTCTTGGAGGGGACATCCCTCTCGCCCCAGAAGATGCTTCTAAAATGACTCCCAACTCCAGCTCCTTCGTGGTGAAGCTCAATCCAGATCCAGGTAAGCTCTCCAGAGGAGCCAGGGGCAGTCTCCAGGGCCATGGTGTCCAATGGGTGGAGTACGGTGTGTGGGGTGGTCAGGGCAGTCACTGAGCCAGTATGGGGAGAAGAGGATCTCAAGGCCTTCTGGGACTGAGACCTTCAAGGGCCAGAGTAGAGAATGGAAGGACTCACTTGTTTCCTGGTTTGGGTACCAGACACTGAGGTATGCTGGGGCAGCAGAGCAGGCCTGTCTCTGCAGGTATCAATATGATGCCCGCCTCTAGTTCCCATGGCAACAGATTAGGGTCCCCATTCACTCCTGTTTATTACCCGATAGTCTTCCATTGTACGTGAATGTATAAGAATATTACACTTTGTTTAACAGTTTTTGGATATTTGGGTGGTTTCTCCTTTTTGGCTGTAGTGAATAATGAAAATCAAGTCTTTGATGAATATGTTTTCATTTTTCTTTGTTTTTTTGAATTGATCTCTAGGACTTCTTATAATTCTGGGTTTGAGCCCTTTGTCTTAGTTGTGTTTAAAATCTCTTCTCCCACGCTGCGGCTTGCCTTCTCATCCTCTTTATGGTGTCTTTTGATGAAGAGGTGTTTTTAATTTCAGTGTAGTCAAATTGATCCATCTTTTCCTTTATGACTAGTGCTTCTCATGTTCTGCTCCGCAAGGCTTTTCCTCCACTGAGGTCTCAACAACATCCTACATTTATTTCCTAAGGTCATTACTGTTTTGCCTTTGTTTAAAGTGTCCCTATGAATATCCAGTTGAATCCACACCATTTATCAAATCAATTGTCCTTTCCTCACTGTTTTAAACTCCATCTTTGTTATAAATCAAGGGTCCATATTTGTATGGGTAGGATTATCTGCTTTATATATAGTCGTGTGTGTACGTTAATCCCAACAGCCTAATCGATCCCTCTCCCCATTTGGGTCTTCTTTAAATTCTCCCAATAATGTTTTATTATGATTTGTGTAGAGATATTTACATCTTTTGGTTAGATTTCTATGTCTTTGGTATTTTTGTTGATAATACAAATGATATCTTTTTCAATACTTCATGTACTAACTTTTTTATTGTTAGTACTAGTTTGAACTGTGTGAAATGCCAATATTTGATTATTTCTGTCCTATCTAAACAGCAATTTCATGTGGTTCAGTGCAAATATATAAACATTCAATTGATTTTGATATAGTGACATTATATCCAACTATCTTGCTAAAATCACTTATTCCTTCTAATAATGTATCTACAAACTCTTCGGATGCTCTGTGCAGTCCGTGGTATCATCTGTCCACAAGTGCTTGATGTCTTCCTTTCTAACCTTGCTCCTTTTGTTTCTTTTTCTTGCCTTGTTGCATTGCCTATGATCTATGGGACCAAACTGAATAGAAGTTGTGATGGTAGGCGTATCTTTGTTGAACTCAAAGAGAGAGTGGCTACCAAAGTTTTGAGCTGGGCAGTGACAGAGCAATGAGACTGGGGAGAGGACTCTGGCAAAGTGGAGGGGCCAGAAACAGGAGGGTCATTTTGGAGGCAGTTAGTGCTCTTTTCCTGGGTGGTGTTAGACACATCCCTTCCCTCTCTGAGCCTGAGAACTCCCTCTGAAGGACTACTTGCCATGTGCAGAGTTTGGGAGCTGGTCATGGAGCTGGGGGGCTTCAGTGATGGAGGGTGGGATAAGGTGAGGGTGAGGCCTCTGCCAACATGACCTGGCCTGGAGCTTCTTTGCTTCTTTTCCCAGGGCTGACCCTGCAGCCCCCGTGCCCTCGGGGGTCTGCTGACTGCAGGAAGCAGTGTAACCACGACTACTACCTGGACAGGGACGGTCGCTGCAAGGCCTGTGTGACATGTTCAGGAGGTAAGGGCCACGTCTCTCCTCCTGGGGCCTCTTCCAGAGAGCAGGGATGGTCTTGGAAGGAGAGGCCAAGAATCTGGGGGTGGGAGCCCTGAGTTGGGTCTTGGATGCTCAGTCCTCAGGAGCCTGGTTCACTTCATTGGCATTTTTTGAGCAATTGGCTTCTAGTGACTCCCACTGATGATTGTGGGTTTTGATAGCCATGACCCCTTTTCAGAGAGTTTCCATTCACTCACTCTGTCTTGCAAGGAAGAATTTGTTAATCAGTTACATATTTCAAGCTTGTCTCATTATTTTTTGTACCTATCCTATGATGCCCGGATTGAGATTGCCCCCATTTTACAGAAGAGGAAACTGGGGCTTGGGGAAGTCAGGGGACTTCCAGGGCCACAAGCCCTCACAAATGGCAGGGCCAGGATTTGAACCTGGGGCACCTGGTACCAGGTTCTGGGCTCATCACTCACTCCACTGCCTCTCAGAGCACCACTGTACAAGCCCTTAGAGACTGACTGCTGGTGTTCTCCCTGCGGCCAGCTGCCCGCAGCACCACCAGCCGCCCTGTGAAGTCCATGCAGCTGCCCAGGTCCCAGACTGCCATGGCTGTAGACCCAGGCCAAGACAGCCTCCACCACCAGGGGGAGGTGTGATTCTGTCTCTGCAGCAACATGGACTGGAGTCAGGGGAGGCCATGTGGGGGAAAGGACATTCTGTTTGTGGTCATTGGAGGTCACTGTTCTAGTTACTAAGGCCACAGAGCAAATTTTTCTCAAATCTGAGTGGCAAAAAGCAAACCATTCATTGTAGTCGTGGAGTCTGTGGGTCAGAATTTAGATGTGATGCCAGAGGGCCAGCTGGTGTCTGCTCCATGAGGTCTGAGGTTTCAGTTGGAAAAGCTGAAGCTTGAGAGCTGGAATCATCTGCACCTTCTTCATTCATGGGTCTGGGGTCGACGCTCTCAGATTCTTTCCATGTCGGCTGCTATTTGGGCTTCCTTTGGGTGCTGAACCCAAAGATGAGTTGGTAGTAGAATAGAAACCATACTCATTTTTACGACCCAGCTTCAGAAGTTACTCAGAAGGTAGAGAATCTGCCTGCAATGCAGGAGACCCGGGTTCCATCTCTGGGTCGGGAAGATCCCCCAGAGAAGGAATGGCAACCCACTCCAGTATTCTTGCCTGGAGTATCCCATGGACAAAGAAGCCTGGCGAGCTAGAGTCCATGGGGTTGCAAAGAGTCAGGCACAACTGAGCAACTAACACACTCACAGAAATTACATGGCGTAATTTCCACTGCATTTTGCCTCTGAAGGCAGGGGGACAGGTTCCCCCTGGAGTCATGGAAGGGGAAAAAAGTAGAGTTTTTGGATGAGTAAGTGGCCAAGCTCTGGAAGAGCAGACAGACTGCGAGCTATTGCTGTGGCCATTCCTGGAAAAAACATAATCTATCACAGCTGCTGTGTCAGATGAGGAAATAAAGAGATGACTCTGGGCCCCAGAATTGCTTCAAGTTGCGTAAATGAAGCCCTGCGAGGCCGTAGAGTAGAGCCCAAGTGCCTGGGGTCAAATCTTGGCTCTACTGCTTGGGAGCTTATAAACTCAAGCAAGTTTCTTAACCTCTCTGGGCCTGTTTCCTCATCGGTAAAATGGGCATTATAACAGACCCCTTTCAGAGAGGTGTTCTGAGAGTTAAATAGGTTAAACTGAGTTAATCTGGATAGAGTGCTAGAAACACTGCCTCAAACAGGCTTGGTTATGTTAATACAATGTTATAATTAACAGTGCAGTCCCTTGTCTTTATCATGCAGGGCTTCTAAACCTCTAAGTATCCCACCAGTGTCTTTATTGAGCAAATTGCATTTATCTAATCCACTGATACAGTAATTCTATTTTCACCTGTTAATAAAGCATGCAGAATATCCCTAAACATGTATAAATGCATTAGCACACTTTGTATTTTATAAAACCACTAACAATTTCTTTTTATTTTGGAGAAAACCCCACTTTTCATCATTAGAATTTTCAAACATCCTCAGAAGTAGAGAGAATCAGAAGTGGTTATGAACTATCACCCAATTTTAAAGAATTATCAAGTCATGGCCAGTCTTGATTCATCTTTACCCATGCTTACTCACCCCTAATCTTTGAATTATTTTCTTTAAAATTTTTGGGGGGATTTTTCTTTTAATAGCTTTACTATTACAGATAGTAATAGTAAATTACTAGATACAGACACATACAATAAATACAGTTGACATACTAGATACAGATAGATAGATACAGTTGACATACAATAACAGTTACATGTTTAAAGTGTGCAGTTTGATAAATCTTGAGATGTGTGTGGCTGTGAAATCATTACCACAATCAAGATAATGAACTGTCTGTCCACCTCCCAAAAGGTTCCTTAAGCTCCTTACCATCCCTCCACCGTTCCCTGCCCCTACTCCCATCCCAGGCATTTGGTATGCTGTCACTATGAAAGAGTTTGCATTTTCTGGCTTTTCCTATAAACAGAATTATAGAGCATAGACTCTTTTTTTTTTTTTTTTGGCTGCACTGAACGGCATGCAGGATCTTAGTTCTCTGAGCAGGGATCGAACCTGTGCCCCTTGCAGTGGAAGCATGGAGTCCTAACCATTGGACTGCCAGGGGAGTCCCTATATACACCTTTTTTTGTCCAACTTCTTTCATTCAGCATAGTTACTTTCTGCACCAAAATATCTGCTCAACAGAATAATTGAATAAGCATGTGTTCCTGGGCAAATCCGTCTCTGCCCTCCGGGGGTTCTCTGGATTCCTGCCCTTTTCATTCCAGTTCTTCCTCAGGACCCTTCTCTGTTCCCCAGATGGCCTCGTGGAGAAGACACCTTGCACATGGAACTCTTCCCGAGTCTGTGAGTGTCAACCTGGCATGTTCTGCGCCACGCCAGTCACCAATTCCTGTGCCCGCTGCGTCACCCGCCCCAACTGCCCACCAGGGATGGTCACCAAGCTCCAAGGTAAGCAGTTCACATCCCCAACCAAGGGGCTGAGCTCTGTGTCCCTACAGCTGTGCCTCTCCCCTCCTCCAACCAACAAAGGACCTTCATTCCTAGCTATTAACTAGGTCAGATTTGGGCTATGGTTTCTCTTTGAATAGTTAGATCCAGGAAATGGTAAAAAATCCAAACTTGGCATTTTGGCAACAGTTTCTAATGATTGTTTTAAATTATTTAAAAGTTTTGTTATTCTTCTCCTTGAAATTATTGGGCTGGTAAAATCTTGACTTGCTTGCAAGGTTGTTTTATTGACTCAAGGTAGATCAATATAAAGCTTATGAGGAAGCTTCCAATTCAAATGGTGGACATTCGCCAAAGTGAGAAAAAGTATAAACCCTCGACAGCAGACAAAATAACAAACAAAAAAGAGTTCATCAGCAGATGAGCGAGTTCAACGACTTTTTAGAAGGTGGAAAACAGATGGCAGGGTGGTAACAAATGAAACCCAAGTAGAGGAAAACCCACCCCAGAATTCACTCCTTGAGGCTGGCAGAAAAGTGAGGGTAACCTGCTCATAAGACCCCCCAGGGAGGCTCTGGGCTCAGACCAGGTAAGTAAAATGAAGGATGGGGGTGGAGCAGAGAATTAGAAAGTGCAGTAAGCTGCAACTTCATCTCCAACATAAAAATTAAAAATGTGTAACAATCTGCCCGCAAAGCAGGAGACCCAGCTATGATTCTTGGGTTGGGAAGATCCCCCGGAGAATAAACTGGCAACCAACTCCAGTGTTCTTGCCTGGAGAATTCCATGGACAGAGGACCCTGGCAGGCTAAGCCCATAGAGTGACAAGAGTTGGATGAGAAAATCCCATGGATGGAGGAGCCTGGTGGGGCTGCAGTCCATGGGGTCGCTAAGAGTCGGACACGACTGAGCGACTTCACTTTCACTTTTCACTTTCATGCATTGGAGAAGGAAATGGCAACCCACTCCAGTGTTCTTGCCTGGAGAATCCCAGGGACGGCGGAGCCTGTTGGGCTGCCGTCTATGGGATCACACAGAGTTGGACACGACTGAAGTGACTTAGCAGCAGCAGCAACTAAACCACCAACAATGCAAAACCAACCAGCCAAAGTGCAATCTAAAAAATAAATGAATGTAACAACAATGACAAAACACGCAGCAATGATATACCATGGGCTCTGACCGGTCTGAGAGATGGTGCCTGAGTTTTTATATCCTGGTGAAAATGATCAAATTTTTGTCTAACAACACTGAAGGACTATCTAGAGATAACTAGGTATTGGCCACTCTGGTGCTAAGCCCTCTTTGCTTGTGTCTTTGGAAGTACACCCTGTCAGTAGGCTATTCCTGCCCAGTCACCCTGAGTGAAAGCCTTGCAGCTCACACTCCCCACCCATGATCCCAGAGTTCCCAGACAGGCCTCCTGCTGAGAGAAGAGACCCGTGGTGAAAAGGACATACTAATAGCAGAGTAGAAGAAACCCCACCTGCTGCTGGAATGTTCAGCACTATTCTTTTTTATAAATATTAATGAGAAGTATAGATCTTCTGACTTACAAGGAAAAACAGCAGTATGAAGGAAAATAACAAGATACACAAACAGAAAAACTTACTACCAATGAAGCAATGATGAACCCAGGAATGGAAGAGATAATAATTAGTGTCCACAGAAAAATTCGAGAAGTTACAACCACAGAGTGATAACAGAAGGCAATGAAGAAGGAACAGTAAAAAAAGTAGAAGACAAGAAATGACTTTTAGAAAGTGTGCTTGTTACCAATCTGTTGCCTCTCAGGTCCCAATTCACCTATGAACCCTTGCTATGCAATAAGAGATTAGTCTCTTCAAGCATTTTCTCCTTGTGCATGTGACTCTAGTATACGACAGTAGAGGGCGCAAGAGGACCACTGCAGAAGAAACGAGGTGTTTCTTGACTGCCTTTGCTTTTTCTTGTTCTTGCTGGAGAGTCTATTTCCAGGGCCTGTGGATGGGGACATGTGGTGGTGCCCTGACCCGGTCATCCTTCCAGAGTAGGCAGTCTCTTGGCAACCTCACAATGAGACTTAGATTGAAATGACCTACCAAGAGCAAAGCAGGATGAATGAAGAGTACCACATCTAGACATAAAGGATGTACACACATGCATGCCTAGTTACATCTGACTCTGCGAGTCCATGGACTGTAGCCTGCCAGACTCCTTTATCCATGAGATTTTATAGGCAAGAGTATTGGAGTGGGTTGTCATTTCCTTCTCTGGGGGATCTTCCCAACTCAGAGATAAAAGCTGCGTCCCTTGTGTCCTCCTGCATTGGCAGGCAGATGCTTTACCACTAGCGCCACATGGGAAGCCTGACATAACAGATGTACCACCATTTATTTATCCATCCACCAGTTGATGGACATTTTGCTTGTTTCCAGTTTAGGGCTACTATGAATAAAGCAGCTACAAATGTTCATGTATGGGTTTTTGTGTGGACATGCATTTTCATTTCATGGGTAAATACCTAGGAGAGGGCTGCCTGGGTCATTGTGCTGGCCTACACAGAATGTCTTTGCTGGTCAGATCAAAGCTGGCCACCTGTGATCTGACCCAGTCACCTCTTTTTACTGGTGGAGGGAACCATGCGTAGAGCCAGAGGTAGAGCTGGGACACAGAGATCCTGAGTCACCCCCAAGTACTCTCCATTGGACCACACCAGCTCCTTCCTAGTTGACCAGAGAATTTTTTAGCTTAAATGCAATTATGTTTGAAAGCAGATTAAAAATATTTTCAGGGAATTCCCTGGTGGTTCAGTGCTTTGGACTCAAAGCTTTCACTGAAGGAGCCCAAGTTCAATCCCTGGTCAGGGAATTAAGATTCTGCAAGCCACACAGCATGGCAAAAACAAGAGAGGCATTTTCAGACATAAAAGGGCAGTCTGCTTCCCCACAACCCCATGTATCCTTTCTTAGAAAGTTACTTAAAGATGTAATCCGGTTAAATGAGGGGCAAAAAAGAAAAGCCATGAAATCTAGAAAACAGTGGCTCCATCCCAGGAGAGCAAAGAAAGGAAGTCCCAGAATGACACCGGTGCTAAAGACACGACAACATGTGGCTGAGCCTCATCAGAGCAGGAAAGTGAGGGGCGGCAGTGAATCATCTGCAGGAACAGAAGTTAGAATGGCGGTCAATTTTATGAGGAGTAGAGTTGAACAACTTGAGGATATAGTGAAGGCACATTATTCTTTCATCAACAGAAAAGAAAAAAGGCAATTGAAAACTCTAGGGAAAGTAAAAAGCTGACAAAAAATGTGCAACTCAAGTATGAAGATGAAAATTTCATCTAATTTTAAGCAGTTTCTGTGTGTATGGGAAAAGATTCCATCTGACCTTGATGCTAAGACCGTTCTCCTTTAAGTGGCCCAAGGATCGGGTATTTGGATTTAAAGAGAAGTATTTAAGTCTGGTAAACAATATCTTTTTTTTAAGTTTCTAAATGGGTCTAAGAGCAGGCATGTTCCTTCCTGCTCCCTCTTCCTCCCCCCGGCCCCGCTTTCCAGTGAGCCTTTTCCAGAGAACACAGGCAGATTAAGTAGGGGCTAAATGATGTCTTCTGTTGACCTTCAGATCCAAAGGAGGATAAAAGGGGAGAATCAGTAACTCATGGAGGAAAGAGGAAGGTTACAGAGAGGTTATGGTAAATACATACAGAGAAGGGATGAGAGGCACCCAGGAGTGCTGGGCCCAATTTCTCTGCTTAGAGGAAGGACAGCATTTCTATTTCTGGATTCTGTTGCAGGTTGCCTTAGAAGGGAGGCTGCCTTAAAGGGAGGTCAGAGGGTGCTAACTGGGTGGTGGTGTTGTTCAGTCAGTCACTCAAGTCGTGTCCAACTCTATGCAACCCCATGGACTGCAGCACACTAGGCTTTCCATCACCATCTCCCAGAGTTTGTTCAAACTCATGTCCTTTGAGTTGGTGATGCCATCCAACCAACTCATCCTCTATCTTTCCCTTCTCCTCCCGCCTTCAATCTTTCCCAGCATCAGGGTCTTTTCCAATGAGTCAACTCTTCGCATCAGGTGGCCAAAGTATTGGAGCTTCAGCTTCAGCATCAGTCCTTACAATGAATATTCAGGACTGATTTCCTTAAGGATTGACTGGTTGGATCTCCTTGCAGTCCAAGGGACTCTCGAGAGTCTTCTCCAACACCACAGTTCGAAAGCATCAATTCTTCAGCACTGAGCCTTCTTTATGGTCCAACCCTCCCATCCATACATGACTGCTACTGGAGAAACCATAGCTTTGACTAGATGGAGCTTTGTTGGCAAAGTGATGTCTCTGCTTTTTAATATGCTGTCTAGGTTTGTCATAGCTTTTCTTCCAAGGAGCAAGCGTCTTTTAATTTCATGGCTGCAGTCGCCAGTTGCAGTGATTTTGAAACCCAAGAAAATAAAGGCTGTCACTGTCTCCATTGCTTCCTGGGTGTAGCTACAGTTAGTGTTCTTGAGCAAAAGAGCTCCTTCAGTCCTCTCCAAGTCAACTCTCACTGAATCCCCAGGACATCTCAGATACAAGTAGAAATTATCATAACAATTGCATTATTTTCCTCATAGCCCAAGGTCTCCAGGCTTCAACTAATTCAGGTAATAGTCTAGTGACCGCATGGAAAGACACAGTGTCTTTTTTTTTTTTTTTTAATGTTTTTTAATTTACTTTTTAAAAAAGAAATAATTCTGTTTATTTATTTTTGGCTGTGCTGGGTCTTTGTTGCTGCAAGGGCTTTTTCTCTAGTGGCGGTGAGTGGGGGCTACTCTCTAGTTGCTGCATGTGGGCTTACTGCAGTGGCTTCTCTTGTTGCAGAGCACGGGCTCTATGGAGCGTGGGCTTCAGTAGTTGTGACTCATGGGCTGTATAGCGCAGGCTCAATAGTTATGGTGCATGGGCTTATTTGCTTCCAGCATGTGGGATCCTCCCAGATCAGGGATCCAATCCGTGTCTCCGCATTGGCGGGCAGATTCTTTACCACTGAGCTCCTAGGGAAGTCCCAATTTGCTAATTTTTAATCGCTCTACAATATTGTGTTGGTTTCTGCTGTGTGTGTGTGTGTGTGTGTGTGTGAGTCACTCAGTCGTGTCCAACTCTTTGCAACCCCACAGACTGTAGCCCGCCAGGCTCCTCTGTCCATGGGATTTTCCAGGCAAGGATACTGGAGTGGGTTGCCATTTCCTTCTCCACTGGATGTTCCTGACCCAGGGATCGAACCTGGGTCTCCTGCATTGCAGGCGGATGCTTTTCCGTCTGAGCTACCAGGGAAGTTTCTGCCATGTATCAACATGAATTGGTCATATAGGTATGCCCCCTCCCTCTTGAACGTCCCTGCCACCTCCTACTGTCTATATGAAAACCTCCAAAAAGTGGAGGGTTCCTCAGTTCAGTTCAGTCGCTCAGTCGTGTCCGACTCTTTGTGACCCTATGAATCGCAGCATGCCAGGCCTCCGTGTCCATCACCAACTCCCAGAGTTTACCCAAACTCATGTCCATCGAATCGGTAATGCCATCCAGCCATCTCATCCTCTGTCGTCCCCTTCTCCTCTTGCCCCCAGTCCCTCCCAGCATCAGGGTCTTTTCCAATGAGTCAACTCTTTGCATGAGGTGGCCAAAGTATTGGAGTTTCAGCTTCAACATCAGTCCTTCCACTGAGCACCCAGGACTGATCTCCTTTAGGATGGACTGGTTGGATCTCCTTGCAGTCCAAGGGACAACAAAAGCCTTCTCCAACACCACAGTTCAAAAGCATCAATTCTTCAGTGCTCAGCTTTCTTCACAGTCCAACTCTCACATCCATACATGACCACTGGAAAAACCATAGCCTTGACTAGACGGACCTTTGTTGGCAAAGTAATGTCTCTGCTTTTTAATATGCTAACTAGATTGGTCATAACTTTCCTTCCAAGGAGGAAGCATCTTTTAATTTCATGGCTGCAGTCACCATCTGCAGTAATTTTGGAGCCCCCCAAAATAAAGTCTGCCACTGTTTCCACTGTTTCCCCATCTATTTCCCATGAAGTGATGGGACCAGATGCCATGATCTTCGTTTTCTGAATGTTGAGTTTTAAGCCAACTTTTTCACTCTCCTGTTTCACCTTCATCAAGAGCCTTTTTAGTTCTTCTTCACTTTCTGCCATAAAGGTGGTGTCATCTGCATATCTGAGGTTATTGATATTTCTCCCGGCAATCTTGATTCCAGCTTGTGCTTCATCTACCCCAGTGTTTCTCATGATGTACTCTGCATATAAGTTAAGTAAGCAGGGTGACAATATACAGCCTTGACGTACTCCTTTTCCTATTTGGAACCAGTCTGTTGTTCCATGTCTAGTTCTAACTGTTGCTTCCTGACCTGCATATAGGTTTCTCAAGAGGCATGTCCTCAGGACCCTACTAATCCAAGTAGAAAATTAATCCTGGCCTTACTTTCTCTTCAAAATATTAAAATCAGAAAAAATCCGAGAGGCATAATGAGAGCTTTTTATAAGAGAAGCATGGGCAGGTGGGGGGTTTGCTTTGTATCACTTAAAGGAAGGGGTGCCCCCGCACCCCCCTCCAGGAACATGGGAGCAGAGAGGGCTAGTAGCCAGGCTGGACCTACTTCAAATGTGGGCCATTTCCTTCTACCCTAGTAAAGTAGTTAATCATAAACTTGTAAGAAAATGCTCAGTCCCCAGTAGGAGGCAGTGCGGTCCCATGAAAAGTGCTCCAGGCTGGGACTCGGGAGCCCTGATTTCTGGTTTGAGCTCGGGCTCTGTGGTTCTCTCTGTCTGTGAGAAGGGGTGGCTGGGTCAGATCAGAAGTGACTGTGCTTGAACTGGTCCTCAAAGGCATTCTGTCAGCACAGTGACGCAGCCTTCCCCTTCCTAGGTCCTCAAGTGAAGTGAAATTACGGTTTTGCAAAGGCTTGTACACAAATACTCATAGCTACCCAGGTGGTGCTAGTGGTAAAAAACCCGCCTGCCAATGCAGGAAGCTTGAGAGATGTGGGTTCGATCCCTGGGTCAGGAAGATCCCCTGTAAAAAGGAATGGCAACCCACTCTAGTATTCTGGCCTGGAAATTACTTTCTGTTACTCTAGATTAAGCTTTTGGGGATATTTCCATAAGATGTATTATTCTGTGTCTGGCTTCTTTCACTGAGCTTTTGAAGTTCATCCATGTTGTAGCTGTATTAACAAGCTTAGTCACTCCGTGGTGTCCGACTCTTTGCCACCCCATGGACTGTAGCTTGCCAGACTCCTCTGTCCATGGGATTCTCTAGGGAAGAATACTGGAGTGGGTAGTCACTCTCTTCTCCAGGGGATCTTCCCGACCCAGAGATCGAACCTGGGTCTCCTGCATTGCAGGCAGATTCTTCACCGTCTGAGCTACCAGGGAAGCTCCCAGCTGTGTTAGTACTTCATTTCTTTTATTGCCATACAGTATTCCAGCATTCAGAGATACTACATTTTACCATCCGATGGGCACTGGGGTCATTTCTGCTTCTTTGATGACTCCATCTCCTCCCTCCCATCTCCGGGGCTTCCCCACCTTTTGTTTCCTCTGCTTAGAAACTCCCGCTCCCACTCACATCCTAGCACCTCCCTCCTCAGGGAAGCCTCCCTAGTGAGACGAGATCGAGCCTGCCATTACAGGGACCCCACCTGCCTTCATGTGACACCGAGTCTATGAACCCCACCAGCTGATTGGCCCCCAGGGGTGCAAATCTTTTCTGTTTTTCTCACAGCTCTGTCCCAATTCCCAGCACGCAGCAGGTGCTCAGTAAAGAGTTGTTGCATGGAGGGAAGGGAGCAGAGAGGGAGGAAGCAAGGAGACAGCCAGGACACAGACTTGGGTCTGCCCGGCTGTTGTGTCCTTCCGGCCCCACGGTGCTGCCTCCCTGGAAGTCACCAGTCCTGATGTGTCAGGCTCTTTGGCACTGATTTTTTTTTTTTAATTTAATTTAAAAATTTGAAGTATGGTTGATTTACAAGATATTGAATATAGCTCCTTGCTATACAATAGGTCCCTGTTATTTATCTCTTTTATATATAATAGTGTGTATATCTGTTAATCCCATTTCCTAGTTTATCCCTCCCTCCCCGCTTTTCCCTTTGGTAACCATCCTTGCCACTGTTTCTAACCCACTCCCTGCAGGTATGGCTGAGACAGCCACCACCTATGAGCCAGTTCCACTAGGGAGCCCTCCTGACTGCAGCACCAGCCCAGAGGACCATGAGGCGCCTGCCAGGTGACTCCTTGGGCCCCTCTCTCCACCGGCCCTGCCTGGGGGCGGGGGCAGCCGGCCAGGGATGGCAGTGGGGCTTGGGCTGGATCTTTAGGCCAAGCCCGCAGGTCATTTTGGAGAATGTGAGTCTATGTCTGTGCTGGCACCGTGGAAGGCCAGAAGGCCTAGAAACCCAGGCCCTGCCCTCGAAGTGCCTGGCGGACACTGTTGGCAGAGGAGCTGGGGTCTCAGACCTCTGTTTCCATCTCAGCCGTCCATCTTACCTCTGGCCTCTCTCTCTGCAGCCCCACCCCCTCCTTGGTCTCCCTGGCTGACTCCTTGACTGGTAAGGAGCATGGAGGGGGTGTCACCCACGCCTGGGAGGACACCCCAGGCTCAACCAGTGCTCCCATCTCCTTCTCCTCCACGGGAAAGCCGGCTCTGGTTTCAGGTAATGATCACCCCCACGAAGCAGGGCCTTCCTCCCTGGGGACCACAAGGAGGGAGGCTTCTCACTGGGCAACAGCATCACTTGGTGGGGGGAAGAGTGGGGGTTGGGAAGTCCTGGGAACAAAGTTGACCCCCGGTTTTTGGCTTCTTGATCTGGAGCTGTGGCTCTGTCACTTGCTACAGATTATTCCTTGATTCTTCTGAGCAGGGATTTTATTCTCAGCTTCTTCTCCACGGCCCGTAATTGCTACTCATGAAATATTTGGCGACTAATCTCATGACCTTGACTGGGCTTCCCTGGTGGCTCAGTGGTAAAGAATCCGCCTGCAGTGCTGGAGATGCGGGTTCAATCCTTGGGTCAGGAAGATGCCCTGGAAAAGGAAATGGCAACCCACTCCAGTATTCTTGCCTGGAAAATTCCATGGACAGAAGAGCCTGGCGGGCTACATACAGTCCATGGGGCCACAAGAGTCGGACACGACTGAGTGACTAAACCACCACTACCTCATGATCTTGACTAGTTTCTTACTTCCTTTGAGCTTCAGCTTACTCACCTTTTAACGTTGTAACAGCGTATACCGCAAAGGGCAGTAAGCAGAGAGTGATATACATGGGCGTTACCGGCTCCCGGCATGCGATTTTAAGGACTTGCAGTTCTAGTGTTGGACACTAGGCGGCGGTAGTTCTCAGCCAGCAGCCCTCCGCGAGGTCCTGGAATTGGCAGTTTAGCAACTTGTTAAAAAAGTAAATTACAAGCCTCCCCCAGCCAACTGAATCAGACTCTGCATTTTAACATGGTCCCCAGGAGATTCATAGGCACAGGAATGTCTGAGAAGCACTTATCTGGTACGTGTTGTTACTGTTCGTTCGCTAAGTCATTCTTAGCAGGCAAGAATCCTGGAGTGGGTAGCCATTTCCTTCTCCAGAGGATCTTCCCTGACCCAGGGACAGAATCAGTGTCTCCTGCATTGGCAGGTGGATTCTTTACCACTGAGCCACCAGGGAAGCTATTGGGTACATGCTACTTTTTTAGCACCTAAACATGGATTTTAAAAAATAATAACTATATGTTGATTTTCATAAGTGACAAAGGGGCAAAAAAAAAAAAAAAAAAAAGAGGCAAGAGATAATGAAATACATCCAGATAGTGGTTAACAGCGTGGGCTCTGGAGTTGTGCTGGCCTGGCCTGAGCTATGATTCCTACCCTCTGGGTGACCTTGGGCCTGTTAATCTTTGCAAACATCAGCTTCCCTCCATTGTAAAATGGAGATGGTCATGGTGCCCATGGCATAGGGCTGTTGACTCCTCATTCAAGGAGCACTTGCTGAGCGTGCTTATGTGCGGAGTAGACGTTCCTGCCCTCGTGGAGTTTCCGGTCTAGAGGAGGGGCTGGGAGTTGTGCCAGACTCCTAACTTCACCCTCTCGGTTGCTTTGCCTGCCAGCCGCCCGGGACTGGGCCTCACACATGCCTTCCTTCCCAGTCCCCTGATGTCATCCTACTGGACCTCAATTCCCTCTTCATTCTGCCTCCTTGACCTCTCCATTTCTCCCCCACTAGCAAGGGTTTGTGCATCCTTCAACTCTTTAGCTCCCCCATGGGCTTCTCAGAGCCAGGCAAGAAAGGACAGGGGGGTGAGGGCTGGACCAGATAGCTACAGATAGGATCTGGGTTTCTCTTCTGGCTTGGGGAGGGACCAGGTCCTGTAGCAACAGTGGAGTCTGTGTCCAGAAGGAGGAAGCAGTCCGGGGTGAGGGCTGTGCTGTGTGGTTGCCGTAGGGCCCCGGCTCCCTGCCAGGATGTCAGGGTGCGAACGCAGGGCACCTCTGTGTTCCAGGACCTGTGCTCTTCTGGGTGATTCTGATGCTGGTGGTGGTCATCAGCTTCAGCTCCTTCGTCCTGTGCCACCGGAGGGCCTGCAGGAAGTGGATTGGACAGAGTAAGTGCCTGTATCCTTGGGGCCCTGGGAGGGCAGGGTGCCCTGTGCTAGCCTGGCCTGGGTCCTTTTCCCGTCCTGCCTGCTGAGACCCTCTGAGGCTGGCACCCCAGTCCTCCTGCTGCTGTCATTTCAGAGCTGCATCTGTGCTACCCAGTCCAGACCTTCCGGCCCACGCTGGAGCCTGTGGGTGAGTGTCCAGGGGTCCAAAAGGGCTGTGCGCGGCTACATCGCAGCTCTGCATGCTGGGCCAGAACTCCCTTGGGGCTCCCTCTGTGTGGGGGGGTTCCCACAAGCTGCTCCTCCTTTCTGTGCAACCTCGTATGTGATGGGAATATAATGTGGGTGGAAACTGTGACATGTTCCCTTCAGCGTCAGATGCGGTCTGGGCCCAAAGCTTCAAAAACTCACCTTGTCCTTCGTTCTCTCCTTGGCCATGCCCTCAGGAGAGGCCTTCCCTTCCTCTCTCCTCTCTGTCCCTCCTTCCCAGCCTCCTTGTCATTTCCCCCGCCCTTTCCCTCCTGCTGGTGCCCAGGGTGTAGGGGTTGGGGTAGGGGGAGCAGGCTAACAGGGCTAGAGTCCTGATTCTGTGCTATGAGCTACATGACTTTGGGTGAATTACTTAATTCCTCTGTGTCTCAGTTTCCTCATCTGTACCAAGTCACTCAGTCGTGTCCGACTCTTTGTGATCCTATGAACTGCCAGGCTCCTCTGTCCATGGGCTTCTCCAGGAAAGAATGCTGGAGTGGATTGCCATACCCTCCCTCCAGGAGGTCTTCCTGACCCAGGGATCGAACCCATGTCTCTTCTGTCTCCTGCATTGGCAGCTGAGTTCTTTAGCACTAGCGCTGCCTGGGAGGTGGGGTCTAATTCAGAGAGTGGGTGTGTGGGTCCATTGTGGCGGTGCCTGTTGAGCGCTGTGTGCAGAGCCTGCGCGCAGTCAGCATTTGCAGATCGTGGCTGCTGTTTGCTGACAGCTCCCCTGTGTCTGGGGCCTTTTTTCTCACCAAGAGTCCAGGCCTTCCTGAGTTCTCGGTTGACAGGCCTTCCTGAGTTCTCGGTTGATCTGAACTCTTCTCTCTGATCCCTGGCCAGCCTCCAGACCACCTCTTCCAGGCAGCCTTCCGTGCCCCACCCATTCCAGGCAGCAGACTCAGCTCTCACCTGGCAGGGGGCGGGAGGGGCGACCCCAGCCATCATGTGCCAAGTATCTCTTCTCCCCTGGGTTGCATCTTTCAAGGCAGGACAAGGTCCTCCTCAACATGCCACAAGCATTGATTAAGCACCTGCTGTGCATGGGCCCTGACCACAGGGGAAGGCGCAAACACAAACCGTTAGAGCTTCCTTTCTGATTTCAAGGCAGTGTCCTATGACCGTCTCACAGACCCAGAAGCCCCACGGGAAATGGGTGATGCTCTTCGTTTCGTAATGAAGAGACGAGACCCAGGGCCACGCTGTCTGTAGTTGCCATAGCCAGACTCAGGAACTGGTCCTGGAGCCGGCAGGCCTCATTGGCAGAGGTCTCAGTCCTTTACCCTCTTCCTCCCCACCCCACCCCTTGCCATGGGTTGTCCACCACCCAGTGCCCAGCCTGACATCCAGCGGTCAACTCAGACCTCCTCACCCCCCACATCCCCAGGCCCCACGGAAAGCTTTGCTGTAGCCTGGCTTCTGACTTGGGCCCCTGAACACAGTGCATGAGGCGTGTTTTGGGTTTGGTGAGTTTCACAAGCAGGTGCTTGTGTTCTCTTCGCAAGGGGGCTTTTTGTGTTTTGACAGTTTCAAGCTTTTTTCCATGAGCTGTCAGGCTCAGTGTCTCATTGAAACCCGCGTTTGCTTTCTTGACATTTTTCTAGTATTAGAGTTTCCATTGCTGTCAGTTTATTTTTTTCTTCAAACCTCCATGATAGCAGTTTTGTCACACACATACAAAAAAAAAAAAAAAAAGAGAGACAGAGAGAGAGAGAAAAGACAAAAAGCACCTTCTCTTAAAAAGTCAGACCTACCAGAAACTGAGCCTGGGGCTCAGTGGTGTCCACCCTGTTTTGTGCCATTTCTGGTGCGCTGGCTTCCGATGGGTCCTTGGGGGTCTGGTTCCCAGGGAAGGAGGTGACGAAGGGTGCAAAATGTGGTGGACTGAGCAGGGTGGGTACAGTGGGAGCTGGAGGGGTGCAGGAGTCTTTCTGCACTTGTCCGCTCCTTTGTGTATCCGCCCTGCACTTCCTAGTGGCCCTGTGCTGGGTCCGGCAAGTGGCCCTCCCAAGCTTTCTGACCAGCTCAAGCAGAGTGGGAATAATCTGGCCTCAGTCCCCCTGGTCTCAAAACTCCAGGGCTCAGGGAGCCCAGGTGTGGTTAGCAGTGATCTGGACAGGTGGATTTGACTTGGTGGTGTGTGTCCTCGGGAGCAGGCATCTCCATAAGTACATGTGTGTTCTCATCTTATTCCTCCCAGAGGCCTGTTATACCCATTTATCAGATAAGAAAGCTGAGGCACGGGAAGATGAAGAAGCTTGTCTAAGGCCACTTGGTTAATGAGCAGTACGACCGACCAGGATTTTGTTGGTGGTGCTGGCTAGATTTTTGCATAAAGGGTACCCTGGCACTGTTGACACCTGCCCGGGATCTTTCTTTGCTGTGGGGATTGTCTTGTGTGTTACAGGATGCCAGGCAGTCCTGGTCTGTAGATCCACCAGATACTAGCAGCACCTCCCATCTGTGGCAGCCAGAAGTGTCTCCAGGTACTGTCACATGTGCCCTGGAGGGGAAACGTCTCTACTGGTTGAAAAACACTGGCTGAAAGTCTTTTAACCCTTCATTTAAAAAGACACTGTCATCATTACTTTATCTGTTACTTCAGGCAGTTTTAAGTTGGAAACATTGCTTTGTTTTGAAACAACTTCAAACATAGAGAAAGGTACGGTGAATGTATTTTTCCTGAACTATTTGAGAGTAAGTTACTGACTTCATGCGTTTTTACCCCTGAATACCTGAGTGTGTATTTCATACAGCCGCAGCGAAATCATCAACATCAGAGAATTCGCTTTGCTGTATCTCCACCAGCTAGGGCTCAGACCCCAGTCTGGTTTCTTTGTACGTTGATAACAATACCTTGAGGCAGTCCAGCCTCTCCTGTTGCATTTGGCCACCATGTCTTTGTCCCCTCTAGTCTGAGTTTCTCCCTCCTGGTCACGACCTTGCCATTTTGGAAGATTGCACCAGTGATTCTGTGGCTGCCCCTCAGCCCGGGTTTGCCTGACTCTGGAGTGAGGTATCCACCCCATCCTCACTCCTGCCAGGTTTCCCTTTGTCCCTTCCCCTGCATGTTCACCGCAAGCCCTGGATGAGCGTGGTGTCTGCCAGCCTTCTCCACCATGCAGTCCTCTTTCCTCTGTGGTCATTGCTAAGGGGAGGGGAGGTACTTTGAGGCTCTGTGAATAACCAGTGCATCATCAGCCTTTCCTCTGTTTCTGTATGTTTGTCTGTCTGGATGTGTGATTCCTTTCTTACTCTGCTGTTGTTGTTACTTAATTTGATGTTTAAATTGTCCCGAGTGAGGCCAGTGAGGGCCCCTTCAAGCTGGCTCCTGTGTCTTTTTGATTCCATCTTTCTGTGTTTGGGGCTCATATCTTTTTAAAATCTGTTTTTTTTTTTTTAAATTTATTTTTTAATTGAAGGAAAAAAAATTTTTTTTTTCCCCTTTTTTTTGGCTGGGCCATGCGGTCTGTGGGATCTTAGTTACCAAAGATCAAACCCCAGCCCTTGGCAGTCAGAGTGCTGAGTCCCAACCACTGGACCGCCAGGGAGTTCCCTGGAGCACTCCATTACCATGTTCCCAGCTCAGCTTGTAATAATTCCCTGCCCCTTCCTGGACTGGAATCTAAGGCCGCCTGTTGCCAAATTCCTTCCTTGGGTCTGTTCCACTTCCCACAGCAGCCAGAACCCCAGGCCAGACAGGGGATGGAACTGACAGCAGAGAGCAACAGGGATGGAAAGGATGGATAACTTGTCAGAACCCACATGCTTGGCTTGAGCAGCCCTCAGAGCAGCTCTGGGAAGCCAAGCACTTCTCTATGGGGACGAAGGGGGCCGCCGATGCCCAGTTTGTCCTTGGATTTGTGTCCTGGGACGCTGGACACATTTGTGAGAAGATTGCGCTTATTCCAAAAAAGCAAGGTTACCAGTGAATGAAGACAGGGAACTGAAGCAAAATTTTTGAGGGAAAAAGCCCTTACGAAATCTGACCTCTGCAGCTGGCACCGTTCATTCTAGGTCTTTATTAAAGCACACAGGCAGGTTGTAACACGGCTGTAGGCCGAGGTTGATACCATCTGGATTCTGCCTTTTCACCTTGACATTATTTTATGCTGGTTTCTGAGAGACAGCATTGAAAGCTGGTTTTCTTTTTGGTGTGGAGTGTCAAGCCACAGGAATATCCTGGGGCTCCCTTGGTGCTAGGGAGCAGTCTAGCCACCTTCCTTTTTGTTTTTCTCCTTCCCTTTTTAATGTTGTAATTTAAAAAAGCTAAACAGACTTCATTTTAAAGAAAAGTTTTAGACTTACAGAAAATTTGAGATGTTAGTGGAAATATAGCCCACACCCAATTTCCTCTATTATAAACATCTTATTCCACAGCAGTACATTTGTCGCAATAAAAGCAATACCGATACACTGCTGTTATCTGCAGCCCATACTCTGCTCTGATCTTCTTGGCTCTGCTAGCATGCTTCTGCTGCTCCAGGATCCCGCCCAGGACACTGCTTTGCATTTGTGCCTTAGGCTCCCCTGGCCTCTGACAGTTTCTGGCCTCCCTAGCTTTTGATGACCGCGGCAGTTTTGAGGAGTGCTGGTCAGTTAAGTTATAGGATGATCCTCTGTTGGAATTGGTCTAGTGTTTTTGTCCTGATTAGATTGAAGTCAAGGGTTTGGAGGAGGAAGACCATATGAGTTCAGTGCCATTTTCATCACAACATATCAAGAGCATGTGCTCTCAAATTAAAATTTGAAAACAATTATTTTTTGGTTTAGTAGACAGGATAGAACTCCAGTGTTCCTAGCCACAAGGGACTAGTTCCACCGAGAAGTAAACAGTGGGGCCTCAATTTTGAAGACATGTGGGGAAAGGGAAAATTGACTTTCTGTTAACTGGCAAAATGTTCTAGGGGGACTCTGTTTATGTTAAAATGTGTTATGTTTTGTATGTACACATATATGGACCAGGGGGCTAAGATGGTAAAGAACCTGCCTGCAATGCGGGAGACCTGGGTTCCATCCCTGGGTCGGGAAGATCCCCTAGAGAAGGGAATGTCGACCCACTCCATATTCTTGCCTGCAGAATTCCATGGACAGAGGAGCCTGGTGGACTGGGCTGTATAGTCACAAAGAGTCGGACATGACTGAGCGACTAATATTTTCACACTTTAATATATGGACCAGAGTCTCTGCTGAGTTTATACGTTAAGAAATGATGGTTGATGGAATCTTGATTTTTGTTAACTTATCCCAATAAAGCCTACAGAAACTCAAAAACATAAGAGAGAGAGAATATGCTCTCAACATGATTGCTTCCTGGGCACCTTCTCTTCTGAGATGTCATTTAATCTTCATAAAAACCCTCTGAAGGGGCATGATCTTGCCCCTTTTCCAAACGAGAGAACTAAGACCAGGAGAGGTGAAGGACTGTGTTGGGGTTGCGCGGCTAGGCAGGCCTCCGATGCAGGACTACTAAGCTGCTTCCTTGTTTGGCATCTGGCTCATTTTCAGTTTTTTGCTTATTATAGGCTCCACTGCTGTGCACAGCCTGGTTACTTTCCTTCAAGTTATTTCCTGAGGGTGTGTCCCCAAAGAGGGATTACTAAGTCAAAGTGTGTGAAGTTTTTACTGCCAGATGGTTCTTGAGAAAGAGGGAACCAGTTCACAGGGCATGAGCAGCTGTGTTCCTGTTTACCCACATCCTCTCCAGGACTGTGTCTTACCAATTTTGTTTATTCTGTCTTTTTACTTTGTCACATACTTTCTCCCCTCAATGACTCTCTGCCAAATGACAGTTGGCTGTTTGCAGAACTCAGACATCACTCTCAAAGGATAAAGATTTGGCTTCTCTGACTTCATTTAAAAGAATGTGCCTCAGGCCGGACAACATTTCTCAAAATGCTGGCTCGGGCACTGGACAGTGGCTGCCTTGTGGGAGAGAGCCACGAGCCTCCTAAGGTGACTGCCCTGCTGGGAATAGCAGTTCCCAGATTTGTTAACTCAGTAATCAACCATTGTGTCATTTTACACATGCGTTCTTTTGACCATGATTCTGATCCATTTCCCCTTTAGACACTTTGCCTGCGGACAGTCATTTAAAATGGACATGGAAGATTGTCCCCCAAAGTGACCTGGTGTCTACACAGCAGGTTCAAATCGCCCATCGTGTTGTTTTATCATGGCTGGCTGGCCCCCAGTGTGCATTTCCGCTAGGATTTGAGAAGGCTGGTTCTCCAGAGCAGCTGAGGTCAGACAGAGTTCCTGAGGTGACTCAGCTGGCTAGCCTCTTTATATGCGAGTTCTCTGGTCAGGTGTCCACTCCTAAAGGCAACAAAAGTTAAGACCCTGTAGGTGGTCCCCTTGGGAGTATAAGGGGCCGTGCGCTCCCAGAGGACTCAGCGCCTGGGAGGTGATGCACCCCGGTGTAAACACGTCTCTGGGTACCATCTCTAGCTTTTCCATTTGGACATCTGGTTGTGGTTAAGGGTCAACATATACTTGGCTGTGACCTGACGCCCTGTTTAAATCGAGAGAAAAGTTGCAGAGGAGGGTGGAGTTTAGAGTGAGAAGTTGAAGGTTGTCCCCTGAGGATCACTGTGGCCCGAGCCCACGCTATCGGAAGTGTGATGACCAGTGAGACTGGTCACGTGGACTGTTTCAGGCACACGTGATAGAAGGCTGAATTCACGCTGGCTGGAGCCTAAAGGGCTCTGTGGCCATCTGGCTTTAAGCATGCCTGACTCGGGGGCTCAGAAAGGATCCTCAGGACCCTCCACCCTCTCTCTATCACCATGAGGTCCTCCTGTGTGGGTTGAGTTTCACATGTTGCTCCAGGGGGCTCTGGCCTCTTCTGCCCCTGGAGGCCACCAGGCGATGGCAACAGCCACAGACCAGCTTCTGACCCTGCCAGAGCCTCTTCGGCTCCAGCTGGGTGCACACTGGTCTTGAACCACTCCTGTGCATGTGTGGGAATGGGTGGATGGGGAGGGGTCCGGTGTGCTGAGGGGCTTTGTATCTGGGAGAGAGATGACTGCCCTGTTCTCTGGCTGCCCCTGGGAAGTGAGGCCCTGTGCCCCGGGCCTGAAACCCATCCACTGTTCTCCAGAGTGAGGTCTGAGGAAGGACCAACTTCCACCCTGGGGGCAGTGGAGGGGGCACTTGCCTGCAGTGGGGTGGGGCAGGGCCAGGCAGCTGCCAGATGCCCCTTGGTGAAGTGACTGCTCTTTTTCTCCTTGCAGATTCCAAGCCGGGGAGGAACCCGATAGTAAGTAGCCTCTCCCTTGCCCCCACCCCAGCTTTGTGCCCCTACATGTGACTCCTCCTCCATCAGAGCTGCTGGTTCTGACAGTGACTGGGTGGGTCCTTTCCCTCCCACGGCCCAGGTGCAGGTTCCCCTGCAAGTTCAGGCTGGGGCTGCCCCACGCAGGGAGCTCTGAGCGCGGTGGGGCCTCAGCCAGGCCCTGGCCGGGGATGTGCAGCTCCACCCCCATGGCAGCCTCGGCTCCTGGCTCATCCCGCCGGGGACTTCCAGAAGGGCCTGCCAGACAGCAGGTCTGATTTTGACCATTTGGGTGCCAGGTGTGGTCTGAGAGAAGGTTGGGTTCATTTTCCCCTTTGTCCTTCAATCCTCTGTGAGTCTCAAAGCTGGGATGTCAAGTCAGTAGCACAAACTTTTGAAACTTTAGCTAGCGTGTATGGAGCACTTGGTGCTCCCAGGTGGCGGAGTGGTAAAGAATTCGCCTGCAATGCAAGAGATGCAGGTTTGATCCCTGGGTCGGGAAGATCCCCTTGAGGAGGAAATGGCAACCTACTCTAGTACTCGTGCCTGGAGAATCCCATGGACAGAGGAGCCTGGCGGGCTACGCTTCATGGGGTTGTAAAGAGTCAGACGTGACTGAGCACATGTGCATGCAGGGAGCACTTCCCGCGAGCTAAGCTTCTGGCTTTCTCCAAGTTGTTCCCGTTTGTCCTGGCAACACACTGAGGTTGGTACTGTTGTCCTGTTGTATAGGAGAGGAAACAGAGGCCCAGACAGGAAAGGTGATTCCGCAGTTGGAAAATAGATCAGCTGGGATTTGAGGGCTGGTGTGCGTGACTCCAAAGCCGGTGCTCTGGGCTGTTACCCTGAGCTGCCTCCTAGCAAGGCCATCTTCACCCGCCTTTTATGACGCTCTTGCTGTGCCAGGCGCTGGGCTGGGGGCTTTGCACATGTTACCACCAAGCCTGCGGGCATCCTGCCTGGGCCGTGTGCACCAGGTCCTCGCCAGGCTTCGCTTGGGCCCTACTCTGTGCTGGCCTCTCAGGGGCAGCGCAGGGACCAGTGAGGGGGCGTGGGGAGAGGAGCGGCCCTGCTTTCCACAGCTGAGAGGGGGCAGGACGAAACATACCATATGACCAGGTCTCAGATATGTATGGTGTGCCCACTTCCCCCGCACACTTATTAGTTCTTCCATTCCTTTCTTTTTTTTAAATAGTATTTTTTAAGTTTTATTTGTTTATTTGGCTGCGCTGGGTCTTTGTTGCTATGTATGGGCTTTTTCGAGTTGCAGGGAGCAAGGGCTCCTCTCTAGCTGTGGTGCACGGGCTTCTCATTGCAGTGGCTTCTCTTGTTTCTGAGCACAGGCTCCAGAGCACGCAGGCTTAAGTAGTTGTGGTGCCTGGACTTAGTTGCTCTGTGGCATGTGGAATATTCCCAGACCAGGGATTGAACCTGTGTCCCCTGCGTTGGCAGGTGGATTCTTTACCATGTCACCAGGGAAGCCTCCATTCTCTATTTTTAAACATAATAGATGGAACCACAATACAGGTTCAATTTCAAATCATGAGAGATCACATTCAGACATGCTTGGGTCAGATGAGTTGCTGTTACGATATCAAGAAGTTTCATGAAAAAGGTATTTAATGATTTGTAAGATACGAACAAAGCTAGTGGAGGTGATGGGATTCCAGTTGAGCTGTTTCAAATCCTAAAAGATGATGCTGTTAAAGTGCTCCATTTAAATATGCCAGCAAATTTGGAAAACTCAGCAGTGGCCACAGGATTGGAAAAGGTCAATTTTCATTCCAATCCCAAAGAAAGGCAATGCCAAAGAATGTTCAAACTACCACACAATTGTACTCATCTCACACGGTAACAAAGTAATGCTCAAAATTCTCCAAGCTAGATTTCAACAGTACGTGAACCAAGAACTTCCATTGGATTTAGAAAAGGCAGAGAAACCAGAGATCAAATTGCCAACATCCATTGGATCATAGAAAAAGCAAGAGAATTCCTGAAAACCATCTACTTCTGCTTTATTGACTATGCCAAAGCCTTTGACTGTGAGGATCACAACAAACTGGAAAATTCTTAAAGATGGGAATACCAGACCACCTTACTTGTCTCTTGAGAAACGTTATGCAGGTCAAGAAGCAACAATTAGAACCGGACATGGAACAACGGACTGGTTCCAAATTGGGAAAGGAGTACATCAAGGCTGTATATTGTCACCCTGCTTATTTAACTTAATGTGCAGAGTACATCATGTGAAACGCTGGGCTGGATGAAGCACAAGCAGGAATCAAGATTGCCGAGAGAAATATCAATAACTCCAGATATGCAGATGACAGCACCCTTATAGCAGAAAGTGAAGAAAAACTGAAGAGCCTCTTGATGAAGATGAAAGAGGAGAGTGAAAAAGTTGACTTAAAACTCAACATTCAGAAAACTAAGATCATGGCATCCGGTCCCATCACTTCATGGCAAATAGATGGGGAAACAATGGAAACAGTGACAGACTTTATTTTCTTAGGCTCCAGAATCACTGTAGATGGTGGCTGCAGCCATGAAATTAAAAGACGCTTGCTTCTTGGAAGAAAGGCTATGACAAACCTAGATAGCATATTAAAAAGCAGAGACATTACTTTGCCGACAAAGGTCCCTCTACTCAAAGCTATGGTTTTTCCAGTAGTCATGTATGAATGGGAGAGTTGGGCCATAAAGAAGGCTAATCACTAAAGAATTTATGCTTTTGAGCTGTGGTGTTGGAGAAGACTCTTGAGAGTCCCTTGGACTGCAAGGAGATCAAACTAGTCCATCCTAAAGAAAATCAATCTTGAATATTCATTGGAAGGACTGACGCTGAAGCTCCAATACTTTGGCCTCCTGATGCAAAGAGCCGACTCATTAGAAAAGCTCCTGATGCTGGGAAAGATTGAAGGCAGGAGGAGAAGGGGACAACAGAGGGTGAGATGATTGGATGACATCACCGATTCAATAGACATGAATTTGAGCAAGCTCCGGGACATGATGAAGGACAGGGAAGCCTGGCGTGGCTGCAGTCCATGGGGTCACAAACTGAGCAACTGAACAATAACAACAGCAAAGATAATCAAATATATTTTGGCCACATGGACCAGTGCATAAATAGTAACTCCTTTAAGACTACCATCTTTTAGACATCAAATTATTTTAAAAGAATATGAAGGATTATGTAACTATATTTTTGGAATTATTCAAACTCATTCCCTTTTGAAGCTTGAAGGTAAATGGTATTTACATTAGAACATTTCATGAGACCACTTCTCCTTGGCACTTATGGAAAGGTCAAAACTGAAACCAACATTTTCCTGAAACATATCTGTTTTTAGTACATTACTGTGATCATAAAAGACTGCTGTCCCAGGAGCAGGGGAGTTGGGGTGGGCCTAGAGCTGACACTTGTAGACTGAGAAAACATGTATGGATTCCAAAGGGAGACACTGGGGTTCCAGTATTGGCCGGACACTTACTAACTAACCCTGAGCAAGTTACTTGACTCTTCTGTGCCTCAGTTTCCTGATCTGTAAAATGGGGAGATATTAACCGCCTTGTAGACTAGTTAGGCTTCCCAGGGGGCACTAGTGGTAAAGAACCACCTGTCAATGCAGGAGACATAAGAGACTCGGGTTCCATCCCTAGGTCAGGAAGATCCCCTGGAGGAGGGCTTGGCAACTCATTCCAGTATTCTTGCCTGGAGAATCCTATGGATAGAAGAGCCTGGGGGGCTACAGTCCTTAGGGCCGCAGAGTCAGACATGACTGAAGCGACTTAGCATGCACTCACGCAGAGTGGTTGTTAATGATTAGCACGTGTTGAGGGCCACATACAAGGTAAGCATTGTATGCGATGCTCCACTATCCTTATTTAGTGCCAGTTAAAAACGATGTGCCTTCACAGGGTCCCATATGCAGGAACATCAGGTCATTCATGCTGAGAAGCCCAGGGTGAGCACATGGTGGCTTTAAAGCAGAGAGGGAGACTCGCTGGGGGTCTATGGAGATGAAGAAATGCATTCCCCAGCGCAGAGACTGGGGGAGGTTGGGGTATCCTGCCTCAGCACCATTTCCTCTGCCCACTGCAGCTGACCAAGAGTGTATCAGTGGCAGACCCAGGCAATGAGGAGCAGGGCTTACTGAGCCGCCCGGCCATGGAGACCTGCCTGGAGAGCCTGCGGCTGCTGGAGGCCAGCCCAGTCAGCAGCCCCCCGTCCCCCACAGACCTACCTGAGCCCCGAGGGACCATGGAGCATACCAACAACAGGATTGGTGAGTCGGCCTGTTTGGGGGGTCCTGGAGTGCTCAGGGGGCAGTGGGAGATGGACCCTGAGCCCCTAACGAGGGACCAGAGACCCTGGGGATGGAAAGCTCAGCAAGGAAGAGGCAGGGGCTCCCCCACCGGCTTTTATAAGTAGGAGATGCTTTTCATGAAGGAGTTAAGCCATTCTCAGGGGTATCTACAGCTTGCTTCGCCTCTTCATCCCAATTTAAATTTCTGTAAACTAGAGGAGCCTGGCGGGCTACAGCCCATGGGGTTGCAACATTCAGATATGACTTAGCGACTAAACCACCACCACCAAACTAAGAGTAGTCAATACTTCTGACTTCCCGGGGTCATTGTGGGAATTTGTGAAACGATGCTCACAAAGTTGCCCTGGTGGCTGCGGGGCTCCCTTTGCCTGGTGCCTGCTCTTATTAGAGGGGAAGTAAACACCATCCAGCCCCCAGCACAGGGCCTCTAAGACGGTTGGAGGGAGATGTCAAGAGAGACATCAGCCAAGAGCTGCCTCTTGGCTGATGCGTTCACATTTGGGCACTGCGCGCTGGTCACCTCTCCTTCTGAGGCTCGAGTCAGTCCCTCCGTTTTACAATTGGAGAAACATCGGTTCAGGAGGAAGAAGTGATTTCCCTGGTGCCCCGAACTGCAGCCTCCCTCCAGCCAAGGCGAACCTTCCACTCTCAAGTCTTCTTCCTCCTCCTCCCCTCACCCTGGTGCATCAAGAGCGCTTCTACCAAAATGCATACTTGCCATATTATACCCCTGCTTGAAGCCCTCCAGGGAGTCCCTGCTCCCTGCAGTGTGAATTCCAGGCTGCTGCTTCTCCTCCCCACCAGGCTCTCCTGCCTCCCAACCCTGCAGGTCTGCTCCCCCTTCTCAGTGGCAGTTTTCTAATTTTTGGAGCCCTCTCTCACATCTGAGCTTCTCCATGGGAGCTTCTTCCTCACATGAAATAGTCAACTCCACCTCCTTGAATCTAGTCAATTCTTTTCTTCTTTGGCTGCAGCACTTAGCCTGTGGGATCTTAGGTCCCCTTTCAGGGATCGAACCCATGCCCTTTGCAGGGTAAGTGAGGAGTCTTAATCGCTGGACCACCAGGGGAAGTCTTGAATAAATTCCTGATGTCCCAGGACCTTGCGTATTTGCCTCCTCTCCAGGAAGCCTTCCCCGCCCTCTCCATTCTCCTGTCTAGGAGACACCCTCTGGGTACCCCCAGAACCCAGGCCTCTCCACCTTGTGTCCTCAGCTCCCAGCAGTGTGACTGTGTTTGCAGCTTCCTCCCCGCCCCACCTGGCTTTAAGCTCCCCGAGAGGCAGGGTCTTAATGGGCTCCATCTCTATCTTCTCTGGAGGGTTAACCATCACTGAGATCATTCCGAAGAGGCATTTGTGATCATCCTACAAATTTCTGTAGCAGGGGTTGGTGGATGGAACTCTGAGGGCAGAACCGTTAGCACCAAACTGAAACTTTTGGAATTGCAGCTTTCAGCAAATTTTATTCGGAGAAGGCAATGGCACCCCACTCCAGTACTCTTGCCTGGAAAATCCCATGGATGGAGGAGCCTGGAAGGCTGCAGTCCATGGGGTCGCTGAGGGTTGGACACGACTGAGCAACTTCACTTTCACTTTTCACTTTCATGCATTGGAGAAGGAAATGGCAACCCACTCCGGTGTTCTTGCCTGGAGAATCCCAGGGACAGGGGAGCCTGGTGGGCTGCCGTCTATGGTGTCGCACAGAGTTGGACACGGTTGAAGCGATTTAGCAGCAGCAGCAGCAAGTTTTATTGGAAAAGGATGGATTTTGGGAAATACTGCTGAAGACATTCTTTTGCAAATTTCCTAAGAAGTCCTAGTTTGAATGTTTGAGTCCTTGCTGAGCACTGTGCCTGGAGCCACAGGGCTGGGGCTCTGGGAGTGTTTGGCAGGGGTGGGTAGAGGGAGGTACCAGGCTCCCAGCAGGGCTGGGCCATGGGCAGCCTGGTCTATAAGCCTGGTCTGTAAGCTTGGAGGAGGTCTTCCTGGAACATTCAAGAGATGGTGAGCCCTCTGTTCTTCTGACATCTCCTGAGAGGAGTAACCCCTGGTCCAGTCCTAAGGGGACCACACTCTGGTTACCCCTCTACCCCTGGGCACCAGGCACAGGGAACCCTGTCCCTTCACCTTCACCACCACCACCCCCTCACCCCCAACCAACACAACTTCCTTGGATGCTGGAACCCTGAATGGGGCAGGAAATCCAAGCAGCTTCTGGAAGACCCTCTCCCGCAGGCAGCCCTGTGGCGGTCGGTAGACAGAGCCCAGGGAATCAGGACCCGACGAACGTGAGGGGGTGACAGCCTGGCCCCCCAGCTTTGGCTGCTTCTACCTGGACAAACACACCCCGCTTCATTCACACCCCTCCTCCTCTATGTCTGTCTGTCTGTCTCTCTCATCTCTGGCTCTGCCTGGTTTCTTCTGTGTTCTCCCTCACCTCACTATCACTGGCTTCTATCTTTTGCCAGCCTTTCTGGTCAGGTTCTGCAGGCTTTAGTGGAGGGTGTGTGACTTGAGGCCATTCTCTCTCTTTTGGGGGGTAGGGGGCTCCCAGCCTACAGCTTGTTTCATTCTTGTAACCTTCTCTCTCTCCTAGAGGTATCAAAGACCAAAACAGAAAAACTGGATTATGCAATGGGGTTGAGGGTGCAGGGGCCCCAAGAATCTTTGGGGGGCTCCTGAATCAGAGGGGTGTAACTGGGTTCCCCAGCAAGGCAGGCATCCTGAACCCCACCCTAGCTCTCAAGTTCTCTCTTGATAGCTTCCCCATTCAGACTCCAGAGAGAGTTCTAGGGCTGAGGGGCTGGGAGCTGGCACCCTGCCCTGAGCTCAAGGCCATCAGAAACTGGGCTACTGGAGTTTGCAGTTAGCTGATCTGGGTGAAAGCCAGGCTCCCTACTTCCCAGCTTCTTTGGCAGCTTACTTAGCTCCCCTGAGACTCCAAAGCCCTGGAAGCAGGAGGTCAGTGGGTGGGGGGGCACGGATAATGCCACTAACAGGCTGGGCTGGTTATTCATCCATGCAATTCACACAGGCAGCCCTCCTGTTTGCAAGGCAGGCACACAGCAATAAGCAATAAACACCAAGATATACGGGCCCCTGCAAAGCTGTCCAGATCTCAGGCTCTTGGCAATTATTAACAGGGTTGAGGTTTCTGTAGGATGTGGTCTGGGTTAGGCTGGACTGAAGAGGTTCCTGGGACGCAGAACTTTGAAAACTGGTAGCATCTCAGGAAAATCAGGATGTGTTGCCACTGCCCGCTTCCCCTCCTCCTGCCCCCGCAATCCCCAGATTTCTGCTTTAGGCATGTGAAGAGGTGCTGAAAGGGAAGCTGGCAGGGTGGAGTTTCTTTGGGGATTTCTACTGACTACCTGGTGACCTTGGGCAGGTCATTTAACATCCCTGAGCTCCATCTGTAAATGGGGATCGTATAATAATCGGCCATCTACCTTGTGGAAGTGATGCAAAGATTCGGAAGCTAATGTGTGGAAAACATCCAAGGCGGCATCCGGCAAGGCTAAGCTCTGCCAGTGTTCAGTGGCGCTCTTGATATCAACATCGTTGTTCCCTGATTTCCCCCCACTTCTTGCTTTCTCTCCTAACCCTGTCCTCTCCTTTCCTGCCCCATCCCTGCAGAAATGTCAAGAAAATCAGGAGCACCTCCAGTCCTTAACCCCTCTGCAGGCAACTGCTAGCTGTTTTATCTCCTTTGAAGCCCAAGACACCTGTGAAGTCAGCAGGGTTTATTGTGGATCAGAGTGGCTGTGCATTCTCCCTGAGGCCACACAGCAGGAGTGGCAGAGCTGGGATGGGGACCCTCCTCTGCCTCCTGGCTTCTGTACAGCTGGGGCCCTGGTCTCCTCACCTCCCCCACCCTTTTGCCTTGCAGAGAACATCTACATCATGAAAGCTGACACCGTGATTGTGGGGACTGTGAAAGCCGAGGTGCCTGAGGGCCAAGGCCCAGTGGGGCCAGCCGGGCCTGAGCTCGAGGAGGAGCTGGAGACGGACTATGCCTCCCACTACCCAGAGCAGGAGACGGAGCCACCGCTGGGCAGCTGTGGGGATGTTATGTTCTCGGTGGAGGAAGAAGGGAAGGAGGACCCCTTGCCCACGACTGTCTCTGATAAATGAGGGCTGGACTGGGGCTGAGAGGGCAGCTGGGTGCCTCTGGAAGGCCACGGTGGCCCTGGTGGCACCACACCGGTGGCAGAAGCCCGTCTGGCCTGAACTGAGGTTCCAGCATCCAGTGGTGGACCCAGCCTGTCAATATGGGAGGTCCCGATGTTCTATACTTGTATCCCCACTCAGCGCCTCCCAACCCGGACCTTGGGGAGCCCGGGCCTGTGCGGCAGAGACAGACAAGGGGCTAGATCTGAATGACCAGGAGGGCCTGGGCCCCTTGCCTTCTGCTGCTGCCAAGAAGATGCCCAGAGTCCTGGGTGTCAAACACACACACCAAGCAGAGGCTGAGGCCACGAGGCGCATCCCCCCAGACCCCACTTTCTCCATCACCCTGGCCTCAGGAGTGATGCCCTCCAGGCCTCACTACTGTGCGAGCCACCCCTAGTTACTGTGAGTGGCCCTTTGGGCATGGAGCCAATGCCTCTGTTTGTTTCTCCTGAATCAGAAGGGAAGTCAAGAAATGGGTTGTTGTCTGCCTGCCCCGTTTTGGCTGCAGCCACAGCGCTGCACTCTGTGCGGACGTGAGTCCCCAGTCTGGCCTCCAGCCCTGCCTGGGCCACTGGGGCCCTCCTGGTCTTGCCAGTCTGTCAGTGTTCTATAGCCTGCTCCACAGTGGGCCCAGGGCCCAGCGCATGTCACTGTTCCCGAAGCAAGAGGCCTCCGGGACCCAGCTACCTGAAGATTCTCAGCAGCCATGGTGCCCTTGCCCAGATGGAGGCCCTGCCCACCAGCTGCTGCCTGGAGAAAGGCCTGCTCTGCTTCACCGAGGCGGCTTCCTTGCTAAATGGAGAAGGGGAACTGTAGGCCCTTCTTGGGTTCTTGCCTGCTCTGTGGGCACCATGTGCTCTGTCCTGGGTCACGAAGATGCATCCTTCCCAGATCTGCTAGGTACACAGATCCTGATGGTCCCAGGCCCAGCCTCTGGCTCCAGCCGCTCAGCTCCCGTGATAGAGACTGGGTGATTGTGCTCAGTCGCGTCCGGGTCTTTGCGATCCCATGGACCCCACAAGGTGCGACCCCACCAGGCTCCTCTGTCTATGGGATTCTCCGGGCAAGACTACTGAAGTGGGTTGCCATTTCCTCCTCCAGGGGATCTTCCCCACCCAGGGACTGAACCTTCATTTCCTACAGCTCTGGCCTTAGCAGGTGGATTCTTTACCACTGAGCCACCTGAGAAGCCCAAAAGGCGATTTGGGTGTTTGTGCTCCTATGGATGTCAAAAAGCTCCCTGGTCTCTCCCATTCTGCTGGAAAACAAAGAACATTTTGTTGTTCAATCTGGACTTCAGGAGTTTTGCGTTTCACAGTAGAGATCGAGTGGCCTGACTTGGGGCTGCGGTGTCCTGCTCTCCTTGGGGCTCTCAGACTCAAGTCAGCAAACAAGCAGCCTTGGAAAAGGAGTATGGGCAGATGCTAAGTCTGCCATGGCCCCGGGACACACAGTCCAGGCAGCCTGGAGGCTGTTGGAATTACCCGCTGGAAGGCAGGCCGGGGAAAGCTGCTGTTTACTCACCAGCCCACTCAGTCTCTGGAGGAAGTTGAGGCTGGGTCAGGCATCACAAGGGTAGTTTCTGAAACCACTCAGATGTTTTGGGGAAAGTTGGAGAGACGCTGGACGCTGTGAGAGACAGTTTACATCAGAACCTGATGTTTATATGGGCTGGACAACTGCCAAAATGCCCTTTTCAAGGACAGTATGGGTGCTCTGCAACCTCCTGCCACTATCCCCACCCCCCAACCCCAAAGGGCTCTGCAGCCATGACTTGAGGATATTGACATATGCTTCATGGAATGACAGGCTCCCTCGCTGGAGGGCCTGTCACAAAACTTTGATCCTTTAAAAATTCATAAGTTCCCTTAGAAAGCAATCACAAGGCTCAGGAAATTCTCCCTGAGATTTGAGTATGTCTGAGCAGAAGGGTCTGAGCGATCTCTCTCCAGTCAGGACAGGGGTTCCCCCTTTCTCTCTGCCCCCAGACACCTAGGCTGTCAGCCTCTGGGGACAAGGAGCCCCCTGTCTGCTGAGACAGCCATTCCCACTACTGGAGGTTTTTCCCTGTGGATGGAGGCAGACTATTCCTTGTGTAACACCCACTCCCTGGTTGGTCCAAGGCCCAGCCTTTGAGGATACTCAGAATAAAGCCCTCAGGTCCCAAGGTTCCCTTTGGGTAGGAGAGATGCATGGTTTCCCCACGATCCTTCTTCCCTCTGGGCTGAACCCAGCAGCACTCCAGCTTGGGAAAGGGAGTAACTTAGTAGCAGCATGAATGCCCCAGCCTTGGGGAACCCAGAGAGGACCAGGAGTGAATGTAAGCCTTGGGCTTAGAGTCAGAGCTAGGAAGGTCAGTCTGCCTCCCTGGTGTCAACAAAAATTCATCTATCTAAGAAAGAATTGGAAGACTTTATTTGAGCCAAATGTTAGGATTATAACCTGGAAAGAGCGTCTCAGAAAGCTCTGAGGACTATTCCACCCATCAGAAGTCAAGACACAGTTTAAGTTTTTTGAGACAGAGGGCTGTACATTAAATGACATATTATTGACCGGTTTACATCATCCAGATCTAAGTGCCATCTTGGTGGGTCATGTGACCCCTTATAAGACCAAGAAGGAATGCCGTGTTTTAAGGAATTGTCTTGTTGATGCTATGAGTACGTGACTGGTTGAGCCGGTGTTCCTGCTGATAGAAGTCTGGTTTGATGCATAATACAGATACACAGTGCAGTGGGAGGAGTTCAGTTCAGTTCAGTTCAGTTGCTCAGTTGTGTTCGACTCTTTGCGACCCCATGAATTGCAGCACGCCAGGCCTCCCTGTCCATCACCAACTCCCGGAGTTCACTCAAATTCACGTCCATCGAGTCGGTGATGCCATCCAGCCATCTCATCCTCTGTCGTCCCCTTTTCCTCATGCCCCCAATCCCTCCCAGCATCAGAGTCTTTTCCAATGAGTCAACTCTTCGCATGAGGTGGCCAAAGTACTGGAGTTTCAACTTTAGCATCATTCCTTCCAAAGAACACTCAGGACTGATCTCCTTTAGAATGGACTGGTTGGATCTTGAAGAATACCCAAGACTGATCTCCTTTAGGATGGACTGGTTGGATCTCCTTGCAGTCCAAGGGACTCTCAAGAGTCTTCTCCAACACCACAGTTCAAAAGCATCAATTCTTCGGTGGTCAGCTTTCTTCACAGTCCAACTCTCACATCCATACATGACCACTGGAAAAACCATAGCCTTGACTAGATGGACCTTTGTTGGCAAAATAATGTCTCTGCTTTTGAATATGCTATCTAGGTTGGTCATAACTTTCCTTCCAAGGAGTAAGCGTCTTTTAATTTCATGGCTGCAATCACCATCTGCAGTCATTTTGGAGCCCAGAAAAATAAAGTCTGACACTGTTTCCACATCTATTTCCCATGAAGTGATGGGACCAGATGCCATGATCTTAGTTTTCTGAATGTTGAATTTTAAGCCAACTTTTTCACTCTCCTCTTTCACTTTCATCAAGAGGCTTTTGAGTTCCTCTTCACTTTCTGCCATAAGGGTGGTGGCATCTGCATATCTGAGGTTATTGATATTTCTCCCAGCAATCTTGATTCCAGCTTGTGCTTCTTCCAGTCCAGCGTTTCTCAGGATGTACTCTGCATATAAGTTAAATAAGCAGGGTGACAATATACAGCCTTGATGTACTCCTTTTCCTATTTGGAACCAGTCTGTTGTTCCATGTCCAGTTCTAACTGTTGCCTCCTGACCTGCATACAAATTTCTCAAGAGGCAGATCAGGTGGTCTGGTATTCCCATCTCTTTCAGAATTTTCCACAGTTTATTGTGATCCACACAGTCAAAGGCTTTGGCATACTCAATAAAGCAGAAATAGATGTTTTTCTGGAACTCTCTTGCTTTTTCCACGATCCAGCAGATGTTGGAAATTTGATCTCTGGTTCCTCTGCCTTTTCTAAAACCAGCTTGAACATCTGGACGTTCACAGTTCACGCATTGCTGAAGCCTGGCTTGGAGAATTTTGAGCATTCCTTTACTAGCGTGTGAGATGAATGCAATTGTGTGGTAGTTTGAGCATTCTTGGCATTGCCTTTCTTTGGGATTGGAATGAAAACTGACCTTTTCCAGTCCTGTGGCCACTGCTGAGTTTTCCAAATTTGCTGGCATATTGAGTGCAGCACTTTCACAGCATCATCTTTCAGGATTTGAAATAGCTCAACTGGAATTCCATCACCTCCACTAGATTTGTTCATAGTGATGCTTTCTAAGGCCCACTTGACTTCACATTCCAGGATGTCTGACTCTAGGTGAGTGATCACACCATCGTGATTATCTGGGTCGTGAAGATCTTTTTTTTGTACAGTTCTTCTGTGTATTCTTGCCATCTCTTCTTAATATCTTCTGCTTCTGTTAGGTCCATACCATTTCTGTCCTTTATCAAGCCCATCTTTGCATGAAATGTTCCCTTGGTATCTCTAATTTTCTTGAAGAGATCTCTAGTCTTTCCCATTCTGTTGTTTTCCTCTATTTCTTTGCATTGATCGCTGAGGAAGGCTTTCTTATCTCTTCTTGCCATTCTTTGGAACTCTGCATTCAGATGCTTATATCTTTCCTTTTCTCCTTTGCTTTTCGCTTCTCTTCTTTTCACAGCCATTTGTAAGGCCTCCCCAGACAGCCATTTTGCTTTTTTGCATTTCTTTTCCATGGGGATGGTCTTGATCCCTGTCTCTTGTACAATGTCACTAACCTCAGTCCATAGTTCATCAGGCACTCTTATCTATCAGATCTAGGCCCTTAAATCTATTTCTCACTTCCACTGTATAATCATAAGGGATTTGATTTAGGTCATACCTGAATGGTCTAGTGGTTTTCCCTACTTTCTTTAATTGAAGTCTGAATTTGGTAATAAGTAGTTCATGATCTGAGCCACAGTCAGCTCCCGGTCTTGTTTTTGCTGACTGTATAGAGCTTCTCCATCTTTGGCTGCAAAGAATATAATCAGTCTGATTTCGGTGTTGACCATCTGGTGATGTCCATGTGTAGAATCTTCTTTTGTGTTGTTGGAAGAGGGTGTTTGCTATGACCAGTGCGTTCTCTTGGCAAAACTCTATTAGCCTTTGCCCTGCTTCATTCCGTATTCCAAGGCCAAATTTGCCTGTTACTCCAGGTGTTTCTTGACTTCCTACTTTTGCATTCCAGTCCCCTATAATGAAAAGGACATCTTTTTTGGGTGTTAGTTCTAAAAGGTCTTGTAGGTCTTCATAGAACCATTCAACTTCAGCTTCTTCAGTGTTACTGGTTGGGGCATAGACTTGGATTACTGTGATGTTGAATGGTTTGCTTTGGAAACGAACAGAGATCATTCTGTCGTTTTTGAGATTGCATCCAAGTACTGCATTTCGGACTCTTTTGTTGACCATGATGGCCACTCCATTTCTTCTGAGGGATTCCTGCCCACAGTAGTAGATATAATAGTCATCTGAGTTACATTCACCCATTCCAGTCCATTTTAGTTCGCTGATTCCTAGAATGTCGGCGTTCACTCTTGCCATCTTCTGTTTGACCACTTCCAATTTGCCTTGATTCATGGACCTGACATTCCAGGTTCCTATGCAATATTGCTCGTTACAGCATCGGACCTTGCTTCTATCACTAGTCACATCCACAGCTGGGTATTGTTTTTGCTTTGGCTCCATCCCTTCATTCTTCCTGAAGTTATTTCTCCACTGATCTCCAGTAGCATATTGGGCACCTACCGACCTGGGGAGTTCCTCTTTCAGTATCCTATCATTTTGCCTTTTCATACTGTTCATGGGGTTCTCAAGGCAAGAATACTGAAGTGGTTTGCCATTCCCTTCTCCAGTGGACCACATTCTGTCAGACCTCTCCACCATGACCCGCCCGTCTTGGGTGACCCCACAGGGCATGGCTTAGTTTCATTGAGTTAGACAAGGCCGTGGTCCTAGTGTGATTATATTGACTAGTTTTCTGTAATTATGGCTTCAGTGTCTGCCCTCTGATGCCCTCTTGCAACACCTACCGTCTTACTGGGGTTTCTCTTACCTTGGAAATGGGGTATCTCTTCACGGCTGCTCCAGCAAAGTGCAGCCGCTGCTCCTTACCTTGGACGAGGGGTATCTCCTCACTGCCGCCCCTCCTGACCTGCGCAGCCGCCGCTCCTCGGGCATGGGGTATTAGGTAGTTAGAATAGGGAAAAGGAGTCCAAAAGGGCGGTGGCTGACATCTATGGTGTGGTGACTCGGATTTAACCAGGCTGAAACTGGGGGAGGAGAGAGGAAGCCAAATGGCAGAGAAGAATTCTTATGTTTAAATTTTTCTTGCCTTGCCATAAAAGATGAATTTTATTTCACAGCTTGTCATACTCAGGGGCAGTCTGGGGCCTCCTCTCCACCACAGGCAGCCAGCCAGAAGCCCCGCTCTGACCGTGTTTTCCCTGGGGGCTGGAGGAAGGCGACCTCACCCACCCCACCTCCAGGACTCCAGCCCACGCCCAGATCTCACAATCAACTTGGCCACTGAACCAGCCGCTGCCTGTCACGTGGTCCATCCAAGAGCCAGAGAGCATTTCCCTGCCCTGCCTGCCCAGCGATGAGGGACCCCGCCTTCACTTCTGGTCATTCTGATGTCCAGGTGGGCAGATGGACAAGGCCCCTGCTGCCTAGAATTGCAGTTCCCAGGCTCTGAGGAGTCGGCCCACACGTGCTCACCCCTCTTCCTGAGCAGTTGTAGTCAGGGAGTGACAGTAAGTGATGTGTACTGCGGAAACTGTTGCATCAAAGAAAGTCCGTTGTTTCCCAAGGCGGTCCTATAGGTTGCAAGCTACTATAAGGTTCTTAGAATCTCTAAGGCCAGGGTCAGTCCCTAAGAGAGAATAAGGGACTGAATCTCTAGAGCATCACTCCAGCCACAAGAGCCTAAAGGAGGTGTCTTAGGCATCCTCTCTGTCCGTGGTCACTGCTACCTGATTTTAAATAATAATCTATGCAGAGATGAGAGGTGGCTCTGACCAAAATTCCTTGGGTGCCTTCTCTCTTCCATCCCTTCCTTGACCCTCCCTGTCCTCTAACATGTAGCAGTGGGGGAAGTGCAAGGTAGGAGGTGCTGGGGCCAGGATGAGTGGGGAAAGGGATTCACAGTCAGGGCCTGAGAGAAAAGCTATAATGTGTCAGTACCCTTGACTGGGCTTCCCAGGTGACTCAGTGGCAAGGAACCTGCCTGCCAATGCAGGAGATGAAAGAGATGCGGGTTTGATCCCTGGGTCAGGAAGATCCCCTGGAGTAGGAAATGACAACCCACTGCAGTATTCTTGCCTGGAGAATCCCATGGACAGAGGAGCCTGTCGGGCTGCAGTCCATGGGGTCGCAAAGAGTCGGACATGACTGAACACGCACCCTTGGCTGGAAGCCGAAGAGAGCATATTGAAAGCTCCAAGGGAAGCTTCTTGGACCCTAGGGAGAAGCGGGCCGAGCCCACCTTGGGCTCCTGCACCCCACCCCTCTGGGATCCCATAACCAGGTCAGTGAACAAAGTCATTCTTGAGTCAGATCATGCTCTGTGCTACCTAACCCTAACCCCTAAAATGGGGACTGGTAGAAAGTCTGGAGGGCATGGCCACCTCTAGCCAGGTGGTCTGGGAGGGCTTCTTGGAGGAAGTGCCTTTTAAGTTCTCCCTGAATGTGACCTGCAAATATCCCAAAGAGGCAGACGGGCGATGGCAAATGCCAAGGTCCTGAGGTGGGAATCCTGGCCCCAGGGTTCAGGAAGCACACTCCCTGGTAGAAGCTTAGTGATCAGGGCAGAAAGGAAAGGGAGGTAACAGGGCAGCCAACCGGGCCAGATCCTGGGGGGCCTGGTGGGCCATTGTAAAGCCCTTAGATTTTATCACAAATATGGTTAAGAACAAAGTCTGCATTTCTTTCTGTTTTCTCCTATTAGAACAATAAACATCCTGGTATTATCTCAGCCACGGGCATGAAAGGCAAACAAGGGGCCTCACAGGTTGTTTTGACCTACTTCAGAGGGAAGTCGGGGAAGGAGGCAGCAGTAGCTGGTAGCCAGGAAGCAATTGGATGTGTTTTCTCAGAAGGAGCAGAGAGCTGAGACCACATTCCCGGTTAACATCGCAGCAGCCGTGCACCCTCGGCTGATGTCACCGCGGGGGGAGGGTGGGGGGGAAGTAAGGAGTCTGTCCAGGTTCCCCTTTCTCTGGGTGTCTTCCAGGAGAGGAAAAACCAAACCAAAAGACCCTGGGGAGGCTAGAGGCATTTGTGTTTTGGTGTGGGTCATGGGTCATCTTAGCATGAGGCCCACCCTTTCCTCCCGAGCCCTGCAGCACTTGCCTCTGTCTCATTTCATTACCCTGGCTGCTGATACAGCAGAGAGGAGGGACCCATCATCCTTCAGCCTCCACCCCAAAGCAGTTCCCAGCTCCTTGGCCTCTGGGAAATCTCTCAAGGGCTTTCAGCTTCAGTTTCCTAATCTGCAAAATCGGCATAATAATTATTTTCCAAGTGGCTTAGATGGTAAAGAATCTGCTTGCAATGTGGGAGACCCAGCTTCAGTCCCTGGATTGGGAAGATTCCCCTAGAGAAGGAATGGCTACCCACTCCAGTATTCTTGCCTGGAGAGTTCCATGGACAGAGGAGCTTGGTGGGCTATAGTCCATGAGGTTGCAGAGTCAGACGTGACTGAGTGACTAACACACACACTTAAGATGGTTGTGAGCTTCACCAGTAAGACAGGTAAAGAGCTTGGTGTGGTGCTGGGCATATTTCCTGTTCAACAAATGATATATTCATCATATGCAGCATTGTATGAGCTTTAGAGATTACCTAAGACTCTACATTCTTTACATATGGGCTTCGTAGTGATGACTGAAAGATAAAAATTGGCTGAGTGTCAGCACTCCGTTTTATGAATTGAGGCTCAGAGAGGTTAAGCCACCAACCCACTGTCACAGCTGAGAAGTGCCAGAGCTGGAATTCAACACTTCAACTCTGGCTGCCTCTATGGTTGGGGCTATGTTCACATTACAGTTACCATCTGGCAATATGCCCTCTGGACCAGTTTCCTTTAGAAAGGTCAATTTTATTCCTCTTTTATGGGGAGGCAGAGACAATTGCACTTCCCTGGTGGCTCAGACAGTAAAGAATCTGCCTGCAATGCCAGAGACCTCGGTTCAATCCCTGGGTTGGAAAGAGCCCTTGAAGGAGGAAATGGCAACTCACTCCAGTATTCTTGCTTGGGAAATCCCATGGACAGAGGAGCCTGGAGGGCTACAGTCCATGGGGTTGCAAAGAGTTGGACACTACTGAGTGACTGACACACACAGAGACAGTTGCAAAAGACTGGGTAAACCTTCCCAGTCTTAAGTGGCTTTCTGATGCTTCTGACCAGGCAGAAGGGAAACAGAGCTGACCTAGTTGGAGTCTTGTTTCTTGAAGATGCTGTCCTTAAGCGTGGTCTGATTCTGAGGTCAAGGTTGACCTAAGGTTGGGACAGAAGGCTGGGAGGACAGGCAGAACAGAGAACCTGTGCCAGAGAGCTGTGTATTTGAACAGTAACCCCTTGTACCCACACTCTGCCCCATCTCAGGATCCCTGGAAGGGAGGCAGATCAAGAGCAAGCCTTCCCATTTTACAGATGGGAAAACTGAGCCCCATAGAGGTAAACAACCTGCCTACAGCCCAGCTTGGTACTTTTTGGTGGAGACAACTTTAGCTGTTCATTGGGACTTGGTGCAGGATCTTAATCCAAATGAACAGTCAAGATCATTTGATGATTTTCATTCTTTTTATTTCTTTCTTTTCCTTTCTCCATCCATCAGTCCCTCCTTCCCTCCCTCCCTTTCTTTCTTTCTTTTTTAAAAAAATTTTTGTTAAAATGAAAGTAACTGTGGTAAATGACTTGGGTTCTTATTTATAAGACAGGTTTGCAAGAGCCAAAATGTTCCTCATAATGAGACAAGAATATTATAGGCAAAGGGCTTTGCAGCTTTGAGGGTATCTGGACTGTGCACAACTCTAGGCTTGGTTTAATGCTCTGCTATCCCTGTCTGAAAAATTAATAATTTTTGAATAAGGGGCCCAGTGTTTTCACTTTTCTCTGGGTCCCCCAAATTCCATAGCTGATCCTACCTAAGGGGCAGGGAAACTGTCTGTTAGGAATTGACTCTATGCCAAAACGCTTTATATACATTACCACTTAACCTCACAGTGACTGTTCTTATAGATGAGCTGGCTGATCCCCATTTCTCAAAAGTGTTGACAGGCTAGTAACTGACCTTAATTGTCCTGGTTATCTCTTACTACATCATGAACCACTTTGAAACTTAGTGGCTTAAAATACCACCTGTTGTTTATCTTGCTCATAAGTCTGCAGTTTGACCTGGGCTTGGCAGGGGCCGCTCAGCCCTACTCACGACAGCACTAGCCGGCACGGGGAACACACTTCTGAGATGGCTGGAGGCTGGTGCTGCCTGGGGGGTTTTCTCCATGGGCCTCACCTGGAGCTGCTTGAACTTCCTCACAGCATGGTGGCTGGGTTCCTACAGCAAACAACTGCCAGTAGCAAGTGGAAAACTGACATGTTCATAAAATCTGGGTCCAGAAATGGGCATAGCATCACTTTTGCCACATAATATTTTTTTTTAATTTTATTTTTAAACTTTACATAACTGTATTAGTTTTGCCAAATATCAAGATGAATCCGCCACAGGTATACATGTGTTCCCCATCCCGAACCCCCCTCCCTCCTCCCTCCCCATACATAATATTTTTTTAAAAGTCTTTATCGAACTTGTTACAATGTTGCTTCTGTTGTTTCTATATTTTTTTCTGTGTTTTTTTTTTTTTTTTTTTTTTGCAAGGAGGCATGTACTATCTTAGTTCCCCGACCAGGGATCGAACCCACATCCCCTGCACTGGAACATGAAGTCTTAACCACTGGACCACCAGGGAATTCACGTCACATACTATTGGTCAAGCAGTCACCGAGACTGGATTCAAAGGGAGGGAATGTCAACTCCTACACCCTGATAGGAGTTCAGGGATCTTACTATGTGCCAGGCTGTTGCTGCTGCTATTTAGTCACTCAGTCATGTCTGACTCTTTGTGACCCATGGACTGTAGCCCGCCAGGCTCCTCTGTCTGTGGGATTCTGCAGGCAAGAATACTGGAGTGGGTTGCCGTTTCCTCCTCCAGGGGATCTTCCAGAACCAGGGATCGAACCTGCATCTTCTGCATTGGCAGGTAAATTCTTTACCACTGAGCAACCAGGAAAGCCCCATGTGCCAGGTACTGGGCTAAATTTGATCATTACTGTTCCCAGCATTGCCTCAAGGAAGCTAAATAACCAAATCCAAGTTTGTCTGGACTGTGGGGCTGACCTGTGCATTCAGGATCCATGCAATCAGAATGTAGCAGGGCCAGAAACTGTCTGACTCCAGAACAGAATTTAAGGCTTTTGAAATAATGGCTCCCCAGATGGGAAAGCCAAGGCTGCAAGAGGTCTTACTGGGCCTTGCCCTCAGGGTGGGTGCGGGGTATGGCACCTTCTAGGGCAGGAAGGGGCCTCCTGGGGCTGCACAGAGCCTGGTCAGGAAGTCACAGAGGGCTGTGGGCAGATTATGCAATAACAGGCTGTCGCAGGGACATTGTTTTTCACTGAGATGACACTTCACTCAGGAAATACCCACAGCCTTGGCAGGTGTCGAGGGAGGGTTCCTCACTCGTGGTGGAAGACCCCCAGTGAACGAACACGGCGGGTGGGGGGACTCTCTAGGTGGACCGGGTCCCCTGGGCCAGTTGCATTCGTCAGAAGTTCCCTGAGAGCTGCTCTGAGTCCCTGTGAGCTGGGCTCAGACAAAAGAGATTTAAGATGCCCCGTCCTTGCCATCCAGGAAGTTGCACATTCGTTAGATAACTATTATTGAGGTTTCTGGGGCTATCTCATTTAAACCTCACAATACTCTAGGAAGTGGTAACTATTATTATCCCTATTTTACAGGTGAGAAAACCAAGGCACAGAGTACTTAAGTCACTTGCCCAAGGTCAAACAAAGGCTATGGTTAGAGTCTGAGTTTTCAACCACTTGGCCATGCTGTTCCATTGTAGCTCAGACTAGCATCACCACTGTGCTGGGGCCCCAACCCCGAGTCCCAGGCACTACAGAACTCTGTTTAGACATCTTTGTTGCTCAGTCGCTAAGTCGTGTCTGACTCTTTGTGACCCCATGGACTGCAGCCCGCCAGGCTTCCCTGTCCTTCACTGTCTCCTGGAGTTTGCTCAAATTCATGTCCATTGAGTCGGTGATGCTATGTAAACAGCTCATCCTCTGCCACCCCCCTCTCCTCCTGCCCTCAATCTTTCCCAGCATCAGGGTCTTTTCCAATGAGTCAGCTCTTCACATCAGCTGTCCAAAGTATTGGAGCTTCAGCTTCAGCATCAGTCCTTTCAATGAATATTCAGGGTTGAATTCCTTTACAGTTGACTGGTTGGATCTCCTTGCAGTCTGAGGGACTCTCAACAATCTTCTTCTCCAGCACCACAGTTCAAAAGCATCAATTCTTCAGTGCTCAGTCTTTTTTATGGTCCAACTCCCACATCGGTACATAACTACTGGAAAAACCATAGCTTTGACTAGACGAATCTTTGTCAGCTTAGTTATGTTTTTGCTTTTTAATACGCTGTCTACATTTGTCATAGTATCTTTAGGGCTCAGTAAACGTACAGAGAATGGAGTTTGCCTCCTGGCTTCTGTCCACCTTTCCTTTTCAAAGCCCAGCTCCAACCAGGTCATTCTCTCACAGAGCCTTCGATAATTCCCCAGTACCTACAGGCCAACGTCTGCCAGTCTGGCCCTCCAAGGCATGTCCTGCTGCCTGTCACAACTCCTCTATCCAAAAGTCCTCTGAAACCCAACTGTGTTCCTCTCAAGTCACCAAATATGGAGGTCACATCCCCACCAAGAAGTCTCTTCTCAGTGTCCCAACTCCCAAACCTCCATCCTCAACTTTCTCTTCTTCCTTCAGAAAGCCTTCCAAGACCACCCAGGACAGGGACATCTGTGTCCCTCACGGGGGGCTAGTTTCAGAGGGCACACACGAAATATTTCCAGGACTTCCCTGGTGGTCCAGTGATAATGGACCACCTGCCAATATGGGGAGCAAGGGTTCCATCTCTGATCTGGGAAGATTCCACATGCCTTGCGGCAACTAAGCCTGTGAACCACAGCTACTGACGCCCACCCACCCTAGAGCCTGTACTCTGCAGAAAGAGAAGCCACTACGATAAGAAGCCCACGCGCTGCAACCAGAGTTGCCTGCACTCGGTGCAACTAGAGAAAGCCTGCTTGTAGCCAAAAACAAATAAATAGATAAATAAAATTTTTTCAAAGTACTGAAAATTTTAAGAAATTTCTGTATGAAAAAATGAGTTTGTTCATGGATTCGTTCACTCAGCCCCTCATTTAGTCACTCAAGCAACAGATCTGTGCAGGACACCTACTGTGCGTCAGGAACCATGCTGAGGAATACAGTACGGCTGGAAGGGGATGGGGATCCACGGAACTGCTCTCAAGGAGTCAAAACCTGACTGGGGAGACGGGTCTGAGGTCAGGTGATGGCTGTGGGTGTGGTCCTTGCTGTGACGGAGGTAAACCCAGGGCTCTAGTACCTACTGTGTGGCCTCTAACCCAGATGGTGGGTCTCCACTTCCTCCTCTGTAAATTGGATTGAATAAGCACCTATCCCAAAGAGAAGTTGCAAGGATTAAATTTATTCATTAGTTTGTTAAATAAATATTTATTGAACTCAAACTGTATGCGCTGCTGTTACGTGGGGACCCAACCCTGCCCTCATGGAGAGGGACAATAAAAAGTGTATCAGAGGACTTTCCTGGTGGTTCAGTGGTTAAGAATCCACCTGTCAATGCCAGGGTCACGGGTTCAATCCCTGGTCTGAGAAGACTCCACATGCCACCGGGCAACTAAGCCCATAGTGAAAATCACTCAGTTGTGTCCAGCTCTCTGCAACCCCATGGACTGTAGCCTGCCAGGCTCCTCTGTCCATGGAATTCTCCAGGCCAGAATACTGGAGTGGGTTGCCATTTCCTTCTCCAGGGGATCTTCTCAACCCAGGGATCAAATCTGATCCCTGAATTGCTAGCAGATTCAAGAGAAGCCACTGCGGTGAGAAGCCTGCACGCTGCCAACTAGAGAGTAGCCCCCACTCCCACACCTCGAGAAAGCCTGTGCAGAGAGACGAAGACCCAGTGCATCCAAAAATAAATATATTTAAATTTAAAAAGTGTATAAGATACGTTAGTCAGTGGTAACCGCTATAAAGACCAAAAGCTCAGTGATACGTGGGATCCCTGTGGGCCAGGTGTGCAGTCAGAGCTTGGGGGGCTTGGTAGAAGTCGGACAAAAGTCTAGAAGGTTGGAGAAATTAGGGGCATGCAAGTGAGTAGGTGTGACTGGGGTGTCAGAAACGAGGGTGTTTGTAAGTCAGCGGGGGAGACTGCTCTACCCCTGCATCCAGATTACTAGGTCTCTGAGGAAGAAAGAGGTGAAGTGATGAAGATGGTTTCATAGGCAGAAATTATTATGCAAGAGCTGGATGGGAAAGTTAAAGGGCTGGACTGGGTGGTCAGTGGGAAGTTGCAAAAGCCTCGAGAGGGTTTGGAAACTGTGGTGGAATTGGGGGCCCCAGAGGTTTCCTTTGGGTGTCAAAGGGAAGAGGGAGGGTGAGTACTTTGAGAACTTCACAGGGACACCTTCCCCTCCACAGTGGGGGAGACCCGGGACTCCGGTCTGGGGAGGCATCAAGTTCTGAGTCTACATTTACTGAGCACCAACTATGTGGTGGACTCCCACACCCGGGTCCTTACAAGATCCCTACAGGGGACTTACTCCCCCCATCATTGTATGCATGTCCCTAGTCACTCAGTCATGTCCAGCTCTTTGCAATCCTTTGGACTATAACCCATCAGGCTCCTTTGTCAGCTGTCCGGGATTTCCCAGGCAAGAATACCACAGTGGGTTACCATTTCCTCCTCCAGGGGGTCTTGCCAAGCCAGGGATCGAACCCGTGTCTCTTACATCTCCTGCACTGCAGATGGATTCTTTATCTGCTGAGCCATAGGGGAAGCCCCCATTCTAATAGAAGAAATGGAGGCTCAAGGACATGAAGTGATTTGTCCAAGGACAAGATCACATGCTGTAAGTGGTCTGAGCTAGGACTGGAACCCAGGTCTAGGGAGTGGCAAAGGTAATGTCCTCTTGGTGCTTGAAATGCCACCATTCATCCCTAGGAAGTAAAGGGTCCTAGGATCCTCCTTTGGGTGCACAGCTGGAGCAGGGTCACCATGAACTGTGGGTGCAGGGGCAGGAGAATGCTGCCTGGAACACAGTAGGTGCTCAGTGCTTACATGTGGTGTCTGCAGGACAGGGAGGACTGGCCTGGGGCAGGGGAATGTGGGGCTCTGTTTCCCCAGCAGTGAGGTCTTACAGACATATTTCACATCAGAGATGAATTAGAGGGGGCCACTTACTTCAAGAAGCACCTCAGGCCCCTCCATCTTTCTCCAAGTGCTTGGCCTCCACCCTCCCAAGTTCCTGCAGGGGTGGAGCCCACACTGAGTCACCCATGCCCAGCCCTGCTTGGCTCTGGTCAGTAGACATATACTCGTAAATATCCAAGTGAGTGAAGATTGAGAAATCGTAGCAGGGGGAAAATTACTTATTTCTTCCTCTTTTTGAATTGAGCAAGGGAAAACTTGCCGGGGAAATGAGGTCAGTGACTCGGGCATTGCTGACGAGCAGGGTCTCCTGCACTGCATCTCCCAAAGGGAGGGCTAGGTATCGGATCAGGGAAATGGACCCAGAATCATCCTATGTCCAGCCTGGCAGGCCCCCAGCCCTGTCACTCCCTCCTGGCTCTTGGCCATTCCTGTTCTCAGCCAAGTTCTCCCTAATGAGAAAAAAATGTTCTCATTCATGTGTCTGACGGCATCTGGGTGGGCAGGTCCAGGTGGGATGTGCAGATGGCTGATGTGATGCGCTGATGTGCAGGAGGAATTTGTGACCCCCAGATCTTATTCCCTCCCTCTCAGAGTTGTTGTTGCTGTTGAGTCACTAAGTTGTGTCTGACTCTTTTGAGACCCCATGGACTACAACTCACCAGGCTCCTCTGTCCATGGGATTTTCCAGGCAAGAACCCTGGAATGGGTTGCCATTTTCTTCTCCAGGAGATCCTCCTGACCCAGAGATTGAACCCACATCTCCTGCATTGCAGGCAGATTCTTTACCACTGAGCCACTGAGAAAGCTCCTTATAATTAGAGAGGTAACTGCAATTTTTGAAAAATAAAACTTATAAAAATAGAAAAAAGTATAAGGAAAGTAACAAAAATTATGCATGATCCCAACACCCATTATAACCACTTCAAATATTTTTGCTTCTTGCCTTCTCCTAAATAATTTTTAAAAATCATCTTCAGCTATTTATTAATAAAATAAAACCTCCCAACTTATGGTTATAATTGTAATGGATGTTAGTTCATAGCTTAACTCACATTGGTAAAGCCATTTTCATCCTACAATTACAAGAAATCCATAGCTTAGACTGTCAGCCTGAACCCCATCTCCATGGAGGCCCCACTGAGGGGATTTGCTTCTGGTGGTTCTGAATGAAATGTCTAGAGGCCTCCTGCTTTTAGTTCTTGTCCTCTTATTTGATCTACAAGACCTGCTCCTTCTCAGCATCTGTGCTTATTGTTGTTGTTGTTGTTTAATCACTAAAAAGCCTTTGTGACCCCATGGACTATAACCCACTAGGTTCCTCTGTCCATGGAATTCTCCAGGCAAGAATACTGGAGTGGGTTGCCATTTCCTTTTCCAGGGGATCTTCCTAACCCAGAGATCGAACCTGTGTCTCCTGCATTGGCAGGTGGATTCTTTACCACTGAGCCACTTGGGAAGCCCAACTTAGTCAAGCCAGTGGAGAGCAATCTTGCCCCAGCCACCTTCAGCCAAAGAAGCAACTCTTTGATTTGTTTTATAAACTGGATTTCCATCCTAATGGTCATCATTATTGAGAGCTTACTATGGTTGTTGTTGTTCAGTTGCTAAGTCGTGTCTGACTCTTTGTGACCCCATGGGCTGCAGCACACCAGGCTCCCCAGCCCTTCACTATCTCCCAGAGTTTGCTCAAATCCATGTCCATTGAGTCAGTGATGCTATCTAACCATCATGTATCATAGCATTTACTTTTCAATGTCAACCTTGGGAGGCAGCTATAGTTATTATTGTCATGTTACAGATCAAGAAACAAAGGGCTCAGAGAGGTGTAGTTATCTGTCCAAGGTCACACAGCCAGTGAGCGGCAGAGTTGGAATGGCCAAGCAATCTGAGAACGCTAAGTTGTCTTTTCTTCTAAGATTCCATCTGAACAGAGTTTTATGACCAAAAAAATCTTTGAGAACCTCTGGTTTAGCCCATTCCAGTGCTTTTTCTTCAATGTCAGACTCCATGTGGAGAAGGCAAGAGATCTCTATGAACTGGAGAGATCCTGGAGGGGTTCAAGAAGGAGATAGAGTTGAAGTGAAGCCAGGAAGGATGGCTTATATCAGGAGCAGGAAGGCATCACATTTTTAAAAGTGTTTATTTATTTATTTGACTGTGCTGGGTCTTAGTTGAAGCACACAGGGTCTCTGATCTTTCTTGTGGCATGTGGCACCCCACTCCAGTACTCTTGCCTGGAAAATCCCATAGACGGAGGAGCCTAGTGGGCTGCAGTCCATGGGGTCGCTGAGGGTCGGACACGACTGAGCGACTTCACTTTCACTTATCACTTTCATGCATTGGAGAAGGAAATGGCAACCCACTCCAGTGTTCTTGCCTGGAGAACCCCAGGGACGGGGGAGCCTGGTGGGCTGCCGTCTACGGGGTCGCACAGAGTCGGACACGACTGAAGCAACTTAGCAGCAGCAGCAGCAGCAGCGGGGTCTTTAGTTGTGGCCTGTGGGATCTAGGTCCCTGACCAGGGATTGAACCTGGTTGCCCTGCACTGAAAGTGTACAGGCTTAGCCAGTGGACCACCAGGGAAGTCCCAAGGCATCATATTTTAACGTGAGATTGTTTATGCCTGAGAGGCCTGAGGTCCAAGTGGGAAACTTCTGGAGAGGCACATTAGAGGAAGCCTTGGAGTAAGGTGAGGTGGGGACAGGGTCAGGAAAGCTGTTTTCCCTTGGAAAAGTCAAAAAGAAGTGACAGGTATGGCCTTGTCTCCTGACAAAGGTTGTTCTGAAGAACTGAGGCCACTGATTCCGAGTAGATATAGGCTTCTGGCGATGGAGTGGGATGAGTCTGGTAATTCCATCTCTCCCTGGTTTTCAGCCCTGTGTTCAGAGCACACGAAGAACCCCAAGTTCTCCATCTGTGAAGTCAAACCTCTTTATGACACGTAGAATAACTTAGAGGCCATTGCCTTGGGGTCTGGCAAATTCTTTATGAAACAGACTTCACATGTTAATGAGATTTGCTATAGGGAGATATGTGCTGTATGAGGTGTCCACACAGCCTGTTAGTCTAGGATGAACGGCTTAAAATCATCTACAGAACTGGGCTATTAGGTCTTGCCATTCAGCCTGCCCGGAGTTATTGCAAACATCAACTGGGAACCCAGGTGCAGAAGGTGGTGAGTTAGGGAGAGGTGCTGACAAATTTCAACCTGCCACCCCAAATGCTCAGAGCAGGGGAAAAACTATTAAAACCATAGAAGAAGTCCCGAATAAAAGAAGGGTATACATATCATGTTGATAATGGAAAAACTTAACACTGCAAGGATGTCAGTTCTCCCCCAAATTCACCTAACAATTCAGTGCAACCTTAATTAAAATCTTAGCTGGAATTTGAGGAACTTAGTTCTGTTCAGTTCAGTCACTCAGTCATGTCTGACCTTTTGTGACCCCATGGACTGCAGCACGCCAGACTTCCCTGTCCTTCACTATCTCCCGGAGTTTGCTCAAACTCACATCCATTGAGTCTGTGATGCCATCCAACCATCTCATCCTCTGTCGTCCCCTTCTCCTCCTGCCTTCAATCTTTCCCAGCATCAGGGTCTTTTCCAATAAGTCAGTTCTTCTCAGCAGGTGATCAAAGTGGCCAAGTGTATTCTAAAATGTGTATGGAAGAATAAAGAACCTGTAGAATAAAGTGAATTTTTAAAAAAAGCAAAGGAGATTCACTTTACCAGGTATTAAACATTCTACAGAGCCCTCCAATTAAAAAAAAAACAAACAACTGTGTGGAACAAGCCCATCAGCAGGAATGAATGGAACAGAATGAGTCGTTCAGTGACAGACCCATGTAATTATAATCAGTGATTAAAGAATGGACTATTTGGCCAAAGATATAGGAAAGACTGGCTCACTCTGTAGAGAAAAAATGAAGTTGGGTCTCTAGATCTTCTATACCACATATCATTTGGGTTGTATTAAAGACCTAGATGTGAGGTATAAAATCATAAAACTGATGAAAGAAAATATAGGAAAATACTTTTACATCCATGGTAAGGAAGGACTTTTTGACTAAGATCCAAATGGCAAAAAATTTATGGATTTGATTACATTAAAACTAAGGTTTTGTTTTTTTTTAAACCAACAAAGGACAGTATAAACCAGGACACCAGATGGATGACAGAATGTAGAAGTGTTTGTGATATCTAAAAATGGCAAGGAATTAATATCTAGAATATACAAGGAATTATTGCAAAGCTACAAGAAAAAGACAGGAAATAATAGAAATATGGTCAAAGGATATGAATAGGCAGTTCACAGAAGGGGAAACCCAAATGACTAAGTAGTGAAGAGGTGCTCAGACCCACGAATATTCAGAGAAATGCAAATGAGACAACGGTGACTTCTACTCTATACCCATCAAATTGGCCAAAATCAGAAATGTTGGCTAATAGCCAGTTTGAGGGAAATGGAAGAAAGGGGAACCCTCCTACCCTGCTGGTGGGAAGGAGTGTGGCTGAGGTGGCCATCCCAGAGGACTTTCTGGCAATGTTCTTGAAATAGGCACACGATGACCCCACGATCCGGCAGTCCCACCTCAGAGAAATTCAAACACCCACAGACACCAGCATGTGCTTTACAAGGACACATGGACTGTGTTTATGGTGGGGGCCAGGGGCCAGGGACTGGAGCGGGGGAAACAAAGCCAGAGAGGGGGCTTGTAAGGCTAGATCTGAGGAGTATGATTCACCGAATCCATTGTACCTGAGAGTGAGAGAAGTTATGCAAAAAAAAGATTCCATTCACACCAGCGACCAAACTCTCAAATAGCTAGGAATCTCTTACCCAAAGGGGGAGGGGCTGGAGGAGGGGCTGGTGGAGCGGCTGGTGGAGGGGCTCGGTTCCGGCCCAGGCTGGGGGTGGCCCCGTTTGTAATGGGTGAAGAACTCAAGAGGAGGCAGGGAAACTGAGGCCAGAGTGCGTCTGGGAGACATTCTTTGTCTCTCGAGTCTTTTTTTTTTTTTTTTTATTGGCTGCGCTGGGTCTTCATTTCTGTGCTCAGGCCCTTCGTTGCGCATGAGGGCTTTCTCTAGTTCTGACTCGTGGGCTTAGTCGCCCTGGGACATGTGGGATCTTAGTCCCCCAATCGGGGATCGAACCGGCGTCCCCTGCATTGGAAGGTGGATTCTTAACCACTGGACTACCAGGGAAGGCCTTTTCTTTCTTTCTTTCTTTATGACTGTGCTGGGTCTTCATTGCTGCACACGGGCTTTCTCTAGTTGCAGCGAGTGGCGGCTACTCTTTGTTGTGCTCGGGCTTCTCACTGCGGTGGCTTCTCTCGTTGTGGAGCATGGGCTCTAGGCACGTGGGCTTCAGTAGTTGTGGCTCACGAGCTTAGGCGCCTGCAGCATGTGGAATCTTCCCAGACCAGGGATTGAACCCACATTGCCTGTACTGGCAGGCGAATTCTTTACCGCTGGATCACCAGGGAAGTCCTTGTCTTTGCTTCTTTAACTAGAAAGTGGGGATCTGCTGCTTCTTGACTCCTCCAGGGCCTGAAGGAGAGACAGTGAGGTTTGGAGAGTGGGGTGGGTGGATGGGTGGCAGTTGGGAGAGTGGAGAGGGTTGGTGGGAAGCAGGAATGAGGGTAGAGGGTAGTGGGGTGAAGGTTGGGGGTTGGGGGAGGAGAGACTCATCCTTCAAAGGAAAGGAATATGGGTAGTGCCTTGATGAGGCTGAAAGGAGGTAGGAGAATTGAAAGCTTTTTGAAAACACAAAGGGCTATAAAAAGAAACCCGCTGACAAGATGAAAAGAATTGGGCACGCGGAAGGGAGTCTCCTCTCGATGCTGGTGGGAGTGTAAACGGTAAGGCCTCTTGACCAGGGGACCTAGCAAAAATGAAAATGTGTAAACCCCACTGCCTGGCAGTGCTATGGTACTTTTTAGGTTTATGACCCAGAGAAACCCTCAATCCAGTGCTTCAGGAAACAGGCTCCAGGATGTGCCTTGGACCAGAAGTGCAAACACCCAACAGTTCAAGGGCAGCAGGTAAACAGAGATGGGGGAGGGCAGGGGGCAGGCGGCGTGCGGGGCAGCACCAGGTCTGAACTCAACAACACGGAAAGTTCTCAGAAACACGGCCGAGGGGCGGTGGGGGGGGAAACCGAGGGGCAGAAGAGCATGTGCCTGGTAGATTGATATAAACACAGAAACGTGCATTTAATAATCCTCCCCATCATCCAGTCACATGAAAAGGCAGAAAAAAGATTTGTGAGCAACATGGCAGACTCAGAGAAGTCTGAGCTGTCCCCAATGGCTGCCTTTGCGGGGAAAGAGAAGGGGCTAGACCAGGGGCTGGGGGTCAAGATGGACTTTGGTTTTAATGACTAAACAATTTGAAGCAAAAAATTAATTCAACAAAAATGTACTGAGAGACTACCATTAGGAAAAAAAAAAAAAACCCAAAACAATTGAATCAATGCCAGTGCTGCTTACTTAGTAGGGGTTGGAGAGCTAGGAGAGAACAAAAGTGACACGGTTCCTGCCATCACAGGTGAGACAGACAAACAAATAGAGAACTTATACTAGTTGCTATGAAGAAAAGTAACTTCAGGGGACTTCCCTGGTGGTCCAGTGGCTAGAAATCCACACTCCCAATGCAGGGGGTCCCAGGTTCCATTCCTAGTCAGTAAACTAGACCCTACATGCTGCAATTAAGAGTTTGTATGCCTCAACTAATGGTCCCACATGCTACAACCAAAGATCCTGCATGGCACGATGAAGAGGGATGATCCCTTGTGCCATAACTAAGACCAGGTGCAAATAGATAAGTAAACATTAAAGAAAGAAAGACAAGCAGCTTTAGCTAGGAGGGTCAGAGAAGCATCTCTGAGGAGGTGGTGTTTGAGCAGACTGGACCAGAGTGAGGGCATAGGCACTCAGGCATCTGGAGGAAAGGTAATCTGGGTGTTTTGCATGTTCAGGATCAACCAAGAAGATAGAGGATCAAGCGTTAGGATAGAAGGTCAGTAAGGAAAGAGGGCAGACCTGGTTGTTAACATCGGTCAATCCTGGGTAGTGGGAATATGGGTGATTTTTATAATACGCTCTGAGATTTTTTTTTAATTAAAAAAAATAAAAACAAAGACACTGTAGTTAAAAGACAGATGGATGTAAAATGCAGCAGCTTGGTTGGCAGAAAGATGAAAGGGAGACCTACCCATTGTGGAAGGCCCTGCGTGGGATCAAGGTGGTCATTCCTGCAGGACAGGTATGTCCCCTCTATACAGTTGAAGGCAGGGGGTTAGAATCCAGCCAACATCTCATGGAAGTCAGAGTACTTGAATCAGTCAGAATCAGGACCGGAGGGCCGCTAGGGCCTAGTCCAGAGATGGCAGAGGCCAGGTGATCCGCTGAGGCTGCGTCTCCCCACCCCGTGCACACCTGGCTACTTGGTCAAGCATCCTTTCATGCAGAGTCCACATGCAGGCTCCAAATCCTTTTCAGGAACTTCCCTGGTGGTCCAGTGGCTAAGACTGCACACTGCCAATGCGGAGGGCCTAGGTTTGATTCCTGGCCAGGGAACTAGGTCCCACACGCTGCAACTAAAAGATCCTGCATGCCACAACCAAGACTTGGTGCCGCCACATTAATTAATTAATTTAAAAGAATCCTTTTCAACATGAAGCCCTAGGCAGCTATCACCAAGCTGAGTTGGCATTTAGGCTAAAAGCAGCCTGCCTCCCGTGCCCTGATCTAATCCAGCCCCCTCATGTTCTAGATGTTCTAGGCCCTCACACAGGGTGGGGGCTAGGATGGGAATTCCCCCGAGTCTGAGCTGGCCTCCACCTGCTGGGCTTAGAAACTCAGGGTCTTTAAAAGGTTTGGGGTCAATCTGGGGACCGATTCCTGGGAAGAGGCCACTCAGAAGAGGGAGGTTGTGGTGGAGCAGGGGGAGGAGGAGGCCTGCAGGCTCCCTTCTCCAAATTGCCTGGGGTCTTCTTTGAGGGTCCTGGGGAGGGACAGCTGCCCTCCTCTTCTTCAGGAGGAAATGGGGAGGGGAGCAGTGTCCCCAGCCCCCAGCTTGGTCTGGCCAGCTTCACCCCTGTCCCCGCCAAGATGTGGCCCTGAGGTAGGCGGGAAGGCAGGTGGGAGGCCTCGACAGCGAGAGGAGGCAGTTGCAGAGCTGTGGCTCACCCCAGTGCTACTTCCTTTTTGAGATTTTGGGACATGAGTCATCAAGGGGCTGGCCCTGAGCATCCAGGGCGCTGAGACAAGCAGGACAGTGGGATAAGAGAAAAGGTCGCCTGCTCGGTCTGTGGGCCAAAGTGGGTGAGGCTGGCAGTGGGGTCCTGCTAAGATAAGATCCCAGTGGAACCCGCCCCAGACCAAGTCCCACTGAAGGCCAATTCTGAGAACTCCCCCGTAGTGTAAACCACCCCTCCAAGCCTACCCTCAGCAATGCCTTCTGAAACACCCTGACCACCTATGCCTTCTAATAGCACCTCTTGCTGCTGGCTGAAGCTGCAGAGCTGTTCCTCCAAATGTGAACACCCAGTACACAGTAGGTGCTCAATAAATATTGGTGGACAAGCTGGCTGTTCTCATGCATGATGCCTGCTGGGCTGAGCCTTCCTCTACACAGCTTGTGAAACACAGGCATTGGCTTGCTGGGGTGGTGTGTGCAAGATGGCTGGGGGCTTTCTGAGAGCTACTGGCTGCACTGGGAAGTGGGGGAAGCTCCAGGGAGCCCCAGGGTTCAGACACTGCACATGCTGCCCCTGATTTGGGGACCAGAGGGCCATGGTTCTGTGTTCTGGAAACCAGCTTGCCACCCTTCACCGAGGAGCAAGTGGGGTTTTTCTGCCTTGTGGGGCTAGGGGTCTCTGAGGTACATGGTCTGGTAGACCTGGTTGAGTGCACAGGACCTGGGAGTGATTGGACTGGACTGGGTTCTGGGGCATCGACCCTGACAATCACTCAACCATTCATTTGCTGACTTACTTCTTCACCCCTCTCTTGTCTCCTGCACACGCTCATCCTGTTTGCAGCCTTCACCTACTTCAACTGTACTGAGCCCCCACTCCAGGTATCACCTGGCCACCGGGAAAATAGAGGGGACTGTGACCAAGTTGCTCTGCCCTTGAGGATCACACAGTCCAGCAGTGAGAGGCAGTCAGCTGAGCAGAGCTCCTTGGCTATGTGTTTTAATCCCCGTGCTTGACGTGGCAGGCGATTAGGGACTACAAGACTGATGGAGATGCTCATCTGCTTCCACTCTCAGCGCCCAGCTCCCTAGGGCTGCACACAGCAGGTGCTTCATAAAAGTCACAACACCAGTTGGAGCCTATGGCTGGATGTGTCTGAGGTGGTAGAGCTGGAGTGAGCCAGGGTGCATGGGTGTGAGCTGGGCTGCTTCAGGTATAGGGTGAAGGGCAAGGGTGGGCTCCTAGGAGGAAGCCAGTCTTGGGTCCTCTCTGATCCATAGTGCTTGCTACAGGGAGCAAGCCCTGGGTGGAAGGCAGGAGGCCACCACTCAAGTAGGAGACAGAGAGATACAGAAAGTACCCCTTACTGGCCATATAAGCTGGACCTCTCTGTTGCAAAACAACATGTGTAATTCATCTGGCCCAGAGAAGACTTCTAATAACTGCTAGTATCACAATTACTAAGAAAGGACAGGAGACATGTAAGCGACTAACCATACCCAAGTGAGTGTCATGCTAAAGGTCTGTGGAAGGACCAAACCCTGCTTGGGTTGGTGGGGTGTGGTTAAGGGCAAGTCTCACCAAGAAGAGAGAGCTGTGCTTTGACTTGAAGGACAAATAGGTGATCATCCAGCAAACAGGAGGGAAAAACATCCCAGGCAAAGGGACCCAGGTGGACAGAGGCATGGAGGTGGGAACTCAGGATGCTTTAGGGAGTCCAGGGTGGTTAGAGTGTGGAGGTGGGGGTCATGGTGCAAGAGATCCACCTGGTAGGCAGGCTGGACCAGGATGTGAAGGTCTCCAGCATCTCACCAAGGAGGCTGAGCTCAATTCTGCTGCCGGGAGCCATGGGTTGCACTGGTTCTCAGCTTCACCACTATCAACATTTGGGCCTGGAAAACTCTCTGTTATGCAAAACACCATTGCAGGGGGCTGTGATGTGCATAGTAGGGTATTTAGTAGCTTCTCTTTGGTCTCTAGCCACAAGATAGGAGTAGTCCCTGCCCCCTGCAATGGAGACAACCCAAAATGTCTCCAGGCATTGCCAAATGTCCTCTGAAGGAGGGGGCAAAATCACCCCTTGGTTGAGAATGACTAGACTAGAGGGAACTATATGACTGCCTTAGGCTTTTGAGAGCTGACCCTGGCCACACCCTGGCTAATGAAAGAGAGGGACAGAGCCTGAAGGCCATGGGATTGGTTTGGAGGCCATCAGAGCATCACAAGTGAAAAATGGCCAAAGTCAAAGCCAGGGCCAGGCTGTGGGGCAGGAGGAGAGGGGCCAAGTGATTCAGTTGGCAGGGTATTCCAGGCGCCTCCCATGCTGTCGTGAATGTACCAATGGCATGTACAATACGCTGGGTTCTAAGATCAAAACCCCATCTGGAAAAGAGAGTCCTGGGCCACCAATACAGGTCACGCTAAGAGACTGAATGTCAAATGCAGAAATCGGCCGTTGCCTACCCACTGCTGAAACAAGATGTCAGGTTGGAGAAGCCAAGAGAAAGGATTGGGGGTGGGGCGGGGCGGGGGGGGGAGGGGGGGAGGAGTCACTATGGAGATGAGCGCCCCCTGCTGCCTCTCAAGGGAGAGGGGAGGATGCTTCCCCTTACCTCCAGGCAAGCAGGAGGGGTACCAGGCCCACTCTAAGAGCTTGACATTGCTGGCATTTAGGGACCAGAAGACTGATAGGAGACTGTTTTATGTATTTATTTTTGGCGGTGATGAGTCTTTATTGCTGGGAGGGTTTTTCTCTAGTTGTGGCGAGTGGGAACTATTCTCTAGTAGGATTGTGCAAGCTTATTGTTGTAGTTTCTCTTGTTGCAGAGCAGGGGCTGCAGGGCATGGGCTTCAGAAGTTGCGGCACGTGGACTCAGTAGTAACAGCTCCCAGGCTCTAGTGCACAGGCTCAGTAGTTGTGGCGCATGGGCTTAGTTGCTCCGTGGTATGCGGAATCTTCCCGAATTAGAGATTGAATCCTGTGTCTCCTGTGTTGGCAGGCAGATTCTTTATCATTGAGCCACCAGGGAAGCGCCTGATGGGAGACTATTATTGCTTGTGTACTACTAAGCACCCAGAGCCCCAGGTCTGGCACACAGCAGATGCCTGATCAAGATGGTGATGTGAGTTGGAGCCTGTGGCTGGAAGGGCCTAAGGTGGCAGGGTTGGGATGAGACAGGGTGCATGGGTGGGAGCCAGGCTGCTCCAGTGTAGGGCAAAGGGGCAAAGACCATGGGCTCCAGGGAGAAAACCACCCTTGGGTCATCTCTGACCCATAGCACTTCCTGTGGGGAGGAGCCTTGGGCAGGAGAAGCCTGGAGACCACCACTCATATAGGGGAAAAGGGGGATATGGTAAGCTGTGGTCAGCAGGAGACTCAAGCATCTCTCTTGCTGGGGAGCTATGGCCAGAGCAATCAGTAAACAGGTCTCCTAGAAACCTGCAAGAGTGCTCCAAGAGAGAATGAGCCAGAAACCGCCTCCCAGAGGCCCCAGCGTGTTTATGTGTGGGGGGGTGGTGGTGGTGGTGGTGTTGGTGGCAGTTCTAGCTGCCATGAAGCACTGCGCTCTTTGCTTCCAAAACCTTTCTCCACAACACACTTGGCAGGGTCAAGAGAGAAGTCGTTGGGTCCTCCCACTCCTAGGCAGGTTCCAGCCAGGGTTCAGTTGGACAAAGGGAGAAGCTCCACCCTAGATAAGAGACTGCAACTCTGTCAAGTCCCCAGGGCAGGATTGGACTCATCTGGTGACTTGCCTGGAAGCGCCTGGAAAAGCTCCAAGACTTGCCCAGGATTTCATGCAGAAAGAATAGGTCCCCAGAACAAACGTAATAAGGAGTGAGACTTTCTCCTTAGACCCTCACCGGTTATCTGCCTATGCTCAGCTCCAGGCCCTGCTATCAAGTCCCTACTCCCACCCCACCCCCACTGTAGTGTTGTTGTTGTTCAGTCGCTAAGTTGTGTCCAACTCTTTGTGACCCCATGGACTGTAGCATGCCAGGCTTCCCTGTCTTTCAAAATCTCCCGGAGTTTGCCCAAATTCCTGTCCATTGAGTCGGTGATGCTATCTAACCATCTCATTATCTCATTCTCTGCTGCCCCCTTCTCCTTTTCCCTTAATCTTTCCCAGCATCAGAGTCTTTTCCAATGAGTTGACTCTTCACATCAGGTGGCCAAAGTATTGGAGCAACAGTATTTCCAATGAGTATTCAGGATTGATTTCCTTGAGGTTTGACTGGTTCATTCTTGCAGTCCAAGAGACTCTCAAGGGTCTTCTCCAGCACCACAATTTGAAAGCATCAATTCTTCAGCACTCAGCCTTCTTTAGGGTCCAACTGTCATGTCTGTGACATGACTACTAGAAAAACCACAGCTTTGACTACATGGACTTCTGTTGGCAAAATGATGTCTATGCTTTTTAATATGCTGCCTAGGTTTGTCATAGCTTTCTTTCCAAGGAGCAAGCATCTTTTAATTTCCATTGCAGTGGGATGATCTCAACAAATTACATCTCTCAGGTTCCTTTCCTAAATGGCTCCTATTTTAAATTTGGCCAATGGGAGGCACTGGTGGGCGACTGGAGGGTGAGAGGATGGGGGAAGCCAGGACCCTCTGCTCATGCCCTGTCTCTAACAGTGACTCTGTCTCCTCCATGTTTCCAGATGACTATAGATGCCCCAGCTCCTGGCTTTGGTAATGCCACTTCCGGCCCCAGAGATGGTGGTGGCTTCTTGTAGTTGCTAAGCTTGGAATAGTATCCCTTTCCCCTAATTCTTCTTTTAATTTCTCTAACATCTTTATAACCAATTCCTCTGTATTAAGTACCTTGTATAGCCCAGCCTTAAGTTTCCTGGTGGCTCAGATGGCAAAGAACCCACGTGCAATGCAGGAGGCCTGGGTTCGATTCCTGGGTCAGGAAGATCCGCTGGAGAAGAGAATGGCAACTTACTCCAGTATTCTGGCCTGGAGAATTCCATGGACAGAGGAGCATGGCGAGCTACAGTGCATGGGGTCACAAAGAGTCGGACACGACGGAGCGACTAACACTTTCACTTTCATAGGATCACTAGATAGAGGGGTTGCTTTCCTGTTGGGTTGGCTGTCATCCACCTCTTGGAGTCCAGCTGGTAGAGCTGAGTTGGAAGGTGGGATCCCTGGAGGATCCCCACGGTTGGGGTGGTGGTGGTGGTACTGCTCCCTGGCATGGGGAGCTGTTGGAGGGAATGAGTCAGGGGGACCCACTGGGTTTGGGGTATGCAGGGGACATCCACGGAGGTGTCACTCCACTCCTGGTCTTGGCTCTCTCTCAGGGATAAGGAAGTCCTTCAAACTGCTCCCAGACAAGACTTGAAAGGGTCAGAAGAAATCTTCATGCCAGTTTTAGAGGCTGACCCTCTCTACAGAGTTAATGTTGTGGGCTATGTTAGCTTCGCCCTAAGCGTGGCCCATGTCTCAGAAATGTGTGGGAACCAGGTAATTTCCCAGTCTCCTGATCAGGAGGTGGGATTTTCCATCCCCCAAGGGTCACTTCCCAGTTTCTCACTCAATGCTTAGAAGCATCATCCTTACCATCCCTGGGGTTGGTGGCCAGAGCAGGGGGTCCCCTGTCTTGGGGCAGTGAGGGAAGAGAATAAAGTCCTGCCCACCCTGCCCCCGCTGAAATACCCTGTGTGCTAGGGGCAAGGACTCCTGGGGCTAGTGGAACTTTTTGGTCACTCAGGGCTGGTCCTGGTATTAGAAGCCCTGGCACTCAGAGTGGCAGCTAGAATGGATGCTCAGATGTAAACTCCAGGGAAACCAGCCTTTGTGGCCCTTGGCCTGGGCCAGGCCCCCCTGGGCCCCCACAGCTTCCTGGACAGTTTTCTGTCCCAGTCTCTGTTTACTCGTTTGCTACCAGGACTGGGGACTCAAGGAGGTCAGGGAAGGGCCAGACTCACTCTGAGGAGGATATGAAGAATGTTTAAGGATAAATGAGCAGATGAAGAATAGAAGTAACAGCTAATATGCACACAGAGCTTGCTAAGTTACTTAGATACTTACATTATGAGTTTACATGAGTGTATAATATATATAGTTGCTCAGTCCTGAGGGACTGTATGCAACCCCATGGACTGTAGCCTGCCAGGGTCCTTCTGTCCATGGAACAAGAACACTGCAGGAATAATGGAGTGGGTTGCCATTTCCTCTCTAGGGGATCTTCCTGACTCAGGGATTGAGCCTGTGTCTCTTGCGTCTCCTGCATTGCCAGGCAGATTCGTTACCGCTGAGCCACCAGGGAAGTCCAATATATACTATAGTATGTTTACTCCATAACTTTCAATCTTCAGACTATCTCTTTGAGGTTAATGCAGAGATTCAGACTCAGGTGGGCCGACTCTAAAGTCTAAATGAGCGAATAATCTAGGACGCCCCTAGCTGAGCCCGTGTCAGTTTTGTGCGATATTTTCCCCAAATTGTGCCCCACTCCTCCACGAGAGTGGAGAGCCTGACGCGGGTGGGAGGGGTAGGTGGACGAGGGCAGGTCGGCAGGCAAAGCCTCGGGGCAACCACAAGCCTGGTAGGAGCCTGTCTACCGTGAGGGTTTCCCGCGCCACCTCTGGGAAGCTTGATTCTAATAGGAGGGGATGTTAGAAGGAGGTTGCAGGGTCTCGGCGGGCGGGGAGTGGCTGGCGCTGGAGGTCCGAACCCAGCGCCGAGGCGGGCAAACTCCGGTGAGAGTCCGGGCTGTGGTGCAGGGCGGCCGGCGGGGGGCGGGTGCAGGAGGAGGGCAAGGAGGTGTGTCCGCGCCCGGTCCCGCCCCTCCGGCCTGTCTCGGGCCGCGCACCGGCTTTCGCTTTCAGTCGGAGGCGCGGAGGCAGCGGAGCGGGAGCGGACGCTCAAGGGCGCGAGGGGTTGGCCAACCCGCCCGCACCTATGGCGCCCACCGCCTTCTGGGCCGCGCTGGCGGTCGGTCTGCAGTTCTGGGCCGCGGGCCACGCCGTGCCCGCCCAGGTAGGTGACTCGAGCGCCCCCGCGGGGGGCGGCATCCCACCCGCCCCCGGGGTGCCCTGACACAGGAGCTGGACTCCGGGCCTTGGAAACAGGATCAGACGCGCGCGCCTTTGGAGACCTTAAGGGGACCTCGGGTTTGGCACACGTGCGCCCGAGGTCCGAGGTCTGGAACTCTGGACATCGCGGTCGGGGGTCGCGCCCTGGTCCCTCGTCAGCGCAGCCCAGGGCGTTGGTGGCCAGCCAGCGGGCTCTGGACAGATCCCAGACAGACTCTGGACCCCAGCTCCCGTTACCCCGGCGACCCCTGCCCTCCCCAGGGTGGGTTTGGGGTGAGGGTAGGCGGTGAACTGTACTGGGGATTTGTCCCCACTGCAGATGCCGGGCACCTTCTTCAGAAGACTTCCTCCTCTTCTGGGCAATGCTTTTATTTTTTCTTAGAAATACTGGGGCTGCGCCTCTAAAAGAATAGGGCAGGTGTGCAGTAAGTGCCTAATAAGGGCACATTCAGACTATGGGCTGTCTTCCGAGACCTTTGCCCAGACCCCACTTCAGAGTCTGCCCTGTCAGGAAGACACTGTCCTAGAGTTCCCCTGGTCTGACCTCCCTGAGGATCTGGGGACAAGGGTGAGGGTGGACTTATGGGCTCGTTGTCAAGACTGACATGATCTCTAAGGGGCTCCAGGAAAATAGAGCAGAGACCTCAGAGCTGTTATTCAGTACTGACTGCACTCACCAGACAGCAAGGGAGAGTGTGCAGAGGACTGCTCCTCCTTTGCCCTTTGTGGCTGGTAAGACTGAATGGCTCCATTTTGCAGAGAAGGAAAACTGAGGCTCAGCAAACTCCTTGTATTTCATAGAAGGGCATGGAAGGGTGCTCTTCCCTTAAAAAGGACATCTCTTCCTTTCCCTTCTTGGCAAATGAGGAGATGTGCCTTCATCCCTTCTCATGATCTTATGGATGGGTGTATACTGACCCATCTGGACATCTTGACCAGGGAGGAAAGTAGGAGGTGGCATTGACTCATGTGAGGTGACTCACAGGCTAAGGCTAAAGATACCTTAGAGTCCAGTTCTCCAGGGCAGAGGATGGAGGCTGTCAGATCAGAACTGACTCACATTTGGTGTGGGGGCAGGTTGCTGCCCCAGAGATTGTTGTGTAAACAGAGGAGGTCAGGAGAGTCCCAACTCTGAGACCTGAGTATGGACGCCCATGGCTGTGGTCCCCAGCCTGTCTGCAGGGTATCAAGACTAGGGGCATTGTCTGCCTCGGCAAAACTGGGTCATGGGAGCTACTGGGGGGAAGGGGCGTGGGGCTTCTCTTCCAGACAGTGGCCACTCGTCCTGGAGTTGTTAGAGGGCTTTGCCTGAGTCTCTCGCTTCCCTCCCCTGTGACCTGCTCCCATATCAGCTTGTTCCCTCCTTCCCAGGATTGTCTCATCGCTGGGGCAACCATCCTCAAAGTAGAGCACCTCTCTCCTTGCCTGAGAAGCAAAAGGCCCCCAGTAGCCAAGGCAGAAACTGCTCTCCCCTCCACCCGACCTGCTGCCCCTGTGTCTCAGGCCAGGGCGAGTGAGGCAACTGGGTGTTTCATGGTCGTTGTGTATCTTCACACTCCATGCTGTCCCCTCTCCATGGTAACCCCTGCCCCATCCTTCAGGGTCTTTTACACATTTCCCCCTATCCCTACCCCAAAGCCTTTCCTGAGTTTCCCAGCTGAATTTGATGAACTGCTTTTAGAACTCCCAGCCCTTCATCTCCCTTGCGGAGAGACGTCATTCTATTTTTTAATCTGGTGTTTTATCCACCTTAGTAGATGGAATGTTCCTTGAGGACAGGTTCTGTGCAATCTTCCTCCTTATTATTAGCACCACCATAACACCTTTTTTTTGAATACCCACTGAGTGCCAGGTACTAGGCTTTGAATTTAATTGCAGAATCTTGCTGAAACCTTCCTTATAGCAGCTCCTAAAAGGGGGTCTTCCCATTTAGAGATGTGGAAACTGAGTCTCCCAGAGGTTACGGCATTTCCCAGGATTGTAGAACTGGAGGGTAGGGGGTGAGGAGATTTGAATACAGGTCCCTCTGATTCCAAAGCCCTTCTCACTCTACTCTCCCCATGCCTGTGTCCCTCTCCTGCCCCGAGTTGGGTCCCTGGCACTCAGTGATGTCCAATTATATTGGGTGTAACAGAGCGAGTTGCAGAAAGAGCCCCAAGGAGACTTGAACTGACTGCAGGTGCAGGAGAATCACTTTGCCAGCTGGGTTTTTGCTTCCTTTAAAAGCTGTATATGCTAGCTGGTGTGAAATTCATCATTAATTCATCTAGTCATTCATTCATTCAACAAAGAAATGCCAGTAAAGCTGACAGGTTAGGTGGGTGATTGGTGCCGACTGATGGGAGTGGGCAGGACCCCAGCTGTCTAGCTTTCTATTGTTGCTGGGAGGGGGCTGAGGGGGCTGAGGGGTCCTCTACCTGCTGGGTGACCTACCTTCCCCTGGAAGTCCTGAGGCTGAGGGGTCTCTGCCTTTTTATTATTATTATTATTTGCTTGGGGCCAGCTTGAATTAGGGGAGAGGTTGGGGACCCCCAGTTTGGCCTAGAGATATCAGCTTTCGGTGGAGATGGGTGATCCAGGGTACCTGCTCTCCTGGGATGTCCCTTTGCCCTGTCTGAGATCCCAGAGGGGAACCTGCTTGCTGGCTGAGGATGTGGCCCTCACTGTCCTGGGGCCTGGCCCAGTGGCTCCTGGAGCACTCTTCTTTTCCAGGGCTGGGAGACATTTACGGTCTTGACTATCAGGGCTTCCTGGAGGAGTAAGCAAGAAGAATGGAGGGGGAGAGTTTTACTGCCATCCGTTGGGTGTTTGCGTGTGTGTTACCTTCAGCTCTACACATCAACTTAGTTCTAGCTTTATACAATGCTGGCTGCTTTTCTGTTGTTCAAACGTGCGACACACACACCTGCCTGAGGCCCTTTGCACTTGCTTCCCCTTTACCTTGAATGCTTCCAATGTTCTCCTGTGGTCTCATTCCCGTACTTCCTTCTGCTCAAATGAATTCTTCTCCGGGGTGCCTTTTCTGGCCAACTTACATACAAACTCCCCTCCAGATACTCTCACTCCCATAATCTGCTTTGTTTTTTTATATAACACCCCTGGCCTATTAAATTTCTTTCACTTGCATTGTGTCTTTCTACTCGAATGTTAAGTCAGGTGTGGGCAGGGACTTGTTCACTACTGTAGACTCATAGCCTAGAAGAGGATTTCTCATTCTCAGTGCTCTTGACATTTGGGCTAGGTGGTTCTATGGGAGTTGTCCTCTGAGTTGTAGGATGTTTAGCAACGTCCTTGACCTCTACCCTCTAGATGCCAGCAGCACTCGTCCTTCAGTTGTGACAGTTGGAAATATCCCGATAGGGTTTCCCTGGTGGTCCAGTGGTTAAGCCTGCGCTTACACTGCGGGAGGCGCCGGTCTGATCCCTGGTGGGGTGACTTTTGCCTGCTGTGAGGCTCAGCCAAAAAAAGAAAAAAAAAAGTCTCCAGATACTGCAAAATGTCCCCTGGGGGAGAAATTACCCCATTTGAGAATCGCTGGCTTAGAACACTGGCTGACATGTAATTAGTGCTAAAAAATATTGAATTAATGTCCGAAAATATTCCTCTGACCTTTGTAATGACCCTGTGTTTTGGATGAGATGGCTGAGTTTGAAGAGCCAGTGGTGGCAGGCGGGGCTGGGCTCCAGTTCGTCTCCTCTCTGGGGTGATTCTCTGGGCTCTTCCTCTGCTAGGTCTGCTGAGGCTAGCAGTGCTCTCCCCAAAGTGCTCACCCGCCCACATCCCCCTCTCGGCTCGTGACAGGGCCACCCACTGGCAGTGACTCAGGAACCCAGGAAGCATGTGATTTGCACGGAAGCAGGCAGGGAGGGAAACCAGGGGTTTAGGATAGAGAGAGGGGTGCTACCAAGGGAAACAGGAACAAAGCAGAGATGCTGTGACTCCCGCTTCTGGACATCCCATCAGGCCCCACGAAAGCAATATTGATGACTTAGCAGAAGGGCCCCGGCCTCAGAGGTGGACAGACCTTGGCTCACCCGTTACTTTGCTGTTTATAGACTGTGTGACCTTGACGTATCTGTCCATCTATGAACGCCTGCCTTTGTATTCCCATCTGTAAAATGGGAATGATCCCGCACCTCTCTGGCTGGTTGTCAGGATTAAAAAGTGCTTTCTAAGTTGTGCAGCTCATTGGCAGTTGTTAGAGCATCTGTGGCTTTGCTGGACCTGGGAGTCCCCGTGGAGTCAGATTCCCAGGGTCCCGTGGTAGGGGTGGCAGACCTCCATGTGCCCAGAGCTCCTGCCCAGAAAGAACAGTTTCCCTCCTGCCCGCCTTCTAGCTGTGCTTCCTGTTCAAGACCCCCTTCCTGGGGCTCCTCACACCACCTGCCCAACTGCCTGGCCTCAGGAGCCCGGTGTGTGGCAAACACTGTGGGGTCAGGAAATCCTCCCCTCCCCCTACTCCTTTCAGTGAGTGACAGGTGCTGGATCTCATTTGAGGGTGAACGAGGGGGACATGGGGCATAGAATAGGGGAGTCTTATAACCTTGCTGCGGAGAGGATGCAGAAGGCCTCGACTTTCTCACCATCAGCAAGATGGGCATGGGATGACTCCAGACTGCCTTTAAAATCTCTTCCATCTCTGACCTCTGCAATCTGGAAGATTCTGTTTACTTATAACCCTGAGAATGGGAAGCCCTGTGAAGGCTCTTCTATGGTCATGCTGTCCACGACTGCCATTCTCCAAGTGGCTTCTGAGATAGCAGAGCCCTGATAAAGGAGCACTGGCCTGGGGGCCAGGAGACCAGAATTTCCATCTGTGCACTGAAGTACCGGCTCACTATGTGACCTTGATCGGGTTACTTAACTTCTCTGGGCCTAAGCACCCCTATCTCTATAAAACCTAACAGCACACTGATCCTAACATACTCTTGGAGTGCTGGAGAAGCATCAGCTTTGTTTGTGCTTGACACAGGCCACAGACTGGGAGTGAGGGGGTTTAAGAGTTTTCCCAGGAAGGAGAGTCCTTCCCTCCCCACCATTAATATCTCTGCTTCTCAATCTCTCTTCTTGCTGACCTCAATCCCACTTGCTTTGGCTGGAATGAATTCCCTGACTCAGGCCACAGTAGCATCAAGTTGCTGGTCAGCTTGCAGCCAAGACAAGATGCACAACCCTCAGGCAGAGTAGGCTTCATGGGTTTCTCACCTCCCTACCCCTTACGACCTATTTAGCCCCTCTTAATGTTCAGGCCCTTCATGAAAGTCTGTGCCATGGGCATCACTGTGGACCTGCTGCCTGGGATCCCGCAGGTAAAGGGAAGCCTTGAGTGGGGAGAGGGCGTTCCTTGCAGAAGCCTTTGTCCCTGCGATGCCTCTGCACAGCCACCCCCGGCTGAGTCCCCGGACTTTGGGCATGAGCACCCCTCTGCTGAGATGCCGATTGTGGGGTTGGGACTCTGGAGCCCACAGTTTCCACCGTGTCGCGTCGTGAGGTCACAGGTAGTGGTGACATCACTGTGGTTTGGGGCTCTCGAGGTGTGTGCACAGGAAGAGGAAGTGTCTGTTCACGGAGAGGGGTTTGCAGGACTTGATTTCCGACTGCCCCAAGTTTGAGCAATGCTGGGGGAGGTGGTTGGGGCAGGGCAGCTGTCCAGGAGGCCCCAGCTCTGTCTCTGCCCTGGTGTCCTGTTGATCATGTCAGATCGCCCGACCTCTCAGCTTCTGTGTCCTCTTTGCAGGGAAGGAGGGCTTGGAACAGGCTGCATCTCAGTTGTTGCCTGAGGAGGTTGAGGATCACGAAACTACCTTGTGTTACTAGAACAAGATCTGTTAGCTAGCCCATGAGGCTGCAGAGCTCACCTCCCTGGCCCCAGGCGGGCCAGCTACCCTCCTACTCTTGGGAGCAGACACTGAGTGGGCACGTGTGGGAACAGTTGGCAGCCCAGGGTGACTTCGAGGAACACAGGTGGATCCCTTTGGCCAGCAAACTGCTGGTCCATCCCCGGCTTCGGAGCCGGGACCCTAGGTTGATTCAGTGCTCTGACCGAAGATGGGGCAGAAATCCCCGGGGACTTTTGTTTTCCTCTGCCGTCCAGACAGCAGCCCACCTGTCTGTTTCCATCTGAGACCGGCCCTGTGGTGGGTATGGCTGATGTGGCCACAGGTTCAGGGAATTGAGTGGGCCGGAGGGTAAGAGTGGCTCAGGGAGGGAGTTGGGAGGCTGTGGACAGGCATCTTCCAGGCATTCACAGAAAACCTTCTCCAGTGCCGTTCAGGAGAGATGCCCAAGACTGTGGAAGTGAGCAGAGCGTGGAGCCGGGAGTGGGGGTCCTGGGCCCAGCCGTGGCTTGGCCTCCAGTTTCAGAGGGCTTGGCCAGTTCTCTTCTCCTCTCCAACTCTCAGCGGAGGCCAGCACACCTGGCTCACTCCCACTCTAGAGTCCTTCAGTGCTGACTGTTAGATGGGGAAGAGGGGAGACGGTGGGGAGGGTCGGTGACTTTGGGCAGGAGGTGGCCTGCCACTCTGGCTTCCGTGAGGCTCCGGCTCAGATCCAAGGTCTGGACTTGACAGTGACTCTTGAGGAAGGGCCCCAGCACGTGGCTTCAGTTAGCAGGACCCCCGCCAGCATCCAGGGCACCCCTCCCTGCCCTTTCCTGCCGACCCAGAGTCCTGCTTCTGTCTGTCACGCATGCGCAGAGGCTCCAGGTTCATTCAGGTTGTCCCTGGTGAGCCTGTCCCCTCCTGCTTTGCATTCACAAGCCCCCAGTCCTGCTGCTTCCTGTCCTGTCCTCCTGGCTCTCTCAAGCCCCCATCTCCCACCTCATGTCATGATCCCCTATCCTCTCTCCCCTCCTCCATCACCCCATGTCTTCCTGACCTGGCCCCTTGGTCCCTCCCATCTTTTCTTGTCATCTTCCTGACTCTGTCCCCCACATTCCTCTTCCTGCAGTGGCCACATGGGATCTTTCTAAAAGCTGAGCCCTGGAGGGTGGGCAAGATTGGGCTGAGTGGATAGTTGGAGGATGGATAGCAGGGAACAGTGGCTAGACCATACTCAATTAAGCAACAGCCTTGTTAGACTCAGTGATGGTACTTGAGGCTATAAGCTGGTGCTGGTTTAGTCACTTAGTCATGTCCAACTCTTGTGACTCCCATGAACTATAACCCACCAGGCTCCTCTGTCCATGAGATTTCCCAAGCTAGAATACTGGAGTGGGTTGCCATTTCCTTCTTCAGGGGATCTTCCTGACCCAGGTATCAAACCTGCATCTCCTTTCTTGAAGGCAAATGCTTTATTGCTGAGCCACTAGGGAAGCCCGAGGCGATAGGCTATTCAGGATCAATTGTACAAAATTTAAAAATTAAAACATTGTATCAGCTATAATTTTTGGAGTATTTACTAAGCACTTTACATGTGTTATCTCATTTAATTTTCACAGATGTCCCTTGAGGTATATACTGAGGTTTTTAAGCCTCATTTATTGGGGAAAAAAAAGCAAAACACCTTTGATGCTTCCCTCCAGTAAGAAAGGAGTCTAGATTCAAAGTCAGGCATCCTTATCCCAGCGTCCATGCTTTCAGCTACCACATTCACTTTGAATCAGGAGTTGAGGCAACTGGGAACCACTGAGAGTTTTTGGGTAAGGGGGTGACCAGAGCAGAGGGTGTATTAGGAAGATCACTCAGGCCTCAATGGGAAGGACAGGCTGTTACTATAGTTTAGGCAAGAACTCTGGGCTGATGGAGTGGCAGCAGAACAGGAAGGAAGAATCAAAGTCTTCAGGGAGGAGGTGGGCTTTGGGTTGGACTAAGACCTAGGGTGGAGGCCGAGGACTGGGGAGGAAGGGGGAGCTGGCCCTCCCCACCCCATCCTGCAACATGAGGCGTCTCTGGCCTTAACCGTTCCCCTGAAACCTGACTGTGGACCATGTCAGCCCCCTGTGTTCCTGGAGCTCTCGTGGTCAGCCCCAGGTGAGCCTGGCTTCAGTCACCCTGACTGCTGCTGGGGTGGCCCTAAGGCTGGGCAGGGCTGGCCTGTGCATCTCCGGTGTGAAATATGATGAGCCCCACCATTGGCAGAGGGGCAGGACTTCTGGGGGCCTGCTTTGCTTGCCTCTGCTGCCAGGGCCTCAGGACCTTCTCCCTGGTTTGGTTTTCCTCTCTGTGGTGAGGTGGGGAGAAAAGGGACCCGCCCCCCCGTCACTTCCCTTTGACGGCTGGGAGAGTACAGTGAACGCTGAGCTAGGACTGACAGCCAGTGGGTGCTTCGTTGGTGCCAGGCAAGGGTCTAGTGCATCATTTGCCCCCAGTGACATTTGTCCTTGAGGCCACCAGGGGAGGGGTCATCAGTATCATCCCCATTTGATAGGAGAGTCAGTCAAGGCACAGAGGTTAGGCTCTGGGCTCAGGCTCTCAGCTCACTAGAGGCAGAGCCAAGAGTCCACCCCAGATGGCTCCCTCCAAGCTCCAGCTTAAACTACCACCTGGATGTCACAGTGGTTGCAGCGGCCATGAGGGGCTCTGCCAGCCTGAGGACGCCACCCTCTCTCTCTACATATATGCCCATTTCCTGCCCAATTCTCATGCTGTAGCTCCAGCTCATTTCAGCTAATGGGAAACGAAAACTTTTGCTTCTGTTAAACAATTCAGCATCTATTAGGTCCACCCCTCCCCACCCCGCCGCTGTGGGCTGTGCACCCGGCTGGGCGTAGAGCCATGAGTAATAAAAACCTAACGAGTAACGCTCAGTTTTTACTGCTGCCGGGTACAGTGCTGAGCACTCCACACGCCTTGGCCCAGTGAATCATAACAGTCCCATGAGGTGGGCACTGCTTTTGTCCCCATTTCAGAGATGGCGAAACTGAGGCTGGTGAGTGACAGGGCTGGGACGGAAACCTGATGTCTTGCTCAGAGCTCACACTAGAGGGTGCAGACACAGTGGGAAGATACAGGGAAACAACTAATTTAACCAAGAAGTGGTCTGGGCAGTAGAGAGATAAACCCAGGTTGTCACTGGAGCCCTCAGGGAACCTCTGACCCCCAGAGAAGGTTTCCTTGAGAATCTGATAGTGGAGAGGACTCTTTTTTTTTTTTTTTTTTTGCTGAAGTGTCAATTTTACTTTACAATTTTGAGGAAAAGCATTATTTTCACATTAAAACTAATCTATAGCTAACACAATGCTGTAAATCAACTGTGCTCCAATAAAAATTTTAAAAAACCAAAAAACAAACGTATATATTATGGCATGACATAGAAAAGTTTCATGGTAAAACATAAGACTTAACAATTTCATGTTGTTAGAGCCAGCATATTTGAACTCCTTCCTTAGATTACTTTTCTTTCTTTTCCATCAAGGTATCCTTTGGTGGAAAAGTCTGAGTAGTGTTGATATAGTAGGCTTGGCAGTTAAAGAGACCTGATTTCTAGGCCTGACTAGTGGAGAGGACTCTTGAAAGAAGCCCAAGAGTTGGCCCTGCATTGGGGGTGGGCAGGATCCTGGGGCAGAGGGAGCAGCAGGAGAGGGCATGGAAGACGGGGAGGGAGCCAGAGGGGACAGTGCGGGGTGAAGACGGGGTGGGAGATATTGTCATGGCCTGGGCAGTGACCCCCAGACACCAGGCTGAGAACATTGAGCTTGGGCCAGACTTGGCGTAGGAAGGTGACATCGGGTCTGTCTGGAAAGCCTGGGGACCAAGAAAGAGTAAGGAGGTTGTAGGTGGCAGAGAGATGCTGAAGGCGGGGCCGAGAGAGATTGAGGAGGTGATATGGCCTGTCCTGGGGGGTGTGTGTTGGGGGGATGGAAAGGGTTGGGGGTGCTTTCTGCAACTAGACTGAGGGTTCCTTAGAGGCAGGGACCACACCCTGGTATCTTTCTACCCTGGTGCTTAGCACAAAGCGTGGCCCCAAGAACCGGATACCAGCCTGGGCTTCCTGTCTGCCCCCAGCTCACTTCTAACGCGACATCACAGGCAGTGGGCCAGGAGTGGGATGTGTCACCCGGGGCCGCCGCCTGTGATGTGGTCGGTCCTCCTGACGCAGGTGCCCCGTGTCTCCGTGACGGCAGACGAGCCTCCACCACCTGGCTCCGGTGTCACCGCCCTGTAGGCTGCAACCCGAAGTCCGTGGGGCTCCTGAGCATCCCCTAAGATCTAGGCCCAAATGGCTCTGCCGTGTCTCACTGTGCATCGAGGCCCCCAGGGACCTGCCATGGAAATGATATGGTTTCTTTATTGGTTGAAACCGGTTTCCATCAATGCGTGGATCCCTGGGTCCTGGGGCAGATGCTTCCTCTGTTCCCCAGGCTGTACTGTCCGCCCTGGGACCCTGGAGACCCTTTTGCCTTGCTCACTGTGTATTCTCTGGGGAGTCACTCTCCCTCTCTGGGCCCCTCCTCTGTAAAATGAGGCAGCAAGAGAAGATGCCGGGGCTCAGACTATCTGAGGACACTGAGGGAGGTGTGGCTGAGACTAGCTCCTGTCTGCTTCTTCTTGGCTGCGTGGTCCCAGACACGGTATCAAATCTCTGGAAGCCTCTGTTTCTGCATCTCTAAAATGGGGTGATGCTGACCTCATTGTGTTGGTTCAGAGATTAAATAGTACCTGGGAATGTCCCCAGCACTGTCTGCACACAGTAGGTGCTTCTCCTGGGTCTGAACAGCCTCTCTGTTCTTCCTGCTCTGTGAAAAAGAGAAGTTTTGAGGGGCATGTGCTACTCTGCAAGCCTGAAGCTTCCTCCGTGGCTTCCTCCCCCATCACGTCCTCTTCCTGGTCTCACTGTGGCCAGGGATGCTCCCGGGGGAGGCTGGGAGTCAGACCCTTCGCAAGGGTACTGGCATTTAGGGTGCGGGGGGGTCTCCAGAAAATCAAGAAGCCTTGGAGACCCCCACAATGCTGCATCAGTATGCTGGCAGGAAGGGCCGAGGGTCTGTAGATTTTGTGCTTTCAGATGACATAGTCTTGGTGGCAGCCTCTTCTTCCTCCTCCCCAAGGCCTGTCCTTCTCTGCCTTCCCCTCTCACAGTCTATTTATAAATAGGAGAAGGAGCTGGGGGCCCCCACCTTGGGGTGCCTACAGAGTCTTGTTTGGGGAGCAGGGAGGCAGGAAGTCAGCTGGTACAGGGTTGCCCAGTTCCCCAAAAGAGCGCGCTGACTCAGGCTCCAGAATCAGAGGGACCTGCCTGGTGCCCTGGCCCTGATGTTGCTGGGTGGGCCACAGTGCATTGCCCATCTTGCCCTGGTCTCCCTCCTCAGGCCCGGCTAGCTGCCATTTCTGGCCCTCTAGGGTGAGAGTGGGAAGGAGTAGGGAGGGGAGGGAGCAGAGTGGAGAGAATTCATGCCTCACTCACCAGCTAAGTCTGGTCCTTCTCTAGCTTCGCCCTCCTGCACACCTCTGTAGCTCGCCTCCTTTCGAGGACTCACAGCCACATCCCTGTCCCTTAGCCTGGACACTGTCCTCTGGCCACTTAATGGGCCCCTGGGCTTTGGTCACTTGCCCAAACTCTTTATTTTGGGGTCCCTTCACTGCTCCAGGTGAGGTCCTCTTGAGTAATGGCCCTTGGAGGCCACCTACATCGAGCCTGCCTTCTCCTCCCTCTGCCCCAAGGAGGTTCACTCCACTGTCCCACAGCTGACCTGCCATGGTCTCCTGATCTTAGACTTCTTGAGGAATGGGCCAGGGCCAGCCTGAGGGTGACCACAAAATTCCAAGGGTCACAGGTCTACTTCCCCAGACTTCCCTTCTAGGAGGGAAGGAAGCCCACATGGGCTGCCCAGCACTTCACCTGAACTGGGTAGCCTGCTTCCAACAACTTGTCCTTGCCTTGCCTGATCTCAGCTGAAACCAAGGCAGAGAGTGCCCAGTTCCAACATGCCATCTGACACAAGTCCACACTGTGTGCGGACCCTGAGAGCTTCCCCTGGTTCTCCTGAGAGTCTGGGAGAAGATGATGGACCCCAGTTAAGACCCCCTGGCCTGTATGCCTATGATAACCCAGGGAGGAGGAGACAGGCAAAGTGTTATGTCACCATTTTACAGATGACAGTGTTGAGGCTCAGAGAGAGTAAGTGATGCTCCTAGGACCAGCTCATGCATCCGGACCCTCTGAACTAAGGCCACTGTTACTCCTGTGATGCTAGGTGTCTGTGTACCTGGGAGGATGGACATCTCCAATTCCCCTCCTTCCAGAGGCCACATGCTCAGGCTGTCCTCACCTGGCAGAGGGTTTGAGGGACAGAGCTGGGCTGGGAAGCCCACCTCCCAGCCCTCAGTCTTGCCTGATATCCCAGCCCCTACATCCCAGGTCGTTCAGTTTTTCCATCTCTCACATGGTTGTCCCACCCACCCACCCGTCCTCCTGAGGTCTTGGGAAGAGGCTGAGCTTTTTGACACCCATCTTTAAGAAAGCAGAGCTAGGGCTTCCCTGGTGGCTCAATGGTAAAGAATCCGTCTGCCAATGCAGGAGACATGGGCTCGATCCCTGGTCTAGGAAGATCCCACATGCCTCAGAGTAGCTAAGCTTGTGTGTTATAACTAGTGGGCCTGTGCTCTAGAGTCCGGGAGCCGCATCTGCTGAAGCCCGAGGGCCCTAGAACCCATGATCTGCAACAAGAGAAGCCACTGCAATAAGAAACCCACATACCACATCTAGAGAGTGGTCCCTGCTTGCCACACTAGAGGAAAAAGCTTGTGTAGCAACAAAGACCCTGCATAGCCAAAAATAAATAAAAAGTTAAAAAAAAAAGCCAGAGCTGGAAAGAGCTTAGAACCTCAACTAGACCACACAGCCATTTTACAGATGAGGAAACTGAGGCACAGAGAAACCTGTTACCACCCAGAGTAGGGGAGCTGCCTGAGTGGGGGGGGGGAATACCTTTGGGGTGGGCCCTGTGGCGGGGAGGGTTAAGATCCAGTCTTCCTGGGGTGGGGAAGAAACACATGGCTGGAAGTTAAGAGACCTCTTTGAGGCTCAGTTTTCTCATCCGTGGCTTGGGAATAATAATAGCACTGACCTCACAGCGCTGGGCTGAGGAGTCAGAGGGACAGTAATGCATGTGAACAGCTCTGCACGAGGCAGACTTTCAGGACCAGGTGCTGCTGTATCTGTCTCCTAGCGCCCTCGCCCCGCCCACCGTAGTCTTGCTGCCTGGCCCCCTGGCTGTGCATGGAACACACGGAGCACATCCTCGCTGGAGCCCCTTGTCTCGCCTTGCTTTTCCCTTCTCCTTAGCTCCTGCTACCACTTCCCATTTTCCACCGTGCATGTCTTTGTCTCCTCCACTAGAGCCTAACTTCCTGGGACAGGGACTTGCATGTGTTTGATGCTGAGTGCCCGCCACCTAGAACCACCTGCGTGCCATGTGCTTGTTGAACGCATGAACGTTTCCTCCTTGGCCCATGTCTTTCTCCACCACTAAATGGGAGGTTGTCTGAGATGATCTTTAAGGTTCCAGCTCAGCCCATCCTGAGCTGCTGTGCCTCCATCCTGCCCCCACTTCTGGGTCCTGTTCCCCTCATCACTGGCTCCCACGTGTCCTTCTAGCACCTGGCAGAACCGTGGATTAGCTGGGCCAGCCCTCCCTGCTCACAGACTCTTACCTTTGAGCGTTTGGTGGCCTCGCTCCTGCTTGCTCCTGAGAGATCAGAAGCCCGGTGACTCAGGCAGGGCTGAGCAGTGCCCAGTCTCAGATGCTGGAGGTCCCTGCCTGCTGCCGGAGACTGGCTCTTCTGAGGTTCCTGCGTGGTCACCTGGGAAACCAGCTCAGAGCTGAAGTCAGAGGATGTTGGCCTGAAGCTGAGGGAGGTCCCCTGCACTGGTGTATGTGTGTAAGAGAGAGAAAGAGAAGGACTGAGAGAGAGAGAGAGTGCCCATGTGAGCCAGCGCCCACGTGAGCCAGTGCCCACGTGAGCCAGCGCCCCAGGCTCTGCTCAGCATGAAGGTGGATGAACAGGAGCTGGCGGCACGGTGGTGACTCAGGGCAGAGGGCAGATCCCGGGAGCTGGCCCCTTCAGCTGTCCTGAGGAGGGGACCAAAGATTTCTCCAGTGGGACCAGAGCAAGGGTCACGTCGCATCTCCACCTCTCCCCTCCCAAACCTCAGACACGTGACTGCATCTCCCTGAGCTGTGAAATGGGCACACACCTGCTAAAGGGTGGGAGTGGGGTCTTAAAAAGTGCCTGCAGCCAGGCCTGACAAATAGTTCCTAATGAGTATCCAGTTTTTTCATGTCAAAAAGCTGAGAACCTGGAGGAGTGATGGAGGCACATGGTGGGAGAGGGTTTGGGTGGTGCTTGGAGTCCTGGGTCTGTGTCCAGGAAAGGGGAGCTTGGGCCCCCCAAGAGAAGGGAGGCAGGTTGGGGGCGGCAGGCATGTGGCCTTGGGTGCATCACTTCACCTCTGGAGCATCTGTGAAGTGTTGGGGAGGAGTCTCTCTGTGAGTGGAGCATGTGCAGTTGCTCCTGGGATGTAGAGGAGATGGAGCTGCAGACCCTGATGTGAAGCTGCTCTGAGGCCTGAGGTGGATGGAGTGTGGGCCCTAATGGCCCCTTGTGCACAGTTCTGCCACCAGCCAGGCCCTGGCATTTCCTTTGGGAAACCCCGGGAGGTGGGTTTGCTTCTTTCTGTCTCCATTTTCCCATCTGTGAAATGGGTACAATCAGATGTGCCTTACACATTGGATGTTAGATTCATCCTTCTTTTCTTCCTTCTCGTTCTCCTTCCTCTTTCCTTCCTTCCCTCTATCATCATCTCTCCCTCTCGTATCTATCTATCCATCATCCCTCCATCCATCATCCATTCATCATCTGTCTTCTCCAATCTCCCCCTAAACACACACACACACACACACACACACACACACACGGTCACAGGTCACCCATCTATTAAATGGGTGGTTGATGCTCATCAGTGAGGTCCAAGTTTTTACTCGGGGACACAGTATTTTGAAAGGTCAGGTCTGCTAAGCATGCTGAGTGAATCCAGTACTAGCCAATTCATTTCCTCATTTTAAAATGTCAATCAGGCTCTCCTATGGGTGGATGTTGTGTGGCTCTGAGCCTCCCCAACCCCAGACAAAAGAACTGGAAGCTTGCATAGCCCTAAGTTTCCCAGAGGCTGCTCACCATGTTCTGGGGGCCTCCAAGGACCCTCAGCTTTTACAGCTGCTTTGCTGACCTGAGGCCCAACTTGCAGGGCTGTGCTTTGGCCTGGCCTCTGCTCTAGTGAGCAGGGCAATGGAGGGAGTGACCTTTTGTCCCGCTCTGCAAGGGGCTTTCTGTTCCTCATTGTTTAGCCATGACATGGCAGTAATTTTTTTTTTTTTTTGTCCAAGAGGATAAACAGGCGTCAAGATGACTTAAAGGAGAGCTGACCTCCTCTGCCCACTCAGGCTGGAGTCAGAGAGGCAAGAGGAAGTGTAGGGAAAATCTTTCATAGCAAGATTCAGACAGGAAAAGACCTGGGATGAGAGGCCTCAGGGAGGCCACTCCGGGCAGTGACCTGGGGGCCCAGGGGGTCCAGCTGCCTGCTTTTGTCCCGGAACCCTTGCCCTGTGGGTGGAGAGAGAGACCAGACTTGGCCGCAGCAGAGCCCTTTCCCGTCAGATCCTCTGGGCCCTGACAGGAAATCCTCCCCCAGGGAGGGCAGGCCTCCCTGGGCTGCATCTTGGGGAGGAGTCCTTCCCCACTAGAAGCTGCAGGGCCTGTGGCTCTCAGGGCCTGCAGAGGTGAGGGGCTCCCCTAGTTACACTGAAGGTGCTTGTAGCGAGGAAGCCCACTGGGTGCAGGGTCCTTGAGACCTGTGCCCGCCCCCATGGGGGGCAGGGGGCTGGAGGGAAGGAGCTGTGGCTCCTCCCTTTCTGATGGGGGAGGCTGCTGCCTGGGGTGTTCAGTCTGAGCCGGAAGAACAGCAGGCTGCAGTGAGGGGTATGGCGGGGACGGACCAGCCCTCCCATTCCATGCAGTGAATGCACAGGTGAATGTTGGAGTGAAGGGGGCTGCGGGCAGCACAATTCTGTGGTTTTGGGGCTCTCGCAGCCTTTGATCACTGCTCTCCGCCCTGACCCACCCCCGGTCATCTTGCTCCAGCCTGTGTGCCAGTCAGGTTTGCTCAGCTGTGGAGCATCAGAATCACTTGGGCACGTTTTCTTTTTTTTCCACAGTACAGCTTTCTGGGTCCACCCCTGGGCTCCTGACCCTTTGTTGGGGAGGGAGTTGGCATTATAATAGACCCTTCCAAGGTGCTTTGGAAACATGCAGTGCCACGCAGTCCCCCAGCCACCTCCAATAAGTGGGAGGAGCCCTGAGAAGGAGCTTTGCTTCAGGACCAAACAGGAAAGGGAGAAGCACCAGGACTGTGTGTGTGTGTGTGTGTGTGTGTGTGTGTGCGCGCGCGCGCATGCATGCGCACGTATGGGTATACACACATGTATGCACAGGCATCAGAGCAGGCTGGGAGGACAAGAAGGTACCTCATTTCAGCCCAATGAGATGATTGCTAGAAGGGGGCATATTCAGTGTTTAAAGAGAGCCCAGAGCAGGAGGAACCTGAATCAGCCTGGGGGAGTCAGGGAAGGCTTCCTGGAGGAGGCAGTACTCAGCTGGAAGGACGAAGGGATGATTACCAGGTGCAGGAAGAAAGAGGGTGGAACCTAGGCATGGGCACTTTGTGCTGAGCTCTGTGATTCCTTGGAGAAGGAAATGGCAACCCGCTCCAGTATTCTTGCCTGGAGAATCCCATGGACAGGGGAGCCTGGTGGGCTACAGTCCATGCAGTTGCAGAAGAATGGGACACGACTGAGCGACTGAGCACTATGGTTCTCTGTGACCGAGGCCACCACCTTCTGGGAGGCTTCAGGGCCTCACATCTGCCGAGTATAGGGTTAGGAGCCGGCCCCACCCTCTGGCCAGCTGCCTTGGTGTCTCTGCCTGCAGACATGAGTGTGCTACACTGAGCGGGGTGAAGGGGAGGTTAAAAAAGGCATCTCTTTTACCTTTATCTGCCCCCCTCACTAAAGGGAGAAGTCCCCACATGGATAGAACTCCAGGAGGGAGAAAGCCAAACACTTGCCAGGCACAGATGGGGATGTGGGAGTCCACGCTGATGTCTGTCCTTCCCTTCCTCCTTCCAGGCTGTGTTTACCCCCTACATCCCAGAGCCTGGAAGCTCATGCCGGCAGCAAGAATACTACAACCACAAGATCCAGATGTGCTGCAGCAAATGTCCACCAGGTAAGGGGTGACCGCTGGGGCCCTCGCCCTCAGCCTGGCTGGGTCCCTGGGTGCTGGTGCCCTGAAGAGAGTCAGTGTGTGCGGGGCTTAGGGGGTCAGGGTCATGGCCCTAGACTCTTACTGAGCTCCCTCTGGTTCCATGAATCGACCCCCACGATCGCTCTTGCTTCTGGGCCATTGCACATGTCGTTCTCTCTGCCTTCCCCGGGTGTGCTCCCATTGATCCTTTAGACCTCTGATGGCCCCCTACTTCAGGAAGCCTGCCCACACTGCCTGGTCAGATTGGGCTCTACTTTTGAGCTCCCACTGGCCCTTGGCAGCCCCCATGGCATCAGCTCTTTTTACACTATGATCATGGCCTGGGTCTCCTCTATAGCCCCCACTGTGCGCTACTTAGAACAGGGACTGTGTGGCTTGTTCTTTGCTGAATCCCCAGCACCTGGCGCAACACCTGACACATAGAGGTGCTCAGTGCATATTTGATTAAATCAGTGACTGCTGCCCATTTCACAGGTGGTGGACCTGAGGCCTAATCCCAGTTGGGAAAGCCAGGCAGCCCAACTCCGAGGGCTGTCCATCTACTCGTTTGTTTATATATTCATCCCTGTAATGTTTATAAAGCATCTGCTAAGCGTCAGGCACCGAATGCTGGGAACATGACAGAGAGCAGGGCAGGCAAAGTCCTTGCCCTCATGGATTTTGCATTCTAACAAGGGCATAAGGCAGATAAACCAATAGAGGAGGTAGACGTGTGGTCTGTGAAGGAAACAAGAGAGGGGAGGGCAGATGGAGGCAGAGTGGGACATGCTGGTCATGGAAGACCTTTCTGAGGAGCTGACTCGTGGGCAGAGATGTGCAGGAGGTGAGTCATGCAGATATACAGGGGGACAGAGGCCCTGAGGTGTTAGCTTGTTTGGTGTACTTAGAGAACAGGCAGGCCAGTGTGTGGCCCCAAGTGAGTTAGCAGGGACCATGGTAAGGAGTTTAGATTTTATTCTGCAGGATCTAGAAAGCCATTGGAGAGCTTTGAGCCACTAGCTTGAGATGTGGGCAGGCACAAATGCACCTGTCACCATGGCCATTTTAAGAGAGATCCCAGGGAAGTGACTTTTCTTTCTTCTATTAACTGGCAAGGTCTCTGTAAGAAGGCACTCGAATAGCACAGCAGAGAAGGTGCAGGATAGGAATGGGGCTCAGAAGAGAAACTTCTTCACGGTTTGCCTGGGTGTTCTCAATCCCCAGGCACATCTTCTTTGAGGCCCCCAGGAGTCCCATGGCCTCATCCTTGATAGAATACCAGGGATGACTGCTGCTGCCTTTTTTTTTTTTTTTAACCTTTCTCAGATGAAGAATTTCAGCCAATTATAAAGAAGAAAAGATAAGACTTCCCTGGTGGTCCAGTGGTTAAGACTTTGCCTTCTAATGCAGGGGTTGTGAGTTCCATCCCTGGTCAGGAAGCTAAGATCCCACATGCCTTGTGGCCAAAAAGCAAAGCATGAAACAGAAGCAATATTGAACAAATTCAATAAAGACTTTAAAAATGGTCCACATCAAAAAAAAAATTTTTTTTTAATAAGAACTGGTAAACCAGTTCTTACTAAAGTGTTATTGACTGATAATCGGCAGTTCCAATGGTGGAATTCCAGGCACCTGAAAAGAGCAGAAAAGGAAGGGTTAGTCACTTAGTCATGTCCAACTCTTTGTGACCCCATGGGCTATAGCCCACCAGGCTCCTCTGTCTATGGAATTCTCCAGGCAAAAATACTGGAGTGAGTAGCCATTGCCTTCTCCAGGGAATCTTCCCAACCCAGGGATCGAATCTGAATTTCCTGCATTGCAGGCAAGACTCTTTACCATCTAAGCCACCAGGCAAGCCCTAAAAAAGAGCAGAGGGGAAGATATTTTAGGAGCACTTCAGGGTTCAGAGATGGAGTGATGGCTGGCACACGCTAGATGGGAGATGATGCAGGAGTTGAAACTCTTATCAAAGAGCCTCCCAACTAGGCCTCAGAACTCTGGGGCTCTGGAGGACAGAGGATGAGCCTGGGTCCTGTCAGAAGCCACCCCCTGCCCCATTGCCCTCCTCCACTGAGACTCCCGGCCTTCACTTTTTCAGGCTACCGTGTACAGTCTTTATGCAACACGACCTTGGACACCGTATGTGCCTCCTGCGAGAGCAGCACATACACCCAGCTCTGGAACTTGGTCACTGCATGCTTTAGCTGTAACTCACGCTGCAGCTCTGGTGAGTCGGCTCAGAGTAAGGGATGATCCCGGGCATCCTCTCCTGGCCCCCATGAACTCCAGCCCCTTTGCCCTTGAGCTGGCTGGGCTTATTCTAGACCTTTGTTTTCATGCCCGAGGGCACATGTACAGTATAGCACTTCACTGTTTATCGTCTTCAGTAGGCCCTTGGGGCAGGCGGGCCAAGAGCAGCAGTGGGAAAACGGTGCCCGTTGTTAGAGTTGAGGACGTTGTGCCTGAGAAAGTAGGTGTGCTTGTTCATACTGTGACGGAGACTCTGTGGCCAGCAGTCTTTATGCCCCATCTGGAGGCTGGTGCAGAGGTCTGCTGTCTGTGGGTGGTAGGGCTGGGTGGAAAGACAGAGTGGGCATGGCCGGTGGAGGGAGGCGTGACCCTCGGCCGTCTTCTCCTTTCTCTAGACCAGGTGGAAACTCAAGCCTGCACAACAAAACAGAATCGCATCTGCACCTGCAAGCCAGGCTGGTACTGCACCCTGGGGAGGCAGGAGGGCTGCCGGCTGTGCGTGGCGCTGCGCAAATGCGGCCCTGGCTTCGGCGTGGCCAAACCAGGTATGGGGCCAGGGCCAGAGGTCCTTGGGGTACCCCCTTGGGTCTCTCCTTCCTAGGAACATCATCAGGGCGGCCAGGTGCCGGTTACCCATCTGTCCACTTGTCCCGATTCATTCTTCCCTCCAGCCCTCCTGATCAGGCACCTCCTGTGTGCTAGGCCCTGGGGATCCAAAAATGATCAAATTAAGCCCCAAGCTACTGGAAAGTCAGGTGGTGCCCCAGGAAGACAAAGTCACTAGAATTAGTTAAGGACAGACTGCCCAGGGGTGTGTGTATGTATGTGTGTGTGTGTGTGTGTGTGTGTGGTGTGTGAAGGGGTGGAGGTGCAGACAGAATCTCTTGCCTCCTCAAACCTCCCTGGGGCTCCCATTTCCCTTAGGGCCAAGGCCCGCCTTTTCCATGGCATATCTGAATTGGTGACAGTTTCCAATTTTTTGTGAAGGAACTGCAACAACAAATGTGATATGCGCTCCCTGTGGCCCGGGGACATTCTCAGATACAACATCATACACGGATACCTGCAAGCCCCACCGGAAGTGAGTGGTTGCATTCTCTGGTTCTGGAGGAGCAGGGAGGGGCTGTTCCTGGGGTGATCCTGAGGCTTCCAGCACAGATCATCTGGGCCACAGTGCCTGGGATCTCCCCAGTTACTTCCTTGGGAGGAGGCATTGCTGAGCCTGCTCCAATGTGAGGACTGGTTTATCCGACAATGGGCGGGTGGGTCCCGAACAGCCTGGTGAACTGGAGTTTTGTCCTAGAAGTCAGGGGTGGGGAGCATGGGGATAGGTTGGGTGGGGACAGGAAGGGACAGTCTTGAAAGTGGGCGTGGCGTGCAAACTCCCTCCGCTATCCCAGTTGCTGCCCCCTTGCATGTCAGCCTGGCTCCCACGGGTGAGCCCAGCTACCCTGAGTCATTCAGTCCCAATCACGCCTTCTCCTCCCGCAGCTGCAGTTCTGTGGCCATTCCTGGTACCGCATCGACAGATGCAGTCTGCACCTCTGTGCTCCCCACCCGGAAGGTGGCCCGGGGCCCAGCCACCACAAGATCCCAGCACATGGAGCCGACTCTGGGGCCCAGCACAGCTCCAAGCACCTTCTTCCTCCTCCCAAAAGTCCCAAGTCCTCCAAGTTCCCCAGTGGAACAGCCCAACACAGGGAACATCTCTCTTCCCATTGGTAAGTCTCAAGAGGTCCCGTTTATCCTTGCTCCCTCCCTTCTGTCTTAGCGCGTGTGTGCTAAGTTGCTTCAGTCGTGTCTGACTCTTTGCAACCCCAAGGGCTATAGCCTGCCAAGCTCCTCTGTGGGATTTCCCAGGCAAGAATACTGGAATGGGTTGCCATTTCCTCCTCCAGGGGATCTTCCCGACCCAGGGATTGAACCCGCATGTCTTATGTCTCCTGCATTGGCAGCCGGGTTCTTTACCACTAGTGCCGCCTGGGAAGCCCTCTTTAGAGTCTTACTGAGAGCTTGTTATGGGCTGGACCCTGTGGTCCATCCTGGGATGCAGGTAGCATTGAGACTTGCTTTCTTCCAAGATTTAGTGATGCCACTAAGAATTCCTGGATGGGGAGACATAGGGTCCCTGTTTTATCTCAAAATGGAGATGGTCTTCTGGTTGCCATTTCTGATGAAACACTAGGCTTTGACAGTGGGCTGGGCCAGGTCGCTGTGTTGTGGACTTCCCTTCTGGACTACACCAGAGGGCTCAAACTCATGGTCCTCAGGCTGAGTGTGGCCCACAGGCGTGTTTTCTTTGGTGCATGGATTTTGGTTTGTTTGCTTTGTAATCAAATCTCAGAGTCTCTGCCCTGGGCTTGTCCCTTGCCTGCGACAGCCCCAGTCATCTTTGGTCATTGACTGACCTGGTACATTCGAGTTTCCTTTAAAAAAAATTAATTAATTGATTGATTTGGCTGGAGCTTCCCAGGTGGCGCTAGTGGTAAAGAACCCACCTGCCAATGCAAGAGACGTAAGAGATGCGGGTTCGTTCCCTGGGTCGGGAAGGTCCCCTGGAGAAGGGTATAGCAGTCCACTCCAGTTCTCTTGCCTGGAAAATCCCATGGAGAGAGGAGCCTGGCAGGCTATAGTCCATAGGGTCGCACAGAGTCGGACACCACTGAAGCGACTTAGCACACACGCATTGGGTCGTAGTGGCAACCCTTTGGGCTTTCTAGTTGTCACACGCTGCCTTAGTTGCTCCAAGCCATGTGGGATCTTAGTTCCCCAACCGGGGATCCAGTCCACGTCCCCTGCATTACAAACTAGGTTCTTAACCACTGGATCCCCAGGGAAGTCCCAAGTTTACTTTTTTGCAGCTGTTTTGAACTTCTCTTTTCCTTCTAGGACTGATTGTGGGTGTGACAGCGTTGGGTCTGCTACTGATAGTTGTTGTGAACTGTGTCATCATGACCCAGAAAAAAAGTAAGAGTCCATCCTTCCTTCCTTTCTTCATCCGTTTATTCCCTCATTTGTTCAGGAAGTTTTTCTGGGGGGCCTCCTATGAGTCCAGCACTGGGCACAGCTTTATGGGTCAGACAGAGCTGGGTCTGGTAGACCCTGTTCTTAGGAGCTTAGAGCCTGCAGCAGAGGGCATTTCCACTAACTCATCTAGTAAGAGCTAAGATGCTATCAGGGCTATCCAAGAGGTGGGAGTCCAAGATTCTTGTCTAGGAATTCTGGGGGATTCAGCCCTTATGGAGCAGGTGGCATCTGAGCTGGGCAAGATTTTGATGGAGACATGAGTACAGGAAAGAAAGGGCATGCAGAGCAGTGGGGTGTGGTATGGACAAAGTGGGGCAGGAAGAATGGTGGGTGTGAGGGAGGGCAGGGGAGCAATGTCAGGCCTGCTGGAGGCTTGGGTATGGGGGCTTCTGTGTACCTTGTCTGGTAGGTAATTGCTCCCCCCAGGACTGAGCCTACTCTGAAAGCTTCTGCTTGGGCCCCATGCTCCCTCTTAGTTAGAAAAGATGTGACCTAAGGAAGTTGCTTGCTGACTGGTCCCTTTTCTCCTCTCTGCAGAGAAGCCCTTCTGCCTGCAAGGAGATGCCAAGGTGGTGAGTGCCCCTCTGCCTGCCCCCTCTGCCTCCATGGTATCCTTCCTGCTGGGCCAGGTTGTCCCATAGGAAGTGGTGAATTCTCTAGGTTGGTCTGTCCAGCCTCAGGCAGGATGCAGAGCCCCACGAGGCTGCAGAAAGACCAGCCAGGGTCTGTTGTGGGGTCTGATAAAGGTGGCATCTGGGCTGGGCAAGATTTTGATGGAGACACGAGTGCAGGAAGGAAAGGACATGCAGAGCAGCGGGGTGTGGTATGGACAGAGGCAGGGCAGGCTGAAGAATGGTGAGTGTCGGGGAAGGGAGTGGAGCAGTGTTGAGCCCAGATGACTGAGTGTGAACGGCCACATCAGGGAACAGAAGGGTCAGTGGGGTCAGTGGCAAGCATGTGGTCGTGGACCCATGCTGTGACCTTGGGCCGACGTGAAATTGCTCATGGCTGGTTCCTCACCATTAAGTGTGGACAGTGGCTCAGCCCTGCTTGTAGGACTGTGCCTTTCACCCAGCTGGCAACAGTTCTCAGCATCTCTGAGATATTTACAAAGCACTTCCACATGTACAGTGGTTTTCAAACTGTGTGCTAGGGTACCCCGGTGTTCCACAAAGGGTTCTGGGGCAGTGGAGGGGGGAGTCATCTTTGAGGTTGAGATCAAGGCTAGGGGACTGGACCCAGGGCCTCCCCCAACTTCAACCAAAGCAACTCATTTTTGATCATTTTTATGAAGTAGGATCTCTGCAGGATTTTTGCTAGAAACAGAGCACTGACATTGTATTTCACCAGTTTTCCATCAGGAGGGCATTTGGCTGCAAGTAACCAAAAGCTTAAGGGTGACTTCAAGGTGCTATATTTTCTGTCGGGGTGTTGGTGATTGCTGGAATGATTCAGTTGCATCCTTCTGTGAGGCCAGCAGGACCCCAGGCTCTGCCATCTTTAGTGTGTTGGCTTTTATTCTCTTGCCTTTGGCCTGTGTCATAAGATGGTGATCACCACTGCATATGTGACCTCCAGTCTGAGGCAGGAAAAAGAGGGGAAACAGCCAGATGCCATTTTACAGGAAATAAGACACTTTCCTAGAAGCCCTGGGTGCATTTCTTCTTTTGTCTTATTGGCCAGATGGTATCACGTGACCACCTCTAGCTGCAAGGGAGGCTGGAAAAGGTGGTGTTTTGCTTTTCTAGCCTTTATGGTGGAGGAGAACTAGGGAGAGGGCTTGGAAATGGGTGCGGGATGAGCCAGTACACGCTGTGTACTGCAACCCCCTGCCAGGTAGGCAGGCAGGTTTTTTTTTTTTGCTTATTTGTTTGTTTTGGATGTGCTGGATCTTAGTTGTGGCCTGCAGGGTGTTTGTTGTGGCAGCATGTGGGATCTAGTTCCCTGACCAGGGATTGAACCTGGCCTCCCTGCATTGGGAGCACAGAATATTAATTACTGGACTACCAGGGAAGTCCCTAGGGCAGGTTTTTTACCCAAATTTACAGATGAGGAAACAAGACTCCAGGAGTTCCCTCCATGTCCCCTGTCCTGCTGGGGCAGGGCTTCTCAAACCTGCCTGCTGATTCTTTGTCATGAGGGGCTATCCTATGTATTATAGCTTTTTCAGTGAAATCGTTGGCCTCTCCCTACGTGATGCCAGTAGCGCTGCCTCCAAGGAGTGAGAACCAATGTGTCTCCAGACATTGCAAAATGTTCCCTGGAGGACAGACACCCTCCATTGGGAACCACTGTGCTAGGGGGCAGCTCAGTCCTGAGGTTTACACAGGGTTTTTGGACTTGGTAGGGACCAGACTGGTTTCATCTCCTGATTGTCCCAATAAGAAAAGAAGTACAGAGAGGGAAAGTGACTTGCCCAAGGTCACACAGCATCATCTCTCTGGACTCCTGGCTAGTGCTTTTTGACATGCCCTACAGTAAAAGTGAAAGTCGCTCAGTCATGTCTGACTCTTTGAGACCCCACAGACTATACAGTCCATGGAATTCTCCAGGCCAGAATACTGGAGTGGGTAGCCATTCACTCCCTTCTCCAGGGGATCTTCCCAATCCAGGCTCCCACATTGCAGGCAGATTCCAGCTGGACCACAAGGGAAGCCAGACAGAAACACTGGTTTGGAGGTACAAACCATTTCTCATTCCTCCAGTGTGCCAATGCCATGCCCTCCTTTTTCTAGCTTCAGTTCAGTGATGCTGGAAGCTGAGACCTGGTGGCCCATAGAATAAGCATGCCCTCTAAGCTCCACCCCAGCACCCAACTGCCAACTTCCCTGGACTGAGTATTTCCCAATCTTTGGTGCAATAAAGCTGCCTCAGGAGTGGCCCAGAGCCCCCACTTCCCCTTTCTGTTTGCTCAGTTTTGTGTTTACAAGTGTGAACGACTCCACTGCTGTTTGTTGAGTGCTATTGCCAGTGGAGCCCAGGGATGTGCTGGTAATTGGCCCTCTGGGTGGGGGAGGACCCGAATCCTGATTTGTGGAGTTTGCTCATTTCTGTGTTATAAACACTCCCATTGTGACTGATTTCAGGAAGCTACTTAATGTAAAGTTGGGAAGAAACACACATAGGTCTGGGCTGGTTCCAGCACCCCACTGGCTGAGCCCCAGGCCAGGCCCTGCATCCTCACACACAGCCCTGTGAGGTACAGGATGTCATCACCCCACTTCACAGGTGAGGAAACTGAGATTCAGGGAGCTTCAGGTATCCGCATGAGGTTAGACCACTAGCTGAATGGCAGAGCCCAGGTTTGAAACTCATTCTGAATCTGCAGGGCTTGTATTTACCCACCCTCCTGTTTGCCCAGAGCAGACATTCAGAATTGTTCCAGGCATCCCTGTCCCCAGCAGGGACTGCCCTTAGAGGTTGATCTTCAGTCCCTTCAGTCCCTGGGTTCGCACCCCTGCCCTGACTCCTGTGCTCAGCCTGCACTCCACTGCATTTCTCAGCCTCCTGGCAGTGGTCCTGTTAACAGCTGCCTAGTAATGCTCCAGATCAGTGGGGTTGAGGGCACGGTGACTCAGCACTGCCCTGGCCCTCCTGGTAATGCCAATGCCTGGCGAGACCGTAGCTTCCCTTTGTTCAGAAAAGACCAGTGTAACCACATGTACGAGCTCAATCACCCCCACAGACACGCTCATCCACAGGCTCTCATTTCATAAAGAGGGTGATGTTTATGAGGTGCTAAGCGTGGGCCAGGCACAGTACTGAGCGTTGCTTAGCCTCACAGCTGTGCTGCGACCCAGGCAGTGCGGTTATTGCCCTGATTTTACAGCCCAGGAATCTCGGGCTCAGAGAAGTTAAGTAACTTTCCCAAGGTGACACAGCAAATGAGTGGCCTGAGACACAGACCCAGGAGTGCCTCTTTTCACCACCTCCAGCACACACGCTAGTTGCGCCATTTACACTCATGCACACGTGCTCCCCACACATAGACACACACATGTGAACATGCTTCAGACATTTTCCCACCTATACTTACAGGCACGGGAGCTTCAGGGACATACTCTCACACATACAGACAGACACAGGCCAGCCAGCATCTCTGCCAGGGTCTCTGCTCCTGCCCATGGTAGGCCAGGCTGGGACATGACGGGGAGGCTAACTGGGATCCTGTTTGTTGAATGACCCACCTCAGTACCTGCCCCCCATACCTCCCTGGGGTGCCAACCCAGGACTCAGAATGTATCCGCACCACTCAGAGCCTGCCTGAACTTTGTATCTCGTGGCTTTGAGGGGAGGGAGGCAGGCTGTGACCTTTGGGGGTTTCTGTTCTGCCTGGCCCTTACCACCAACAGAAAGGCGGGACGCAGGCCGAAAAGCCCCTTCTCTGGGGGATGTGAGGGATGACCTTTGGATGTTTCTTCTCCCGTTCCTGCTCCCCCGCCTGTCCATGCTCAGAGCAGGGTCAGGGGTGGGGACCAATACCAAGGTCAGACCATCTGACCAAAAAAAGGTTCAGGATGAACTTGAAATGCCCTCCCTTCCTCCACAGTCAAGGGCGGTGAGCCAGGGAGGCAGGACTCAGTCGGAAGCACGCAGCTGTGGTACACCAAGCGGGGCTCCCCCTGCCCCTGCCCTGGACCCGCTGTGGGATACTAAGAAAGGACTCACCCATTCTGGGCCTCCGTGGCCTCACGGGGACTACTTTCAAAGGATCCTCCCCGCCTGAGAGTCTGTGAGCCGACCTTCGGATATGCAGGGCTCTGGGGGCCTGGGGCCTGCAGAGATTGGCACCTGAGTCCTTCCTGTGTTCTCCACCTCTGACCCCACCTCCCCGACCCTGCCAGGCTGTGTCCCTCTAGCACTCATTTGCCTCAGTTCTCAATCTACCCTGGACCCTCTCATGCTGGACAGGGGGTGAGAATGTGGCCCCTCGGTCTTTTTCTTTCTAGAATCCAGTGATCGCCCAGAATCCTAAGGCAAGGGCTTGTGCACCTGGTCAGTTGTAGACAGGTATGGCCAACCAGCTCGGAGTGACATTTCTAGCACAGGTGTCTGAAAATGGGGCACCTTGTCTTGAGCTTCCAGGGACAGAACCCCAAACACCCGAGAACGATGTAGGTTTTAGCCCAGATGCGCCGTGTCCTAACTGTGTGACCTTGGGCAAGTATCTCAACCTCTCTGGGCCTCGGCTTCTATATCTGCAAAGCGAGGATAACTTTGGGCTGTATAGATAATGTCTGGAAGGGCTTCAGCACAGTGCTTGGCATTGGATGGATTCAAGTATCAGCTAATGTTTTATTACAGTTGTTGTTGTGACTTGTTGTGTTTTAAGAGAAAAAGATGGAGAATCACACAACAGCTTGGGCAATGGAATCTGCAAAGTGTCGCTGAGACAGCAAGACTGAGAGCCCTAAATGAGAGGACTGTCTACACTGGATTGAGGGCCAGCAGACTTTTTCTGTAAAGGTCCAGACAGTCAATATTGTAGGCTTTTTGGATCCTCTGGCCTCTGTTATCACTTCTCAGTTCTGACATTGCAGTGGGAAAGTAGCCACAGACATGACATTAACAAATGGGGGTGGCTGTGTGCCAAGAAAATTATATTTATGGACACCAGTGTTTGAACTTCATGTAACTTCGTATCATGAAATATTGTTCCTTAAATATTTTTTCAACCATTTAAAAATGTAAAAACCATTCTTAGCTCACAGCCTGTACAGAAACAGCAGCAGACCAGACTTGGCCCATGGCAGTAGTTTGCTACGCCCTTATTTTTTTACGACTATGCTGGTCTTCGTTGCTATGCACGGGCTTTCTCTAGTTGCGGAGAGTAGGGGCTGCTCTCTAGCTGTGGTGCTCAGGCTTCTTGTTTTGGTAACTTCTCTTATTGTGGAGCATGGGCTCTAGGCACGTGGGCTTCAGTAGATGTGGCTTGTTGCTCTGTGGCATGTGGAATATTCCTGGACCAGGGATCGAACCTGTGTTCCCTGCATTGGCAGGTGGATTCTCAACCACAGGACCACCAGGGAAGTGCAGAGCCCTGATTTAACAAACCCTTGATGGGTGCTTAATATGGAACAGGCACTGGTATTAGTGCTTTATGAAACTTCAGTCATTTAATCTTCCCAGTAACCCTGGGAGGTAGCTTTATTATTCTTTCATTTCTAGAGGGAAAAAAAAACAGAGGAACAGAGAGGTTAAGTAACTTGTTCAAGTTTGCAGAGCTAGTCAGTGGTGGAATCATGGTTTGCACACTATGGTCTGGTTCCAGGGTCCATGCCCTTGGCTGCTGGGCTGAGCCACATCACCCCATGACCTTAGGAGAGTCATTTTCCTTATCTGGGCCTCTGCTTCTTTATGCAAAATGAGGATGAAAACCCTGCCTCACCTCTCAGACTGTTCAGTAAACAGGGTCATGTGGCCCCTGCCCTCCTAGGACTCACACTCCAGAGGTTAATCACAGAAGCCACAGAGAATCAGACGTCCTAAAAGTGCTGTGCGTGGAGAGAAGGTGCAGAAATACCGTGTAAACTGTGAAGTGCTGATGGTGGTGAGAGGGATGAGGGGGCGAGGAGCCAGCTGATGGGTTCCCCACCCCCCTCCTCCCCATGCAGCCACACCTGCCTGCCAACAAGGCCCAAGGTGCCCCAGGCCCTGAGCAACAGCACCTGCTGACCACAGCGCCAAGCTCCAGCAGCAGTTCCCTGGAGAGCTCAACCAGCACCACGGACAAGAGGGCGCCCACCAGATCCCAGCTGCAGTCGCCAGGCGTGGAGAAGGCCAGCACGTCGGGGGAGGCTCAGACCGGCTGCAGTAGCTCAGGTAAGAGGCAGGAGCTCCCCCGCCCCTGCTCCCAGCTTCATCCCCTACGGGCACACACACCCCCAACCCCCCCACCTGCCACCACCCCCCCACCCCAGCCACCTGCCCCCCCATTCCCCCGCCGCTGCCACCTGCCACCCGCCACCCCCCCACCCCCACCATGTTTCTTCCTGGTTTCTCTCTGAGCCAGTGAGTCCTGGGCTGCCCTGCAGGACACTGGATGCCCTGTACCACCAGCCTGGGCTCCCCTCCAGGCTCCCTTCCACCACCCTCTCAGGTGCAACTGAACCACAGGCTTCTTTCTGTTTTTGGAGCCCACCAAGTACCTCCAACCCTTGCCCTGTGTGTTCTCCCACACACAGAAGAAGCACCCTTCCTTCTAAACCATTTCAGATTGTCCTTTGAGTCCCTGGTATCCAGGCAGGGAGTCTTCTTGTAGAATATGTATAATATGTAAAATGTCATATAACAATATTATATTTCAATGCTATGTTCTGTAAATATTGCATATCATATATTAACAAAATATTGATCTATATTAATGTTATATAAAATATATTATATATAGCATATAATATAATATTATGGCTTTCCAAGTGGCTCAGTGGTAAAGAACCCTCCTGCAAAGCAGGAGACACGGGTTCAATCCCTTGGTTGGGAAGATCCTCCTGGAGAAGGAAATGGCAACTCACTCCACGTATTCTTGCCTGGGAAGTCCCATGGACAGAGGAGCCTGGTGGGCTACAGTGCATGGGGTCCCAAAGAGTTGGACATGACTTAGTGACTAAACAGTAACAACAACAATAATATGATATTATATATATATATTGTATTTATATGAGAGTTATGTCACTATATTAATATTTTAGATTAATGCTATATAATATATAGTATATAGCATAAATTACTATATTAATATTATAATGTCTCAATTATATAATATTTGTTGTATATTTGTGTTATATTTTATTTGGATATTACTATATATGGTATATATAATATATTTATTAATATAATAATATTGCATTTTAATATATCATTATATTATGCATGCTAAACCACTTCAGTCATGTCCAACTCTTTGCCACCCCATGAACTGTAGCCTGCCAGGCTCCTCTGTCCATGGAGTTTCCCAGGCAAGATTACTGGAGTGGGTTACCATTTCCTTCTCCAGGGGATCTTCCTGATCCAGAGATCAAACCTGAGTCTTCTGCTTGGCAGGTGGATTCTTTACCACTGAGCCACCTGGGAAGCCCCTATTATATATTATAGTTATATTATTACTATATAGTACATTGTGTTTCCTCATCCTATCAGATGAGGAAACTGAGGCCCAGAGGTTAAACAGCTTATTCAAGGGCACACCCGATAAACAGAAGAGCCAGAAGTCACCCCTGGGCTCTTGGGGGACAGGGTTGGGCTGAATGAGTAGATGATACCCCTGGTCTCCACCCACTATGCCTGTTGTCTGGTCCCTTTGGGACTGAGGCATCAGGACTGTGGAGCCTGTGTGGGGTCTGGAGAAGCCTGTGCCCTGCTTACAGTCTGCATTTTGCCCTGGGCCTGGTCTGTGACTACTGTCATCCCTAGTGGGCATTGGCAGTGCCCACATTGGACAAGGCCCCTGGGTGGAGTCCTGCAGAAAGCCTGGGGCTTCCCTGGGCATGTTTTGTACTGAGAGGCCAAGCCCACTGGCCTGCATCTCCCCTCTCACCTGGCAGTGCTGGCTGGCAGGTCAAGGAATGACCGTGAACTTGGGTCATTCCTAGATGCCTTCCCAGCAGTTCTGGTGCTGTGAGACTCCGAGCGGTTTCCTTAACCCACCGAGCCTCAGTTTCCTGGTCTAGAGGTGAGCATGGCATCTCCTGGGCAGGACTGCGACAGTCTTCCCTCCCTGCCACCTGACTTGGGGACTGGCTGGAAGCTTCTAGTTTCCCATCATAGCCCACCCTCATCAGTGTGAGGTCTTGTCAGTGCCCCCACCACAGCCTGAGAACTCCCCAGTGAAGGACCGGGTCAGTGCCTGCAACATAGCCAGTGGCCCTAAACGTTTGTCGAGTGAATAAATGAGATCCAAACATAAACTCTTGGTCTTTGCCCACCTCTTAGATTCACCTTCCTGCATTCTTAGCGACACCCCTTTCACACCCAACATGGTGTGGCTTCCTCTTTGGACACCTGTGTCTCTGTCTGCCCACCCCATCTACCCTCTGTCTCTCCTCCTCTCCCCTCCTGAGTCTCTGGCCTCTGCACCCCACTTCTCTCCCTCTCACCCAGCACCTCTCCCCACTGTGGGAACGGGTAAACCTCAGGTCTCTGCCCCTTCCTGCTTCCCCGTCTGCCCCCACAGTGTCTCATTCACGGTATGCAAAGGCCATGGTGACGCTGGGTGACATTTGGGTGCCATGAAGGCACGGTGTGGAAATTTCCTTCCACCCCGTGATTTCAGCTCTCCATCCCCACCCTTGCTTCTTTGGGGCTGCATTTTTTTGTTTTCTGTTTTGCTTCGTTAATGCTTTTTATTTGATTTTTTTTTTTTTTGGTCTTTTTTTGTTGCAGTGAATTAAAAAAATTTTTTTTTAATTTAAACTTTTTATTTTCTATTGGGGGTATATCAGTAGGGATACTTTTTCATTTCTATTGGGGTATCACAATGTCGTGATAGTTTCAGGTGAGCAGTGAAGGGACTCAGCCATACATATACGTGTGTCCACTCTCCCCCACAGTCCCCTCCCATCCAGGCCGCCACAAGTTCAGAATCTCTGATTCTTTGTGGGGAGTCTGTTTTGTTCTTCAAACACCTTCACTTGCCTTATGTGGTTGGCGCCTTCTGTCTATGGGGTAAATTGGGCAGGATATTTTATTTGACAAGTGAAGAAACTGAGGCACACGAAGGTTCAAGCAGCTTGTCCAAGAGTACACAGCAAAGCTGGGCTGGCACAGGGGCCTGTGCTCCTGGCCCGGTGCTCTTTCCCGTGTGCCCGAATCTGCCTCTTGGGCAGGAGACAGGCTGTGAAGACACTCCTTTCTCCAAGAATCCCCCACTGACTGCCCTCTCCCGTCTTGTGTTTAACAGAGGCGTCTTCCGGTGGCCACGGGACCCAGGTCAACGTCACCTGCATCGTCAATGTTTGCAGCGGCCCTGATCACAGCTCGCAGTGCCCCTCCCAGGCCGGCTCCACGAGGGACACAGACGCCAGCACCCCCAACTCCCCGAAAGAGGAGCAGGTCCCCCTTTCCAAGGAGGAACGCCCCTTTCAGTCCCAGCCGGGGGCTCCAGAGACTCTGCTGCAGGGCCTGGAGGAGAAGCCCCTGCCACTCGGTGTGCCTGATGCAGGAATGAAGCCCAGTTAACCTGGCTGGCCGTGGGCTGTGTCACCGCTGAGCGGGGGCCAACCTCTGGTGCTTCTCTGCCCCTCCCCTCCCCCAGGACTCTGGCTCTTTCTGGGCCAAATTCCTTTGTGCACAGCCTCAGCCTTCCTCTCACCTGCAGGCAGAAGAATGAGGCGGGGAGAGTCCTGATGGGTCCTGTCTTGGTGTATGTCTAACAGCAGACGCAGATATGCTGGGCAGCCTGGGACAAGCCCTTGCCTCTCTGAGAGCTGACCCCCAGCCGGTCCTGCAGTCTTGGCTTCTGGAGCCCTTGTTGTTTTGGGGTTTTATTATTATTATTTTTTAATCCCTGGACTCTACTCTGCTCTGGCTTCTTGTCACGGAGGAAGGATGCTGTGTGTATCAGTGGAGAGAGAGAGTGGAGAAAGGACAGGCCTTTAGCCTGAATGGGAGACTGCAGGATGGTCCCAGTGAGGGTGGCCATGTGCCATTAAGTCAGATGGTTCTATGCGGGGAGAGGGTGGCGACCCCTATAAGGGTCCCCTGGTTAGCTCAGGACCCTGGGCAGCACCACCTCCACATCCACTCCTGCTATCTCCATCTCATAGCATGGGCTAAAAACTGGATGCCCAGAGGGCCCAGGCAGGCAGCCTTCTGAATGAGTGCTGTGACCTGGTTAAGATCAGATCAGATCACCAAACGTCTAACTGGAAATCTTCCAGTTTAAACTTGTGACAAAAAAAAAAAAAAAAAGCACCATGGTGCAGACAAACAAGCCACAGTGTAACAAAGCCAGACTCAGAGTTTGCATCCTCTGCCTTTGACCTTCACTCCCATTTACCCACAGTGCCAGCTTCCCCTCCCCCACTGTCTGGTGTGGGGCTCCAAGGCCACACCTTTTCCTATCAGGGAATTTCAGGAACTGGAGATGATTGAGGCCCCGCAGCCATCTCCTCCTACCTCAGCCTGGACCTTCCTCTTTTGCCTCCCGAAGGGGTGTACCTATTTCTCTCGACAGCCCCTCCCGCTGTGCCTGAAGTCCCAGGTCCCAGTGGAACCTCAGAGCCGCTTTGGTACTGGGCCCGCTGAGATCCTGGGTGGACATGAGATGCTGAGGGCAGGTCCTGTGTCTGCGTGTCTGTGTTGTATGTTGTGGTTCTGTGACCCGTGTTGTCTGTCAGGTCAAATGGCCTTCCGGGAACTGAAGTGCTGAAGCCAACACTTGGGCTGATGGATTTTTCCCCATTAAGGAGTCCCCCCACTCCCCAAAATATATGCCCAGACCCTGCAAATGATGGACAAGTGAGGCCTTAGTCACATTCTAGAAGGAAGGGGGATGGGGGCCTCCTTGAGATGACAGCTGGATCCCATATACTTGGATCCCTTGTTGAAAAATTCCACTGAACTTGAACTTGGCAGCTGAACTTTTAGAGGGTAGGAGAAGCCCAGCCATTACCCTGGAGTGAAGAAAGGCTTCCCATGCTGGGATCAAGATGTCCCCGTGCCTGGACTGGCCAGAGTCTCCAACCGCATTGGACCCTTTACAGCTGTGGAGCACTTCTGCCCCCTGGTGGACTGTTCTGGGAGGACCTCAGGCTTCCTTGCTGTCACCCCCACAGAGCCAGGATGAATTAGAAGAAGACTCTGGGTGTGGCCTCATTTTGTTACCAGAGTGGCCACTAGATCCTTGGTCAAAACCCATCGACCCCCTCCCTTGAACAGGAACTCACATATACCTTTAAGTCACAGGGTCGGGACACGAAGAAAGAAACTATAGGAAGAGAAAAATAAAAACTGGATAGAACCAGCTGAAACCAAGATGGAGATGCATCTGACCTCCAGCAGACCCCGAGTCTCAGTTGACACTGAGTGAACTCCGAGAGTTGGTGATGGACAGGGATGCCTGGCATGCTGCAATTCATGGGGTCGCAAAGAGTCGGACATGACTGAGCGACTGAACTGAACTGAACTTACTACATTAGCTACTAAATGACATACCTACTGGTCTCCGTGACCAGGAATCACTGACCAAAAAAGGACAGAAAAGAGGTGGCACCTCATTTCTAGGAAAACCCTAACTCTTTCCCAGAAAACAAGAGCATTTGCCTCCCCATCATTCCTTGCACTCTTTCCCTCATTGTTCTTAACAGCAAATCTGGCTCCCCGTTAAGGCGAGAAGTTTGTTTATGAACGGTTAATAAGTTCCCACTTCTCCATTCTCTGACCAGTGAATAAAGCTTGTGCTGCTCTAATCTCAGCTTCCATTTTGGGTTTGGTTGTGTGAACCCAAACAGAAAAAGAACCTTCTCTGCCAAGGAAGGGGGCCTTGGCCAGGCTAGGGCCCAAGTGCTGGGGGGAGTCCATTTGACCTAACTGATAACAATTTTCCCAGCTTGTGGGCTTGTGTTGATCCCAAGGACAAGGAGAGTTTGCACTGTATGTATTCTGGACAGCATTCCTGCTTATGAATAAACCTTTTATTTGTTTTTTACTTTGACTGATGGCTTTGTCTTCAGGTCTGAGCTGGGATGTGTCCTTGGTCCTGGTGCCTGTCACCAAGGTAAGGGGGAGAATGGGTCTTGGCCACTGGAGTCTGATAAGTCCATTCTGTGCCAGACCCCAGAAGCACCCGCATTACAGCTGCCCTTGCTGAGAGCCTGGCCACTTCCTCAGGCATGGAATGGACAATGCTTTCTGTCCAGAACCACCCAGCTGGCCTCCAAACAGGCCCTCAGCACACATCCCATCCATCGCCTTGGTCTCCTCAGCCTGCCCTTGGGGTTGGGGTGGTCTCTGCAGGTCTGCTCATGCATGTGCAGCCCCTTACTCACTCAGGGGAATAAGACTCTGGCCTCCAGGAGGCCCCAGTCACTGGGTACTCCAATTGTAAGCAGATAAGTTAGAGCTCCTTGGAGAAAGAGAACCAGGAATGGCTTTCTTGACAGAAGAGAAACCATTTTGTGAGCTTAAGTCTAGCCACAATGCCTGTGCTTGAACCGGCCTCAGTAACTACTGACCTTAAGGGAACAGAAGAATGGAGAAACAAAGGACTGTTGTAGGGCAAGAGAAGTGACACTAGCAAAGATGATGTACCAGTTCTAAAGACCCCCAGTTCTGTTTCGCTGGTAAAGATTAGCCTGAAATGCTCAACCACCAGATCAAACGGAACCTAAGGGATGATGATGTTGACCTTTTCTGACCATTGTGACTTCAATCAACTTAGACTCAACTTAAAAACTTAGACTCTGCCTACAGCCCAGGCCCCTTCATGACTATACTTGTGATGTTAGCTTAAAACTTCCCCAAGATTTCTATTCAGGGGGACATTACTTGTGGAAAGATCTCTGGTGTTCTCCTTACTTACTGCAAATAATCATAAATCCTTCCTGAGACTTCTCTGGGGGCCCAGTGATTAAGACTTCTAACTCCCAATGCAAGAGGTGCACGTTCGATCCCCAGCTGAGGAACTCAGATACTGTATGCCACTCAGCACAGCCAAAAATGAATAAATAAATAAAAATGTAAATACATAAAAGGGAGAAACTGAAGTAATAATAAATACTCCCTTCTCCTGATCTTTGACTTGGTTGTGTCTTTTGGTTCAACACTCACCAAGAGGCAAACTCAGTTTTTGGGTAACAAGCAGAGCACAGGGGCTGAAAGCAGAGGAGGGCCCTGGCCACAGCCAGGGGCTCAAGGGGAGGGCTCCTAAGACATAAGCAGGAGTTTTCCAGAATAAAGGATTCAGAGGTGGTTGCCAGCAAAGGGGTTTCCTTATGTCAGGGCCTGAAGGGGAGAGAGACTCTGGCCCATGAATTCATTCAGCCTCCTTCCCTGCTCTCTGACACTCCCTCACCAGCCCTGTTTTTATTGGTGATTTCTTGGACTTCCTGCTGCTGCTGCTGCTGCTAAGTCGCTTCAGTCATGTCCGACTATGTGCGACCCCATAGACGGTAGCCCACCAGGCACCCCTGTCCCTGGGATTCTCCAGGCAAGAACACTAGAGTGGGTTGCCATTTCCTCCTCCAATGCATGAAAGTGAAAAGTGAAAGTGAAGTTGCTCAGTCGTGTCCGACTCTTAGTGACCCCATGGACTGCAGCCCACCAGGGTCCTCCGTCCATAGGATTTTCCAGGCAAGAGTACTGGAGTGGGGTGCCATTGCCTTTCCGTTGGACTTCCTACTGATGCCAAAGACTCAGCCTCTGTGCACCAGTGCCAAATCAAATCTCAGAGTTTTGGGTGAAGTAGAAAACAATAGCTTTATTGCTTAGCCAGGCAGAGGGGGACACAGCCAGCTTGTGCTCTCAAAACTATGTGTCCCCATGGTGTGGGAGGGATTTGGTGAGGAGTTTATAGCAAAGGTTCAAGTGTGGGGTTGCTAATAAAGTCCAGGGTATGTGAAGGGCCTACATTCCTTTAATCTGGCCGTTGGTGGTCTCCTGAAAAACTTCTCTGATTCTCGAGGTTATCAGACTGTGACCTTCTGTGGAATGAAGAATGCTTCATCAAGTGAAAAGTGAAAGTATTAGTTGCTCAGTTGTGTCCGACATAGACTGGAGCCTGCCAGGCTCCTCTGTCCACAGAGTTCTTCAGGTAAGAATACTGGAGTGGGTAGCCATTTCCTTCTCCAGGGAATATTCCCAATCCAGGGATAGAACCTGAGTCTCCGGCATTAAAGGCAGATTCTTTATCATTTGAGCCAGCAGGGAAGCCCTCATCAAGTAGTTAACATCTTCCATTTTGGGGAGTTTTAGTTCTGTAGACGGGCTCAAAATATTGTTATGTGTGTCCCTTGAGGTGTAACCAGGACTCTGCTCCAAAGCTGCACTAGTGTTTCTTGACTACTCCTCCCTTGTCTCTGCATCCTCTCCCTTCCTTGATCAAAAACTGAACCTGCCCTTTGGAACTGAGGGAAGGTCATGGAGGCTGAAGCATGTTCCCTATAAATAGGAAACAAGGGACACAGAAAGCTTTTTGTGCCCAGGAGCCACACAGGTTTCTGCTCGGTTGGGATCTGTGGCCAGGTCCCACTCTGTCTCAGAAGCTCATACCCCAGAACAGGGCTAGGCAAACTTTTCTTATAAAGCACCACATGGTAAATATTTTAGGCTTGGGGAGGGGGTGGGCTTATGGTTTCTATCACAACTGCTGAATTCTGCTGTTAAAGCATAGAAACAGTCACAGATGTTACATCAAAGAATGGGTGTGTGGAGTGTTCTCTGTTACTGAGTCCAAGCTCACTCTGCTCACTGCATATGTGCATGCTCAGTTGCTCAGTTGTGTCTGACTCTTTGCAACCCCATGGACTGTAGCCTACCAGGCTCCTCTGTCCATGGGATTCTCCAGACAAAAATACTGGAGTGGGTTGCCATGCCCTCCTCCAAGGGATCTTCCTGATCCAGGGACTGAACCCATGTCTCTTGTGTCTCCTCCATTGGCAGATGGGTTCTTTACCACTAATGCCACTGGAAAGCTCCTGCTAACCAGGCAACAGATCAGTTAACTGAGAAAAGAGGTGTTGAGGCAAGGAGTAAGACTCCATTTGGAAAGCTTGCTGATTAGGAAGATGGCAGACTAATGTCCCAAAATAACCATCTTCTCAGGATCTGGATGCCAGATTCTTTTATAGAATAGAGATGGGGGTGGGGAGGTGAGGAAGTAAAGTAAAAAGGCCATTAATCTTGCAATCTTGCAAATATCTCCTGGAATGGCCAGCCCTAGAGAAAGAATGTGTTAATCTCTTCCTTCCTATAGCCATCAACAGGTGGACAGGGTCCTGAACAAAGGCAGTTATTTTCATATTCAGGCAGAGGGTCAGGTTTCCCTGAAGCAGGCCATTGTGTATAAACATTATCCTTATAGTGAACAAAAGCAACCAGAAGCAAAGGTTAAAGTGAAAGAAACAGATCCAACATGGAATCAGTTCTTCCCTATAATATTTCCACACCACCAAGCAGCTCCCCAGTTCTCAGTGGATCAATGAGGTGTTCTATAAACTGAGCTCAATTCTTACAGTCTCTGCCTGGAGGTAATTCAGACTCCACAAGGTTAAGAGTTCAGTCCCATTAGACACCCTACCCCTCCCCCCAACTTCAAATGCCAATCTCAAGTCCAGATAGTCACCTGTGCTTCTGTCTATCGGCTCTAAGTCACAGGTTTCCGCAACTTCCTCTTTGGGTTTAATCATTTGTTAGCATAGCTCACAAAGCTCAGGGACCATTTTTCTTATGGTTCCCAGCTTATTATAAAGGATACAGATGTACAACCAGATGAAGAGGTACACTGAGTGAAGTCCAAGGGGTCCTGACCCAGGAGCTTTTGTCACCTTGGAACTGGGGATCCATCGCCCTCCTGCCTGGGTACCAACTTGGAAGCTTATCAAGTCTCATTTTTCAAGAGGTTTTATGGAGCTTAATCTGTAGACCTGTCTTCATTTCCAGAGGTCAGTGGTGGGGCTGAAAGTTCCAAGCCTCTGGTCACTTGGTCTTTCTGGTGAAAGCCCCAACCTGAGGCTGTCTAGGGACCCCACTGTGAGTCACCTCATTAGCATAAACTCAGGTGTGCTCAAAAGGAGATCCTTGGGACTGCCGGCTTAAACAATAGTCACAACCTAGAAGCTGAGAGTTATCTTTTATTCGGCAGAAATTTTTAGAACTTAAGCCCTGAAGGCAGCATCTCAAGTAACACTGAGCAAATTGCTCTGAGGAGATGAGGGGAGGAGCCAGGTTATACAGAAGCTTTGCAATAAGGGGCAGGTAGTTTGAACATCAAACAATTATTGTTAATTAAAGAAAACCAAATATCCCAAGTTAAGGAATTTAGTGATTTTCTAGGTAAGGAAAGATGAGAGAGTCTGGGCTCACTGAAATCATTCCTTTCATATGCATCTCAGCTATCTGGGGTCAGTATTCTGCATTTTTCACATCCTGAATTCCTCAGTGCTCACCGCAGGGAGTGGCTGCAGCCTGGTGGCTGCCAGATCCCTCAGGTATTCTTCTCCTTCCTGGGGGCCCTTGCTGTTGCTGCTGTTGCTAAATCGCTTCAGTTGTGTCTGACTCTGTGCAACCCCATAGATGGCAGCCCACCAAGCTCCCCCATCCCTGGGATTCTCCAGGCAAGAACACTGGAGTGGGTTGCCATTTCCTTCTCCAATGCATTTAAGTAAAAAGTGAAAGTGAAGTCGACCTTCAGCGACCCCATGGACTGCAGGCTTCCAGGCCCCTCCGTCCATGGGATTTTCCAGGCAAGCGTACTGGAGTGGGGTGCCATTGCCTTTTCCTCCTGGGGGCCCTTAGGTCAGGAATTCACACTTGGAGCACTGGAATTGCTGATGACTGTGACATCCTTGTTTACTGATATGGCAGGAAGTATTCCATTTCTCAGGACTTCCCTGGGGATTCAGTGGTTAAGATTCCCTGCTTCCAATGCAGAAGGCAAAGATTCAACACCTGGTAAGGGAAGATCCCACATGCTGTGCAGCCAAAAAATAAATGAATAAATACCTTTATAAAAGGTGGGGGAGGCTCTTTATGAGTAAATAAAGATGCTTCTATTATTCAAGAAATTCCAAGGGTTTTAGGAGCTCTGTGCCAGGAATCAAAGGCCAAATATATTTCTTATTATATCACAAGTGTGACTATATTCCAATAAAACCTTATACTATTTGGCCTGTGGTTTGTGGTTTGCTAACCCTGCCCCAGACCTTGTCATTATGGATAGCCACAGCCACAATCCCAATTTCAAGCATCCCACTCTCTCTTGCCTCCACCCCCACCCCCACCCCCACCACTGTTCTCTGTCTTTTTCCCTCCTGGAACCTGCCCTCCATTAATCCCACCACCCCTCATCCCCTCCTGTCTTATTCAGCATAAACACTATGGTCAATTATTTAGTCCTTTGTATGCAACCTTGTCACCCAAAAACTGGGTTTGCCTCTTAGCTCTTGACACCCATCCAGCCAAAAGACACGATCAAGCCAAAGATCAGGCGAAGGAAGGATTTATGACAACTTGAAGTAAGTAAGGAGAACATCAAGGATCTGTCCCAGAGCAATGTCTCCCAGTGTAGCAAAACTGGGGACGTTTTAAGCTAAAGGTACATGCATATTAGGCAGTAGGCAGAGTCCAAGCTTTAGCAGTTCTAAGCCACTCAATTTCAGAAGGAGAAAGAAAGAAGAAAGGAAGGAAGGAAGGAAGCAAGTATAGGGGAGGATGTGGAGAAATTGGAACCCCTTTGCACTGCTGGTGGGAACTTAAAATGGTACGGTGCTAGGAAATACAGTATGGAAGTTTCTCAAAAAAACCCAACAACATAGAATTGCCATATGATCCAGTAATTTCAATTCTGGTTATATATCCAAAAGAACTGAAAACAGAGACTCATATGCCAGCGTTCATTGCAGCATTATTCACAATAGCCAAAAGGTGGCAGCAGACCAAGTGTCCACAGGTGGATGAGATATGATGGAGTATTGCTGCTGCTGCTGCTGCTAAGTTGCTTCAGTCATGTCTGACTCTGTGCGACCCCATAGACATCAGGCCACCAGGCTCCCCCGCCCCTGGGATTCTCCAAGCAAGAACACTGGAGTGGTTTGCCATTTCCTTCTCCAGTGCATGAAAGTGAAAAGTGAAAGGGAAGTCGCTCAGTCGTGTCCAACTCTTAGCGACCCCATGGACTATAGCCTACCAGGCTCCTCCATCCATGGGATTTTCCAGGCAAGAGTACTGGAGTGGGGTGCCATTGCCTTCTCCGATGATGGAGTATTATTCAGCATTAAAAAGGAAAGAAATTCTGACACGTGCTACAACATGGATGGACCTTGCAGAAATTATGCTAAGTGAAAGAAGTCTGTCACAAAAAGACAAATACTGTACATAGGATTCCACTTATATGAGATACCTGTGTGTGTCTAAGTTGCTTCAGTCATGTCAGACTCTTTGTGACCCTATGGACTGTTGCCTGCCAGGCTCCTCTGTCTGTGGGGATTCTCCAGATGAGAATACTGAAGTGGGTTGCCATTTCCTCCTCCAGGGGATCTTCCCCACCCAGGGATCAAACCCACATCTCCTGCGGCTCCTGCTTTCCAGGCAGATTATTTACTGCTGAACCACCAGGGTGGAGAAGGCAATGGCACCCCACTCCAGTACTTTTGTCTGGAAAATCCCATGGACAGAGGAGCCTGGTAGGCTGCAGTCCATGGGGTCACTAAGAGTCAGACACGACTGAGTGACTTCACTTTCACTTTTCACTTTCATGTACTAGAGAAGGAAATGGCAACCCACTCCAGTGTTCTTGCCTGGAGAATCCCAGGGACGGGGGAGCCTGGTGGGCTGCCGTCTACAGGGTCGCACAGAGTTGGACACGACTGAAGCAACTTAGCAGCAGCAGCAGAGCCGCCAGGGAAGCCCATGAGATATCTAGCATAGTCCGATTCATAGGGACTGAAGTATGATGATGGTTGCCAGGGGCTAGAGGGAGAGGGGTATGGGAAATTGATGTTTACTGGGTATGTGTGTGCATGTGTGCTTAGTTGTGTCGGACTTTTTGCAACCCCGTGGACTGTAACCCGCCAGGCTCCTCTGTCCATTCAATTTTTCAGGCAAGAAATACTGGAATGGGTGGCCATTTCCTACTCCAGGGGATCTTCCTTCCTGGGTACAGAATTTTCAGTTTTGTAAGATGAAAAGAGTTAGGGAGGTGGATGGTGGTGATGGTTGCCCAGCAAAGTGAATGGGCAGGTATACCTTGGAGACAGTGCAGATTTGATTCCAGAACACCATGATAAAATGAGTCACATGAATTTTTTGGTTTCCTAGAGTATATAAAAGTTGTGTTTGGACTATACTGTAGTTTATTAAGTGTACAATAGCATTATGCCTAAAAAAAAAATGATGTACACACCTTAATTAAAAAACACTTTATTGCTGGGACTTCCCTTGTGGCCTAGTGGCTAAGACCCTGCACTCCCAATTTGCTCCCTCAAATACCGGGTTCGATCTCTGGTCAAGAAACTAGATTCCACATGTTGCAACTAAAGATCCTGTGTGCCCAATGAAGGTGGAAGATCCCATGTACCACAACTAAGATGCAGCACAGCCAAATAAACAAATATTTAAAAAAATACTCTATTGCTAAAAATTTGAGCCTTTAGTGAGTTGTAATCTTTTTGCTGGTGGAAGGTCTTGCCTTGATGTTGATGGCTGCCAACTCATCTGGATGGTGGTTGCCTAAAGTTGAGTAGGCAATTTAAAAAAAGATGACAATGGAGTTTGCTGCATTGATTGACTCTTCCTTTCATGGTCAGTTTCTCTCTAGCATACAAAACTGTTTGATAGCATTTTAGCCACAGTAGAAATTCTTTTTTTTTTTTGAGATTATAGGAATTTGATTTGATTTTATTTTTAAACTTTACAAAATTGTATTAGTTTTGCCAAATATCAAAATGAATCCGCCACAGGTATACATGTGTTCCCCATCCTGAACCCTCCTCCCTCCTCCCTCTCCATACCATCCCTCTGGGTCGTCCCAGTGCACTAGCCCCAAGCATCCGGTATCGTGCATCGAACCTGGACTGGTAACTCGTTTCATACATGATATTTTACATGTTTCAATGCCATTCTCCCAAATCTCCCCACCCTCTCCCTCTCCCACAGAGTCCATAAGACTGTTCTATACATCAGTGTCTCTTTTGCTGTCTCATATACAGGGTTATTGTTACCATCTTTGTAAATTCCATATATATGCGTTAGTATACTGTATTGGTGTTTTTCTTTCTGGCTTACTTCACTCTGTATAATAGGCTCCAGTTTCATCCACCTCATTAGAACTGATTCAAATGTATTCTTTTTAATGGCTGAGTAATACTCCATTGTGTATATGTACCACAGCTTTCTTATCCATTCATCTGCTGATGGACATCTAGGTTGCTTCCATGTCCTGGCTATTATAAACAGTGCTGTGATGAACATTGGGGTACACGTGTCTCTTTCCCTTCTGGTTTCCTCAGTGTGTATGCCCAGCAGTGGGATTGCTGGATCATAAGGCAGGTCTATTTCCAGTTTTTTAAGGAATCTCCACACTGTTCTCCATAGTGGCTGTACTAGTTTTCATTCCCACCAACAGTGTAAGAGGGTTCCCTTTTCTCCACACCCTCTCCAGCATTTATTACTTGGAGACTTTTGGATCGCAGCCATTCTGACTGGTGTGAGATGGTACCTCATAGTGGTTTTGATTTGCATTTCTCTGATAATGAGTGATGTTGAGCATCTTTTCATGTGTTTGTTAGCCATCTGTATGTCTTCTTGGGAGAAATGTCTATTTAGTTCTTTGGCCCATTTTTTGATTGGGTCTTTTATTTTTCTGGAGTTGAGCTGTAGGAGTTGCTTGTATATTTTTGAGATTAGTTCTTTGTCAGTTGCTTCATTTTCTATTATTTTCTCCCATTCTGAAGGCTGTCTTTTCACCTTGCTAATAGTTTCCTTTGATGTGCAGAAGCTTTTAAGTTTAATTAGGTCCCATTTGTTTATTTTTGCTTTTATTTCCAATATTCTGGGAGGTGGGTCATAGAGGATCTTGCTGTGATGTATGTCAGAGAGTGTTTTGCCTATGTTCTCCTCTAGGAGTTTTATAGTTTCTGGTCTTACGTTTAGATCTTTAATCCATTTTGAGCTTATTTTTGTGTATGGTGTTAGAAAGTGCTCTAGTTTCATTCTTTTACAAGTGGTTGACCAGTTTTCCCAGCACCACTTGTTAAAGAGATTGTCTTTAATCCATTGTATATCTTGCCTCCTTTGTCAAAGATAAGGTGTCCATATGTGCGTGGATTTATCTCTGGGCTTTCTATTTTGTTCCATTGATCTATATTTCTGTCTTTGTGCCAGTACCATACTGTCTTGATGACTGTGGCTTTGTAGTAGAGCCTGAAGTCAGGTAGGTTGATTCCTCCAGTTCCATTCTTCTTTCTCAAGATCACTTTGGCTATTCGAGGTTTTTTGTATTTCCATACAAATTGTGAAATTATTTGTTCTAGCTCTGTGAAGAATACCATTGGTAGCTTGATAGGGATTGCATTGAATCTATAAATTGCTTTGGGTAGTATACTCATTTTCACTATATTGATTCTTCCAATCCATGAACATGGTATATTTCTCCATCTATTAGTGTCCTCTTTGATTTCTTTCACCAGTGTTTTATAGTTTTCTATATATAGGTCTTTAGTTTCTTTAGGTAGATATATTCCTAAGTATTTTATTCTTTCCGTTGCAATGGTGAATGGAATTGTTTCCTTAATTTCTCTTTCTGTTTTCTCATTATTAGTGTATAGGAATGCAAGGGATTTCTGTGTGTTGATTTTATATCCTGCAACTTTACTATAGTCATTGATTAGTTCTAGTAGTTTTCTGATGGAGTCTTTAGGGTTTTCTATGTAGAGGATCATGTCATCTGCAAACAGTGAGAGCTTTACTTCTTCTTTTCCAATTTGGATTCCTTTTATTTCTTTTTCTGCTCTGATTGCTGTGGCCAAAACTTCCAAAACTATGTTGAATAGTAATGGTGAAAGTGGGCACCCTTGTCTTGTTCCTGACTTTAGAGGAAATGCTTTCAATTTTTCACCATTGAGGATAATGCTTGCTGTGGGTTTGTCATATATAGCTTTTATTATGTTGAGGTATGTTCCTTCTATTCCTGCTTTCTGGAGAGTTTTGATCATAAATGGATGTTGAATTTTGTCAAAGGCTTTCTCTGCATCTATTGAGATAATCATATGGTTTTTATTTTTCAATTTGTTAACGTGGTGTATTACATTGATTGATTTGCGGATATTGAAGAATCCTTGCATCCCTGGGATAAAGCCCACTTGGTCATGGTGTATGATCTTTTTAATGTGCTGTTGGATTCTGATTGCTAGAATTTTGTTAAGGATTTTTGCATCTATGTTCATCAGTGATATTGGCCTGTAGTTTTCTTTTTTTGTGGGATCTTTGTCAGGTTTTGGTATTAGGGTGATGGTGGCCTCATAGAATGAGTTTGGAAGTTTACCTTCCTCTGCAATTTTCTGGAAGAGTTTGAGCAGGATTGGTGTTAGCTCTTCTCTAAATTTTTGGTAGAATTCAGCTGTGAAGCCGTCTGGACCTGGGCTTTTGTTTGCTGGAAGATTTTTGATTACAGTTTCAATTTCCATGCTTGTGATGGGTCTGTTAAGATTTTCTATTTCTTCCTGGTCGAGTTTTGGAAAGTTGTACTTTTCTAAGAATTTGTCCATTTCTTCCATGTTGTCCATTTTATTGGCATATAATTGTTGATAGTAGTCTCTTATGATCCTTTGTATTTCTGTGTTGTCTGTTGTGATCTCTCCATTTTCATTTCTAATTTTATTGATTTGATTTTTCTCCCTTTGTTTCTTGATGAGTCTGGCTAATGGTTTGTCAATTTTATTTATCCTTTCAAACAACCAGCTTTTGGCTTTGTTGATTTTTGCTATGGTCTCTTTTGTTTCTTTTGCATTTATTTCTGCTCTAATTTTTAAGATTTCTTTCCTTCTACTGACCCTGGGGTTCTTCATTTCTTCCTTTTCTAGTTGCTTTAGGTGTAGAGTTAGGTTATGTATTTGACTTTTTTCTTGTTTCTTGAGGTGTGCCTGTATTGCTATGAACTTTCCCCTTAGGACTGCTTTTACAGTGTCCCACAGGTTTTGGGTTGTTGTGTTTTCATTTTCATTCGTTTCTATGCAAATTTTGATTTCTTTTTTGATTTCTTCTGTGATTTGTTAGTTATTCAGCAGTGTGTTGTTCAGCCTCCATATGTTGGAATTTTTAATAGTTTTTCTCCTGTAACTGAGATCTAATCTTACTGCATTGTGGTCAGAAAAGATGCTTGGAATGATTTCTATTTTTTTGAATTTACCAAGGCTAGCTTTATGGCCCAGGATGTAATCTATCCTGGAGAAGGTTCCATGTGCGCTTGAGAAAAAAGTGAAATTCATTGTTTTGGGATGAAATGTCCTATAGATATCAATTAGGTCTAACTGGTCTATTGTATCGTTTAAAGTTTGTGTTTCCTTGTTAATTTTCTGTTTAGTTGATCTATCCATAGGTGTGAGTGGGGTACTAAGTCTCCCGCTATTATTGTGTTATTGTTAATTTCTCCTTTCATACTTGTTAGCATTTGTCTTACATACTGCGGTGCTCCTGTGTTGGGTACATATATATTTATAATTGTTATATCTTCTTCTTGGATTGATCCTTTGATCATTATGTAGTGACCTTCTTTGTCTCTTTTCACAGCCTTTGTTTTAAAGTCTATTTTATCTGATATGAGTATTGCTACTCCTGCTTTCTTCTGGTCCCTATTTGCATGGAAGATCTTTTTCCAGCCCTTCACTTTCAGTCTGTATGTGTCCCCTGTTTTGAGGTGGGTCTCTTGTAGACAACATATGTAGGGGTCTTGTTTTTGTATCCATTCAGCCAGTCTTTGTCTTTTGGTTGGGGCATTCAACCCATTCACAGTAGAAATTCTTCAAAAATTGGAGTCAATCCTATCAGACCCTACAGCTGCTCTATCAACTATGGTTGTGTAAGAGTCTAAGCCCTTTGTTGATATTTCAGTAATCTTCATATCATCTTCACCAGGAGTAGATTCCATCTCAAAAGACCACCTATTTGGCTCATCCATAAGAAGCAAGTCTTCATCCATTCAGGTTTCATCATGAGATTGCAGAAATTCACTCGCATCTTCAGACTCCACTTCTAATTCTAGTTCTTCTGTTACTTCTACCACATCTGCAGTTATTCCTCCATAGAAACCTCAGATCCCTTGAAGTCATCCATGAGCACTGGAATCAACTTCTTCCAAATTCCTGTTAATGTTGATATCTTGACCTCGTCTTGTGAATCATAAAGGGTCTTAATGGCCTCTAGAACAGTGAATCCTTTCCAGATGGTTTCTTAGCTTATTTTGCCCAGATCCATCAGTGGACTTATTATCTATGGCAGCTAGAGCCTCACTTATTTCCAAAATAATAAGACTTGAAAGTTGAAATTACTCCTTGATCAGCAGGCCACAGAATGGGTGTTCTGTTAGCAGTCATGAAGACATTAATCTTCATCAGGGCTCATGGGTGACCAGGTGCATTGTCAATGAGCAGTAATATCTGAAAGGAATCTTTGTTTCTGAGCAAGAGACCTCAACATTGGGCTTAAAATATTCATAAACAATGTTTAAACACATGTGCTGTCTCCAAGCTTTGTTGATCTATTTATAGAACACAGGCAGAGTAGATTTAGCATAATTCTCACTGACTTTAGCCTAAAGTCATCAGTTATGTTAGCCCCTAACAAGAGAGTCCAGAGAAGGCAATGACACCCCACTCCAGTACTCTTGCCTGGAAAATCCCATGGATGGAGGAGTCTGGTAGGCTGCGGTCCATGGGGTCGCTAAGAGTTGGACACGACTGAGCGACTTCATTTTCACTTTTCACTTTCATGCATTGGAGAAGGAAGTGGCAACCCACTCCAGTGTTCTTGCCTGGAGAATCCCAGGGGCGGGGGAGCCTGGTGGGCTGATGTCTATGGGGTCACACAGAGTCGGACACGACTGAAGTGACTTAGCAGCAACAAGAGAGTCAGCCTCTCCTTCGAAGCTTTGAAGCCAGGCACTGACTTTTCCTCTCTAGCTATGAAAGTCCTAGATGACATCTTCTTTCAGTCCATCCATCCATCCATCCATCCTTCACATGTTCAGTCGTGTCTGACTCTTTTGTGATCCCATGGACTATAGCCAACTAGGCTCCTCTGTCCATGGGATTTTCCAGGCAAGAATACTGGAATGGGCTGCCATTTCCTCCTCCAGGGGATCTTCCCGACCCAGGGATTGAACCTGCATCTCCTGTGTCTCCTGCATTGCAGGCACATTCTTTACTGATTGAGCCATCAGGGAAGCCCCTTCTTTCAATAGAAGGTTTTTTCATCTGTGCTGATAATCTGTTGTCTAGTGTAGCCGTCTTCATTTATTATCTTAGTTATATCCTCTGGGTAATTTGCTGCTTCACCTTGAACTTTTATGGTATAGCAATGGCTTCTTTCAGAGAAGGCAATGGCACCCCACTCCAGTACTCTTGCCTGGAAAATTCATGGACGGAGGAGCCTGGTAGGCTGCAGTCCATGGGGTCGCGAAGAGTCGGGCACGACTGAGCGACTTCACTTTCACTTTTCACTTTCATGTATTGGAGAAGGAAATGGCAACCCACTCCAGTGTTCTTGCCTGGAGAATCCCAGGGACAGGGAAGCCTGGTGGGCTGCCATCTCGGGGGTCGCACAGAGTCGGACACGACTGAAGCAGCTTAGCTGCAGCAGCAGCAGCAATGACTTCTTTCTTCAACTTCATGGACCAGGCTCTGCTGCCTTAAATTTTTTTTCTGCAGCTTCCTCACCTCTCTCAGCCTTCCTAGAATTGATGAGAGTTGTGGCCATGCTCTGGGTTAGGCTTTGGCTTAAGGGAATGTTGTGGCTGGTTTGATCTTCTATCTAGACCACCAAAACTTTCTCCATTTCAGCAATAAAGCTGTTTCACTTTCTCCTCATTCGTGTATTCACTAGACTAGCACTTTTCGTTTCCTTTAAGTATGTTCCTTTGCATTCACGACTTGGCTAACTGGCACAGGAGGCCTACCTGCCTGTCTCAGCATTTGACATGACTTCTTCACTAAGCTTCATCATTTCTAGGTTCTGTTTTATAACGAAAGTGTGGGGCTTCCCCGATAGCTCATTGACCTGCCAATGCAGGAGATGCTGGAGATGCCAGTTCGATCTCCGTGTCAGAAAGATCCCCTGGAGAAGGAAATGGAAACCTACTCCAATATTCTTGCCTGGAAAATCCCACGGACAGAGGATCCTGGTGGGCTGTAGTCCGTGGGGTCACAAAAGAGTCAGACACGACTGAGGGACTAAGCATGGAGCACCAAGAGACGTGTGACTCTTCCTTTCACTTGAACACTTAGAGGCCATTGTAAGGTTATTAACTGGCATGATTTCAATATTGTTGTGTCTTAAGGAATAGGGAGGCCCAGGGAGAGGGAGAGAGACGGGGGGGATATCTGGTCAGTGGAGCCGTCAGAACACACACAACATTAAGTTTGCCATCTATACAGGCACAGCTTGTGATGCCCCCAAGAACTACCATAGTAACATCAAATATTACGAATCACATTTCACCATTACAAACATAATAATGAAAACATTTGAAATATTTAAAGAATTTTATTTTATATTTTTAGCTGCACTGCATGGCTCGTGGGATCTTAGTTCCCCAACCAGGGTTTGAACCCACGCCCTTGGCAGTGAAAGCATGGAGTCCTAACCACTAGACTGCCAGGGAATTCCCGAAGTATTTCAAGAATTATCCAAATGTGACACAGAGACATAAAGTAAGCAAATGCTGTTGGGAAAATGGTATGGATAGACTTGTCGGACACACAAGGTTGCCACAAATCTTCAATTTGTAAAAAATTCAGTATCTGTGAAGCGCAATAAAATGAAGTGCAATAAAATGAGGTTGCCACTGAGCTGTTCACTTAGAAATGATTACAATGGCAGATTTTATGTAATGTGCATTTCATTACAATTAAAAACAGCAAAAACTTTCTTGAAAACAATTCTCTCTCCAGTTACTGTCAGATTTCCCAGTTACTTCTTCTTATTTTTTTTTTTTAAAATAAAACAAAAAAACAAAAAAACCCCTTTTGTTTTATACTGGACTATAGCTGATTAACAATGTTGTGAGTTTTAGTTGGACAGCAAAGGACTCAGCCATACATATACATATATCCATTCTCCCCAAAATTGTCCTCCCATCCAGGCTGCCACATAACGTCGAGCAGAGTTCCCTGTGCTATACAATAGGTCCTGTTGGTTATCCACTTTAAATATTTCAGAGTGTACATGTCCATCCCAAAACCCCTAACTATCCTTTCTCCCCATCCTTTCCGTTGGCAACTGTAAGCTCTCTAAGTTTGAGTCTCCTTCTGTTTTGTAAATTCATTTGTATTATTTCTTTTCAGATTCCACATATAAGGGATATCATATGATATTTCTCCTTCTCTGTCTGACTTACTTCACTCAGTATGACAATCTCTAGGTCCATCCACATTGCTACAAATGGCATTATTTCATTCTTTTAATGGCTGAGTAATATTCCATTATATACATGTACCACATCTTCTTTATCCATTCCTCTGTCAATGGATATTTAGGTTGCTTCCATGTCTTTGCTATCATAAACAGTTCCCAGTCACTCTTAACAGCCAGTCATTGTTTATTGACAATATTGAAAATGTCTATTGACATTTGCTGTCTCCAATTTATCTTCTCCCATTTTCTCTTGAGCTTATTCCATTGAAGCTGTGTCCGTCTCATCACTAGAACTCTTAATGGCCAGGTCGTTGCTGACACTAACCCTGATGCTTAATTCACAGAGACTTTCAGGGCTCCTCTCACTTCCTTTGTGGGCAGCATTTGATCCAAGTGACCAGTTCCTTCCATGAAACATGCTCCTTGCCTGCTTCCAGGAGCACACACTCCCTTGGCTTTCCTGTCATCTTAGGGGCTCCTTCTGCCTCCTTCGCTGCTCCCTCCTCGTCTCAACTCTTTGTATCTTCTCCATCTCGCACTCCCTCCCCTGCAAGCCCCACACAGCTTCACGGCTTTAAGTACCACAAATGCATCCCGCCAGCTCCAAGAGTTTGAATGGACAAGTGTTTCCTGGGCTCCTACTTCATGGCAGGCTGAAGATGCTCTAGGTACTGGGATACAGCACCTACTAAAGCAAAAGTTTGGGAAGAGAGACAATAAGAAAACACACACACAATACTCCTACAAAGATTAGGAGTATTAGAGTATTAGATGTTTCTTAAGAGCATCTAATCTACTTTTTCTTTGCACCAGTCAGCATTCCAGGATAGAGCTCTTATTCCCACTCATGTTTTTTGAGCACTGCTCTTAAGTACAGTACACCTAGCTCATTAACTGTGGCTGGGACATAATTAATGGGTAGCAGTGTTTTCCTAAACTGGATTCATGCACACATCAAAGCCACATTAAAATTTCAACTGAGAGAGGACTTCCTTGTGGTCTAGTGGTTGAGACTCAGTGTTTTCACTGTGGGCGGTTTGGGTTCAACCCCCAGTTGGGGAACTAAGATCCCACGTGCTATGTGGTACAGCCAAAATAATATAAGCCTATTCCCAAACTTTCTTTAAAAATTTCAACTTAAAATCTCTACAAAGTCTTTTTCCTTTCTATCTGAAGAAAATGAAGCTGGTCACAGAGAATAGACAGATGGGGGGTTTCCACTGTCCTGCTAAGGTGGGCAACGGGCTAAGGGACTCATGAAAACTCATAGTCAGTACAGAGACAGGGCCAGACCTGTCTTTTGGAAAGACATCTCCAGGTGTTGGGGGGAGCAGTGAGTGGAAAGTGGGGCTGTCAGGACTGGGATGCTAACCCTGTCCATGGCTCTCATGCCCTTTGGTTACTGGGAGGTGGGCTGATCCCTCCTAAAGTCCCCTGGTTCTGGCTACGCTGGGAAGATGACTAGGGAAGGAAAGATTGGAAGCAAAGACACCAGGGATGTGCTGGTTGTGTAACAGGGAAGAACAAATCTGATTCCTTAACTGGATCTGTTTCTTTAACTTATTTATTTTATTGCTTTTGCTATAAGTTGAGAATGTTGCCTACTGAAATATACATGATAGCCCATTCTCAGGGCTCTCATCTTTAATGGTATAACTCTTTTCCATTCATATAGAGATAAAAAGTTGCAGAACATAAAATAACATTTGTCTCATTGGAGGTTTATAGGAACATTGTGACAGGACCTACATGGACAGCTGCAAGAACAAAGGATTCCCACACCAAGAGGTTTGCAACAACCAAACATACTCCCTCCCCTTTTAGTATAAAGGAGGCCTGAGCCTGAACCTGGGGAAGATGGTTCCTTGGGACACTAGTCCGCCATCTTCTTGGTCTGCTGGCTTTCTGAATAACATTGCTATTTCTTGCCCCAACAACTCGTCTCTCAATTTATTGGCTTGTTGTGCAATGAACACTATGAGCTTAGTCTGGGTAACTGTTGTTCTCCACCCTCTCCTCCAGTCCTTTTTCCACCCAGCTCTGTATCCTCTTCAGACTGAATCGCCAGACCCTTGCCTTCCAGCTTCCAGCAGGGTTTGCCCTTGTGAAGGCAGTAGCAGGAGCAGAGTGGGAGGAGAGCACTAGCCCGCTGTATTCCCTCCTCCACACACCTTTCCAGTGGCTTCTAACCGTATCCAGTCTCTCAGCTTGCTTTACTGCGCCACTCCCTCTCTGTCCCCACAGCTCCTCCCCGTGTACTTAGCCAGCTTCCTGGATTTTCTTACTGCTGCCCTCTGCTCTGCCAACTGCCCTTCCCTTAGTTTGCCCATGCCCTATTTGCTTCCAAGGGGCACCACAGCCCTGACAGCTCTCACTGCACATTTCCCAGGCCCCCGCTGTGCAGGAGCCTCCTAAGTTCCCATCCCGGGTTCAGTTTCACTCTCTACACAATGGGGGTAATAACAGGTGATGTGATATGAGAGGCATAAAGGAAAACTCTTCCCACATGTTGCCTCTACTCTCAATACTCCTGACAGGGTCACCAAATGTGGGTTTTTTTCCCTCCCCTACAACAAAAAATTCAGTGACACCAGCTGGGTGTGCTACAGTTTAACTCAATTCTGACATTGTCTACAATGGGAAGTAGTACTAGAGCTCACAGGTTAAGGGCTCCCTCCTACAAGACTGCCTTAATTTCACATACCAGTCACAGGTTCAGGTGTTACCTGTGCTTTAAAAAAAATTTTTTTTTTATTATTTACTTATTTTTATTTTTGGCTGCGCTAAGTCTTCGTTGCTGCGTGTGGGCTTTTCTCTAGTTGTGGTGCGTGGGCTTCTTGTTTCAGTGGCTTCTCTTGTTGCAGAGCATGAATTCTAGGTACACGGGCTTCAGTAGCTGTGGCACACGGGCTTAGTTGCCCCAAGGCATGTGGGAATCTTCCTGGACCAAGGACTGAACTGGTGTCCCCTGCACTGACAGGCAAATTCTTAACCACTGGACCTCTAGGGAAGTTCCCCTGGAAGCTTTCTGAATCCCATCCTTTTGAGGTTTTATGGAGACTTCCTTAACAGGCATGCTTGATTGAATCATTGGTCACTGGTGATTGATTCAACCTCTAGCCCCTCTTCCCAACCCAGAGGAAAGTGGTTGGAATTGAAAGTTCCAGCCCTCTAATCACATGGTTCATTCCCCTGGTAACCAGCCCCCATTCTTGGGGTCTTTCCAAAAGCCACCTACTGACAGAAACTTAGGTGTGACTGCAAGGGAATTGATATGAATAATAAGACACAGGTTTTGCCTTTATGGCTCTGGAGCTTTTTCAGAAATGAGAACACAAGAACAGTTATTTGAACAAAAGATGCTCCATCGCTCTTATCATTTGGGAAATTTCAAAGATTTCTGGAGTTGTGAGCCCAGGATGGAGGATGAAGATCAAATGTATATTTCTTATTATAAATCACAACATCACAGTGGGGAAATTTGAAGCAACTGAAGGCAGCCACCGGCCTAATGAGTTAACTGATCAAAATGGGCCACGTGAAGCCCCTCCTGCCTCTTTCTTTTCTTTAACCCAGATGGAACAAGTGCTTTCTCTGAAGTAGGGCCAGTGCAGATGGGAGGAAGAATCTTTGGATTCCTCTCCATCTAGTTTGCATTCAGGCATCATTGTTAGGGAGCACCTTGATGGACTAGCACAGAAGTCAAGAAGTCCAGAGTTGTGGGTGCTAGAAGTCCACCTTTCCAGGTGTGAATCTCGGTTCTGCCACTTTCTGTTTGTGTAACCTCAGGCAAATTAATAACCTTCTCTGTGCCTCACTCTCCTTACCTCTAAAATGGGGTTAAAATATCTCCGTCAGAATAAGGGATTACATGAACTACTATCTATAAAATACATGGGACTATGTCTGGCACATAGTGAGTACTCAATAAATATTAGTTGTTATGTGTGTGTGTGTGTGTGTGCTGGGGATGCAACAGAATGCAAGGCAAGGAAGGTTTCTGCTGGAGCTGCCATGCTAGGTGGGGCTATGTGTAGAAATATGTGTGAGTGCTACGCCACTAGTGATTTTAAGAAGAAACATAAAACAACATGGGAAACAGACAGAAGTGGGGGTGCTGCTAGTTTGCAAGGCGAGTTCAGGAAGGCTTCTCTGAGAAGCTGGTATTTGAGCTGAGGCTTTGGTGAAGGGAGGGACAGCGGCTGCTCCAAGTTCACACAGCAGGTTATAGGTGAAGCTAGGGTGCAATCCCAGGACTCTTTTTAATTACAATATTGTGGTGGTTTTTGTTATACATCAACATAAATCAGCCATAGGTATACATATGTCCCCTCCCTCTTGAACCCCCTCCCACCTCCCTCCCTGCCCCACCCCTCTAGGTTGTCACAGAGGCTTTGTATTCCCTGCATCATACAGCCAGCTCCCACGGGCTATCTATTTTACATATAGACTCTTAACCTTTAGGTTTGCCCCAAGCAGCCTCCTGGCTTTCCAGACGCTACTCTACTTTCTGGTTTCTGAATATGAAACTCCAGGCAGGGCAGAGAAGTCCCTGGAGAGAGAGGAAATTCTAAAGAGCTGGTTATCAGGAGCCCCCTAAAGTAAACAAACTGTTCACCGAACTCAACTCCTCAGATGAGTATCAAGCCCAGCCGGCTCAGCGCCTCCTCTGCATGGCACAGATAATGGGTACCTTGCCTATCTCCCAGGGCAATTATAGAGATAAAATAACTGAAGCTCAGTTTCCCAACTCTCAGGCCAGGCCACATTCAGACCCTTGCCATCATTCAGGAAACAAACCCCAACATCTTCCCCTGACTCCTGAAGCCACCCTCCTGGCTTCATGTCTTGTCCCTGGGGTCCCAAAACTGTCCCACCCTCCCTGTGTGCACCCAATCTGGTCTAGATGATCTGGAGGTCAGGTGGGAAGGGGCCTTTATTGGGACGTACTGAGCAGGGCCTCTCAAATCTGCCTACCCCAGAAAACCTGCCCCCTTGGACCAATATGCACCCCAGGGTCTAGCCCGGATGGTGATTAGGGGGCACCCCCCATCTCCTGAAGTCCTTCACCTGTCACGTGTTTGAAACTTGCAGCTTTGGGGGCCACAGCATGGGTGGGGGACCATGGGAAGTCCTTCCCTGTGGCCAACATAACCCTTTCCCCTCTGCCAGGGCAACCTTTGATGGACCTCTTTGTTTCCTGGTTCCCCCATAACAAGCAGTGGGGGGGTGGAGGGTGAGCTGTGGTCATCATGCAGAAGGTTTCAGGCTGGCAGCAGAGTCCAGCATTGTCCTGTGGTCTCTCTGTGTGATCTTGAGTAAGTTCCTTCCCCTTCCTAATCCTCTGTTTCCCCTTCTGTACAATGTGGGCTTTAGACGAGCTCTACATTTCCAAACTCATCACTTGGGGAGCTGGGTCCTCCTCCAGACTCCCTGAATTTGTATCCCTAAGGGCCAGTTCTTTCCACTAAGACCTCCAGCTAAAACTGTACACCCCTCGATTCCACCTTGCTTCCCTGCATTCTTTCTTTACTGCCTATCACCATCCCACTCCCTGCATGCTTTATGCTGACTTTGGTTTTAGTCTGTGTCTCTTCACCTGCTGGTATGTAATCTCCAGGAGGGCAGGGATATTTATCTATTTATTTGGTTGTGCTGGGTCTGTTACTGCACTCGGGCTTTCTCTAGTTGTGGTGAGCGGGGGGCTCCTCTTCATTGCGGCGCGAGGGCTTCTCAGTGCGGTGACTTTTCTTGTTGTGGAGTATGGGTTCTAGGGCTCCTGGGCTTCAGTAGTGGCGGCACACGGGCTGAGTTGCCCAAGGTATGTGGAAGCTTCCCTGACCAGGGATTGAACCTCATGTCCTCTGCACTGGCAGGCAGATCGTTAACCACTGGGCCACCAGGGAAGTCCCCACATGCGCTTTGATTTTCTCTTGTGTAAACACTCAGGAATGAGATGGCTGTGTGGTAAATGTATGGTGCGATGGATGACTCTCAGTGACCCTGGCTGAAGGAATGGTGTCCTGGCACAAACTCCTCAGGTACAGCCAGGTGTCTCTGGGCTGAAATATCTGGATCCTGAGATAAGTCCTGAGGGGTGCCTTCCTTTCTGCCTTCTGTGGAGTTTGGGGTTTTACACCCAAACCTCAGCCTCTGAGGACACCCAGTGTTGAGATTCTGATGGGTTGACCCCACTTCACAGGAACCCAGGCTTTCCTTAGGAGTGAGTCAGCCCACAAACACCTTCATTAGCTTAGTGTCCTGAAGGTTGATAATTATTATGGTGAACAGATACCGGCAAACGTGCCAGCCTGTGTCCTGCATCTTCTGACTTTTTATGAGCCTGAGGTGTTTTCCTGTCCTTCTGGTGATAATCCAAGATGAGTTGTTCATTTGTTCATTCATTCACAGCACCTTCATTGAATCCTTCCTGTGTTAGGCCAAATCTAGGTACTGAAGAAACATCTGTGAAAAAGACACAATTTCTGTTGTCAGGGAACATTTAGTGTGAGGGAAGAAAAGATGTAGGTCAGTCAGTTCAGTGGCTCAACTCTTTGCGACCCCATGGACTGCAGCATACCAGGCTTCCCTGTCCATCACCAACTTCCAGAGCTTGCTCAAACTCATGTTCATGGAGTCAGTGATGCCATCCAACCATTTCATCCTCTGTTACCCCCTTCTCCTCCCACCTTCAATCTTTCCCAGTATCAGGATCTTTTCCAATGTGTCAGTTCTTCACATCAAGTGGCTAGAGTATTGAAGATTCAGCTTCAGCATCAGTCCTTCCAGTGATATTCAGGACTGATGTCCTTTAAGTATAAACAAGTAAATAAAATAATCTAATTTCAAGCAGCATTAAATTTTGTGAAGATAATATAACAGGATAATGAATGAGGGGAACTTAAGATAGGACATCAGGAAAATCCTCTGAGATGAAATGTTTGAAGCAGAGTGGGCTATATGATTATTCAGAGTTGCCCTGTAGCCATACACATCTCTTGAGCACTTGAAATGCAGCATTTATATTGTGATGTGCAGTAGTGTAAAATACACACAAGACTTAAAAAACTAATGTCTTTTTGACGGTGGTTCTTTTTTTTAAAAAAACTATTTATTTATTTTGTTTTACCAGGTCTTAGTTGCAGCATGTGGGATTTTTAGTTGTGGCATGTGAGATCTAGTTCCCTGACAAGAATCGAACCCAGGGCCCTTGCACTGGGAGTGCAGCCTTAGCCATTGGACTACCAGGGAAGTCCCCAAAACATCTTAATAATACTTTTCCTGTTAGTTATAGGTTGATCAGTCCTGAATATTCATTGGAAGGACTGATGTTGAGGCTGAAACTCCAATACTTTGGCCACCTGATGCGAAGAACTGACTCATTTTGAAAAGACCCTGATGCTGGGAAAGATTGAAGGTGGGAGGAGAAGGAAACGATAGAGGATGAGGTGGTTGGATGGTATTACTGGCTCAAAGGACATGAGTTTGAGTAAACTCTGGGAACTGGTGATGGACAGGGAGGCCTGGGGTGTTGCAGTCCATGGGGTTGCAAAGAGTCGGACACAACTAAGCAACTGAACTGAACCGAACAGGTTGAGATGACATGTTGGATTAAATAAAATATATTATTTCACCTTTTAGTTTTCCCTTTAAAAAATGTACCAACTAAGTAAATTTAGTATGCAGTTTAACATCGAAGAATTGATGCTTTCGAACTGTGGTGCTAGAGAAGACTCTTGAGAGTCCCTTGGACTGCAAGGAGATCAAACCAGTCAATCCTAAAGGAAATCAACCCTGAATACTCACTGGAAGGACAGATGATGAAGCTGAACCTCCAATACTTTGGAGCTGATGTGAAGAGCGAACTCATTAGCAAAGACCCGGATACTGGGAAAGATTGAAGGCCAAAGGAGAAGAGGGGTGGCGGAGGATCAGATGGTTGGATGGCATCACTGACTCAATGGACATGAGTTTGAGCAAACTCTGGGAGATAGTGGAGGACAGAGCTGCCTGGCGTTCTGCAGTCCATGGGGCTGCAAAGAATTGGACACGACTTCACAACTGAACAACAACAACTGCATTATACTCCCACTGGACAGCAATGGTTTCTGTAAAAGCATCCTAAGCAGAGAGATGTGAAATCAAAGGTCCTAAGGCAGGAACTGGAGGATGCTGGGGCAGAGCGGACCCAGGAAAGAGTAGCAGAAATCGGAGTGGAACAAATTCAGTAGGATCTTGGTTTCAGCTCTCTGAGGAATGGGTTTTAATTTAGGTGTAGTGGGGAAGCAGTTTCAAGCAGGCAAGTGGCAAAGTCTGAAGTACGTTTTAACAGACCCCTGGACTGCTAAGTGCCGAACCGACTGCAGGCCAGTCTGTCCTAAATATTATCATCTCCACCTGTAGCCTTCCCCCGGACTCGGTTTACCCACATGCTATAAAATGAGGCTGTTATGGCCTTTGTCCCCATTCTGCTCCAGCCCCTGCAAACTCTGGAGGGAGAGGCCGGCGGCGCCTCCTCGATAACTCGGCGCTCGGCTGGCCAGGCGCCGGCGAGTCGCTCGCTCGATTGGTCGGGTCGGGGCAGGCCTGAGTGCGGCCGGCCAGCGCCATTGAGGAGCCGCGGAGAGGAAGCGCCGCGCAGTGCCGGGCTGGGGCGGGCGGTCCGGACACCGACAGGTACGGGCCGAGGCGGGGCGGCGCCGGGCGGCGAGCAGGGCCGGGGGACTCAGGGCGGGCGTGGACCCGCGGTCGGCTGCTCGGGATCTGCTTCAGACTTAGAGGCCCGGGTCCGCCCGCGGGGAGCGCGGCGCGGGGAGCCTGGGGACCCCACCGTCGGGCCCTTCGAGCTCCTCGGTGAAGTCCTGGGGCGTCCGAGCCCCGGACATCCCCGAGCGCCCCGCCCTCATCGGGATCCCCGCGTCCGAGCCTCTCCGGGCACCCTAGCCACACGCTCGGAAGTCCTGAGCCTCTCGGGACTCCGGCGTCCGTGTCCTGGGGAGTGCGAGCCCCCGCCAGACCCTGCATCATCTCCAGGGTCGGGGAAGCTTGGTGCCCGGGGATGAAGGGGGTGTCAACCCGCGTATCCCCGCCGGAGCCTTGGTCTCCACACGAGAGCCCAGTGTATGAGCCTCGCTACCTGTTCGTAAGAAGGATCTGCAGTCAGGGTTCTAGAGGGTCTTAACCACCCCCTTCTCCAGCCTTTGGGGTCACGGTCTGGGCTGCGGACATCAGGCCTCAAACCTCTTTGCCCCTCGCCCTCCGGGGTCATGCCCTGGCTGAGCCCCTCCTTCCCGGGGCTTGGGGACACCTGGACCTGTTCCCTCCTGGCTCTATCTGGTACGTGGGGTCTCCGTCCCCCAGAGCAGGGCGTAGGGTTCTGAGCAGAGGGGAGGCGCACGGTCTGGAGGGAGCGTCGCCTCCTGGGCTGTTTCCTTCCTGCGGGGCCCCAGGCCTGGCTCCCGCCCCTCTCCTGCCGCTGATCTCCGAGCTCCTTGTGCCGGCAATCCTCCGCCCCGCCGCCTCCGCTCCTATCGCCAGCCCTTCCTACTTAGGACTCCAGCCGCCCCTCAAGGGAGGGGCCTGGCTCAAGGTCATGGCCAGCTGTCTGCCCGCTGGTGGGCTGAGCACTGATCTCCAGTGTCACCTGCCCCACCAATTAGGGGAGGCCAGGTGGGGGTTAGTGCCAGGCAGCTGCGGAGAAGTCCTGATGGACTGGAGTGTAAGCACTTTGGGATTCTGGCCGGCCTGGGGGCCCTTCCTGACACCGGATTCCTTAAGGGAATCCTTGAAGTGGCCTCAAGCCTGGTTTAGATGCTTAGCAGAGTTAATGGATGCCGTCTGGCTTGGGCCTTAACCTATTGCCCAGGGCGTTTTATAGTGCCTCTCACCCCATCTTCTTTTAATCTGGGCTTTGCCTTCTTCCACCTTCAGGAGAAGTAGATCTTGTGTACAAACTGATAGTTTCCCTTTATTCCTACTCAGAGAGTACTTGTAGTTGGCACTTCAGAGTTTGTTGGCATTTAGGGCCAGAATCAATGGCAGTTACTTCAAAAATAAAGAGTACTCCGGCTTTGGCTCTTTGTTTAAGTGTGTTTGGAGTTTGCATAGTAAGACTAGATTAGTCAGATTCATGTTTCGTTTTCAAAGATTTACTCGTTTAAAGTTATAATGAAGTGTTTCCTTTATTCTTATTTTAAGAAACTTGTTCTTGTAATCTCTTCTTTAAATAAATGTACCCGATAATTTTTAGCAGATTCGTAATTTTACATAAAATGTGCTTTACAAAAGATCTTTGGAAAGAAATTAGTGTTCCCAGGTGGCTCAGTAATAAAGAATCTGCCTGGCAGTGAAGGAGACTAAAGAGACTCGGCTTTGATCCCTGTGTCAGGAAGATCCCCTGAAGTAGGAAATGGCAGCCCACTCCAGTATTCTTGCCTGGGAAATCTCATGGACAGAGGGGCCTGGTGGGGCTGTAGTCCATGGGGTCACAAAAGAGTCAGACATGACTTAGCAACTAAACAACAACAAAGCACTTATTTTCTTATATGTTTTTACTGTCATTGTTGACAAATAAGAGTTAATTTAATCTGGAAATGCAGAACACTGTTGACGAATAAAAAACAATTTTTCCTGTAGGTTAACTTTTAAAGAGCTTTGTGTTTGGAGGGTTTTGGTGGGTGGAGGCCTCTCAGTTGGCCTAAGAGTGTCTTCTGGCACTAAGATGAATCACTGGAGGTGGGGCAGAGTGCTTGGAAAGGATTCAGAAAGGGCCAGTTCCAAGTGGGATGCCTGCCACAGCAAACCTGGAGCGTCAGGCTTGGTGGGTTAGTTAGTGTCCCACATGCTTGGCTCAGACTAAGATGTGGAGCCCACATCTAACTGGGATCTGCTGCTGCTGCTGCTAAGTTGCTTCAGTCGTGTCTCACTCTATGCGACCCCATAGATGGCAGCCTACCAGGCTCCACCGTCCCTGGGATTCTCCAGGCAAGAACACTGGAGTGGGTTGCCATTTCCTTCTCCAATGCATGAAAGTGAAAAGTGAAAGGGAAGTCGCTTAGTTGTGTCCGACTCTTAGCGATCCCATGGACTGCAGCCTACCAGGCTCCTCCGTCCATGGGATTTTCCAGGCAAAAGTACTGGAGTGGGTTGCCATTGCCGTCTCTGAACTGGGATCTACTAGCTGAGAAATCTTGATACCCGTTTAAACTTTTGTGTCTCAAGTTCCCTATGTTAATTTTATGGAACACTAAAAATAATTTATTTTTTGTAATGCTAAGGGACACCAGTTATTATGGTAGACAGTAATAAATCAGTACTGGATGTGAATACTATAGCTGGAACCAGAATATTTTTGGTGTTTGTAGTTACTGAGTAAGGTATTGTATCAGCATCAGCTGGTGTCCAAATACCAGTAATGCAGTTCTAGGACGTTTAAGAACAGTGATAAACCACTGCTGTCTCCCTTCCACTTATATCATTTTACAAATGATCCTGATAAACAAATTTGCAAAATTGATTTCAGGAAGGTTTAAGAGGATCATTGCAGAATATGAAGTTCATTGATACAATCTCTTAGGCCATTTTTCTTTTTTTTGACTGTGTTGGGTCTTCGTTGGACTTCTCAGGTGGCACTAGTGGTCAAGAACCCACCTGCCAGTGCAGGAGACATAAGAGACTTGGGTTTGATCGCTGGGTGAGGAAGATCCCCTGGAGGAAGAAATGACAATCCAGTCCGGTATTCTTGCCTGGAGAATCCCATGGACAGAGGAGCCTGGCAGGCTACAGTCCGTGGGGTTGCAAAGAGTTGGACATGACTGAGGCAACTGAACACACGCGGGTCTTCATTGCTTTTCTTGGGCTTCCTCTAGTTGCAGGGAGTTGGGGGCTACTCTTCATTGCAGTGTGAGCGCTCCTCCTTGCGGTGGCTTCAGTTGTTGAGGAGCACAGATTCTAGGGCATGGCAGTTCAGTAGTTGTAGGCTTAGTTGCCCTGAGGCATGTGGGATCTTCCTGGACCAAGGTTTGAACCTGTGTCTTCTGCATTGGCAGGCAGACTCCCAACCAGTATGCCACCCGGGAAGTCCCTCTTGAGCCATTTTTGACAGGGTTTCTCATCCTTGGTACTGTTGGCATATTGGGCTGGAGAATTCTTTGCTGTGAAGGGCTATCTTGTGCATTGTAGGGAGTTCAGCAACTTCCATGGCCGGTCTCCTCTCACAAGGTACCAGTGGCAAAATTCCAGCCCCGCCCCCACCCCCCGCCTCACCCCCCAGTCATAATATTCAGAAATATCTCTAGATGTTGCCAGGTCACATATGGATAGAACCTCTGATCAGGACAGCCTAATGCCCAGGTCAGTCACCAAAAGCAATCAGTTTAATGATCAGTTACATCAAAAAGATGCACAACTTTGAATTGTAGGTAATTTTTGGTTAATTTATAAGTGACCATTCTTTGCAGCTGCATCAGTATGTAATGTATTGGTTTGGCCCTCCATTTACTAGTGGTGGCGTCTTAACAGTGCTTCCCATCCATCATTCTTTTTTTTTATATTGAAGTTAGTTTCAGGTGTGCAGCAAAGTGATTCAGTTCTAAATATATATATTTCAGGTTTATTTTCCATTATAGGTTATTATACAATATCGAATATTGTTCCCTATGTTACACAGTAGATCATTGTTGTTTAAATCTATTTTATATATAGTAGTGTGTGTCTGCTAATTCCATACTCCTAATTTATCCCTCCCTTCTGCCCCCTTTAGTAACTGTAAGTTTATTTTATATGTCTGTGAGTCTGTTTCTGTTGTATATATAGATTCATTTGTATTATTTTTTTAGATTTCACATATAAATGATATCATATAGTATTTGTGTTTCTTTGTCTGACTTCACTTAGTTTGATATTCTCTAGGTCCATGCATGTTGCTGCAAATAGCAATATTTTCCTTCTTTTTAAAAAATATTTATTCATTTGGCTTCATCATGTTTTATGGCACATGGCATCTCCATTGTGTTGTTTGGGATCTCTTGTTGAGACATGTGGACTTTCTAGTTGTGGTGTATGGGCTCAGTAGTTGTGGCTTGGGGACTCCAGAGTACGTAGGCTTCAGCAGTTGTAGCATGTGGGCTTAATTGCTCTGAGGAATTTGGGGTCTTAGTTCCCTGACCAGGAATTGAACCTGCGTCCCCTGCATTGCTTAACCTCTAGACCACCAGAGAAGTCCCTTTCCTTCTTTTCTTTATGGCTGAGTAGTATTCCATTGTATATGTAAACCACACCTTCTTTATCCAGTCATCTGTTGACAATACTTGCATTGCTTTCATCTCTTGGCTATTGTAAATGGTAGTGCTGTGAACATTCACCCCATCTTTTCTTAAATCTGTGCTTTGTATCCGTCTACTTTCAGGACAGATATAGTAGGATATCATCTTGGAAAAATTGTTTGGTTTTTCTGTTCATTTTCTTTTTTTTTTTTCTTCTTCCATAGATTCTTCTGTGACCATGAGAGAGAGAAATAAAGAATAATCCATGAGTTTTAAACACCTTGTCTTGAGGATATAGTCATGTTGGAAGGTCTTGTAGCCTGGGTTCTTAATACCTACCTGGGGAAATATGTCAATAACCTGAACACTGACCAGCTCTCCGTCGCGCTTTTGAAAGGTGAGTGAGTATGTGTGTCTCTTTTTGGTGAACTGTGCTTTGCAGATTGGATATCTGTTTTTTATATTCTTTTTATTGTATTGAGAATAATAAATCTTAATGGCCAGACAGCTTTGTTACAAATATGTGCAAAAGAAAATAATGTTCCCCCATAGGACACCGATTATTATTATTATAGGGTAACTTAAGTAGGTAGCTGTATTGTCATAGAGTTTAGGGAAGTATTACATAATAATAATAATTTTAAAAAGGCCATACTACTGGTTGGTGACTATGCTTTGGCCCAGTTAGTGTTTTTAGTCTTATAGGGCTTTATGGAAGCGGCCAGGATGTAGTGGCAGTGGCACTTCAGCTTCAAATCCTGCTGTTACTTGTTAGCTAAATGAACAAGTCATTGCAGTTCAGAGCCCCAGTTTCTTTCGATTAGTGGGCAGTATACCTCTATGGGTTGCTGTAAGGATCAAGTGGAGTGGCCTTTGAAGCTCCTTTCCTGCTGGTGTGTAATAGATACCCACATATTACTGTAGGGTCTTCTGACAGAGTTTATGGGATCTGTCTTGCTGACTAGTAAAATACCTAAAGCTTGAGACATTTTCACCTTGACAAGGCTATACTTCCTAAATACAGCCCAGTGGTTTGATGAGGGGATTGGGAAAGTGTTTTCTTCTCCTTCCTTGCCTTAAGTTCTCTTTGCTCATCTCAAAGTGGAACCCTGTAACACGTCTAGGAAAAGAAAGAAGATCAAGTCAGTTTGCAAACATGTAGAATCATAGAAAGAGGAAAGGGGGCCTCAAACATAGTGGAAACCTCCTGGGCTTCCTTGGGAGTGTGAGTTTTGGCAAGTGTACTAGGGCAGGTTAGGGAGGCTGGCCATGAAGCAGATGTGTGGACAGCCTGAGCACAGGTGCAGTGATTCACTGTTCCCAGAAGCAGCATTCTCCGGGGTTTCCCGACCCACCCAAGCCAGGGGAAGGATCACGGCAGTGATAGGCCACAGGGAGCTCGCAGGGTTGCGCCTCCCTGCTCCCTTCCTTTCATTGCAAACAGCAGTGGCTTCTTTCCTCTTCTTCTTTTTTTTTCCTCTGCACTTTCCTGGATGGGAGCTTCTTGATGGGAAGTGAAAGTGACCGGTTTGCCCAGGAAAGGGCTGTGTTTAAAGTATAATAGTAGTGTCGAGTTTATGTCTTTGGTCACGTATTGAAGTTCTCAGACACACTGTGAAGCTAACGGGATGAACGGGGGGTAGGTTACCGGGCCCAGAAGGAGCCCTGCAAACCACAACATTGCTGACAACAGAGCTGGCTTTCTCAAGAGGGATGTGGTAAGAAGGATGTTTGCTAAAGAAATTAATGAATAGAAATTGGTACATGATCAGTTATGGCGTCTCCACTGATAATAGACTTTGAACCTCAGCAATTTTATTTATTTATTTTTTAAAGTTATTATTCCTTATTTATTTTGGCTGTGCCAGGTATTAGTTGCAGCATATGAGCTCTTAGTTGTGGCATGTGGGATCTAGTTCCCTGACTAGGGATTGAACCCAGGCCCCCTGCATTGGGAGCATGGAGTCTTAGCCCCTGGACCACCAGGCAAGTCCCTGAAAAGGATTCAGCCTGCATGTGGACTCTGCATGAAAGGGTGCTTGACCAAGTAGCCAGGTGTGCACTGGGTGGGGAGGGGGGCAGCCTCCGTGGATCACCTGGTCTCTGTGATCTCTGGACTAGGTCCTAGCACCCCTCCATCCTGATTCTGACTCTGTTCTGACTCTGATTCAAGGACTCTGACTTCCATGAGATGTGGGGGATGGGATGGAGCTGAGCTGGGCTGGACTCGAACCTGCACCTTCCAGTATACAGAGTGGATATACTTGTCCTGCAGTAATGACCACCTTGATCCCACACAGGGCCTTCCACAATGGATAGATCTCCCATTTATCCTTTTGCCAAGCAAGCTGCTACCTTTGACATCCATCTGTCTTTGTTTCATTTTTTTTTTTTTAATTAAAAAAAATCCAGACCATAAGACACACCCACTACCCAGAATTGACCAATGTTAACAACCAGGTCCACCCTCCTTCTCTCTGACCTTCGATCCTAACACTTGACCTTCTGTCCTCCTGGCTGGTCCTGAACATGCAAAACACCTGGATCACTTTTCCTCCGGATGCCTGCGTGACTCTGCCTTCACTCTGGTCCAGTCTGCTTAAACGCCACCTCCTCAGAGATGCTTCTCTGACCCTCCTAGCTAAAGTTGCATTTTTTTAAGAAATTTTTTTATTTGCTTATTTGGCTGTGCTGGATCTTAGTTGTGTCATGCAGAATGTTCTATCCTCATTGTGCCAGGCAAAATCTTTAGTTGCAGTATGTGGGATCTAGTTCCCAGACCAAGGATTGAGTGCGGGCCCCCTGCATTGGAAACTCGGAGTGTCAGCCACAGACCACCAGGGAAGTCCCTCTAATCTCAGCAATTTCAGACAGAATATATCTTGTAAGGACAACTGTGGGTATCTTTGAAGCTTTCTGCCTCTTTTCTGTGCCTATCTTTTCTTAAAGAGTGTTTTCTATGGCTTTTAACAAGCCTACGGAGTTTGAGGAATGTGTCTCTGCAGAATAGAAACATGCTTTTTCTTTTGTAACTGATGTAGTTACTCTATGTTTATGGATCTGGAGCTCGCCATGGTGCTTGGCTGAAAAGTTTTAGAGCATCACAGTGCACTGAGAGAATGGCTTTGTAAAGGAGTTGAAAACTTTTTTGTTAATCTTGATGATATGATTAAGGAGGGTTTGGGGGCAGAGGATATGAGAGAAGAATGAGAGTATTATTTCAGTTTGTCTAGAGATATTTACCTGACCAGTAATGCTGAAGATCATGATCATCAGATCATGAACTCCTTATTGCCAAATTCAGACTTGAATTGAAGAAAGTGGGGAAAACCACTAGACCATTCATGTATGACCTAAATCAAATCCCTTATGATTAAACAGTGGAAGTGAGAAATAGATTTCAGGGACTAGATCTGATAGACAGAGTGCCTGATGAACTATGGACTGAGGTTCGTGACATTGTACAGGAGACAGGGATCAGGACCATCTCCAAGAAAAAGAAATGCAAAAAAGCAGAATGGCTGTCTGAGGAGGCCTTACAAATAGCTATGAAAAGAAGAGAAGTGAAAAGCAAAGGAGAAAAGGAAAATACCCATTTGAATGCAGAGTTCCAAAGAATAGCAAGGAGAGATAAGAAAGCCTTCCTCAGTGATCAATGCAAAGAAATAGAGGAAAACAATAGAATGGGAAAGACTAGAGATCGCTTCAAGAAAATTAGAGATTCCAAGGGAACATTTCATGCAAAGATGGGCTTATTAATAAAGGACAGAAATGGTATGGACCTAACAGAAGCAGAAGATATTAAGAAGAGGTGGCAAGAATACACTCAAGAACTGTACAAAAAAGATCTTCACAACCCAGTTAATCCCGATGGTGTGATTATTCACTTAGAACCAGACATCCTGGAATGTGCAGTCAAGTGGGCCTTAGGAAGCTTCACTACAAACAAAGCTAGTAGAGGTGATGGAATCCCACTTGAGCTATTTCAAATTCTGAAAGATGATGCTGTGAAAGTGCTGCACTCATATGTCAGCAAATTTGGAAAACTCAGCAGTGGCCACAGGACTGGAAAAGGTCAGTTTTCATTCCAGTCCCAAAAAAGGCAATGCCAAAGGATGCTCAAACTACCGCACAATTGCACTCACCTCATATACTAGTAAAGTAATGCTCAAAATTCTCCAAGCCAGGCTTCAGTAATACATGAACCGTGAACTTCCTCATGTTCAAGCTGGTTTTAGAAAAGGCAGAGGAATCAGAGATCAAATTGCCAACATCCGCTGGATCATCGAAAAAGCAAGAGAGTTCCAGAAAAACATCTATTTCTGCTTTATTGACTATGTCAAAGCCTTTGACTGTGTGGATCACAACAAACTGTGGAAAATTCTGAAAGAGATGGGAATACCAGACCACCTGACCTGCTTCTTTAGAAATCTGTATGCAGGTCAGGAAGCAACAGTTAGAACTGGGCATAGAACAACAGACTGGTTCCAAATAGGAAAAGCAGTATGTCAAGGCTGTGTATTGTCACCCTGCTTATTTAACTTGTATCCAGAGTACATCATGAGAAATGCTGGGCTGGAAGAAGCACAAGCTGGTATCAAGATTGCTGGGAGAAATGTCAGTAACCTCAGATATGCAGATGACACCACTGTTATGGCAGAAAGCAGAGAAGAACTAAAGAGCCTCTTGATGAAAGTGAAAGAGGAGAGTGAAAAAGTTGGCCTAAAGCTCAACATTGAGAAAACTAAGGTCCCATCACTTCATGGAAAATAGATGGGGAAACAGTGGCAGACTTTATTTTTTGGGGCTCGAAAATCACTGCAGATGGTGATTGCAGCCATGAAATTAAAGAGACGCTTACTCCTTGGAAGGAAAGTTATGACCAACCTGCTGCTGCCAAGTCACTTCAGTCATGTCCAACTCTGTGCGACCCCATGACGGCAGCCCATCAGGCTCTGCCGTCCCTGGGATTCTCCAGGCAAGAACACTGGAGTGGGTTGCCATTTCCTTCTCCAATGCATGAAAGTGAAAAGTGAAAGTGAAGTCGCTCAGTCGTGTCCGACTCTTAGTGACCCCATGGACTGGAGCCCAGCAGGCTCCTCCGTACATGGGATATTTCAGGCAAGAGTACTGGAGTGAGGTGCCATTGCCTTCTCCTAGATGGCATATTAAAAAGCAGAGATATTACTTTGCCGACAAAGGTCCGTCTAGTCAAGGCTATGGTTTTTCCAATGGTCATGTATGGATGTGAGAGTTGGACTATATAAGGAAAGCTGAGTGCTGAAGAATTGATGCTTTTGAACTGTAGTATTGGCGAAAACCCTTTAGAGTCCCTTGGACAGCAAGGAGATCCAACCAGTTCATCCTAAAGGAAATCAGTCCTGAATATTCATTGGAAGAACTGATGTTGAAGCTGAAACTCTGGCCACCTGATGCGAAGAACTGACTCATTTGAAAAGATCCTGATGCTGGGAAAGATTGAAGGCAGGAGGAGAAGGGGATGACAGAGGATGAGATGGTTGGATGGCATCACCAACTCAATGGACATGAGTTTGAGTAAACTCCAGGAGTTGGTGATGGACAGGGAGGCCTGGCGTGCTGCAGACCATGGGGTCGCAAAGAGTTGGACACGACTGAGCAACTGAATTGAACTGAGAGATATTTACAGTGCTTTGGGAGATGCAAAGGAGACTGAAATAGTTGTCAAGCGTATGAATTTTGTAGTCAGACTGGGTTTGAATCCCAGTTCCTTCACTTAGACCAATAACTTGGGCAAATTACTCAAATTCTTTTTTTCTTCTTCCACTTTTACTGAGAAATAATTGATACAGAGTCCTGTATAAGGTTAAGGTGTACAGTATAATGATTTGACTTACATACATCATGAAATGATCATCAGTAAGTTTAGTGAACATGGATCATCTCATTTAGATATAAAATTAAAGAAATAAACCTTTTTTCTTATGATGAGAGCTCCTAGGATTCAATTTTGATATACAACATATACATTAACTCTTATTGTGTTGTACCTTACATCCCTAGCACTAAATTACTCAAATTCTTAATGCTTCAGTCTCCCTTTCTGCAAATTGGAGAGAATATTCCCTGTCTCATGCAGTTCTAAGGACTGAACCCATTAATGTGGGTCAAAGAGCTAGAACTACTCTTGGCATTCAGTGGGCCCTAAGTCCGTGTTAGTTATCATCACCGTTTGAGCATCAGCATTATGACTGGCTGGTGCATTGGACTTCAAGGATAGACCGTGCACACATGCTCAAAGCAATAAAAATGCAAAATAGCATAGGAGAAGTTGAAGAACAGAGACAGCCCTTGTATAATATTGCATTTGTTCAGTCATTCAACAAACACTGAACACCTGCTTTGGGTAAGACTCTGTAGTATGGAATGACACAAAAAGGGGAGACAATAGAAAATACTTGGAGCTCAGGCATAGGGTCTAACCCTAGTTCCACCACTTTACAGTTGTTTGTGACTGTGAGCAAGTTACATAAAAGCCTCTTCTTCACCAGCAACCCCTGCCCCCCGCCCCCAACTCCCGCCTTTTCTTTTGCTGTAACATGATGCGTGTGGAATTTTAGTTTCCTTACCAGGGATTGGACCTGGGCCCTCAGCAGTGAGAATGCGGAGTCCTAACCACTGGACTGCCAGGGAATTCCCACCCCCTCTCCCTCTTGCCACCAGAGATCGGCCAGGCGTGGTATGAACTCTGGGACTACCGCTGACCAGCTCTGTTATTTGTAAGCAACTGCTTATCCTCTAAGCCTCACTTTTCTTATTTTAAAAGTGAAGAAAGTAATACTTCGTTATATTTTTGTGAGGATCAAATTAAATGCATATGAAGTGCTTGGTACATAGTAGGATCTCAGGATCATCATCATCATTATTAATATCATCATCCCAGCTCTCTCCTTTATAGTCCCTGTTCTAAGAGAACCGTTAACCTGTCTGGGAGGCAGAAATGAGTGTACAGTAATAGAAGCAGTATGTATTATGTTGTTACATTAGAGCTCCAATTGTAATGCAGTGGGAGGAGGATCATTCATCCTGTCTGGAGGACTCTGAGAAAGCTATTCTGCAGGTAGCTTTTGAATGGGTCTTGCAGGGTTTTGGTAGATGGCCTGGACTGGATGACCACCTTCCAGCAGAATGAGGCCTGTGAGTAGAGACAGAAGGTGGACACCTGCAGGGCATGTTCAGATGCTTTGAGGCCAGAAGGTAGCAGCTGCCAGTGCTGAGTCAAGGAGTTTGAACTGTGGGCTGTGGGCATATGTTTAGATTCCCCCCTCCTTTTCTGTTTTATAAGCTCTGAACCTCAGGTTGGCCCTTTAAATGAGGTTGACTTTCCTAGAGCCCAGGGAGGAGGATTTAGTAGTCATTAGGTATTTACTCTAAATTCACCGTAGTTCTGGCTTCCCAGGTGGCCCAGTGGTAAAGAATCCACCTGCCAATGCAGGAGACCTGGGTTCGATCCCTGAGTTGGGAAGATCCCCTGGAGTAGGAAATGGCAACTCACTCCAGTATTCTTGCCTGGGAAATTTCATGAACAGTCCTCTGTAGCCTGGCGGGCTACAGTCCCTGGAGTTGCAAAGAGTTGGACACAACTGAGTGCACACACACTACACACTAGTGACTAGATTTCTTATTAATCTGAACTGAGGAATTTTGGCATGAGAGAGCCATCCATAAGTAAGTCTGCAGATTTTCTGCCTGGAAATCAACGAACATTATCATCTATAAGGTGCTCACCTATGCTGGGTGCTTTGTGGCCTGGTTCCTTGGAGGGACCTTTCCCGGCAGGGCCAGTTGTGGGTAGGGAAGTAGGAAGCCTTTGATCTGTATTTTGTCTGATTCCCTTGTTTTGGACTCTGTAGGCTGCCTTTTCTCTTCATTTTTGCCTCTGTGTCTTCTTTTGAGACCACCCCCTTTGCTCTCTTTGCTTCAGCTTCTTTAATTGTTAACGTTGCATGGATTGCCTGCAAGTCCAGTTCTCCATGTGGCACAGCAGCCATGGAAACCTGGGGCTGTCTGCCTTTGTGACAGATTTGGGTATTGAAAAATAGGGCAAGTGAGTCAAATTGCAAATGTTGCTCTTTAAAAGAAGAAAATGTATGGTTTCCTCCCTTTAAGTCAGTTTCAACTGATAAGGGATGTGTTTCACATCTTTACCCCCTAATGATCATTTTCTCCCCAAATGTGGATATAGGATTGTTTCTGGGCTCTCTGGGACAATTAACTTCTCCTTTTGCTTCATCTTAAGGTGTGTGGAACCCTATGTGGACAAGTGTTCCTACAAACATCTGAAAAATAAGTTGGGTCCATTTGCTCAGAATCTGCCTAGATGCTAGCTTTGAATACTTCTTTAGACGCCAGTAAGGCACATCTTAATCATTCAAAGGGGGAAGTAATCAGGTTTCTTGTATTAGTTTGTCTTTGGAGGAAAAGACTTGCTTTCCTTTCTTCTGAATTCTCTTGCCAGCTAATGGTTGCTAGTTGTTGTTGTCTGTACTTGCTGTTCTTGAAAATATATTTCAGACAGATTTATATGACTCAGAAATCAGCATTGTTGCACAAACAACTTCATAAAACGAGACTGTGTCCCCAGCTTTTTGGGGGTGGGGACCCTGCCTGCCTTTTTTTTAATCCCAGTGGCCAGCACCGTGCCTTAGGCACAGGGGAGGGTCACTTCTGTAGCTTTGGGAGTGAGTGTCACCCCCATGACTGTCCCTTCAGTCTGCTTTGGAGACATCTAGTACTTTTGGGTTTAAGTGATGGTAAAAGCTGGGGCTGAAAAGGACCTTGAGGAGTGGTCCAGTTCATGCCTTTGCTCATTACTCTGCAAGTGAGGGTGGGAAGGAGAACCTGTGGAGGTTGGCTTTCCAGAAGAGAGAGTGTACTTCCTTCTGATGACCAACTTTACTGAACTCACAGGAGCTCTTAGACATGGTGTGGAATATATCATTTTAGGAGGGCGGGCAGCGGATGAGGAGAGCTTGTTAAAAATGGCAAATTTCTGTTTCAATTGCAGAGATATCTGGGTGGGGAAACCAGGATCTGTGTTTCATCCCAGGTGATTCAAATGTTAATGGTCCTTGGGTGAATATTAGCCTAAACTTGGGGCCTGTAAACTGGCCACCTGGCCAGATCCCTCTGCGAGCTGAGAATGGCTTTTCCATTTTTAAAGACTTGTAAAGAGAAAAAAGAGAGAATGTACAATAGACCCTGTAAGGACTGAAATATTTACTCCCTGGCTCATTAGAGTCTGATCCCTGCCCTAAACCTTTCATCTGCTGGCAGGCTTACATGTCAGATTAGACAGGTCAGGACATCAGTACAGATAAAGCACAGTGGTAGGTATAGCCTGGGCCTCCATGGGAAGCTCTCCCTTTACTCTTCACTGATTTGCACACAGTAGGCACCTACTGCATCTATTGGATGAACATGTTATGGTGTTTTTATTTTTTAGGTGCTGTTGAATTAGAAAACTTGCCTTTAAAGAAAGATGCCTTGAAAGAACTGGAATTACCATTCGAGGTCAAAGCTGGTATGTGAAACAAGGGAGAAGGAGACAGTATTACATCGTTTGGGACGTGAAAACTGAGAACCCTTGCGTCTGGCTCTGTTGGACCAGGAAGAGGCAGAATAGGAGTTTCGATCAGTATTCAAGTGTGGTCCCTAGGCTGCTAATGTCAGGATGCTCTTGGGGTGGTTGTAGCCCCCAGACTTACTGAATTAGAGTCTCTGAAGAAGTGTCATTGAACCTGCATCATTTATTTATTTATTTTTTGAACCTGCACCTTTACTAAGCTCCCCAGGTGATTCTTAAAAGTCTGGGAACTTCTGTCCTAGACACGGGAGATTCTTATTTTCAGAGAATTCATTATACATTTTGGGCTTCCCCAGTGGCTTAGTGGTAAAGAACCTGCCTGCAATAGAGGCAAAGGAGGCTCGAGTTCGATCCCTGGAGGAGGGAATGGCTACCCACTCCAGTATTCTTGCCTTGAGAATCCCATGGACAGAGGAGCCTGGTGGGGTGCAGTCCATGGGTCACAAAGAGTTGGACATGACTGAAGTGACTGAGCACAGCACACACGTTTTACATATTCCTGAGAGATAGTTGATTCTCTTGAATGAAAGGTGGGCTTGGGAACAGTATGCTTGGGTTTCTATTCTATATCTGCCATTTTTTGGCTGTATGACTTTGGGCCAGTTCCCTCACAACTCTGTGTGTGCTTCCTCATCTTTAAGATGGGATGATCATAGTTACATCGTAGGGTTGTTGAGAGGAATACCTGAGTTAATGCATTAAAATTACTCAGTACAGTGCCCAGCACACTCAGTTAATGTTTGCAAGTATTATTGGAGTTTTGCAGTTACTAGATTTGGTAAAGAAACAAGAATTGTCACAGAATAAAAATATTCTGTATTAAGTAACCACGCATAAAATTAGTCCCTCTTTAGACACTGCTTGTCATTGACCAGTAGCCTGTTGATGTCAGTCAGTCTTTCCCTTATTTTGAGGGTACATATATTATAATAAAGTGTACATACAATGCAAATCAGTTGCTAGGTGAAATAAAATGGAAAATTTGCAAGAGATTTAGGCTTTCTTGAAGTCAACTCAAGTCATGGGTGAACTGCCAGAGTCACAAGCAAAGGCAGTGAATCTGAAAGAAACTCAAGAATGATGACATGGTGGATACTGCCAAAGAGTTCTTAATTGAATATCAAAGGATTAAGAGAGGCTTTTAGGGAAAATTGATGTTTTCTAATGTTTTGGCAAAAATGACCCTTGTTATGCTTGCTCTGCCAAAATGGAATGTAGCAGAAGTTATATTTTGCTGTCATATAATTGTCCTCCCAATTAATAAGATTAGAATTGCAACTGTGCACTAATTATTGTTAGAATTCTTTGTTGTGAACATTGGTGTATGGTGTATGGTTTACATTTAATTTTATTAAATGTAAGAACTGACTTTCATTTTTCTAGATAAAGCCAAAATTATTTTTTCATTATTTGTTGTACATATATCTTCATTTGTTAATGGATTACACAGCTGATCACTTGGTGTCAATGATACTCTGTATCTTAAATATAACAGATTGCTCCTGCTCGAATTCTAGATCTTAGGCAGGTATGATCACAATCTGCTAACGTTCTACTTTCCGAGGTAGATTGTTAGTTGGGCTGTGTGGATCTCGGAGAAATCCTTTAGGTCAGACGGTTCACATGCTCTCATGCTTTACTCCTTGGTGGTGATTTGCCTCTTATTAATTGAAGTGAAAGAAGCCTTGTGCTCTGGGAGGCTTGGCTAGAAATGGTAGAACTCGGGAAATATGTATCACGGTTCTTCCAGGCCATTTAGCTCTCCCATCAGTCTGAGGTCTCATGAAGAGTCAGAATTCCTTCTCGATAGAATTCCACCACAACATGACCAATGTTTCAGTCGCCGTGTTTGAAATTGGGTATATTGTAAGTCTGTTAACTCCTAGTAAGTACCTATCAGCCAACTAATTAATAATGAAGAAGAAATGAGTTGTGTGCCCACAGGCTTGTGCAAGTGCCATGGGGAGAAAGAAGCCCCAGGGAAATTTATGGGGTAGTCCCATTGGGGAAGAGGTAATTTCCAGAGCGAAGATGTTACATTTGATATGAAAAAGTTACACTGACCTTGTTCCAGCTTCTACTTTTTATGCCTTTGTTCTTACAGCTTTCAGCCTAGTAGCGTTTGTTTCACATGTAGGAAAACTGACTGCTTGTCTTCTTAAAAAGTAAATGGAAAAAATAATAATACTCCTTAAAGGACAGTAGAAGAATACAGAGAAATAGAATTATACATGTGTCAGACATTTAACAAGACTTTCCTCTTCCCAGGCTTAATTGGGAAAGTGACCCTTCAGATTCCCTTCTACCGCCCCCATGTGGACCCTTGGGTGATCTCCATCTCCAGCCTTCATTTAATTGGAGCCCCTGAAAAAATACAGGATTTCAATGATGAAAAGGAGAAGCTGTTGGAAAGGGAGCGCAAGAAAGCTCTCCTTCAGGCCCTGGAGGAAAAATGGAAGGCAAGGCAGAAATCCTCTTGGCCTGAGAGCGGTGGTGGTGAGACTCGAAATCAGCAAAGCCCTGGATTCTAACACCAGCTCTTTCCTTTGTAGAACGAACGCCAGCAGAAAGGGGAGTCTTACTGGTATTCAGTCACTGCCTCAGTAGTTACGAGGATTGTGGAGAACATTGAAGTAAGTCCTAATGGCTTTTATAAAGTATGAGCATGAAAGGGGACCCCTCAGGCTTAAATGTGTTTCATGTCATGGTTGCTGGTTTCTCGTGGGTGTAGCTGATCACAGAGTGTCTGCAGAGAATGCTGACTGCTCAGGTGTTCCTTTTCCTAGCTGGTGTTGGAGGGAGAACCTGAAAAGTGAGTCCCACACAGGTTTTTCTTGCTTCAGTTAGTGTGAGTAGGTGTTTTAATATCGCTGACATTTCACTTCATTTTCTTTTTGAATATGGGAACGCCACTTGCTGAAGGATATACCTCCTAAGACAAATCCTATCTGGTTGCAGGGCAAATCACTTAATCTCTCTGGTCTGAGTTTCTTCCTCTGGACAAGGAGAGCTGTTGGATATGGTTTCCAGTTGATTATATAGTGTGTTGTGAACAACTCTCTCACTGCCGCATCTGGGGCCATGTGATGAGTTACAGTGCTCGGGCCGCTGGCCATATTTTCTACTTTAATTACCATTTTGTTTTGTCCTCAAAACTGAGAATAGGTTCACACTAATTTTCAGGAATGTCGTAAGAATCAGCCCATACTTACCAGCTCCAGGGTTTTCATGCAGTGCCATGTGACAGGCCACATTTTTTTTTAAGGTGTCCCACTCCCCCCCAGAATACAGTCTGAGGTTGCTGGAGTCATAACTTTGATAACGTTGGTAAAAAGATAAGTACATTTGAGGTGACTGCTTTGAATTCTTTTTCAGGCAGTTATTTATCTCATTGATTTTTTAGATATTGTCATTATTTTAACTTTATTTTTAATAATAACTTTGAGATTTAGTTCACATACCATAAAGTTTACAATTTTAAAGTGTACAAACTAGTGTTTTTTGATATATTTACAAAGTTGAACATTGATCACCACTGTCTAATTCCAGAATATTTTCATTATCCCTCAAAGATGCTCTATACCCAACTAGCAACCACTTCAAATTCCCCTCTCCTCCAGCCCCCTGCAGCCACTAATGTAGTTTATGGGTTTGTGTAGTCTGGACATTTCATATCAGTGGAGCTGTACACTACGTGGCCTTTTGCATCTGGCTTTTTAGCATAATGCTCCCAAGATTTATCCATGTTGTGGCATGTATCAGTACTTTATTCCCTTTATGACTGAATAATACATTCCATTGTGTGGATTGCCAAAGATGAACAAAGCTGGAGTGAAGTTAAAGTGGTGAAAACAGACTTTATTCAGTGACTCCTGACAGTAGGGGAAAGAGCAGAGCTCCATTCCATCTTGTACAGAGGTGACCAGGTGTTTTAAAGGGAGAATGAGGGTGTGTGTGTGCGCGTTGGTGAGGGTGGGGTGGGCAGGGCTCAGGAGGAAAATTACAAAGGGTTGGTCAGTATGGATGTGATTAGGTCAGCTGTATCTGCTAGCTGGACTTCTCTTCTTCCATAGAGATGGGCGACAGGAGCCCCTTTCTTCCTGACGATTGCATTTCAGGGGAGTGGCTCTTAGGTCCTTGAGTTGTAGGAGATACATCACATAGGGACAGCGGAAGGATTCACAGCTGTAAGCCCTTTTTGATAAATGCTCTAAGAAAAGGGAGGGGTGGGGGTGTAGGCTATTGTCAGATGTTGGCTGGAGCAGACAGCCGTGAGCTTTTCCACATAGGAACTCAGGAAGGGGATGGAATGTCTGTCCCAGGGACACAGCTTGAGGCTGCTGGAAGCCTTCTTTAAAGTTTCAAGTCTTTTAGTGGAGGTGTTTGAATGGAACGTTCATACCTAGAGTTTTTGCAGTTCTCAGGGTAGACCACATTTTGTTTATCAGTTTATCAGTTGATGGGCATTTGGGTTGTCTCCACTTTTTGGCTGTTAGGAATACTGCTGTTGTAAACATTCATGTATCTGGTTTTGTGTGAACATGTTTTCATTTTTCTTGAATACATACCTGAAAGTGGAGCTGTTGAGTCCTATGGTAACTATATGTTAAATTTTTTGAGAAACAGTTTTATAGTTTCACTGGTAATGTGTGAACATTTCAGTTTTTCCACATCCTGACCAGCACTTGTTATTGTTTGTTTTTTAATAATAGCCATATTAGTGGGCACAAAGTGATACCTCATTGTGATTTAGATTTGCATTTCCTTAATGGTTAATGTTGTTGAGTATCTTTTCAGGTGCTTATTGGCTTTTTGTTTATCTTTTGGAGAAGCATCTATTCAAACTCCTTTTCCATTTATAAAAATGAATTCTTTACTGTTGAGTTGTAAGAGTTCTTTATATATCCCGGATTCTCGTCCCTATCAGATACACATGACTTGCAAGTGTTTTCTCCCATTCTATGAGTGGTCTTTTCACAGTCTGTTATTTTTTAATTCATTGAAGCAGAGTGCTTTTTCAGTAGCCCTACTGTAGAGGCACAGGGAAATAAATAAGGTCAGAGTGGAAATGCCCTGCTCGTATTCCTGTGTCTAGGTTTGAGAGCACAGGGACCAGATGAAGATATCATAAGAGAGGGAGGGCCATTTGTCTAGATACAGTGGTACTACTTTCCTTCAGTGTTTAAGGTGTTTTCTGAAATGATTCCATGGAAGTACCATTAACTCTCTTCTTGAGTTGGGACTAATCAAAAGAAATGTCATTCATGTCCAGTTTGTGCTTCTGACTCTTAGGAACTTAGAGTATTGGGTGTATTTACCCAATACTGGGTGTGTTTGTGTAAAATACCTGCTGTGGTTTACTTGAGTGGCTCAAGCACAGTTTGACCCCTGCTTATAGTACTCTACTTGCTGCAATTGTCTAAATGTGTTTTTTTCTCTCCTGCAGTTAAAAATTCAAGATGTCCATTTGCGCTTTGAAGATGGTATTACCAACCCTTCCCATCCTTTTGCATTTGGCATCTGCATTAAGAATGTATCCATGCAAAATGCCATGAATGAGCCTGTGAGTATGAAATACACCTGCAAACCAGGAAGAAAGCACCAGGTCTGGGGCATTTGGGGCTGTGCCTTGAGTCCTTTCATGTTCTGTGAGATCACCATCTTTTTTTCCATGTTCTTTGGCAGGTGTGGATGTCTTTTGTGTTAATTTCCTCTGACCTGTCGTAATTTCACTCATCCATCAATGTTGGCACATTTTACATGTGAAGAAACTGAGGTGCAGAAAGGATCTCATTTTTTATTTTCTTCTGTCCTTACATGCACTCTCGGGATACACTCACTCTGTTTCAGGGTTTTGTCAGCCACCTGGGAATATGTGCCGACAGCATCCACATCTTGAAAACCATTCTGCACCCTCTTCCAGTCTTCAGATTCAAGGTTTTTTCCTATGGACGCCTTTGTGGTATTTTGTTTAGTCACTCAGTTATGTGCGACTCTTTTGCAACCCCATGGACTGTAGCCCACCAGGCTCCTCTGTCCATGGGGTTCTTCAGGCAAGAATACTGGAGTGGTTTGCCACGCCCTGCTCCAGGGGATCTTCCCAACCCAGACATTGAATCTGTGTCTCCTACATTGGCAGGAGGGTTCTTTACCGCTGGTCCATCATGGAAGCCTGTGATATTTTAGGCTTGTTATAATCAAAATGATCCCATTATATTCCAGCTGCCCATTTTGCTTCCCTGAAACCAACTTTTTTCCTTTTTTTCTCTGACATGTTACTGCATGTTACAAACAAACACATGAAAACTGACTTTTGAGCCCTTTTTATGCCAGACACTATTCTTAGTGGTTTACTTGATCTTCTGCATTGAATTCTCATTACTCTTCACTACCACTGTTATCCTGTACTACGGCCGAGGACACTGGGGGGCCCACAAAGCCTAAATATCTGCTCTCTCCGGCCCTTTACAGAACAAGTTTGCCTCCCTTGCTTCAGACCACGTGTTCTCACCCATGACACTCGTCTTTAGACGCCTGTGCTCACTTCTTCACTTCTTATTCCTCAGCTTCTGTATCCACTGGTCACAGTGTCCTGCCAGTTTTCCCTGCAAGGTGTCTCAAACATGGCTCTTCCACTCCCCCTCACTTCGACTGTCTGACTTAGGATCCTGTCAGCTTCTGCCTGAGTCAGTAAGCTCCTGACTTCCGACCCCGCTTCACTTCTGTCCCAGGTTCTTGATTCGCCCTGTGCCAGGGCTTCTCAGCCTTTCCCACGTCCCGGCATACAGAGGAGAGTGATGGCGTTTGTACGGGACACAGGGGCAAGTGGAGGTGGCTGCTTGGGGCTGGAGGTGCCCTGCTCAGAGCAACCAAGTGCAGTGGATCCTCCAACAAGATGGGCTTGAACACTGCAGGTCCACTTGTCCACAGACTTCTTTTTAAAAACATAACCACAGTATCACATGATCCTCTAGTGCAGAACCATGAATAGGAGGGCTGAGCAGAAAGTTATATGAGGATTTTTGACTGCCAGGAGGTTTGACACCCGTAACTCCCAAGTTGTTCAAGGGTCACTGTATTCCTGAACTGTAGCTTGATTCTGCAGACTTGCTTCTTATCTTGACAAACAAGATATTGACTCCATTTGGGGTAGAGGGGAGCTCCACCTTGCACTGGTGCTCAGAATTCCCTTTCTAAAACACACAGCTGGTCCTGGCACATGCCTACAGCAAAGCCCTCAGTGGTTTCGTGTCCCTTCACATGTGACATCCAAGTTCCTTGGTGTGACAGACTTCTTACTGTATTGGTTTCCTAGAGCTAGATAACAAATTAATCACTAACTAGATGGTTTCTTCAGTGCTGGAGACCAGAGTCCAAGGTCAAGGTGTCGGCAGAGTTGGTTCCTCCTAGAGACTCTGAGAAGGCAATGGCACCCCACTCCAGTACTCTTGCCATGAAAATCCCATGGACGGAGGAGCCTGGTAGGCTGCAGACCATGGGGTCGCTAAGAGTCGGGCACGACTGAGCGACTTCACTTTCATTTTTCACTTTCTTGCATTGGAGAAGGAAATGGCAACCCACTCCAGTATTCTTGCCTGGAGAATCCCAGGGACGGGGGAGCCTGGTGGGCTGCCGTCTATGGGGTCACACAGAGTCGGACACGACTGAAGCGACTTAGCAGCAGAGACTCTGAGGGAGAAACTGTCCCCTGCGTCTCTCCTTGCTTCCCGTGGTTGCCTTGGCTTGTGGGTATATCACTCCAGTCTCTACCTCTGTCTTCACATGGCCTTCTCCCCGTGTGTCTGTTTCCTCTTTTAAGGACACCAGTGATTAGATTAGGGCCCACCCCAATCCCCATGACCTTTTTTTTCCCACAAAGAATTCGACAGTTTTAATCATATAAAATAAAATACAATGAAAAAACATATTGCTCAGGGTCTACCCCAATCTAGATGACCTTATTTTTTTTCACAAAAAGTTCAGTTTTAATCATATAAAATACAATAAAAGCCGTATTGATCTTCTTTCTCTAGTTGTTTTAGGTGTGAGGTTAGGTTGTTTATTTGAGATTTTTCTTGTTTCTTGAGGTAAGATTGTATTGCTGTAAACTTCCCTCTTAGAACTGCTTTTGTTTCATCCTGTAGGTTTTGGATTGTTGTGCTTGTATTTTCTCTGGGTATTTTTTGTTTTCCTCTCTGACTAGTGTGACCTTATTTTAATTTGATTATATCTGCAATGACCCTATTTCCGGGTAAGTTCCCCCACTCACAGGTTCTGGGACAACATGAATTTTGTGGGGTGCAGGGGGGAGCTTTTCAACCGAGTACACCTAGTAACACTCCAACCTACTTTTCTCAATACTCAAGTAACTCTCCACTCCTTGTGTGTGTCGGTACACATGTCCAGTACTGCCCCAGCCCTGAACATAGCGCTTCTGTACACGTTTCCCAGTACCGGCCCCACCCCTGAACACAGCACTTCAGTTACACAGATGTATTCTCTGTCCTTTGAAGCAATGGGGCCTATTATGTCATTGGCCCCATTCCTTGCAATGTGTCCCATACCTTGCCTTCTACCCTCTGTCTGAAACATATATATATATAGCTTTTGATACCTATCTGCCCAGTGGTATTTTTTAGTTATTTGCTTGTAGCATCTTATATATTCTTCCTCTGCTTTCCTCTGCTTAATTACATTTGTTCACATGTTTGTGTTTCCATTTAGCTAGATTCTGAACTCTGTAAGAGCAGAACCATGTTTTCATTGTTTTGTAACCTCAGCACCTTGCAAAGTGCCCTATGCGTGATTCGTCACTAGTGGCCTGTTGAATGAATGAATAGATTCGTGAATAAAGAATCATGCTTTCTTCCCTGTCTTCCCTCAGGTACAGAAATTAATGCGGAAAAAGCAATTAGATGTGGCAGAGTTTAGCATCTATTGGGATGTCGATTGCACTTTATTGGGGGATTTGCCTCAGGTGGAGTTACAGGTATGATTCTTGCAGGGCTGTCTTATAACACAGCACAGCAATAAAGTGTGTAGGATCATGGCCATGTAGGGTTTTGTTCTCTGTGTCTCTTTTTCTGTTCCCACCTGCTTTCCCTCCTTGGCATCCATTCTTGAGTATGTATGAGTATGTTTTCTTGAGGTACTTGCTATGTCTGTAACTCTAAAAAATATATAGGGATTTGTGTATGTTTTACATTTATAGTGTATAGATTTGTTTTCTTTTTTTTCATTTAAAGCTCCGTTTTTAAGATTCATCAGTGTTGCTGCTTATACTTCTGGTTCATTGCTTCTGTTGGATGGTATTCAGCTGCATGCACTTAACGTATTATTGTTCTCTGGTCTCTTGGCCACCATTGTACACCCAGGTTTTCAATGAATGAAGCACCACCTCTGACTCTTAAGAAGAGATTTCTTACTATGTTTTATGTTGAAATTTCACCTTTGATGGCATTCCTTTAAGAATACTTAGAATGTCATTGTAAATCACTGGATGTAAAATATTACCATTTGTGAAGGATATTTAGAAAAATCTCAGTTTAATCTTTTTGTAAAGAAATTGTAGGTGGTTTTAAGTGAAATGGAGAGAAAGTTCTCATATTTCCCTCAACCACGATTATCCTTACATGCTATTGTACAGAATGGTTTTTGTTTTGCCAATTTGATTAATTAAATGCTGTGCATTCATACAGTAGAAGAGTATGCAGCTATAAAAAATAAAGGGCAGAGATCTTTGTAATGAATACATAATAGTCTCTAAGACACAGTATTAAGTTTTAAGAACTAAGGTAAAAAAGCATGTGTACCTTCTGCGTAAGACTGGTTTTAAAAACCGGAAAGTTATGCATTTGCCTGAGTCTGTACAGAATGCTTCTGGTGGAATATGTAAGAAACTGGTGTCATTGGTTGCCTCAGAATAGGGTAACTGGGTGACTGAAAGAAGGAGTAGGAAGGAAGTGATTTCACTTTTTTACCTTTAAAATTTTAAACTGTGTGAATGTATTACCTGTAAGAAATATAAATACAAATTTAAAAATGCTGGAGAGCTTTAGTTTCCCAGTTTTCTCCTGCTTTTGGATTCTGATGTCATATGCTGTAGATTAGACAACATTGCACCAGGTGACTCAATCTGGGAAACATCTGCTGTAATGACAGCCATTCTTGTAACACTCAGGAGGCCATGGACAGGAGCATGGAGAGTCGTGACCATCACTACATCTTGGAGCCCGTGTGTGCATCTGCTCTTCTGAAGAGAAACTGCTCCAAAGAGCCTCTGCGCTCTCGGCACACTCCCCGAATCGAATGTGATATTCACCTGGAGACCATTCCCTTGAAACTCTCTCAGGTACTCTCCTCCTTCCTGTCACTTCTGCTGGTAACTGGGGTGTTGATGAAGGGTCCCCTCGTGGGAAAGGAAGTGCGCATGAGACCAAGCTATGGTGGATGCAGAACCCACTGTCTTTGTACACATGGGTTGGATGTGTCTCAGGTTAGTTTGATTTGATGTTTTTAAGTGCTGAACGAAGAGCATAAGAGAGACAGTGAATCTGTGTACTTAGCTGATAGTGTTCAGAGAGACATGCTGGATAGTGCTGGAGTTTGGTCTTGCAGTTGGCACTGGATTTCAACTCACTGGGTTGACTAGTATGACTTGTCCCTGTGATGTGTAATGTCTTTACTGAGCAAAAGAAATTAACCGGTTCTAACCTTGTACTGCTTAACTTCTAATAAAAAGCTGCAGTACCGGCAAATCATGGAATTCCTCAAGGAGCTGGAGCGAAAGGAGAGGCAGGTGAAGTTCCGAAAATGGAAACCCAAAGTGGCCGTGTCTGAGAAGTAAGGCTTGTCAATTAAGTGTTGTGTGTGGAATGCATTTTCTAGAATGTTCTTTTTTGTATATAGATCAGAAATGTGCCTCACTGTCTTTTTCACGTGGTTGAAGATAAAAGTATAGTCGATTTCTCTGGTTTTTAAAATGCCATTTCTGTTATCATTGTTATCACGCTATCGTGTATCTCTGGCGTCATGGGTTTACTCTTCTGTCAAGCATAAGGGAATTTAGATGGTCCTCTCAGTCTCAGGTATGTTTCCTTGGTGGTTCAGTGGTAAAGAATCTGCCAGCCAGTGCAGGAGACACAGGAGACTTGGGTTCGATCCCTGGTCCGGGAGAAGGAAATGGCAACCCTGTCTAGTATTTTTGCATGGAGAACTTGATGGACAGAGGAGCCTGGTGGGTTACAGTCATGGGGTCGTAAAGAGTCGGATACAACTTAGCAACTGAACAACAGCAACAACAACTCAGTCTCAGGTAGCAAGGAGACTAGCCTTGCTCTGGTGGGATCTGACTGTCTGGTAAATATTTTGTAGCACTCTTGAACCTACTCCCTTGTATCTTTTCTCCTAACCAGTTTGGTCAGCATTTATGTAATACACTTGATGACATCTATAACATAAATGTCCAAAGCATCACAGAGTCAGACATGACTGAAGTGACTTACCAAGCACATAGGATAAATAAATGTTTTCATGTAGATGTGCTCAACTTGACCAGTCAATATATTAAACCTTTTTTAAAGACCTATGTATTTCCAGTCTTTCCTGAAGTCTTCCATTTAAAATCTTTAACAGTCAAATCCTTGCTGATTATCTTACAATGGTATTTACTGTAAAGCCATCACTTGATTATCTGTCGGTGGGAGAGGCTGATGTCATGGGTCATTCAGACCAATTGAGTAATGTACTATTATCAGTGTATCTATCGAGGATGCAGTGGATTAGCTTTTCCCACAGGTTGAAGTTAGCCTAATATTATTTGAATTTGAGGCATAAAGTGATGGCCGAAGAGAAGAGATGTCCAGAATAGGAGTCGTGTGCTGTGGATTGCCCTGGGTCGATAGCATTTTCATCGCTTTTGCTGTAAGTAACTAGATGGCTATGAAATGTTTCAGCTGCCGAGAGTGGTGGTATTTCGCTTTGAATGCCAACTTGCACGAGATCCGGGAGCAGAGAAAGCGCTGCACATGGGGCTTCCTGTTGGGCCGGGCCCGTGATGCCGTGTCTTATACCGACAAGTACTTCACCACGTTGAGAGGTGGCTTGCTATCTGCAGATGACAAGGTAAGGGGTGTTGTCTTGCGTTTCTTGTCTCCACTCAGAGGGTAAGAATGTCTCTTCAAGACTGAAAAAACTGGAATCTGTGAAGAAATAAAAGTCTTTGTTCGGGATCATAGTTTTTTAGGATAAAGTTGGCCTCACTAGGGTGAGAGCTTCTTGGAAGGCCAGGTTTTGCCTCTCTGCAGGAAGCTTTCTCCACCTTCTGTTGCTAGAGGGGAGCTGGCCCATGGGCTGGGAGGAAGGAAAAGGGGCCGTGGTCCCACCAGGTCCCCTGGCTCTCTGTGCAGGGCCCAGAGAGACTTTGCATCTGGTCACTTGTATTGAACACCTGATCCTAACTCTTTTCCTCACATTTTCCCTAATCCCGACTGACTTGATGGACCCTGGAGTTTTGGGGGTAGAGCCTAGGCCGAGGGTGTGCAGCGAGGGGAAGGCCAGCTCCAGTTTCAGTTACCTGCAGGACCAGAGACCCTTGGAGCTGGCAGTCCTAGGGTCCTGGCCTGGAGCTTCCTCTAGTTCCAGTCTGTCTCCTCTGTCTCCTTGGGGAGGGCAGTGGGGAGTGTTTTCCTCCTTGATTCGTTTCGGTTTTGTGAGCGTCAGTTTTTGTAATAGCAATTTAGACTAATTTTGGCCTGGGTATTGTCTCATTTTACTCTCTCTAGTAAACACTTCTAAGCGTCCCTTTAACACCTGTCTTAGCTTGGGCTGCTATAACAACATTCCACAGGCTGGGGCGCTTTACACGGTGGATGTTTACTTCTCACAGTTCTGGAGGCTGAAATTCCATGATCGAGGTCCCGGCAGATTCGGTTCTTGGGGAAGACCATCTTCCTGGTTTATGGGCAGCCGCCTTCTCCCTGTCTGCTCACGTGGCCTTTTCTGGGCAGAGAGAGAGAGCTGTTTGTCTTCCACTTCCTACAGGGGAGCTAGTCCCATAATGATGGTCCTGTCCTCATCACCTCATCTAAACCTGTTCACCTCCCATGGGCTCCACCTTCAGATCCTGTCACGTTGAGGGTTAAGGCCTCAACATGTACATACTGGGGGGACACATTCAGCCCGTGAGAGCACCCCATTGTAACCAGTGGCAGTGCTGCATCCTTGGGTGTTCTCACCTGTCTTGCTGGCACCCTGAGGTATGACCCACTCTGCTAGTGCTTCTTTCATGAGTGTCAGGTGTGGTTACTGACATAGAAGCCTTAATAAAAGGATGGAATAAACCAGACCTTTTGTTTTGGATAGTTTTCTTAAAGGCATAGGGAAAGATATGCAGCAAGGGAAAAATCTAAATTACAACTGAGGTGAGCAAGTAAACATGTATAATCTCCGTTTCCTTAATGGCAGAGTTTAAGGCTTCCCTGGTGGCTCAGATGGTAAAGAATCCACGTGCAGTACAGAAGACCCAGGTTCCATCCCTAGGTCGGGACGATCCCCTGGAGAAGGGAATGACAACCCACTCCAGTCAGTATTCTTGCCAGGAGAATCCCATAGACAGAGGGGCCTGGTGGGCTATAGTCCACAGGGACACAGAGTCCGACACCACTAAGCGACTAACAACTTTCACTTTCAAGAAACAGCTTAAGAGAGCTGACTCCGCTTTCTTGCACATCTTTGTGTGTCGCTGGCCACTGTTGTTCGTTCTTAACTAGCATGAAACGAATGAAAATGACCACTTCCTTGCTAATGTCCCACATGAAACATAAAGAAGCTGGAGGCCTGCACACTTACTCTGTAAACTAGGTCCTCAGTTTCCTTCTCTGACTCGGGAAGATTAACAACCAGCCACCGACTTGAATCAGTTGAGGTAACGCATGTGAAAGCACTTTGTAAACTGCCTTTGCTGAGCAAAGGATGGGCTAGTCCAGCAACACTTGTCCTGCAACACTTGTCCTGCAACACTTGTCCTTCATGTACCTGTTAACAACTCAGTACCACTCTGCTCTCTCTGCACTTCCTGTTAGTCTCAGGGTACAGGTAGGATCTACCGGGGTTATACGGAAAAGCTGTTTGAACCAGAAGCTTAGCGGTTATGGAACTCACTGTTTATCTTCATGGTTTCTGGGTCTTGGAAACATTGGAAACATTGGGGGCCAGGTGGGTTCCTTTAGTACTGGATGGGTTCGTGATGGTGTCCACTTTCTCTGCAGCCCTGACACCTGTTTTGTCTGTCTTCACCCAAACAGGAGGAAATGTATCGGATTGAAGAGGAGCAGAGCTTTGAGGAACTGAAGATTTTGCGTGAACTGGTGCATGAACGGTTTCACAAGCAGGAAGAACTAGCAGAGGTAGGAGATCCTCCGAGAGAAGCTGTGTTCACACCCAGCATGCTGAGTGCCTCTGGGGGCACAGAGAATGAGGAGTGGCACCTCATGCCCTGTCTCTGTCTTTGGTCCTCACGTGTGCTCATTTTTGATTGACACAGAGCCTACGGGAGCCTCAGCTGGATCCTCTGGGAGACTCTCCTGGAGACCCAGGCCCCGGGGGAGGCAGCGGGATGCTGCAGTACCTTCAGTCCTGGTTTCCCGGCTGGGGTGGCTGGTACGGGCAGCAGAGCCCTGAAGGGAAGCCAGTGGAGGGCCTGATGGTAGAGCCGCAGGAGCAGTGGACTCCCGAGGAGATCCTGGGTAAGGCGGGAGCTGGCTTTCATGTGCCCTTCTTGATTACAGTGAAGGGAGACACTTGGTTCATGGTTCACCTATTATTTGTGAAACTGGCCCATGGTATATTTCAAATTAAAAAAAAAAAGGTAGACATTTGTAACAGTTTGTCTCATGTTTATAGAGGCAGAGAGAGGTTTTTAAAAAAAATAATTTTCTTTATTTATATTTGGCTGTGCTGAACCTTTGTTGCTGTGTGGGCTTTTCTCTAGTTTCAGCTCGTGGGCTTCAGTAGTTGTGGCACGTGGGCTCGGTAGTTCCGGTTCCTGGCCTCTAGAGCACAGGCTCAATAGTTGTGGCCCATGGGCTTAGTTGCTCTGCAGCATGTGGGATCTTCCCGGACCAGGGATCAGACCTGTGTCTCTTGCATTGGCAGGCAGATTCTTTACCACTGGACCTTTAGCGAAGCCTGAGAGTAGGTTTTAAGAGATATTTCGTTTACAACTCCATTACTGAATTTGAATATTTACATGGTTTCAAACAGATCTGAGTGGCAGTGACTGTAAGAGAATTAAGTCTGAGCCAGTTCAAAAGTTTGAAACCCTGAGGGCTTGAATACCAGTCCAGAATCACCCTTTAGACTCAGGCTGTCCTGTGTGGTAGCCATAGTCACAAATGGCTATTTAAAGTTATTCAGATAAAATAAGAAATTCACTTCCTCAGGTGACTAGCCACACGAGCCACCGTGCTCAGAGCCTCCTGTGGTTAGTGGCCACCATGTGGACAGTGCAGTGTATAGAGCATTGCACTGTGTTGGGCAGTGCTGCCTTATACTGTAGTTTACCATGAATTTGACATTGCCCCTCGTTTGACAGTAAGTTGATCAGAGCCCTTATAAGGCAGTTAGAGTCGTTTCATGTTGGTGAATAAAAGTCACCCATGACTTTGGAGTTCTTTCCTAAAGGGGAGATCATAGTTATATCATATCATTGAGACTGCCATCAGTGCTTTTTAAACTTTCCCACGTGTTTTCTTAAAGCCTCTTCTTCCTCATGTTTAGGCTCCGAGGAGTTTTTTGACCCTACTGCGGACGCCTCTTGTATGAACACATACACAAAGCGAGACCATGTCTTTGCGAAACTGAATTTGCAGCTGCAGCGAGGGACTGTGACTCTGCTGCACCAGGAGCAGGGGGCTCCCCAGATGAACCAGAGTGCTTTCATGCAGCTTGAGTTTTCAGGTGCTGCCCTCAAAATGCTTCCTGATGCTCTCTATCTCCCCAGACACCAGTCCACCTGAGTCTTGGTATTTGTGGTAGTTCTGTTGTAGAAAGTTGCCTTGAGTACTGAGTCATGGCCCCTAGGGGGAAACACAAGGTTAGGTGTCTGTAAGCATTTGGTGATCACATTCATCAGTGGATAAATACATTGTTCTCTGTGTGTGTGTGTTTAATGACACCTTATTTAATACATGTTGTTGATTCGTTAATGGATCTCATGGCCAGCGACACTGAAACTGTAACTGATGTCTGAGTGAAGGTTATCTACTACATGTATTTCCTCTGTAAAACACAGCGCTCCCGCACTGTGCTTGGGGGCCCTTTTAAACAGCGAAATCCCCAACAAACAGCACAAAAATGCCAAAAGCTGGTACTAATTAGATCATGATAAGGGCACTGGTATGAGCTGAAACAAGAAGGCAGAGTGTTGCCTTGTTCAACTTTAACTAGAAACACCCACTTCAGGTGACTTGAATTTTTTGCTGCTCTGCACATGTCTGCAGAGCACTGTGAATGTATTATTTTTGGGGTTACAGTAAATTTTAGTGAGTAGGTGAATTTGCAAATATGGAATCTGCAAATAATGAAAATTTTTTGACTTCTTTTTGTGAATTTGAATTGAACGTATATAAATAAATGCCCAGATGTTAGTTATGTCTTCTCACAAATAGATTTATTGTAGTTCATAAAACAGCCACTTATCTGAGGTCTGGTGGTAGTTTAAAGGCAAGTGACCAAAAAAAAAAAACGCCGGTTTTTGACTGGCTTTGACTTTGTAATCTTGAGAGCTGAGAAGTCATAAACTTAGTGTGAACTAGCAGATTGCTTGAACTAAATTGTGAAGTGCTCTGTTTAAAATTCATTGTGTTAGAAAGCTTCTGATATTCCTTACAAATTTATGTCAGTGGACAGGAAAGCCTGGCATGCTGCAGTCCATGGGGTTGCAAAGAGTGACTGAGGGACTGAACTGAACGGAAGTAGACATATAGATATGTAGATAGGATTATTTTGTTCCAGTTTGAAGGAGAAATAGTTCATGATATCTGATAGTTCACTATAAAATCTAATATTTTTATATTAGATTTTATAATATTTTTATAAAGTATCTAATACTGTGAAAATACTTAAGGCTATGGTGGCATAGTATCAGCTCTTAACATTTATCTTCTGTAGGTGTAAAACTTCTAGCAGAATCTCTTCCTCGAAGAAACTCCTCCTTGCTCTTAGTCCGGTTGGGTGGACTCTTTCTTCGAGACCTGGCTACAGAAGGAACCATGTTTCCTCTTCTGGTCTTCCCTAATCCAGTACGTATAGCTGTATGATTTGTTCAGGGTGTTGGTGAATTACCATCTGTTTTAGGCAAGCAATTACTAATATTAACTTGATTTGTTCCGATATTTGATCATTTTGAGAGAGACACGCTGATCAGACTATAACTAGAGTTAGATAAGTTTTTTGATTTTGTTACCATGTGTTGGTGGGATTTATGGCAGTGGCTTCCCCCCACCTGGTGTTGTAGCCACCTTAGAATAGTTGCCTGGATTTGGAAGAAAATGCTATCAGCACGACTATTTCCTGCATTTCAGGGTCAGTGTTTGAATTTTCTCTGTATCTTGACAGTGATTTTCATGCATTCTGATCCTTAGTCACTGATAGGACTTCTCATCTCTCTAGAGTTACAGAAGAACCACTTCAAGTTTTCTCTATATGTGTACTTTTTTATATATAATATTCTTCTTAGACGAGAAGATCTTTGATCTTACTGAGTTGGCAAAGATATGATCAGAAGAGTTGAATCTTTAACTCCTTATTATGCTTCCCATAACTTTTCGGCTTAGGGGGTTGGTGAGAGGGTGGGAGGGCAGAATAAAAGTGTGAAAAGCTGTGCACGTCCAGTCCTCATTGAGCAGTAGTTCATGTAGTGCCGAGTGCAGAGCAGCACGCTGCCTATATAGGCTGGGGAAGGCACAGACTGGAGGGCTCGGCCTCCAGGTCTGCATCCCCTGATGTCACGTGAGTTTTGATTCGACTGTGCTAAGTGAGAGTGACGCCAAAGGGTAAGATGAGAGAGAATGTGTGCACGGTGAATTGGCCCCTCTCACCCTGACCCTTATGTGTTTTGTGTGTGTTCATCAGCAAAAGGAAGTTGGCAGAGTCTCCCAGTCTTTTGGACTCCAAACAACATCTGCAGACAGAAGCCATCATTATCCTGGTAAATCATCATGTGTTCTTAAATTCAACCTTAAAAATGCAATGATTACAGATCAGTAGTCTTGGTCAGAGGTCAAAGAGGGAGTGAGTCCTGTTTTGTGCCCATGGGTTTGCTGTGTGGATCCTTATCTGACTTGGAGACGCCCCTGTGCTCTCCCTTGACTGGTGAGTGACTGGGGCAACTCACAGGGCCGCCAGGTCTGGGGTTCCGTGATGGGAGTGAATACAACAACCTGGTCTTGAGGAGTCCTGTTGATACCTAGAGGCAGTCCTTATTGGGCTCTCTATTTTATAAAGTTTTTGAAAATGAGACTTAATTGGAAAATAATTGAGGAAATGTCTCTTTTTTCCCCCAGAATTCTTTGCCAGTTATAAAGAATAAGGTGATTGTTTTGCTGTGTTCTATTTATTTTTTTTTCCCTCTGGTTCTTTTCCTCTAGCTGCAGACCCAGATGACCCGGTTTTTGAGATGCTGTACGAGAGAAATCCAGTGCACAGCCATTTTGAGAGGCGGCTGAATGTCAGCACAAGGCCCTTGAACATCATATATAATCCCCAGGCTATTAAAAAAGTAGCAGACTTTTTCTACAAGGGAAAGGTTCATACCTCAGGTTAACTTTTTTGTTTGATTATGTTACTTTCTAATGACCTCTTTGTTGTCGCTTCTGGGACAAGGTTTATTATACATTCTGGTGACCTGGTAGTGCTAGAAAAGACCTGACAGTAAGTGGAAGGGTTGTCCTTCGATACTGAATCAAAGTGAATATCCTTGAAAAGTTGCTCTTCCAAGAGGAATCAATGACTTAATATTTTTTCTTTCTTTGCCTTCATTTAGCATGCATTGTAAATACTTTACATTACGACAGTGGTTTCCTTGGCTAGCCAGGATATTTTAGGCCAGAGAATTTAGGAGGAATGTTCAAGAATTTTCTCCTAGATGAGAGGATCAGTGGTCTGTTTTACTTGTTTGGTGCAGCGATAAATACTGCAGAGGTTGTCATTGGACTCTTCTGTGTCATCACTGGTTTACATATGTCTGCCTTTGTCTCCCAAAAAGATTTGAGACCGTATGTGCAAAAAAAAGCAATTCTGTTGATAGAGAAATCGATAAAACAATAGTGCTGAGTTGTTTTAGTTTTTGATCCAGTTTTTGAGTCTTTTCATGTACATGAATGTGCGTGCATACTTAGTTGCTCTTTGCAACCCCGTAGACTGCAGCCCACCAGGCTCCTCTATCCGTGGAATTTTCCAAGCAAGGATACTGGAGTGGGTTGCCATTTCTTCCTCTAGGGGATCTTCCCCACCCTGGGATTGAACCCAATTTCCTTCATTGGCAGGTGGGTTCTTTACTACTGAGCCCTCTGGGAAGCCCCTTTTATGTAGACGGTGACCATAGATGTCTTGGCTTCATTGCTCTGACACTGATAGAACGTAGAAGGCAAATCCTCCTCAATTCCAGTTTCCCTTTCAGTAATGATCATGCTTTTAAGGATTTTGAAATATAATACTTTAGAATCTTTCAGAAAATGATTCTAGAAATTCTAATAACTTAGATACCCATCTCTTATGTACTACCTTTCTCTGCATGGCTGTCCCTCACCGTCTTTGCCACATTCCTGTAACCCCAGCTCAGGCTGGATGGAGTAAGGAACTCTTGTTGTACAGACTGTTTTTTAGCTTTGGTGGAAATTCCTGGTGAGAATAGATGTTGCAGCGCTTTCTTTCACCCAACCATAAGAACATTCTGACTCTTGGATATTTCCAATCTTGCAGGTTTTGGTTATCAATCTGAACTTGAGTTGAGAGTGGCTGAAGCTGCTCGAAGACAGTACAACAGACTGAAGATGCAGACCAAGGCGGAAATCCGACAGACTCTTGACCGATTGCTAGTGGGTGATTTCATTGTAAGTGGACATAACGAATGCTCCTTTTGGGGGTGGGGGTGGGAAGAGGAAGGCATTCTTTCTGGGAAGTTCTTTAGTAGAGAATCATGCTTGTATCAATTATACTAATAAGTAAACAGAATCTATGAAGTACTTATCAGCTAGCAAAAAGTAAAATCCCATGTCTTTTACAGTCAGGGTGTAATAAATAAAAACAAATGACGGAGACTAGATCATCTATTATTTCTTCCTTGTTTCCGTCTTAGAACATTCTCAAGACTTGTCTTTGTTCCATTTTCTAGACTTGACATTTTGTAAATATTTCAATTAAGAACACCCCCTTTTACTTACTGTTATCAGAAGAAAAACTATTGGAATGATGCCCCAGTAACTTTTTGTTTTAAAGATTTGTTTGTTTACTTTTTTGGCTGTGGTGGGTCTTTATTGCTGCATGTGGGTTTTTTCCGGTTGAGGCGAGCGGGGTCTACTCTTTGTTGTGGTGCACGGGCTTCTCAGTGCAGTGGTTTCTCTTGTTGTGGAGAATGGGTTCTAGGTGTGTGGGCTCAGTAGCTGTGGCTCATGGGCTTAGTTGCTCTGCTGCATGTGGAATCTTCCCGGACCAGGAATTGAACCAGTGTCCCTTGAATTGCAAGGAGGATTCTTAACCACCAGTTCACCAGGGAAGCCCGATACCTCCATTTTGATTCCTGGGAGTGATGATCACTTTGTGATGCCGAGTGCCCAGCTGACATGAGGACGCTTGTGCACAGGGAGAGCCAAGAAACATCTCAACAGTCCAGCTAACCTGAGTTTCTGACCCTGTGGCCTGGGGATGTGCTGCTCAGATACAGCAGTAGGTGTACCACTCAGAGGGTAGCTTGTAGTTGGTGCAGAGCCAGCTGGGAGTGTAAGGGATGGCAGAAATGTTCAGGGGCAACACTTAGGGGTTTGTAGTATGGGATGCAGAATTTGTTCTGTTTTTTGTTTTTGCATGTGTTGCAATACAAATAACAGCATTTAGTACTTCTGATTATCTTAGACCAAGAGGTTTCTCTTTCATGGCATTTATATAAATTATCTTTTACTACTGCTACTGCTGCTAAGTCGCTTCAGTCGTGTCCGACTCTGTGCGACCCCATAGACGGCAGCCCACCAGGCTCTCCCGTCCCTGGGATTTTCCAGGCAAGAACACTGGAGTGGCTTGCCATTTCCTTCTCCAATGCATGAAAATGAAAGTGAAAGTGAAGTCGCTCAGTCGTGTCCGACTCTTAGCGACCCCATGGACTGCAGCCTTCCAGGCTCCTCTGTTCCTGGGATTTTCCAGGCAAGAGTACTGGAGTGGGGTGCCATTGCCTTCTCTGATCTTTTACTACTAAGTATAATTTACCAAATGTTACTATTACTACATGTAATTATATAAATTATATTATATCTATATAGTGTATATAAAATGTATAAATTATATATTTGCAATACTAGGACATGGAAGCAACCTAGATGTCCATTGACAGATAAATGGATAAAGAAGTTGTGGTACTTACACACAATGGAATATTACTCAGCTATGGAAAGAAATGCATTTGAGTCAGTTCTAATGAGGTAGATGAACCTAGAGCCTATTACACAGAGTGAAGTAAGTCAGAAAGAGAAAGATAAATACTGTATATTAAGGCATATAAAGGCAGAGGAACCAGAGATCAAATTGCCAACATCCGCTGGATCATCAAAAAAGCAAGAGAGTTCCAGAAAAACATCTATTTCTGTTTTATTGACTATGCCAAGGCCTTTGACTGTGTGGATCACAATAAACTGTGGAAAATTCTGAAAGAGATGGGAATACCAGACCACCTAACCTGCCTCTTGAGAAACCTATATGCAGGTCAGGAAGCAACAGTTAGAACTGGACATGGAACAACAGACTGGTTCCAAATAGGAAAAGCAGTATGTCAAGGTTGTGTATTGTCACCCTGCTTATTTAACTTCTATGCAGAGTACATCATGAGAAACGCTGGGCTGGAAGAAGCACAAGCTGGAATCAAGATTGCCAGGAGAAATATAAATAACCTCAGAAATGCAGATGACACCACCCTTATGGGAGAAAGTGAAGAGGAACTAAAAAGCTTCTTGATGAAAGTGAAAGAGGAAAGTGAAAAAGTTGGCTTAAAGCTCAACGTTCAGAAAACGAAGATTATGGCATCTGGTCCCATCACTTCATGGGAAATAGATGTGGAAACAGTGTCAGACTTTATTTTTCTGGGCTCCAAAATCACTGCAGATGGTGACTGCAGCCATGAAATTAAAAGACGCTTCCTCCTTGGAAGGAAAGTTATGACCAACCTAGATAGCATATTCAAAAGCAGAGACATTACTTTGCCAACAAAGGTCCGTCTAGTCAAGGCTATGGTTTTTCCAGTGGTCATGTATGGATGTGAGAGTTGGACTGTGAAGAAAGCTGAGCACCGAAGAATTGATGCTTTTGAACTGTGGTGTTGGAGAAGACTCTTGAGAGTCCCTTGGACTGCAAAGAGATCCAACCAGTCCATCCTAAAGGAGATCAGTCCTGGGTGTTCATTGGAAGGACTGATGCTGAAGCTGAAACTCCAATACTTTGGCCACCTCATGCGAAGAGTTGACTCATTGGAAAAGACTCTGATGCTGGGAGAGATTGGGGGCAGGAGGGGAAGGGGACGACAGAGGATGAGATGGCTGGATGGCATCACCAACTCAATGGACATGAGTTTGGGTAAACTCTGGGAGTTGGTGATGGACAGGGAGGCCTGGCATGCTGTGATTCATGGGGTGGCAAAGAGTCGGACACGACTGAGGGACTGAACTGAACGGACCTGATGGAATCTGGAAAGATGGTACAGACAGTTCTACGTGCAGGGCAGCAAAAGAGACACAGACATAAAGAACAGACTCTTGGACTCAGTTGGAGACAGTGAGGTAGGATGATTTGAGAGAATAGTATTGAAACATACACATTACCATATGAAAATAGATAACCAGTGCAAGTTTGATGTATGACTCAGGGCACCCAAGGCTGTTGCTCTGTGACAACCTGGAGGGATGGGGTAAGGAGGGCAGTGGGAGGGGAGTTCATGATGGAGGGGACACATATATACTTATGGCTGATTCACATTGATGTATAGCAAAAACCATCACAGTGTTGTAATTGTCCTCCAATTTAAATAATTTGAAACAATATATAAATTGTTAATTTTTTACTGTATATAATCCTCTTTGATAGCATTTATATAAATTAGCTAATTTATATAACAAATTCATGGGAAGAGCCATTAACAAATTAATGAATTGTCCCTTTTTTATATTTCAAATGTCAAAGCTTATGTTTTTCAGTAAGATATTTTGGCCTGAAAGTTCGTGCTTAGCAATGTCCATGAATAAATAAAAATATTTAGATTTCTCATTTATTTGAATTCCATAATTTCTACAATACTTTTAAAGTATTAAGTCTTTAGAAATAAGACCTTTCTTAAACCATCGATCATCAGAATCAAATAGCAAGCAACGCCCAAACCAGTGATTTGCACATTTTTCTCGCCCACTTCAGCCATTTGCCTGTGGTAAGGTCTCATATCCTTAAGCATTTGGATCCACTTTTGTTTTAAACGTTTTGCTTTAATACCATAGACCATTAGGTCATCCTGTGATCCTAGTGTGACCTTCAGGGAGGCTTGAGCTCCAGCTGATAAAAGTGCCCGCTCTTAGCTGTTGTAGTTCAAGGCTATTTAATTGTGGTTGATTCTATTTTTATAGGAGGAGAGTAAACGGTGGACTGTGAGACTGGACATTTCTGCCCCTCAAGTGATATTTCCTGATGACTTTAAGTTCAAGAATCCCGTGTTGGTTGTTGTGGATCTAGGAAGAATGCTGTTGACCAACACCCAAGGTACGGTGTGAATGTGAAGTAATGAAGGCATATCTTGGCAGATTGATCTCTCTCTGTCATTGAACCAAGTAAAGCTTAAATAGAGGTTTATTTAACCTTTCTAGGCTCCAAAGTTAACTTGTTACTTTTTTATATAATAGTTTTATTGAGATCCATTTGAAAATGTACAATTCAGTTGTTTTTGGTATATTCATAAAATGGTACAGCTCTCACTGTTATCTAATTCCAGAACATTTTCTTTGTCCCAAGAAGACATTCTAGACCCATATTCTCTATTACCACCTCTCCTAGCCTTTGCTAACCACTAATCTTTCTATCTCTGTTTATTTGCCTGTTCTGAACAGTTCATGTGAATAGAATCATGTAATATGAGACCTTTTATGTATGACTTCTTTCACTTAGCTCAGTGTTTTCAAGGTTTATCCATTTTGTGAAAGAAGGGAAAGTGAAAGTGTTAGTCACTTAGTTGTGTCTGACTCTTTTTGACCCCTTGGACTGTAGCCCGCCAGGCTCCTCTGTCTTTGGAATTCTCCAGGCAAGAATACTGGAATGGATAGCCATTCTGTTCTCCAAGGGATCTTCCCAACCCAAGGGACTGAGCCCTGGTCTCCTGCATTGTAGGTAGATTCTTTATCATCTGAGCCACCAGGGAAGCCCTGTAGCATGTTATCAATGCTTCATTTCTGTTTGCGGCTAAATGATGTTCCCTTGTTTTGATATATTACATTTTATAATATTTATCCACTCATCAGTTGGTGGACATTTGGTTGTTTCTACTCTTTGGCTGGTATGAGCTTGGCCCTAAGGGGATGTGAAAAGGGAATTACATCCGAAGAAAAGGATCACACAACTGCAGAAAGTACCTACTTGGATTTATAAAGCACTAACGTGGGACAGAGACACAGGTGACCAAACTCAGGGATGTGTTTTTGTAGTTGTCGCGACACTGCTCAGGTGCCGAAGAGAGGGGTTGAGTGAATTTGGGGCTGGAAACTTGACATATTAAGCAATTACTGCTTGCCAAGTGCTGATCTAACACTCGGGTATTGTGTTGAGGAGGCAGAGGAAACCTCTGTTCTTTTGGAACCTTCTAGTTGGGGGGACAAAATGAACACATAGATGAATACAGGAAAAAGTAAACAAATAAGGAGGGTTGGTGATGGCAGCTCATGCAGTGCAGCTCGGATGTTGGGGGGCGGGGGGACAGTGTCCAGAGGGCATTGTTGGTTTTTGCACCCTGACATGTGTTCCTATGTTAGCAGGTCTCCATCTTTCCTCATGTTCCATGAACTTTTACTCTTTGTGTTTTGATTTCCAAATCAGTAGATAAGTTCACTCTGAATACATGGGAAATACAGAATACTGTGCTAAGAGTTTTCATCCATTTATTTTTTAAATCAGGGCTGTTGATTCTTTCGTATTGTCGTTCAGTCTCTTAAGTCATGCCCGACTCTTCTCTACTTTTCTTAATTATTACATTAAATGGGGGAGGAAGGCAAGAGCTGACATGTACTTTAAATCTTCTGTTTTCATCTGCAGATGACTCCAAGAGGAAGAGTGGGGACGGGTCAGCATTGGAAGAGAATCAGTTCAGTGATGATGAATATAAGACCCCTCTTGCCACACCTCCCAATACCCCACCTCCCGAGACTAGCAGCAGTAATGGGGAGAAAACACCTCCATTTTCTGGAGTCAAGTTCAGTGAAGAGCAGCTTCAAGCACATCTCATGAGCACGAAGATGTACGAGAGGTACTCGCTGTCCTTTCTCGACCTGCAGATCATGGTTGGACGCGTGAAGGACAACTGGAAGCATGTCCAGGATATTGACGTGGGACCGACCCACGTGGTCGAGAAATTCAACGTTCACCTCCAGTTAGAACGTCGGTTGATTTATACATCAGATCCCAAGTACCCTGGAGCCGTCCTCTCAGGCAACCTACCAGACCTGAAGATCCACATCAATGAAGATAAAATATCTGCTCTGAAGAATTGTTTTGCTCTCCTGACCACCCCAGAAACGAAGACTTTTGACTCTCAGATGAAGGAGAAGATTTTTCCCCAAGGGGGACAGCGGGGAAGTTTGCAAGACTCTGTGATGAACTTGACCCAGAGCATTGTGATGTTGGAGCAGCATACTCGGGAGGTCTTGGTGGAGTCACAGCTCCTCCTGGCGGAGTTTAAGGTGAATTGCATGCAGCTTGGTGTTGAGAGCAACGGCCGGTACATCTCTGTGCTCAAGGTGTTTGGCACCAACGCTCACTTTGTGAAGAGGCCTTATGATGCTGAGGTCTCCCTCACCGTTCATGGTTTGCTCCTGGTAGACACCATGCAGACGTATGGCGCTGATTTTGACCTTTTGATGGCCTCCCACAAGAACTTGAGCTTTGATATCCCGACAGGAAGCCTCCGGGACAGCAGGGCCCAGTCTCCCGTCTCTGGGTCCAATGTGGCCCACTTCACGAGTGCTGCCACACGGAACAACCAGTCAGCCACTAGTATTTCTCTGGACAGAGTTCTCACCAAAGAACAAGAGTCCCTCATAAAACTGGAATATCAGTTTGTGAGTTCAGAGTGCCCGTCCATGAATTTGGACAGCACCCTTCAGGTGATTTCATTGCAGGTGAATAATTTGGATATCATCCTAAATCCAGAGACAATTGTGGAGCTGATTGGTTTTCTTCAAAAATCTTTTCCCAAGGAAAAAGATGAGTTGAGTCCTCAACCTTTAATGACTGATTTTGAAAGAAGCTTTAGGGAACAGGGAACTTACCAATCTACATATGAACAAAACACGGAGGTTGCGGTGGAAATCCACAGACTTAACCTGCTGCTCCTTCGGACGGTGGGAATGGCAAATGGAGAGAAGTATGGCAGAAAGATTGCAACAGCGAGTATAGGTGGCACCAAAGTTAATGTCTCCATGGGCAACACATTTGACATGAATGGTTCTCTCGGCTGTTTGCAGCTTATGGATTTGACGCAAGAGAATGTTAAGAACCAATATGTTGTCAGCATTGGAAATTCCGTAGGCTATGAAAATATCATCAGTGATATTGGCTTCTATGAATCTGTATTTGTCAGAATGGAAGACGCAGCCCTTACTGATGCTCTGAGTTTCACCTTTGTTGAGAAATCTAAACAGGAATGTTTTCTCAACCTCAAGATGGCCTCCTTGCATTACAACCACTCCGCTAAATTCTTGAAGGAGCTGACGTTGTCCATGGATGAGCTGGAAGAAAACTTTCGAAGTATGCTGAAAAGCGCAGCCACCAAAGTCACCACGGTCCTAGCCACTAAGACAGCTGAGTACAGTGAGATGGTGTCACTCTTTGAAACTCCCAGGAAGGCCCGGGACTCCTTTTTCTTAGAAGAAAATGAACCATATGGGTTTGGCCTAGGTGCGTCTCATTCTGACACTGTAAAGCTCATCTTGAACATAAACATTGAATCGCCAGTGGTTTCCATCCCTCGGAAGCCTGGGAGTCCCGAGTTGTTGGTAGGACACTTGGGACAGATCTTCATCCAGAATTTTGTGGCAGGAGATGATGAATCCAGAAGTGACCGTCTGCAAGTAGAAATCAAAGACATTAAATTATATTCTTTGAACTGCACCCAGTTGACAGGCAGAGAGGGCCCCGGGCCGGAAATGAGCCGGGCGTTCTGCCCTCTGTCTGGGTCTGCCAATGTGAATAGTCAGGAGGAAGCTCACTTCACCCGACATGATTTCTTTGAATCTTTGCATAGAGGTCAAGGTGAGGCATGGGTATCTTTTTTCTCATTTTGTTTAGATTCCAGACCCAGCCATGAAGGTAGTACCTGGCTTAAAATAACAACAAAAACCTTTCTTTTAGAATTACCCTAAGTGAATATTTAAGAAGTTAAAATAGAATTTTAAGAGAATGCTTTCATATTATGTTTGAATGTTTGCACCTTTTCCCACTGAATGCCATTTTTGGCAAAATAAGGATTTTTTAAGTGGCCCCCTTGGGTGAGTGTTCATTCACTGGGATTCAGTGGGTGGATTCTGTTAGAGTATTATGTAATTTAGTCAAATGCATCTGACTTTTTCATTCCTAAGCTGTAGATCTTTCCTAGTTAAATATTGTAGTCTAAGATAGCTGGAGGGATTGACAGAAATAGAATGTGCAATTTAGTCTGTGGATGTTATGGTCTCTGTTGGCTATCCTGCCATCTTCTGTAATGGTTTGGTGCAGGGTTCTAGGAATAAAGTGCCTGTATTTATGTATTCTCGATCTGATCTGCTAAAACCAAGCAGTTCAATCTATTAGTCTTGGCATCTATAGAAATCAGGTAAGCTATATTGATTGGTGAAGATATTAATGCCTTTGAGAACTCCTATGGTTCTCAGATGTTAATACACTGATTGGTTTTTACATAGTTACCGAAAGATTGCTTTCTCTGCTTGGGTTAAAAGTTGTTCACTTAGAATTCTATGTTGTCCTTGATTCTGAGTTAGGCCCAGTAAGAGGGGTCAATCTAAAGCTGGGCATGGATGAGCAATTTTGTTTGGAAAATGCCAGCTTGGGAGGTTAAGAGAAGCTTACTGAGGACCCTTGCCTGGGTTGATGTTCACTGCACCATATTCTGAAACCATCAAATGGAGCCTGTTATGAAAATAGCTGTAACATGCTCTTTATGTGTAAATTTATCTTATACCCTTGCTTGCTGTGAGTTTTGGTCTTGGAATAGTTGCCAAGGTTTGTACTCAATCGCAGACCCTCGGCTCCAGGCTAACCTGCCTTCCTGGTCAAAGAGCAACTCCTGGGCTTGTTACATACCCTCACTTAGTCAGCAATGACGCAATGAGTCTGAGTGTTTCTAGTCGGTCATTTCTTCTCTCTTATGCCAGCTTTTCACATCCTCAACAACACGACCATTCAGTTTAAACTGGAGAAGATCCCTATAGAGAGAGAATCTGAACTGACTTTCTCACTTAGTCCAGATGACCTGGGAGCTTCTAGCATCATGAAGATTGAAGGAAAATTTGTTAATCCGGTTCAAGTAAGCACGCTATTGATTTTTATGTCAGGACAGTTGAAGTCCTGTAATGATTTTATATTTGTTATATACATGTGTTATGTTTATGTCTTGTTATATTTTGTATATATAAAATGTTGGAAGGAAAATATAAATTCAAAGAGATATTGTTGATGCACATTATTGTCAATAACTTGTTCTAATAAGCATGGTATCCTTTTATCATGTCCTTCTATCACTGAATCAGTCTTTGTTAGCTTCTTCATGTGGAGGGGTGAATTTAGAGTGGAAGAGGGCAAATCGTTAATTCTGTTGCCATTAAGAAATGAGGAAAATTATTGCTTTAAAAGTCAGGATCTGTCTTTCCCAGAGTGTTATAATTCTTGTCACACTTTTGGCATATGTGGCCCACCTATAAAACAATCTGATTACCTGAGCTGTTGACAGATCTTTCAAGGGAGAATTAGTCTTGCCCTCATTGAAATGAAATGGTCCAGGGTGTGTGTGTGGTATGTATGTATACATCTTTCATCCTTTTTCCTTCAAAAGTGTCATTTTTCCTGCTTTCACAGGCCAGAGAGCAAAAAGCAAAACACTATAAAACAGCAAGGATAGGCAGGACCTTAGGACGCTGCACAGGATCTAGAGCAGTGACTGGTCGTTAGTTTGGCAGCTGCTCTGCAGTAACCCAGGGGTGCTGTTACAGAACATGTGTAGCTTTTGACATCAGTACTTTCTGGATAGGGGTCTCTGGTTGAGAGAACTTTCCTTGGATCTTTTCCTTTTTGGCTTTTAAGGTTTTTCTCTTTCAATTTCTGTAGTTTTGTGGGGTTAGAAAGAATGATTGTGCAGATTCAGGCCTACCTTTACCAGCACTTATTGAACATTTATTGTGTGAAGGTTATTCCGTGAGGTACTCGGGGACGGCCTTGTCAATAGATATAGGTCAGAGAGAGGCAGAGGTGTAAGGACGAAAAAGTAAGAAAGAGGGGATCCTTGCTGTCAACTAATTTAAAACATCTTGGAGAGCTGATATATAGCAGAAACCAACGCGATATTGTAAAGCAGTTATTCTCCAATTAAAGATAAATAAATTGAAATAAAATATATCTTATAAATTATATTTTAAAAAACCATTTGGGTAAAGTCATACAAAATTTGTGGGCAGTGCATATGAATGCATTTGACAGTAGCAGTGGAATAACTGAATTTTTCTCTTTGAATGCAGGTGGTGTTAGCAAAGCATGTATATGAGCAGGTTTTACAAACGCTGGACAATCTGGTGTATAGTGAAGATCTGAATAAGTTTCCAGTCAGTGCAGCCTCCTCACCCTGCCCTAATTCTCCTCTGCCTCCCCTCAGTACCTGTGGAGAACCTTCCGCTGAAAGGAAGGAGAATGGATTGTTCAGCCACTCCAGTCTTTCTAACTCTTCTCAAAAGTCCTTGTCTGTGAAGGAAGTCAAATCCTTTACCCAGATTCAAGCCAACTTTTGTATATCAGAACTTCAAGTTCAGCTAAGTGGAGATCTGACCTTGGGGGCCCAGGGTCTTGTGAGCTTAAAATTTCAGGATTTTGAGGTGGAATTCAGTAAAGACCACCCCCAGACTCTGTCCATTCAGATTGCCCTGCGCTCTCTGCTGATGGAGGACTTACTGGAGAAAAATCCAGATTCCAAATATAAGAACCTGATGGTGTCTCGGGGAGCCCCAAAGCCATCTAGTTTAGCACAAAAAGAGTATCTCTCTCAGTCCTGCCCTTCCGTGTCCAATGTGGAGTATCCAGACATGCCTCGGTCTCTCCCTTCTCACATGGAGGAAGCTCCCAATGTGTTTCAGCTGTATCAGAGACCCACCTCGGCCTCCCGGAAGAAGCAAAAGGAAGTCCAAGACAAGGACTATCCCTTGACCCCACCTCCTTCTCCAACGGTAGATGAGCCCAAGATACTTGCGGGAAAGAGTAAATTTGATGATTCCTTGGTCCATATCAATGTATTCCTGGTGGATAAGAAGCATCCAGAATTCTCTTCCAGTTACAATCGAGTTAACCGGAGCATTGATGTTGATTTTAACTGCTTGGATGTGCTGATCACGCTGCAGACCTGGGTCGTGATCCTAGATTTTTTTGGAATTGGCTCCACTGCAGACAACCATGCGATGAAGGTGCCGCCTGAGGACGTCCTACAAAACGTGAAGTCAGAATCAAGCGCGTTAGCAGAGTCTGAACTTCAGGATCCAGTTAACACCAAACTGGATCTCAAGGTATCAGTTCCCTTAGGCTCTTGTTCTGAATATGAACATGGGCTTGTTTACTTAGATGCTGTCACTGTGCATTTATGCCAGAAAATCAATACTTCGCAGAGGAGGTATGTGGTCTTTTGGATGTCTGTTCCTAAAGGGTAGACGTTAATATCTCAGAAAAGGTTTTAGCATTAATCCCATCTGGAGGCAGGGGAAATAAATGGTTTCAGTAACTTCTTGTCTTTCCTTTGGGCTGTAAAATTCAGTGGAATTATTTAGCTTCTTTACACCTCTGTTTCCTTATCTTCCATCCTCTGATTATGGTAGCTAAATGAGGCAATTCCATGAAGCACCTGGCAATGTGTCTAGCACATAGTAACCATGTTACTATGTAACTAGTAACTAGTACAGAGTAGCTATTTTTAAATGTGCCTTTTATTATCATCTCCCTCTCACTCAGAACATTATTAGCTTTTAGTGAGAGCAAGAGTACACGTGTTTTAAATGTCAGACTGCCTGGATTTGAAAGCTGGCATTTTTGTTGTAACCATACAGATGTTTGGCTGTGGACAAACCATTTAACCTCTTTCTCCCTCAAGTTTTTCATCAGTAAACAGAGGTTGTTTAATGGTGCCTGTGTCATTGGATTGTGGAAGTTCAATGAGATGACCTAGGTATGGCCCTCCTCACGTGCGTGACAGAAATGATCATTCAGTGAATGGTACCTTCCCTGCTTCTTCCTCCCATGCAGTTGTCTATAGAAGCTGAGTTAGTGTCTCCTAGAGTGTTCCACATTCTGGATTTGTCTGTTTCTTTATGGTACATTTGACTCCTCTCATCCTCTAATTTTAGAAATGGAAGTTAGCTCTAAAGACTTAATCAGATCCAGGTCCGACACTTCATAGGTGGTGCTGAGTGCTTCCTGTTGCGTTATACCAGGAGGTCTACAACACCCAGTCGTCCCACTTTCAGTGATGCTAGCTAAGATCCATGCTGAGAGTGGGCTCAGGTGCTGACAGCTGGATTCCTCCAAACAAAGCGTATTTGCATTATTTTGGTGATGAAATGACTAGAGGTTTTGTTTTTTTTTCCACTTCCCCCGTCATGATAACTCATTCCCTTGAGATCCTTCTGTCATCCATGTCCAGAAGCCACTGCAAGGGGACCCCCCGTGCCATTGGAGTGGCCCCCATGGTCACTGCTCCATCTGTAATAATTCCCTCCTTTTTTCTCTTCCTTCCTTGAATGTTTTTTCTCCTTCCTTTTCTCCTGCTATTTTCTTTCCTTTTCCGTTGGCTTTTTTTTTTTTTTTCATTTATCAGACATATGCTGAACACCTACTTTGTTGTTGTTCAATTGTGAAGTCATGACCAGCTCTTTGCGATCCCATGGACTGCAGCATGTCAGGCTTCCCTGTCCTTCACTATCTCCCAGAGTTTGATCAAACTCATGTTCATTGAGTCGGTGATGCCATCCAACCATGTCATCCTCTGTCGTGGTAGGCATTAAAGATAAGGGGTGCATGTCACCGGCTCTGCCACTCGGGAGCAGAGAGTGTGAACTGGGATGTGAGCTTCTGTCCGTCTCCTCTTCCCTCCTTTCTTTTCTTCAGCCAATGCCTTGCCCAGTGATGGCACTCAGGGGTATCTGCCTCCATAAATCGTAGACACAGAGTCCTTTTTGTAGCTAAAATGACAGAATTATGTTACTGGATTTGTTTCCAAGAATGCTGTTCCTAAAACAGGATTTTGGTTTTCTTCTATTGGTGGTTGGCTCTGGGGAAGAAAATCTTTGATTGTGCTTCTAAGTGAAGTCCCAGTTGGGCACCAGGGGCTTCTACTAAATATTAATCTGAAGACATTAAACATTAAGTGTATTTATCACTTCGTCTTGACAAATTCTTAGGGTACACTTAATGAATCTGTATGAGTGATTACAGAATAGTGCAATATTAGAGATAAATGCTGAAAGGGGAAAAATTGTTTTATAATGTAAAACATTTTACTGACAAACAATAGATGAAGCCCAAAGAAAGGATCCCCCCCAAAAAACCAAAAAGCCAACCAACCAACATACAAAAAAAAAAAAGAGAGAGAAGAAAGAAAAAAGAAAAAAAATTTTAAAAACAGACGAGGTGACCACAGGGAAGACACCACAGAACCTGGGTTTTAGATTGCCCAGTCAAGTTCTTTTCCTATCAGCTCTCTCCTCTTATTGTGGTTTGACTGGCTAAGAAAAGTTGAATTTGGTATCAGTCGGACAAAAAGGTTTATCTTCAGCTTTCCTGAGACTTGTAGCATCTTTCTCAATGCCATTTGTCTGAAAGGTACCTTTTCCTCCAAGTAACATTCGCCTTGTCTTACCTCCTGTGTTCTTAGGTTCATTCGCTTTCTCTCGTGCTGAATAAGACCACCAGTGAGCTTGCCAAGGCGAATGTATCCAAATTAGTGGCACACCTGGAAATGATTGGTAAGTGGAGGAAATCAGACTTGGGGAATCTGGGAAGAATTTGAACATCCTGCTCACAAATCTAATTGTCTTCACAGGTGCTAAGTAAGGTGTGGCTCAGTGGCTGGGTTGTGGTTGCTGGTCTGACCAGGACTGGTGGTGGTGGTTTCTAGATACTGGTTTATGGATCAGAATCATCTGCTAGAAATGCAGCTGTTTGGCACAGCTCCCTTCCCATCCCAAGACTCTGATTGTGTGGGTTGGGATGGGACCCTGGGATCTCTCTGAGTTTTAAAAAAGCTCTCTGGATGACTATATAATTTCTTTGTCTAAAGTTTGGACATGTTGGAGCGTGAAAGGGGGCATTGTTAATAATTACAACCGGGAAAACGGCATATAACAGGGGCTGCCTCTGGGAAATCAGGCCATATGTTCACTCTGTTGCCATAATTGGGGGGAACCCCTAAGAGGGGGTGGGCTTCCCTGATAGCTCAGTTTTGTAAAGAATTTGCCTGCAATACAGGAGACCCCGGTTTGATTGCCGGGTCAGGAAGATATGCTAGAGAAGGGATAGGCTACCCACTCCAGTATTCTTGGGCTTCCCTTGTGGCTCAGCTGGTAAAGAATGCGCCTGCAATGCAGGAGACCTAGGTTCAATCCCTGGATTAGGAATATCCCCTGGAGAAGGGAACAGCTACCCACTCCAGTATTCTGGCCTGGAGAATTCCATGGACTGTATAGTCCATGGGGTCTCCAAGAGTCGGACACAACTGAGCGACTTTCACTTTACTGAGAGGGGGTGGTTTAAGCAGGGAGATATTGTAGCAAAGCTGGCATTCTTCCTAATGGGATGCAATAGGCTGTAATCCTCAGTAGAACACAAGTGAAGAGCTACATTAAGCTCTAAAGTGGAGGAATTTACAAAGTGAGCATAAAATACTGCTCCTTCCTTAAGCAACTGGTGATAAAATAAGAAGACTACAAAGCTCAAATGTTGACTCTGTTGTAAAATAAGAATGTCTTTTGGGGAAATGAACTAAAATTGGTTTCATTCCTGGTATAAATTAATTTATAAAAGGTTCCTAGAAGAGATGAGTCCTTTGAATTGGGAGAAGCTTGGGTAGGATAAGTTTCCCTGGTGGCTCAGAGGGTAAAGCGTCTGCCTGCAATGTAGGAGACCCAGGTTCGATCCCTGGGTTGGGAAGATCCCCTGGAGAAGGAAATGGCAACCCACTCCGGTACTCTTGCCTGGAAAATCCCATGGATGGAGAAGCCTGGTAGGCTACAGTCTATGGAGTCGCAAAGAGTTGGACACAACTTCACTTTTCTGAGTGACTTCACTTCTTTTGGAGGGGGTGGGTGGGTATTTTTGTTAGAGGACATTCGGAACCAAAAATAAGTATGTGTCTTCATTGGGAGCAGAACTAGCCTGCCAAATACATACACCTCAGTCATTGTTTTGTTGTTAATTATGATGACAAAATTTGTTTTACATAAGCAACAGTTCAGAACATTCCTTTTCAATATCTACCCCATGTTAAGAATGATTCATATAGGTTCATAGCCCAGGGGTGCATGTTTTAACATTTCCTCTTTCTTCTGCCCACCTTCCAGGAGCTTCACTTGTGTAATATTGGAGTAGTTTCAAATCTGTGTCTTCAGTGTCTTATTTTATTAATGTCGTCTTTTAGTTAAAAAACACTAAAACCCATTTAATACTGCCTGATTAATACATCTCTGACATTTTTTCCTTTATTCTTTTATCTATAGTATAAAATAGACCTTATGCTATTTTGCTAATTCTAATTAGTGGTCTGATCTCAGAAGAGAGCATGTTTCTATCTGTATTTGTAAATATTTTATCCTTTAATTTATGTTTACCCTTAATTTCTTTCCCCTTGTAAGTGTTAAAGTGTGATGCTGTGGTATTATTTCAATCCCTTTGGACTTCTGCATTGAGGCTGTTTGAAATAGTGCATAAAATATTGTTCTGGGTGTGTTAAAATATGAATATTCACTTTTGACATTTCGTTTTATTAAATGATGTAAAGTCTGAGGCATGTGTATATCAATTTTTGTTTCAGGCAGAGTTAGGGTGTGTGACAGAAAAAAGACCATAAGAATGCATTCTGATTTTTAATCTTCCTAGAGGGAGACCTGGCCTTACAGGGAAGCATTGGGAGCCTATCTCTGAGTGACCTTACCTCACATGGAGAGTTCTACCGAGAACGGTTCACTACGAGTGGAGAAGAAGCCCTCATCTTCCAGACTTTCAAGTAAAAACATCAAGCTTTTCCATCGTGATGGTTTCCTGTTTCAAATTCTTGTCGGCTAAGCAATGAGGAAAAGTTTTAAAAAAACATAGCTTCTTATGTAGAATCAATTTGATCTAGTTGTGAGGAATCTCGATTTATATTCAAATGGATCTGCATTGAAGTGGGCTACTCAGGCTTTAAGAAATAAGGGGGGTATGGTTGAAATAATTGTGGTTATCATTATAGTCTGGTTTCACAGCAATGTGTTGTGTGACTTGAACAAGTCACTTAATCTCCTTGCATCCATTTTTCTATTGAAACAGTGAGGAGACTGTGTTAGATCAATTTCCATTTAGCTCTGAATGATCTGGGATGATTTCAGCCTGAGAAAGTTGTTGAAGATAATGGGTTTTAAATTGCATTAGGCATTTCTTCCAGTATAAATACAATCTGTATTCAGTTTTAGAATTTAGAAGGCATTTTTAGGCCTATGTAGTTATTAAAGAATAGTTTTCTCAGAAAACAGAAATTTTAAAAGGTGGTTTTTCAGCCTTTTGGAGAGCTGTCAGAATGTATGGATATTCATCTCTGCTCCCAAGTATTCTGGTCTGTGGTAGTGTTGTGTTCTTTTTTTTTTAATTATCGAAAGTGATTTTAATGTTCAACCAGAGTTGAGAAAAATGGTCCCTAAAGATGTCTAAGAAGTTTTTCTTTCATTTCCAGAGGGAGTATATCATACTCCTCTGAGAAGTTAGATTGATTTATTTGTATTGTTACCTACCACAGCGGCATGGTTCTTTAATAAATGAGATAATTAATGTAAAACTCTTAACTCTCTGCCTGGCAAAATGATAGTTGCTCAACTAATATGAATTCCTTTCCCCAGTGACTATGTCCTGTATAATAACTTATTATTGTGGCATCACGTCCCATTAAAACCATTTGTAGAAGTTTTTTAATTTATCAGTGAATGTGGATGCTAAAACTCTTTGGACTGCATTTCACTGAAGTAAAAAGACTTCTTTCAGCTTCCAGAGACAGATTGCCTCAGGAACATTGGTTCTGTTGCCTAATTTTCTTTACCAGTTGTTTCACAGTGTAGTTTTTATTACCCCAAGTTGTCACAGTCTTTGCTAGAAGAGTGAGCAGGAATATTCACTTTTCCTTAAAGGCAGGGACAAAGAGGCTCAGGTAAAAGGTCTGAACCACAGTGGCTTCTGAGTGAGTTCTGGAATCAGGGGTGATCACAGCCCCAGACCTGTCCCTGTGTTTATAGCCCTGGCCATCACACCAGACTTTTATTTAACATCCTCTACATGTGGTGGAAGCTTAGAAAGAAAAACCTGGTTGTGGATTTCCTTTTTTTTTTTCTGGGTTTCCATTTTAACAGTTAAAGCTGTTTCCTAGGGAAGCCCCTAAATGAACCCGAGTTTTCTTCAGACACTCGTTTGCATCCTGCCGCTGTCTCTGAGTCACACTGTTGCCTTTCCTCCTAGGTATGGCCGGCCCGACCCTCTCCTCCGGCGGGAGCACGACATCCGAGTGAGCCTGCAGATGGCGTCCGTGCAGTACGTGCACACCCAGCGCTTCCAGGCGGAGGTGGTGGCCTTCATCCAGCACTTCACTCAGCTGCAGGACGTGTTAGGGCGCCAGCGAGCTGCCATCGAGGGGCAGACGGTAGGTAGTGCCTGGATCCAAACACTTCTCCAGTTCGACTCATCAGCAGAACTTTTAAATCTCTAGGGATAAATCTGGAAAGTGTCACTGAGAAAAGTAAAGGTAATCAAGTAATCTTAAGCTTTACTAATGTCCTCCATGTAGCTGATTAGCTACAGCAGTCTTACTGTAATCGGAGAGCTTATATTCCTTGTTTCTTGCATCATGTTTTAATTTCCTTTTAAAGTTTAGCTTTGGCTTGCTCTAAAAAAGATAAACAAGTTACTTCAGTGGTGATACTTTTCCTGGAAAGTGGTTCCAAAGACGGTATCTGTTATAAAAAGAGGGTTTCTTTCAAATGTAGTTCTCAAACTTCTTAGCTCATGGCTCCCTTCTTGTCTTGGAAGTTTTTCCAAGACACATCTGAGGCCAAAAGAAACACCTAATGGTCTTTCCATTTCCAAAGTAATTAAGTCCAAACAACTTCATAATTACGTTTGTCCAACAATTTAGTAGCTGTTTGAAAACGTAAAAACATAAGTGAAAGATGATATTTTTATTTCATTCTTAAATCACCGTAATTGCTTCCTAGTAGGATGTATGTGCCTCTTGGGCACTGAACAGCTCCTCAGACTTGGAATTGGGTTGAACGTCACAGTCCTCGTTTCCTTTTCCACATTTATTTTCTCATGGTACTTGTTTTTTATCTCAGCAAGTGCTTAAGACCCAGCTTTCCAAAAACGTGACATCACTGGAAGGAATGTAGCATGACTTCACATTGAGTGTAGACCACCTCAAGCTGGTGGTGTGTGCTGTGTCCAGGTGACATCACTGGAAGGAATGTAGCATGACCTAACGTTAGGTGTAGACCCCCTCGAGCTGGTGGCGTGTGCAATGTCCAGCCGATGATGTGTTTACGTGAAGGATTTAAGATGCCCTGGCAGCGCACCTCTGAGTGTGAGGCAGCCTCCAGTGTTGTCTTGGAACCACAGAAAGCAGTTACAATGTGGTTCTCTGTAAAACGTATTGACTATTTATTTTTAAGTTTTATTAGGTAAAAGATTGTAATTTAAGTTCTTTGTAGCGGCAACGTTTAAAAATTTTGTTTTAATTTAAATAAAATTTTTTTTTAGTAAGTTGTATATTGTTTTAGTACAGAATCAAAGCCCAAAAGAGCATTTGGAGAAAAGTCTCTTTCTCGGCTACTTTTCCTCAGCCACCCAGTTTCTGTCCTTGGCAGCAGCCAGTATTAGTGGTTTCCTGTGTACATTATAGAGAATTTATTTATTTTTTAAAATATAAAAGTAGTACAATCAAATGACAGGGAATCTGGAAAAAAATAACTTAGTTTTCTAGCACCATAGGTATATTTTATTTATTTTTTTTCCCCATACATGTTTCCATGGATATATGTAACCTTTTTTATCTCTTTAGAAACTTATAAAAAACAGTTTAGTATTTGATACATATGAAAGAATATCTGTAAGATGTATATAAACTTTAAAGTGTGGTAATAGAAGGAACATCCATGAAACCACCACCAAAATAAAAATTAAAACATTACTAAGACGTGTCGCATGTAGTCCTTCCCTATCTCATTCTTTGATGCCTCAAGAAACCACTCTCCTGACTAATCTCTAGTCCCTTTAAGATTAAAAGAAAACTTCGTATACCATATCTTTTGCTCAACTCATTTGCATGTTATAAAAAGGGTATGAAGTTTGTGTCCCTTTGCTAATGGTCTCCCAGCCCTAACCCCTGTTTCCTGGTAGCCACTGGCCAGCTTGCTGTTATAGCAGAATGCAGCCACATTCATTCATTTCCTTATTGTCTGGATGCCTTTACACTTTTCTTAATTTGCTGTGATGTTTTAGGGATTTTTGTATCTAAGCTCCTGAGCGTTACTAGTTTGTAGTTTTCTTTTCTTGAAAAGAAAAATGCCTATTTTAGTTTTGGTAACTGGGCCATGCTGTCCTTTTGTAGGATGAATTGGGAAGTGTTCCTCTTCTATTTTCAGAACAGTTTGTGTAGAATTGACATCAATATTTCTTCCTTTATATCTTCCTTAATATATTCTGGATAGAAGACCTTTGATATATTTATTGCTAATATTTTTTTCTAGTCTATGGCTACCGCTTCCCCCATTTTCTTAATACTATTTTTTTTAAAAGCAGAAGTCTTTCGTTTTGATGAAGTTCAATTTTTTTATTTTATGGTTAGTGCTATTGTTTTGTCAAAGAAATCTGCCTACCATCAGGTGGCAATAAATCTCTCCTATTTTCCTTTTTTAGAAGTGTTATAATTTTAGATCTTTTCCATTTTGAGTTAATTTTTGCATGTTTTGTTAAGTGAGACTTGAGGTTTTTTTTTCCCAAATACCTATCCAGACTGTTCTTTTCCCACTGAATTACCTTGACACTTATGTTGAGAATTCACTGATCATATATGTATGTGTATTTCTTTATTCTCTATTCTATTTCTTTGATTTATATTTAGTTGTACACCCCCTTGTCTTTTCTAGAAAAATACTATTTATATGTTTCTCGGCTGTGTCGAGTCTTTGTTGTGCTGTGTGCAGGCTTTCTCTGGCTGCAGCAAGCGGGGGCTTCTCTTGTGGAGCAGGGGCTCTAGGTGTGGGGGCTTCCATAGTTGTGGCTTACCAGCTTAGTTGCCCTCTGGTATGAAGTATCTTCTTGGATCAGGGATTGAACCTGTGTCCTCTGCATTGGCAGGTGGATTCTTAACCACTTGACCATCAGGGAATACCTTCCCCTGTGTCTTTTTTTTTCTTCTTTTTAAACTTATTTTTAAAAAATTTATTTAGCTGTCCCAGGTCTTAGTTGTAGCATGTGGGTTCTTCTAACTTCGTTGCAGCACGTGAACTCTTTAGTTGTGGAATGTGGGATCTAGTTCCCTGACCAGAGATCAAACCCATGCCCCCTACATTGAGAGTGCAGTGTCTTAGCCACTGGACCACAAGGAAGTCCCCCATCTCCCTTGCCTTGATAGCTGTTGCCTTATGGTATGTCTTGAAATCAGATATTCTAAGTCTTCCAACTTCTTTTTCAAAGATGTATTGGCTCTTCTAGGTCCTTTGTTTTCCCTCTATAAATTTTAGAATCAGCTTGTCTGTTTCTATAATAAAGTCAGCTAGGATTTTGATTGGGACTGTCTTGAATCCATATATCTGGAGAATTGACATCTTAACAATATTGAGTCTTTGGATCCTTGAATATGGTCTATCTTCTATTGAAGTAGGTCTTTAGTTTCTCTCAGCAGTGTTTCGTAGTTTCAGGTATACTGTTCTTACACATTTTTTGTTAAACTTATCACTAGGTATTTCAGCATTTTGATGCTATTCTAAATTGTATCAATGAAAAAAATTCAACGTCCACTTGTGTATTGAAAGTTTAAGAGATATAATTGGCTTTTGTTTACATAGATATTGAGCTTATATCCTGTAATCTTGCTAAACTTACTTATTCTGAAGTGAATTGAAAGTCGCTTGTCATGTCTGACTCTGCTACCCCATGCTATACAGTCCATGGAATTCTCCAGGCCAGAATACTGGAGTGGGTAGCTGTTCCCTTCTCCAGGGGATGTTCCCAATCCAGGGATTGAACCGAAGTCTCCTGCATTGCAGGCACATTCTTTACCAGCTGAGCCACAAGGGAAGCCCAAGAATACTGGAGTGGGTAGCCTATCCCTTCTCTAGCATATCTTCCTGACCCAGCAATCAAACCGGAGTCTCCTGTATTGCAGGCAAATTCTTTACAAACTGAGCTATCAGGGAAGCCCTCAATTACTTATTCTAGCTCCTTTAGATTCTTAAGGGTTTTCTACATAGATGATTATGTTGTCTGTGAATAAGAAAGTTTTCTTTTTTCCTTCCCAAACTATATACCCTTTGTTTGGACTAGGAGTTCAGCTACAGTGTTGAATAGAAATGGTGAGAGTGGGTATCCATGCTTTATTCTTTATCTTAGAGGGAAAGCATTGTCTTCTGCAGATGTTAACTAATATGATGTTAGCTGTAGATAGTTTGTGTTTGTTTTTAAAAAATCTGTCTACTTCATCTGAATTGTCAGTTTGTTGGCCTGAACTTGTTCATAGGTTTCCATGTCTCAATATTTTTAAGTTTTCTGTAGCAATGTCCCTGACTCTTCCGGTAGTGGTGATTTTTGTTTTCTTCCTTTTTTCTTCATTCGTATAGGTAGAGGTTTTATCACGTTCATTAATCTCTTTAAATAATCAACTTATTGAGGGCTGTGTCAGGCCTGTGCATACTCTTAATAAGCATGTGTGCGCTTGTAAAGAATGTGAAGTGGTAGTTGGGAAGACTGTTCTATAAATGTTCAATTGATTTTTCTCTCTTATCTGTTTTCTAAATAACTAGTTTCTGCTCTTTATTATTTTCTTCCTTCTCCTTACTTAGGTTTATTTTGCTTTTCTAGCTTCTTAAGCTGGAAGCTTTAGATCTTTTATATAAAATAAGCATTTAATGCTAAACATTTTTCTTCAAGTACCTTCACCCTCCCCTTTTTTCCTTCTTTCTTTTCTTTAGTTAATTTTTATTGAAGTGTAGTTGCTTTACTTGGAGAAGGCAGTGGCACCCCACTCCAGTACTCTTGCCTGGAAAATCCCATGGATGGAGGAGCCTGGTGGGCTGCAGTCCATGGGGTCGCTAAGAGTCAGACACGAGTGAGCGACTTCGCTTTCACTTTTCACTTTCATGCATTGGAGAAGGAAATGGCAACCCACTCCAGTGTTCTTGCCTGGAGATTCCCAGGGATGGGGGAGCCTGGTGGGCTGCCGTCTAGGGGGTCGCACAGAGTCGGACACGACTGAAGCGACTTAGCAGCAGCAGCAGCAGCAGCAGTTGCTTTACTATGTTGTTAGTTTCTACTGTACAGCAAAATGAGTCAGCTATACATATACATATATCCCTACCCTTTTGGACTTATATTCCATTCAGGGTCATTGAAGTCTTTAAGTACCTTTTTAAGTGCTTTAAAATTCATTCCATGAATTTTGATGTGCTATGTTTTTTTAATCAGTAAAGTCAAGATGTATTTTTTTTAACTTCCCTTGTGATTTCTTCTGTGACCCATGGGTTATTTAGAAGTGTGTAGTTTAATTTCCAGATACTTGGGAGTTTTCCATTATCTTCTTGTTACTGTTTTCTAATTTAACCCCTTGGTGTTCATAGAACATACTCTGTGTGATTTTAGTTGTTTTAGATTTATAAATCCATGGAACTTTTGGGAACTTGAGGTTATTTGATTGTAAAATGAGGGAATGAACTGAATGTCTTACTCAGTTTTCCTTCTTTCAGGTGAGAGATCAAGCACAGCGCTGTTCACGGGTTCTCCTGGATATTGAGGCTGGTGCTCCTGTTCTTCTTATCCCAGAAAGTTCCAGATCAAATAATCTGATTGTAGCAAATTTGGGAAAGTTGAAGGTCAAGAACAAATTTCTCTTTGCTGGTTTTCCTGGGACCTTTACCTTACAAGATAAGGTGAGCAGTCAGTACCCATTCCCTTCTCAGTTTACCTGGCGTTGGAATACCAATCGAAAAATTCAGATGCTACCATAAGATTATTCCTAACCACTGTACTTTTGTAGTATACGTGGCTTGAAGAATATGTTTTTTTGACATTTTATTAGCATTTCAATTAACCCTTAATAGAGGTAGTATAAATTATAACTTTTACTAACTGTATGTAATAACTTACTTTAGCAAACAAATCAACAGAACCATCTTTATAATGTTCTCCTCCCAGGCTGAATTTATATTTATCAACTTTTTACATTGGGTAGCTTTTTTTTCAAGAGACTTTGGCTCAAGGCTTATCTGAAGCCATTCGAAAATATTTTAATAAAATCTTATGGAGTATCTCTTAACAGTTTAAAACTGCATTAGCACTTATTTCTTATAACATGTTTGGAGGTAATTGGGATGAAGACTGCTTTTTTCATTTTACATTTAGAAAAGCTAGAATTCATTGAGAATAAATGATGAAAATGGGAAACATTTGTGAATCATAGACTTAGCAGTGATGGGACCTTGGAGGTGGTCCCACCGTTTTTGCAGTTGAGGAGACTGAGTAACATTGCTGGAATTAAGAGGAGATGCTCTTGGGTTCTAGGTGTATGCTTTAATGAAATTCTGCTGGTTTCCATGGCAGCTGACAATAATAGCAATGGAAATAGTCAGTGTTTGTTGAATGCCTAGTATACAGCAACTTATGCTAAACTCTTTTTGTATTTGTTCATCTTGTCCTCTTGTCCTTATTAACAAGCTGAGAGGTATTATTTACACCATTTTTCCCTATAAAGAAATTGAGGCTTAGATAAATTAAGTAATCTCTTTCAGATTAAACGTCTAGTGAAGAGTACAGTGTGGACCTCAGGCTTTGGTGGTGTTCATTCACTAAGTCATGTCCAACTCTTTGTGACCCCATGGACTGCAGCATGTCAGGCTTCCCCGTCCTTTACTATCTCCTGGAGTTTGCTCAGACTCATGTCCATTGAGTCGGTGATGTTATCCAAATATCTCATCCTCTGTTGCCCTCTTCTCTTCCCGCCCTCAATCTTTCCCAGCATCAGGATCTTTTCCAATGATTTGGCTCTTCACATTAGGTGGCCAAAGTATTGGAACTTCAGCTTCAGCATCCGTCCTTCCAAGAATATTCAGGGTTGATTTCCTTTAGGATTGACTGGTTTGATCTCCTTGCGGTCCAAGGGACTCTTAAAAGTCTTCTCCAGCACCACAATTTGAAATCATCAATTCTTCGGCATTCAGCCTTGTTCATGGTCCGACTCTCACATCTGTACATGACTACTGGAAAAACCATAGCTTTGACTATACGGACCTCTGTAGGCAAAGTAATGTCTCTGCTTTTTAATATGCCTAGTTTAATATGTCTAGGTTTGTCATAACTTAGACTTTGGTATATCTGCCTTTAGCACTCCATGCTCTTAACTGTGGTATTATTTTACCTCCCAGCATTGGTGGCGGTAGTTTAGTCACTAAGTCATGTCCAACTCTTTGTGACCCCCTGGACGGTAGCCTACCAGGCTTCTCTGTCCTTGGGCTTTCCCAGGCAAGAGTACTGGTATGGGTTGCCGTTTCCTTCTCCAGGAGATCGTCCCGACCCAGGAATCGAACCCACGTCTCTTGCATTGGCAGGTGGATTCTTTACCGCTGAGCCACCTGGGAAGCCCCTCCCAGCATTAGGATTTGGTTTATGTAGGGTAGGGGAGAACAAACTGACAAAGGTTGTTCCTGTCTTAGTATCCCTTTCCCAGATAACTCTGGTTCTTTGAAATTTTATAAAGAATGTGGCAATGAGTTCATTAAAATAACTTCAGTGGAAGAACACCAGAGTTTTTCACAGAAAAGATACAGATTTGAGCAGCTGCTATTTGCCTCTTTAGGTGTAGGAAGAAAAGAAAATGGAAGAGAGTGATTAGGGAACTAGTCTTGCCAGGCCTTTGCCAAGGACCTCAAGTTGAGTTGAAAGTAACAGGAAGACTGCATTTGTTGTTTATGTGTAGACTCAAATGGTGTTACTCTTTTCAAATGACTGTCTCTATAGTTTTCTTCATTGTTTTACTTCTCACTCATCCAATTACTCACTACTACTAACCCAAACACCCTGAACTGAAAATACTTGATTCATTGAGTGGGAATGACTGGAGTGAGGAGACTGGAGATGAGACAGTGAGAACCATGGGAACCATGTTCAAGTGTCATGACTTTGGGCTCAGGGCCCAGAGTAGGGGTGTTTGGATGGTGGGTTAGAGGGCAGGTTGTCCGTATCTTATCTCACTGCAGCTGCTGAGACAAACCAGATTTAGCGATCAGAGCACAGGGTGAAACCAGCACAGAATAGAAGTGATAAGCAATGCACACGGAAGTGCAGCACCAGGTTTGCTCATCCACACGCCCCACATTCAGACAGCTGGTGGTTGAGGACTTGCTGGTTCACCTTGCTGTTGGAAGCCCCTCCTGTTGGAATAATAGGCCTTCTTTCCAGATGGGGCTTCCCTGGTGGCTTAGCTGGTAAAGTATCCACCTGCAATGCTGGAGACCTGGGTTCAATCCCTGGGTTGGGAAGATCCCCTGAAGACGGGAATGGCTACCCTCTCCAGTATTCTGGTGTGGAGAATTCCATGGACTGTATAGTCCATGGGGTCACAAAGAGTTGGACACAACTGAGTGACTTTCACCTTCATTTTCCAGAGTGAGGAATAGGCCTCCACTTATGTATATTTTTTAAGACAGTAAAAAAAACAAAATCACCATTGACCTTTCATAGTAGGCCTAGTAGAGAACTAGTAACCTTGGTGTTAATGAGGAAAATCCCTTTTCATATTTGAGTCATAGGCATTTTGCTGTTTTCTGGCTCGAGCCTCAAAGAAAAAGAAACATTGATAACTGCATCTAAAATTTCTTACTTTTTTTTTTTTTTTACTGTGCGATGCTTATAATTAATGCAACTGGATATTGAACAAATGTATCAGAGCTGGTGTTGGCATATGACTGTTGTCCTCACAGTGACCTCAGGGCATTTGCCTCTCTTATCCACCTCTACTGCCCTAGGGAGAGCTGAATTCTTCCTCAGAAACGGTCTTCTGAGACTTTAGTTAGTTCTTTGAAATATATTTGTTTGTGGGAAATCGTTGTTTTGAGGCCCAAGTTTTTAGGAAGAGATCCGTTAGAGCCAGAATGGGTGATCAAGTTCAATGATACCATTTTTTTCCTCTCTCCCTCCTGAAAAGATAAAGGGCTTATTTTTCTGTGTCAGATATATCTGTATATGGGCTTATGAGCTGACTCTGAAGTTAGCTTCTAAAGAAGAATTGCCAAAGTATCTCAAGAAAGTTTTGCACAAGGGTTTCTGTTTTGTTAAGTACACCAAATAACAAGTGCATAGTTTGTAGCATTTTAATGAAGAAATTTCCCTGTATTTCGTTTTCGAGGATTTGATTTTAAGTGGCAGCACATACAAGGATCGCTTTTTCTTCAAGGTATAATATGCTTTTTTTGCCTCCTGGTTATTCGGAAAAACCTTATGGGATTCAGCAGTCAACTCCCATTCATTTGCTTAAAAAAGAAAATCTTTAAAATCAATCCTTTAAAATATTTCATTACTTGGGAAAGCCTGCTTATCACCACCCCCCACCCCTGCCCCCAACTTTGACGAATCACTTTCCACCTGTGTAGAGGAATCCTTCTTAAGGATCATTAAAAGTAATTCCTTCTTCCCTGCCTCCCTCCTTCCTTCCTTCCTTCTTGATGACCTTATTTCCTTCAATCCTAAAAGACTTTATCTTGTTATGTGCCAGTGGGTTGTTCTGTGAAATTCCATAAGGTTTGCTTGGAGTGTGTTTCTTGTTAAAAGTATTTAATCCAATTAATTCATCTGTGGAACTTACCTCTCCACATGTACAGTTAAGCTCCACGATCTAGGCCTATGTGAAGTGAGTAATTACTTTTCTTCTCCCCCAAATCACTTTGCATTTACATTTGCTCTTTAATGCATCTGCCCATGTGAGGTTTGTCTAGTATGCATTCCAGTGGTTAAAGAACAGGAAATAGTCCTAGAATCAAAGCTTGCAGAGGGGTCATTTGCCTTTGAGTTCAACGACTCCTGTGTGTTTGGAATTGTTTTACATAAGTCCATGTCTTAATGAGGGCAGGTTTGAATTTTTTGCATATGCTTTTCCTTTCATTTTTTTTCAACCATAGTTTGTGCTTAAACTTAATTACTAAGTATTTCAAAAGCTTTGAGTTAATCCCCTCAAGCCACTGATTTATTTAAACCAACTCAGAGAGGATGGAGAGATGAATCAAATGAAAGAGCAACAAATACTCTCAGGCATTTAAATAAACTAAGCAAGAGGGAAGGTTTTTAATGTTGAAATACTTAAATGATAGCATTTAGCTAGTCATTTGCCTTGCAAAAAGGAATTGCAAAAAAATAACTGGTTTCTTTCACCGTTACATGTAATTACTACTCAAGATAACTATGAAGGTGAATAGTACTATCATCTCCCTTTCGAATGCTGAGAGGAATATACATATAAAGCAGTCCTTGGGAGTCTTCCTGTCCTTCCAGCTTACTAGTGAGAATGGATAGATGAGAACAAACTGATGCTGCAGAAACTATAAGGATATGTAGCTGTGAGTCTTGAGGGAAGGAACCATGCAAAGTTTAAATGTCAGTTATTGAACCATTCTGGTGAAAAAGATTTGCTCTGTTAGCAATTAACTGAAGGTACTAGATATGTAAGAAAAGCATGTGATATTTTCAGTAGAGTTACAGAATTAATTTTATTCTGTATTTGCCCTTAATTTTTATGCCCTTGAACAGAAACATGATAGGAATGGCTTGCCTGTGTTTTCCATTTACAGTTACTTAGATGAGAAATGTAAACCTGAGAGGGGAGACTTCTAGAATGTACAAACACATTAGAGGGGCTTCATTCCATATTGCTGTTAGATGCATTTTCTTAGGAAAAAAGAGTCCTTCCCCTCCAGCAAATCATCAGTATATTGTATGGCTGAGAAATTTGCCTTTGTTGTATTGACCTAGATTAAACCACCAGTAATTAGTATCTTGACATTTACTCTTAAGCCAAAAGATAACATGTTCCAGTTGCCAAGTTGTTGCTGACACTTTGCAACCCCATGGTTTGTAGCCTGCCAGGCTCCTCTGTCTGTGCGATTTTCCAGGCAAGAAGACTAGAGTGGGTTGCCATTTCCTTCTCCAGGGTCTTCCCAACCCAGGGATCGAACCTGTGTCTCCTGCATTGGCAGGCAGATTCTTTACCTCTGAGCCACCAGGGAAGCCCAAAAGATAAAATATGTTCCTGCAAAATTGGCAGAGTTTTCAACGGGTACTGAATTATATGTAATGTCTCTGCAGAGAATTACACATGGAAGAAAGAATCATGACCCTGTGGCCCTTTTGTTTATGGGATCTGGGGTACTTGGGAAATACCATGTGGCATAGAGTCTTTGAAGAGTCCAGGACTGGGAAGGAACTTCCAGGATAGTAGATAGAGTTACCACCCCCATTCCTGCTGCTAGTTTTCTTTTCTTTCCTCCCAGGAGTCTGTGCCTTCATCTTCCCCAACTGGTACTCCCAAGCGCAGTGTGAGGAAAATGACAAGCATGGAGGACCTGAAGGGGACCCACTCCGAGGGGCTGATCATGATGCCTCCTGCTGGAATGAGTCGAGGCAGCTTGAAGAGTGAGTCTGTGCCCAGCACCTCGACCAAGCAGCAAGGGCAGCCAGCCACACCCTCTGTCGGCCGAGCTTCCAGCAGTCCAGGTAAAGGAGGAGAGAGGAGCTGCATGAGGAAGGAGGAGAAATTCATGAGACCATTGCGGGATCCTAAGGGGCGCTGTATCCCGTTCAAGTAGATGCTAACAAAGTGGTAGCGTGTCTTTAGTAATCATCTGATTCTGATACTCATTTAGAAGGCTTTAGAGTTTTAGGATGTAGATTAGGATTGGATGACTTCTAAAGTAGCATTGTTGTTGTTTAGTCACTCAGTCATGTCTGACTCTGTGTGACCCTGTGGACTGCAGGATGCCAGGCTTCCCTGTCCATTACCAACTCCCCGAGCTTGCTCAAACTCATGTCCATCGAGTTGGTGATGCCATCCAACCATCTTATCCTCTGTCATCCCCTTCCCCTCCTGCCTTCAATCTTTCCCAGCATCAGGGTCTTTTCCAGTGAGTCAGCTCTTCACATCAGGTGGCCAAAGTATTGGAGCTTCAGCTTCAGTATCAGTCTTTCCAGTGAGTATTCAGGGTTGATTTCCTTTCAGGTTGACTGGTTTGATCTCCTTGCACTCAAAGGGACTCTCAAGAGTCTTCTCCAGAAGCACCACAGTTCGAAGGCATCGGTTCTTTGGTGCTCAGCCTCTTTTATTGGCCAGCTCTCACATCTGTACATGACTACTGGAAAAACCATAGCTTTGACTATATGGACCTCTGTAGGCAAAGTAATGTCTCTGCTTTTCAATATGCTGCCTAGGTTGGTCATAGCTTTTCTTCCAAGGAGCAAGCATCTTTTAATTTCATGGCTGCAGTCACCATCTGCAATGATTTTGGAGTCCAAGAAAATAAAATCTGTCACTGTTTCCAATGTTTCCCCATCTATTTGCCATGAAGTGGTGGGACCGGATGCCAAGATCTTTGTTTTTTGAATGTTGAGTTTTAAGCCCGCTTTTTCACTCTCCTCTTTCACCTTCATCAAGAAGCTCTTTAGTTTCTCTTTGCTTTTTGCCATAAGTATGGTGTCATCTGCATATCTGAGGTGATTGATGTTTCTCCCGGCAATCTTGATTCTAGCTTGTGCTTTATCCAGTCTGGCATTTCACATGATGTACTCTGCGTACAAGTTATAAGCAGGGTGTCAATATATAGCCTTGATGTACTCCTTTTCCAATTTTGAACCAGTCTGTTATTCCATGTCTGGTTCTAACTGTTGCTTCTTGACCTGCATACAGGTTTCTCAGGAGGCCGGTAAGGTGGTCTGGTATTCCCATCTCTTTAAGAATTTTCCAGTTTGTTGTGAACTACTCAGTCAAAGGCTTTAGCATAATCAATGAAGCAGAAGTAGATGTAAGATTAAATTAGTAAAATATAGGGACTTCCCTGATGGGCCAGTGGTTAAGAATCTTCCTTGCAATGCAGGGGATGTGGGTTTGATCCCTGGACAGGGAACTAAGATCCCACATGCCTGGAATCAACTAAGCCCACATGCAGGTACTTAGCCCATAGGCTTTGGAGCCCATGCACCACAATGAGACAGACCTGGATCAGCAATTAAAGCTCTCACTTGATGCAACGAAAGATTCTGTGTGATGCAGTGAAGATCCTGCATGCAGCTAAGACTCGACACAGCCAAATAAATAAATTAAAAAAAAATGAGTTTAAGAACAAACCAAATAGTAAAATGCAATATAAATAGATTCAGGTAGTCTCTAAGGGCTTGTCAAGATAGTTGCCACCAGATGGTGTTAGTATACCTAGAGTAATTCCTGCATCCTTAGGCACATCCTTGCGAGTGACCTTTTAGACACTATCCCTTCAAGTCACTGGTTAATTCTGGAGAAATAAAAATCCTGAAAAATAGGTAACAGCAGAAATACCATAAGTAGCAATTTTTGAAAGACATGAACCACCCAGTTATTGGTGTGCCTCTCTTGAATTTGACAGTTAGCCATTCCAGATGAGAGTCTTGATTTTGACCTTTTGGTTTTTCCAGACAGTGTGGATTGGATAAGTGAGGTGTTGCTCCAAGGAGTTTGGGAAGCAGAATATGATTTACCACCAGAATCCACTGGTGAAGTCAGTCCAGTGTGGTTGAACTTTGAGAGATGTGGGATGCTAACTGAGGGATATGTTGGATGGATATAAAGAACGGTTAATCCCTTGTGGTACCTTGTTGTCCCAGAGAAGACAGCAAAGGGGTTTATGGTTACATTGATGATTCAAGGAGATTATTGTAATCCTCATCAGAAGACTGGGTATTGAACATTTACTACATGCCAGACATCGTGGCACATTTTTTCATAAATGTTTGCAGTTTATCCTCATGATACTCCTATAGGGTTTTATTTTTATCCCTGTGTTATAGACAAAGAGACCCAGAATTTTTGAACCGGTAACCAAGAGACCCAGAGAGATTGAGTAACTTGCCCATAGTCATGTCAATGTACGTGGTAAATGGTACTATGAATCTAGGCAGTCTATCTCCAGAGCCTGAAGTCTTAACCTGCATGATATCACCAACCAATCTATATACATAATGGACACTCACAGCATGGGGTAGGGGGGTGGGGCAAGCTGGGTGTGTACATAAGGCCAGTCAGTACATGAATCTTCTGTTGTTGTTGTTCTGATAATAGTGATGATTAGGAATTGAGGCCAGAGGTACATGGGCCAGCAGTAAAGAATCCACCTGCAATGCAAGAGACGTGGGTTAGATCCCTGGGTCAGGAAGATCCCCTGGAGAAAGAAATGGCAACCAACTCCAGTAATCTTGCCTGGGAAATCCCATGGACAGAGGAGCCTGGCAGGCTACAGTCTTTGGGATCGTGAAAGAATCAGACATGACTTAGCGACTGAACAACAATAGTACATATATTTGGAAGCCTATTAGGAAGTGATTTGGAATTTTTTTTAAAATTAATTTCTATTGGAGTATAGTTGCTTTACAATGTTGTATTAGTTTCCACTGTACATCAGAGTGAATCAGCTCTATGTATACATATATCCCCTCTCTCTTGGATTTCTCTCCCATTTAGGTCACCACAGAGCACTGAGTAGAGTTCCCTTAGCTATATTGTAGGTTCTTACTGGGGTGTTTTATAGAAATATCTCTTTCCTGACCATATTTTACCTCCCAAATAGCTGTTTGTTTCTGGAATTCTGTCTGTGATTAAGATGGGGTTAAGGCAGTGGTTTTCATATTGCTTCTATATCCCTAGGATTCCATGACAACCCTTGGGAATTATGAAGCCCTTTGTTCCTGTCCCTTATCCCCTTCTATGAGATCAGTTCTACTTTTGTCTCTTTCACTTATTTATCCATACAATAATGAGGCAAGAGCTAATTTAATTAGTGCCTGCCTAATCTAGGTGTTCAGGGTTTTGTTCTCCTATATAGTAACAAGCTATTAGACATAGTTCCTGCCACCTTGTGAATGATATGAGAAAGCCAATAAGCATCTAAATAAGGACAGATTAAGATAAATTAAAAGCAGAGCCATTACTTTGTCAACAAAGGTCAGTCTAGTCAAGGCTATGGTTTTTCCATTGGTCACGTATGGATGTGAGAATTGGACTATAAAGAAAGCTGAGTGCCGAAGAATTGATGCTTTTGAAGTGTGGTGTTGGAGAAGACTCTTGAGAGTTCCTTGGATTGCAAGGAGATCCAACCAGTCCATCCTAAAGGAGATCAGTCCTGGGTGTTCATTGGAAGGACTGATACTAAAGCTGAAACTCCAATACTTTGGCCATCTGATGCGAAGAGCTGACTCATTTGAAAAGACCCTGATGCTGGGAAAGATTGAGGGCAGGAGGAGAAGGGAACCACCGAGGATGAGATGGTTGGATGGCATCACCGAGTCAATGGACATAGGTTTGGGTGGACTCCGGGAGTTAGTGATGGACAGGGAGGCCTGGCGTGCTGTGGTTCATGGAGTCGCAAAGAGTTGGACGTGACTGAGTGACTGAACTGAACTGAAGATAAATGTCATGGGAAAGACAGAGTGGTAAGAGGGAAAGAACAGAGAGGGAGAGAGGAGGGTGATGCTGTGGGCAAGACTTCAGACAGTGAAGAGCCTGGCACATGGGGGAAAACAAAGACCAGTGAGCCGGCAGCTTCATGGGCAAGGTGGAGAATGGGTTGAGATGAGGTTGGAAAAGTAGGCAGTGGGCTTTTTATGCAGGGCTTTCAAGGGATTTAGGAGAGTTTCACAGAAAGAACTGTGGATTAAACTCAGTCATCAAAGCATATAAAGGAAGGGAATGTTTTGGTCTCAGTCATTTTTTTAAGGATTACTGAGGTATTTTGTGAGCAGAATGGTTTTGTGAGGGCAGACTGGAATGGAATGGGTATGTTGGAGGGGAGTTTATGGTGGTCTAGGCAAGAATGGTGGTGGTTTGGATTAGGTGGCGCTAGTGGAAATGGTTACGTGTGATATTTGTTTGGAAAAAGCACTTTGCTGTGGAAAATTTTGTAAACCTTTGGGTAACATCATCTCTACACAAGACCCCTGTGGGATCTCCTTGGGAGGGATGCATGTTAAGTCCTTTTGGTCATAAGCCCTTTAGCCTCTGTCAGTGTCTCGGGACAGCAGTGAAACCCTGGGAGGATGTGGCCTGGTTTGTGCCTGTGTGCGAGGGGCAGGTAGGCAATGTCCAGCACATGGAGAGTTGAGGAGGGAGGTCTTGGTGCCAGAGTGGAGACTGATCTAAACATTTTCCAAAGACAGAAAGAACATTTCGGGGCTATTTAGTTTTTTTCTGGACCAGCCCCTTCTGAGTCCCATCTTCCTCATTGTCTCCCTTTCCTTGGTTCCATGTAGAAGACCACGTGTGTCTGCTGGATTGCATTGTTGTCGATCTCCAAGACATGGACATCTTTGCTGCAGAGAGACACCCACGAGAGTATTCCAGGGTCTCAGAAGACAGCAGCGGAGACCTGATCTTCCCCTCCTATTTCGTGCGACAGACAGGAGGAAGCCTCTTGACCGAGCCCTGTAGGCTGAAATTGCAGGTGGAAAGGAATTTGGACAAGTGAGTGGTTTATTTTCAAATCACTATCTATTGTAAGTAGAACTGTGATAGCTTGGAAATCAGTGCTGTTAGGTCTGGAAGGGCATGGGTATTCACTTACATTTTCATGTATGTAACAAATATATGTTGAGTCCCTACCATCTGCTAGACATGAGGGCTCCTATCATGAAAGAAAAAACTTCTCCCTTTATGGAGCTTGCATTTTGTTGAGGGATATAGGAAGTTAAGTATATGATTCTAATTTTGTGTTTGATTAAATTTTAAACTGTATTGTAGGATGACAGTAGGTGCCTTAGAAACAAAGAGTAAGGGACCTGAATTTAGCATGGATTTCGATGGCAGAAGGGAGGTAGTGATGGCACGGAAGAAGTATTTGGAAGAAGTGACATTCGGATTCTGTGTTTCAAATGCAATAGATTCTGGACCTGCTATTGATATTTACCCTGGAGCTCCACTGAATCAGAGTAACTGTTTAGATGCTGTTTTGCCCATTTTACTCCAATTAGCCATCTGAAAGTGCTCCATAAAGACCATTGAACTGACTGTAATTTCCTTCTTAATTGGCTTCAAAGCACAGGATGCCTAATTTCTGTAGTTTGGAGCATGGCCTCAGTTAGTTCTATATCTGACTGGGAAACTTACTGAAAAGGAATGCACTCAGACCCCATCTGAGACCAGCAGAAGCTGACTCTCAGGGCAAAGCCTCAGATGCATATTAACAAGTTCCTCTGGTAGTGCTTACGCTCCCCTGGCCCCAGCAGTGGACTGGGACTGCTGGTTACAGTGTGTGATGCCTGTTCAGTTTAGGGCATTAATTTTGGAGAAAGCAGCAACACTCAGATCTTAACCTCAGGGAGAGATGAGGTGTGGCTGTGAAGTAATGAAAGCAAATGATTTTCATTTGCAGCATTTTAAAAAACAGTGTCACTACTTTTCCAGAGTGTGATTTTAATCCCTCTTGGGCCACTCCCTTTGCAGTTCATCGGTTTGGGCAAATCATTTAGTGTCACTGTTTTGTTTCTCTCTGGATTAATGATACAGCATAGCCACTCTCACTGGGATTTTTGTGTTTCATTCTTACTTGTTATTCAAGTGCTCTCTGGCTGGTGTTCAGTTATGGTTGGCATGGGCTGTATTTGATTTTACTGGCTTAGACGTCTTAAGAGGAGCTTCATTATTTAGAAATTGAACATTTTGTTTTCTTTTCAAGTAATGCTTTCCAAAAAAAAAAAAAAATGTGCTTTACTGCTCTGCTTATCTAAACTTCACCCACTTCCATCAGTGTTTATGTGCGGGTAATTATGCCCTGTTAGCCCAGATAGAAGGGGATGACTAAACACAGGGTATCTGATCAGCTTCTCCTGCCCTGGACCTGGCAACCCAGGGGGTTCTTGGTAATCCTTTCCAGCTTTTCCTTGTTAATTGCATGACTGGTCTTTTTTCACCTGGTTGTATGAAGGTTTTTCTCCATAGACAAAGTAGTTTTTAATATTTCTCTTCAACTGCAAATCCTGGCCCTCTGCTTTATATACTTGGAGCATAGCATCTGTAGGATCCATGATTCACCTTTAGGAGGGTAGAGAAAAAGCTCTTCAGTGTTGGGATGAAGTATATTCCCCCTTCTCCGGGCATTTTTTTTTTTTTTTTTAAGATTATTTTTTGGCTGCGCTGAGGTCTTTGTGGTATGAGGGATCTTTAGTTGCGGCAGGCAGGATCTAGTTCCCTGAGCAGGGATCGAACCTGGGCCCCCTGCATTGGGAGTGCAGAGTCTTAGCCACTGGACCACTAGGGAAGACCTCCCTGACATGGGCATTTTCAACATCATTCCTGCCTGCCCATCTCAGCTTGAAATGAGTGACTGAGTCAGGTTTTATCCTAGTGTCCCATCTTGGCTCGTTATGAAACACTGGTTCCTTTCTTTTGTTACCACTAAATGGATAAAGAGCTTGTCATTTTTTCTTTTTTATTAAAATATACTTGTACAATAATGTGTTAGTCTCAGCTATGTGGTAATCTGACATTTGCACACATTATGAAATGATCTCTGCTATGAGCCTCGTAACCATCTGTTTCCACACAAAGTCATTGCAGTTATCGTTGGCCATATTGTTCATGCTGTATAGTATATCCCCATGGCTTGTTTATTTTATGGCTGGAGGTTTGTACCTTTTAATCCCCTTCACCTATTTTTGTACCACTCCTCTGTTCTCTGTATCTGTATCTTTTCCTTTGGTCTTTTTTTCTTTTTAATTGCTCTCCTAACTATAATGTGTAAGTTATTTCTGAGTCTTATGAAATTTTTCTTTATTCATCAATTAGTTAGCTCAGATTTGGGGACTTTATAAATGTATATTTGGGGAGAAAAATGGCCTTTTGTAGCTGAAAGATGACACTCAGTTGTACTAACTTGCTTCACTTGGACTCATGACATTTTTGTCATTGAAGGTTAAAAATTAATTGGTTGGTAAGGGAGGTGAGTACATGTTAGCACTTATATTTGGATGTGAGCTGTGTCAATGTTCGTGATTTTTTTGTGGAAGTGACCTTTTATCTTTTTCCATAGAGAAATAAGTCATACGGTGCCAGACATATCTATCCATGGCAATCTCTCCTCAGTCCACTGTTCTCTGGATTTGTGCAAGTACAAGCTGATCCGGGGTTTATTGGAGAACAATCTTGGAGAGCCCATAGAGGAATTCATGAGGCCTTATGATTTGCAAGACCCAAGGATTCACGTGAGTGTGACGTTAGGTTCTTCTGTAACTCTAGTGGTCTCATGATCATCATCCTGTGTATCTGTTCCTCAGAGTCAGCTGGCGAAAGAAGATGGAACCACAAGCAAATTAGATTTCATGACATTAACTCCATTTTTAGATTGACAACTATGAATTGATCAACATTTTCCTTTTCCAGACTGTTCTGAGTGGAGAAGTATACACGTGCATGTGTTTCCTCATTGATATGGTAAATGTAAGTCTGGAGCTGAAAGATCCAAAAGGAAAACAAGCTGCTGGGTCCCTAGCCAGGTATGGCTGTGATTATATGGTTTTACTATTAGTAATGGTAATAGAAATCCTGTACACCTTGTGCTATCGTGTAGAGCAGAGTGGCCGAGTGGTGGTTCACAGATGAATGTGGTCTGCCTGCAGGATGCTTTTTGGTTGGTCTGCACAATGCTTTTTAAAAGTTTAAATTCATCTATCACTCAAGACGGCTGAGGTTATGCTGCGGTAATAGGCACTCCAAAATATCAGTGACTTAGAAGAGTAACAATGTTTTTCTCCTCGTGTTTCCTGTCCATTATGGGTCTTGGGCTGCTCTGCTCATTGTAGTTACCCTGGCTGACAGAGCAGCTTCCTGTGCCACTGAGAAGAGCCTTTGAGTGGTCTTGAATGGCAGTGGGATCCTGGTAAGCCCTGTGGTGCTAGAACATGGTCCCACGTGAGTGCAGAGTCAGGAAGCAGTCTCCCTGTGTGTCTGTGTCGAGGGAGTCCAGAGCTATCTGGTGAACACTGGTGTTGATGGCTTCACTGGCCAGAATTAGTGAATTGTACATGAAAAAGTTTGGATTTCAGCTTCCTTTGAAGAATTGTAAGTTTTGGCAGAAGAGGGCCAGTGTTCTCAATTAGAAGCATCTGGGAGCTGAGTGGAAGCTTGGGCAACCTTTAGATTAGGCATCTGCTCACCCAGCAGTTCACTAACTTATGTCTTCTTGGTTACTATAGACCAGGAGTTTGTGATTACTGGTATAGAACCCCCAAGAGTGCATTGTATTTTCACACTTGACAACATTTTCATCTCTTGACAGTCAAGTAAAGTTGAGCAGATATTACTCCTGTTCTCCAGATAGTTTTTGACAAGTGTAAGATCATATGACTGGAAAAGTGGTTCCGTATTTAAAAATAGCACTTCCAGGCTAGTAACTTTTCTATGAGACACACACTGTCTTCTGTTTTGTTTGTCCCTTAAAAATTCATCCAGCTATCTAACTCAACTAATGAGAACATGATATGATGGAGTTGGGGTCCCAGATTGATTATCTTGTGAACCGGCAGTTTTTTCTGATGACTGGTTATGACCTTACTTTCTTGCAATATAGGGTAATTCTGTCTGGATTGTCATGATGGTACTGAGTGATTAAGGGCTGCCCATTGCAGCTCTGCCTGTTTTTTAAAAAATGGCAGTTGCAGATGCATTTTCTGTTGGTAGATGAGCTGCATTACTTCTCTCCATGAGAAGTGTTACTGTTGTGGTGGTTCCCAGGAACTTGTTGCATAAAGATTCAGCAGACTGTGGAGACAGACTCTCCAAGCAGGCCAGGAGTTGACAGATGAAGGCCTAAAGGGACCCTCACCCTTGGGGATTATTACGAATATATAGTCTTACTAAACTTAGGTGAGAAATGAGAATGCTAATGAACCAAGCATGCAACACATATGTGATATTGTTATTCCCCATGAAGTTCCCATGGGCAAGAGTGTCTCCTTAGAAATGGAAAAGAAGGTACAAGGCAAAGTGACACTTCGATCCATTTTGTGGAGACTGTTAAAATCAGTGACAGATCTCAGAGTGAAGTTATCTCCTTCATAGAACTTAGGCATATTTATGGTTTTGTTCTTTTATCTTAAATGTACGTAATTTTGAAAAATGGAAGCGTTCAACGTCTTGACTGCTTTCTTCCATAGATTTGACTTCAAGAAGTGTAAACTGCTCTATGAGAGCTTTTCCAACCAAACCAAGTCCGTTAACTTGGTTTCCCATTCCATGATGGCTTTTGACACCCGCTCTGCTGGGCAGAAGACCAGTCCTGGTGTGAACAACGTGTTCACCTGCATCTTTCAGCCCTCTAAAAGCAGCAGCACCACCCAAGGCTCCATTCAGATCGAACTGCATTTCAGGTGGGAGATCCAGACCCTGACCTTGCCTTTCTTTATCATGACATATGCCCTTCTGTGGCCTGTGGCCAACACCATGTAGGCTTTAGAGCATCAAAGGACTGAGCAATCTTTGAGAAATAAATAATGGCTTATTAGTGCAGTGTACTGTATATTAAGTGTTCCTGCAACCATGCAGTTTCGCTGACTGGCCAAAAGATGTCTCTGTTGCCTTAAGGAAAGTAGTTAGGATTAAACCAGATTCTTAAAATCAACCTCCTTATCAGATGTGTGTGCACGTGCATGCCCAGTCCCTAAGTTGTATCCAACTCTTTGCAACCCCATGGACTGTACCCTGCCAGGCTCCCCTCTCCATGGGATTCTCTTGGCAAGAATACTGGAGTGGGTTGCCATTTTCTCCTCCAGGAGATCTTCCCAACCTAGGAATTGAATCTGTGTCTCCTGTATTGGTAGGTGGATTCTTTACCACTGTGCCACCTGGGAAGCCCCCCCATCAGCTATAGACTTTTAATATGTAAAGCGACTTGGGGAAGGAAGGAATTATACTCATGTAAGGGGAAAAAGTCTTTTGGTCTATAGAAATAATAGAAGAGAAGTGGTGTTGACTTACATTATCGAGTTATCTGTGCAGGTCTTAATGACTGACTTCTCCGTGTAAAATGAGCTTTAGCCTCCTTGAACTAGATTATGTTTTTCTTCTTGGTATTATGGAGGCACTGTTGTGTGTGAAAAGAGCATCGGTTTTGGGATCACATAGATCTGGGCTCAAAACCTTTATCTACCACTTCCTAGTAATGTGTCCAAGGACAAGTTTTTTATCTCCTTCACCTGCATTTTCATCTACTATAAAATAGGAAAGAGTTACTGTACCTACCTCATAGGGAGGAGGTGATAATTAAGAGGCAGAGTGCCAAAGAATCGATGCTTTCAAACTGTGGTGCTGGAGAAGACTCTTGAAAGTCCCTTGGACAGCAAGGTGATCAAACCAGTCCATTTTAAGGGAAATCAACCCTGAATACTCGTTGGAAGGACTGATGCTGAAGCTCCAGTATTTTGGTCATCTGATGTGAACAACTGACTAATTAGCAAAGACCCTGATGCTGGGAAAGATTGAGGGCAGGAGGAGAAGGGGGCAACAGAGGATGACATGGTTGGATGACATCACTGACTCAGTGGACATGAATTTGGGCAAACTCTGGGAGATAGTGGTGGACAGAGGAGCCTGGTATGCTGCAGTCCATGGGGTCACAAAGAGTCGGACATGACTGGGCGACTGAACAACAACAATAATTAAACATCACTCTGTGTAGTCAAAGCTATGGTTTTTCCAGTAGTCATGTATGGATGTGAGAGTTGGACCCTAAAGAAGGCTGGGCAACAAAGAATTGGTGCTTTTGAATTGTGATGCTGGAGAAGACTCTTGAGAGCCTCCTGGACATCAAGGAGATCAAACTAGTCAATCCTAAAGGGAATCAGCCCTAAATATTCATTGAAAGGACTGATGCTGAAACTGGAGCTCCAGTATATTTTGGCTATCTGATGCCAAGCGGCAACTCACTGGAAAAGATCCTGATGCTGGGAAAGATTGAAGGCAAAAGATGAAGGGGGAGGCAGAGGATAAGATGGTTAGATAGCATCATGACTCAGTGGACATGAATTTGAGCAAACTCTGGGAGATAGTGAAGGACAGAGGAGTCTGGCGTGCTTAGTCCATGGGGTTGAAAAGAGTTGGACACGACTTAGCAACTGAACACCACCAACATATAATTAAACAAGATATTCTGGCTACTGCTTGGCATAGATGGGAGCTTTTACAATTATTCCTGATGTAGCTTAGGTTATTTTATGATACACTACTGTAAAATTTTTTGACTAAGTGGGCATAGACCTGAAAACTGAAAAGTTAGGTAGGGTCGATAGAAATTCAACAGGCGACCTTTGGAACTGATGTCAGTTTCATTCTATTAGTGCTTAATGTCATCAGATAAGTTGTAAATATATAAACCAGTAAGTAAAAAGGCTGGGGAAAACTTCTTGGTTAGGCAAGAGAGGAAAAAAAAAACTCACCAAAATTGTACTTTTATTTGTATATGTGTGACATTGCAGTGTGCTGTTCAGTGAATTCCTTAGGGTTGAGTTTTCCTAGGGAGGGGTCGTAATCTCCATATGTGTTTAGGAATTCTGCCTAATTAGATATTTAAACTTTTGCATGAGCTTTTAAAAAATTGTATTAATTATTTTATTTTTGGTTGCACTGGGTCTTCGTTGCTGTGTATGGGCTTTCTCTAGCTGCCACTGGGGCTAGTAGTTGCTCTAGGGCTAGCTACTGTTCATTGCAGTGAGTGGGCTTCTCATTGCGGCGGCTTCTCTTGTTGTGGAACACGGGCCGTAGACGTATGGGCTTCAGTAGTTGTAGCACAGCGGTTCAGTAGTTGCGGCTCACCAGCTCTAGGGCATGAGCTCAGTAGTTGTGGTGCACAAGCTTCGTTGTCATGTGTCACGTAGAATCTTTCTGGATCAGGGATTGAACCGTGTACCCTGGATTGGCAGGTGGATTCTTCTTCACTGTACAGTCAGGAAGTCCTTGCATGAATTTTAAAACAGTTTAGTAATGGGAATACTAGTTGCTTCTTACTGAGCCTTACCAAGGGCTAGGCACTTTACTTGCCTTTAACTTAATTCTCACAAGTTTGTCCAGTGGGTGACTTCTTCCCCATTTTACAGATACAGGCATAGAAGCTTGGAGGGGATTAAGTAACTCTTCTGAGGATACACAGCCAGTCAGTGAAGTAGTCAGAACTCAGGCTTGGGCCTCTGATTTTAAAGCCTGTGTCTTGTCTAACAATTGTCAAGGCCACCACATTTTAGTGACTGGGCTGATTGCAGTCAGATGATAAGCTGGCTGTGATTTTCAGTGCCTTTGTTGGAAGATGATGTTTATTTGAACAGAAGGCTTGCATACATTTGGTCCATCTGCTGAAACAGTTTCTTTTTTCGGTTTGCTTTGTTACTGAACTGGCTTCCTCAATATCAACTAGTTGTCCCACCTATTATATTTTTAATATACAAGAAGCCTTAAAATATTAATAAATTTATATACTAAAGATGTATAATTTCTCAGAGGCTAATAATAAAGTTGTCCACCTTGGTTCTTGCTAACAGAAATACTGTTGTTAGTGAGAGGGTTAAAATGTTCTCTTGATTGGAACTTTTGAACGCTTTCTGTGTCTCAAGAAGAATTGCTCTTCTGTTGGGATTTTGTGTGTCAAATATAAATCACTTTACAGTGTTTAAAGGCTTGAAATATTTTCCAGAAAAGGGATCAGACATACTTTGACTTTCCAGTTAGTTCATAACGCTGACGATCTGTGTTCAAAATGGGGTGGAAAAATTTTACTGAGGGCGACATTTTTTCTCCATTACAAAAGGGTGAAGTGTTTCTGTGAAAAATGCTGTGTCTGTATGAAGGAGACATGCACCACAGTGCCCTTTTTCTAGGGGCAGTGAGCCAGGTTTAGGCGAAACAAGAGACTAGAGAAGCCAGCCTTAAAAAAAAATCTCCGAATCAGCTTTTCCTGAATAGAAGCCCCTTTTAGGGCCGTGAAGCAGGTATGTGTAGTAGCCAGAGCCCCAGAATCGATTTTGGGCTCACAGAACAAAGTTCAGTCCCGAAACTATAGGGGTGTCCTTGCCCATTTTTCTTGTCTTACCTATCTCTGCCCACTAATATACTGAAGGTGCCTGGCCCTGACCACACCATGGCTTGAAGCCAGGCTTGAGAGTCCTTCTAGGGTTTTCACCTCAAATATAGAATTGAGGGTGATGATGGCAACAAACCAGTACCCCCTCCTCCTCTCCTGCAGCTCTACTTCTAGGGTGCTTGGGGTGTCAGCCACAGTAAACACCATCTTATTTGTCCTCCCTCTTTGGCCAAAAGATCTGGGGTCTCAGGCTAGTTCCAGCTAGAGAAACCATCATGTACAGGTATGTAAATTTGATGTTTATAAAGAAGTGATCTTAACGTTGAAGAAAGAGTGCCTGCCTCACTGATCTTTTAGAAACAGCCTGTAGTGGAGGGAACTGACATTTATCAGACCTTTTATGTGCCTGGTGGTTTCTCTCTTACTGTTTTATTATTGCTCGGTTTATAAGTGAGAAAACAGAAAGATAAATATATGATATTATTTATATGTGGAATCTGAAAAAAATGGTACAAATGAACTTATTTGCAAAACAAAAATAGAGTCACAGATGTAGAAAACAATCGTCTCGTTACCAGGGTAAAGGGGGAGGAGTGGTAAATTGGGAGATTGAGATTGACAGGCACACACTACTGTATATAAAATAGGTAACTAGTGAGGACTTAGTGTATAGCACAGGGAACTCTGCTCAATACTCAATACTAATGACCTATATGGGAAAAGAATCTTACAAAAGAGAGTGGATTTATGTATATGGATAACTGATTCACTTTGTTCTATAGCAGAAACTAACATAATGTAAATCAACTGTTTTGTTATTGTTCTTTAGTTGCTAAGTCATGTCCCACTAAGTCAGGTCCTACTCTTTTGCCCCATGGACTGTAGCCCACCATGCTTCTCTGTCTATGGGATTTTCCAGAGAAGCATATTAAATTGGGTTGCTGTTTACTTCTCTAGGAGATCTTCCTGACCCGAGTTGAACCTGCTGATGACTCAGTGGTAAAGAATATGTCTACTGATGCAGGAGATGCAGGTTCAACCCCTGGGACAGGAAGATCCCCTGGATAAGGAAATCAGCTGCTGCTGCTGCTGCTGCTGCTGCTAAGTCGCTTCAGTCATGTCCGACTCTGTGAGACCGCATAGATGGCAGCCCACCAGGCTCCGCCGTCCCTGGGATTCTCGAGGCAAGAACACTGGAATGGGTTGCCATTTCCTTCTCCAGTGCATGAAAGTGAAAAGTCAAAGTGAAGTTGCTCAGTCATGTCTGACTCTTCGTGACTCCATGGACTGCAGCCACCAGGCTCCTCCGTGCATGGGATTTTCCAGGCAAGAGTACTGGAGTGGGGTGCCATTGAGGAAATCAGCTATACTCTGATAAAAAATTTTTTTAAAAGTGAGGAAAGAGGCTCAGAGAAGCTAGACAACTTACCCAAGATAACACAGCTTTTAAGTGACACGATTTAAGCCCATGCTTTTTCTACCACACCAGGATTTCTCAAACTCAGCATTGTAGGTTAGATCATTCCGTGTTGTGAAGGCTCTCCTGTACATTATGGGTTGTTTAGCTGCATCCCTGATTTCTACCCACAAGATGCCTACAGGAGCCCCTTCACTTGTGACAGAAATCTCTCCAGACGTTGCCAGATGATTCCCAGGGGATGGAAACACCCGAGATGGGGATGTCTGAGAACTGCAGGATGACATACTTGCTACTGCTTTCTTGTAATACATTCCTTCTTGTTTAAAAATATGATTGACTTTTGAAAACATATACTGAATGTTTTACTAGACCCGGGCTCAGAGTTTATTGATATTCAAAGCTTAGTTTAGAAGATGCTGGAGGGCTTCCCTAGTGGCTCAGCGGTAAAGAACCTACTTACCAATGCAGGAGACATGAGTTTGATCCCTGATCTGGGAAGATCATACATGGTGCGGAGCAGCTAAGCCCGTGTACCACAGCTATCGAGTCTGTGCTCTAGAGCCCAGGAGCAGCAACTACTGAGCCCACCTGTCACAACTATGGAAGCCTGTGTACTCTAGAGCCCATGCTCCACAACACGAGAAACCCCCACAGTGAGAAAGCCAAGCACTGCAACTAGAGAGTAGCCCCTGCTTGCTGCAACTAGAGAAAAGCCCACACGGCAGCAAACACCCAGTACAGCCATAAATAAATAAATAAATAAAAAAGAAAATGCTCGAGTATCACCTGCCCAAATTGAGTAATATATTTGCAGGTTAGTGAAATGTCATGTTCCTCTTTTCCTATTTTATTTTTATGATCTTCTTTCTTGTAGGTCTACAAAGGATTCCTCCTGTTTCACAGTTGTTCTCAACAATCTCCGTGTGTTTCTCATATTTGACTGGCTGCTGTTGGTGCACGATTTTCTCCATACCCCCAGTGATATTAAGAAGCCAGCTAAAGTTACTCCTTTTCGCCACCGTAACTCGAGCAGCGAATCTGCTGTAATTCCCAAAACTGTGAAAAGTGGAGTAGTTACCAAGCGGTCTTCCCTTCCTATGTCCACTGAAAGGCACCTGGAGGTCAAGGTCAACGTAACAGGTAAGTGTATGTAGTTGGGAGTCACCTATTCTTGGTTTGGATTTTAGGCTAATTTTGTGTCTTACAGTATGACTTTTCTGTTGCCTCTGCATTTTGACACGAACACTTACGTGTTTCCATGTTTTGCAGACTAACAACTGTTGACATTCTTGACCTCTGTTTTCAGATGGGAATTGCCTGGCCCACAGTGAAGGCTGCAAGATCTAGTCCCTCTCCTCTGACCTCCCCTAATGCATGTGCCTGGCCTGAGTACCCACCTGGGCAATGATCTTTTTTCCCAGTGTTAAATCTGGCTTCAATTTTCTGTTTGATCTCCAGGGCCCCAACAAATGTGCCTTACTGAGTTTAGGCAAAAGTGGTATGTGAAAAATCTCAGTTTAGAAGATAAATAAATGAGGGGATTGGTGCTGGCTTTACACAAAGAATATTTTCCTTTATAAACAGATTTACCATGGTTTTTGTTAACTAGCAGACTCTCATAGCACATCTGTACATATATGTGTATTTATTGTTATGCTTGTGATATATGCTATCTCCTGCACAGTGATTTGAAAGAAGCTGGATAGCTCATGGCATTTAAAATAGATTTAGTTTCAAAAGTTCAGTTTATACATGTTTTTTGATGAAAACAAAAAGTAAATTTGCCATGTCCATGTCCAGATGAATAGAAAACTGTCTGTGTCTACCAATTTAAAAAGCAAAACAACCCTGAACATATACACAGATGACCCAGTGCTCTTTGCTGCCTGACCAACATCAGTATCTGAATCTGCTTCCTGGGAACTTAAAACAGATTGTCGCTTGGAGAAGGGGTGGTTTCCAGAGCTTCTTAGTGTCTGTTCTGCCTCCCAGGAGACCTAGTGTACAACTTCATTCTAAAGAGAGAAAGTGCGTCCCGATCTTATGCCTGTGCAGGGCTCTGTTGGTTCAGCTGCGCCTGGCCAGATCTGCAGGACCTGCTGAGGGTGTCGGCAGAATGTCGACAGACATCCTAGACATCCGATCTTTCTGGCTGACCTGTCGGCCCCCGACCCAGTCGATGTGCTGCCTGGTTTACGACACCTGCTGCTTTCACTTCCCAGCTTTGGCCTAGTTGATGATACTGTCCTTTCCAGGCACGGAGTTTGTGGTCGTTGAAGATGTATCCTGCTTCGATACCAACGCCATCATTCTCAAAGGCACCACTGTGCTCACCTACAAGCCCCGATTTGTCGATCGGCCCTTTTCAGGAAGTTTGTTTGGCATTGAGGTAAGAAGTCTTTGTGTTGATTGAAGCACTCAATGTTTGGCTTAAGAGAAAAGCATCTGGAGAATAATTTTACCTCCTAAACTTTCCTTCAGGGTGATAATTAATGGGACCAGAGGACCCTTGCCCTCTTCTCTTCATTTTCTCCTCACATCTACCAGTTTATTCTAATGTGTGAATTCAGGCCCCCAGGGTCAGGCTGTGAATGTGTGGAGGGACTGTACCTCTTTCTCTTAGACCCAGCCTTCCTCAGAATGTTCAAGGAAGCTCTTCCAATCCCCCTTTCCCCAACAGGCTCCTTGTCATGTCCTCCGGGTTCTGTGGGTCTAGGCCCTGGCTAATTTGTGAGGGTGAGGAAGGGGTCCTTGTTTCTCCTGCATCCCCTTCTACACATTGAGTGCTTGTCCTTGCGAAGACCTAGAGCTTTCTGGTTATAGAAACGTGATACTAAAGTGTTAGGGACTTTCCGTGTTATCCTTCCAGGAATATCTGATCTATTAAAGGGCACCTCTGGAGAGTTGGCCCTGACCTCAAGGGCCGAATCTCTAATTGTGATGCTCATGGCTCTGATTCAGTCTCATGAAGGAGATAATTTGCATTGGGATGACTTTTGTAGCCAGAAGATTACATTCTGCAATATTATGCAAAAACTACTCTGTCTCTTCTTAAGCCAGGATGTGTGGAGACAGAAGGAGAAATGAGGCAGATTATTATCTCCTCTGGCAAATATTCTTAAGTCACCGATCTCTGCTAATATTCCTCTTGTTAGAATACTAGAATATTTGGTCAGAGTTACTCATCATTTGCTTCCCATTTATGATTAAACTTTTTCATGCTCAGTTCTTCCCAGTGATATTTCAGAGGTTGAGGGAACAAAAATTGCTTCCACCCTCAGCAGCAGATAGTACTTTTTTTTCTGGTCAGAAATAGCTGAATAAAACCTGTGGAGATTTTACTTCCCTACCACTTGTATCTCTCATGTAAAGAAACCTCAGTGTGAGAGGAAGGATTTGCCTGCTAGCGTGATGTGACTTGGTCCTGAAATTGCAGTTCATCTGCTTTCCAAGCCTCCACAATACCAGCTTTGAACGGGAAAGTTTGGTGATTGATTAATGAACTGTCAGGTACAATTGGGTTTTGTGTAGCAGAGGCCCGGGAAGAAAAAAGGAAAATGGAACTTTCCTGCTCCAGAATGTTAGAAAAACTCCATGGCAAAATATTCGAGCTTCCTGGAAACTCCTTTCAGTCTTGTTCTTAAGGTGGCACAGTTGGATCTAAATTTTAAGACTACCCTAATACATCCTTGGGGGAGAATTTGTAAAGAAGGCAAAATGAGCTAATGTTGAATACAGCAGAGGACCTTGGTGTCATATGCTTTTCAATAGCTCCAGAAAATGCCAGGCTTCCCTGGTGGCTCAGACGGTAAAGAGTCTCCCTGCAGTGCAGGAGACCTAGGTTTGATCCCTGGTCAGGAAGATCCCCTGGAGAAGGAAATGGCAACCCACTCCAGTATTCTTGCCTGGAAAATCCCATGGATGGAGGAACCCGGTAGGCTACAGTCCATGGGGTTGCAAAGAGTTGGACACGACTGAGCAACTTCACTTGCTTTTTCTTTCTTTAGAAAATGCCAGGAAAGAGGAAGGAGCAAGGGAGACTAAAGCGATGCTTTCTTCTTCCTCCTCTACTCTTGCTGAGCATGCAGCATAATATGGTCCTGGAATGAGCGTCCTCCGTCTCTATTCTCTCCCCATAAATATGTTTTACTTTATTTTTATTAGAACATCTCAAACATACACAAAGTAAACAGAATAATATAATGAACCCCTATGTACCTTTCACATAGCGTCAGTGATTAATGTGTTTATTTTCACTGATGATAGTAACAACTGTATTACATGAAATTAGGGAAGGGGCGGGAAAAACCACTTATCGCCACCTATCTCACCTACATAATCTCTCTTGACATTTTGAGGTATTTCTTCCCCTATAGTTTTGGCGTAATGTTATTTTGATTGGGCTGCTTTTTCACAACCAGTATTGTAACTGTTTTCCTACCTTTCTAGGTAGTCTTTTAAACTTACTTTTAAATGGCTGCAAAATACTCTGCTGAGTAGATGGGGAATATCTTGAAAACATTGATTCTCTTAATTTTATTTTTTAATTTAGCATTAAATGATGTTTCGGTTAATTTTTCTATGTTTTGATTACTTCCTTGGACTAGTTCCCATCAAGAGTAGGATTATTGGATCAAAGGGTGTGAGATTTTTAAGTCTCTTGTTATGTATTGCCAAACTGCCTTTCCCATGGGTGAAGCGCTGTGCTGCTGGCAGTGGGTGAGGGCACCAGCCTCACTCTTCACAGTGTTCATTCCAGTGGTTGTTATGGGTCTTTTATAGGAGAGGACTGATGGCTTCCAAGATGGCCCCCTTTTCTCCTGGTGGTGAGACTCTTCCTAAATCAGACATTAATTCACGCTGTATTGCATTTCATCCTCTAGGTGTTTTCGTGCCGACTGGGGAATGAGCACGACACAGCTCTTTCAATCGTCGATCCAGTACAAATTCATGTGGAGCTGGTGGGAAATTCTTCTTACCAGAATAGTTCAGGATTGATGGATGCATTCAATAGCGAAGATTTTCCTCCCATCTTAGAGGTAATGATGACAAGCCTGGATAACACACCGAGGCTCTCCCAAACACTTCCCTTTACTTGAACTACTTATTTACTCTGCCAAACTCAACAACAGTTCTTACTTCAGCAAATACAAAATAATATGACATTGTCTCTGCCCTAGAAGATCTTTCAGTCTTGTGGAGGATGAAAGACCTTTTGATTGTCTGGTATGATCTTGAAGTTCTATGAAAGTTTACAGAAAGCAGAGTTCAACATAGTTAGGGATATTGACTGTGAGTGAAACAAAAGAAGAGTCTGATCAGGGAGGTAGGATGTAAATAGGCTAAGAAGGAGAGCAGTTCTGAATTAGAAAGTAGCAAAGTCAGGGGTAGAAGTGGCCCAGCAGAGCTGAGACTGAGGGAGGTCTCACTGCAAGAAGTCTGGGGATGTGAGGAGGAGGGAGAGGAGAAACAGAGTAGGTGAAACCAGGCCAGGACCAGTTAAGACTTGGATGTTTTATTTCTTTGGTAGAGAGGGAGTAATTAATTCATAATCCATTTGAACTATAGGAAGTTTGAAAGAGAAAAGCCATTCTGATTTTTGGGCTTCAAAAAAAAAAAAAGGTAAAAGTAAGTAATAAATAAAGCACTATACCCAGACTTCAAGCAGACATCCCATTTTAAAGTGGTCTTGTGTCACTGTCTGTACGGCTTTTTCCACTGGTAGCTGAATTGCTAACGACTAAGGAACACCAGATTTTTAGAAATATTAATATAGAACTTGACTCATTTAAGGCTCTGTTTGAATAAAGGAGAGAGAAATTTTATAGGGGGGGTCAGTTGGCTTCAGAAATTTAAAAAATTAAATAGATCAAAGCACAATGGATTAACAGAGTGTTACAAATTGGCTCTGGAGGAGGCAAGGATCACCTTCCTCTGATTCTCTGCTTTGATGATTATATATACTTGTAAGAAAATCATTCTACCGAATTATTAAGTGCTCTAGTAATTTGCCCCACGTAGTATTTTTTGTTTGATACAGTTTTGTGACATTGGACCTCACATCTGAGACATCTTACCTTATGGCTATTAGTGCTTGATTTCAAGATCTCCCCAGTATTCAAAATGAGGAAGTGTCTGTTGTATTTCTAGAACCAGAGTTAGAGTGGTACCTCTGAGAGGTGTGGACACAGAAGCCACTGCAGCTTTAAAAACTGCCACCTTTTAAATCTTGTTAGATTCAGTTACAGGCCCTGGATATCAGACTCTCCTATAATGATGTTCAGCTGTTTCTTGCCATTGCAAAATCCATCCCAGAGCAAGCTAACGCTGCGGTGCCAGACGTGGCGGCCTTGGAGGCCAGCTCCGTTCACAGCTACCTTCCTGGTGCTTCTCGAGGGGGAGAGGAAGTCAGAGAAGGGACAAGACACACCTTAGACCCTGTTTTGGGTAGGTATTTAACCATAAAACCCATTCAGCCTTCTCCCAAACTCCCCTTCTTCTTAATGTTTAAGATTTTCTTTTGCACAATTAGATTATTCAGGGTATAATTGTCTGTCATTAAGTATAATTGTTAAGTCATAAGTATGACTAATTCTTATTTTTAAAATAAAGAAAACACCCCAAACCAACTGTTCTAACCTACAGTATTTTTCCTTTTACCATTTCTTCTAGAGATGCAGGTAATGCTAAGGTTTAGTTTTAAACTTTGTTTTCTTCCAGAAGTATATGGATCATAATACCGAGTTTCAGTTTTAAGCTTTTAAAACACAGCCAATATAGGGAAAAGACTTAAAAACTTCAGGGTATACTTGATAACTTCCAATTAGGAGCTTATTTTTGCCTATAGAAGTGAAATGACTGAGTCACCAGTTTCTGATTTCTTTTTTTGCTTCAGTTAGTCTGTGGGTTAATTTACATTAAATTACTTATAAAAATATATATACCATTTCCCCCTGTAGAATTACAGCTGGCTAGACTGCAGGAGCTGGGGTTTAGCATGGATGACTGCCGCAAAGCTCTCTTGGTGTGTCAAGGTAATTTGAGTAAGGCTTTTTCCTTTATCTATTATCTTGATAAACAATAATGTTTGATAATGTTTATCTTTCCATTTCCTGCCCTACTCCCATGGATGCCTTAGTGAGCTGGAGTGTGTTTTGAAAGCCCTCTGTGGTTTTCTGTGGGCTGAATATAATCTTGGGCCAGTAATAATGGGATGCAGTATTTTATGGTGGATGTAAATGTGGGCTCTGGAGCCGACTGCTTGGCTTCAGATCCTTGCGCTGTCCCCTACTGGCTCCTTGTTAGTGACCTGGGCAAGTTTGAGCTTTCTGTTCCAGTGCTTCCTTACCTGTACAAGTGAGGATTAGAGGACCTCCTTTGTTGCTGAGAAGCACTCTATGCAAAACACACAGCATGTGCCCTGGAGACGTTAGCACTGCTGCTCCTGGGAGTAGTAACGGTGGTGACAGCGATCAGCTTGGCCATTGATCGAGCTCCTCTGTGCCTAGTCATGTTTCTTGTCGAATCCTCATTCCCTTGGTGGTGGCATTCTTAGCCTCACTTCAGATGGGGAAACCGGCTCAGATGGTTTGGTAAGGCTATGGTTTGGTAAGATGGTTTCGTCTCAGGCTATGTCTTAGTGTGGGGCTGGGATGGGTTTAAAGCCAGGTGTGCCCCTCTTCCTTCCACTGTGTCACACCACCTCTCCACCTCCCTCTGTGCTCTTCTTGTCTTTAAACCAGAGATACAACAAAAGCTGTATTTTTTCCTAGTCTTGATACTTGGATGTATATCCTCCCTTTTTATTTCTCTATGTACTATATACAGGCATACCTTGAAGATTTTAGGGGGTTGGTTCCAGACCACCACAATAAAGAAAATACTCCAGTCAAGCGAGTCACACACATTTTTTGATTTCCCAGTGCAAATAAAAGTTGCTTTTACACTCTATTGTAGTCAGTTGGGTGTGCAGTACCATTATGTCTATAAGAACAATATATGTATCTTTATTAAGTAATGCTGTTGGGAAAATGGTGCTGATAGACTTGCTCGACACAGGGTTGTCACACATCTTCAATTTGTAAAAACTGCAGTATCAGCAAAGTGCAATAAAACAAAGTACGCTCATGTGTCCAACACACACACACACACACACACACACACACACACATACATGCGCATGTGGTATTTATACATGTTGGTAGATTGTATTGCAAATACTTGATAGAATTACAGTTACAATTTTATTATAATATAATATTAGCATCATCTATTGTCATTAAAATTATTTGTAAATGATTCTTTTACATTGATCTGAGGACGTATTATAATTTAGTCTTCAGTTTTTCATTCTTTCATTATTATACACAATTCTGTTATTAATATTTTTGTGTATGAACTTTTGTCTACATCTTTCAGTTTCTTTGGTAGTGAGACTTTATTTATTTATTTATTTATTTATTTTTTAAAACAAGCTCTGGCCAGTTTTATTAAAGAAAAATTGTACATGATTTACTTTTCACGCATCTGTTCTGGCATGCTTCTAATAATATCAGAATCACCTGGATCAATGATAGCCAGTGTGCATACTCTGTAGTATTTTCCACATGCTGTGCCCAATTCAATATTATTGCCACTGTAGTGATGGACACCAGTTTTGGCCAACATGGCATAATACTCTATTTCAGATGTCCTCAAAGCTGTGCAGTTGTTGGCGAGGATGACCAGTTTCGCTTTGCCTTGTCTGATCATTTTCAGAGTCTGTTTGTACCCCAGCACGTACTTTCCACTTTTCATAACCAGCTGGAGCCTAGAGTTGATCAACTCCAGTGACTTTTTTGTCTTCTTTGCGGCCACCATCTTCCTGCCTTAGATGCGAGACGCCCCCAACCAAGAGCAGCCGCAAAGATGGCCGGGGAGCGAGAAAAGAAAAAAAAGCCAGTTTCTTTGGTAGTGAGACTTTAAAAAAAAACTTATCTGTTTATTTGACTGCAGCAGGTCTTCATTGTGGTACAAACGGTCTTCGATGTTTGATGTGGCATTTGGGACTTTTTAGTTGTCACACGTGGGATTTTTAGTTGCAAACTCATAAGGAGTCTTAGTTGCAGCATACAGAATCTAGTTCCTTCACTAGGAATTGAACCTGGGCCCTCAGCATTGGGCACTCGGAGTCTTAGCCAGTAAAGCACCAGGGAAGTCCCGCTTTGGTAGTGAGACTTGAAAGTGAAAGTGAAAGTCTCTCTGTTGTGTCCGACTGTACAGTCCATGGAATTCTCTAGGCCAGAATACTGAAGTGGGTAGCTATTCCCTTCTCCAGGGGATCTTCTCAACCCAGGGATTGAACCCAGGTCTCTCGCATTGGTGGCGGATTCTTTACCAGCTGAGCCACCAGTGAGACTTAGTATTGTAAAAACTGGATTAGAGGATATAGATATTTTTTGAGGCTCTTTACTTGAATCAACAAATCTTTTTCTGAAAGGATTGTACCAGGTTAAACTTTGACCACTTGTGTGGTCTTATCACATGATTGTTTGCATTACCTATCCTTTACCTCTGAAAACAATTGGAAGGTAGGCCTAATTATCTTGTGGGCTTTAATTTTGTTTTTTCCTAATCATCATTGCTTTTGGTGTAGTTAACTTCATATCCCTTAATGTTTACATTTCCTTTTTTTTTTTTTTTTCACTCTTTAACAATTCAAACACATTAAAAAAATTTCTAAGAGCCTTTTGGATTTTTGTTACTCTTTATTTCTTTAGTAACTGAGGTTTAGTTCCACCAATAATAAAGACGATAACACCAACTAATGTTTATAGAGCCTCTGTTATATGCCAGGCTCTGATCTGAGAACCTCCCAGGTGCTCACTTGTTTCCTCCTCATGGCAGTCCTGTAAGTGGGTGCTGTTGGGCAGAGAGAGACCAAGCCCAAGAGCCAATATCTAGTCAGTGCAGGATCAGAAGCCAGGCCATCTTGCTCCAAAGCCTATGCCCTGAACACCTACCACCGTCACATGCACTGCCTCTGGTAATTTATAAGTATAAGGCTGCATTGCTTTCCGTTTCGGTTATGTTCTTTTTTAGCTTTGGCAATCTGGTTATGTTCAGGGGGCTGTTGTTTAATAGTTTTACAGTACACACATGGTTGAGAAGACCAAGTATGTACAACCTAAGACCTTTGAGAACAGTTACAAAGCAGCACATCAGAATATGCAGAACTACATAGTGAAGATTAAATGCTTGAGTACCGAGTGGCTCCTGGAAGTTGGAGCCTCTCCATTCCTCTTTTCTCCTTTCCTTCAGCAGATGTCACTGTAGAGGAAGGATGGCTTCCTACAAGCATTTTGAGCCAGGTCATGTGGTAAACTTGAGTAGAGGTGTGTAGTAAAGAGGGCCTTGTTCTGTTGGCTAAAAAAGCAGGATTCCTATTATTGTGCTTCATTTTCCTTGTTCTGTCTGAGACTACAATCTGGCATCAAGGTTCTCTTGGGCTGTCTAGTAGGTCCCTATCAAATGTATTTCTCTGTTTCCTCTGTGAGTTGCTTGAGTAGCCGTGGGAACAGGTCCAACTGATCACCTTTCGATTGCTTCGCAGGTCAGCTGAAAAAAGCAGCCAGTTGGTTGTTCAAGAATGCTGAACCCCGGACATCCCTTTCCCTGGCCTCCAACAGCCAGCAGAGCCAGGGGGCGGCACCGGCCTGGTTGATCTCGGGCGTGGAGATGAAAGCCGAGAGCGTGTGTATCTGCTTTATCGATGATTGCATGGACTGCGACGTGCCTCTAGCCGAGCTCACCTTCTCCCGTGAGTGCTCGCCCAACCCTTAGGTTCATCTCCAAGATTGGCAGCAACTGCTATCTTTTCTTCATGTTACTTATGCCCTTCCATACCTAATAGCATGGGAGAGATTTAGATAATGGTTTTACATGTGTTTTCCATTATTTGTATTTTAAAGACATGTATTTATTTGCTATATGTGGCCTTCAGACCGTGGGTTGGGAATAATAGAAATTGTTGTTGATGAAATTTCTGTTCTGTTAACATGTGTGTGTGCTCAATCACTAAGTCATGTCTGATTCCTTGTGACCCCATGGAGTGTAGCCCGCTAGGCTCCTCTGTCCATGGAATTTTCCAGGCACGAATACTGGAGTGGATTGCCATTTCTTCCTCCAGGGTATCTTCCTCACCCAGGGATCAAACACATCTCTTATGTCTCCTGCATTGACAGGTGGATTCTTTACCACTATGCCATGTGGGATGTGCCACATGGGAAGCCATTGTTGTATAAACAGCCCTAGTTAAATAATTCCTGATCTCTCCATTTTGTTTATGTTTTCATGTATCTTAAGATTGTAGTTGTTGTTGTTTAGTTGCTAAGTCGTGTCCAACTCTTTGCAGCCCTATGACTGTAAGCTGCCAGGTTCCTTTGTCCATGTAATTTCCTAGGCAAGAATACTAGAGTGGATTGCCATTTTCTTCTCCAGGAAGGTGGGTTGCCATCTTTCCTGAGCCAGGGATCAAACCCATGTCTCCTGCATTGACAGGTGGATTTTGTATACCTCTGAGCCACCTCTGGCTTCAGGGAAGCCCAAAGATTGTAGGGAGTACTGTTATTAAAGGGATTTATAAGATAAGCATAGAAAATAGGGTTTCCATGCTATATGGAAAATTAAAAAACACAGAGACTTGTTAAAACGCTTACCCCATTGTCTCCTCCATAGGGCCAGATAGGAAGAGAAACCCTTTTCATCTGAGAGCTGTCCCTCAGCAGAGTGGGGATGACTGTAGAAGGGCTTTATCCTCAATCACATCATTGTAAGCCATGTTAGATGCAGCTACTAAAGAGAGTAAAGGAAAATCTCACTTCTGTGTTTACTTTTCATTTTCCATCATTTTGGTCTTATAAGTCACTTTTCCCTTCAAGGAAAATTCGATTCTGGGGATTTAGTTCAACCTTTTACACACTGTGGGAGTTTTCCTTTTCTCTGTGTTTCTAGGCACCAAAGGGCCACTTGATTAAAACTAACAATGGGAATTTTGACTGTTTGCGTGTCTTTTATGCAGAAAATAATTTTTATTTTTCTATGGTAATCTTAACATTTTGAGCTAATATTTATGAGGGCATGACTGTTCTCATTACACTACGTTCTTTTCAGATATTCAGGAAAAAATGTGTTTTTTATGTTCCCTGGTTGCTGGGGCTGGGATTGGTGGGGAGGCAAATGAGGCATTTACCTCATTTACAACATTTAAAGGGCAACCACGAAAATCAGTGATTAAGATAAATGATACTTTAATGCAATATTTTTAAAAATCAGAATTTATTAAATAAAAATCCCATGATGAGCAAAATACCAAATTTTTGTGTGTTCTCCTATAAGATCACTAGTATTAATTATAACTAATAGCTTTTTGGGCTTCTCAGGTGGTGCTAGTCATAGAGAACCGCCTGCCAATGCAGGAGATTTAAGGACACAGGTTCAATCCCTGGGTCGGGAAGATCCCCTGGAGGAGGAAATGATAACCCACTCCAGTTTTCTTGCCTGGAGAATCCCATGGACAGAGGAGCCTGGTGGCTTACAGTCCATGGGGTTGCAAAGAGTTGGACACAACCGAAGCAACTGGGCACAATAGGTCTTTATTTTTAAGATAACATCAGTTTATAACATACAACTTTGTTGTGTACAGCCTTATATTTCCACTTCTGTATACCCTACAGTATGCTCACTACCAAAAATTTAGTTTCTCTCCATCACCATACAATCGAACACCCTTGCTCCCACCCCCGTCCCTGCCCCTCTGGGAGCCTTTACTCTGTTCTCTGTATCTTTGTGTTTGTTTTTCTAACATCTCTTTAATATGCTGTGTCAGCAACAGGAAGTTTTGGTTGTTTCCACCCCACACTGCAATAAGATTTGCTTTCGTTGCAGGTCTGAATTTTCTGCAGCATGTAAGAACTAGCCCTGAAGGCTACGCCCACTTCACCCTTTCTGGAGATTATTATAACCGTGCTCTGTCAGGTCAGTATAATTATCATGGGATTTAAAACATACACTTTAGCATTTGCCTGGGCCTATCTCTATGTAAATCTTACATGAAGCAAAGGAGTGGGACAGGACAGGGAAAGATGAAAAATAAGGGCACGAGCACAAAAGATACAGATTTTTTTTTTCATATTTCTAAAAATATATTTGGTATGTCACAACGGAATTATTTAAAGTTTTCATAGTTAATTCTTTTTGATCCTGGAGTTTGGCTCATTTCAGAACATGAAATTGCTCAGTAGTGAAGGATCACTCGTCTGGCCCTGAGAGTAGCTAACCTTCAAGTGAGATTTAAGCCCACACACATTCTAAACTTAAGGCCTCCTCCCTTCCTACTGGGCTTGTCTCATTAGAAGAGCACTGAGTCAGTGACAGCAAATAACCTGCCTTGCGTTCATACGTACTATCGCTTCAGTTGTGTCTGACTGTGTGATGCTATGGACTGTAGCCTGCTGGGTGCCTCTGTCCTTAGGATTCTGGCTAGAATCCTAGAATACTGGAGTGGATTGCCATGCCCTCCTCCAGGGGATCTTCCCTGCCCAGGAATTAAACCTGAATCTCTTATGTCACCTGCGTTGGCAGGCAGGTTCTTTACCATTAGTGCCACCTGGGAAGCTGGTAAATGATTATAACCTGCCTTATTTATTCCCTAAAGTAGAACGTGGTTGCTCAGGGCAAGATGTTCTTCCAGAGACATAAACCTGGATACAGTGCAAGTCATTTTCATATTTCTTTCCTTCCACTGGAAAGACCAGGGTAAGGATCTATACAGATGGACATTCAAGAACAATCGGTAACAGGGCTGAACAGTTTGAGCTGTGACAGTCTTTACCTTCAAGAGATTCTTTGTAGGTATGGACAAAGTAAACCAGGTAGTGTTGAAGAGCGGTTGCTCCCTTTGAAGTCAGGGGAAAATTAAGCTTCCAGTGTGTTTTGCTGCCTGCTAGTTGTTCTAGAGTACATGTCACATTCAATTTTATATGTTAGTTAACATTCTCCCTTCTCTGTTCTGTATTCACTTAAAGGCAACACTCTTTTTTCCTAATTGTTCAAAATGTTTAACTTCAGAATAATAGTCCCAGCCCTGCTAGTTGAAAGTTTTACAGGGCATATGGTAGCTATTTTTTCTGAGAATCATTTATTTTCCCAGAGCAAATATTGCTTACTTTTACAGTTGCAGGAACACATTCAGGTCACTAAGCACTAAATGGCGTGAGGAGATGAACGTACCAACGTTAAGCTACATGTTAGATTGGATTTGTATTAGTAAATCACCTCATCTATGGCCGGTGGATTGTGTTTAGGGAAAAATTAACTGGCCTTGAAAAGCCATCTTTAAAACCACAGTAAGATACCATTTTTCTTATCCAACAGATGGGCAAAAAGGAAGTAACACAGACCTAAGTATGGTGAAGATATGAGCCATAGAAGTGTCATTTCCTACGGTCAGAATTGTAAATTGGGACAACCACTTTTGAAAACAATTTGACGTGACTTACAAGCATACTTGGCAACCCTTCAACATACTTCTTCTAGATCTGTGCCCTCGAGAGTCTCCTATGTGTCCTAGGAAACAAGTGAAAAAAGACCGCTTCTAGTAGTGGTCTTCCAGATAGCAGCAAAGCTGAATCAAGTGCAGTGTCTCTTAGCAGTAGAATAGATAAACAAAGTGGTATGTTCATAAGTGGATTGGAACTCAGTGGTGAAAATAATGTCCCACTGATATATGGCATTAATGTGAGCAGATCTCAAAGACATGTTATTGATCAAAAATAGAAACTTGCAAAAGAATACACACAGTTGGATTCTATTTATGTGAAGATCCCCTACATTAGCAGGACACACTAATGTATTTGTTCTTCAGAAATGTATACATGAATGGTAAAACTACAAAGAAGAACACAGGAATGATTAAAAATTCAAGTTAATGGAGTTGAGTGGGAGAGGTTTGGTGGGGAGTGTTACTCAGGAGCTTCAAAAGCATGTGTAATGTTCTCTTTCGTAAGCTGAGTAGAGGGTACATGAGCGTTTGCAGTGATTTTATTCTTTAAACCATACATAAATGTTGTTTAAATATACCTTTTGTACATATGACACATTTTAAGATGAAAATTTTGAAAAACTTAATGAATTGCTGAATATACCTATTTATTCAACCAGTTGTTCTTGATGTAAGAAGGTAGTTAAATTTAATAGTTACTTCAGCCACTGCCACTGACACTATTTTTCCAACCTGAGTCTGAGACACTTTTTTCCATCTTGAGTGTATCAAAAACAGGGCTTGCCTCCTCTTTAATAGAAGAGGGCACGTCCCGCCTGCCTGCCTTCCTCCCACCTTTGGAAGACCATGGTTGGGGTGCACGTATGCTGTGCTGCCCATGTCCTTGAGACAGCACAGACATCTGTAGGATAACCTGAAGCTAGAGAGGGTGCCTTCTGTGTGAAATCAAGTTGGAAATAAAAAGCTGTTATCCATAGTATGTCCTTGCTGAGCATTTGTGAACGGTGTTCCCCTGTAAACTCTTGGTATCTGCTGAGCAGATGTCTTATTTCCTGTGTTCTGCTAGGCTGGGAGCCATTTATTGAGCCCTGGCCATGCTCCGTATCCTGGCAACAACAGGCTGCTAGTCGTCTCCATCCTCCTCGACTGAAGCTGGAAGCCAAGGCCAAACAGCGCTTGGATGTCAACATCACCTCTGTGCTAATTGGTGAGTGGAAAGTTGTCTTTCGAACACTGGTACCCTTCTGTGCATACGTCCCTTGTCTGGAAGGCTGTTAATTCTGGTTTAACAATTGCTCAGGCCTGTAGCAGACGTTGCTTACTCCTCACAGCTGCTTTCCTGATAAACCCTAACTTGGCCTCATGGTGCTCCTTACCCCATTGCTCCAGAAGTGGCATCCTATGCTGGTGTTCTCGGTGCTTAAGCAAGAGCTTAGACCATGTGGGAAATACCCATGTCCATGATGAACTTTCTACCCATAATGATTGGTCCCTGGGGTTTATTATGTCCTAGAAGTGAGTTTAAATTCATTTCTCTCACACTATTCACAGAATAATTCTTGAAATGTATGATTTTGATTGTCTTTAGAGCAAGGTCAGTTGTCTGTGCTGTTTTTCATCAATTATCATGTTGATGTAACTCTAAAAATCACTGGGTTAACGGGTTGTCAAGCTAATGGCATGAGCTCTGAAAATGTCTTTGACAACACTGAAATGTACACTCCTGGGTTCAATATAGTGAGTCAGAATCTTGTCCCTATACTTGTCCTTGTATCAGAAGAATAGTAACATTATCACACAGTGAGATAGTGCCTTTGTTCACCATGAAGCCTACACTCACTGTTTGAGTTACTGATCCATAGGCTCTGATTTTTGGTAACAATGTAGTGTCTGAGTGATAGTAACACATGCTACAGTTGTGCCTCAGTGTCCAAAGGGATTGGTTCCAGCACCACACTCCCTACGCCTCACCTCCCCCGCCCCCATCCACATCTGTGGCTGCTCAAGTCCCTTGTGTAAAATGGCATAGTTCAGTGAATATGGTTGGCCCTCTGTATCTGTCTGCAGAGCCCACAGATATGGAGGGCAGACTGTCCTGCAAATATGTGAACTTTGTTCAGGGTATGTGTTAGGTGAGTCTCATACAATATCCATTGGCTTATTCCATGTCAGAGTTAAGAGAATGTGTAGTGAAACGAGACTAGAAGTTTATTGATTCCTAAATTTTAAAAGCACTGTTTTAGATTTGTAGGTTTCATTAATATCAGCAATGTAATGGTAAATAGATCTCATGATTCTTCTATATTATTTTGGCTTCTCTGTTATTTCTTACATAATCTGTTCATCTGGAAGTTTAGATAAAGTTTGGGACAGTGTTTTGAAAAGCCATGGTAAATAAGAGCTTACCTTAAATAAAAAGAGTTCTATTGATATATTTCTTATTGGTATCTAATTTAAAATGTCTAATTAAAAATGTCCTCTAAAAAGCATTCTTGTCATTGGTAAAGCTGTTTTATTTTTTTAACCTTTAATTCCTTATTTCTAAAACTGTGCTGAAACCCAGAAACATTGCTGTGACCTCTTAGTGTTTAAAGAAATATAATTTCTGTAGCCAAATACTGGAACTGAAAACCAGAAACTAATCATCCTTGTTTAAAAAAGTGTGATATTTTAATTAGTAAAGAAGGTCTTTATCCAAGTGTGGTGCGTAATAATTTTGTTAACCTGCTCTTCCTGTTATAATTATCCTGTTGAAAAAGTAAAGCCACTTGTGGAGAACTGCCAGCTGGATTTTAGTCTCCTGAGTTTGGTGGCCTCCTAGCTGGTCTTTCTGCCTCCAAACCCTGCCCCTTAGCATGGCATGCCATGCTCTTCACAAAGCAAGTTGTTCTCTTGCCTAGGCTTCTTTGCTATGTCCCCTGTACCCCAGCATGTTGTACCAGAGTCACACAGCAGTATTCTGTGTTCCCTAAGTGTGATGTGTGCTTTCATATCTTAAAGTCTTTACATGTGCTGTTGTTTCTGCCTAGAATATCCTGTCTAGTCCTATTGGTAACCCTACCTGCTTCAAGACCCAGAACAAAGGTCCTCACGTCTCTGGTGATTGCCATGCACTTGGCCGTGTGCTCCTCCACTTCTGCCAACTCAGAATAAACCTTCCCGTTACATGCTCCCATAGCATTTTGTTTGTATCTTTCTTTTAGCTCCTTTCACATTGTGGGATAGTTTTGTGGTGACGGTTGTTTTGCTAACGTTCATTTCTTCCAGTGGAGCGTGAGGTTCTTCAGGGAACCAGTTTTCTCAGAGTCTAGCATAGGGCTCCACATTTAGCCAGGCATTCGATAAAAGCTTGTTTTGCTGAATTGAATTGATGTGACTTGAACTCTCAATCTTTATCGTTTGTGTTCTCAATATCTTTGGGGAATTTTTCCTAGACCAATACATAAGTACCAAGGAATCGTGGATGGCAGATTACTGTAAACAGGACAAGGAAGTAGACCCCACCCCATCTGAAGACTGGATGGGCTCGTCAGTGGATCCTCCATGCTTTGGACAAAGTAAGGTTTTTCTCTGCACATGTCTGACTAAATCACCTTTGACCTACACAGCCATGTTTCAGTGAGAAATTCAAATAGAACCATCATTTTCTATGGAAAAACCTACAGGAAATTCCGATTGCCTTCTACAACTGTTTTATTCTGTGGAAGGGACATTTTTCTTTCTGGCATGACACGCTGAACTTTTCCTCTCAGCTCTCATTCCACCATTGTGGGAGGAAAAGGACCTGCCGTGTGCCGTTCCTCAATTCCGGTCACGTGGCGCATAAACTGGGGCACCTGGAAATGCACTGGGGTGGCCATTGGTCAGTTTGTGGTTTGCTCAGCAGAACATTTTAATTGACTGGATTTTGAAGAACATCTTTTCAGGTGTCTGAATCTAAAGATTAGAGAGTTTGGATATATTCTTGAAGAGAGGGAGGGCGGGCTCCCACGTGGAAGCAATTGTTTCACGGCAGGGCCTGTACTATAAAGGAGAAGAGAATTGAATGCCCAGCCTCTGAAAGATAGAGAAGTCAGTGTGTTCTCTGTTAACAGTGTTTTCTTTCCTTATTTAACGCTTCACCATGGAGCTCTGATTTCCTCAGAGCTGGGGAGGTTGTGATGGCCAACGGCATGGTTCTTAGTTGTTCCACAAGCCATTGTCATCCAAATTCAACTCAGCCCAGCTCTTTCAGTGTGGTTTCTTTGGGGAGTCTTGGCTGGACTTCACATGGCTCATGAATACTTAACTATTCCATCTGGTCTGCAAACGTGTCACGGGAAGATGGATTTTCTTAGTGTATGAAGTATTTGAACTGGTTCGTCTCTCCTCAGGGTGTATAAATGGATTTTCTATCTGCCTTGTACTTCTTGAAGGAGGAACAAGGCCACGTCAGCTCTGTTTGCTCTGTGTGTTCCCAGGCTGTTGCTTCTGAGTCTCAAGGCCATTGCTTGGAAGCCAGGGCTTCTCAGATATCATCAGTTTCAATTCTAGCTCCTCCTCTGACCTTCCCCATTTGTGTGTTGAGAGAATGTAATGGAGCCTTCGTCTACCCAGAAGGCTCTAAATAATCTTTGTAATATGTAATGTGTCCTAAAGAGTGTGTTTCTAAAAACATTATTCATGCAGAGGGATCTTAAATCCAGACTCAGTGCAAACACTAAGAAGGCTGAATCTTTACGATTTTGATGAAGGACTTTCTTTTGTCCCTCTCCCACCTCTCCCTTCCCCTTTTATTTTAACATCTCCTCTTTCTTTATAGTTAATAAGCTACCGTATGTATGGTAAATGCCTGTGCTAAATTAAAGCTAGATTTTTATTTACTTACGGATTTTTGTGGTTACTTAGGCTTATAAAGTTTTAATATATCTTTTTAATTAGGCATGAGTGAACATACCTAAATTTCCACACTCTCTTCTTATTTAGACTTCTTGGATGATAGAATAGCAAGTGGGATTGTATTCTTCTACTAGGCCTGCTAAAGTAATTGTTGGGCATTTGTTTCCAAGGTCAGTCGGTTTGGATCTTGTTGAACCAATCACAAACCTTCAGCTCTTACTCTGGAATATTTAGTAATAATCCCCCCCAGATTTGTGCATTTTATTCAGGCCAGCTTCAAAATAAGCCCTTGAACTAGAGGTTCTTAATATGAAGTTCAGCCTAAGGGAGCCGCTGATTTCTTACTGTTTCTTTGGCTGGGAAAGAAAATAACGGCCTCTTTTTTGATATTATCATTGGCTTTGTTCAGTAAGGGCTGAGATTCCGTAGGTAAACCTGGATGGCATGGCATCTTAATTCATTAGTTTTGTAATCAGGGACCTTTTATGGAAATGTCAAAAAAAAATGTTCTGGAAATGTCTATGGTTAACATGTAATGTAAATAAGACCATGAGGTAACTCCTCAGCTGAGACTGTAGCCTTGGAACACAGGCTGATTATTCCCCTTGAATTTTTGAGACCCGTGGGGGGCTAGCATTCTACTGCTACCGCCGTTTCCAATTGGAGCGGAGCAGCTCCCACTAAAATCTGTACTGCTTGTTCTTGGTAACTTTTCTATGCCATGTGAGAACAAGCATGCTTTAAATTAAAAATCCTCAAAAGGCTGGTCATTCTGTTCCAGTGAATGTGAGTACATTTTCTTTCCCCAACAGAGAAAAAAAGGAGCATGCTCTGTTGACACAGGCTCCACATAAAAGCCAGCATTAAAGCTGTCTGGCTCACCTCATCAAGTACCTCATGAGCGCCTAGTGATCACCAAAGGAATGAGCCAATAAATGCATGATGCTTGCTGTGCTTGTAATGTACACTGTTTGCGCTAATGTTTCGGAGACGAATCTTCTTTTACGCTATATTGATTCTCACCCTCTAACTTTGTCTCTCCTGTCTACCAGGCCTCCCCCTTGTCTACCTTAGAACTAGGAGTACAGCCAGTCTGACTAACCTAGAGCACCAGATCTATGCTAGAGGTACAGTACAGCCAAGCGAGGGCTTGCTTTATTTTCCTGTTTTAAGAACTGCCTTGTACATCTTATTTTCTGTGAACACGGGAGCCAAATGGGTGTATACCCAGTTATGAGTACTTTGTTTTAATAACAGGAAAGATCATTTCCAACTAATGGACAAAGTGCCATCTTATATTAGAAGGAAGTGATGTGCTGATTCTTATTCTGTCTCTTGCATCTGCTTTTTAACCTTTAGTGGAAATGAAATCAACTCCACAGTGTATGATGCAGAAACATCCAGTGTCAGTTAGAGGTGATGTCTATACTGAAAATCAAGAAAACCCTCCATCAAGCCCTGCAGCAAGTCTTTGTTTATAGACTACTCTGTGAATGTTTATTCTCATGGTAATACAAAGGGCGGTGTGGAGTAGGAGCTATGATGATCAGGAATGGAGCTCAGAAAAAAATTTCCAGTAAATGATTGCTTAGACACAAATCTTAATTTCCTTAGAAATGAATTGAGGTTCTTAGGAGGTAGAAAAAAGAATGTTCTTTGTTTCTATCTCTGATCCTTTAAGGGTTCTTGAGAATTTGACTGGTAAGTGAATATGAGAGGAAGACATCATAAACTTCAAGGAATTAGAATCCCAAAATGTTCAGTTCTTCTTTTGTGTGAAGGAGTGAAGTTTAATGTGAACGATTTATGTTTGTCCTTGGCTACCACCACCAGATCCTGGGTCATAGTGTATTTTGTAAAAATATACCTTCTGAGCTTCCTCTACTAGGAGTTTAGAACAGGGATATTAATAAATGAGGGCAGTACTATTTTTTTTTCTGAAAGGTTTTGCTAGGATTGATGTTCGTGAGGAGGGCTCCCAAAGCCCAGGCTTGATTCTTCATTGTTTCATGAATTTATACTTCTAAGTTTTTCTTTATCTGTTATTTCATCTTTTGGGCTAAGCAGAGCATTATTCCTGTGTAGTCCATGGGGACAAGAGCTCAGAGAGACTAAGTAATTTGCCTCCATTCACATGAGAGGCCTGGGACTTTATTTCTCATGATTTACAAGCCAGGTCCTTTCTGATAGGCTGAGCTGCTTACAGAGCATAAGAACCCGCACTGTGTATAATGGTCACATTTCCCTGGGGATCGGGTCCACGGGGCAGACATTTCCTCAGCTGGAGCTATTTAAGCTAAACGTGGATGTGAGGAGCTTGGGGTTCTTTCAGCTTATGAACCAATTAGGTCTGGTCACCAAAGGAGGTTTCTGAGGCCACCAGGGAATCCTGTTCTCTTTGGTGAGCTTGGGGCTTTTGTCCTCTGGCGCTATGCCCAAGCCAGGTACATAGCTGAGCTGGACTCTAGTATGGAAGATGTCCGCTCCTTCCCCTGTGAGTTTAGACTTGTGAGCCCCTCCACGTATTTTTATCCTCAGTGAGGCAGGCTGTTGAAGTCTCTGCGGGTATGTGCAATCCGCACAATCAGCTTGGGGACCTTAGTGTGCCTACCTAGGCTATTTAGTTTCACAGCCATATACTCATGAATTCCTTTATATGGGTTCCTAGCACTTTATTCCATGTTACAGTGTGATCAAAGCTACTTGCCACCTGTTCTTTTTAAATCTAATTTGCAAATGGAAACTTAGCGTCTGGCTCACAGTGGGATATGAAAGCACATCTGGCTGCTTTTCCTCCTGGGCCCTTTATCTCCTTCAGTAAAGCTGCTTTCTGGCTCAAGGAGAGGGAGGCTCCTTTCAAGGTGCCACAGTGAGTACTGTGTACCCTGCTGACAGCTCTTAAATCTTTTACTCCCCCTCTGCTCTTGTCAGCAGCCTCACAGCTACTCCTTAATTTTCAACTTGTTGAACACTGATTTTTTTTTTTTTTTTAATCAAGACTTGGGAACTAAGTGAGGCCATTGGGAGGAGAAATGAGCATAGTCTAGGTGGAGATTATATTTAGATGTATTTGGGGTGTCTCTAAAAAGCTAACCACTAAGTTGTGGGAACACGCTGGAGCCTACTCACTTACTTAGACTCCCCTGAGCCATTGTTCTTACCAAAACAGAACTTGTCTTAACCTGAAATGGCTTCTTGTGGCGTGTGTAGAGCACTAACTTCTGAAAACTTGAGAAGCTACAAAGGGAAAAGGAAACAGTGGTTACTTTTTAGAAGATGTGACACTGACTTAACCATACTGCCCCTGTGCCATACCTGAGAGGTGGGAGAGGCAGGCTTTGATGGGGTTGGCCTTCTTGATTTTGCTGGCAGGAAACACACGGTCCTAGAAGATGAATTGAATTTTGCTGTAGTCTTCTCAGCTGGCAACTGCAGGCACCTCCAGCTGTCATTTTCTCCACAGCTGCAGACCACTTGGATCCTGGTCTTCCGAGGGCTGTCTTTGTGCTTTAAAGCCAGACACAGAGTAAGACTGGGCCTCGCCCGTTTTTGTCGGCCGGGTGTGTGTTGTTGAGCACGTCAGCCTGGAGGCTCCCAGCCTGGGCTGCTGCCGCCTTTGTAGTTCCTGCTCCCACCTCTCTCTCTCTTTGTGCGGCCAGTAGAGGAAGCACAGGCCCTGGTGGGAGCCAGGGCCTCTGTGCTCCCAGGAGTGTGCAGCAGGCTGCAGGGGCACCGGAGAGCCTTCCTCAGTCTGTTTCCAGTGTTCATCGTCAGGTCCAGCTCCCCCTAGAACTGGATCATATGGATCAGTCTCATATGGATCAGTGTTTCTCTCCAGTTTCCCCGATTAGAAGCTGCTTTGTGAAGGAAACCATATTTTGTGTTCCTCTTGGCATCTCCATAGAACCTGCCTTATACAGATGGTGAAGATATCTGTGCAAGAAAAATGAGCTAAAAACTTCATTTAAATAGCTTTGGGATACTATCTTTTTGAACTTCCAGGGAGGAAAACCCACAACTGCATATGTAAGAGAACAGGAAAGGATGTTTTCATTTTTTTAATAAATGTGCTTAGTATGACTCAAGGGTAACTGTTATGCAAAAGAGAGCTTCCTGAAAGTACAAGTGTTTTGGACAAAGTGATACAAGCACACGTGTTCTGTCTTGCTGCAGTTCAGGTTATCCATTTAGAATGGCTTTCTTGGAAGCAGTGGAGGTTCATGTCTGTCTGTCTTGATGCCAGCCGTGTTAGGTCTAATGCCTTCTCCTGAGTTAAGGCCCATAAGAATCACGGGAGAATTGTGAGGCGAGAGTTGTCAGCCATCACAGTCAGTTGTGGGGGACTGAGTCATCTCATAGCAGGCGGCAGAGTACATGGAGATGCCCTGCTTGGCCTGTCAGCACACTTGTGGAGCTTCGTTCTTTTTTCTCTCCACTATCAGCCTCTTTGCACAAGAGGCCATGGTGGGCGCTGCCTCCATGTGTGGGGAGGGTCTCTGCCACACAGGTCAGGGCGTGCGCTAACGGCCTTCTGTTTGCTCACAGCAGAGATGAAAGCCCCCAAGCGCCGGCAGCCGTTTGTCCCTTTTGCTCTGAGGAATCATACAGGCTGCACTCTGTGGTTTGCCACCCTGACCACCACGCCCACCAGGTAAGGAACACGGGGTCTGTCACCCGGTGCCATCTCTATCACCACAGGCTCCTGAGTACCAACCCAGCACAGCAAGCCAGGCCCTCTGTGAGGCTCTTGGGATCCATTGCATTTGAATCAGTAACGTGATGTCTTGCTGAGGCTAATGATGGAGGTTCTGGTTCTACGTATAGTCTGTAGTCAGAGAAGTAGATTTTGAGTCTGAAATATCCAAACTGTGATCTTGATGCCAGGGCATCCATTGTTTTTAAAGTAAAAGTTGAGTAGTTTAAGGATATGAAAGAAAAGTCACTCCATCCTTTCTCCTTGGTCTTCATTCTACTTCCCCCTATAAGAAAAGCTGTATACTATTATGAAATCAAATGTTTTGCCCATTTTTCTTCCAAAACTGCTTGAAAATACCTCTTATATCCCTCACCTCCACCCCAAATTATCTTCCAAACCTGCAGCGTACTTGAGACCAGGTGGAACTGGGTGGAGTTGGGAGAACAAATGAGTTCACCTAAGCCCAGTGAGAAGGCTCTCTAACAACTTTCTGCCGATTTAGACCTTGGCTCAACTCTCCAAATGCAGGCTGATCTTCCCAATTTAGTAGTGAAGTATATGAAATGAGGACCAGAATCAGTTGATTTGAGAACGTGTTTCTCTTGCCTCCACCAAGTATGGTAGTGCTCCAGAAGAAACTTTTTTTTTAAAGTCAGTTTTTATAGTCACTTAAAAAAAAAAAAGTCACTTAAATATTGGGTTGGCCAAGGAATTCATTCAGGTTTTCTAATACTACAGTTAAAAGTCACAACTAGCTTACATAACCCCTTGGGTACCAGACTCTACTGCTGGCAGCAGGTGCTTCTGCAGTGATTGCTTTCCAGCTATTTGTAAAGTTTCATATGTTGTGATTGATCATGAAGTTAACTTAAGTTACTGACCTTTAAGGTCCTCTTTTGCAGCCAGGTTATATGGCCTTATTGCTGCGAATTGCATCCTGAGAGGGTTTCTGCTTCCAGCCCTGAGTTCTGGGTGAGAGGGGGTGGAGCGAAAGAGGGACCAGCTGAGACTGTCTGCTTTGGTTCCAGGGCTGCACTGTCTCACAGCGGGAGTCCAGGGGTGGTTCCGGAAGGGAACGGAACGCTTCTTGATGACGCTCACAACGTTAGCGAGTGGCGAGAAGTCCTGACGGGTGAAGAGATTCCCTTTGAATTTGAATCAAGAGGAAAGCTAAGACACAGGTAAAACGTGGTTTTCTTTTTTGCCTCAAAAAAGGGGGGGAATATATATATAAATAATTGTCCCTAGTGTTTTGCCTCTTCTCTTTCCTTTGTTAATGACTTTACTGTTTTATTTTTAAAAGGCATTTAGAAAACCAGTGTTTCATTTTTAAAAAAATACAAAGACTATTTGGGAATACGTTTCCTTCCATCAGTTATCCCTTTATTTGACATGTGAGGTGGTAACCGGTATGTTCCATGTAACTACTTTGATTGAAGCATAAACAGATCATAGCTCTCCAGTTCATTGCATCCTAGCTGGTTTTCATGATGGAGTGGTGACATGGTCTTATGAAAAACATTATCAAAACACAGTGAGTTTTAAGCTACACATGTGCCCTTTCAGCAAGCAGATGGTTTCAGGAAGCAAAGCTGATAAGATGCTCTCATTCTTTTTTTTCTTAATATTTATTTATTTGGCTGTGTCAAACCTTAGCTGTCGAGGGATCCTCACTGTGTCATGTGGGATCTTCCGTTATGATGCACGGACTCTCTAGTTGCGAGGCTCAGGCTCTTGAGTGTGTGGGCTCAGTAGTTGAGGCTTATGGGTTTAGTTGCTCCACAGCATGAGGGATCTTAGTTCCAAGACCGGGGGTCAGATGCATGTCCCCTGCATTGGAAGGATTCTTAACCAGTGGACCCCCAGGAAAGCTGCATAAGATACTCTCATTCTAAGAATAACTCACTTAAGGAGACCACTTGCTGATGCACTCAAAACCACCAGCTGAAGGCTGGGAATAAATGCAAAAGAACATTGTGCCTGGTAACTGAGAGGGTGTAAAATGTGTAATAAAATGTTCTTTTACTTGCCAACGTTTTTAAGTAGAAGGGCTGTCTGGTGGATACTGAATAGTTAAGATTTTAGCGTTTGAGCCTCATCATCTAAAACTTAAGAGACTGGCTTCAGCCTTCTGTGGTCACGTGTGTTCTTGGTGCGTTGATTCTTTGTATGCAGGCATGCTGATCAAACACTTCTTCCTTCCATATAGCTCTGCGCCTGTGCACATTACTCCCTAGTGGCAAGAGTTCTGAACTTGGGTGCCTCCAGTGATTTTTAGGAAAAAAACAGTTTATAAAAAAAATCACTGCACTGGGCACATGTACCTGGAAACCATGTTAGAATTTCCAGGGAAGAGTGGTGAGCATTTTTCCGCTCCACAGAGTTCCTAGAGAAGCTAATTATAGAACCATTCACTGTATTTCTTAATAAGCACTGCCTCTGTTGTAGGAGCGGTTTGGCTTTTTTGTCATTTCCGTTTCCATGTTTTGTAACTCATTTCAAGTCCCACCTTTCTGCTTGAATTCATTGAAAAATGCCTTCTCTGGCGTTTCCCCCTTTGGCATCCTGTCCCCCACTCCCTGCCTCCCTCCTCTCTTCCCTTCCTGTCAGCCTCAAGTCCAATTCCTCATTTCTGGCTTCTGGCTTGAATTAGGCAGAATCTAAAATAGAATTAAATGTGCAATTTCCTCCCGTTCCTCCTGTTCTGCCCACTGCCTTCTACTGCAGTTTCAGCAGAGTACTTTAGCCCTAAAACCCTGCGGGCTCTGTGTCTCATTACCCTGTCTGTAAGTTTCTAGGACTGGAGCCCAGTGACTGAGTGTGGTTCTGAGAGAAGCTGGAGATTCCACAAAAGAACCAAGGAGAAAATGTCGTTTTAGGCATTTCCAAGAGTGTGGTTATGTGATTACATTGCTAGCGCAGCATTTTCACTACCCCACTGTCCCACTTTTAGCTGATGTTATCATTTCACGAAGGTTGAGGTGTAGGGGTGGGTGGAATACAGACCCGAGCTAGTTCACCTGGTTTGTACAGAGGGAGGGCAGCTGCCACTCTTACTCAAGCTCTGTACATCTTGCAGTTTTGTTTTAAGCATAAGACACAGTTAAAAATATCCTCTTGATTTCCCTTGCATTAGGTAATCACCAAAAAGTTTGGCCAGCTGGGTTTTTATGTCATTATGCAGTAAATCCAATTTTAGGCTTTGCTTCTACTCCTCCCTTGATAGGATTGTGCTTAATGTCTTTTTCCGTGTTCTTCCTGACAGACACACCCATGACCTCCGGATCCATCAACTGCAAGTGAGAGTGAATGGCTGGGAGCAAGTGAGCCCAGTGTCTGTGGACAAAGTCGGGACCTTTTTCCGATACGCTGCACCAGATAAGAATTCCTCATCCTCTACGGTGTGTGGCTGTGGCAAGGGTGTTCAGTGGCAGAGTTGTGCCTTGGCCACACACCCTCAAAGCCAGGCAGTCAGACAGGCCTGTAGTAGCCTTGCTCTAGTGAAATTTTCTTTCTTTTTTTAACTTTTTATTTTATATTGGAGTATAGCCTGATTGACAATGTTGTAATAGTTTTAGGTGACAGCAGAATGACTCAGGCATACATGTCCATTCTCCCCCAAATTCCCCTCCTGTCAAGGCTGTCATATAACACTGAGCAGAGTTCCCTGTGCTGTACAGTGGGTCCTTGTTGGCTATCCATTGTAAATGAAATTTTCTCGTTCTTCATTTTTCCTAGTGCTGGGAAGAATATTTGGGTCAGTCATAGGCTTTGATAATCACCATATAGATAAGCCAGCCAGTGGTTAGTTTTAGTAGAAAAACAGGACCTAAAATTGGCATCAACACATATTACCTACCTGTGCAACTCCATTTTATCTGGCCAGAATGTGCAGGTGGGGGCTGGCATCCCAGCTGATACAACTGCCGTGGGTGCTCTTGCCAGACAGTCACACTTCGAGGGGTAATGATGTTCCTTGTTGAGTAGCCAGTGGTGACTAGGAAAGCACAGATTTGCGGAGATGTGGGAGCTTTCCTCATGCTCTCTTGCTTCATAAAATATGTTCTTGGAAGACATGATGTTTTCACGGTCTGTCTCGTGCCCCAAGTTTCTTAGAAAAAGAAGCTTTCTTTCAAGATGACTTTTTATCTGCCCAAGTTCACATCCAGGAACAAAAGGACTAATTCCCCCCAGAGACACCTTTCTATTGTCTTGATGCATCCTGGAGAATTTTGTATATATTGAGTGATTGTAAAATGAATATTGCTTTTCCCATATCTTCCAAGATGCTTTTTCTTCATAGTAGACCATACTTTACCTAAGAGTATAAACATCGCCCTTGCAAACAACTGAAGTTGTTGTTGAATTTAACAATGCCTGTGTCTTAGCTCTGTACTGATTCTTTGACTTTGGGGATCTTTCTTAGATCGGCAGCCCGAGCAGCAGGACAAATATTATCCATCCCCAAGTTTATGTGAGTATGATTTTTCTGTGTCACTGTTTACTGAATGCACACATAGCTCCTGATGACCACTGGACTCTGTGGTTGGAATTTATCTTTTTCATTTTCTGTTAATGATTTCCTTCCTTTTAAAAGAACTTGCAAGGAAATGTTTTCACCTAACTTGGTATATGAGACTGAATATTATAGGGAAGGAGAAAAAAAAAAGGGCAAATGTTTTGGTCCAAGGTCTCTTTTTCTAAATTAAATATAAATTAACCTTTGTACAGCTATATGTATTTTACGGGTTTTCCCCCAAAGGTCAACATGAAAGTAACTCAGAATGAAAAATAGTAAGATTCCCTCCCCCATTTGATTTTTGAAACATCACCACAGGATGACATTACAAGGCTGTTTTGTGGTTTTTGCTTATAATTTCTTCTCCCTGAGGATAGTAAGTTTTAAAATGTGAAATTTCAGATAAGCATAGAGACAAGAAGATTGAGATTTAAGACAGGTGTTACTGGGCCCTCGTTCTCCGGGGACTTTGCTGGGCTGGGTCAGCGGAGGCTCTCATGATGATTGTGTCCTTCTGATAACACTCTAGGAAGCTGTACTCCACCTTAAAAATTTTTTCTTTTTTAATTTAAAAAATTTATTTATTTTTAATTGGAGGATAATTGCTTTACAATATTGTGTTGGTTTCTGCCATGTCTCAACATGAATCAGCCATAGGTATATGTATGTCTCCTCCCTCTTGAACCTCCTTCCCAACCCTCATCCCATCCCACCCCTCTAGGTCATCACAGACACCAGGTTGAACTCCCTGTGTTACATAGCTCCTTCCCATTAGCTGTGTATTTTATACATGGTAATGTACAAGTTTCAGTGCTACTCTCTCAATTTGTCCCACCCTCTCCTGCCCTTGCTGTGTCGTTAAGTCTGTTCTCTATCTCTGAGTCTCTATTCCTGCCCTGCAAATAGGTTCATCATATTAGGTTCTAGATTCCATAATATGTGTTAATATACAATATTTGTTTTTCTCTTTCTGACTTACCTTACTCTGTATAACAGACTCTAGGTTCATCCACCTCACTAAAACTGACTCAAATGCAATCCTTTTTATGGCTGAGTAGTATTGCATTATATATATATGTACTCCAGCTTCTTTATCTATCCCTCTGTCAACTAACATCTAGGTTGCTTCCATGTCCTGGCTATTGTAAATAGTGCTGCAGTAAACATGAGGTTATGTTTATCTGTACTCTTCCTTTGCATTGGAACTACCTGGAAGTTTTGGTTTAAAACATGGATCTTTTCCTTTGTTGTTTATTAGGTTGGTTGTTTATTAGGTTGTTTGTTTTAATGAAAAACTAGAGGTATGGAAAGCTTAGATGTCATGTCATTTGTTTCTCCAATTAAAAAAAAAGCAGTATCAATATATTCTGAGTACTCAGAGTACTAGTTTTTAAAAACCTTCTATTTTACCTAACGTGAAATTTTATATTAAAAAAAAAACAAACAGAAAGCCGTAAATTCTTGGCACATGGTAGCAGCACAAAGTGTGTGTTAAATGTGTGCATGGACACATGAACACAAATAGGAAACTGTGGCTGCACCTATAAGACCAGAAATAAATCAGTTTCCTCTAGTATCTTGGATGGCATCATTGACTCAATGATGCAAATCCCGGGTTTTAGTGAAGGACAGGGAGGCCTGGCATGCTGCAGTCCATAGGGTCGCAAAGAGTCAGACACGACTGAGTGAGTGAACAGCTAGTATCTTGAGTTTTATGAACCTTGGTGTCCTGTTAAAAAAAGAGTAATTATTGAGCAGAACTTAGACAGTTTTCATCGTGAAGAAGTTTTTTTTTTTAAAGTTCTTTGAAATCCAAATGTTGGCTTTTTATAGGCATGTCAACAAACAATGTATGGGTATATTGAGTAAATTTCATCACATTTAGGAAAAAAAGTTATTCTTCCTATGAAAGGCATGCCAGTACAAACAGCTCTTCAGAATTGGCTGTTATAATAGTGGGTATTAAAGGATACTCACTCCTATTAAAGCAGAGTGGTTTTAGAGCTTAATGACTCATTTCACTGAAGATACATAGTCATAGTAAGACGCTTTATGTAGGCCTTCTGACCGGTGTTGTTATACTTTGCGTGATTTTTAAAAGCCACACTTATTTATAATTTCTCTCTTTTCCATAGTTCTCTTCACTCCCACCTGTCCGGGTCGTCTTTGCGGTAACAATGGAAGGCAGTGCTCGGAAGGTGATCACGGTCCGATCAGCCCTCATTGTGAAGAACAGACTTGAGACGCCGATGGAACTGAGACTGGACAGCCCGTCAGCTCCAGACAGTGAGTTCTGACACTGCCTCCTGGTACCCTGAGCTGGACTTCGGGGTGGGAGACATGCCTGAGTGCTAACATGTGTTTCTGTGGCAGAGCCCGTGGTCCTTCCCGCCATCATGCCAGGAGACTCTTTTGCTGTGCCTTTACACCTTACTTCTTGGCGACTGCAGGCCCGGCCCAAAGGACTGGGTGTGTTTTTCTGTAAAGCTCCTATTCACTGGACCAATGTAGTGAAGACTGCCGAAGTTAGTAGCAGCAAACGAGAATGCCACTCCATGGACACGGAGAAAAGCCGGTTCTTCAGGTAAGCATGGCGCGGCAGTGCCATGTAGATTTTGCCATTTTTTTTCCCTTTATGCTTTCTCTGAGGACTCTTAGTGATTCAGTTGTGCTTATTGAAAACCCTAAAGTTCTTACTCCTTAAGTGTTAAAGTTCATAAGAATTCAAGAGTTAACCCTGGGCAGGAGAGTGGCTGTTACTTACCACCTAATATTCATGGGAGAAACAACCACAAACCCAGTACTCACACATATGTGATTAGAAAGTGGTCTGTCTGCATCAGCTTAAAGAGAAGACATGTAAAGGGACTTCCCTTGTGGTCCAGTGAGTTCTGACACTGCCTCCTTGTACCCTGAGCTGGTCCAGTGGTTGAGTCCACCTTGCAATGCAGGGGATGCAGGTTTGATCCCTGGTCCAGGAAGTAAGATCCCACATGCCACAGAGCGACTAAGCCTGAGTGCCTCAACTAAGACCTGATGTAGATAATAGATATATAGTAAGTGTATGTATATATATATATATGTGTGTGTGTGTGTGTGTGTGTGTATGTATTTATTTATTTATTTACTTTAAAAAGAGAAGATATCTGGAGAGGGAAGAAAAAACAATGACAAGTTCTCATCCCTACATTGGGGAGCAAAATCCTAGAGGTGGGAATTTTTCAAATGACAGATTCCAAAGGAATGTGGGTAAAGGTGCACCTAATACTGACTTTTCTTGGGGACTTTGACAAAATTATCAAGTAGACTCCTCATTTCCTCTTCTGAAGAGTACAAGTAATATGGTACTAGATTCAATGTTAGAAAAAATACTGGATTGCTATTGTGAGATCTTTCCAAACTTAGACTTTAAACTTGTTTAAATGGGAGATGGTCAGCTTTAGTTTCCTTTATAGCAAAGACAGGCATTTACTTAGTTTAAGAAGATGATAAAGGAAAACAAGAAGAATATAGAGAATGCCAGTATACCCTTTATCCAGATTTGCCAGTTGTTAACAGACTACTTCTCTTTTGGTGATTTATAAAACAAAAAACAATAAAGATATAAATGGTTTTGAACAGCACTGTTAGGCAGCTTGTCACAATTGGCATTTATGAAACACTTTAACCATCAATTCCAATTGCATTTTTATTTCAAGTATCTGAGGACATTCATCAGAAGTGACCATCTCCTGTGCCATAAAACAAAGATTAACAAGTATTAAAGAATTGAAACCCCTCACAATGTATTTCATTATTATGATAGTTATTAAGTTAGATGCCAGTGACAATAAGGTGCTTACAAAACCCCAAATATTTGCAAATTAAGCAATACATTTCTAAATAACCTGTGGGTTCAAAAGACATCACAAAGAAAATAATATTTTTAAATAAATACTAATGAAAACCAGACATATTAAAATATGGGGGATGCAGCAAAGGCAGTCCTAAAGGGAAGTGTGGAGCTTTTAATGCTCACATTAGGAAGTCAGGAAGACGTAAAATCACTGCTCTAAACTTCTTCCTTAATGCAGAAGAGCAAACTAAACACAGAGAAATAGGAAAAGAAAAGAAGTATGAAAATCAACAAAGTAGAAAATAAACAATAGGAAAAATCAACAGTGTCAAAATTGGCTTTTTGAAGATTCACAAGCTTGATAAACCTCTAATAAGACCAATCATGTTGTGAGGCAAGAAAACACAAATTGCCCTTATAAGGAGTAGAGAAAAAGGAGAACTGCTCTAGACCCTACAGATATTAAAAGATTTGTTATAAACAATTTTATGTAAATAAATTCCACACTGGAAGGATAAATTTCTTGAAAGATACAGATTGCCAAAACTAATACAAAGAAGAAATAGGAAACTCAAATAACCCAGTATCTATTAAAGAAATTTAATTTGTAATAGAGAGGCTTCACACAAAGAACATTTAGGACCATAAAACTTCACTAGTGAATTCTACAGACATTTAGGGAAGAAATCATATAAGCTCTTTGCAGACTCTTTCAGAAAGAAGGGGAGGAGGGAATAGTTTTGACTCATTTTAAGAGGCCAGTATTCCTGATACCAAAAGTGATATAGTTATTATTAAAGAAAGAAAAAAAGAAAACTACAAACTAGTATTCCACCATGAAGAGATGCAAAAATTCTTAACAGGATACTCCCCAATAGAATCCAGGGAGTGAAGTTTATCCCAGTAATATAATAAGCTTAACATTCAAAATTGATAAATTTTTTCTTTTTTTTAAAGCATGTGTGTGTTAACTGCTTAGTCATGTCCGACTCTTTGTGACCCTATGGACTATATAGCTGGCCAGGCTCCTCTGTCCATTGGATTCTCTAGGCAAGAATACTGGAATGGGTTGCCGTTCCCTTCTTTATGGGATCTTCCGCATCCAGGGATTGAACCCAGGTCTTTAATCCAGGTCTTTTGCATTACAGGCAGATTCTTTACCATCTGAGCCATCAGGGAAGCCCTTTAAAAAGCATGAGACTTAATAATTTTATCAAGACTTCAGAATTCCAGATCAACCTATAGAAATCAATTATATGCTTATACTTTAGCCGTGAACAAATGGAAAATGTGATTTTAAGAACACCGTTTACAGTAGCACCAAAAATTTTTATTATTTAGGAATCAGTCTAGGGAATGATATATCAGTCTTTTACCCTAAGAATTACAAAGCTTTGCTGAGGGATAGTAAAGAATCTGCCTGCCTGTGCAGGAGATGTGGGTTTGATCCCTGGATCAGCAAGATCCCTTGGAGAAGGAAATGGCAACCCACTCCAGTATTCTTGCCTGAAAAATCCCATGGCTAGAGGAGCCTGGTAGGCCCCAGTCCATGGGGTCGCAAAAGAGTCAGACATGATTTAGTGACTAAACAGCAACAAAATTAATGAAAACCTATTAACTAAGTGGAAAAACAATCAGGTTCATGAATTGGATTGTTAGGATTTTCATTCTCACTAAATTGATCGGGAGATACAACCCAGTTGGTTATCAGTAGAATGAGTTTTTAATTTTTTTAAATTTTATTTTATTTTTAAACTTTACATAATTGTATTAGTTTTGCCAAATATCAAAATGAATCCGCCACAGGTATACATGTGTTCCCCACTCTGAACCCTCCTCCCTCCTCCCTCCCCATACCCTCCCTCTGGGTCGTCCCAGTGCACCAGCCCCAAGCATCCGGTATCATGCATCGAACCTGGACTGGCAACTCGTTTCATACATGATATTTTACATGTTTCAATGCCATTCTCCCAAATCTTCCCACCCTCTCCCTCTCCCACAGAGTCCATAAGACTGTTCTATACATCAGTGTCTCTTTTGCTGTCTCATATACAGGGTTATTGTTACCATCTTTCTAAATTCCATATATATGCGTTAGTATACTGTATTGGTGTTTTTCTTTCTGGCTTACTTCACTCTGTATAATAGGCTCCAGTTTCATCCACCTCATTAGAACTGATTCAAATGTATTCTTTTTAATGGCTGAGTAATACTCCATTGTGTATATGTACCACAGCTTTCTTATCCATTCATCTGCTGATGGACATCTAGGTTGCTTCCATGTCCTGGCTATTATAAACAGTGCTGCGATGAACATTGGGGTACATGTGTCTCTTTCCCTTCTGGTTTCCTCAGTGTGTATGCCCAGCAGTGGGATTGCTGGATCATAAGGCGGTTCTATTTCCAGTTTTTTAAGGAATCTCCACACTGTTCTCCATAGTGGCTGTACTAGTTTGCATTCCCACCAACAGTGTAAGAGGGTTCCCTTTTCTCCACACCCTCTCCAGCATTTATTACTTGTAGACTTTTGGATCGCAGCCATTCTGACATACATCACAGCAGGATCCTCTATGACCCACCTCCCAGAATATTGGAAATAAAAGCAAAAATAAACAAATGGGACCTAATTAACCTTAAAAGCTTCTGCACATCAAAGGAAACTATTAGCAAGGTGAAAAGACAGCCTTTAGAATGGGAGAAAATAATAGCAAATGAAGCAACTGACAAACAACTAATCTCAAAAATATACAAGCAACTCCTACAGCTCAACTCCAGAAAAATAAATGACCCAATCAAAAAATGGGCCAAAGAACTAAATAGACATTTCTCCCAAGAAGACATACAGATGGCTAACAAACACATGAAAAGATGCTCAACATCACTCATTATCAGAGAAATGCAAATAGAATGAGTTTTTAAAAAAAATGGCATATGAACCAAATATGGACACATACAACAACATTGCTGAATCTTGTTAAAACTTAATGCAAAAAAAAACCAAAAACCCAGACACAAAAACTAAATACATCCTGTATCATTCTATTTATGCTGTTCAAAAACAGACACAGCTAATTTATAATGCTGACTATCAGAAATTGGTTGCTTGAATGATGGCGGAGGATATTGATTGGAAAGGGATATGAGGGGACTTCCTGGGATGAGAGAAATGTTCTGTAATTGGTTTGGGGTGATGCTTATAGGGGTGTGTATAATTGTCAGAATTCATCAAACTGAACATGTAAAATCCATATGTTTTACTGTGATTTGATTATGCCTTAGTAAATGTGTTTGGATTGAAAATTGCAAATATCTTACTAAATTATTGAACCATTTGAATGTTATCCTGTCTCAGACTCATCTAAGGAGAAAAAAATTCAAGCTCTTCATTCAAGCTGATGATTTTTACACCATTTTGTCATCACAGGTTTTGTGTGGCCATAAAGAAGGAGAATTACCCAGATTACATGCCCTCCAATATATTTTCTGACAGTGCAAAACAGATTTTCAGACAGCCTGGGCATACCATATACCTCCTGCCAACAGTGGTCATCTGCAACTTGCTCCCTTGTGAACTTGATTTTTATGTTAAAGGAATGCCCATTAATGGGACACTGAAACCTGGCAAGGAGGTGGCTCTCCACACAGCTGATACCTCCCAGAACATTGAACTGGGTAAGGGTTTAGTTAAATAATTATTTGTAATTATTCTGTGAAAGTGTCAGTGGATATCTTATGACTATTTGGCATACATTTTGGGGAAATCATAGCACATATAATACTGCAGTAAGTTGGCTCAGGGACTTCCCTGGTGGTCCAGTGGTTAAGACTTCATGTTCCAGTGCAGGGGGTGTGAGTTTGATCCCTGGTTGAAGAGTTAAGATCCCACGTGCTTCCAGACCAAAAATCCAAAACATAAAACAGGAAAATATTGTAACAAATTCAATAAAGACTTTAAACAATGATCCACATCAAAAGGAAAAAAATGCGCCAGCTCAGAGGATTTATGCAGTTAAAAAAGGAAAACTTCTAACACAGAAAATCATTGAAACAAAAAAACTGAACAAAACTAAAAGATCTCAGGGCAAGCACTCAACATCGCCTTTTTTCTTGTGTTGCTCACTTGATGTGTGACTAAAGGAAGTCATTTGGTCTTTTCAAACCATGCTTTTTACCAGCTGTAGAATGAACAAAATCTTATATCTCGCCTCTTTCAGGAAAGGGGAAAATGTTTGCCAAGCACTCTCGGTACCCCAGACAGTATGTCAAATACTTTGACACACATGTTCTCGTGTAATCCTTACAGCAGTAGTTATGAGTCCCATTTTACTGATGAAGACATTGAGGTTTGGAGTAGTTAATACATCAAGTCATTTTCAGTTGTAGGGATGAATGAAGTGAATAGAGTCACTATGATAATCTGTAGCTCTTGTAGCAAGAGGGTCCTTCCGGATTTGGGACAGAAAGAATGTTTCTTTAAGGCTGCTGTAGACATGTTGAAATAATAAGGATGTAGATATTTACCTTTTTTACAGTTTTGTAAGTGATTTCATTCTGTCATCTCATTTGATCTTCACAACAATGGATGTCTCAGGCAGAGAGACAGCTGTGGCCCCCATTTTACTGATGAGGAACCTGAAACTCATTGAACTTCAGCAGTGTGTCCCACAGGGAAAAGCTTACATTTTTGAATACGTAAATCCTTGAGCTTAATCTCGAAAAGAAAAAATACTGCAACCCTACTTGTCTGTTTTAAAAAAAAATAGGTCTTTGCTCTGATATTTAAATGTTTCTTCAACAAATGTTTACTGAGCCCCTGTATAGAATGGAAATGCCCTCCCACCCTCCATCACTGTGTGCTCGTTGAACACTCCTTGTCTTCACTCTCATTGTTTACAGGGAGCATCACTTTTAATAAGAAGCTCTTGAAGTAGGTACTGTTGTTATCCCTTTTGGCAGATGGACACAGTGAAGTTAAATAGCTTGTCCCATGTCACACAGCTGTGAGGACAGACTGGGAATTTGAAGCCAGGCAGTGAGGCTGTGGAAAACCTTAACTCTTAGCCTGTACTTGGCGTTTATTGGGTTTCAGACACCCAGCTGAGGGCCTGTATAGTCAACTCTTGAATAACCAGAGCTATGACTGATGACTTTCATTCTTCTAATTATTACACGGTTCAGACTCTCTAGTGTGATTTCTAGACCATATTTATTCTCACCCCAGCTAAAGGGAGATGGCCATTCTAATAAGGTTTCTGCCAGTTGAATACTGTAGTTACTGACTTTTCCAAGAGGAATCAAATTTAGTTTGGCTATGGGCTATTTTGACAAACTATAAAGTGAAACTCAGAAAGACAGTAGTTTTATCTTTCTTTAGGGGTGTCCCTGGAGAATTTTCCACTCTGCAAAGAATTGCTCATTCCACCGGGAACCCAAAACTATATGGTAAGAATGAGGCTCTATGACACCAATCGGCGGCAGCTGAACCTCACCATCCGGATTGTGTGTCGAGCAGAAGGATCTTTGAAGATCTTCATTTCGGCTCCGTATTGGTTGATTAACAAAACTGGTATGTACAGAGGCTGCTCTAGTCGGCCTTTGGAGTCAGTCATGGGAATTCAGATTTATTTGCTCCATGCACTAAATGGAGCCAATGCAAACAGATTACCTCAACAGTGTAAGCTGCTGAACCTTTCCCACTCCATAGAAGTGCTTTAATCACGGTCAAGACTGGCCTTTTGGACAATGACTGAGTCCACTGAATAAATTCAATCATCGCTTTCTTCCCCCTTGATGATATTTTTTCCTTTTATTATTTGCATCTGTCTTGGATACACTGGGTGGGATTGATATAAACATTTCCCCTCCTTCCTAAAGGGCTACCACTGATCTTCAGACAGGACAATGCAAAGACGGATGCTGCAGGCCAGTTCGAAGAACACGAGCTGGCCCGGAGCCTGAGCCCTCTCTTATTCTGCTATGCTGACAAAGAGCAGCCAAACCTGTGAGTACAGTTATTTATGGGAAGGGGAAATAAGCTCCCAGGGAAGGGAAAAATTAGCAAAGGCTATACTATATCCGTGTAAGTAGAAATAGACTGTAGATAACCATCCTGACTTGGCAGGGGGACAGCACCATGACTTAATGGGATTTTTTTCGGATCTAATTTCTGTGTTATTTGATATGGAAAATAAACCATTTGGTTTTGGTGTATAATGAAAGCCAGTTTTATTTTTCATGTATTGAAGTGGTTCTATTCATAACTGCTGATGGTGAGAGACCCACATAGTCTCTTTTCTGCGTGGTTTCTCTCCCCTGGAAGCACTCAGTGCAAGCAGAGGAGCTAGCTTCAGAGGGAAGACAGGTTGGCCTGTTGGTAGAGAGCCTGCACCCCATTAATCCAATCCAGGCCATCTTGTATTAGATTCTGAAATCCATATCTTTCTGTTGAAATAAAGTGTGCCATTTCAAGATCTCAAAGCACTCATTACCTGTTTAAACACACAGGAAAAAGCAACAATTGTGAGGATTAGCGGACATGTCTGTCTTAACGTATGGTAGGGCATTAAGGAAATGACAACCCACTCCAGTGTTCTTGCCTGGGAAACTCCATGGAGGAGCCTGGTGGGCTAAAGTCCAGTGGGTCACAAAGAGTCAGACACGGCTGAGTGACTAAGCACAGGGCATTAATTCACTTTATTTATTTTTTCTTGGATTTGACATTCTGCTTTTTACAGTGGTCTTCTGATATTTAGCCTTAATCCAAAAATATGTAGGTGAATCTGACACTGCTAAAATGCCATACCCCATTATCTATAGAAGGATGCTGCAAACTTAGAGGAAGGCCACTCCAGTAGATATAGATGCATCTATCTACCTAGAGGTTGGGCTGGAGTCAGGAAAGGACTGACCAGGGTGCTGGCCAGTAGGAGACACAAAACAGCTGCTTGACATGGTCAGCAGGCCCAGGCTCACTGTTTCCCTGAATGGATTTTGACAGTTTTAGATCCAGGACTTGAAATTCAAAACATAGTTTTGTCCGTCAAATTCAGTTTCCAAAGCCTTTCCACGTAGATGATCTCATTTGATTCTCCCAACATTTCAGTGGATTAGGCAGCACAGCAAAGGAATGAGGAAACTGAGGAAGATGAGGAGACTGAGGCCCAGGGAGAGTTATCTGCCCAAAGTTACATTGCTTGTTAGTGGCCGAGCTGGAACACACATCTGGGAATTATGTTTCCAGGATCCATGACAGGATGCTGGCCAACTGCATGGTGCTTTGCTCTTATAATAGCACCAGGCCCTTGAATGAATGTACCATTAGCTGCATCTTCTGTACATACTTTTCTCATATGTTCAGGGTATTTCATGAACCCTTGAAACAACGGAGTCAGGAAAGTATCAGTTTGCTTTGAATCTTTGTTTTTTCAGATATTGTAGCATTTTCCTCATGCCTTATGCTCCCAGAATTGATGTTTTCCCCTAAAATGTCTAGTTGTGGAGGTCAGTACATGTCACACGTTGTTGAACTGTGACTACCTCTCAGATTGAGTTTTAACCACTGATTAATTGCCTCTCTGTGTTTGGGAATGATATGAGAATGAGGAAGAGTCAGTGTTAGAGTTCTAATTTTGGCTGACAGCCACAGCAAGGCTTCCTGATTAGAACAGGTAGAAAAGACTTTCTTATGGATGAATGTCTATATACGTCTTTGCTTTTCTGCCCCACAGCTGCACGATGAGAATCGGAAGGGGGATTCACCCTGAAGGCATGCCAGGCTGGTGTCAGGGCTTCTCCCTGGATGGTGGTAGTGGCGTCCGAGCTCTCAGAGTCATCCAGCAAGGAAACCGCCCAGGGCTGATCTATAACATTGGTGGGTTACGTTTTGGGGAGGGGGAGAATTTAAACCATGGGCTGACGACTTCAGGCTTGGAGGGATAAGCTGGCCCTACATTTTGGTCTGTCTGCAAGTGCTGGTTTTCTCATTTGCCATTGGGTCAGGTAATCCATTTTCTGAGTGCTAGATTGATATCATCACAGACCTATTCTCCTAGGGATCCAAGGAGCTACCTAAACACTGCCCCTTTGAGGTCTGAGGCTGTTCAGTTTCAGACTCACCTGTGTCAGGAAAGTATCAGTTTGGCTTGAATCCTTATTTTTCATGGAAATAATAGGAACACTTAGAATGCTTTTCATCCTCCATTTCCCACGCGTTCATTGAAACCTTCAAACCCTAAGAGGGTAAGAAGCATTGTTCTCCTTGAAATTGAAGCTGAGGGGATAAGTGACTTGTCCAGGTATAAAGGGGAAGTCTGGGTTGGAATTAGGATTATGACTGAGGTGTCCACATTTGAGGCAAAAAATATAAAATGCACTTGGTGGTTATGATAATTAGAAATCCCTAAGCTAGCTTAGAGGGCTTCCCAGGTGACTCAGTGGTAAAGAATCTCTGCAATGCAGGAGACACAGGTTTGATCCCTGGGTTGGGAAGATCCCCTGGAGAAGGAAATGGTAACCCACTCCAGTATTCTTCCCTGGGAAATCTCATGGACAGAGGAGCTTGGCAGGCAATAGTCCATGCGGTCACAAAGAGTTGGTCACAACTGAGTACACACAACTAGTCTAGATTGGTGCTTTAACACTTTACACGCACAAGCTTGCTTAGATTCTAGAGGTGGGGGGCACCAAGGGAAGATGTCCTTATGCCTATGTGCCTCAAAAGATGTCACAAAAGATTAAGACAAACTTGATTTAATTATGTCTCAGATTTGAAGTGTTAGCAGGGCATCCTTCCTTTCCTATATAACTTCTGGGCTCTCAAAGCATTTTTTACTCTTGAATATTGGGAAACCATTGAGCCCTCTGTGGTAATAGAAATGTTCTATTTTGTACTGTCCAGTGTGGAGGCACTAGCCACACATGGCTGCTGAGCACTTGAGAGTACATTACTAAGAAATGTGGTGAGTGTGTGACAAAGAAACTGAATTCTTTGTTTTTTTAATTTTGGTGCATACGAGTGGTCATGTACGACTAGTGGCTACCGTTTTGGACAGTGCTGATGTAGAGAGTCATGTTACAGAAGGAAAAATTGAGATGGTATTACTTAGCTGTTTACCTTGACTCCCATGGAGTCAGTGCTTTGTTTAAGTGTTGGAGGGTTTATTAGTGAAAGACTCTCTTCCAAGTATAGTTTGCTTTTTGTTTTTTTAAAAAATGTGCATGCATTCTCCCTTGACATGGAAGCTGTCTCCTTTAAAGTTGACAAGAAGACTTTTAGTAGAAGAGAGAAACTTTTATCTGATCCTCCAGCTGAGGATCACAATTCTCATGTTTGTTCGCTCCATTCCTTTAGGCAAAGTCCAGTTCATGCTGAGTTTGGCTTTCTGCTGAAGTGTCTGGTCCTTGATAGAGTTTCCAAAGCAAGCCCCTGCAGGTTGGCCAGAAGCCATAGTTGGGACAAATTGAAGGAAACATGGTGGTGCCTGCGCCTTTTCAAGCAGCTGGCGCTAAGGAAGCACACAGAATTCTGGCAGAGAGGCACACTGAGCTGTCCGGTGGAAATATGCAGTGAGTGCACACAAACTTAGATGCTAAGTGCATTCATTAGAACATGGCACTTATGTTTTTAGGGACAAGACTGTGTTTCACATTTCGTTGTTAGACTAAAGAAAGGAAGAGAGAGTTTGAGCTAAGATGAGATTTTATATGAGATCTTGGCATGTATTGAGAGAATTTGTGGAATCTCTTATATGACTATTTTTGAAGAATTGAATAAATAACTAGCTTCCTATCAGGAAAGTTGAAAGCCCAGACACAAGTGGAAAAGCCAGGCAGGGCCTGACCAGGTAACCTTAACATGTACCTCCAATAAGGATGATTTTGTATATTTTGATCTTATCAGCTGTTCATTTGTTAAGGGTTTGTCAGGGCAATCTGAGATAAAAGGGAAACAAAACAAATTTTTTTTAATTGAGTCTTGATGCTATAGACTCTTTCTGTGATACCAAATATACCTCTTATAGGTATATTAGTTGAGATCAGGCATCCGGTCCCATCACTTCATGGCAAATAGATGGGGAAACAATGGAAACAGTGGCTGGCTTTATTTTTTGGGGCTCCAAAATCACTGCAGATGGTGACTGCAGCCATGAAATTACAAGACGCTTACTCCTTCGAAGGAAAGTTGTGACCAACCTAGACAGCATATTAAAAAGCAGAGACATTACTTTGCCAACAAAGGTCTGTCTAGTCAAGGCTATGGTTTCTCCAGTAGTCATGTATGGATGTGAGAGTTGGACTGTAAATAAAGCTGAGCACAGAAGAATTGATTCATTTGAACTGTGGTGTTGGAGAAGACTCTTGAGAGCCCCTTGGACTGCAGGGAGATCCAACCAGTCCATCCTAAAGGAGATCAGTCCTGGGTGTTTATTGGAAGGACTGATGCTGAAGCTGAAACTCCAATACTTTGGCCACCTGATGCAAAGAACTGACTCATTTGAAAAGACCTTGATGCTGGGAAAGATTGAGGGCAGGAGGAGAAGGAGACGACAGAGGATGAGATGACTGGATGGCATCACCAACTCAATGGACATGAGTTTGGGTAAACTCCAGGAGTTGGTGATGGACAGGGAGGTCTAGCGTGCTGCAGTTCATGGGGTCGCAAAGAGTCGGACACAACTGAGCGACTGAACTGAACTGAACTGTTATATGATAAGGTTGATTTCTGACAATTAATGCTTTTCTGTATATCATAGAAAAGTGATGGGGGTATATCTCCCTATCCCAGTATTACTGAACTTTTCTTAGATACAGAGTTTTAGTGTTGAAAATATGTTAGTCACTCAGTCGTGTCTGACTCTTTGTGACCCCATGCACCATTGCCTGCCAAACTCCTCTGTCCATGGAATTCTCCAGGCAATAATACTGTAGTGGGTAGCCATTCCCTTCTCCAGAGGATCTTCCCAACTGTTCCAGTATTACTGAGCATTTCTTAGATACAGAGTTTCGGTGAGTGATTTTTTGTGATTTGCTCAGTTTTTCAGCTATTTTTGAGATTTACATTAAAGAAACACTAGTACAAGTGAATTAGGGAGTTAACAGATCAGAATATTTATAATTGAAAGTATGTTGGGACATCTAATTGTCATATCCTAAGGTCACTTCTCTTTTTATGGTCTCTTGATACTTGTCTTTAGTAGGGTCCTTTGTGTATGTCTCCGAGGCAGGCTCCCTGGGTTTAATCCAGCTGCGCCACCTACTGGCTGTGTCACTTAAGGACAAGTCACTTATCTTTTCCTGCCTTAGTTTCCTCATCTGCAAAAATGAAGGAATGAAAATATCTAACTCACAAGGTTGTTATAAGAATTAAATGTTGAGCCTTTGGTAGAGGGTATAATGTGTACTAAGAGTTCAGTAAATATTATTATTTTTATTATTTTTTACCATAAATATTGTCATTGTATAACCAGAGTTCAACCCAAGGCCTTGAATATAGTTACTTTATTCATTGTCTGAATGAGTGAATGAACTCGTCCATTGAATTTCGGATTTTTAAAAGTTATTATCAGAGTTTTTGAGATAATATGGTGTTATTTCATTTTTCTTTCTTTGGAACTTGGTGTTTTGAGATTTCCTTTTGATTGACCATGACTTTCTTTCCTTGGTATGTTTTTTGTTTGTCTTTTTTCCCCACAGTAACTATTAGGTGCTGAAAACATTTATTTTATGAAGGAATAAATTCAGTAGTATTTAGCATTATATTTGAGCTGGATTCTTGGGCTGACAGAAAATACTAAGAGTCAGTTGAGTTTAGGGCAGTTGCAGAATACAGTTAAGTAATACGCAGATTTTCCTCTATGTTGTAAAAGGGGCATGTTCTTTAGGAAGAAATTTTGTGTCCCGTATGTAAGGAGAAATGTGTCACATAAGCCATGTTAGTCGTCAGCTTCATAAATGTAAACCAAGCTAAACACCTGTTTGTTTTAGTTGCTGTTACAATTGTACACACTTTATGAAGAAGCTGCGAATTATGGGGATATTGATGTTGCCAAGACTTTTTAAGGTCTAAATGGGCATAAAGAATAATACTTTGAAGATAGTTGCTGTTTTCGTTCTATTCTTAGGAGACCTCACAGCCTCTCTGGGTGCTACAATCATTATCTCAGAGAAACTAAGTAATTGTGAAAGCTATTTACTTTTTTTAGACCATAATTTTTTTCTTTCTGATTAATTCATGGAACTGGTTCTTGTTATTCACAGGTATTGATGTCAAGAAAGGCCGAGGCCGATATATTGACACCTGTATGGTCATCTTTGCCCCCCGTTACCTGTTAGATAATAAGTCATCCCACAAGCTTGCATTTGCACAGAGGGAATTTGCCAGGGGACAGGTAAGCAGCTTGCTTTTGAAGAATGATGAGTGCTTATTTAATAGCACAGTGAATTTTAATGTCATTTTAATTTGAATGTCATGTTTAATTTTAATGACTTATCTCCCTGTCAACACTAAGTTTTTTGATGTGAGTAAACGACAGAATGATCTCTGTTCACTTCCAAGGCAAACCATGCAATATCACGGTAATCCAGATCTATGCCCCGACCAGTAATGCTGAAGAAGCTGAAGTTGAATGGTTCTATGAAGACCTACAAGACCTTTTAGAACTAACACCCCAAAAAGATGTCCTTTTCATTATAGGGCACTGGAATGCAAAAGTAGGGAGTCAAGAAACACCTGGAGTAACAGGCAAATTTGGCCTTGGAATACATAATGAAGCAGGGCAAAGGCTCATAGAGTTTTGCCAAGAGAACGAATTGATCATAGCAACACCCTCTTCCAACAGCACAAGAGAAAACTTTACACATGGACATCACCAGATGGTCAACACCAAAATCAGATTGATTGTATTCTTTGCAGCCAAAGATGCAAAAGCTCTATACAGTCAGCAAAAACAAGACCGGGAGCTGACTGTGGCTCAGAACATGAACTCCTGATTGCCAAATTCAGACTTCAATTGAAGAAAGTAGGGAAAACCACTAGACCATTCATGTATGACCTAAATCAAATCCCTCATGATTGTACAGTGGAAGTGAGAAATAGATTTAAGGGACTAGATCTGATAGACAGTGCCTGATGAACTATGGATGGAGATTCCTGACATTGTATGGGAGGCAGTGATGAAGACCATCCCCGAGAAAAAGAAATGCAAAAAATCAAAATGGCTCTCTGAGGAGGCCTTACAAATAGCTGTGAAAAGAAGAGAAGCAAAAAGCAAAGGAGAAAAGGAAAGATATACCCATTTGAATGCAGAGTTCCAAAGAATAGTAAGGAGAGATAAGAAAGCCTTCCTCAATGCAAAAGCCTTCCTCAATGCACTTTCTTTGCAAAAGTGCAAAGAAATAGAAATAGAAGGAAAACAATAGAATAGGAAAGACTAGCGATCTCTTGAAGAAAATTAGAGATACCAAGGGAACATTTCATATAGAGTGGGCTCAATAAAGGACAGAAATGGTATGGACCTAACAGAAGCAGAAGCCGTTAAGAAGTGGCAAGAATACACAGAAGAACTGTACAAAAAAGATCTTCACGACCCATATGATCACAATGGTGTGATCACTCACCTAGAGTCAGACATCCTGGAATGTGAAGTCAAGTGGGCCTTAGGAAGCTTCACTATGAACAAAGCTAGTGGAGGTGATGGAGTTCCAGTTGAGCTATTTCCAATCCTAAAAGATGATGCTGTGAAAGTGCTGCACTCAATATGTCAGCAAATTGGAAAACTCAGCAGTGGCCACGGGACTGGAAAAGGTCGGTTTTCATTCCAATCCCAAAGAAAGGCAATGCCAAAGAATGTTCAAACTACCACACAGCTTCACTCATCTCACACACTAGTAAAGTAATGCTCAAAATTCTCCAAGCCAGGCTTCAGCAATACGTGAACTGTGAATTTCCAGATGTTCAAGCTGGTTTTAGAAAAGGCAGAGGAACCAGAGATCAAATTGCCAACATCCACTGGATCATCGAAAAAGCAAGAGAGTTCCAGAAAAACATCTATTTCTGCTTTATTGACTATGCCAAAGCCTTTGACTTTGTGGATCACAGTAAACTATGGAAAATTCTGAAAGAGATGGGAATACCAGACCACCTGACCTGCCTCTTGAGAAATCTGTATGCAGGTCAGGAAGCAACAGTTAGAACTGGACATGGAACAGCAGACTGGTTCCAAATAGGAAAAGCAGTATGTCAAGGCTGTGTATTGTCACCCTGCTTATTTAACTTCTATGCAGAGTACATCATGAGAAACGCTGGGCTGGAAGAAGCACAAGCTGGAATCAAGATTGCCGGGAGAAATATCAATAACCTCAGATATGCAGATGATACCTTTATGGCAGAAAGTGAAGAATTACTAAAGAGCCTCTTGCTGAAAGTGAAAGAGGAAAGTGAAAAAGTTGGCTTGAAGCACTACATTCAGAAAACAAAGATCATGGCATCTGGTCCCATCACTTCATGGGAAATAGATGGGGAAACAGTGGAAACAGTGTCAGACTTTATTTTTTTGGGCTCCAAAATCATGGCAGATGGTGATTGCAGCCATGAAATTAAAAGATGCTTCCTCCTTGGAAGAAAAGTTATGACCAACCTAGATAGCATATTAAAAAGCAGAGGCATTACTTTGCCAACAAAGGTCCGTCTAATCAAGGCTATGGTTTTTCCAGTAGTCATGTATGGATGTGAGAGTTGGACTGTAAATAAAGGCTAGCGCCGAAGAATTGATGCTTTGAACTGTGGTGTTGGAGAAGACTCTTGAGAGTCCCTTGGACTGCAAGGAGATCCAACCAGTCCATCCTAAAGGAGATCAGTCCTGAGTGTTCATTGGAAGGACTGATGCTGAAGCTGAAACTCCAGTACTTGGGCCACCTGATGCAAAGAACTGACTCATTTGAAAAGACCCTGATGCTGGGAAAGATTGAAGGCTGGAGGAGAAGGGGACAACAGAGGATGAGATGGTTGGATGGCATTACGGACTCAATGGACATGAGTTTGAGTAAACTCTGGGAGTTGATGATGGACAGGGAGGCCTGGTGTGCTGCAATCCATGGGGTTGCAAAGAGTCGGACACGACTGAGCAACTGAACTGAACTGAACCATTTTGGGCCTTTGGTGCCCTAAACAGCTCCTGGTGGAGGGCAAGGCTCAGAATAGACAGATTCTCAGTAAACATTTACATCTTGACTTGACTTTTGACTAAAGCCAGTGATACCGTGTTTTAGGGAACAGCCAATCCTGAAGGTTACATTTCCACGCTTCCTGGTTCCAGTGTGGTGTTCCATTGGCCTCGGAATGACTATGATCAGCTGCTATGTGTCCGACTGATGGATGTTCCCAATTGTATTTGGTCTGGAGGCTTCGAAGTCAACAAAAATAATTCCTTCCATATCAACATGAGGTGAGTGCAGAGACTATATTTAGTCAACAAGTAGTCTTGTTTGAGGTACGGCAATATAAATAGTAAGCTGTAAATACCATATAAATTTCAAATATTTATAAAGTTGTAAATAGCAAGTAGTTACTTTTAGTAAGACTGCTCTTGATGAAATGGGCACATATGTTTCTGACTCAAAGGTCTTAAAACTGCAAAGACTAGGCAGATAGGAATGAACCTTTTGATGGAATGAGCTAAAAGGGGGTGTTGACAATTTTGACCATTGTGCAGTTGCTGTCATCTGAGGTCACACGTCCAGGGAGTAGCACTGAGCTCATGGTCGCCCGCAACTCTTGTCTGCATTCAGATGGCAGCTTTGATGATGTTTTTGTCTATTCTTGCACACTGTACAAGCTATTCTCTCATTAGATGCCATTCCAGTAAATCCCCTAGTCTTCTTTGCCCAACCCAGTGACCCTTAGATCCTTATTAAGAAAAATCAACAAAAGTCAGGGTCAGTTAGCATAAGATGACTCTTTTTTATCATCCAATGCTTTTTTTTAAAATGTATTAAACTTTAAAAAGATTGTAGTAAAATGCACATACCATATGAGAAAGATAGCATAACATAAAGACCCAGACATTATTTCGTGTGACTCAGGTACATAAAGTAAAATTTACTGTCTTAGCCATTTTTAGCTTTACTGGTGTTAGGTACGTTCATGTTGTGCAGTCTCCTAAATTCTTTTCATCTTGCAAAACAGAAACTCTGTACCCACTAAACAAGAACTCCTCATTTTCCCTTTCTTAATCCCTGGCAACTTCTGTTCTCCTTTCTCTATGAATTTGACTACTCTAGGTACCTCAGATAAGTGAAATCATACAATATTTGTCTTTTTGTGACTGGCTTATTTCACTTAGCATAATGTCCTCAATGTCATTCACATTGTAACGTGTGTCAGAACTCTATTTGTGTGTGTGTGTGGCAACATTTAGTTTGTTACTTTTTATTTCTCTCTAGTGCAGTAAAATTGTTTCATTTTTTCTTCAAGTATAGCTGATTTACAATGTGGTGTCAATTTCTGCTATACTGCACAGTAATTCAGTTATATAAACAAGAAATATATGTTCTTTTTCATATTCCTTTCCATTATGGTTTATCACAGGATACTGAATATGGTTCACTGTGCTATACAGTGGGACCATTTTACATTCACCATTTATATTTCACCATTTTACATTCTTGTAAAGAGCACACAAGGATCTAGTTTCTCCACATCTGTACCAACGCTTGTTATTTTTCCTTTTTTGATAGTAGCCATCCTCATGGGTGTGAGGTGGTAGCTCATGGTTTTGATTCTCATTTCCTTAATGATTAGTGATGCTGAGCTTCTTTTCATGTGCTTGTAGGCCATTTGTACATCCTTTTAGACATGTCTGTTCAAGTCCTTTGCCTGTTTTTGAGTTGGATTTTTGTTGTTGAGTTGTAGGAATCCTTTATATATACTGGATACGAACCCCTTATGAGATATATATACATGCATGCATTCTAAGTGTCTGACTCTCTGCAACCCTAGAGTCTGATATAAGAGATATATGATTTACATATATTCTCTCCCACTCATATGTTGTGTTTTTACTCTATTGATTGTATTCTTTGGTGTATAGTTTTTAATTTTGATAGAGTCCAGCTTGCCTATTTTAACTTTGGTTTCCTGTGCTTTTTGTGTTGTGTGGAAGATCATTGCCAAATCCAGTGTCTTGAAGCTTTTCCCCTATGTTTTCTTCTGAGAATTTTATAGTTTTAGCTTTTCTATATAGGTCTTTGATCCCTTTGTATTCATATAAGGTTAAGAGTCCAATAGAGACATCAGTTTGCCAACAAAGGTCCATATAATCAAAGCTATGATTTTTCCAGTAGTCATGTATGGATGTGAGAGTTAGCCCATAAAGAAGGTTGAGCACTGAAGAACTGATGCTTTCAAACTGTGGTGCTAGAGGAGACTCTTGAGAGTCCCTTGGACTGCAAGGAGATCAAACCAGTCAGTCCTAAAGGATCAACCCTGAGTACTTATTGGAAGGACTGTTGCTGAAGCTGAAGTTCCAATACTTTGGCCACCAGATGTGAAGAGCTGATTCACTGGAAAAGATCCTGATGCTGGGAAAAATTGAGGGCAAGAGGAGAAGGGAGTGACAAAGGATCAGATAGTTGGATGGCATCACTGACACAATTGACATGAGTTTGAGCAAACTCAGAGAGATAGTGAAGAACCGAGAAGCCTGGTGTGCTGCAGTTCATGGGGTCACAAAGAGTCAGACAGTCTGACTTAGCGACTGAACAACAAGAGTCCAGCTCTGTTCTTTTGCTTGTGGATATCCAGTTTCCCAATACTATTTGTTGAAAAAATTTTCTTTTCCCTATGGAGTGGTCTCTACACCCTTGTCAAGAATTATGTGACCCTATATGTGAGGGTTTATTTCCAGGCTTTCTAGTCTGTTCCTTCATATTTTGTCTTTTTGCCAGTGTCAGACTGTTGTGATTATAGTAGCTTTGTAATAGGTTTTGAAATTAGGAAGTGTGAGACCTCCATCTTTGTTCTTTTTCAAGATTATTTTGGCTACATGGAGTTCCTAGAGATTCCATCTGAATTTTAGGATAAATTTTTCTGTTTCTGGAGGAAAAAAAAAACAGCTGGAATTTTGATGAGCGTTATATTAAATCTCTAGATCCACTTTGTGTAGCACTGACATCTTGACAATATTAAGTCTTCTAAATCCATGAACATGGGATGTCTTTCTGTTTGTTTCTGTCTTCTTTAATGTTTTGCATCAAATGCTTTTGAAGCCAAAGAGACTGAAATCAGTGCTAATTCAACACATTTAGAAGCAAAATTTAATTATTTATATCTTATGGTGAGTTCTCTTTGGAGAACACTACTGTAAGGAAACAAAAATGTCTAATTTATTAATAGATGATTCAAAGTAATATTTATATTTGACTTTTTAAAAAAAAATGCATTATCTGAGGTTTTTCTTTGATTTTGTTTTTGTTGATGATGTGCCTTTCTTATGTATCTTTTGCCCTGATCCTTATTAGAGTTAATTGCATCTGGTATAAGTGTCTGCCTGCAATGCGGGAGACCTGGGTTTGATCCCTGGGTCGGGAAGATCCCCTGGAGAAGGAAATGGCAACCCACTCCAGTATTCTTGCCTGGAGAATCCCATGGACGGAGGAGCCTGGTGGGCTACAGTCTACGGGTTTGCAAAGAGTCGGACACGACTGAGCGACTTCACTGTCCTTTCCTTTCCTTTCACAGTGGTTTTCAAGCTGTATTCCTAGAATTCATAGGGGTCTAAGGAGGTGACTTTATAGGCCAAGTGAGTGAAGTGGACAGGGCCCCAGTGCCCTCATCCTGACTTCAACCAGAACTCCTGTCTCATAATGTCATATGTTCCCCACAAGGTTGGGGTGAGGGCGGGCAAGGTGAGGAATTTGCAGCTAAAACCACCATTGATTTATACGCTGCTTTGGTGAAGGCAGCCCAGGTCTGTTGTGTGGTATGAAGCCAATTCAGAATTAAACAGAAAAGTTACTCATGATTACTTAAAAGAAGAAGAAAAGAAAGGTGTGGAGCGTGGGGGTGGATGATACCTTTGTTAATCCTTTTGAAATAGTTTCAGTGTGTGGCCCTAAACTACTGAGCAGGGACCTGGGCCAGATGTTTCCTTTACTTTCCTCAAGTTTTCATTTTGAAACAATTTAAACCCACAGAGAACTTGTAGGAGTAGTACAAAGACACCCCTTCTTTACCTACATTTCCTGCTTTTCAACATTTGCTCTGTTCTTGTTCTCTCTCCACATATACTCATATGCATAGTTTTTTCCTAAACCATTTAAAAGTAAAATGAAATCATCATAATACTTCAGACATAAAAAATTTGTCACCTACCGCTACACACTGAAGAAATTTAATATTATGTTTTTAAATGTATAAAATGTCCTTTAAAATGTTCTTCACAGTAACCCTGCTCCCCAGATCTGGGGTCCAGTGAAGGATCATGGATTTTATTTGGCTGGTGTGTCTCATCTGCTTTAATCTAGAATGGTCATTGTCTCAGTTTTCCTTTTTTGTCTTTATTTACGTTGACATTTTTGGAGTCCAAGCCAGTTTCATATAGAATGTTTTGTTTTCTGGACTTTTCTCATGGTTTTCTACATTTAAGTTTGGGCCTGACATTTTTGGTAAGAACATTACTTCTGCGGTGGTGTATGTTTCCCATTGCATCATGTCAGGAAGCCTGTGATGTCTGTTGGTTCCATTATTGATGTTGTTAAATTCGATCATCATTTGGTTTAGGTGCTGTCCACTAGGTCTCTCTATTGTAAAGTTACCTTTTCTTTGTAAACAACACTAGTTCATGGTAGGGATAATTTGAACCTTTTTATATGTTCACTTTTCACAAAACCTTTCAGTCAGTGGTTTGGTGGTTCTCACCTGAATTGGTTATTACATTAGTTATTGCAAAATGGTGATTTCTGGTTCTTATATGTCTTCTGTATTTATTAACTGATATTCTTCCATAAAGAAGAGCTTTCCATTCTCTACAGTGGTTTGTCTATGTTTAAATACACACACACACACACACACACACACTCACACACACACACACACACACACACACACACACACACATTATGATTGCATCTGGTACCTCCATTCCACAGGATTCTTCCTCATCTTCCCTTATCCTACAGTGTGAACTCTGTTTATCAATAACATCAACATATTAGTTTGAACCATGTGACATTTCTCTTTTCTAGGTCAAAAGTAGTCTAGTATCAACAATTTTATGTGGTTCAACCAATATTTACTCACTTGTTGCACTGACACTATGACCCCAAACAAACCCCAAGTAAACTTTGTAGATACCATATAGTTATGGCATCTGTTCAAAGTTGCTTGAATGATTTCTTTTTTATTTTGTGATTGTACTGTTAGTTTCTACTTTTTAAATGCTGTAAAGAACACACAGTGGTAATTGTGAGAAGTATGAGAAGAAAGTGAGTTGGGAACTTGTTCCCTACATTTTATGCAGCCTCCATGGTTTCCTTTTGCTGCAGAGATACTCTGGGAAAATGCTTCTTCCTGCGTGTGGAAATTACTCTCCGAGGAGCTACCTACAGGATCTCCTTCAGTGATACAGATCAGTTACCCCCTCCTTTCCGAATTGACAACTTTTCTAAGGTATCAAGGGGAGTTGAGAGCCAGTTTGGCTCTTTCATATGTGGGAAAGTGGAGTACATACTACACTTAAGATAATGATAAAAAGCATTGTAAACCTGGGTTTGAAAGAAGCTACACAGGGGTCTCGAAATCCTTAACATTGGGAGGTGGTTTCTGCTGGTTATTTTGATTGCTGGGCAGCCTTGTCCAGAAGTGACTTCTCAGCTCCCAAAAGTTACTTTGACCAGATGGTTTGGTTAGCATGGGGCCCTCTGCAGACATTCTATATAAACAGAGAAATCAGAATCAGATTGACAAATGCCCAGTAGAATGGGCAGTTCTACTGTTCCTTAGTAACAGTGAGCTCCTTTCTGAATCTTCCAAGTGCAGCCAAGATGGAGGTTATTAGATTCTATTTTAAATTATGCCTTAGGTCTTATCATTTGTAACTTTCCATAGCTGAATTCCAAGATTTTTGTTCCTTTCTTTGTTCATAGTGTATCCTGGGCATGGTGGGGTGAGACTAGATGCCCCTGAAAGAACAGAGTTGCTTTCTCTAGGTATTTGGTATGGCAAAGCTTCTCAAAACCTTTTACCCAACAGACTGTGGCCCATGTCCTCTAACTGGTGGGCTCTTTGCAATTTTGAAGATGATTAGAAAGGCATTTGAAGAGGCCAGCTGTTGAGCCTTACTTGTGGTTTTGTACCCTGTATAGCATTCATTTGGGAAAGCTCTGAAACCTAAGAGGCACTGAATCATTTTCCAGCATCACCCCTCTGAATGAAGGTTCTCCTTATTCTCTGCCGTTGCTATAGGTCCCAGTTGTCTTCACTCAGCATGGTGTCGCTGAGCCCAGGCTCCGCACTGAAGTGAAGCCCATGACGTCCTTGGATTATGCCTGGGATGAACCCACCCTGCCACCTTTTATCACTCTGACTGTTAAAGGGGCAGGTTCCTCTGAGATCAGCTGCAACATGAATGATTTCCAGGATAACCAGCAGCTTTATTATGAAAATTTCATTTACATTGCTGCTACATACACGTTCTCTGGGTAAGTCTGGGTTAAATTACTGTTCTTGTAAAGCAGAAAGCTCTAATTATTAACTGGTTTTAAACTTTAATCAGTTCTCAGAAGGCTGAGGGATGAAGGAAGATTCCTTCCATTCTTTACCAAATCCTAGGCTCAGACTTTATCTTGAGAGCTCTTTTGTCTAAGCCTTTGTCTTCTGGCTAGAGTAAAATTTATCCAAAGAGCCAAGAGTCTTCTCTTTTTAAAGAGCTTCCCAATAATCCGTTCTAGTATTTAACAACTGTCTTTGGGCATTGTTATTATAATAGCTTCATTTTCTCTTGCTTTATGGTGATATTTCTTATGCATTTTTTAAACTTCTTGCTGCTTTTTTTTATTTGTTTTACCTCTTTCCTTATTTGAAACTGACTAATCTTCATCCATGAACAGTATGAAAAGGCAAATTGATAGGATACTGAAAGGGGAACTCCCCGGGTCGGTAGGTGCCCAATATGCTACTGGAGATCAGTGGAGAAATAACTCCAGAAAGAATGAAGGGATGGAGCCAAAGCAAAAACAATACCCAGTTGTGGATGTGACTGGTGATAGAAGCAAGGTCCGATGCTGTAAAGAGTAATATTGCATAGGAACCTGGAATGTCAGGTCCATGAATCAAGGCAAATTGGAAGTGGTCAAACAGGAGATGGCAAGAGTGAACGTTGACATTCTAGGAATCAGCGAACTAAAATGGACTGGAATGGGTGAATTTAACTCAAATGACCATTATATCTACTACTGTGGGCAGGAATCCCTCAGAAGAAATGCAGTAGCCATCATGGTCAACAAAAGAATCCAAAATGCAGTACTTGGATGCAATCTCAAAAACGACAGAATGATCTCTGTTCATTTCCAAGGCAAACCATTCAATATCACAGTAATCCAAGTCTATGCCCCAGCCAGTAACGCTGAAGACACTGAAGTTGAACAGTTCTATGAAGACCTACAAGACCTTTTAGAACTAACACCCAAAAAAGATGTCCTTTTCATTATAGGGGACTAGAATGCAAAAGTAGGAAGTCAAGAAACACCTGGAGTAACAGGCAAATTTGGCCTTGGAGTACAGAATGAAACAGGGCAAAGGCTAATAGAGTTTTGCCAAGAGAACACATAGGTCATAGCAGACACCCTCTTCCAACAACACAAGAGAAGACTCTACACTTGGACATCCCAGATGGTCAACACCGAAATCAGATTGATTCTGTTCTTTGCAGCCAAAGATGGAGAAGCTCTATACAGTCAGCAAAAACAAGACCGGGAGCTGACTGTGGCTCAGATCATGAACTCCTTATTGCCAAATTCAGACTTAAATTGAAGGAAATAGGGAAAACCACTAGACCATTCAGGTATGACCTAAATCAAATCCCTTATGATTATACAGTGGAAGTGAGAAATGGATTTAAGGGACTAGATCTGATAGACAGAGTGCCTGATGAACTATGGACGGAGGTTCGTGACATTGTACGGGAGACAGGGATCAAGACCATCCCCATGAAAAAGAAATGCAAAAAGCAAAATGGCTGAGGAGGATGTGAAAAGAAGAGAAGCAAAAAGCAAAGGAGAAAAGCAAAGATATAAGCATCTGAATGCAGAGTTCCAAAGAATAGCAAGGAGAGATAAAAAAGCCTTCCTCAGTGATCAATGCAAAGAAATAGAGGAAAACAACAGAAATGGGAAAGACTAGAGATCTCTTCAAGAAAATTAAAGATACCAAGGGAACATTTCATGCAAAGATGAGCTCGATAAAGGACAGAAATAGCATGGACCTAACAAGCAGAAGATATTAAGAAGAGGTGGCAAGAATACACTCAAGAACTGTACAAAAAAGATCTTCACGACCCAGATGATCACAATGGTGTGATCACTCACCTAGAGCCAGATATCCTGGAATGTGAAGTCAAGTGGGCCTTAGAAAGCTTCACTACAAACAAAGCTAGTGGAGGTGATGGAATTCCAGTTGAGCTGTTTCAAATCCTGAAAGATGATGCTGTGAAAGTGCTGCACTCAATATGCCAGCAAATTTGGAAAACTCAGCAGTGGCCACAGGACTGGAAAAGGTCGATTTTCATTCCAATCCCAAAGAAAGGCAATGCCAAGAATGCTCAAACTACCACACAATTGCACTCATCTCACACGCTAGTAAAGTAATGCTCAAAATTCTCCAAGCCAGGCTTCAGCAATACATGAACTGTGAACTTCCAGATGTTCAAGCTGGTTTTAGAAAAGGCAGAGGAACCAGAGATCAAATTGCCAACATCCCCTGGATTATGGAAAAAGCAAGAGAGTTCCAGAAAAACATCTATTTCTGCTTTCTTGACTATGCCAAAGCCTTTGACTGTGTGGATCATCACAAACTGTGGAAAATTCTGAAAGAGATGGGAATACCAGACCACCTGATCTGCCTCTTGAGAAATCTGTATGCAGGTCAGGAAGCAACAGTTAGAACTAGACATGGAACAGCAGACTGGTTCCAAATAGGAAAAGGAGTACATCAAGGCTGTATATTGTCACCCTGCTTGTTTAACTTATATACAGAGTACATCATGAGAAACGCTGGGCTGGAAGAAGCACAAGCTGGAATCAATATCTGTAATGTCTCTGTACGAACCTTTGTTGGCAAAGTAATGTCTCTGTACGAACCTTTGTTGGCAAAGTAATGTCTCTGTATGGCAGAGACATTACTTGGCCAACAAAGGTCTGTCTAGTCAAGGCTATGGTTTTTCCTGTGGTCATGTATGGGTGTGAGAGTTGGACTGTGAAGAAGGCTGAGGGCTGAAGAATTGATGCTTTTGAACTGTGGTGTTGGAGAAGACTCTTGACAGTCCCTTGGACTGCAAGGAGATCCAACCAGTCCATTCTGAAGGAGATCAGCCCTGGGTGTTTATTGGAAGGAGTAATGCTAAAGCTGAAACTCCAGTACTTTGGCCACCTCATGGGAAGAATTGACTCATTGGAAAAGACCCCAGTGCTGGGAGGGATTGGGGGCAGGAGGAAAAGGGGACAACAGAGGATGAGATGGCTGGATGGCATCACTGACTCGATGGACGTGAGTCTGAGTGAACTCCGGGAGTTGGTGATGGACAGGGAGGCCTGGTGTGCTGCGATTCATGGGGTCGCAAAAAGTCAGACACGACTGAGCAACTGAACTGAACTGAATCTTCATCCATAATTACCGGACTCACTGTTCTGATCCTCCTCTCCCTTTGAAAACACTGATTAACGCTTCAGGGTCTTCTTAATAGTCACCGAAAGGCAAGCAGAGGAGTTTAACTTGACAGCAATTACAGTTGGCTCAGAATTATGATATGATCTTCATTGTTTGTCTGATTAGTTAGTTGTATTTAGAAGAAAAAAAAGCAAGGAATAGTCAGCTTGTTCTAATTCTGTTAGATTGATACATTGATAGGACATAGAGATTCAGAATATTAGGCTTTCAAGAGTAGTCATTCCCCCACACATACATACAGTTGTTTTTGTGCTGATCACAGGGCCCGTTTTAAAGTTGATCCATGAAGAAACTGGGAAAATACCCGAATCTTTAGCATTCCAAATATAAGTCACCTGGTGAGCAATACATTTAAAGTCGTATTTATTTCCAAAATGTCCTGAATAGTTTTGCTTATGAAATATTTTTATATGTGCCTGAGGCCCCCAAGAAAATGTCTGAGTCTGTGCAACATCTCTCTCATCTGCTTAAACCCCAGATTTCACTAATAATGATATGAATGGGCATGTTTGCTTTGATAAGGTTTTAGTGCCTGAAAAACCAGTCCTTAATCTGGTTGCTATGCATGTTTTTCTCTATACTTCCTTATGGTCCAGTAGTTACTAAGCTCTTTAACTGAAGAATCCTAGTGGAGACTTAGGAGTGTCACAGGTTGAGCAGATATGAATAGATAAAAAGAGAAGTTTCTGGGAATCTAGTGTGCTGAGAGGTTGAACTATATTTTGGAATGTAGTGGATCCTATTTCTTTGCATATTTGAGAACTAAATGATGAGAAAAGAGACTAGGATTTTTTTTTTTGAATTGAGGCGAAGTTCATAAACTGTAAAATTAACCATTTGTTAAAGTGATGAGTTTGGTGGCATTTAATGTATTCATGATGTACAGCTACCACCTCTAATTCCAAGACAGTTCCATCACTCCAAACCCTAAATAGTTACTGCCCAGTAAACCTTTTCTTCCAGGCCCTGAAAATCACAGATGTGCGTTCTTGTCTCTAAGGATTTACCTATTCCAGATATCTCACATAAATTATCATAAAATATCTGACCTTGTGTGACTGGCTTATTTCACTTAGCATAATGTTTTTAAGGTTCACCCACATTGTAGCATGGGTCACTTTTTCGTTCCTGTTACGGCTGAGTAAATATTCCATTGTACATCTATACCACATTCTCTTTGTTCATTCTTCCTTTGATGGGCATTTGTTTTGTCCCTATTTTTGGCTATTATGAACAGTGCTGCAATCAACATGCCTGTACATGTATTTAAGTACTTGTTTTAATTCTTTGGTGTGTATACCTTGCTTGGGGTGGAATTTCTGGGTTCTATGGTAATTCTTTGTTTACCTTTTGAGGAACTGCTGTACTGTTTTCCACAGCAGCTGAATCATTTTATATTCCTGCCAGCAATGTGTAAGGGTTTTGTTTCTTCTACATTTTCCTCAATGCTTGTTTTCCACTTTTTTTTTTTAATTTTAACAATTCTACTAAGTAGTGGTATCTAAGTAGTGGTAGTGGTATCTCAGTGTGGTTTTCATTTGCATTTCTATACTAGCTAATGATATTGAAGATCTTAGCATGTGCTTATTGGTCAGTTGTATATCTATTTTTTTTCCATGCTACATAGCTTGTGAATCTGAGTTCCCCCACTAGGGATCGAACCCTGGCCACTTGGGCCATAGCAGTGAAAGATCTGTGTCCTAACTGCTAGACTACCAGGGAATTCCTCATTTGTATATCTTTGGGGAAATGTCTGTTCAAATCCTTGTCCCATTTTTACATTTGATTTTTTTTTTTCCTTTTTATTCTTGAATTTTACAGCTCCTTATGTAATATGGGTGCAGATCCCATATCAGATACATGATTTGCAACTATCTTCTATTCTGTGGGTTGTGTTTTTACTTTCTTGGTAATGTCTTTTGGAAGGATAAAAGTTTTTAATTTTGTTGAAATCAATTTTTTTTATTTACTTGTGCTTTTGATATCATGAAAGCTAATTTTTAACTCTGAATTTTTCAGTCCCTTTTTAATGATAGAGATTAATGGAATAGGAGACTAATTTAAATAAAATCTCATCAAAATGCCCTAAAATATAGTTAGTTCAGTTCAGTTCAGTCGCTCAGTCATGTCCAACTCTTTGCGACCCCATGAATTGCAGCACGCTAAGCCTCCCTGTCCATCACCAATTCCCAGAGTTCACTCAAACTCATGTCCATCGAGTTGGTGATGCCATCCAACCATCTCATCCTCTGTCGTTCCCTCCTCCTCCTGCCCCCAATCCCTCCCAGCACTGGGGTCTTTTCCAATGAGTCAACTCTTCCCATGAGGTGGCCAAAGTACTGGAGTTTCAGCTTTAGCATCATTCCCTCCAAAGAACACCCAGGACTGATCTCCTTTAGATCAGACTGGTTGGATCGCCTTGCAGTCCAAGGGACTGTCAAGAGTCTTCTCCAACACCACAGTTCAAAAGCATCAATTCTTTGGTGCTCAGCTTTCTTCACAGTCCAACTCTCACATCCATACATGACTACTGGAAAAACCATAGTCTAGGCTGCAGCAATTCCATAAAACTTAGGATTCTTAAGCCCAGAGAAACACAACAGGGTAGAATTGGAGGAGGCGATTATGAACACTTTCTTTTTATCCTAAAGGAACTTCTGATTTCTTGCTAAGATGTGAGGATGCAGTAACGCTGATCATCTTCCTGGCAAACAGTAGAGCCAATTCTTGGACCTTTGGAATGTCTGGATTGGTTTTTGCTTTGTTTTTTTCCCTGTAAAAATATATAGTCATCCTTTTATGTCAGAATTTCACTTTTATATATATCTTCTGACAAATGAATCTTTGAACTATGCAGGAGAACAACACAACCTGATCTTTCTGCAGCTTGAGTCAAACTTTTTGTTCCATGATGAAAAAAAAAGTTTTGTATATAGTGGAGGTTTAGACATCTGCTTATGAATACTTGAATACATGTGTGTGGGGTGGGGAGGGTGTGTGTGTATTGTGACTGTTACTGTTTTTTTCAGTTCTAGTTTACAGGAGGGGACAGGACGGCCTGTGACTTCCAACAAAGCCATTACTTGCGCAGAGCTCGTTTTGGATGTCTCACCGAAGACACAGAGAGTCATTTTAAAGAAGAAGGTAAGAGAGCCTAGAACTTTGAGTTTAGAATAAAAGATTTAGAATAAAAGTTAGAATAAGAGATAGGCCGCCTGGCCCATCCCCTCCTTTTGCAGACGAGCAGGTGGAGACTGGGGCCTGGGCTCAGGGTAGAACTTGGGTGTCCTGACAGCTCCTGTTGGGGTTCTCCCCTCTGTCCTGCGATGCGTACTCTAGGAATCCTAAGTCCCTCTCATCTTTGATACCCTTCTTGGAGAACTCAGTTCTTGAATTTTTTTTTTTTCCAAATTTGTGATTTGTCGTTTTCTTTACCTTTTTTCTGTTGTAACACTCCCCTATCTACTTTTCCCTGAACTCAATGGAAAAGTGATCACAATGACAGATTTTTCCCTATGGATGGCAACATTCTTTTCCAGTTTAGGAAAATGTTTATGCTATTAGATCTAGATATTGAGAGAAAGAGTAAACTCTGACCAGAAATATTGTGGCTGACAGAAGGACTAGAAAGAAATAGTTGAGGCTTCAAAATGAACATTGTTTGAGAACAGAGGTGCAGAAAATCACTGTAAGAGGAAGGAGATCACTAACTAATTATTTGAAACACACTCACCCGAGGAGTGTGTTCCAGAAAATTTTGCATAATGTAAGTTATATAATCCAGAAATAACCCTGACAGGAAGTGTGTTCACCATGTAAGTGGGCCTCATACTGACGGAGAATGCGCCTTTATCACCTGAAGCAGCGTCGGTTGTGGCCATAGGTCCTGCAGGTGGTTGGTGACTCGTTTGGCTCTGAGGTTGTAAAACTCTTCTCACATCTATAATGGCGGGGAGAAGGGGGAGAGATTCAAGTTATTTCACGTTTTGCACATCAAATGAAACTTTAACACATGGATTTTTAATTCAGTTTTATATTTTTCAACAACTTTATTGATACATAATTCATACACCATACAAATCTCCCACTTCAAATATATAGTTCAGTGTGTTTTAATATATCCACAGTATGTAAAACTATAACCACACTTGATTTTAGAACATTTCATCACTCAGGAAAGAACTCTATATCCTTTAGCTATCACATGCACATTCCCTTTATTTCCCAGCCCTAGGCAATCATTAATCCACTTTCTGTCACTGTAGACTCCCCTCTTCTGGACTTCCATGTGAGTGGTCTTTAATGAGGAACTTCTTTCACTTATCCTGATGTTTCTAAGGTTCATCCATCTATCAGTCTACCAGTACTTCTCAGATTCCTTACCTATCTAAGCCACTAGGGAAGCCCAGTACTTCTACATGTATTTCTATATCACACCATTTGAGTGTCACATAATTCAAATTTGCTTAAAATGTTATCATACTCTTTTATATAAGACTGTGTTAGATACATTTTAGAAATAAGACTTGGGAATGGTGATGAGTAAACAGAGCATGTGCCAGAGGATGTTTAATCTACTGTACAATTGTGCTCATTTCACATGCTAGTAAGGTAATACTCAAAATCTTTCAGGCTAGGCTTCAGGACTATGTGAATCAAGAACTTCCAGATGTACAAGCTGGGTTTAGGAAAGTCAGAGGAACCAGAGATCAAATTGCCAACATTCATTGGATCATAGAGACAGCAAGATAATTCCAGAAAAACATCTACTTCTGCTTCATTGACTACATGAAAGCCTTTGACTGTATGTGCTGTGTGCTTAGTCGCTCAGTCGTGTCCCACTCTTCACAACCCCATGGACTGTAGCCCACCAGGCTCTTCTGTCCATGGGGATTCTCTAGGCAAGAATACTGAAATGGGTTGCCTTGCCCTCCTCCAGGGGATCTTCCCAACCCAGGGATCGAACCCAGGTCTCCTCATTGCAGGCTGATTCTTTACTGTCTGAGCCACCAGGGATCACAACGAACTGTGGAAAATTCTTAGAGAATGGGAATACCAGACCACCTTACCTGTGTCTTGAGAAACCTGTATGCCAGTTAAGAAGCAACGGTTAGAACCTTACATGGAACAATGGACTGGTTCCAAATTGGGAATGGAGTAAGACAAGGCTGTGTATTGTCACTCTGTTTGCTTATGTAGTCATGCAGAGTACATCATGTGAAATGCCAGGCTGGATGAATCACAAGCTGGAATCAAGATTGCAAGGAGAAATATCAACAACTTTAGATATGCAAATGTCACTACTCTAATGGTATAAAGTGAAAAGGAACTAAAGAGACTCCTGATGAGGGTGAAAGAGGAGAGTGGAAAAGCTGGCTTAAAACTCAGCATTCAAAAAATTAAGATATAGTGTTCAGTCCCATCACTTCATGGCAAATAGAAGGGGAAAAAGTGGAAGCAGTGACAGATTTTCTTTTTGTGGGCTCCAAAATCACTGCAGATAGTGACTGCAGCTATCAAATTAAAAGACTCTTGCTCCTTGAAAGGAAAGCTATGACAAACCTAGACAGAGCCTTAAAAAGCAGACATCACTTTGCTGACAAAGGTTCATATAGTCAAAACCATGGTTTTTCCAGTAGTCATGTATGGATGTGAGTATCGGGCCATAAAAAAGGCTGAGTGCTGAAGAATTGATGCTTTCAAATTTTGGTGCTGGAGAAGACTCTTGAGAGTCCCCTTGAACTTCAAGGAGATCACACTAGTCAATCCTAAAGGAAATCAACCATGAATATTCACTGGAAGGACTGATGCTGAAGCTGAAGCTCCAATACTTTGGCCACTGGATGCGAAGAACTGATTCATTTGAAAAGACCCGGATGCTGGGAAAGATTGAAGGCAAAGAAGAAAAGGGCGACAGAGGATGAGCAAACTCTGGCAGATAGTGAAGGACAGGGAAGCCTGGCGTGTTGCAGTCCATGGCATTAACAAAGAGTCAGGCACGACTTAGCAACTGAACAACAACAACAACAACAAAAAGAGACCATGAGATGTAGTAATTGAAAGTGAACAATTTTCTTCTATTGGAAATTTTGAAAAAGGAAATTTTGAAAGGTAGTAATTTAAAAATAAAAGTCTGACAGAAATCAAGGAATTGGGGGGAAAAATGGGGAAGAGTCCTTGGAGGTGATTCAGATGACCTTCAAAGAAGTCGACATTGATGAGGATGATAGAGTGAATGAAAGTCAACTCAGGAGAAAGATGATTTTTCAAGTGGGATATGATCACAGATGTGATCAGAAAACATGAATCATGAATATACTGGTTATTTCCAAGGCCTATGTGACTGTTAAGTAAACAAAACCAAAATTTTTAAATTAAATAGCAAAAGTATTTTAAATAAAAATTGTAATTTATACACTTTCACGTTTGTTATTTTACTTGATGAAGATGAAAACTGGTAAATGAGAGGGCAGGTGATAAGTGAGTTACATTGACATCTAAGACTAGACAGTTCTTTGAATAGGTGCTAGGAAATGGATCTGTGCATTTAAATTAGAAATCAGGAGTAGGAGGTTGACATCTTAGGTTTTTGTTTTTTTACTTTTTATTTTGAAAGTGTCTCAAATTTGCAGGAAACTTGGCAGAAATTCTGTAGAAGTGGAGTCCTGTTGCTGGTGATTTTAATGTTAGCACTTGATTAAGGTGGTGTCTGTCAGTCTTCTCAACTGTGAAGAAAGTTTTTCTTTTTCCTTGTATTTAGTAAATATAAATACTTTCAAGAGGTACTTTGAGACTCTGTAAATATACTGTTCCTCATCAAGTTTCCTATGTATGTATGCATGCATGCATGTGTATTAGCTTGATCTTCCAAACAGGACACTATAAACGATGGGAATTTATTTCTCACAGTTCTTCTGGAGGCTGGGAGGTCTGAGATCAGGGTGCTGGCCGGTTCAGTTCCTGTAGAGAGCTCTCTTCCTGGTTTGTAGACTGCTCTCACTCTATCCTCAAATGGCAGAGAAGTACCGGGCAGGGGCGAGGGGAGAGGGGAAAGCAAGCCCTTTGATGTCTAAGGGCACTGATCTTAACAGGAGACCCCCACCGTCATGACCTCATCTAAACATAATTATTACCCAGAGGCCCCATTTTCATCACAGCTGAGGGTCACGTCTTCAGCATAAGGGGTTTGCAAGGAGTTTGAGGGCACAGTTTGGGCACAGCTTTATGTGTGTCACCATGGCTTCCTGTCTTATTCAGTGTGTTTTCTGTTAGTGTCAGGATTTATTTTTACCCTCAGTTCTCCTGTTTGGCCAGTGGGAGTGCCTTTAACCTTCTGTGTCCTTTGACATAGTGCCCTCCTCGTTCCTTGAGCACTGTCATACTTTGTGACACAGCAAGTTATTTTGGGCTCATTTTATACTTTCCCTACAGCATTCCTGGAATTTGCTACTTCTTTAAGGAACCCTGCAGAGAAGGCAATGGCACCCCACTCCAGTACTTTGGCCTAGAAAATCCCATGGACGGAGGAGTCTGGTAGGCTGTGTAGTCCATGGGGTCGCTGGGAGTTGGACACGACTGAGCGACTTCACTTTCACTTTTCACTTCCATGCATTGGAGGAGGAAATGGCAACCCACTCCAGTGTTCTTGCCTGGAGAATCCCAGGGACGGGGAAGCCTGGTGGGCTGCCGTCTATGGGGTCACACAGAGTCGGACACGACTGAAGTGACTTAGCAGTAAGGAACCCTGATCCTTTTTTATCAGACAATGGAATTTAGAAACTTAAGATACGTCCATTGGTGCCCTTGTTGCTGTTGTGTCACTGATCCCAGACCCTCTCAAGGGACAGACCTAGGGGTTGTATGTGTACACGACATGTATATGCACACACAGGCACATAAATATCTTAGTATGTACATAACATATGTGCATATGCATACATATATCTTATATGTGTATTTACATACTAAACAGGTTTCTCTTTCTCTGTATATTAAAAACCAGCCTTTCACACTGATAGTTCTGATTCCAGTCTAGCATCACAAAGCTCATTGTAATTTTTTCCCTTTTCATATTTGTGACTCCCTTGTCCAGTACTAAGAATGTACTTAATTTGATCAGTTGCCCTGAATGTAACCCATGCTCTTTAACCACAATTGTGGCCCTGCCCCTCCCCTGTGTGGATGCACCTTGTTACTGGCATAGGCTCTGCTCTCCACATTCTGGGCAACTCCCCTACCAGCCCCTACTCTTCGCAGGAGTACCCACCTCACCTCACAACCCATCCTAGGCTCACCTCTCCAGCCCCATTATAACCCATCGGTGACGTGGATTAGCAACCACGTGTGTTTTTGCTCACTCAGGATTGGGCCACCACAATACACCCACCCACCATCACGTGTCTGTCAGCCTTCTCCTTTATTCTAAAACCTAAAAGGTTTTAGGACTAAATTGTATGGGAAGAGGGTGGGGGAAGGGAAGTGGAAGGAGAATGATGCATCTCAGATTTTTAAATGAAGGTTTGGGTAGTTTCCAACGATGATGAGCCTGTACATATGGGCAGGCAATAGCAGAATCCATATATGAAAACTTGACTCCACCTGGGCATTTGGGCTTTGATTCCCAATCTGGAACACCTCCAGGAAAACTGAGATGCTCCATGTGGTTTTGGTGCTCTGGATAGGTGTGTTCCCTTACTGTGAACAGAGAAGTAAGCATGTGGGGATTGCGGGTGGAGACGTGCAGCTGAGTTCTATCTGTGTTCACAGTTGCAGGAGGTAGTAGCACACAGTAGAAGGAATGTCATATCTTCTAGATTTGAGTTCTGGCCTTGCCATGTAAAGGTCATATCTGCTTTCTCACATTCCTTCCTGAGCCTCATTTTCCCATTGATCTCCCAGGTTTATGAGAAGGATCAACTAAGGTACTATACATAGCATGCTGTGTAAAGAGATGTAATCATGATAACATTGCCAACATTTATTGAGACATTACCCTGTGCCAGGCATGTACACTTATCACAAGAACCCTCAGAGGTAGCTTAATATCCCTGTTTGAAAAATCAGGAAAGACAGGCTCTGAGAAATTTAGTAACTGAGCCACGGTCACTTAGCTAGTAATGAGGCAGCTGGGTTTCAAATCCTGGCTTTCGACTCCAGCATTCATATTCCTTTCTCAGCTTTTACTTTGGAGAATGTAACAGAAAAGCTGTTTTTCCAGTGTGAGGCAGCGTGTGGATGCATTTGTGGAACCCAGAATGTGATCCTGACAGGTCTAGCTGGAGTATTCATTCCCATAGAAAGAGTCTTCTCAATGGTTTGGTGTTACTGAAATGGAATTCTATGGATTGTTAGAAAGGTAGTATGGCAGAGTGGTTAAGCGTGTCATCCCTCCACTCACCCTGTGGGAATTCAAACCTTCACTCCACCACCTACTAGTTATGTGACCGAGCTGGAGTTTCTTTATCTCACTGAGACTTAGTTTCTTCATTTGTAAGTCAGGGTAATAACAGTATATACTTCACTGGATTGTTCTGAGGTTTAAATGAATTACTGTGTGTAAATCACAGTGATCAATCAGTGGCTGGCACATAGTAAATATTCAGTAGATATTATTACTATTATTATTGCTTCTCATGGATTGGCCTGGAAGTCCAAGTGTTGTTTATAAAATATAGCTAAGGAGAAAATATATTTAGAATTAGTAGCAACAATTTAGTATAATTTCTTAATATAATCAGCTTAATACTGAACGCAGTTGACTTGAGAATTGGAAACCATCAGTGTTGTAGGTATCGTTTAGTAGCTCAGTCGTGTCTGCCTCTTTGTGACCCCACGGACTGTAGCCCACCAGGCTCCTCTGTCCATGGGGATTCTCCAGACAAGAATACTGAAATGGGTTGCCATGCCCTCCTCCGGGGGATCTTCCTAACCCAGGCCTCACACATGCGGGCAGATTCTTTACCATCTGATCTACCAGAAAAGCCCTCAATGTAGTATGCATCCATGATAAACATGGGATGAGGGAGAGCCCTGGTAAATTCTTGTTGTCTGCCAGTCACGAGCATCACAAAAGACCAAGTATTGAGAATATTGTATATACTTTATATAATTGGATCTCTCTTCCACATAAGGACATGGAGGGTTACTATCAGGAAGAGCAGTTAACAGCTACTGGAGGAAATTAGGTTGCACCTCAACTCACTAGTTTGCTCAGAAAGTAAAATTTTAAAGTTTACATTATTGGGTTTTTTTTTTTTTATTATTCAAGTTTCAAAGAGTTTAGCAGATTTCATCCAAACTGCAACTAGGGATTGACAGTAATGCAAGTTTGAATTAAGCATCTGTTAGTATCTAATGTAGAAAATGTCCTTTTTAGTACAGTTCTTCCTTGAGAACTCATCCAGCCTTTGTATGGAGCTGTGTCTGTGATGTGAGAGCTGTGATGGCTCTTTCTGTCTCTGCCCGACAGGAACCAGGGAAGCGCTCTCAGCTGTGGAGGATGACAGGAACAGGCATGCTGGCCCACGAGGGCTCTTCCGTGCCTCACAACCCCAGTGAACCCTCGGCCGCCCGCTCCGCCGAGGGCTCTGCCATCTTGGATATAGCTGGTCTCGCTGCAGTCACTGACAACAGGTAACTTCCTAGGCAGCTTCTGATTCAAGTTCACCGCTTTCAAATTCAGACTCAGAGGAAATGTATACCCAAAAGCTATAGTTTAGAAGTGAAATAATTTGCTTTTTCTTCCACAATAGAATTTTATTTCCAAATCAGAGTATTGGGTTTTTGTTTTTAAAAGTCATTATGGAAATGCCCATGGAGACGTTAAAAAAAAAACATCAAACAAGAAGGATATGTTATGAAAAATGAATTTATTTTCAGCCAAACGTCTATCTGCCATTGCTCCCTAGAAGTGAATGTGCTCAGTCACTTCAGCCATGTCCGACTATGCAATCCCATTGACTGTAGCCCGCCGGGCTCCTCTGTCCATGGAATTTTCCCAGCAAGAATATTGGAGTGGGTTGCCATGTCCTCCTCCAGGGGATATTCCTCACCCAGGGATTGAACCCACATCTCTTGCATTGCAGGTGGATTCTTTACTGCTGAGCCACCGGGGAGGACCCAGATGCCTTTGGCAAGCACCAATTTGTAGTTGACAGGGTCCCCTCATGGTCATAAATTCAACCATACTTTGGGAGGCATTTCATGACCAGCGCTCCCTAGAAGGGAAAAGTTTGGTTTTTAATCTAAGAATTTTGTTAAATCTTTTGAAAGCAGAAATAAATTATTAAGAAAATAATCAAATGTGTTTTTATGACTTAACTCCTTGAATTCAAATCAGCTCTTTAACTTTGAATAAGTTATTAGCCTGTACCTCAGTTTGCCCATGTAGTCAGTGTATGTTTTCAGGTAATACCTTGTTTACTTCCAAAATGACTTTATAGGACTTACAAGTTAAAACTCAATATAAAAGAAAGTATTTGAAAATAAAACAAAAGATTTTTGAAAATATTTTTAAAACCGTTTGCATACTGCATGAGACTGCATGATAACTTGTCATTGTGAGAAAGCAAGAAAACTCATATTGCATTTATTAAATTATGAATCCCTAAGTATTCGTATTTGTTGACCTCACTGCTTTCCATTTTACTTTATTCTTCTTTCCTCATCTAGAGATAACCTAATTGCCATAGGATTCAAGCAAACTGTCTATTAGATTTCCAGGGCAGAAGATACTAGAAGCAAGAAGAGTAAAACCATCATTCTGATATTCTCTCCAGACCCGAAGTGTTTGACTCACAGGACTCATTGCTTTTTCCTTTCTTCCAGATACGAGCCGCTAATGCTTAGGAAGCCTGACCGTAGGCGGAGCACAACCCAGACTTGGAGTTTCCGAGAAGGGAAGCTGACCTGTGGGCTACATGGGCTGGTGGTCCAGGTCAGTAGGTTTTGACATCCTCAGTTGCAACAAGTAGTGGTTGAGCCTTTTTTTTTTTGAAACAGTCTCATTTAGGATATACATGAGATGTTGTTGAATGGGGGGAAAAATTATAGAGCAAATATGTATTATTTCATTTTAATCAGGAAAACCATGACGCTTAGTGCATCTGTGTGTGTTTACCCAGGAAATGTTCTTGAAGGTGACATACAAGAAATGTTTTGGGAATGGTTGCCCCTGAGTGATTTCCCCCACCCCATGGCTTACCTGGATTTTTTTTTTCCTTTGATGAGATAAATTACCTATGAAGTTTTAAAAAGAGAGAGAGAAAAATGTCAGCTAAAAGCTCACCATAAGTTAGATGGATTTGTTTTAGTGAAGTTAAAACTGCCTTTTATAAAGTGTTCTATGAGATGGTGAATAATTATCAAGCGCTCTGCAAACTCGAGATTCTGTTTACTTGTGCATTCTTAGTAGTGACCAAATAAACATTTAATTGTAGCAAATGTCAGAATTAAGATTACTGGTCAAATCTCCCCTATCTTCAACTCAGCCAGTTCACCACATGTAAAACTCCTGGGTACTTGATAAGCAAATGTGTGTTTGGAAAATTACCAGGAATTTGGATTTTCTCTCCTTCTGGCTTCAGGCCAAGAATGGTACCATGGCTCTGAGATGGGTAACTGGGAAGATATATGACAGATTTGGGCATAAAGCAGAACAATACGTGTGACTGTGTATGCAGTTCTGCCTCAGTTTTACCCAAAAGGCAAACGCTAGAACATCAGGCCCAGGCTAGGTCTTAGTGTGTTTGACCTGGGGGAAACCTGGCTGTCCTTCCATAATGGGAGCTTGTTCTCCAGGGCAGTAAGTGAAACTGTAAGGAGCCTCTGACTGCTGTTTGGTGAGATTTATTTTCTTTATCTCTATTGCCCTAAGCTTTTTTCATCAAAGACAAGCTGCTTATATGAAACACACATCTGGAATGGATTTGTGATTTTCAATTAGCAATACAATTCAGACTTCTAGAGGCAAAAGAAGGCTTGTTATAATTGTTGGATTCTGTGTCTGACCCCAACTTTACTTCTGGTTTGTTTCTAAAGCCCTTGTAATTCCAGTTCTTTGAGAGCATCCCCCCCGCCCTGCAAATCCCTTTCTGGTGTTTGTTGTTTCTTGAATCTATTTCGTCATTTCTCTGGTTGTGAGTGACCCTATAACCACAGTATTCAACAAAGCAGAATGTGTTTTGGTTAGGGAAATAAGCTTGTTTCAATCTTATTATTCTGAATAAAGTAATTGAAGGCATTAAAACATTTTCTGACACTACCCTTATAAGGTTGTATGCACATTCTTCTAAACCTGAAACAGTCATAAAAGGTTTCTCCATGTTGAAATCTGTCCAATAAACCCAGCTTAAATTTTCCTTCTCATTACTCACCGTTTAAAAACTAACAAGGGGGAATCTAGACACTTTTGCTATCATTTTCTCTAGCCCTGTGTGTACTCTCCCAAAGGCATCCTATAGACTTTCCTTTTTAACTTGTGGCATGTAACAAGAAGGTGCTTTTCTCCAAAGGCCCAAGTAACTGGCAATGACATTCACAATTCCCTGTTTCATTTTAGAAGAGGCACCATCTTTGATATTTGATGGTCCAGCCATATGTATGTTGGAGGAGATTTTCAATTCAGAATTTGCTTTTTATTGGAAAGCTGAATGATGATGATAATTTTTAAATTTTCAGAATGTTTCAGATTTTTAAGCCAGCCCTAGGGAGAACACTCAAAGAAACAGGACTTTTGGTACTTTTTTTATTTTTTATGCTCATCTAAGTTATCACTAAACTAATACACTGCTGTATTTGTGGAATTGTCTTACCCAGAATTACCTAAATTCATGCAGTATAAGTTTCCATCTTGCCCTAGTAAGCCTACTTTTTTTTTAATCAACTCTAAGGCTGAAAAAACAGTACAAGTTTTGCTGTATGTTGACCTTCATCCTTCAGAAATGAGTTTAAATTTGGTGACTTGTTTTAAATGACATGTTAAATTGTCAAAGTTAGTGCCTTTGCCTTTGCTCATACATCTTTCCTCTGTCCTTTAGGCCAAAGGAGGGCTCTCTGGCTTGTTTGATGGAGCTGAAGTTGTTCTTGGTCCGGACACTTCCATGCAGCTTCTGGGGCCAGTTCCACCTGAACAACAATTTATTAACCAAAAAATGAGGCCTGGTTCTGGAATGCTGTCTATCAGAGTTGTTCCAGATGGACCAACTAGAGCGCTCCAGGTGATACTTTATTGTAAGAACTGACATGAAACTCAGTGTTCTCCCCGTGAGTCATTCAACAAATATTTATTGAAATATCTATGCTGAATCTGAGGATATTGTGTCCTTATTTATAAAGGCAGGGGATAAGACCTGCCTCACAAAGTTGTTATAAGAATTAAAGTGTAAGTAAGATACAAGATGGTGTTTTAAAAAGTATAAGAATTAATTTATTGTAACTTATAAGGAAATGCGGGAGACCTTAGTTTGATCCCTGGGTTGGGAAGATCCCCTGGAGGAGGTCATGGCAACCTGGTCCAGTATTCTTGCCTGGAGAATCCCCATGGACTGAGGAGTCCATTGGGTTGTAAAGAGTCAGACATGACTGAGCGACTAAGCACAGCACACAGCACAAGGAAAAATAATCTGAAAAAAAAAAAAGATAAATATATATGTATAACTGAATTATATGCTATATGCATGAAACTAACACGACATTGTAAATCAACTATTTATGTCATTTAAAAAAAGGATGAGTAAAAACAAAGTATGAAAATTAAGATACTATCAAGAATAGTGCATATTATTATCCTCATTATATATGTTTATTATATATTTAAATAATTGATATATTAATAACAGTAACAACAAGAAGATCTATGAGGTCTATAATCAGACAATTTAAAATGTTATGTTTTGAAAGTAGGAGTGGAAGGTGTTATGAGTAGTATCTAGAAAGGATTTGTACACCCAGATTTGGAGAGGGGCTGTCTAAGCTAAGTGACACTTAAGGTGAGATCTAAAGGTTAACTGGAAGGAGTTAGCCAAATCAAGAAGAAAAGACAGGGGACTCCCTAGCTGTCCAGTGGTTAAGACTGGGCACTTCCAATGCAAGGGTGAAGGTCTGATCCCTTTCAGGGGAACTAAGATCCCACATGCCCTGTGGTGTGGCCAAAAAAAAAGAAGGAAAGGCAGGGGCACTGTACCCTAAGAATGAGAGTGTTAACTCACCAGTTATTTACTGAGCACCTGTTAGAGCCAGGCGCAGTTTTACGTACTGAACCTAGACTAGTGAACAAACAAAGTTCCCTGCTGTGTTGGAGCTTACATTGTAGTGGAAGAGATAAACCATAAGCAATAAACAAAGTAAGTACATTATATATATTTGGGAGGTTGATAAGTGAAGGCCTGGAGATAGAAAAGAGTGATCTGACTGGCACATAGAATGTGCTAAGAAAGAGGCAGGAGACCGTAGAAGGGGCCAGAACATTAAAAAAGCCTGAGACATGCTAAAGATTTTGTGTTTTTTCTGTGGCAACAAAGAGTCAAGAGGGTGACATGATCAGAATTTATTTTGACTTGCTCACTCTGGCTGCAGTGTGGAGAGTTGGAGTGGAATGAAATTGGAAACCAAGAAAAATCCAGTTAGGAAAGACCTGGATGAGAGATTGTGGTGATTCAAACCAAAATACACAGCAAGAGATGGACATGAGGAGACTGAAGAGAAATGATTAGAAATGAAAGCTTATTAAGGAGTAGAGTTGGTCAGATTGACTGTGGAGATGAGACAGAGGAAGGAGTCAAGAGTGGCCTTCAAAATTTCAATTTGGGCATTTAGTTCAGTTCAGTTCAGTTGCTCAGTCGTGTCCGACTCTTGGCGACCCCGTGAATCGCAGCACGCCAGGCCTCCCTGTCCATCACCAGCTCCCGGAGTTCACTCAGACTCACATCCATCGAGTTGGTGATGCCATCCAGCCATCTCATCCTGTCATCCCCTTCTCCTCCTGCCCGCAATCCCTCCCAGCATCAGAGTTTTTTCCAATGAGTCAACTCTTCGCATGAGGTGGCCAAAGTACTGGAATTTCAGCTTTAGCATCATTCCTTCCAAAGAACACCTAGGACTGATCTCCTTTAGAATGGACTGGTTGGATCTCCTTGCAGTCCAAGGGACTCTCAAGAGTCTTCTCCAACACCACAGTTCAAAAGCATCAATTCTTCGGCGCTCAGCTTTCTTCACAGCCCAACTCTCACATCCATACATGACCACAGGAAAAACCATAGACTTGACTAGACGGACCTTTGTTGGCAAAGTGATGTCTCTGCTTTTGAATATGCTATCTAGGTTGGTCAAAACTTTCCTTACAAGGAGTAAACATCTTTTAATTTCATGGCTGCAATAATATAAGAGGATGATAATCTACATCACAAAGATGTATGTAGAGTAGACTTCACAAAGATGTATGTAGAGTAGACTTCTGAGGAAAAATGAGGAGTTAAGTTTTGAACTTATTAAGCATATGATATCTACATGAAAATATCCAGAAGTCAGTACAGGTTTGGGTCTGTAGCTCAGGGAGAGGTCTGTGCTGGAAACAGAGATTTACCAGAGCTTGATAAATTCGAGATAAGGAAAAAGAAAAGATGTTGATAATACGTAACAGTGAACTCTGTGAGACAACACACCCTAATCCACAACACTTCTTTAAAAAGCACCCTTTTCTTAAGGCAAAAAACGAATGCTGTGAGCCTGAGCTTTGCATATTTTGACTTGAGCTATAATTCTGGATCACCTACAGATGCCTATCCCACACTATATGAAACTCTCAAGGTCCACAGCTTGGTGTTAGTCATACAGACTCAAAACCAAGTTTGCTTCATTATTATATAAATCTTACTTTAGCAGTGCTTTGGAAACCATTAACTTCCATAGGATTATTGAGTGCATAGTGACTTTTGACTCATACAATTGGTGTGGAGTGTGTTTCGCAATGGAAGTATGAGCCCTCTTAATAAGTACAGTGTTTTATTTGACCTCAGATAACAGATTTCTCCCAACGGAAAAGTGACCGTTCATCATATGAAGTGGATGAACTTCCTGTTACTGAACGGGAGCTGCAGAAATTAAAGAATCCAGACACAGAGCAGGAATTGGAAGTACGTTTGAACTCTTGCAAGGTCACATCTTCATTATAAATTTGTTTGGAATTTTGCTCTTTGATTTTCTCAGTTGAGACCTTCTTTTTTTGTTTTTTTCTTTCTGCCCTCTATGACTTCTAAGTATCCTTGTTACTTCACAGTACTTAATGTTATCGCAACATCAATGTGTGAATATGTTAGTTAAATAACAGCTCAGGTCGAATCAGAATGTAACAAACATTGCTAGAGTAAGATGAAAAAATAAAGAATTTAAACAGGACCGAAGATTGAGAATAAGCAAACTAGATCTTATCTTTTTTTGGCTCCAGCTGACTCTGACATCTTCCTTCCTCTGTCCCTGTTTGGGCATTGGAAAGAAAGTGACAAGTTTAGAAAGGAACATGAGATGAGTGTGATAAAGCACACTTATTCTTCATTTATTCAGTAATCTTCTGAAAAAAACATAAATGCCTTTATGTACAGCACTAGATTGGATGTTATGGATGTTCGGTGAATGATTTAAGGAGAGCTTGCCTCCCAAATAGGGAGAAAGATTCTCAAACAATTATTTTCCTGTAATAAAATGCAAAATGTCATCAGTGCTCCAGCAGAGGTCTTATCATATGACTGCTGAGTTCTGGTTGGGGTGAGGAGTATGCCTGGAGAGGAAGGCTTCTAGTGAGATGATGAAATTTGGGCCATCTAGGTGAGAATTGGAGAAGGAAATAGCAACCCACTCCAGTGTTCTTGCCTGGAGAATCCCAGAGATGGGGAAGCCTGGTGGGCTGCCGTCTATGGGGTCGCACAGAGTTGGACACGACTGAAGCGACTTAGCAGCAGCAGCAGCAGCAGGTGAGAATTAAACTCTTCTTTAAGTGGTGTTCATCGGCTCAGAGGCAGAATAGAGGGACTTAAAGCCATGTGTTTCCTTGTACTCTCCTGGCTACCTTAAGCTCTGATTTAAATTGCCAGTGTGTCATATTTTGGTTTTCTTTCAGGTGCTTGTGAAGTTAGAAGGTGGAATTGGGTTGTCTTTAATTAATAAAGTCCCAGAAGAACTGGTCTTTGCAAGTCTTACGGGAATCAACGTGCACTACACACAGCTGGCCACCAGTCACATGCTTGAACTCAGCATACAGGATGTACAGGTGAGTGGGGAGGCTCAGAACCTGTTGGTTTTTTTTTTTTGCTTCCTGCTGAACAGCTGACCAGATCAGTGTTTAATGTTCTAGGAACTTTAGTGCTCTGGTGCACATTTCTTATGTCTTTCAAAAAATTGTCCCATGAAAAAAAACATTTTTACCTATATTTGTCTTTACTGATTTTTCCAGACAGCAGAATTCTGAATATAGTAGCTAGTCTATCAGTAACGTGGAGAACTTAGGGTGGCACAGAGGAAGGTGACTGCTGCTTCCCCATCTTGCAAACAGAGAAAAAATGAAAATCGAGCTAACCATCATTTAGAGGAACTGAAGTTCACCACAGGGAGAAAAGAAAAAAGCTAGGGAAGTGAATTTGTGCTTCTGACCAAGATGGAGTACAGGGATCTGATTTACTGTCCTACCTGAAACACCCCCCCAAATCCAGATAAAATAAAGAGACAACAGATGCAAGACAGTAGACATCAGGCAACAAAGGACAGTGATCTCCGAAAGGTGGGAAACAAAAGATGTGAGCCCTGCAGTCATTCTAACTTTGTTGTTGTTTGGTTGCTAAGTCATGTCTGACTCTTTGCAACCCTGTGGACTGTAGCCCCCCTGGCTCCTCTGTCCTTCGGATTTCCCAGGTAAGAATATTGGGGTAGGTTACCATTTTCTTCTCCATCACTCCAGCTTGCTGCCTTGAAAAAGTTTTCAGGCCCGGCACCAGGTGGAAAGACTGAGACAGAGCCCGTAGAGTGGATGAGCTGAACAGAATTGAAAGTCCTAGGACCAAGGCAGCCAGAGTTCATAGGACAGCAGACCTGGGAGGGGCATACTGCACAGGAGATCTCCAGAGATCAGCAGAGGACACAACAGATCAGAGGTGTACATGAGGAGACTACCTTCTGAAAAGCTCACAGGGACAGTGCTTGCAGCTCAACCCCAGCTGCAATGGGAAAACTAATAATTATGGGACACTGGGAAGAGCCTTCCAGAAAGTCTTGGGCCTCCATGGTGCATGTTGAGGCCTAAGCTGAGCACTGCTCCAGACCTACCTAACAAATCAGTCATATAAAAGGAGGCTCTGAAAGGATCAAGCTGTTTCCAAGTAAATTAACCGTATCCCTGAACAAAGCTCCAGATTCAGTGGAATACAGAAACATCCAACACCCAGCAGAATGAAAACCACAGTGTCTGACATCCTGTCAGAAATCATCAGGTGTGCCAAGGGGCAAGGAAACACAATACATAATGAGAACAGTGATCATTCCAGACCAACCCAGAGTTAACACAGACATTAGGATATTCAAAGAAGGACATTAAAACTTTCTATAACTGTATTCTATTCCACATGTTCAAAAAGTTAAGTGGAGACCTGGAAGATAGTCAAAATCTCAAACTTCTAGAAATTAAAATGAAATGGAAAAAACACTGGATTTGATCAGAAGCAGATGACACAGTGAAGAAAAAAAACAATAAGTGAACTTATAACAAGAGAAACTGTCGAAATAGAAATACCCAGAGAAAAATAATCCAAGGGAAAAAAACCTAGAAACCCACAGAGAGACCAGCATCAGTGACCTATGATAAAATTTCAGTCAACCTAATATCAATACTATATAGATAATTGGAATCCCCAGAAGAGAGAGAGAGGAGAGGACAGAAAAAAATATTTGAAGAAATTTTGACCATAAAATTTTCAAACTTGGTGAAAACTATAAACTCACAGAAGCAGCTCAAACACAAAGCCACATTCACACCACCCCCCTTGCCACACACACACATAATGGAAGCTATCCCAAGGTACATTATAATCAGTTACTCAAAACCAGTGATAAAACATCCAGATTAAAAAAGCATGTTCCTTCCAAGGAACAAAGGTGAGAATGACAGCCAGTTTCTCATTGTGAACAATACAAGTGAGAAGATAGTCAGCAACGTTTTTAAAGTTGCTCAAACTCATGTCCATTGAGTTGGTGATGCTGTCTAACTATCTCATTCTCTATCTCCCCCTTCTCCTCTTGCCCTCAGTCTTTCCCAGCATCAGGGTCTTTTCCAGTGAGTCAGCTCTTCGCATCAGGTGGCCAACGTATTGGCGTTTCAGCTTCAGCATCATTCCTTCCAGTGTTGATTTCTTTTAGGATTGACTGGTTTGAGTTCTTCTTTTTTTTTTTTTTTTTTTTTAGTTCTACCAGTTTATTGCTACCAACCCGTGACCCTCCACCCTCATGCACACATGCTCAGTCATGTAACCCCATGGACGGCAGCCAGCCAGGCTCCTCTGTCCATGGACTTTTCCAGGCAAGAATACTGGAGTGGGTTGCCATTTCCTTCTCCATTGAGTTCTTCTTATTCAGGGAATTTGGAACGAGAGAAGCATCAGTAACCTGTTGGCTGAGAGTGTACGCTTTGGGGACAGAGAGAATTGGAGTCCAGTTCTCGTTTTGTCACTGACTATGTGTACAGCCTCCAACAGGGGTGTCTCTTCTCGGTGTCTTCATCTGTGACGTGAGGACAGAGATGGTCCCCAGGAGGTTGTGGTGAGAATGCAGCTTGAATAACTCGGACAGCCTGGCAGTCGTGGGACTTGCTGAGATGATCCTTGTGCGGGGACTAGCTCAGTGCTTGGCACATGATGTTGTTTACTCGCTCAGTCATGTCTGACTCTTTTTTGACCCCATAGATTGTAGCCCACTAGGCTCCTCTGTCCAAGGCATTTCCCAGGCAAGAATAGTGGAATGGGTTGCCATTTTCTTCTCCAGGGAATCTTCCCGACCTGGGGATCGAACCTGCGTCTCTTGCATTGGCCAGCAGATTCTTTACCACTGAGCCACCAGGAAAGCACCCTTGACACACAGTACTCACCAAATAAAGTATAGCTTCTGTTACTGTTACTATTACCATTATTGTTGCTGGGTTTAGTGAAGGTATGTTTTTCCAAAGATACTTTCTGAGTGACCTACATATTTTGAGTCAAAGGTAAAAATGAAAACTGAGAAACTTGTCTGTTTTTGTCACTGCTTTTTCATGTCCCAGGTGGACAACCAGCTCATTGGCACCACTCAGCCCTTCATGCTCTATGTGACCCCTCTGAGCAACGAGAATGAGGTCATTGAGACGGGCCCAGCCGTGCAGGTGAACGCAGTGAAGTTCCCCAGTAAGAGCGCGCTGACCAACATCTACAAGGTAGGCTGATGGACTTGCTTTGTCCTCTCATAGCCCAGGCTCAGAGCAGCAGTGCAGGCTGCAAATGGAAATAGTCCAGGGGGGTAAAGGCACAAGCAACTCAACAAGTTGTGTAGCTGGATTGATGGAAGTTTCTCTTTAAACTTTATATTCTCGGTTGTGCTATTGATGATTCTCAGGTGATAGGACTGAATCCATCAGAGTGTATATTTTTCACCATGAAGTCTCTGCAGGAAAGTATAGCATCTTCTAGATTGATCATGACCAGGCATGGTCTAGATATATTATTAATATTATAACCCATAAATTAATACACAGCATTGTAAAACAGCTATACTTCAACAAAAAAAAAAAAAAAAAAAATCTCAGACTACTGGACAAGGGGTAAGAGGGGCCTGACTTGGGACAGACACCTTGAGCTGCCACGGTGTTTACTAAAAGCGGATCATACTAAAAGTGGATCATTCCAAAAATGATACCCTTTCTTTCCTGGAGAAGTCTTCATGTACAAGCTAGTGTTACAGTGCTGGCTTGTCTGGAAAAACGGGAGCTAAGAGGTTGCTCCTCATATTTCTGGTCCTTTGTTACCAGGGCCAGTGGGGGCCATGCCTGCATGTGGCCCTCACATTCACAAGTCCAGTGCTACTCCTTGAACTAGATCCACGTGAACTCAGTAGCATGGTGCATCTATAAACGTTATCCTGACCAGCTGACAGGTGAATTGTCAGTTAAACATGGTGGATCGTGAATTCACCATGGTGAATCGCCTATTAAACATCTTCTGGAATTTGGGGTTCATTATAACAATGGAGAGAGATGAAGCAGAAGAAAATTGGCAATATGATTATGAAATCACATTAAGAGACCATGCCGTACCATTGGGGCCTTCTTAGGTTGCAGACGAAAGTTCCTCTGACGTTCACACTGTAAATCAGACTTTCTTTCTCTCTAGCACCTGATGGTCACGGCTCAGAGATTCACAGTACAAATTGAGGAGAAACTGCTCCTCAAGCTGCTGAGTTTCTTTGGCTACGATCAAGCCGAATCAGGTAATGTCCAATGTTCCAGGTTTGTATCTGGGAATTGGAGCCAGGGTGGCGTTTTTTAGTCTGCTTGTGAAAATAGGTAGCCTCTGGATGCCTGGCGAGCTCCCTTCCCAATTCGTGGTCTGAGTGAGGAAGCTAAGGCTTGGGGTCCCGTTCTCTTTCTCAGTGTTGCCCGTTGACAGGCAATGAGGTATACCTGCATACGGAGGGCCTTCCAGAACCCAAGCATACTCAGGGCAAGCCTTTGGGAAGCAGTCTTTTGTTCCTCTTTGTTTCTTGTTTGTGTTTATTTTTTTGACACGTCTGCTTTAGGACGGCAGAAATGATATTATTCATTTAGCAGAGCGCTTTGTTTCCTGACCTTTGTTTATTAAACAGACTCAGGGTCAAGAATCAGAAATCCCTTCAGCAGTTCCTTTGGTTTAGCTGAGGAAGAAAATTGGCCAGCCTCAACCCCTTAACTTTATATTTTTCACATCTATACCCTTATGTCTTAATTTAATTACAGAGGTATCCAGTTATTTTACTATTTTTGGAGAGGGGAGTAAGATAAGCTATTAAAAAACCTAAATTTTCCAGTGATGCTCCAAAAATTATTTAGCCGTCGTCTCTTTGTTTTAGATCCTCATCATGGCCTTTCAAGACTGTTTATACAGCTTAGAAAGAAGTCAGTAATGCTTAATCTTTTGAAGACTAAATATTAAGCCTAAAGAAGTGATAAGATTGAGACTTTTAATGTTTATCTGCCCATGTTGGCTAGGGGGAAGAAAATTCCTGCGGATCTGTGAAATAGGAACATACATGCACACAGTGCAAGAAAAATGTTTTTGCTCTTTTTATCCCAGACTTAGAATTTAAGCTTTAAGCGTACTTGGGGTCAAGAGCGAAATCCTGTCTGTCTAATGCTGCGTTCTCCACTTTGGGTGGAAACGCCAGTGTGTGTTTGTATTCAGAAAGCCACTTGAGCCTGCTGCCAGGTATCTGCTCTCTTTGGGTAACTTCCTGGGCAGTTTTACTTTAAATTTGATTGGACATGCTCTTCTTGTAAGTTGCTCTAAATAAATTTCTCCCCATGCATTGTCTATTGGATTTAGACTTTTATAAAATCCTTGTCTGCCTTTCACTGAGGAATCTTCTCCACTTTCTATAACTATTCCTATTCCCTGAATACAGATAAGCCTCTTTGTTGTGCTACCTTTTTTTTTTTTGTTAAACCTATTCCCCTCTTTCTATAAATAGAACTATAAAAGCTTCCAGTGTAAATTTGTCTGATGTGTAGCTATGTATAGTCCCTTTGGTTTTATTTCTAAGGCGCATAAATCCAATTGCAGATGAGCTGCCCACACAGATGTGGGGACCAGCATCGAGCTGAAGAGTGCACTGCTGTGCGTTAGCTCATGTTTGTCCCTTTTATTTCATGAGATAACAAGTGACTAATCTGCTTCCATGTGCTGGTTAAGTGATGTCCGATGGGAATTCCCTGGCAATCCAGTAGTTAGGTCTCTACACTCTAGCTACCAAGGGTCCAGGTTTGATCCTTGTTCAGGGCAGTAAGATCCCACAGGCTTCACAGTATGACAAAAAATAAATAAATAGATAAATAATGTCAACTCTTTGTTGACATAATGTCCCTATGTCGGTTCTTTATAGCCTGCAGCCTGTTTCTCTTTAAGACATTATATTTTTTGCTCAGATTCATCATTTAATTGGTCATGTTCATTATGAGGAATGAAACTACGATCCAGGTACTTATTTTGATATCATTTTCTGAAATAAATTCAAATAATCTGGGTCATTTATAGTAATAATAATGATGATAAGGACAGGGTTTCTAGAAAGTGTGGTGCCCCATGACCTTTGACTTTCCCACCTGGATTATTTTTTCCAGAGATTATATCTGTCAGATGGTGCAGAGTCAGAAATCAGTAGTTTAAGCTATTGTACTTTTTTGATAAACAACGTGAACCAGATCTGCTTTTATATAGAAGTGATATCAGGACGTTGTATGTATTACTGAACCCTGAAAAGCTAAATTTAGAGAGATAAATGTTTTCATCTTCCTATGAATTTCTTTTCAATGTGCCTGAAGTATTTGAATAATGAGACTTTTAAGGAGACTTATAAAAAAAAAAAAAAAAACAATTCTACCTTTGTGCCAGAGGTGGAAAAATATGATGAAAACCTCCATGAAAAGACAGCTGAGCAAGGCGGGACGCCAATCCGATACTACTTTGAGAATCTCAAAATCAGTATTCCCCAGATCAAGCTGAGCGTGTTCACCTCCAACAAGCTTCCGCTGGACCTCAAGGTGAGCTGCTCACCGGGGAAGTTCTGAAAACCACTTTTCCTGGGAAAAGAATGGATGTGCTTACTACCTGCCTTTTCCTGTCCAGCCTTATCATTTGTAGCAGATATTTTTACAGGTTTCCCTTTTTAAGACCGTTTATCAACTCGTACGTGTATTTACAGTTGACGCTTGAGCAGCACAGGGGTTAGGAGCACCCATCCTCCTTGAACTTGAGAATCCACATAGAAGTTATCATTGGCCTTCTGCATGTGCGGTTCTGCAGCCAAGTGCATAGCACTAAAAAAAACCCACGTGTAAGTGGACGACTCAGTTCAAACCCATGTTGTTCAAGGGTCGGCTGTATCTTTTTTTTTAATGTTGAAGTATAACTTTACTGAAGATTAAAGAGTAACAAAATAATAAACACAGAATTACATAAAACCCCATCTGTCCTCTGCTTAGCCCTTGGCTTATCTCAGTGAGGCAAAAGCCCATTTCCTGGGCTGCCCCCAGACTCGAGAGAAAAGCTGCAGCCCAGACAGCATCTTCTTTTCATGCCCAAGACCCACCTGCTCTCCTTCTCTCCTCCTAAGTATTCATCCCTTCTTGAATGGTCGACAGCAGAATTGTCTACCACCTTCAGGGATGACATAGTCACATACCCACTGAGATGTGGGGCCCCCACCCCACCATACCAGCATGTGACCCTCCTACAGAGCATCTGGATGTGCACTTGACAGATGCAGTCTGTCTTTATTTTCTACAGTAAAATCTATTAAAAATTAAGGGATGTTCCTCAAATTCTGATACAATATTTGATTCAGAAGTCCATATACATTTTCCCCCCATACTGAGTCGCCCCTTAGTATATAAGAAATCAGAAATTTTAGAGATCCATGTGTCCTTAATGATCCCCTGCTTGATAAACAAGGATTTTGGAGTTCACAGGGCTTTGTCATTGAAGATAATATAGATAGGTAATGTAGAAATAGATAGGTAATGGTAGGAGCAGGAGGAGAACTGGGTGAATGTTGAAAAGCCTTTCCTTGGGTGGAGTCTCCATCTGCCTCCCTGCAGCTGGCACCCGTTACTTCTGCTTCTTTGCTCTGTTGCTCTTAAAGATGGTTATGATGGTGTTCTGCCTCCTCACTAACCACCAGTCTAAGACTCCCGCTGCCCCATGCTGCCTCCTTGAGGATGCTGCAAGGTGGTCTCTCTTTCTGAGTGGAAGGAGATAGAGACATGAACATATAAGTAGTAGAATTGGAGTCATAAATATACACACCTCTGGGTCTGCCCACGTCGCAAGCAAGTGAAGCAGCCCAGCGGGGACGCGGCCCTCGGCGTGTACACAGCCCTCAGCGTGTGCACCCTCCATCTGAAATGGGCAGTGCAGCTCAGCTCCAGCCTGTTGTCACGGGGTTATGTGAACCCAGAGCTGCCAAATCTTCGGAATTCTTAAAGTGAAGCCGGAAATCTGGACTTTTATGTGGAATCTCCTGGTCTTTAAGTGTTGGCAACCCATTTGAATTTTTTTGTTTTTGTTTTTCAACATTGTGGGCCTAACAAAACACATGTGCAGACCTCATGTGCCCCACGATTTGCCTGCTCACAACTTCCAAAATAGACTTATAGGTAATAGGACAGTAGCCTGGTCCACATCAGGTCCTATTTGGATCAGGACAGGACCAGGGTGATAGTTTCATTAAGGCAGCAAGTGGAGCGAGTGGGTTGGGAGTGCTGGTCGGGAACCAGGAGCTCCTGCAACCACCCTGAGAACAGCGCCTTCTCGATGGACTGTCCTGTTGGCTTAATTTGCTTTAACTTCATGTTCCCCAGGAGACTGAAGATACTTATAATCAGCATGGGAGTGGGGGAAAAACCGTGGGAAAACCACTATCTTGCTCATATTCACAAGTATCCACTTGACTTACGTGACCCTTCGGAATGGGTTTGTTTGATAAAGTATATATTCCCCCAGAACACTTGGCACTCGCCCAGCAAACCAATGTCAACCATTTCCTGAGAGTTAAGGACTTCTTGTTTTTTAAATCATCTTACTAAGAAACACAGACACCTAACTGTTCCCTTTCAGATTGCTCCCAGTAGAAAACTTCCCCCCAGACTGACAAATGCCATGTGATTTTCTCCAGTTGAAGTGACTCCAGATCCCAAGTTCCAGGGTATTGACGCTCGCCAGTTTGCTTTGGATGCAATAAACTAGGAATCATCGAGGTCTAATGTTTCATTTGATACTATACTGAAGGCCAAAGTTATGAGGTGTGGGCAGGGGACACCTTGAATGTGGTACGTTAATGTCTCACACCAGGCGGTGGGAATTGGGACATCAATATTAAATCCTCAGCTTGTGGAAGTCACCATTTCATTGTGTCTTGAGTTCTCCTCATGGAGTCTGGGACCCATAAAATAATGTCATTTATTCAAAGAGTTTTCTAACAGAGTTATATCCCTTGATGAGCAGCTCTTGGGAAGTGCAATCCTCTCTTTGAGATGACTAGATAACGGCTAAAAGAATGGAGTACCGTCCCAGAGCAGGAATCATGAGAGTCTGACTAAAAGGTCTTTGGTATTGAAGGAATAATTATCTTGATTCTCTTGACTCCAGACCAGAAATGAGGCTGTCAGAAGTCTCAGAGGGAAGTCTCTCCAGGTTTACAGTGAGGGTACATTATTGCCAGATAGAGTGTCTGTTCAGAGGACTCAGAGCAGTCTCACAGGTGCTATCTCGATTGGATTCCTTGCTCTGCGATGGAAGAAGGGGGAGATAATAGCTCCATCTCACAAATGAAGAAAGGAGAGCAGGGCATTCCCCATCCCCCATTCTCCATTATTCTTCCGAGTTTGCATGTTAAAGAGCAGCAGAGTGATATGGAAAATGCCAGGTAGTTTATGTGTTCTTTTGCCTTTTTTTTTAAAAGATCAAAAGAGTCCAGGAACCTTTAAAAGGTTTCACAAGGTGGCCTACAGCAGTCCTTTTCCCATTTAAAGCATTGGGGTATTACAAAAGAAGGGCTTTAATTGAGCAATCTAGTTTGGAAGAAAACCCACATTTTAATGGTCAGAGAGCAAGAGGGTGGGGGTAAGGGGGAATTTCAAACAAAGACACTATTTAAAAAGCCTAAAACTGTCTTCTCAAAGGCTTGAAATAATTTGTTGGGAAACTTCAGATCCTTTACTTTTTTCCTCCCCTCCCTAAATAAAAACCAGATTTGTTAAAAGGAAAAAAGATCCAGTATTGTTAATTGTATTTCAGAAAGTGCCAGAGAGGGAAATATCCCTGTAGTTTAAAACACGGTCCCAAGAGGAAAATGGGCAAATACCCTGCTTCACATAAACAGTCTCTGTGTACCATAAATAAACCTTTAAAGAATGAATTCCAGACAGTTTTGTTTAGTGCAGGATAAACTGAGAAAGGAAAGGACATGGCCCAGGGACTTGCTTGTCATCTGAGACCTTATGGCATATGGACAGGTATTTCTTCTTTAACTCTAAAGTTCCTGCAAGACTTCAGCAGGTTTTTTTTTTTTTTTTTGGTCTGGTGAAGGTAGGAATGGACAGTTTCCTATTTTTATGAGGAACTTATGAGCACAGATTGCCTTCTCCAGTGTCCATTTTATAACGGGAAACTGTCTGCTACTTGAGTAAATAAGCATCAACTTTGTACACTACTGTATTTGATTAGTCATTTAGTTACTGCAAGAAAAAGCCCCGATGGGCTCTTGCCCTCCCGTCTCCTGTGCTTTGACTCGCCCGAGTGACCTGAAGGTGGCAGGGTAACTCACACCAGTGTGCCGTAGAGCAGCTTTTTCCACTGTGGGAGGCCCCACAGCAGTACCAGATAAAGATTACATTTTACTGAAAGGCCAGAATATTTCCTTGGTTCAGACAAAGTGTGTTAGCCACTCAGAAAGGGGATAGTGTCTCTCATGAAGGTTTTGACAGCTTAGTAGAGGTATTAAAGTCTTCTATATCATCTGTGGTTCTTCAGTGTTTGACTGAAGTGAGGAAGTTGGGGTATAAAGCGTTTTGCCATCTCCTTTGTTTTGATCTCATTTCCTGTTCTCTGAGAAGAAAGTAAGGCTCAGAGTTGTATTACCAAAACAGAGTGCTGAACTGATGTTGGTACCTGGCTTTCCCAGCATATTTATTGTTTGGTTCTGAGCAAAATGGTGAAGCCTGCTGGGCCTCAGTTTCTTTGTCAGAGAAATGGGGAAAATAGGGCCTGCTCACTTCATCATCACTCACCATGTGGATGCGCAAGGTGTGCATGAATGAGGAGCAGAACGTTTTTCAGGAGAAATAAAATAATCCCCTGTTCTGGTCTTCATGCTTTCTGCCAGATAGTCACAGTTGTGAAAATGAGCATGCTCAAATCTACGACCTACTAATTATCGGCTACGGGAGTTTAGGCCACCTACTTAATGTTTCTTTGGGGGTTGTTTTGTTGTTGTTGTTTAAAGAAACGAGAGTGTTAGGCTGAATTAAAACTTGAGGATGCTCTTAATCTCCGAAAAGTTTCGTTCTGAAATTTTTTAGTAGGCTACTAGTGACTTCCCAAGGCACCAAGTGCAGTGGTACTCTTTCCTGTCCTATCTTTGGAAGGCCCTCTGCCATGTTCAATACTATTGATTGCCCTGTTCTTGACCATGTCCTTTCTGGTTCTCCTCTGACTCTTCTGTTTGTTTCATCTCTTCTCCTAACCCTATATTTATCGAAAAAGGTCATTTTTTACCTAGTGGACTAAACTCTCTGGTCATATCACTTGTCCATTTAAAAAATAATTTTATTAGTCTTTTATCACTAATAATTTTAGAAGCTCTTTATAGAAGTTTTGTTTTTGATGTAAGTTGCAAATATTCTTTCTCGGGTTTTTCACTTGTCTTTTTTCTTTGCTTTTGGTGTTCATATTGTTTTTTAATCATACAAAAGCTTTTTACTTTATGTTGTTGAATTTGTCAGTCTTTTTTCTTTTTGAATCTGAATTTCAACCCACTCTCTGGTTTTAAAAAATTGCATCTCATTTTTCTTCAATTATATCATTTCATTTCAGTTAAGCATGCTCCTATTCCAAAAGAATTTAAGACAGACTCTGAAGATACATGCTGAAGGATTAAAAAATAAGAGAAAATGAAGTAGAAAGTCCATTAAATTGCATATGAGATTTTAATATAAAGCAATTTTAATTCAATGGGGAATATATAGGTGTTCTAAAATGCTATTAGACTATCCAGATAGTGATATGGAAAATATGAAGTTAAATTTGTTATCACAGTCTCCATAAGAATAAATTCCAAACAGATCAGAGATTTACTGACATTATTAGCATGAATGAAAAAGTGTTTTTATATTAAAAAAGGAGAGCACTTGGCCTGCTCTCTAAAATCCTTAAATGTCAATCATGTTAAATAAAAATATAATTGGAAAACAGACTATATCCAGAAATTGTTAACAGGCTTATAGCAGACCCAAATCAGCTGAGAACTACAAGAAAAGCTAGACTGAAAAAAGCCCAAAAGTCTGTTGAAGGTATTGGAAAGTTACCAAGTCAGTACTTGAGGGTCCACAACTTATGAGAGGAGAGAAACTCAATCAGGTGAGCCAAACACTAACTCTGGTTTTATTTTTGAGACGATTCTAATTGAGAAAGGTAGAGAAGTCAAGCAGAAAGCAGCTCTCAAAAGTCAGAGAATCGGAGTAAAGCTCTAGACAGTCTCATGGGGCTGGTCAAGCAAAAGTGAGACTTCGTTGCTACTAAGAGAGTTGGTAATTGAGGGCCTTGTATCTTTTTTTTTTTTTAATTGACGTATAGTTGATTTACAATGCTATGTTGGTTTTGCATGTAAAACAAAGTCATTCAGTTATACATATATGTATTCTTTTTCATCTTCTTTTCCATTATAGGTTATTATGGGATATTGAATATAATTCCTTGTGCTATGTAGTAGAAACTTGTTTATTTGTTTTATATGTAGTAGTTTGTATCTGCTAATCCCAAACTCCTGATTTATCCTCCCCCAACCACTTTCCCCTTTGAGAACCACAAGTTTGTTTTCTATGTCTTTGAGTCTGTTTCTGTTTTGGAAATAAGTTCATTTGTATCATGTTTTAGATTCTATGTGTAAGTGATATCATATGATATTTGTCTTTCTCTAATTTACTTCACTTAGTATGATAAGCTCTAGGTCCATCTATGTTGCTGCAAATGGCATTATTTCATTCATAGTCTTCTTCTATTTTTTATTGTTGCTGTTCAGTCACTCGGTTGTGTCTGACTCTTTGCGACCCCATGTGCTGCAGCACGCCAGGGTGCCCTGACCATCACCAACTTCTGGAGCTTGCTCAAACTCATGTCCAATGAGTCAGTGATGCCATCCAGCCATCTTGTCCTCTGTCGTCCCCTTTTCCTCCTGCCTTCAATCTTTCCGAGCATCGGATTGAATTTTTTTTATAGCTGAGTAGTATTCCATTGTGTATATATATATACACACATATACCATATCTTTATCAATTCATCTGTCAATGGATATTTAGGTTGCTTCCATGTCTTGACTGTTGTAAATAGTGCTGCTGTGAACACTTGTGTTGTGCATATATCCTTCTCAACGAGTTTTCTCTGGATAAATACCCAGGAGTAGGATAGCTGGATCATATGGATCAAAAAACTAAAACTCTATTTTTAGTTTTTTAAAGAACCTCCATGTACTCTTCTCCATAGTGGCTGCACAAATTTGCATTCCCACCAACAGTGCAGGAGGGTTCCCTTTTCTCTACACCCTCTCTAGCATTTATTGTTTATTGACTTTTTAATGATTCCCATTCTGACTGGTGTGAGGTGGTATCTCATTATAGTTTGGATTTGCATTTCTCTAATAGTGATGTTGAGCATCTTTTCATGTGCTTGTTGCCCATCTGTATGTCTTCTCTGGATAAATGTCTGTCTGGGTCTTCTGCCCATTTTCTGATTGGGTTGCTTGCTTTTTTGTTATTGAGTTGTATGAGCTGTTTGAATATTTTGGAAATTAAGCCCTTGTTGGTCTCATTGTTTGCAAGTATTTTCTCCCAGCCCATAGGTTGTCTTTTCATTTTATTGATGGTTTATTTTGCTGTGCAAGTTTGATTAGGTCCTATTTATTTATTTTTGCTTTTATTTCTATTGCCTTGGGAGACTGACCTAAGAAAACATCGCTACGATTTATGTCAGAGAATGTTTTGCCTACGTTCTCTTCTAGGAGTTTTATGGTGACATGTCTTATATTTAAGTCTCTAAGCCACTTTGAGTTTATTTTTGTGTATGGTGTGAGGGAGTGTTCTAACTTCATTGATTTACATGCGGCTGTCCAGCTTTCCCAACACCACTTGCTGAGGAGACTGTCTTTTTTCCATTGTATATTCTTGCCTTCTTTGTTGAAGATTAATTGACCATAGGTGTGGAGGGGCTCATATCTTACACAGAAGGGACAGGCAGAACAAGGACCCCGATAGTCTTGAGCTGTTTATTTCTTGAAGCAGATGCCAATTTCTAAGTAGTCTAGGAGAAGCTAAGCAAAAAACAGCAGTCGAGAGGCTAACTAAATAGATCTTTTAGCAGTTTTATGGTGCTGGGGAGATTAAAAGTGGAGGGATGGAATTGGTTTTCAGTTGAGACTGCTGAAGGACTATACCAAACCTTATAAAGATGGAAACAGACCAAGAGCATCTTTATTGTTGTTGTTCAGTTGCTCAGTTGTGTCTTTGCGACCCCATGGACTGCAGCATGCCAGGTTTCCCTGTTCTTCACCATCTTTACAAAGACTGAAAGCCAGCCTTGAAAACACCGGTTGGATTAACCCCCTTTAACTGCCTTGTTGTTCAGTTGCTAAGTCGTGCCCTGCTGTTTGCAGCCTCATGGACTGCAGCACACCAGGCTTCCCTGTTCTTCACTATCTCCTGGAGTTTGCTCAAGCTCATGTCCATTGAGTCAGTGATGCCACCTAACCATCTCATCCTTTAATTGCCTGCCAGAGCTAAAGACTCATTTAAAATCTACATATTTTTATACAAAAAGCATTCAGTCACAGGTCTACCAAGAGGAAAAATAGACACTAGAAACAGATAAATCAGATGTTGACATGATCAGACACATGATTTAAAATATTAATAATTATAAATGTGTTCAAGACACATTGGACAAAATATCATCAATTAAATATAGCAATGTATAAGAAGAAAAATACAGGTGACCCTTGAATGACATGGGTTTGATCTACATGGGCCAATAACATACTGATTTTTCCCAATCAATATAGCACTACACGATCATGGTTGGTCAAGTCTGTGGTTGTAAAACTGTGGATGTGGAAAGCTGAATATAAAGCTGTATGAGGCTTTTTGACTGTGTAGGGGATTGGCAGTCTTAACCCCCACATAGTTCAAGGACTAATTGTATAAATATATTATAAGCAAATCATATTTATTCCAGGAGTATAAGTTAATCCATCTGCCAATGCAGGGATGCAAGAGATGCTAGTTGGATCCCTGGGTCAGGAAGATTCTTTAGAGGAGAAAATGGCAATCCACTCCAGTATTCTTGCCAGAAGAATCCCATGGACAGTGGAGCCTGGTGGGCTACAGTCCATGGGGTCACAAAGAATTGGACATGATTGAGCAACTGAGCACATGTGCTCACAAGTTAACATTTCCAAATAAATCATGTCATTCACCACAGCAGCAAAATGAAAGAATTAAAAAAATAGGCGTATCTCAATAGTTGCACCAAAATCTTTTGACAAAATTCAGCATCCATTTATGAGAAGTCAGCAAGCAAAGTAGACAGGAACTGCCTTGATCTGACAATGTGTCTCCATGAGAAATCTACCCCAAATATACTCAGTGGCGGTCTGTTGAAAGCAAGAAGGGATAGCTATTATCCCCACTTCTGTTCACTGTTTTGCTGGACATTCCAGCCAGGAAGATAAATAAATAATAGGTACAAACACTGGACAGGAAAATGTAAACTTTATTATTTGTAGAGAACATGATTACCTAGAAAATCTAAAACAATGTACAACTAAGTTATGAGAATGGATAAGTAAATTTAACAAGGTCCCTGAAGAAATTGTATAAAAGTCAATTGTATTTCTAGTCAGCAGCAATTAAAGAGAAAAGGAAAATTTGAAGGATGCTTTTACAACACCATTTAAGAAAACATCAAATACAATATCATCTATTAACTGTGTAATGAATCAGGCCAAAACTGAGTAGTTTGAAACAACCATTTTATTTGTTCTCAAATCTGTGAGTCAGCAATTTGGACTGGACTTAGCTAGGTGCTGTGTTTGCTGGGCTCACCTGTAGTTATTGATGTAACTGCAGTCACCTGCCAGTCAACTGAGACCAAACAGTGTGAGGGGACCTTACGACCATGTCAGGCGCTTGTTGTTGGCTGTCAACAGAACCCCCTTCCACGTGGTCTCTGGTTTTCAAGGAAGCTGGTCTTGGCCTCCTCACATGGTGGAAACATCAAAATGGATGAAGGAGATGCTCCAAGATTTCTTGAGGCCAAAGCTCAGAGATTGCTCAGTGTTACTTAGGTGGCATTTTATTGTTTAAAGTAAATTATAAGATCAATGCAGATTCAGGTGAAGGGGAAATAGACTTCATTAATGGTAGAAGATGCAAAGAATTTGTGGCCATTTTTACTGTACCACTTGATGCCTAGGAATAAATCCAACAGTGTATATAAGACCTCTGCATAGAAAGCAATGAAATATTACTGAGAAAAATTTTTTAAATGAACAGATAAAGGGATGTACATCATTAATACACTGGAAGATTGGATATTATAAAGTTGTCATTTCTCAAATTGATGTATAGATTCAGTACAATCATTATGAAAAATCTAGCAATTTTTTTTTTGTGGCAGATTGACAGGCTGATTCTGAAATTTACCTGGAAAGTGTAAAGTGTAGCCAAAAATTCTGAAGAAAAAAGAACACAGAGTTGAAGAGCTTACTATTAGACTTCAAAATTATTATAAAATTACAGTAATTAAGACAGTGTGATATTGGCAGAAGACAGGGCAAAATGAGAATCCAGAAACAGACACATGAGTACAGTCACTTGACTTATGACAAAATTGCACTGTACCACAATAAGGGCAAGGATGACCCTTCAATAAATATTATTAAGATGATAAGATACCTCCATGGAAAGAATACTTCTTGATCTCTGCTTTCAATATATATATATATATTGTCATGTTAGTAGGTTGTAGATTTGATGTGAAGAGTAAAACAAAATTCTACAAGTAAATATATGCAAATATCTCTGACCTTAGTGTAGATAATTTCTTAACTACAACATAGAACGTTCCTGTCATAAAGGGAAAGATTGTTAAGTTGGATTTCATTAAAACTAAGAATATTTCTGTCAAAAAGCACCAAAGAGTGGTAAGACAAGTCACGGAATGGGAGAGGATATTTGCAATGCATTCATGAAACAGACTTGTATACAGAATGTATAAGAAAAACACCTACAAAACTATAAGGAAAAAACAGACAATCCACTGTGCAAATGAGAAAAAGCCTTGAGTAGGCACTTACAAAAAAGTATATCCACAAGGCTGATGTGTATATTATCAGGTGCTTGATCTCATCCTTGAACAAGAAAATGGAAGTTAGAACCACACAGAGTTAGCATTACACACCCATCAGAACATTTGTTTTTTAAAAAGCTTTCTATACCAAGTGTTGGCGAAGATGTCACCTAACAGGAAATTTCATAGGCTGCTTCAAGGGAGCCAAACCAGTTCAGCTGCTTTGGAAAACTGTTTGGCAGCATAGGCTAAGGTTGAACATGTATATTCTTTATGACCCAGCAGTTCCACTCCCAGGTAGATATTTAAAAAAAAAAAAAAAAAGATGTGTACAAATGTGCCCCAAAAGACACATCCAAGAATGTTCATAACAGCACTATTCATAAAAAAAAAGTTGGAAACAGCACAACTGTTCATCAACAGCAGTGGTTAAATAAATTGTGTTTTATTCATATGTTGGAATAGTGCATAGCACTGACAGTTATATTTAAACTGCAGCTGTGTGCAACAACCTAGTGACTTTCACAGACTTAACGTTGATGACAGAAGCCACATGCAACCACGTCCATACAGATGATTGCATTTAGGTAAAATTCAAAGCAGGAAAAACTCATCTGTAATGATAGAAGTCAAGACACAGTTGACCTTAGGGAACGAAGGAGTCGTGACAAAGAGTTCACAAGGGGGTGGTTGCTTCCAAGATAGGGATAATAACCACCTTTCTGGTCTAGGTGGTGGTTACTTGGTTGTGTTTCTGTTCAGTCGCTCAGTCGTGTCTGATACTTTGTGACCCCACGGACTGCAGCACACCAGGCTTGCCTGTCCATCACCAACTCCCGGAGCTTGCTCAAACTCATGTCCATTGAGTCAGTGATGCCATCTATCTTGTCCTCTGTTCCTCTTCTCCTCCTGCCTTCAATCTTTACCAGCATTGGGGTCTTTTTAATGAGTCAGCGCTTTGCATCAGGTGGCCAAAGTATTGGAGCTTCAGCTTCAGCATCAGTCCTTGTAATGAATATTCAGGATTGATTTCCTTTAGGATTGACTAGTTTGATCTCCTTGCAGTCCACGGGACTCTGAAGAGTCTTCTTCAACACCACAACTCAAAAGCATAAATTCTTTGGTGTTCAGCCTTCTTTATGGTCCAACTCTCACATCTATACATGACTACTGGGAAAACCATAGATTCGACTATACAGACCTTTGTCAGCAAAGTAACATCTCTGCTTTTTAATACGCTGTTTGGATTTGTCATAGCTTTTCTTCCAAGGAGCAAGCGTCTTTTACTTTCATGGCTGCAGTCATCATCTGCAGTGATTTTGGAGTCGAAGAAAATAAAGTCTGTCACTGTGGTTGTGATTACTTTGAGAAAAATTATTGAACCATTCATTTGATGAGTACACCTTTCCATATGAGTGGTATATTTCAGTCAAAAAGTAAAACATGGGACTTCCCTGGTGGTCCATTGGTTGAGAATCTGCCTTCCAGTACAGGGGGACAAGGGTCAATCCTTGGTTGGGAAGCTGGGGTCCCAGATGCCTCATGGCCAAAATACCACAACATAAAATCAATATTGTAATAAATTCAATGAAGACTTTAAAAATGGTCTACATTAAAAAATATGGAAAAAAAAAGAAACAAAGTAAAACATGACAAACATATAGATCCAAAACAGATCATAAAGAATTATGCTGTGAAGCTAAAGTATTTATTTCTATGTGAATAATATGTTACTTTGGATGATACGTGTGTGTGTGTGTGTGTGTAGTGTGTTTCTTCCTAATGTTTACCTGGAAAATCCTTATTTATGAATATCATAATCTTGACTCCCATTGGAAAGTTGACATGACTTGTTCTTTCATAGAATCCAGAATTACAGTACCATGGAAGGCCATCGTATGGCTGAAGTGTGTTGTTGCCTTTCTTCCCTAACTAGGCCCTGAAAAGCACCTTGGGATTTCCATTGATTCGATTTGAAGACGCTGTGATAAATCTGGATCCATTCACTCGAGTGCATCCCTATGAGACCAAGGACTTCATCATCAATGATATCCTCAAACATTTCCAGGAGGTGAGCTTTGGAGTGGTACTCGGTGGCTGGAGCACGAGCAGAATGCTTCTTTTAGTAGTTTGGGAATTCTGGTTACTGAGACATTACTGCCAACAGCCCAGCTGAACATTTCAGCCCTGACCATTGTGTTATGGGGTCAGGTCACAGCCCACGAAGTCCACGCACATCATGAAAATACCCAAACAGTGCCTCTGACTTACAAGCTGTTAGTCTTATTTCTTAGAACTAGTCTCAGGACCTTCAACTAGATCAGTCACAACTCTTACCAACAGTTTCATTGATGCTTTCATGATAACACAAGACTGTGAACTCTGTTTACTGGGCACGGGCTTACTTTCAACAACCACACCAGTGTTGTTGGAACATATGAGATCCTGCCCTAGAGTTGAACTTAAATTTTTTTTTTTAATCAAGCTGGGCATTTTCCATTTTGCATTTATTATCCTGACTGCAAAGAACAAAATGAAAAGCCAACACACACATACTCTTCGATGACTAGATAGGTCAAGATCATATCAAACTTATTAGCTATCAGAGGTGAAGTATGTCCTGTTCTTGTTGCCACCTCTCCCTCTCCCTCTCCCTCTCCCTCTCCCTCCCTCCTTCCTTCCTTCCTTGACCTCGCTCACCGGTGATGTTTCTACTGCACTGTGAGGAGTATGGGATAGTGGATATCACTGGACAGTGGAGTCAGGCTGTGGAGGTTCAGGAGGTTGGGGGGTGCGGAGTAGGTCTGAGCTTGCCTGCTCTATGCATACCGCCTGCTCCACAGACTCTGAGGGGCTCCACATCCCTCCCTCACTTTCCTTTTAAAATTCTCTCTGCTGCTTGTTGATTCCATATTTATAGAATGATGGAAAGGAGAGTGCGATGTGTATACTAATAAATACTTGCAGAGTCTTTCCTGTTTCATAGCTTTTTTCTTCTAAATGGCTTTGAAGAGTACATATGACAGTATTGAGGATAACCTCTGGGATGGGTATTGGGAGAGGTTTAGGGTGGAGCTTAGGAAGGGCAGGAGCTCACAGTTGATGAGAAATAAAGGGCAATTGGTGGTGGGAATGGAGGGCAAGACTGATTTATAACCTTTTTGCTTGGGACACTCAACCTGCAGATATAAAGAGGCTGGTCTTTTCTTCTCTCCCTGCTCCATTTGACAGGAACTCCTCAGTCAGGCAGCCCGGATCTTGGGGTCGGTGGACTTCCTTGGCAACCCCATGGGGCTTTTGAATGACGTTTCTGAAGGGGTGACTGGACTGATAAAGTATGGAAACGTTGGGGGCCTTATAAGAAATGTTACCCATGGAGTATCAAATTCTGCTGCCAAGGTAAGGAAATGGAGGTGTAGTTCCACTGGAATCAGCCTCAAGAGTCCTCTCCATTACTGTGGTTCTTTTATAATGAATAGGTTGTGAAAGTTGCATGCATGGCTTGGGCTTCACTGCACGCATGCCCTGTCTTCCCCTCACCTCCTGTAACCAGGCCCCGGCCCGCCGAGCGCACCTCTGCACTGCCTCTGCTTCCTCCTCTCCGTCCCCACTGCCTCTGTCCATGTGCTGGTTGTCTGTTTCCAGGGCCACTGTCATAGCCTCCTGGCCCCAGACTTCACCACAGCTTTCACGTGCTGCCAGCATGAACTCGCTTCTTATTTTATTTATGTAAGGATTTTTTGATGCGGACCATTTTTAAAGCCTTTATGGAATTTGTTGCAATACTGCTTCTGTTTTGGATTTTTGACCTCGAGGCATGTGGGATCCTAGTCCCAATGAGGATCAAACCCTTGCCCCCTGCGTTGCAAGGTGAAGCCTTAAACACTGGACCACCAGGGACAGCCTTCAACTCTCTTTTTAAAACGTAGTTTGATTGTGCCATTCTTCTGCCGAAAATCTACCAGTTATTCCGCACAGCTCACCGGATAAAATCCAAACTGAGGTACAGCCTTCCAGAGTGAAGCGAGCCTCTAAGTGCCCTGCAGGATGGCAACAATGTGATTCTCCTGTGTCTTGTGCTCTAGTTGGCTTTTTTGTTCATTGGCCTCCTGTTTGGTGGCCATCTTGTTATTCCACAGTTTAATTTTTGGCAGAAACTGACGTTACATGTGAAGCTGGAAAAGGTGAAGGTAGTTGAAGGTGGTGGGGAGGTGGGTTGCCATTTCATAACATACAAAACGCATCTAAAGACTCTGCTTTCCTCCCTTTCCTGTCAGCTCACCGTAGAGTCCTTTTAAAGACCGTCCTTTTCATGAATGAACGAGCGTTGGGAAAGCACCTGTACTCCCCACTTGTTTACTGTAGTGCGTTGCCATGGCAAAGTCACAGGCCCGTTTGTGTCATGACCGTGAGGATGGTGGCTTCACTGTAGAGAGCCATTCAGGTGTCACATGGGAATTTGTGATGACAAGCAGGGAAGGAGATGGAATTGAACAGCCAACATTTCCGTGTTGTGAAACACTCTTGGTAACAGTGTATGCAAGTTGGAAATTTATTCTTGTTTTCCACACTCTTTCCTAGAGATGATGGTCCTTTAATTAGATCAGGTTCTTCAATACCAGCAGATCTCTTTTTATTGCGCCTCACAGATTGTTTACAGTTGTTTACAAATTGAGGGCTTGTGGCAGGCCTGCGTGTCCAGCAAGTCTGTCAACACCATTTTTCCAACAGCATCTGCTCACTTTGTGTCTCTGTCACATTTGGCAATTCTTGAAATAGTTGAGTCTTCTTCATTATGATTATATTTGTTGTGGTGATAAGTGATCTTTGATGTTAATTTTGCAAAAAGATTATGATTCACTGAAGACTTGGATGGTGGTTAGCATTTTTTAGCAGTAAGGTATTTAAAAAATTAAGATAGGTGCCTTATATTTTTAGACACATGCTGTCATGCACTTGATCAACTGCACTGTAGTATAAACATGACTTTATGTTCATTGGGAAATCAAAAAATCTGTGCAACTCACTTTATTGCAATATTTGCTTTATTGTGGTGGTCCAGATTGAAACCCACAGTCTCTCTGAGGTATGCCTGTGCTGGACTTAGAGTTAAACCAGAACAAAATGTACTGTTTGACTTGTGGTTCAAAACAGGCAGTACTTTTACTTTTAGAGAAAGGGTGTAATGTAGAGAAGCAAGAGACTTTCTAAATCATGGTTTAGAAACACACTCAGGGTCAAAGTCTGAATGAGTCTGCACATTTCTGCCTTGAATCTTTGCCTCTGCTGCCCTTGGACCTTCACCCCTGACAGCAACATAAAAGTGGGACAGGTTCCTCAATGTTCTCTTAGCTACTGAACTGGTTATAAAATTATGCACTTAACATATTTACTTCTGTGCACCTGTAGCTTATATAACTTTGTGCCTCAGCTATACTTCAAAAAAAAAAAATTTAATGTAAATGCTTAGTTTAAGGATCTTACTTAATTTTTTAAAACTAATTAACATAGGACAGTGTCTTTGTTTTTATACTTTGTTTTTTTTATTTTTGTTCCCCTGGGCTTTGTTTTCACTTGAAAAATACAAGACACATCATTTATTTAGAGGTCTTCCTTAACCGGGGAATATGCCCTGACATTATGGCTTACTGTGAAAATAAAGTGAGGTATGGCATTACAAAAATTTTGAAAAACACAGACTGAACAAGAGAAAGGGGTTTTCATTTTGACTCTTTGATTTGCATCAATGTAAAATCTTTAGACTTTGGTCACCAGGAAACCATTGTGCTGTGCTAAGTTGCTTTAGTCATGTCTAACTCTGTGTGACCATAGCCCATGAGGCTCCTCTGTCCATGGGATTCTCCAGGAAATAATACTGGAGTGGGTTGCCATGCCCTCCTCCACAGGATCTTCCCAACCCAGGGACCGGACCCGTTGTCTCTTAATGTCTCCTGCATTGATAGGTGGGTTCTTTACTACTAGCGCCACCTGGGAAACCATTAATGCCCTTGAAATGAAAACCAGTGTCTTATGGTCTACAGGGGGTGGGTCTCAGGCTCTGGGAGTGGGAGAGCCATACTCCGTTGGGCCAGTTTGGCCATTAGGACCCTCTGGCTACCTTGTGGTTGAGAATGAAGATGTGGGGGAATTTGCCCCAACTGTTCTTGCCTGGAGAATCCCAGGGACGGTGGGGCCTGGTGGGCTGCCGTCTATGGGGTCGCACAGAGTCAGACATGACTGAAGTGACTTAGCAGCAGCAGCAGCAGCTCCACAGGTGAGACTGTGGGTGCCTTTCTCCAGAGTTTCTCTGTAACATCCCCATGGAAAGGGTCGGCCCTTTCTTTAATTCTCTCTCATTCAGGGGCATCTCATTCATCTCCTGGTTCTTCTGTTTCCCCTGGAAAAACTGTTTTTGAAGCTTGAGGGTCAGCTTGAGAATATAACTTGAGCAGAAGGGAAGGCAGAATACTTCTTGCCTCTGTTCTCACCCCTAAGTCCATCCAGAGGCCTGGGTGGCAGTGTGCCTGTGTTTGCTGGATATCGTGCTTTATCTTGTTGTTGGATTTGCATAAGGGTACTTGAGTGGGAACCCTGCCTCCCAGAGGGTTTGTGTCCTTCTTCATGTTTTTTTCTTGCCTTTAGTGAGCTAATCAGAGTGGGCATCACAGACTGCTACTCAGAGGAATAGCTGTGTAATTTATTTTGATACCCCAAACCCTGGATGTGCTATAGCAATTAGTCCACATTATCTATCATGAGAAAGCAAAGAAACTTAAAATTACCACTTCCTTTTGGAAATGGTAGCGTCAAAGACCAGGTCTGTCCACTGAAGGCCCATTCAGATCATCTGTGATTCTGCATGTATGCAATTTGGCTGCAGATCTCCGTTTTCTTGTAGTTTTGTGGGTTGCAATCGGACCTTTTATGTTGCTTTGGGGGAATGTTTTGTTTGCTTTTCTGTGTATACAAGAAGAGTTTAAGGAAGTGCAAATGACCACAGTAATCAACTGTTGGCCTGTGGGAAGTATTCCTTTAAAGAGTGCCTGAGTTCCAGTGATTAAAGAACGGGGTCAGACAAGGCAGAACTGCACCTCACCAAGCCCCCTCCCACCAGCCCCTCTTGGCTGCAAAGTCCAAAGGGCTTGGTTTAGTCGGCTTTGGATGGAGTGGAATAGCCCCATAAACCTCTTAAAATTAATTATAAATATTGTGTGTGTGTATTTTCTTGGAACAAAGATCTGAAGTTTTTATTGGATTGTCAGAGAGCTTCATGCCTCTTGAGATCATAAGTCACTATTGCAGACATAAGGTTGAGTGCTGAAGGCACCTAGTAGTCAGAAAACCTGGGTTCTGCCCATTCCTGCCTTTAAATAACCTACCTCTCTGTCTGTCTCAAGAGATTTTAGTCTTTTGTTTTTGTTTTGTTTAACCTGTAAGAAGGTGTTGGTACTTTCCCTTATCTCCACTGACCCGAGGAGCAAAGGAGATGAAGAGGTAACGACCCTCTCCCTCGAGTTAAAAAGAAAATCATTCTGTCGTAAGAAGGTAATAGATCTGCAGGTCTTAGTTGTCTGTGGGTAGATATGAATTCTTCACAGAACATTTTTAATCTCCAGTCTATCATGTCCACTTCTGGAATTTCTCATTATATTTTAAACTTCTGTTTACCTTATTTACTGTTAGCATCAAGGAGCTACAACTAGGAGGTAATCTCTGCCTTGTATCCCCTTTATTTCTCTTAGCCTCTTCTTCTGGTCTCCAAACCCCCAGAAATCACCTATGGATTCCAGATCAAAGGTGATATGATTTAGGGTTAGCCACCAAGCTGTGAGCATCTGTCCATGATCCCTTTGCCTGGATCTTGACAAAAGAACTCACACCCTTTGAGTAGAACCTCAGAGATCTGATCCTGTTCCTAAGGCCATGACAAGATGGTTACTCCTGGAATCCTTTCTAGGAATATGATTTATTTAAGAAAAGCACAGCATTTCAGATTCTAAAACCTTGTCAGAGGAGCAGGTTTCTCTCTGCAACATGAATGAAAAAAAGCATACTTTTCCCTTGTTGGGTGTCATTTGAATATAAGACCCTCTAACCTCTCTGAAAGCCAGAGAATTCATGGCTGGGGGACATCCATTGAACAAATTTCCTCTCTTAGACTCTCATTCCCTTCTCTCTGTAATTATTTTGTGATTATTTTCATTATTTATAGGAAAATTGCATAGTTATTCTTAAATTTTTTTTAAGTTCTTTGTAAACTAAGAAAGTCTCAGATGTTAATAGTAGAACAACTGACTCCAGTCTCTTTTCTGCCCCTATAGAAACTCAGTGTTTTCTCTGCACAGCTGTCATCTGTTCTTCCTAAGGGAGGAAAGCCAATAGCATAATTTCTTCCAGCAAAGGAGTGGAGTACTTTTGATCATCATCATCTGTTCTGTCCCACTTTCCATCCCTCTCTCTGTGTCCTCATCAAGGCAATATAAGATGCTCTTCATCTTGGGTACTTTTCTGATCCCAGTAATGTTTTGACTCTACACTCATGAATGCAAATATTTTAATAACTTTCTCTGTAAAAACATTAATTTATATATTTTTAATTGGAGGATAATTTCTTTACGATTTTGTGTTGGTTTCTGTCATACATCAGCATGAATCAGCCATAGGCATACATATGTCCCCTCCCTCTTGAACCTCCTTCCCACCTCCTGCCCCATCCCACCCCGCTAGGTTGTCACAGAGCACTGCGTTGAGCTCCCTGTGTCGTGCAGCAAATCCCCACTGACTATCTGTTTTACATAGGGTGATGTATATGTTTCAATGCAAGTGTCTCAGTTTGTCCCACCCTCTCCTTCCCCCACTGTGCACACAGACTGTTCTCTATGCCTGCATCTCTATTGCTACCCTGCAGATAGGTTCATCAGTACCATCTTTCTAGATTCCATATATATGCGTTAATGTAAAATATTTGTTTTTCTCTTTGTGACTTCTTGTTCAGTCGCTAGTCATGTCCAACTCTTTGTGACCCCATGGACTGCAGTACACCAGGCTTCCCTGTCCTTCACTGTCTCTCAGAGTTTGCTCAATTCATTTACATTGCGTCAGTGATGCTGTATAACCATTTCATCCTCTACTGCCCCTTCTTTTCTGGCCCTCAATCTTTCCCAGCATCAGGGTCTTTTCCAGCGAGTCAGCTTTTTGCATCAGTTGGCCAGAGTATTGGAGCTTCAGCATCAGTCCTTCCAATGAATATTCAGGGTTAATTTACCTTAGGATGAACTGCTTTGGTCTCTTTTCTGTCCAAGAGACTCTCGAGAGTCTTCTCTGGCACCCCAATTCAAAAGCATCCATTTTTCAGCACTCAGCCTTCTTTATGGTCCAACTGTCACATTTGTCCATGACTACTGGAAAAACCATAGCTTTGACTACATGGACGTTTGTCAGCAAAGAGATGTCTCTGCTTTTTGATACACTGTCTAGGTTTGTCATAGCTTTCCTTTCAAGGAGTGGGTGTCTTTTAATTTCATGGCTGCAGTCACTGTTCACTGTGATTTTGGAGCCTAGAAGAGAAAATCTGTCACTGCTTCTACTTTTTCCCCTTCTATTTGCCATGAAGTAATGGGACTTGGTGCCACGGTCTTAGTTTTTTGAATGTTGAGTTTTAAACCAGCTTTTCCACTCTCGTCTTTCACTCTCATCAATAGTTCTTCTTCAGTTAGTTCTTCACTTTCGGCCTTTAGAATGGTATCATCTGCATATCTGAGGTTGTTGCTATTTCTTCTGGCAATTTTGATTCCAGCTTGTGATTAATCCAGCCCGGCATTTCACATGATGTACTTTGCATGTACTTTCTGACTTACTTCACTCCATAATAGGCTCTAGTTTCATCCACCTCATTAGAACTCACTCAAATGCATTCCTGTTTATGGCTGCGTAATATTCCATTGTATATATGTAACACAACTTCTTTATTCATTCATCTGTCAATGGACATCTGAGTTGCTTGCATCTCCTTGCTGTTGTAAATAGTGCTGCAGTGAACATAGGGGAGCATGTGTCTTTTTCAGTTATAGTTTTTGCCTGTTTTTGACTAAGAGTTTTTTCATCAAAGTCAGTTGTTGTTCATGGAATTTAAATTTTTGTTCCATATTCACTAAAGGTTAGTTTTACTGATAACTTTTAGAGTTGTGTGTTGGGTTTATTTCTCTCTTTGACTTTGTAGCATTTAATTTCTACCAAGCTCAGACTTCCCAGCTCAAATTCTACAGATCTAAATTTTTGTCAAGGAAATATGAAATTTCTCTTAGTTTTAGTTAAGAACATTTTATTCTATATAGCTTTAGCCATTGTTTTATTGTTTTAAATCAGTTTTGTTTGTTGTGAATTGGATAAAGACCTAATAGTTTTATATGTTTCTTGGTACAGGCAGCATTAGTAGGAAAAAAATGCAGGAACAAGGTTGAAACTCCCTGTCTCTTTATGGAGAACATACTCACTTATAAACATTAATTGAACATCTTCTCTTCTAGGCTTCTTATATACATTGTCTTGTGTATGTTAAGCTCTATCCTTCAAATCAGGAAACTGAGACTTAAAGAGATTTTTTCAAGGTCGTGCAACTAGAAATGACAGGAATGATATGAAACCAAGTCCAGCTAATTCTAAAGACCTTGTTTTTTCCCCTGTATGTTGTTTCTCCTTTGTGTGTATGAGGCTTTCTTCCAGGCACTAGAGAGAACATGAAAAATTAATTACTGTTAGTTTTCCACCAGAAGCTTATTACTTGACATCACTTGGTTAGCTTGTAAGATGACCGCTGTCACATCACCTCTGTCATAAAGCAGGCTCTCAGGGAATGGTGCTGGTTGTGGCCATTCTTGGGGCTACCCTGATGGCTCAGTGGTAAAGAATCCGCCTGCCAGTGCAAGAGATGCAAGTTTGATCCCTGGGTTGGGAATATCCCCTGGAGGAGGAAATGGCAGCTGATTCCAGTATTCTTGCCTGGAAAGCCTCATGGACAGAGGAGCCTGGCGGACTACAGTCCATGGGGTCGCAAAGAGTCAGACACAACTGAGTGACTAACACACATGAAGCAAGTGAAGTGGGAAAGAGAGAGTGGGAAATTGAGACTGTTTGGATAGTTCAGTGGGAAACCTAGCTAGCACTTTAGATGGTATTTTGTTCTTTGGTCTTTTCTTGGGGTACCGTGTGTGGAGGAGCCACTTTCCTTCTAAGAGAGCCTTTCACTGGCCTTTTGTGCCTACAAAACCAGATCTGGGCACAGCAGTGATCCAGTGGAAACCGGCTCGTGTCCGTGCACCCAGAGATTCTCAGCCAGCCCCTGCCACTAGCCAGCGTTCTATCATATATACTGTGACCTGATTGAGGGCAGAGAGGTCCATCTGCCTTTTGTTTAAGATAAACAGCATTTGTTTGTATTTGTTTTGTAGGCAGTCTATTTATAAGGCTCAACTGAGACTAAGCCACTGTTTATTCAAGGCAAAAGTTTTATCTTTGCACAAAAGAATGTACTGGAGTGCCTGCCTGCATGGATTCTGAAGGGGAAAAGGCAATTTATGACTTGTATCTGTTTTTGTCATTATGTATGACTGCTCCATTTTATAGTTGAGCTGATTATCCCCATAATAGCTTTTCCATGTACCTATAAGCAAGGAAGAGGTGAATGCCTTCTTATAAGCATTGGGGCTTTCGTGTGTTTAAGTTGGCATAAAACTTTAGGTTAAATGAAATTCACTTCAGACAGTGATCTATCCCTTTGAGAATGTAGAGTTTTCTATTTTCAAAACGACTTTGATCCGAAATAAGTCACCCAAGGGATTTCTTTTCCAGCCAAGAGGAGGTGCCTTGAAGTTGTTGTATGTAGAGAAATGACTCAAATTCTTGGCAACAGAGCTTTTGTTTTATTTTCCTCTGATAACCTTGAATACTAAAATGATTCCCTCAGTCTGAGCTCTTTTTGGTTAGAGGCAAATAATTTTAGATGCTGAATGACCCAGCAGTGACCTATCCTAACTTGGTCAAACCTCAAATATTTGTGGGAATTGGAAGTGTGTTGGGCGGGGATGGGCAGGTCTGGTGGAGGCATGAGAATCCCATGAGCGGCCAGAATTCCCAGACCATCCCCACCTGCCCCATTGAGCACCCTTGCGCCTAAAGGAGCCTGGTGAGTGGGGCTTAGCCTTCCTCTCGGTCCACCCTCATCAAGCAGCTCAGCCAGAAGTAGGAGGGAATGACACCACCACTGATGCTCTGTTTTTGAAACAGGAAGATTGGAAGAGTTTAAAACTTGTCTTCATTTCTTGGTCATAGTTCAGTTAAGAGTCAGGTCGTTAGTTATCTTCTTAGACCAAACATCTCATGTTTCAGAGGAATTCACTCTGTCTTCCAACACTGTAGTCTATGGTGGTGGAAAAGTCTGCTCAGTTGCTAAATTGAAAAGAGAGGAAATATTTGTGGCCCCCAAAGAGTAGTGGTTTTCTACCCTCGTGTAAACATGGTGAGTAAAAGAATAATATGTTCAGGCTTTTCTTAGGTTGACCGGTTACCCCCAGAGAGGTGGTAGTTCATCTCTTTTCTGCATTTCAATCAGTATTTGGCCCCTCTTGAAAAATTGTGACGAACTGAAGATGAGACAAACTATAACCCATTTTTTTTTATATAAACACATGACCATAGAACAAATCAGATTCTAATTCTTGGCAGTAAAAATCTGAACACTCACTCAGTTTGGAAGGTCCCTTCGGTTTTCTTTCCCTCTTTCTCCCTTGTAATTGTTATGTCTTTCTCCCTTTTTGAAGAAAAGCTAAATCAAAGTGTTTTCTTAGGAGAAAGAGAGGATACTTTGGAATGCCATCCTTGAGAGTCAGAAAAGGATGTGGATAATAGAGCCGTCATTTATTGGGTGGCTCCAGGAGTCAGGTAAGGAGAGATACTAGCTCATTTAATTTTCACATATACCTTCTAAGAAGGCAGGGTTATCTCTGCTTTACAGATAAGAAAAAGTAAGGTAAAGTCAGTTACCTTAATTAAAGTTTAATAATTAAGGAGCCATAAGTTTTAGGAAAAAGTAATTTGGGAGTCCGCATATTTTTTCTCCACATGATGCAGCTTCTCAGATACAACCCTCTACCAAAACCAACCATCATAGAAGCTAAAACACCAGCAGTCGAAATAGCATTTTAAAGTAAAGATCAAACAGTTCTCCATTCATTCTCAACTTTTCCCCTCTGTATTGGACTTTGAGATTTTTCAACTGTGATTTCCAGGCTTTCTGAATTAATCTTTACTATTGAGGAATCCCTATTCTCAAGTAAAAGGATTAAAATGGGACAAAAAGATTGAAAGAGTTTTCCATAACCAAACAGAAAGTGACTTAAAAGCGTTTGCAGAAGCTGACTTTTACTGTCTGGCACACTCCATGTGCTTCATTTAAGCTTTATTCAGATTTAAATAATTCAGTTTACACACATAGGCCTTTCCTCTGATTTGCTTGGGGAGCACACCTTCAGGCCACCTCAGCATGTGCTCCAATAGCCAGTTTCCTCTAAATGTACATGTGAAATTGTACTTTTGTTAAGCCATTTACTGAACTTTACTACTATAAGTATTTCTAAACAAGTAGGCTGTCACTTTAAGACATTTGGTTTTCAGCATAGAGGTCATGAAAATAGGGAGATTGTGCTTTCCCACTATCAATTGAGGGCTTCCCTAGCAGCTCAGTGGTAAAGAATCTGCCTGTCAATGTAGGAGACACAGGTTCGATCCCTGGGTTGGGAAGACTCCTTGGAGGAGGAAATGGCAATCCACTCCAGTTTTCTTGGCTGAGAAAAGCCCATGAACAGAGGAGCCTGGCGGGCTATACACAGTCCATGGGTCACAAAAGAGTCAGACACGACTTAGCAACTAAACAACAACTATCAACTGAAGGCAGAAAATAAACTCACTCTCTCCAACAGTCCTTTTCTTTCTTTGCTCACTTCCCTTTACTCCAAAGTACAGCTTTTCACGTTTTGTGGAGGTGTTTATGTCTCTGAATTCTGCTGGCACATTGGCTTTCAGATGCTTAGTGATAAACCATTGCTGCAGTTTAGAAGCCAGTGGAGAATACTGGGGGAGGTATGTTGTCCTGAGAGTTTTATGGTTGGCTAGTTCTATTGACCTGATCTGAGCTTTGCTTCTTGGAGGAAAGGAGAAGTAAGGTTCCTTACTTGAATAATAATACCACATTGTATTTGTCATGATTTTTAATTGTTGATGAAGGATTTATAGATATCTCATTCCATCTCTGGGCTTCCCTGGTGGCTCAGCTGGTAAAGAATCGCCTGCAATGCTGGAGACCTGGGTTTGACCCCTGGGTTGGGAAGATCCCCTGGAGGAGGGCATGGACACCCACTCTAGTATTCTTGCCTGGAGAATCCCCATAGACAGAGGAGCCTGGCAGGCTACAGTCTGCAAAGAGTCAAGCAACTAAGCACAGCACAGCACATCCCATCTCTGAGCCTGAAAGCAAGCAGGTGATGTTTTCCACCACTTCCACCGCAACCTCCACTACCACCACCACCATGAAGAAACTGAGACTCAGCAAAAGAAAATGGCTTTCCCTAGATGGCCAGAAAGAAAGTGGTAGAGCTCTGGGCTTCTTCCCTGGTCTCTGACTTCTAGAACATTGCTGGGCAGTTATTTCTGGAATCTTACCAGACACCGTAGCCACCGATATCTCCTTTTGAGACTTGGGTGTTTAGTCATCGGAGTTGTTGAGCATTGGTAGAACGCCTCCCCTGCAGAAGGGGTTTCAGAGAACATGGGAGGAGGGAAATGTATCTTTCCCTAAAGAGGCTTCTTGACTCATTCATTAACCATGTGCCATGTGTGTGAAATATGTGGGAGCTCACAAACAGGAAGTGTGATGAGAGCAGTTCTTTAGAGCACAGTGTTTTGTGGAGCAGAGACAGTGCAAGAAAATTTCCAGCTTCTGTCAGGAACAGAAATTACTTACATCATGAAGTAATTTCTGCGTTGTTGGAGGTGAGTGGAGATAAGAGAGACCATGAAGAAGACATGATGGCACTTCCAGAAGGGGAGAGAGTCTGGCTGTGCCTTGGCTTTGCTCAGAACCAAATGATGATATGTCCAGGCTGGACTCTTCAGAGAGGCTCAACATGCCCTCCAGTGGCAGCTTGGAGGCCCAGGTGGTCAGTAAAGAGTAGCAGAGACACGCTGCATGTAGGTCACAGGCAAATGGCAGTGACGGCCTCTCATTTCTTTTCTATTAAATGCCAGCAGGGAAACCCTTCTGTTCAATTTGTAGGAACAAGGACATTTCCTAGGTAGGCATGTGAGGAAGATGGAGATAAGGTCTGAAACTCAGAGCCAACTGGGGAAGTCAAGTAATGTGAAGAGAAAGCTGGCCTCTCGGGGTCATTTTCTGTTCTCCCACTCCTACATGTGCACACCTCATCTTTGCACTGTCGTTGTTCATGACTCTTCTTCTGTTTGGAATGCCCTTCTCCCCAGTCTCTGGCCAAATGGCTCTGAGTGTGTAAGGTCCAGTCCAGATGCCCTCTGGATGGCAAGGTCCTCTCTGCCCTGAATTCCCAGGGCACTTTGTGCTTCCATGAAGGCAATGGCTGTATTTTATCTTGGAAAAAAACTAACCATTTGTGCACATGTCTTAAACATCCATTTAACGTTTATCATTGTCAATCAGGTGCTTGGTCCTGTGGCAAATACTTAGGAAAGTAAGATTAAATTTTTTTTTTAATGGATATGAAGCAGGTAAGGCAGATAAGAAGTTGGTAAGCATAATACAGAGGGAATAAGTTTTGCAGCTGGGATCTGGGCAAAACATTTGCAGTTTTGTGAGATGAGTGCTCTGGAGGTGAAGGGAAAAGAACACTTTATTCTGAATCTCAAGGATGAGATTGGCTTGAGATGAAATGTTTGACACAGCTGCGTGTTTATTCATTTGCCTCCTGCAATAGACGTAAAGCTCCCAGAAGGCAAAGGTCTTACTGTTGTCAACTGTTGCCAGTATCCCTGAGACAGCCTTAAATATTTATCATAAGAGGGTTGAGGTGATCCCAGTGGTAACCATGTGGGCTCCCCTTTATCTGGCGTGGCATTTTCACATGGTGTACTTTCAACAAATGAACTTCTCTGGTGGCTCAGCAGTAAAGAATCCACCTGCCAGTGCAGGAGATGCAGGTTCTATCCCTGGTCCAGGAAGATCCCCTGGAAAAGGAAATGGCAACCCACTCCAGTATTCTTGCCCCGCAAATCCCATGGAGAGAGGAGCCTGAAGGGCTACAGTCCATGGACTCACAGAAGAGTCGAACACGTCTTAGTGACTAAACAACAACACTTTCAACAAATTGTTATGAAAATAAGTGAAACACTTGCTGGATTTTTAAATACCTAACTATTTTATGCTTTTCATGTGGGGTAAACAGAAACCTTGGAAACGTTTGTGTATGACTTTCCTCTCAAACATGTCTGTAAGCTGACTGAGATGCATGGTGATTCTCTATGTATAGAAATACAGGTAGAAAAAGGCTGCTGACTTTCAGGATCCTGTTTCTTCTCCTCCATTTCCCATCACTCCGGTCTGGGATACGACCTGGATGGAAGGAGGCCAGGTGTGTGTTATTGGATCAGGCCCAGTCTCCACAAGGTAGCAGGAAGCCTTGGAAAACTGTTACGGGGGAAGAAGGGAAACCCCAGTTCCTCTTAATCTAACGAATTAAAATATTTATGGAAATATCTGTTTGCTTTATTAGAGGAAAATGTTTAAACATTTCCTGCGAGATCTTGAATTTATATACCAACACGTTGGTTTGGAAACGATGGTTTTCAGTATTTTCACTGAAATGAAAATTCAGCAGAGCATGCTTCCCAAAACAGCCCATTGTTTCAGCTTTGCTGCCTTTGTCGTGTTTCAAAGCAGGATATTTTGGCCAGCTGGGGTATTTTCTCTTTATCAGTAACTTGGAAATTGGCATGGATGATGTCAAAGTTAGTTATAAAAAGGCTCCTGACTTTCAGGATCCTGTTACTAATAGCTCCTGGTAGTTTTATAGAAATGTAACCTTTGTAGCATACTCCTGTTATTGTTTGATCTTCACAAACATAGTGTAAAAAAAACAAGTATTATTATTGCCACGTGAGTCACAGCAAGGGTAATTAACTCCTAGGGCTCAGCAGGGAGCTTGTGGAAGAGGACAGGACTCAGGACTCTGGCCCCCAGGCTCTTTCCCATAGACCACTTTGCTGCCCTAGAAAGCACCCTTTCCCTCTCAGGAATTAAAGCGCTTTCATGTCAGTGAAAAAAACTTAACCTTGCAACATCCGTAGGGGGCCAACGGGGCAGGTGATGGGAAATTCAGCCACACAGGTTGAAAGATTTTGCTAGAATCATACAATCAGCATTGGCACCAGTGGCTGGTGCTCAGGCCTCACGGTGCCACGCTCATTGCTTTTCCCAGCAGAATACGTCTCCTGAGCAGAGGGCCAGAGGAGCTTTCTGACATGGGGAAAGTCTGTGGGAAAGTCTTATTTCCAAGAGAGGGCTTCACTGTGCTGGCTGGGTTGTGTGAATGGTTGGTTCTAAAATCTCAGATGGACATGCAAATCTCTAGTCATAGAATCACTGAGAAGCAAAGCAAAAGGGGCAAAGCCAGGTAGATTTTTTTCAGCCTGATTCTAGAAATGCTTCCTACCTCTTTGGAATTTGTGTCCATTATTGTTAGCAAGGAGCCTGGTGTGCTGAAATCCAAGGAGTCGCAAGGAGTCAGACATGACTTAGCAATGAACAACAATTGTTAGCAAGGAGAGTTTTGTAGGATTGCTATAGGGTAGCTGTTTAGAAATCAATTGGCAAGACAAATAGAGGTGCCTCAATGGCTGCTCAGGACTGAACACAATGAATTTGCCATTTGTTTCTCTTTAAAAGTTAAAACACAGCAATGAAAATGTCTAACCTCAGTTTTTTGTTTGTTTTTTTTTAATTGAATTCTTTGAGAAGCCTCATTTGAGTAACACTTGAGTAACACTTCATGTGGTAACAGCTCTAGCCATTCCTTTTCCATCGAAGCCCAGCTGATGTTCTTCTAAGAGAGATCTCAAATCGAAAATTCCTCACACTCTTTGCAGATCAACATGGCAAAGCTGGCTCTTCCTGGGTTTGGAACCTCCACACACCCTCTGATACCTGTAGAAACCCTGAGGACACAGATCTGGGAAGGGATGTGACAATCAGCTTCTTGCCCTCTCAGATTACAGTGGGAGTAATCTGTAGTAATCTGTGAGGCCCTCTCAGCTAACTAGCTTCAGGGCCAGCTCTAACACTCTGGCCACCAGGCTACAAGTCTGGCCTTGTCTCGGAGACAGGGTAGGCAGCTGTGGGTATCTGCTTCTTGTCCTGCTGAGAACGAGGGAGAGAAAAGTAGTAGTGGGGTGTCCTTTTCTCAGCATCCTTTATCTTGATTTCATCTCTTTGTATGTCTTTCTCCACACTGGACTGAGCTCCTTGAGAACAGGGGACTAAGTCATAGTCACCTTGGTATTTTTAACCCCAAGCACTATTCCTGGTATGAAGAAAGCCCCTGAGGGCTTGTTGAGCTGAAGGATCTGTTTTGTGTAAAGGTCACCTCACCTGAATGGCGGGAAGGATGGGCTTTTTGAACACCTCACTTCACTAGTCCTTCACACGTCTCATCCAGAGAGTAAACCCCTGCAAAACTGTATCTCATCTGAAGACGAAACAAGACCCCCCCACTCCAAAAGAAAACCCAAATAGGGGAATCCCTCTGTAACTAGATTGAGAGAGCAACTATTGAGATGAGATAGAGATAAAACTTTGATAGACACATTGTCTTTGATTAATACCAAAATTAACATAACTTTGTTGGTTAAAGTGAATTTTTTAAAGTTTCCCGTATGCTTATCTGCATGTTAGTAATTATGATTGTTGTCATTGGGTTTCCTCTAAAGTTGTATGTAAGTTAAGAGAAAAAAGGAAAACGGAGGAACCCTCCAGTACTGGGTCTTAACCCAGGGAAGGCCGCCTGTCAAGCCCCTGGGTGAGCCCTACAGATGCCTGGTTCCCTGGCCACTGGCCCAGAAGAACTTGATGTCAGGACACTCTAGTTTGAACTTGTGCCTCTTCTGATTCCTCCTCCAGAAAGGCTCTAACTGTGCAGCCTCTGGCTGCTGTTGGTACAATGGCTTGCATGCTGGCCCTGGTGGGTGACCAAGTTTTCCTGGCTGGCTCCCCTGCCCTCTCCTGTGCGCCTGAGTGGGGTGCGGGCCAGAGGACAGGCCTGCCTGGTGCGGGCTGGCTCCGTCCTCTCTAGAATAGGTGCCTGGAACCTTCGCTCTGTGCTTTTTTACTTTAATCTGGGACACTTTAACAAGACAGCCGACCAAATGGTGCCTGAGTTGTGACCCCTTGGCTGGGCTGAATGAAACCACTCTCTTTCTGTCTCCAGATGTTGGGGTTCAAGCCCTCAGTCACACAGTGCAGCCCCTCCACTTGCCCATCGGAGCCGGAGCGAGATCGCAAAGAGTTAACACTTGTGCTTTTTCGGAAAGTTATCTGTGAAGAGTATTAGTTGTTTAATAAAGCGTGCCTGCCCTCCGGATGAACCCGCCAGTGACTCTGCAGCTGGGGTCATTCCAAGTTCATGCGGTGGACTTTTGACTGCCTTCTGTGTCTGTGAAAACAGTCGGCAGCTCCTGCGGGGATCATTCATTCAGGCCTGTAACACAAAACTATTGCCAATGGGCACCTGCTGGGGCGGCTTCCCAGGAGGCCTGGGAGGGAAGATACCAGACTCTTCAGGCTTCTGCGGAGATAAGAGCTGTGGGGGCTCCCAGGGAGCCTGCTAATCGGGCTGTGCTCAGACCCCACTGCCCGGCCCGCAGGCTGGTGTCAGGATGTATTAGGGAGCCCTGGTCCGATAGGATGTGAGCTAATTAAAGGCCTTCTACAAAGAGGAGGGGAGAGGGAGAGTGTGTGAAGAGGAGGAGGAGGAAAGGAGGAGGCTTGGAGCACATTCCCCAGATTTCTAGCACATTCTTTATTCCCTTCTTTTGTCCCTCAGAACAGAAGAAAACAAAACTGGAGAGTCTGGACATTTGGTTACTTCTAATCTTAAATTGTCATTCATTCTACCTGATCCTGTTTTGGTTTTAGTTGTTGTTTCTATGGAATGACATGTGCCATCAAAGATATTTTGCCCCATTTTCCCAGGAGACATTCTGCCCTTGAAATATTCTAGGTGGTTGGCTTGAATTTTGCCCCTTGCCCTGAATTGATTCCTCTGGGCAGTAAGTACCTATTGTGACATGTCCTAGGTTTTTTCCACTTTTCCTTGGCAAATCCACTTGCCAGCTGTAGGGGGTACTGTTGGGAGAGTTATATAAATTAATACACAGTAAATGCTCTGATTGAATTTTAGTTGGTGAGATGGTGGTGATGTGGTGTTATGGTTTGCATTGTCAGAGCAAACATCATCTCAAAAAGTACTAGCATAATTGTTGTCAATAATTATGTATTGGACTTCCCTTGTGGCTTAGAGGGTAAAGCATCTGCCTGCAATGCAGGAGACCCAGGTTCGATCCCTGGGTCAGGAAGATCCCCTGGAGAAGGAAATGGCAACCCACTCCAGTATTCTTGCCTGGAAAATCCCATGGACAGAGGGGCCTGGTAGGCTGTAGTCCATGGGGCCACAAAGAGTCAGACACGACTGAGTGACTTCACTCGGATAATTGTTGTCAATAATTATGTATTAGAGTCATATTATGTATAGACTCAATTATGTATTAGAGTACATAATTATCTAGTCATAATTATGTACTAGCATAGTAATTCATTTTATACTCACACTGGCCTCAGGAAAAAAAATCACTTCAAAATGTTTGATTTACTTGCACTTTTATTTATTTAGCCTAATATCCCTCCTCCCTCCAGCAAACAGTAAACTAATTTTATTCAAGTGTGGTTGATTTACAGTGTTGTGTTAGTTTTAGTCTCAGGTATACAACAAGGTGATTCAGTTACATATATTCTTTTTCATATTCTTTTCTATTATAAACTAACTTATTTATCCACGGAGGGTACCTTCAAGTCTGTGTTATTTTCTTAATCGGTCTGGTAATGATACATTTCTTGAAAGCACTTTTGTTCACACACAAACCCAAGCCTTTATTCTGTCACTTCTGATACATTTCACATAAGCTTGACTGTGTGCAAAGAAACATTTAGATTAAGTTTGTACTACATGGTAACAATCCGAGGAAATTCCAATCAAAAGCCAGCAACCTGTTTCCTTCATTCTGGGCCTTTGGTGTATCTGCTTTGTCTGTGTTCCCTTGGCAGTATCTGGCTTTGTCTGTGTTCTGATAAGTAGTAACCACAATGTTAATTTTGTATTTCCTTGCCTTTTGTCTCATGTAATCTATTCTCAAAGCTGATCAGGGGCTTGTTCACTGTCATGTGATTAGTGAAATAGTGGGATAATGAGCTTGATTGTGTGGAATATGTTAGTATATTATGTATAGGTGCTTTTTTGTTTGTTTTTAAATGATGAATAGATTTATTTAAACAATAGTACATACCATCATCATCTGCAAACTTAAATTGTGCAGTCGCTAAATCATGTCCAACTCTTTTTGCGACCGTATGGACTGTAGTCCACCAGCCTCCTCTGTCCATGGGATTTGCCAGGCAAGAATACTGGAGTGGGTTGCTATTTCCTTCTCCAGGGGATCTTCCTGACCCAGGGATCGAACCCCAGGGATGGAACCCATGTCTCCTGCATTGGCAGGCGAATTCTTTACCACTGAGCCACCAGGGAAGCCCTTTAGAAGTGCTACTAGCTCATATTAACCGACTGCTTCACTGAGTACCAGGTACTGTTGTAAGTCTTCACACGAATGGACTTGTTTAATCCTCACAATGACTCAGTGAAATGCTGGTCCCCATTGGAACAAGAGGACACTGAGGCTCAGAGAAATTAAGAACTCACCCAAGGCTATGCAGAGAGCTGGGCTGGGACCCAGGTTCTCTGACTCAGAGCCTACACTCCTGGCCCTGCCCAGTCCAAAAGTCACACCTGTCTGGTGGACTTCATTCACGGGCACATCTGCAGTGTCAGATCTGTAGGAATTAACTATGTTAGGCTGCATTCTCAAGGAGGTGCCGAGAACCTGAGTCACCGCTTAAAGTCCTTCCCTGTAGTACTGTCTGTCATACAATTAGCTCTGGTAGGTGCTACACCATTCAAGCCAAAGTGTGTGACTGAGAACAAGGAAATGCTCTAACCCTGTCCAAGATACTTAGTGAAGGCATTTCAACTTCAGTCTAGCTCCACACCCAGAGCTGACTAAATACAGATTTATGTGCAAAAAGCATAACCTCCTATTAACAAATCTGTTATTTATTGTGTCTACACAGTAAGTTCACAGTGTCTTTGAACAGCTTAAAAATGGAAGGCTGTGTGTGAGGCACAGAGGAAACAAACGTGAGTTAAACAAGTGTGTCCCCTCTGCCCCACCACCACCCTGGGTCACAGTCCAGCACAGGAGCCTGGAGGAGGGATTGTGGTGCCTGCAAGCGTTCAGGTGCCAGGACAGAAGTCTGGAGTGGTGGGGCACCAACAGGGCAGGGAAGCTGGGCTGTGCTGAATCTTGAAGTCAAGGAGATGTTGGCCACGTGGACAGGAGGCGGCAGGCACAGGAGAACATGGGGGGCAGCCCAGTCAGGAGGGACCCAGGAACGCTGAGCAGCTGCACCAGTCCCAGGGCAGTGGGCCCCTGGGACCTGAGAGTGTGTGCTTCGTCAGCCTCTATTCCGAGAAGGCTGCCCTGCCATTTTACTTCTTCTGTTTTCCCTCCTCTCCTCTTGCCGATTATAGATGAATTTAAAGGGGAAGAGACCTAACTGAATTTTTCACTCTTTAAACCTAGTATTGTTGTCATGTTATGACTGTAATTTGCATACACAAAACATTAGCTATTAACTTTTTGCAAGTATTTTATATGTGTAAGTAGAATCTTTATGCTTTTTGGCAGGGGGGCAAGAACAATATCAACAGTCTTCACACCTTCCAGAAAAAAACAAAAAACATTACTTGTTTTTTATATAATTTGAGCTAAAACCAAATCATAGCCCATTCACAGCGGGTAGATTGCAAATCCAGCCACAGCTGTTCTTTCTAGCCCAACTGACTCCATCCAGGGCTAAGTCATGGACTGCCTCTGGCATTTCCAGTTACCCTAATATCTCCATCTAGATGTAGCAGAAAATCAGCCTCCCCAAAGCCCAAACAACTCAGGGTCCTTGTTAAAGGAAAAGGAGGCATTTAGACCTCACTTAAAACAACTGGGCTAAAAAGGCAGAGAGGCGGTGGGCTTGTTTTTAAACTGTGTTTTGGGAAATTAACTTCTCTGACCCCATTTGATCAGTCCATTAAACTGCTTCACCATTTTTTTTTTTTTTTAAAGCTAAACAGGCATGACCTTAATTTGTGAGGCGACAGCACATTATACACAGGAGTGTGTACCCTCAACCTTCCGCTGCCTCCATCCACTCCAGTCAGTAGGCCTTGCTCTGGAAATCCCTCCTCTTCTGTTTCCACTCAGGGCAAATGACAGTGTCCACATTTTGACTCGGAATGTTTTGGTTTTCATGTGGGATTCAAAGGGGACCTTTATCTTGAGGTAGGAATGGCTGCTGTTTCTGCCCCAGTGTTCAGACTAAGGCTGATGCTTGCATGCGTCCGCGTGCACTCACTCGTGTCCGACTCTTTGTGACCCATGGACTGTAGCCTGCCAGACTCCTCTGTCTATGGGATTCTCTAGGCAAAGACAGAGGAGTAGGTTGCCATTTCCTTCTCCAGGGGATCTTCCTGACCGGGGATTGAACCCAAGTCTCCTGCATCTCCTGCATTGGCAGGTGGGTTCTTTACCAGCTGAGCCACTGTTTGATAGGTCTCCCTGTGACTTCTTAGAGCTTTGGGCCTCAGTGTTCTCCCTGCTGCTACAGAATTGTGGTCCTGGATGGCATCTGCCAGGCTCTCGGGGTGGGAGACAGATTGGGTCTTTGACTCTCGAGGTTGAACTCGGGTTAAGCTGCCTGGCAAAAATGATCAAGGAAAGATTCCTTGAGTAAACCTGATAAAATGTCCATCAGGAATGGACTCTCCTGTCTTTCCTGATTCACCTTGGTGCCTGTTCTGTGGTTGTTTTACTGCCCTCATCACTCAGAGCTTGAGCATTTGTGAGTTGCCACTTGTACCCTTTGGGTGGACCGAATCACTTTCCATGGAGTTGCAGAAATTTATACATAACAGAATGCTGCTGCTTGTTGCTCTTTTCCATGAAATCTTTGTTTAGTGGGGAAACTTGGTGCTGCATCCAGCACTCACTGACCACATGAGAGTCTGCATCTCACTCCCTCCTCTCTGACAGATAGATGATTAGAGCATGAGACACATTCCGTCTTTTGATGGAAGTTAACCACTCAACCCTGAATATTCATTGGAAGGACTGATGCTGAACCTCCAATACTTTGGCCACCTGATGCCAAACTCATTGGAAAAGACCCTGAGGCTGGGAAAGATTGAAGGCAAAAGGACAAGGGGATGGCAGAGGATGAAGTGGTTAGATATCATCACTGCCTCAATGGGCATGAGTTTGAGCAAACTCCAGGAGATAGTGAAGGACAAGAAGCCTGTCATGCTGCAGTCCCTGGGGTCACCAAGAGTCGACACGACTTAGTGACTGAGCAACAATAATTGGGGTGTTAGCACTGCAGAACCAACTGCTGAGTATATTCTCATTTGACTCTTCTTTCTACAAATATTTCTTAGCTTTCACATGGCCTACTAACCCCATCTTGGGTGCCTGGGCTCTGAACCAGCACCGAAAGTTTTAAATGTAAAGAACTAATATTTGGTCATTTTGCATGAGCCCAGCGCAGTGCTTGGTGCTTCATAGCATTTTAAGCTTTCGTCTCCATCCGCCTCTCCTTCAGTGGCTCACGTACCTTGGGGTCATGCTTGACTCAGCGCATCCTGTCAGCTATACTGCCCCTTCTGCCTGCTGCTTCCCTGTTGTTGATCTCAGCACACAGCACTGCCCCATCTACTGTGGTGGCTGCTGCGTCCTCCCTTCCTCCCGCCTTCTCACCACGGCTCTCAGTACTTCAGTACAGCAGACGGAACACAGATTGGGTCCTTCCTCCACTCAGCCTCTCCAGTGGCTTCCCATTTCACTCTGCAGAGAAGATGAAAGCCTGTGCCATGATTTATAAGGGACACGTGGTCGGCCTCCCCTGTACTTTTCTAACCTCACGTTTCACCCGCTCATCACTTCCCACCCCGCTCGACTGCATCATGCTGACCTGCCTGCTGTTGCTCAGCTGTCCCCCAGAACTCCTGCCTCAAGGTCTCTGCACCAGCAGTTCTCAGCCTGGAATGTTCTATAACCCCATGGTCTTCACCTACATTTTCTTTATCCAAATGCCACTTTGCCAGTGAGGCTCTTCCTGGCGCCCCTTCTCCATCTAAAATTGCATCCCCCTCTATCAACACCTCTTGTCCTCCCTCCCTGCTTAATTTTCCACTTACCATTGATTAGCGCTTTCATTTTGTATAGTTATAATGTTTATTGTCTATACAACTAGATTATAAATCCCAAGAGGGCCACAGATTTTGTCTGTTTTCTTCACTGCCACATCCCCAACCCTTAGAACAGTGCCTGGCACATAGTTGATGCAAAGTAAGTTTTTTGTAGATAAGAGGGAAGAAATGAAAGGAGGAAGTGAACAGAGGGACCCTAGAAGTTAGATGTTATCTCAGCTTACAGATAGGGCACTGAGAAGCCAATAAATGAAGCCCAAATTGACCCAGACGTGTGACTCTAGAACATCTCTGGTTCCCTTTACATGTCTCAGCCTCACCTGTGGCTGCTGTAAACGTAGCCTCTGAATTGCTTGCACAGGTGCAGCTATGTTAACACGTTAAAGTGCCTTAAAGAGAATGGTTGGCCAGGATCCCCTAGTCTTATTATACCCTTGCATTCAATATAGAGAACAGATTAAAAACTTTTCAGCAAAGTTTGAAACCAGGTGCTCCTCAACATAAGAAAAGTGATTAGCAAGTAGAACTTAAAGAGATGAAAAAGAACACATTTTTGAAAACAGACTTTCAAGTCAAACCAATGAGCAGTCTTTCTGGTCATTTATTCCCAGAGTTCCTGTGGGTTCATTCCAGGTTCACTAGGGAAGCAGCACTTGTCTGTTCCCGAGTTACTCTGTTGTGTGTGCATCCATGCCCAGTGCCTGGCCCTGTCGTGCACCTTGGGGACACAGGTGGACCAGACGTTCACAGGACTGAATGTGCCTTCAGCAAACATCTCTCCCCTTTGAGCTTAAAGGGCTCCTTTCAGTGAATTCCTCGAATTAGTTTTTCTCTTTTAAAGGAACAGTCTCCCAATTTTATTTTCTCATCTTGTCCCATAACTTCAGGTGTTCACCTTAAGTCCACTTGGAGCTCTTCTTTTGCTAACATGGGAAGTTGAGGCACTTATCTGAAGATTAAGAAACATCCAAGGCAATGAAGCCCTGTTTTCCTGTCTGTCTGACCCTTTGGTAGACTTAACAGCAGTCCTTGAGGGTTAGGGTTAGAGATTCAAGATTCTCTAAGAGCCCCCCTTCCCGTCCATCAGCAAGGCCACAGGCACCCTCTGAAAAAACACGGTAGGGGTTCCGTCCATTTCAGGGAGCTGTTTCTGTCTTGTTTCCCACCTTGTGCCTCGAACTCCAGTGTTTCTTTTCTTCCTTAGATGATGCCTCGTGGGTTTTACACCTGCAGTCCAGGAACACGCCTGGGCTCCCACTTACCTGGGAGAAACACTGAGGAAACTCAGTAACTGTGACTAGACACGCTCCCTTATGTTTCCAGTTATGCCCAGACTTACGGGTAGTCAGGGGTACCGTTATGTGTTTTGACCCCTGTTTGGTATTATTTTCTATAGATACATGCCTTTACAACCTTCATTTAATAGAGAAAGAGGCAGTAGCTCCATATCTGTAAGAGATACGGCCACAAAGGGAAGAAAATGGGTGAATAATAACTTGAAGGGAAAGCTAAAGGAAGGTATTTATAAGATGGAGCAGATTCAATTGTATTTGTCATTCTGAGAAGAGGCCAGAAAAGACTGAAGGTAGGAAAGAGAATTGGCTGAGCAATATCCAGGACAGGGCCTTCTAGAAGCACAGAGGAAGAGTCTAGATTTAGGAAATAGTCAGCCTGCGTACTCAGTTTAAGTTTAAGGTGGCAGGATGGTGGGGGCTGGGGGAGGAAGAGATTTTATTTTTTCCTGTCTTAGTGAAGTAGAACATTTCTGTTAAGTGGGACTGGGGTGAGGCCTGATGAGTTGAAAAGGAACAGAAAGCATGTCTCTATTTTGCTCCAGTAGTGTTCCAGGGTGCTGTCTGAGTGGTATAGCACAAAGATGACCGAACCTTCTTGGCTCCCTGTCATTGGAGCATCACTCCAAGCCTTTCAGCATTGATGCTGCAGCCGTGTAGCCTTGTGAGAAAAACAGATACAGCATGTTTACCTGACAGTTCAGATACTCATAAAACAAAGCTACAAAGGAGTACGGGAGTGGTAACCCTGAAGGTTTGTATGTAAGGAGAGGCCACACAAAGGCATCCATGGTGGCTGACCTGGAGTTGAAAACTCACAGTCTTGGAGCCATTCCTGCAGAGTAGGGGAATGATTAGAGAAGTAACGGATGGGAATATGTGCCATGGTTAACTTTCTGCCACCTTCCCACTAGATATTTCCATGTTGAGTAACAGAGGTCTTACTTCCTAAAAGCAAACCAGTGCCTTCCATCTGTTATTTTCTGCTCAAGTGAGTAGCAGCTACTTGCAACACATTATTGATTATTGAGGAATTTATTGAAGTTTAAGACTTGATTATCTTTTGAATTTAATTTTAATTTCATAAGCTGTGTCCTTAAACATTTTGAGAGTCAGGCCTCTAAACCAGCACCCTCTGACTGAAATTTGTGAGCCGCACTTGTAATTAAACTGTTCTAGTAGTCACATTAAAAGAGTAAAAGAAACAGATGAAGCTATTTTTAATATTTTTACTCAGCCTATTATATCCAAAATATTATCATTTCAATTTGTAATATGCTTAGTTGTTCAGTCATGTTCTACTCTTTGCAACCCCATGGACTGTAGCCCGCCAGGCTCCTCTGTCTGTGGGATTTTCCAGGCAAGAATACTGTGGTGGCTTGCCATTTCCTCCTCCAGAGGATCTTTATTTCACCTATCTCTTTGGAAGATATTTTCACTGAATTTAGGATTCAGGATTGGCCATTTCTTTCAGCCTCTGAACAGTATCATTCCATGATGCACCATCATTTCTGTTGAAACAGCTGCCAGTATTACTGCTGCTCTTTTGAAGGTGATATATCTTTTATCCTGTGACTCTTTGTTTTTAGTTTTTAATGATGATGTGCCTAGATATGGTCATTCTACAAATCCTGCCTGGGATTTGTAGAACAGATTGAATTTGTAGAGATTTGGGGAAATTCTTGCATCACTTCAGGTAGCACTTCTGCTCCTTTCTCACTCTGTCCTTCTGTGACTTCAGTTAAATGGAAGTTGGACTTTTAAAACCATATCCCACATGCATCTTATGCTCCCATTTTTCTTCGTGCTTTGATTGGCTCTTTTCTGCTGACTTATTTTCTAGCTCACTAATCTCTTTTGGTCCTCTGTCTACTTTCCTGGTTTCATTCATCTATTAACATCATAATTTGAGTTCCCCGGTAAAATTCTCCATCTTTCTATGAATTTTTTGAAGATTACTATCATTCTATTTTAAACTTAAACTGTTAAACTATTTTAAAGTTATTAGTGTGTCTAATAACTCTAATACCCAGATTACTACTGAGTGATCTTGTCTGGGATTTTTTTCTTAGTTTTCAGTCATTTTTTTGACTTCCATATCTGGTAATTTTTATTGAATGCTGGGTGTCATGTCAGAAAAGTTTTAGAGGCTCTGTCTGATGTTATTTTTCTCCAAAGAGGGTTTATATTTCGTCTTCCTTCTACTTTCAAGTGCCCAGTGCTTTGATTTTCCAGCTTGTGTACCTCCCTACGGAACTTACGTTCTGAGCTTTTCATTTGCAGTGAGGGGTGTATAACAGCAAGAATTTTCCAGTGGGACTTATATTTCAACACAGATCAGAGCCTGATGCCCCAGAGTAGAAGTGTGGGGGAGGATGGACAGTGGAAGGGAATGTGTGTTGGGGGGTAGAGACCCTATCAGCCGTAACTCCTGAAATGATAACAGACCCTTAAGGAAGCTTAGTCCTCAAGAGTAAGTTCTGTTTAGGCAAGAAAATGGGTGAAACTTCCTTTACAAACAAGGGTTAATTAGCTCTCTTCCATGTTGAAAGTATAGTGAACCAGAGCCTCTATTTTTCTATCTTTCTAGTAATTGAAGGTTTTCTTTTTTAAAAGCAACACAAGACATTAGAGTAGGCCCATTAAGTCACCTTTGAAAGGGCAGCTTTCAGGTTAAGTGGATTGTGTTTTCTTCCTCATTCCAGGACTTGTTTTTTAGACCTGAAATCTGTTAACCTGGGAATGCCTCATTCAGCAGGCTTTAAAAACACCAGATCTACAGGAAGTAGATGGGTGTGAATGCAGAGTGTCCTCTCCCGGGTCGTCTTTTGTGTATGGGGTTGAAGGATAGTAAAGTTAGGAATGCCTCCTAAAAGGCCACTGAGGAATTCAAGGGACATCCCAGGCAAATACCAGAGGTTTCTGAGGAACCAGACTGCAGTTTTTAAATTTTAGTCCTTCTGAAGGGTGGGAATCTTTGCTTCTTTTGTAAAAAGAACTTTATTGTGGACTTTTATTTGAGCCTGGGATCAAGCCAGGTCTCAGGAGAAGTGAGCTAGGACTTAAGTACCTTGGAGCTGAGCTGCTTGCATCCACCTCCTCCCCTCCCCAGAGGCTCACCTCCCCATGTTCTCCTAGATGCTGACACCTGGTTCTTCATCCGTGGTCTTCTCTCGCATCCATCACACTTGAGGTTGAATGACCTCCCTGATGAATGAAGAGTCAGCCTCTGTTATCTCTGGCTCCATCCCCCCACCACCCCCATATAGTGTAGTTAATTGGAAGAATAAGTACCTTGGTGTCCTCTGTGAATGCTGGGTTAGGTCTGGGGACACGGGCCTGGAGAGGAGCCAAGCAAAGATGGAGAGGCATGAAGCCCGAGCTGGATGGACCCTTCTTAATAGAGCATGGCTGGGCTTTGCTGCTTCTCTCCCCATGGCCCCCTTTGCCTTTGCACCCCTATCATCCACCTCCACATGTCAGTTACTGATAAACAAAACAATCCTTGCCTGAACGATAACCTCTCTGCGGTTAGATCTGCTTGACCAGACCAGCTCTGATGGAGCAAATCTCTTAGATTTAGCACTCCACCTTCAGTACATCCTTCTGTGAGCAGATGGGTGGAAGAGCAGGCCTCTCCAGAAGTCAGGAAATCTTGCAGTCAGTGGTCCCAGTCCCCATCCCAGCTTGGCTTCCATCTTTCCTCAAAGCTGTAAATTGTGCATGAGCAGTGTGACCTTGGTGTAATGTGATCCACACAGTGGACATCCACTGAACCTCCTCTTTATCTGGGGCTTGTTTCAGACGTCTGAGTGAGAGCGTTGGGGAAATGAGGGGCTGGGCAAAGTGTGGGTGATGGAAAAGGATGGGGTATCAGAGTTGGGGTTTGATCACAAAAGGGGAGTGGAGCCTGACCCTCTTGCACATCCAGGGATTTACATGTCATTTTTGGGAAACTTTTACACTTCCTTCCTTTGTCACCAGCACTGCTTGGAAAAGAAAAGATACCTATCTGGTGTGTATAAGATTTTCCCTAGTGATCAGGGAGAAATTTCCCATGGAGAAAATAACAGAAATCAGAGTTGGGTTTTCTCCATAGATCATCAAGTTTCAAATATATGTGGATACCTAGTGGAGAAGGCAGTGGCACCCCACTCCAGCACTCTTGCCTGGAAAATCCCATGAACAGAGGAGTCTGGTGGGCCGCAGTCCATGGGGTTGCTAAGAGTCAGACACGACCGAGCGACTTCACTTTCACTTTTCACTTTCATGCATTGGAGAAGGAAATGGCGACCCACTCCAGTGTTATTGCCTGGAGAATCCCAGGGTCGGGGGAGTCTGGTGGGCTGCCGTCTTTGGGGTCGCACAGAGTCAGACATGACTGAAGTGACTTAGCAGCACCAGTGGCTTCTCAGGCTATTGTTGGAGGTGATCATGGTCTTTCCAGTTTCTTTCTTTTTTTACTTCCAGTTTTATTGAGATATAATTGACATGCAGCACTATGTAAGTTTAAGGTATACAACATAATGATTTCACTTTTTCACAAATATTACATACATCATGAAGTGATTACTGGGTAAATTTAGTGCACATCTCTTATCTCATATAGATACAAAATAAAGGAAATAAAAAATATTTTTCCCTTGTGATGAAAACTCTTGAGATTTACTTTCTCAGTAACTTTCGTATTTCTTGGCTGCAGTCACTGTCTGCAATGATTTTGGAACCTAAGAAGAGAAAATCCGTCACTGCTTCCACATTTTCCCTTCTATTTGCCATGAAGTGATGGGACCGGATGCCATGATCATATTTTTTTGAATGTTGAGTTTTAAGCCAAACTTTTCACTGTGCTCTTTCACCCTCATCAAGAGGCTCTTTAGTTCCTCTTCACTTTCTGCCATTGGAGTGGTGTTATCTGCATATCTGACGTTGTGGATATTACTCCCAGCAGTCTTGATTCCAGCCTGTGATTCATCCAGCCTGGCATTTCGCATGATGTACTCTGCATATAAGTTAAATAAAAGGATGATAATATACAGCTTTGTTTTACTCTTTTCCCAATTTTGAACCAGTCAGTTGTCTGGTATTCCCATCTCTTTTAAGAGTTTTCTACAGTTTGTTGTGTTCCATACAAAGGCTCTCATGTAGTCAGAGAAGCAGAAGTAGATGTTTTTCTAGAATTCTCTTGCTTTCTGTATGATCCAGTGAATGTCAGCAATTTGATCTCTGGTTCATATATATATCCTCCAACAAATGTTGGCAGTTTGATCTCTGTTTCATATGTATATCCTCCAGCAGTATTAAATATATTAATCCTGTTACATCTCTGTTACTTACATATCTTTATAATTGAAACTTTGTTCTTTTTGACCACCTTTGTCTAGTTCCTTCTCTCCTTCACCTCTGCTTCTGGTAAACACACATCTAATCTCTTATCCCACAAATTTGCTTGTTTTTTTTTGTTGTTGTTGAAGTATAATTGACTCACAGTTCCTGGTATACAACATAGGGACTTGATATTTCTGTATATTTCAAAATGATCACATTCAAGTCTAGTTATCATCTGTCACCATTCAAAGATACTACATTATCGCCAACTGTATCCCCCAAGCTGTACATTTTATTCCTGTGACTCATTTTTTTTTGGTAACTGGAAGCTTGTACCTCTGAATTACTATATCCTATTTCACTCATTCCCCCATCCAGGGTCTTTCCAGTCTCCTCTGTACAACTGGATAATAATAGAGTTCGATTCATGGGGTTATTATGAGGATTAAACCAATAAATGATTTCATAGATGTCAAACCTTTAGAACAGTGCCTGATATCCAGTTAACATTGCTGGCCAGTGTTTACATTTCTAAAAGTTACACTATACTTTTTAGCAGTTGGAAGCTGTCCTTTACCTATTCTGCTCATTCTCATTTAAAACTTCATTTATTTGAAGAAACCAGTTGGGGACTGATTTCTTAAGGAAAAAAAAAAAAAAAATCTCAACATGTTTCAAACCCCTGAAACACACCTGACTTTTTCAGTGAGAAGCTCAGCTTTTACTGGTGCCTAGCATCTGGTATTGTCCTCAATGATGTCACCCAACTCCTTTCTTCCCAAGCTTTTGGCTTTAAAGAGAATATATCTATTCATTTGAAATACAAAGTACTTTACAAGAATGAAGTCCTTGTAACTGGGAATGAGATAAGCTCGAGCTTCTTTTCTATTATGAAATGTTCTGTTTCTAACTTTATGCATTTTGAGGTTTTAGTCTATTTATAATTGACTTCTTGATGCTTTCCTTTGTTCCATAACAGGTATAAGGTGACTTCTATATCACAGGATGAGACATGCAGGGTTCAGCTGGGGAGGAAGGGGGAGTGGAGCATGCATTAGAAGAAAGAATTGGATTTGCATTAATAATCCTTGCCATTTACACATTGATTTGTGTTTCTTCCCCACCCCCCACCATGTACTTTTAAAACTAAGGTATCTTTGGATTAACCCAGCAACCACGTGGGCAGTGTCCTCCCTGTTTTATTGATGAAGACACTGATCCCTAAAGAGAGTGTGTGTTTTGCTCACATTCACCCAGCTGACACTAGTGACAGAGTTGGGATCCTTGCTACCCAAAACCTGTGTGCTTTCCTGGTGTTGAAATAATTTATCTGCCAAGTCAGCTATTATGGAGTGCCCACCTTGGAGAGATTTTTTTCCCCTATGTCACAGTCTCTCTCTTGGTTCAGTACTGAGGTGTGGGCCATTTGCACGGATTGAAAAACTTTGTCGGCATGGCAGATGGAGACCTCATGGCCCATTCCAAGGTGTATTCCCCTTGACTAGCACTAACTGTAGGGAAACCCAGCCCTGGCTTCCCTCCATGTGTACTTCAAGCAATTTTTAGCAGTAGATGAACTGATGCCTGGCGCCTCGGCACAGTCCTCCACCCCTTCTCGGAGGAAGCCTGTGACAAGGCCTGGCTGATGGAGGGCTAAAGCTGTGATGCCATCCCACCCACAGCTGGGTTTAGAGATTCATCCTGCGACATGATTGATGTAGGAAAAACCAGGGAAAGTTGGACTTGACAGACATAATACTTGTCTGTTATTGAAAATCAGTTTTCCTGATGCTACCTGTGGTATTCTTTTTTTTTTTTGTACCTGTGGTATTCTTATTTCTCTGCTTTTAGCCCTGTAATAAACTCTCCTGATCCTTTTTAAAGAAAAAGCAAAATCCTATTATGTGAGAGTGCTCCAATCCACTCCGAGCATCTAGATTAATCTGAAACAACCTCTGAGTTCACAACTGGGTCAGAGTTGCGGAAGAGCAGGAAAAGACTTGCCAGTTCAGCAGCAGCAGGCGTGTGTCTCGGGCCAGTTAAGAACCAGGACAGTCTTGAGGTCTGACTTTGTTGCTTATGTTTAGGCCTTGTGTGCTGAGATAATTCTGGGTGGCTTTGGATAACTCTGTTTCTTAACTGAAAAGGAGAATCTGTTGCCTGATAAGTGTTTACCCATGAAATAGCAACATGGTGTATGTCTTAGGGTAGGAGGGCCTTTAGATCTCCAGAGCTCACACCCGTCTCCCCATCCCCCCCACCCCCAAAACCCAAGGTCATTGGCTTAAGCATGTTAACTGGAGTAGAATGCCAGCCCCAACTTTAAAATGTCTTTCTTATTCAGGGTCTCTTTTCTGGATTCTTTCCCCTTTCTCTTTTTGCCTTAAGGGCTACACATAACCCAATAGAACTGAAAATAGACAAAGCTGCCCCACTTTTAGTAAGTAGATAGAGATCTGGGGTCCAGAAATACCTCTTTCTTGCCAAACCTCAGCTTTGCTGATGCCTTTTTTTTTTTTTTTTAATGCCAGTCCCAGTCCCAGCCCAGCCTCTCCACTATTTGGCCAAGTGAGGGCTGGCTCTTACCCTGTGTCAGTGACAGACACCCAATGCTTGTTGGATCACTTTCTCCTTTATTTCTGCCCCGTTCACAAGTCTCACAAAAGGGTTTTTCAATGTCAAGGAAAAACTCAGGCCAAGAGTCGTTTTTAACGTGTGGATATTTTAACAAAATGAGTGAAGTATGTGAAGACCTTAGTTTTGAAGTGACTTAGAATCTTACATGACTTAAAGGTGGTTTTCCTGCTAGTATTCTGGCAGAGTCAAAAATGACTCTGAAGTTTAAGCCTCCAGATTGCTTGTAAGAAACTTGTAAAAAGTGATGACCTCCTGTGTGCCAGACTCCGTGCCAAACACTTTGCATTATCTCCTTAACCCTTCAAAGTAACCCTTTAGACTAGCTTTTTGCAGAACCAAGCTGAGGTTCCAGAAAGCCTTGCACCAACATGTATGTTTAGTAAGTGGCAGAGTAAGGACTTGACTTGTTCGCCTCTGCCTTGTGACCATGTCATGGCAGCCTTCCTCCAGGCATGATATACTAGGCTCTAGATTTCCACATTCCAGCCTAACTTGTGGCAGGCAATGCTGATCAGAGTTGGAGCTGGGATGGTGGCTGAGACCTGTGGCTGTACAACCTGATGCTGAAAGAAGGCCCAACCCTCACTCACACACAGACTCTTGTCACTTCTCTCCCCTTTCCTATTATACGTGGTCACATTGGCCCTGGTAACAAGAAAGATGTTGTTACCAGCAATTACTCAGTGAAGCAAGGATACTGAAGAGGAAATTTCCATTAGGTAAATAACTGTGAAAGAAAAACCCCGGAGCAGGGGGAGAATTCAAGCCCCGGCTCCTGTTACACTGGCCAAATATCCTTGGCATCCCCTGCTTGCTGAGCCTCCTGAAAGGGACAGGAACGCTGATAGGACGAAACAGAGGGACACAGTGTAAATTTGTTCTCTTGCATCATTCCAGCATCTACTTGAATTTCAGTTTTATAAAATCAACTTTTCTGAGCCCGGCCCCAAACACAGGCTAATTTGTCGTGGCTCCATTGCTGGAGACAGTGGGGTTATTTTTGAAAGGTGGGATATTGACGTGCAGTGTGTGTGTGTCAGCTACTCTATAGAACTGGCATCTTGAAGTGCTTCTGAGATTTTTATCCGCCCTGGTGAAAATATGGCTGTGTAGAAATTAGTGATTTGGGGCTGTGTCAGAATTCACAGGTGTGGCTTGTGCTGGAGCATCCTTCAGTGAAAGATGGGGGGAATCATTGTCGTCTTCGCAAGGGTCATAGCAGCTTTTCTCAAGGACATCCTATTCGTTCGGAATCTTTGATTTTAGCTAGGACAGTATCCTGGTAGCTCAACTGGTAAAGAATCCACCTGCAACATAGGAGACCTGGGTTTGATCCCTGGGTTGGGAAGATCCCCTGGAGGAGGGTATGGCAACCCACTCGAGTATTCTTGCCTGGAGAATTCCCATGGACAGAGGAGCCTGGCAAGGCTACAGTCCACGGGGTCGCAAAGAGTCAGGTATGACTGAACGACTAAGCACAGCAGAGCAACAGAACAGTATTCGCATGTAGCCTTAAGTTTTTTGTGGACTTCAAATTGCTACCAAATGAGCTATATTGGCCTGTTGTTGTTTAGTCACTAAGTCTTATCTGACTCCTTTGCAACCCCATGGACTAGCCTTCCAGGCTCCTCTGTCAATGAGATTTTCTAGGCTGGAAAGAATACTGGAGTGGTTACCATTTCCTTCTCCAGGGGATCTTCCCAACCTAGGGATTGAACCCACTTCTCCTGCATTGCAGGCAGATTCTTTACCCCTGAGTCCTTGCAAATGCCCCTTCTGGTGTTGAGGTGTAGTTTATACTGAATGGAGTTAAAGTGCGAGCACAGTCTCATTTAATCCTTACGACAGCCCTGTAGAATCTGATTATACCCATTTTGCATAGGAAGAAATTGAAGTTCAGATAACTCAGTACTGTTTTTATTGAGTGTTCCATGTATTAGGCTCTGTGCTAAGTGCTTTACATGTTTTATCTAATCCTTGCCACATCCTTGTAGATGGCTATTCTCATTCCCATTTGAAGATGAGGAGACAGAGAGGCTCACAGAGGTGAAGTTACTCATCCATGGTCTCGCAGCTATTAAATGTCACAGAATTCAAACTCAGGTGTGAATGTCCTGTCTTTATGCCATACACCTGCCTCCTTGGAGTTTTCCTTTGTCCGAGTATCTGCCACCAAGACTTCATTTCCATTTGAAGCATCATCAATGAAAAAGTTTCAACATTAATTCAATTTTCAATGCGTCTGGCTTTTCTTTTTAAAATGTGGAGGCAGAGCTGGGGCGGGCAGTGAAGGATTTCCTACACCAGTCACTCCTACGTTATGTTGTAGCTCTCATGGGCATCTCTGCTCTGTTTGAATGGTCATTTTCAAAGTCAAGGACATGGATGAAACAGTACTTCCCAGCCTCAGAAAAGACCAGTTCCAGAGGGCACCCATAAAGAGTGCTTACTGCAGTTACCTCCCTCTGCAGCCCATGTGTCCTCACCCTGTCTTTTAGGGAGAAATGAGATATAGGGTGTGATTTACTTTCCCACCGAGGTGGGGAATGAGAGATGGAATTAAGGGTGACTCAGTGCTCCCACAGTGGGAGAAGGCCACAAGCTTTGTGGTGCTGTGGATTCAACTCTCAGAAGACCAGTGGACTGGCCCAAAGCCCAGCCTTTGATCCTTCATCTGGCTGGCTTCAGTTTAGTTCCTATAAATGTTTCTCCCTGCAAAATCTTATTAAGCTCTCATCAGTATGGGTTTGGTCAGATCATGGATTCCTACAATGGCACAAGTTTTCTGAGTTCTCAGCATCATATTTCTAGGGGTGAAGACTTTGGTAGTCATTTCCTGTTAATAAAATATCTTTGTATCCTTTCTGTCCATTCACAAGTGACCAAGGACAAGCCCAGCTGGCCTGCACAGTGATTTTTTAATAGAGAGATGGACATTCAGAGGGAAGCCCTGGAGTGTGCAGAGTATAGGCACCTTTCCATGGCAGTGGTAAGGCCCCTGAGAAGCACAGGGAAGAATCCAACGTTTAGAGGAAGGAAGGGATCTCTTAGGTCATCTTGTCCCACCCTTCTGGGGTCAACGTGGTGTTTCTGTACAGAGAACACCCCAGGCCAGTTGGTGCTAGGGTTGCCAAGGCTGCTGCAACAGAATCAATTGGCAGTTAAGCTTTGACATAGGCTCCCTCATAAATCTTGGCTATTATACTTGTTTTATTGGAGGATGGGGAACAGTTAAGGGAAAGGGGTTGGTATCGGGCCATTTGCCTAGATTATTACCCCACATTCTCTTAGAGGGGAAAGTATTATGGGGTTTTTAACTTCTAAGTCATCTGCCAGAAATATGTAGACAGGACCTTAACTTACTATCTCTTCCAGGAAGATCTCTCTTTTTAGGAAAGTCAGAGTTGAACCATTCTTTCCTTCTTCTGTGACATCAGGGAGAGACATTTTTGTCCAGACCCTGAGTAAAGACCACTGGCAACCTCTGTAATTCCAGAAGATAGCAAGAATGCTCTCCAAAACAAGGGTCACATTTCTCTCTCCTCTCTCAATTCCCAAGTGCATACAGTTTGTATTCCAGGTTCGTGTTGCTGGCCATGTCACGTGTGGAATTGTTGTCTTCCTAATGAGACTGTCACTTTTGAGAGTAGGTCCAAGGCTGCTATTCGCTTGCCTCCTTAGCAGGACCTAAATCTGTGCTGGGCCCAGAGTAAGTGCTTAATAAAGACATCCTAACTTGGATCATAGATCACAGACTGTCAGAGCTGGAAAGGATTTTGGAAACCACCAAGTCCAACACTCTAATTTTATAGATGGTACCACTCCAAAAATTCACTTTGGAAGCTGGTGTTTATCTGCTGGGAACAGAGTTTCGGTTTTTTCCTTTCAATGTTAAATTCTCGTGCAAGTGACCATCATTCTAAATGTTTGAAAGGCTTTCTTTAGACAGTGTGGGATGTTCCTCCTTGGACTAGTAGCTGACTAATAATAACCTGATAACAGTAAGAGTGCTGACCAGATGCCATACCCTGAGCAACTGTCACTGATCCTGTCAGCCACAGGACAGCATCAGGACTATCTCCCTCCTACAGATACTGGGAGGGAGGCACTGCGGTCAGGCCCCTGGCTCAGGGTCATGTGGCTACCAGAATGGTCGAGGCTAGAATCTGGTTTGGCCAGACCCCCGAGCTTATGGCTCACGGTGGTTCTAAGTGGGGTCGCTGGAGAAAATCCTCACTTAATAAGAAATCCCACAGTGTCTCTGTCCTAAAGGAAAGTGTAAAATTACTTTTCATTAACTTTGGCTCTCTAATTAGACAGGGAGTGACAGGGAAGGTGAGGCAGAAATCAGTCATGACAGAGGTTGCATCTCCAGAAAAGTCCATGAGGTCATAAAAGCTTTCGGTCAAGAGTGCAAGGAGTTCATCCATACCATTTCTCCATTCCATACATGAACCTATTTGCAGGGGATGAATGGAGACATAGATGTAGAGAATGGGCTTGTGGACACAGTGCGGAAGGGAGAGAGTGGGGCAAATGGAGAAAGTAGTATCAACATGTATGCACTGTCATGTGTAAAATGGATAGTTGGTGAGAGGTTGCTCTGTAACACGGGGAGCCCAGCCTGGTGCTCTCGTGATGACCTAGAGGGGTAGGACGTTGGGAGAGGAGGGAGGCGATATATGTATAATTGTGGCTGATTCATGTTGTGGTACTGCAGAAACCAACACAACATTGTAAAAATTCAAAAACAAAAGAGTGCAAGGAGAAAGAGCAGTCAGATCTTGCTCCAGGAACCATTGCTTTACGTAAAATCACTGCTTCTTCCTCTGGTCTCTCTTCTGAGCTCAGAAATCACCTTCCCTCATTTCTCAGCGTCAGAGGCCTCAGGATTGATGGCTTCCAGGGCAGATCTGTGTGCCCCACCTCGCCTAACCAGAATGCAGTGGCCTTGTGGTGGCCAGGAAGCCAGTGTACTGGGTCCTCATGGCAGGCTGTTTGCCTCGAGCCTTTCCTCTGAGCTTTGTATCTAAATAACATTCCTGTGAGTTTTCTAAAAGGTTAGTCCTGGGTCATTGGCACTTAAACCACTTGTTTTGGTAGATCCTTCCCATGAAGCTTTATTATATATTTGATATCCTTCCTTTTTTATGCCTGAATGATGAGGATAAGTACCCTGTGGTTTATTAACTGTCACTTTAAACCTTTTCAGATTGTCTTGTGACAAAACAGAGTTTTATGTCCTTTTTATCCAGCTTTGATGGGTGAGACAGTTCTCTGGGTAGAGTATGCCAGGATAAATAAAATCTCACTCTGATTCGTGGGGAAGGATTTTGCATTTGAAGTCATGCGTTCAAGTCTTCCACTTCATAAGAAAGGTGATCTACCCCTGTTCACCTTTCCCTAGACTTTGTTTTCCTCTTGACAGATGGGACTGGGCAGTCAGTAATTGTGGAATAAGTGGAAAAAAAGGCATTACTTTGGGGCAGTTGATCTCTCTTAAAATGTGGATGTCAAATCCTCAGGCAACAATTTGCCACATTTTTGTTTTGAATCCCACTGATCCTTAGAGCAAACAGCCTCTGTCCTTACCAGTGGAGTTGTCATTGTTTAGTCGCTAAGTCATATCCAACTCTTTTGTGACCCCATGGAGTGTAGCCTGCCAGGCTCCTCTGTCGATGGGATTTCCCAGGCAAGAACACCAGAGTGGGTTGCCATTTCCTTCTCCAGGGGATCTTCCCGACCCAGGGATCAAACCCGTCTCCTGCACTGCAGGCAGATTCTTCACTACCGAGCCACCAGGGAAGCCATCCACTCCATTATAGAATCCCAAAGTTCACCTCTCCTCCCCCAGGCCATTTTGTTACACCTTTAGTCTTTCTGTAAGTTTGCAATAGGATTGTGAAAAGTAAATATGATTATGGAAGTTTAGTAGTTGTTTAAAAACCTTGTGCCCACCAGTGTAAATGTCCTACAATTCATTATATGTCCAGTGCTTGAAAAATATTCTTTTGGGACACACACTACATGTAATTCAGCAATTAATCTCTCTCTCTGTCATTCAGTATTTACTGAATCCCAGTTAGGAACAAGGGAAGGTATTTTATTTAAAATAATAAAAACAGTAAAAAAAGAAAAAAAAGAGTGCTGAGGCTTTAAAACTTGTTTCCTTCTGTTTTGTATTCATTCCAGTTTGCGGGGACATTATCAGATGGCTTAGGGAAGACGATGGATAATCGCCACCAGTCGGAGCGGGAGTACATCAGATACCATGCGGCCACGAGTGGCGAACACCTTGTAGCTGGCATCCACGGCCTGGCTCATGGTGAGTCATGTGATATCAGGCTGTAGACAGGGGGCTCTTCTGCCTCAGCTCCCTGGAGGTGCCTTTTGCTCATCCAATTGCAAGAAGAAATGATGGCTTGGTATCTGAGTGTGCCTGAATGCTTCCAGGCTCTCTGGTTCTGTCCTCCTTGGGTCAAAATGTTACAGCCTGTGAGAACTCTTCATTCATTTTCAAAATGTTGTACACATTGCAGTTCCTTCTTGTTCTCTGGCTTCTGTCTCCCAAGTGTCCTAGGATGTAAGTGTCCAAACCCCTTTTTAGAACACAGGACTACTGCTTCAAGACTTGCCTTCTGCTCACTGATTGATTATTCCTTCCAGAGGTAGCGAAATGTGAATTGGCTGCCAGGTTTGTGGCCCAGATGTTTTTGAGTCATAAATGCACATTCATAGGGATGTAGATTTATGTGCCCAAGAGATGTGGAACACAGCATGAATGTCTCTAAACTTGCTTATGGTTCTGATTTTTAATGTTTCAGTCTGACTCATCTGTTGTGTCAGTACCTTCTCTGCATGACGTTGAAGGACCCTAGGAAAGTAGACCCAGCCAGCTCTTCCCACCACTGTCCGCAGCCACACTGTATTTCAGCAACCCAGAGTTATATCCTGCTCTCCAGACATGCCCCTGAGTCCTTGCTCACTCATGTTTCTTCTGCCCTCCCCTCCCCAGCCTCACTTCCTTGCCCATCAAAATCGTTCTCCACCTGCAAGTCCCCACTCAGATGAGGTTTGCCCAGCTCCACTGTCCCCAGTTAGAATCAGTGTTGATTAGAGCAGACCTGGCAGTCTGAGTTGTGTGTGTAGCCAGCTGTGTGTGTCTTGCTTCCCTGATAGGCTTTGAGGGCAAGGAGAGGATAAAGACCGTCTCTTGGTCACCTTTATACCTGCAATGCCTCACACGGCACCTGGTGTACAGCTCGTGCTTAGTGATGGTTGTCGGTTGAACTGCTTGTACCAGATTCTTAGGAGTAGTCTGAAGCTCTCAGTAACAATTGGAGGAAAAACAAGGAATATACCTAGTAAAAAATAATATTTTTCTTCGTTTTTGTTTATCAAGTTTCCTAATGATAAGGTTTGGATCAAAATGCCTCTGCCCAGCTGGAAAGCAAGCAGCCCCCAAGGAGGCATCAAGCTAGCAGTGAACTTTGGCTGAAATTGATCTGTTTATGGACTTTAAAAGTTGATTGTTGGGCAATCTTTTGGGGTTAAAGATTTAATCATTGTTTCTAGTCACTGTAATGATAGTGCACCAGACAATTTTAAGACTTTATTTTTTTAATGAATATAAAGTGCTTTGCTATGTGTACTTGTCTTTATCTATCCAGCATCCTTGAGATGCAGAGAGAAACCATGCCTGTCCTCACTGTTTAGATGGGTGTTCCAGTGTGCTGAGAAAATGAGTGAGTGGTTCACAGTAGCAAAATCCCTCCAAGCCAGGGATCCTTCAGATAATATGTGCAACACCTCCAGAAGCCATTCGGGCCAGTCTGAGACCAAGAACCAGTGGCCTCATCCAAGGGGGACCCATTAAGCTCTGGGATGTATGAAAGCAGTAGAGTGAAATCCTTCCTTCGGATGAAAAAACAAAACAAAAAACAACCCTTAAACAATAACAAGAACCAGAATCAATGCTGTCTCCTTGGTTTTTAAACCAGGTTTTTAAACTGAGAGTCAGGCTCAGTTCCCCCTGTCAGCCCCACTCAACCCAGGTTCAGTCATGTTCTGACTCTGCCATGAGCTTTGTTCCAAACTTTGGGAAAGGCCTGTTGCCTCACTGGAGCAAGTGGACCCAGAATCCAGAAGAAATGCTGTGAATTGTTAGTATATTCTCACCCAAGGAACTTCCTATACCAATTTGTCTCACTAGAGCTGAAGAGTCTAGAGAGAGTGTCCTCATACCCCCTCCATCAAAGGGTAAACATCTGTGAGTGTCCCTGGCACAAATCCTGGAGACGATTCTTCCTAGTAATGCCTGCGTCCTCTCCAGCCTCTGCCAACTTCTGGCCACTTGGGAGGCTCTTTAAGGTCACTGCCGTCACCTTTCAAAATGTTTGGAATGTCTTTTTGACCTCGGTCAGTCTTTTGAACTGATGGCATCTAGGGTTCCAGCTGATGCTGGCAGCCTTGGGGGTACCCTTCATCCAAGCTTCACCCTCGACTCCAGTTGCATGCACCTGTTTCAGCAACGTGTTCAGGAAGGAGTTTTGACCCCATTTCAGGCATTCATTGGTGCTGGCTGCTGCTGCTAAGTCACTTCAGTTGTGTCCAACTCTGTGCGACTGCTTAGACGGCAGCCCACCAGGCTCCCCTGTCCATGGGATTTTCCAGGCAAGAGTACTGGAGTGGGTTGCCATTTCCTTCTCCAGTGTATGAAAGTGAAAAGTGAAAGTGAAGTCGCTCGGTCGTGTCCGACTCCTAGCGACCCCATGGGCTGCAGCCCACCAGGCTCCTCTGTCCATGGGATTTTCCAGGCAAGAGTACTGGAGTGGGGTGCCATTGCCTTCTCCGGTGGTGCTGGCTAGTCACATAGTATTCTTTGAAAACTGAGGATTTATATTTGGTTCTTGCTCCACCTTACATTTTAGAGGATCCCAACTTTCCCCAAGGGCCCAATTTGCTGGTCCGTTGATTTAATCCTCTGTCTGCACCCTTTCCTGATTGCCCATAAGCTATTCAAGCTCTGGAATTAAAAAGTAGTCACTGGTAATCTCTTCACTTTCCTTTGGTTTTTCAAAACTGAAACACGCTGTCCTTCTCACTGACGTGTGATGCATATTCTCTGACTCTCAACTCCGAGGGCACACCTGCTGCCGCCCCATCTTGATGGGCCTCCCTGTTGCCTGTCAGGAGGTTGGCATGATGCCCATATGTCTACCTCGCCAGGTGCATGAAATTGAGGGGTTTGCCTTTAAATGCTTTTGCTTTTGTCCTTGGCCAGGTTACCACAGCCCTTGTCTCTTTTGCTAGGTATCATTGGTGGACTGACCAGTGTTATAACCTCAACCGTGGAAGGTGTGAAAACAGAAGGGGGTGTCAGCGGTTTCATATCTGGCCTTGGGAAAGGGCTTGTTGGCACTGTCACCAAGCCAGTGGCAGGCGCCCTGGATTTTGCATCAGAAACAGCCCAGGCGGTGAGAGACACAGCCACCCTTAGTGGCCCCAGGTCAGTGGTCGTGGGGGGAGTGGCTTTTGCAATTTCCATCCCCGGTCTGCTGCCTCTCCTGAGCCATACTGATATGTTTGATCATACACTTTCTGCCTTAATGAAATGATTTTTAAAAAACTGAATACACGTAACTAAAATTTCTGACCTGCCTAATACAAATACATGAAAATGAAGTATAAACATCTGGCATAATTTTCTATATATCTGTATCTATCTATCTATACCTGCATATACTGGATGTGTATGTGTGTGTGTGGTTTTTTTTTTATTAGACTAATCAGAAACACAGTGGCATCCTTACACACATCCCCTGTTCACCAAACTGAGTAGACCCCTCCAAACACCCGTTAAGAAAACTTAGGCTGTGTCTTGCTCCAAGACCCTGTGGCATGGTTGGAGAATCCAACAGTTGCGGTTCACCACATGGAGTCTGTCCCTTCTTAGTTCTCCCTCCATTTGAAAGTGCCAGCCAGTCCCCCAACCTTACAGAGAAACTTCCCAAGGAAGCTGGCAGTTTTTCTGTGGGATGCTGTCTTGCCTTGATACCAGCTGAGACAGGAAATCAGTGACAGCCCACACAGCTCCAAATCCCATAGACTCCAACCACTTTAACTTTGCTATTCATGTTAGTGGCCGATTTTAGCCTCCCTTGTCCAGAGTGACTAATTGGGGATCTTATCAACAAAGGGTGTAATGAATGTTACAGTTCCCAGCCAAGCTGGACTCCACTTAAGCCCAGAAGATTTCGCTGCTGCCTGGTTAATAGATATCCCGAGTGAGTTAGTAGGCCCTTAGAACGCCCAGGGCCTGGGCCACGTCCACACCCTGTCGCTCCTTCAAATAGGATTTGAAGTGAAATCGTCCCCAATTAAAATGAATCCATTTTCTGTCACCAGGAAGCCTTACTGATGACACATTACTGTACTAGGGGAAATGCTTCAGATTGTAGACGGGGACCACGTCATGTGTTCAGCCAGAATGTCTTCCATCTGGAAACAGCTGCTCCTTAAAAAAAGGATCTGTGGAGTTTAGTCCTTTAGTGAAGTTACAGTCTATTCTCAGACACAAGGCTGAAACAATCCTTGAGTATATCTCTAGCATGTAGGAAGCTGGGGAAGGGGGCAGGAGGGAGGAGGCTTCAAAAGGATTTTCCAGTTAGTTTCTCCATGTTTGCCCAAAGCCCAAAAAGTCTCTGTCCAGTTCTTTGTTAGGACAGTAAGGCCCAATGAAGCCCAAGTAAAGTGGAAGGCCCTGAATAATTCCAGAAGACCCATTCTTATCCTTAAAATCCTAGAGTGGTCAAGGGACAGAGTGATTTGTTTCCGAAAGAGTCCGAGGTATATGTGTTAAATTTAGAAATATTATTTTGTGCTGCGAACTCTCATGATGTTGACCAGAAAGAAATCACTTGCATTTTATACAGTGTCAGTTTGGAAAGCTTGATGAAGTTTCGCATTCTTTTTAGGAGCTCAAGAAAGGCACAAAATGCTTGCTGCAGAAAGGTGGTGGTGTCATTTTTGCCAGTTGTCTAGCTTGATTGCAGACGGTTCTATTTAGTGTTAGTAGCGTCTATGTATCACTCATTCATTTTTTGATGAGTAAATATTGATTGAAAATTGCCTGAAAACTGAAGGCTGGGAATATAGCAGACTGCAAGGCTGAGCCTATTCTCAGAGGACTTAAGTCAAGCAGGGTAGCAAACATAAAACAAATAATCATAGGAGTAATTATTTGCTAAAATTGTGATAAATGACACAGGAAATTTACAGAGTGCTGTGGGACTGTATAATTAGAGGAGGCAAAGAGTCGAAAGAGGTTTACTCATGTGTGGTAAATGGGGTCAAGAAAGGCATATCTAGGGAAGTGATACTTGAGATGAAGCCTAACATAAAAGTGTGACCTGGCCAGGTAAAGAGAAGGAATAGTCACCTCCCAGGTAATGGGGGACAGGGAACCTGTGTGCTTTGCCTCAAAGCAGATAGCAGTTAGTTGGCCAGTCCAATTGAATTGCCCAGAACAGCTATCTTCTAGTCACTCACTCCTCCTAGAAACCAAAGCTCTAGTGATAAGTGAGGAGCAGCCAGGTAGCCATGGGCCCTTGGGCATGGAAGTTCAGAGGGGACGTTGAACTGCTGCCTCTCTTCTCTGTTCCTGGAGGAGCCAGTAGTGGGAGAATCATGGCCCCAGTTCCATGCTCTAGACCCATGCTAACTTAAGGCCTCAGAGAAACTTGGCCCTCCACCCTTCATTGCACTGAAAGGCATTACAGATTCTTCTGGAACTCTGGAACGCATTTCCCTTGGTCCATTTGTCTAGATCGAACCATATGGTTATTAAATGAGGAGCCATGTGTTAGAGAGAAAAGATCCCTTAACCTGGAAAACAATAGTACTGGGTCCCAACCCCCTTCCTTACCAGTTTTGGGCCCTTGGTCAAGCCTCTGAGCCCCCTTGAAGCCTCAGTTTTTTCCTCTCTGAACTGGGGATAAAAATACCTATTTATTCTCTTTCAGAGGTTTGAAACCCAACCAGAGTTATTTTAATGTGGATGTTGTAAAGAACTATAAAATGCTGAGTGATACTATTTTTGAAGTCACATTAAAGGAGCAGAGAGGTTTTTGCAGGTGGAGAAACGTTTGAGTGCCTCAAGGGTTTGTTCTGATGACACTTTGATCTCTTAGGAACATACTAGTTCTCCCAAGGGATAAATCACCCTGATTTCTTGGAAGTGAGTTGTAACCATCTCCAACCATCCCAGTTGATTGAACAGGATCCAGGGGTGTTACTCAGGGTTTTTCCCCACTGTTTAGACAACAGGGACTAACAAATGATTTGAAGGGATTAGAAGTGAGATTCTGACCGAGAGCTGACCTGAGCCCAGGGACCGAGCCAGCAGTAGAACCCAGGAGTCCAGGCGCTCTGCCTCTGAGTCTGCTCTTGGAATGAGACTTTCTGCTTCCTTTGTAATATTTCATCCAAGGGAAGGCTTAGATCTTAGCATCTATGTTTTAACCGACCCAAATTTCAAGCAGATGATAGCAAAGTAAGCCATAAAACTGTGAAAGAATATTCCTTCCAGTAATCCATCTGAAAAGTGGCCTTACAGGAAATATTGGCTCCTTTCTGTGTTTATTTGAACATGATTTTATTTATAGGGAACCCCCTCCCCCCCCCCACTTGAGTTCCTTGAGATTAAAATACTTCCAAGTTCCTCTCCCTGTTGGCGTGTGCAGGCGTTCCAAGAAGGCAGCCACCTACCTTTTCCCTGAAATTCCCATGCAGTCTCACAGTTCCTGGGAAGGCAGGTGGGGGTGGGGGAGAGGGGAGGGCGGAGGACAGCAGAGTCTCTGGCCTCAGCGCGAATGCTGAGGGCCAGTATCCCCTGCTGCATTTGTTAACTGCACAAGTATGTGTGGTTTGGAACTGAGGAAGAAAGCCTCTTCCAGGGCCACGTTCTGCTGGCTCAGGTTGCATCTTCTCGTCTCCGTGTGTTGAGCCACATTTGTCCATTCCCAAGTAAAGTTTATGAAAATGGCACTGAGACAGCCACACTTGCAGTGCCACTGAAGCCATGTGGACAAGTCCGCCACCCTTCAGGTGGTGGTGGTTTAGTCGCTAAGTTGTGTGAGGCCCACCGGGCTCCTCTGTCTGTGGGATTCTCCAGGCAAGAATACTGGAGTGGGTTGCCATTTCCTTCTCCAGGGGATCTTCCCGACCCCAGAATCGAACCCGGTCTCCTGCATTGCAGACAGATTCTTTACCGACCGAGCTACAAACTTCATGGGACCAGGCCAAAGCCGAGGCACGTCCAGTTCTCTGCGTGTGGGGTGGAGTTTGCTGGTAGCATTTAAAAAGGTACTTCAGTAGAAAACCTCAGAGACCCAGCAGCAGCAAAAAAAAAAAAAAAAAACACACACAGAAAAGAAAGGAGGGTGTGACCTTGAGCTATTTATTTACTTGTTTATTTCTCTGAATACTGTATGTTGTACACATGGGGTCACAGGACATTTCGAGAAAGCAGCAGCTGGAGGTATATTAAACTGAGCCCCTGAGGTTTCCTCCAAACTGTTTCTTCACCTTTTCTGTCAAGACCCAGAACCAGGGGGTAGAGGTGGGAGTTGGCAGAACTTAAAATATTCAAACTAATTTAGCAAAGCTCAGGAGTGTTGGCGCTTATCTCATTATTTGTCAGATAAGGAAGAAGGGGGAATCCGAAGGATAATGACAGATCAGCATTTAAGGATCTCACCATCAGGACTCTGATAACGTTCTGGAATCCCGGGATCCTCGTACTGTGCACATAGATGCAAACTCCAGTTGCTCAGAGAGTTTTTGAGTAACCTTTCAGTTGATTTCACAGGAAAGATTCATGGTGGACTTTTTTGACTTCTTTAAGTGAAAACACTCCCAAGATACCACCTAAAATTCGTTAAAGATACTTTACGTGAATGGCCTCTTAGATGTGAAATGGAAATGGATTTTTTTTTTTCTTCAGGAAAAGCCCTTTCTGTTAGTGTTTGCATCCTAACCCACAACTCTCCAGGATAAATGGGTTAAGACCCTCATGGGTCATCAGAGCCTGGGTGCAGTCAGGGTGGGCAGGTGTGAAGAAAGTCAGCAAAGGGGATTTAGGAAGTGCTTCTCCTGCTTCAGTCCAGTCTGGCAACACTGCTCGTAATCGCTGTGCTCAGAATGCAGCCGTCTGCCCTTTGTGGTGTATTATACATAACACATCAGGCAGAATTGGCTTGCATTAAGCCTTTAGGAAACTTCCAAAGGTAAAAATCTAATAAAAATGTAAACATTCATTAGTATATACCATGCATGCATCAGTGCATGCCCAGTCACTCAGTCGTGTCTGACTCATTTGCAACCCCGTGGACTGTAGCCTGCCAGGCTCCTCTGTCCATGGGATTTTTCCAGGCAAGAATACTGGAGCAGGTTGCCATTTCTTCCTCCAGGGGATCTTTCCGAACCAGGGATTGAACCCGCATCTCTTATGCATTGGCAGGCAGATTCTTTACTGCTGAGCCACTGAGGAAGCCCAGGATATACCAGTGCTCTCAGTTTTTTCCACCATGTTCCCTCTAAGGCAGAGGATGGTAGACCGATGACCCCTGAATCTGGAGGCAGAGCAAGTCCAGCACTTCTTGCAAAGTTTCTGTTTTATCTTAAAAGTGTAAATGGAGTTTACAGTTTATCCCATGTTTGTTTTAAATAAGGTAATATTTTTACATTGCTACCCAGTAAAATCAACTGTTCAGAAAGATACACCATGTCATCCTGTAGCTACTGCCTCTTGCTCATTTAAGAAGTACAGGATACTCCTTCCAGATGAACCCTGCAGACTCTCAGAGCGTCGATATAAAGCCATGGTTACTGGCCCGGGTGAAAAGCCAGCACCTAGGACAGGTTTGACCCGAGGCTCTGTTTCTCATCTTTGGGCGTATCTGTCTATTGGCTTGGTAACCATCTGCTGGGGGCAGCCAGGGTGTTTGTCGACATGTCAGTTTTATCATGAGAAGGAATCCAGTTTCGGTGAAACTGAAAAATTACTGTTGCATCTGGCTGAAAGGAAGGGACTGTTCATATCTCTCCGGTTTCCAAAAGTGGCCCCGTGGCTCTAGGGGCACCCCTCTGTCTGTCTCCTGCTCACCCCTGACTGTGAGGTAAGAACTCTGTGTCCTTACTTCCTGATCTTGCCACACCAGGCCTTTCCCGAGAATGCTTGAACGTCGATTGATCCTTCTCTCAGTCCTCCTGAGCACACCCAGAAGAAGAAACAACACTCAGAACTATGCTAATGACATGTGATGTCTCACTCGGGTCTGAAATTAAGCTGATGAAGTTACAGAATAAGATATTTTTAAGAAACATCTTAACATGCCTTATAAGTTAAAATTTCTCTCCCAGGAACACAAGCAGAGAGCTCTTATTTTCTAAGACAGACTTCTTCCCTCTTGCTGAACTCCAAATACTGTACTCCCCTTTCACTCAAAGGCTCCAGACGATCCATTCTCATTGTAACATAGCTTATGGAAAGCTCAAATCTGTTGATGGAAAAAAAAGAAGTGTGTGTGTTCCTGCACACACATATTTGAGAAAAGCCTTTCCATTTATGAAATCCCATGACTCATTTTTATGCGAGATTATCTGTTAGGGGAAAAACCACTTTTTTGGTCATGGTACATTATTATCATTTCTAGAAAGGAGAGTGTCTATTTTTTGCCATTTTTGGCTTGCAGAGATGACTGACTTCATGGAAACGGCACTATCCTGCTTCCAAAAGTAAAAATAAATTGAATTCAGGCACGTACGTCTTTGATATATAGTCCTGGTGTCTCAACCAGCAGGTCTTTGCTCAAAGAAAATAGAATGGAAAGTATGATTGCTTTCTGATTCTGGTTTCTTCCATTTAAAAATTAAATAGTCAGTCTGAGGCGTGTGCATGCACGCGCGCGCACACACACACACACACACACACATACACACACAAGTCCTTATATATGTAGTCCCTTCCTTGTTCAGAGACTTGATTTTTAAAACTGTGGAATGACCCCCAGTCTTACATACATAAGATATGCATTTGAGGGTTTTGCTTTTAACTTCAAAAGAAGCAGAAGTGTATTTCTTCCTGAGAAAAATTTGTATTCCCTGTATTAGAAAAGAATTAAATGTCATTTAACTGTTGGTGGAATTCCTCTGCCAAGGCATGAGGTTTATTTATTTTTAGATTTTGATGGCCATCTTCTGTCTTTCATGGTTTTCCCTTCCAGAATCATCCATCTTTGCCCAAGATGAAATTGGAGTCTCCCTGAAAAAAAGGATCCAGGTTTGAGTTCATAGCCCCCGCTCCCAGAGAGCTTTAGTCAGTAGGATAATTCTGAAATAAATAGAGGCCATATGGGCTAGCAAAGAACTGAAGAGTGTAGTACTGTTTTAGAAGTAAAGGCTTGTAGCCATTGGTGGAAGAAAAGGCAGCCTTGGGTTTTATTAACTCCAAGTTCCCTTACTCTGAGACCTTTCTTGAGTACTCTTTTTGTCAGACTGCCTCTCAAAGACAGACTTGTGCTAAGTTTCTAACTAATTTGTCAAATGGCAGGGTCGGGGAGGAGGGAGAATGAGATTGAATTAGTGTAACATTTTAATCACAAAGAAAATTTTATTATATTTATTATATATGGGTGGGGCTTCCCCAGTGGCTCAGCAGTCAAGAATCCATCTACAATGCAGAATATGCAGGAGAAGCAGGCTGAATCCCTGAGTCAGGAAGATTCCCTGGAGGAGGAAATGGCAACCCACTCTGGTATTCTTCCCTGGAAAATCCTATGGACAGGGAAGCTTCGTGGGCTACAGTCTCTGAGGTCACAAAGAGTCAGACACTACTGAGGACTGAACACACACACACATATGTATTATATATAACTCAAATCAGGTTAACAGTGTTACTAACCTATATCCTTTGTGGATTTACTTTAATCTGTAGAGAACACGGATTTCTAATTAGCACATAATTTATACATATGGGTCCTAAAGGACAGAGGTTCTCAAAATATAGTCTAAGGACCCCCGGGGGACCCCCCCTCAATACTCTCCAGGGGATCTGTAAGGTCAAACCTATTTTTGTATATTTACATATTCATATATAGATATACAAAGGGGAAAAAACTATTTTTATAATAACATTCTCTAATGAATGAACTGAGGAGTTTTCCAGAAGCTACACAATATGCGATATGGCAACAGGTTAGCTGTGGAAGCAGATAAGAGAATGGCAGCTGTTTTCGATTAAGCAAGAGTTATAGAGATTTGCAGAAATACAAAACAATGCCACTCTTTGCACCTTCTGTGACTTCATGAATATGTCACTGGCCAACAAATACCTCTACCTGGTTTATTTCTTTGACAAGCTATTTTGTTTGAAAATATGGTGATGATCCATCAGCTGCTGATAAATAGTGCATATCGGTAACGATGGATTAATGTGGATTAAACTGTAGGAGCCACTGTAATGCGATGCTTCACTTGGGCTTCCTGCCAACAATTGTCAGTCCTGGTTTGCTCCTGACTTTTACTGGGTTTCATGAAGTAACAATTGGGAAGATTTTACCACATTATCAGAAGGACCTCTCACAATAATTTACCTAATTTAGTCCTTCACCTTAACCTACCATCCCAATAAATTCTAACTTTAGCAGCATGGTAAGTGCTCAGCAGAGGACTTCAAAGTGCAAGGTCCATCTTGTCAAAAGGGCACTCGGTTGTGTGAGCAGTGCCCTGAGCTCATTCAGGAAATCGAGAGGGTACCTCTCTGTCAGAGTTTACTTGGCAAAACCTCCGTTTTCTGCCCTGGCAAAGTTGATGGAGCAGGATAAACCCACAATATTTGGATAAGTTCCTTTGAACTCCTTGCAGAGAGCAGTTTTTATGAGGCCGTTGTTCTCCGTTAACACCAGAGACAGCTCCTAGTAGATTTTCCCCAAACATACTTCAAACATAGATAATGGCAGGGGTGACCCAGGCTGTATCATAAAATCCCAGGGGCTGCTGAAAACTTCAAAGGGGAGTCAGCACAGAGTTTCACTCTCGTTAGGAGGAGGATGGATCACCCTGGTGGGTTGGGACTAGCTGAATGTAGTGTAACCTCACTAAGTACCTCCAGGATGGACAGAGGACCCAGCTCGTCGGTCCTCTAGACTTGACTGAGCTACTCTGGCAGCACAGTTAGGGTAGTTAGACTGGCACCTGGCCACCTCCCAGGGCATCAGCATGTCAAATTAGCATGTGTGGGTACCTTCATGTCTTCTAGTGAAAAGATGCGAGCCTCAAAGAGTTTCTGTGTTCTTGTTTGAACTGTTGAGGGGCACTGTAAATTTAGTTAATGAACTTGTGATATTCTAACCTGATTGCTTAGAGAGTGCTCTGGTTCATGTGTAGGCGAACTGACAGTAAAAATTCATCAGGTGGTGAAGTACTGACCTCCTGCTATATTCCAGGCATATAATAGGTATTAAGTACTGAGAATATTTAATACTGGAGGACAGACTGCCTTGAAGAATCTTCCAGATTCCTGAGAATCATCAAAGTGTCTGTGGGTTAATGTTCTTGAATTAGTCTTACATGTCCATTAAAGCAAGTTTCCTATAGCTTTCTTGAAGTACCCCTTTATTAGTGATTTGACTTGCTATTTGTTCTTGGAAACAAACTGCATGTGTGTCAGTAGTCTATATTTGGTGGTGTGTATCGGTGTATATTTGATAGTTACAAGCATTTTTTTCCACATTATTAGGTCACCACAACCCTTTCAAAATGAATTGTTATCGTTTTACTCATTGTTTACAATTGGATAATTATCTCTTAATTTTCCAATTGTTCTTTCTACCTTAGGCATATTTATTAAATATTCTTTAGTTTCTACAATTAATAAGAACAGTGTTTTTAAAAAATATAATTTTGACCTTAATGATCTCTTTATGACAATTTTTTTTAATCTTTTCAAATTAAAATTTATTTTATCAAAGTAAGTAGCATACCCACACTTTCAGAAGTCAAAGATTTCTTCCTGTGAGAAATAAACCATCAGTTAGCTGCCCCATTTTTCCCCAACCCCTGATTCCTGTTTCTTTAGAGGCAGCCACCTCCAATACTTGGGGCTGTATTTTCATTTTGAAGGTACTTAACCTCCATGTTTCTAAAGGAATAAAAATGAGAATAGCGCTATTTCTTGATATCATTGACTTCTTATTGCTGTCTATACATGTCCCCCGCACCCCCCATCCCGTTTTTCAGTATACTGTAGTTATATAATTTTCTGGTAAATCAGTAATTCCACTTTTACATTGTTGTTGTTCAGTTGCTAAGTCATGTCCAACTCTTTGCAACCCCATGGACTGCAGCCTGCCAGGCTCCTCTGTCTTCCACTATCTCCTGGAGCTTGCTCAAATTCATGTCCACTGAGTCAGTGATGCTACCTATATATATGTAAAGAATATTCCCAGTGAAGCCATGTAGGTTACTATGATTATGTTTCCAGTTTGGTTTAACTTTGTAGTTTGTTTTTTTTCTCCCTGGAGCCAATAATCACTTTTATTATTTTTGCTTAGTTTTATATAGACATATTCCCAGTTTATCCTCAAATTTTTATCTACTTTTGACTTTTTCACTCTGAGATTAGTAACTCCTTTTTAAGATATTTTTCCTATCTGCCTATTACTAATACATCCATACACTATCCTTTTGTTGTTGTTCAGTCACCATGTCCGACCCTTTGCAACCCCATGGAGTGAAGCACGCCAGGCCTCCCTGTCCCCTACCATCTCCTGGATGCCTGAGTTCATGTCCATGGCATCAGCGGTGCCATCCAGCGATCTCATCCTCTGTCATCCCCTTCTCCTTCTGCCTTCAATCTCTTCCAGCTTCAGGGTCTTTTTTCAATGATTTGGCTGTTTGTATCAGGTGGCCAAAGTATTGGAGCTTCAGCTTCAGCATTAATCGTTGCAGTGAGTATTCAGGGTTGATTTCCTTTAAAATTCCTCCTGTCCATGTTTAAAAATGTACTTAGTAATTGATCAGTTACATTTTTTCTCTGGAAAGCCTTCCCCTAGCTGCCTCCTGTTCCTGTCCTCTGTAGAGTGAAGGCCCTCATTCTCTCCTGAGTTTCTTTCTCCTGGTTGCTTGTTTTGGCCTTTTTCTTTCATAAATAGACAGTTCCCAGATGTTTGATGATTCTTGACAAGGTGTTCTCCTATCTTGAGAGGAGATGCTAGTCTGCAGATTGGGGGCTCTCTGTGTGGGGCCCGGGGCCTCACCGTGAAGCATCAGGTGGGGACCTGCTGGTGCCCATCTTCTGCTGAGGAGGAGTGGGCTGGCTGCGGGTGGGAGAGCCCTGTGGTCTCACCACTTCTTATCCAGACTTCTACCCAACTTTCCTGTTTTCACCATCTCATAGACAGGCCTCCCTGTTCCTCCCTGATGCCCCAAGCACTCAGAGCTCCTCGGTGCACCTCCGTCTTTATGAAATTCAGCGGTTAATACACTAATTAGCTCACTGCTTTGTGGCTGCTACTCCCTCGGGCTTACATCTCAGCACCACTTGTCCATCTGCTCTTTAGCTTCTAAAATGTTGTTGACACCTTCTCTTTATCCTTTTGGATCCTTGCCACTTGTATCCCTTTGCTTTCACTTTAAAGGGGTCTCTGGACTCAATCTGTCATAGTTAATCAGAAGTCCTATAACTTAGGTTTTTTTCACTAGTTCATTCGTCTTTTCTTGATGTCTTTTCTCCTCCACATCCAGCTAGTAGCTCTGAATTAATGTAGTTTTACTGAAATCCATATACATTGTTTCTGCTAAAACAGTCTTTTAAGTTTGGTGATATCAATAAATAAAAATACTGCTAACATTTTTAAACCTTTCTTGTGGATGTTTACTACGTCATACGTATTTTACATGTATTATCTCATTTAATCATCATGACAGCTTTTGAACACCATCTGCTTAGGGCGGTCAGCAGCCCTTCTTTCCCAGAAAGATTTAGAATGCATCTGGAGAGAGATCGTTGCTAGTCCCAACCCCAGCTTTACGTCTGGTACTGGTCTTTAATCTCTCATTCCGTGTGTTGTAAAGAAACAGGTTGTGGAAGGCTCTTGTCAGATCCTGGGAACATGAAAGAAACAGCACACCCCACGGTAGTGACACGGCCCTGTCACCACCCTTCACTGAACCATAAAAGCTATTCAGAGGGGCTGGCAGCTGGTGAGCGACTGTACTTAGATCCTGGGTGCTGATGGGTGTTTTGTAGTTTCCAAGGGAAGTTGCTGAAAGTTTTCTTATCTTGACACTCCAAGGGCAAGAGGTCTCTCTTCAAAGAGAAGCGCCTGTTTCAGAAAGAGACATGGAAAGAACATAAAATCTCAGATCTTCCCCAGTCCTGGAGAAGACGTGGGAAGGAGTGCTGTGGTGGCCAGTGTGAGATGAAACTGAGCATCTGCAGAGATCAAGAAGGGGCTCCCAGAGCCCTGCCTGGTTCCCACGTCTGTACCACAAGGTCAGAGGGCAGCCCTGAACGTGAGTCATCTCACTGCTGCTGCTTAGCTGTGGCCCAGAGCAAGTTTCTCCCCCTCGGTATCTCTGGGGTGAGATTCCTCTGACTCATGGAATAGGACTGATAATGCCTGCCTCGGCGGGTGGTTATGTGCCTTAGGTGACATAAGGTTTATAATGCGCTTAGCTGACTTGGGACGTGTATAATTAGGGCTCCAGAAATGGCATCTGAGTCAGTATATACCTCTCTGAATATGGGATGCTAAGCATAAGTGATGCGGGGGTTATATCTTCACCTCTTGCTTGTTCCCTGTCCCTGAAAACTTGCCGACCACTTGCTATGGTGGTGAGACCAGAAAGTCATACGCTATGCTGGGTTTTTGTCTCTCCCCTTCTCTTTCTTCACACAAAATAGTGAAATCCAGGCCCACAAACCTGTGCTTGTCACACGGTTGGAATTCTGGGTGGATGAACTCACCTGGGCTCTCAGCCCTTGTGTACCAGAAACCCCACTGGAAAAGGTGTGCAGAGGCCACGAACTTGCTCTGAACCCGCCTGTGGAAGAGCAGGTGATCCCAAACTATTGTTAGTGTCTGCTGTAAATGATATGCCTCTGGGTTCGAGCAGAGTTCAGCCAAAAGCCCCACATGACATGGAAATCTGTCCTGGAGCCAGGTTTGTCGGGTAGAAGTTATGTAGCAAATGTCTCCAAACTTTGGCATCTGTTGTCTGCCAAGGGTAAGACAGCCGAGGATGATGGAGGGCTTACAGGAACGTGGACAGGGCATGCGACCCTGTGACAGCTGACACACTGCTTCAGGCCACTTTTGCTCATCCAGCTCTCCTGATAAACAGCTTTAAAAGCATTACGTGGTTTGGAAAGCATTCTTCAAAAACAGTTATATTTTCCAGACGCATGCCAGTCCACTGTTTAGTATTGTTGAAGGGTTTTGAGTTGTACAATCAGATCTCCCTTCAGTGGGGCTCTTGGAACTGTGAAGGACTTATCTGTCTGACTCCTGCCAGGGCAGTCTCACAACAGTGTTATCATGTTGGTCGAGTTCCCCCAGGTCTCTTTAAAAAAAAAAAAAAAAGTGCTCTTGGGTTCAGGACTAGAGTTTAAAAAGAAAGACTCTTTCATCTCTAGCTAGGCATGATGGGCTCTTTAAAAAAATACTGCTTTCATCATGCACCCCTTGGTTCATGGTTTCTGCATAATGAAAGTAGGAAATAACTTTAGATATTATAAGGCTTTGAGCCTTTGAGAAACTAGCTTTCTCTAGAGTATAAAGATTCATTTCATAATTCATTTCAAAACTCATCTTCCCGATGCCCCTATTTCCAGAAATTTAGCTCCTTTAGGAAATTCTGGGTGTCACTGGGCAGGGGAAGTGGTTCATAGGGGAATGGACAGTGCCAGGATTAGGCAATGCATATGGATCTTGAGCTGACATTGACCATGCTGTTGTTCACTCAGTCGTGTCTGACTCTTTGTGACCCTATGGACTGAAGACCACCAGGCTCCTCTGTCCCTGGGATTCTCCAGGCAAGAATACTGGAGTGGGTTGCTATTCCCTTCTCCAGGGGATCTTCCCAATCCAGGGATCGAACCTGGGTCTCCTGCATTGCAGGCAGATTCTTTACCATCTGAGCCACTAGGGAAGTCAAAGTCTAATATACCACAGGGTTGTTTTGTTTTTTTTTTAAGTTCAGTGAAAAGATTCATAAGATTTTATTCTTATTCCAAAAATGCAATAGTAGAGCTGACAGAATGGCCTCGAACATTATACTGATTTATTGCGTTGAAGTGACACCAACTCACATTCTTTTACTACATCAGTGTAGGATCAGTTCTTCCTTGATTCACGTCTCTGTGATCAAAATAACTGATCTGGATGTTCCCTTTGGGCGCTGGAGGCAGCATGCCCTCTTGAAAGAGAACAGGATTGCGAAGCATGAGACCAGAACCCCGATTGCAGTCCTGACGCTGCTTTGCTTGGTGGCCTCGTGCTGCTTTTCATCCCCTTCTCAGGTCGGTCCTCCCTCTTCCAAGGGAGTGAGCATCAGCCCTGCCCTGATCACGTCTGCACAGCTGAGGAGTAATGCCCTGGAAGAATGGCACAGAGGGGGCTCTCTTAGGGCCAGAAACTGGGCACTGGAATGAAGAAAGCCCAGGAAGGACATTTGAGAGGCTGATAATGTTTTCTAAAAATAAAAAGGCAGTAGGTGAATGTGAGGCCACGTGTACCTAAACCATCCCTGAGCAGCCCTGGGCCAGCCCGAGCCTAGCAGGCTTAGCACTGCTCAAGTCGGATACATCTCATCTCCTGTGACTTGAAACCTGTGGCCGAGCCTGTTCTGTCACCACTTCAGCCCCCTTCTGATTCCACCTCTGGGGACACGCAAGTGCCCCCGAGTGATGGGCCAGGTCATGTGTGGGGGGTGGTGGTGAGGGCAGCCTGCAGAGAACCCCTCGTGAACAGACCACTTCCCATCTGTTTAGTCATCATCAAGGTACCTGAGTATTCACAGTTTCTTTTAGCCGGTGGCCAAGAAATCAATGTTTAAAAAAAAATACAAAACCAAAACCCCTCAACAGAAGCCATTTTGCCCCAAGAATGGATGTATATGGTGTGGGAAAGCAAATCTCAAAACATATTTCCTTTTTAGTTTCTAAACTAGTATCAGCCTAGTCCTCCTTAGCCCTGTCCACGACACTAGAATAAACAGTCCAGAAAATACAAAGGAGAGAAGTGTGTACAGCCGGCTGTTTGCCGATGGCAGCTCTAGGCATGCGTATTGGCTGTTCCTGCTGCATCCTTTTTGTAAGCAGCTTGTGTGCCTGCATTTTTCCCAATCTGACCTTGTTGTTTACTTATGATTTGTCTGTCCCTGAAATCTGGTCATCAAAGTGACCCTGAGATGGAGAAAGTCCAGCAGGAAGTAGGGGCATCCAGGTCACTGTTGACAAGTTCTCAAAGTCTGTCCTGGTTCATAATTGGGTCTCATTCTCAGGAATGGATCTGGTTTTCCAAATTTTAATATATCAAAGAATACTGATGCATCTGGGCTCATGATGGGCCAAAACGAAGCCTTCGGGAGCCCTTCTGTCATGCACTGATACCTGATGGAAGCTGGATTCTTTTATGAGTATTTGTGTAACCTGTGATAATGTGTGTGCAAGTGCTCTGTAGGTTGTCTTGGGAGATGTGAGGTATTATTATGACGAAAGATTTAATTGAACCCTGCTCTTGTATATGAATAAGTAGAGACAGATTAAATGGATTACACATTTTTCTCAAGGATTTCCTAAACAGCCTACCTAGCTTTTTCTTGCCTTTTCTTTTCCTGACTTCAGTGGTTCTCTATAACCTTTATTTTTAACGAACCAGAACAAATAGTACTCAGTAGAAAAATTACCACTGAGAAGAGGGATTCTCAGTAGCAAGAGACAGTTTTCTGTGACCCATTCATTCCATGGCACTTCCCGTCTACTTAGAAAAAAGGTGCTGGAGGCTTTGGAATGACAAAGTCATTAGCTCATCTCTAAACACCAACATAGTGAATAAGGAAGCATTGTGAGAAAAGTGCCAAGACTGCAGTTTCCATTCAGAAACACATGGTTACCTTGAATCAAGAAGCACAACTTTCACCTTCAGATTGAATCAGGGTCTGATGGGAAATAGGCCACTAGCTTCAAGAGACTCTGTTGAAGACATCTGCCTCTACCCAGAACTGCAAAGTGCTTTAGTGTCTGTCTTGCTGGTGTGGGATTTCGGGGTTTATTTTTAAACAAACTTGGGCCCTAGACTAGTGTTGTCTAACAATGGCTGAAAGGACAGAACTGGGCTGAAAGCACTGATAAAGTCCCCTCAAAGGCTTTCCTACCTGAACCTTTCATTATGTCTTCATGTGGGTTTGGGTTTGGGATTCCTTCTATTTGTGCCTCTTACTCCTCCTCCTCTCTCTATTATGCTTGGACCTTGGTTAGAAGAGTTCTATTGATCAGCTCAGTTACCTCCTTTTATAGGTGGAACAACTGAGACAGAGAGACATACATGATGAACTGTGGACTCACCTGGCTCATCCCTTGGAGAGCCTGTTTCAGCCTGGGGATGACTGACCTTCCAGTCATTAGATGGTATCCTCTAGAGACATTAGGGGAGTGCACTCCTCGTGGGTTATGCTCTAAAACTTGAGCTCACACCCTTCGTAGTAGTCAGATATTGATGATCACAGATAAGAGCAAATGGGCAGACTCCACGGGTCTAACACAGGGGACCTTCTCCTGCTTTATTCCAGGAGACCCCATCCAGGGTGGGCACAGCCGCTCCACACGCGCATGCGTGCACACACATTCTCAGACAGCGCGCCCATATCCCGCCGTGGTAGCCAGGGCCTGAAACATACGTTTACTTTTTCCTGTTTCAACCTTCAAAATCAGACCAGCTACTTCGAGTGTTTACGTTCCCGCCCCCCGTGGGACCTGGCAAGCCCGGAAGATGCCCTGGAACTGGGGCTCCTTTTGATGTCTGGACTGTGTGAGGGGCCCACGCGCTCCGCGGTACCCGGGTCCAGGGCTTCCCGGGAGGGGCGCCACAGGAGGGCTTGGCTGCCGCTTCAGAGAAGGGTTATCAGAGATCAGACCGCAGATTTTGCTTTTGTGAGAACAAAGTGCGACCGTCCATTCAGGAGCAGCGCAGGGCCTGTACGGAGGGGCCCAGGGCCCGCTGGGATGGGGTTTTACACTTGGGCTGTCCTTTTGCCCTTCCACTGAACTCTTTTCATTTCAGTCATGAGCAAACAGTCAGTGCCTGAACTAACAACCCCGCAGTCCTCCGGAGCACGGCTGGCTTACAGTACCGAACAAAGGGAGGGAGGGCCGCGTGGGCCGGCCCAGGCCGAGGAATGCGGCTTCAGGGTTCTGCTCCATAAATTTAACCAGCACGACGAAAAGGAGATAATATGAGCCTTCGTGATGATCTGAAGGGGGAGGTTCTGTGTCCCATTGATTGCGGTCTGGCCCAGGGCCAGGCCCAAGCCTGACCGACAGTTGAACCGTATCGTTAAGGCGTGTAATACAGCTTGTACTACCGCCAATGAGTACATATCCACAGGGCAAAAGTTTATAAAGAGCTGAGGCTGTCCTGTTTAACCCTCTCACACGGCATGTAATAGACCCAGCTGCCATTCAGAACTTGCCCATCTGAGGTCAAGCAGGAAAGCCAGCACGTTTCTTTTCTCCAAGCAGGGCTTTTCAGGACTGGGGAGAGGGAAGAGGCACTCTCTAGAGAGGGTCCCGGCGCCCGATGCTTCTCTCTGGAGAAATGAAGCTGCCTGCCTCCTCGCCTCCTCCCCTCCTCCCCTCCTCCCAGGCCAGAAATGGGACACCTTAGTGCTTTATTCAAAGTAGCTCTCTGTTTGCAGGATAATGTTGCCAAAGGAAGCGGGGCTGACACAACAGGAAACCTACCTGTCTCTGAGGAGGAGGCTGTGCCGGTGGCAGAGGCGGTCGGATGCCACCGGTGTGGGGTGGAACACTCCCGTGGAGTCGCTGAGACTCGGGATGGTTCTGTTTCCTTTCCCTGCCTCCCAGCCTCCTTGAAGCCTACTGACAGCCTCACTTTCTGGCTCTCTACTCCAGAGCCTGATTGCTAAACCAGAGCAGGTGGGAGGCTGTCCCCATGAAAAGCTTGTTAGCCCAGCCTGCTGCCTGTCAGCTGCACACCACCCTCATCCGGGAGAGCAGGACCTGGAAAAGCCTGGTCCTTGCAGTAATGCTGCCCTGAGTCGATGGACAGACCAACAAAGCACTGGTCTAAGTACAGTCAGAAGGAAAGGGCTGTCTGTCTTCAGACACCCGAGGAGAAGCATTAAGGGAGCAGTAGTTTAGTCCTAGCCATCAGCCGTCACATCCTTTGGCTGTACAGGGAGCCTGCCTGTCCTTTGTCCATACCTTCCAGCAAGACATGCATTTCTGTCCTTCCAGAGAACTACTGGTCTGCAACGGACAGGGCATCGTCAATGGATACAAGTGGGTAAATTGAGGGTGGCTTAGTGGCAAAGAACCCACCTGCCAATGCAAGAGATGCAGATTCAGTCCCTGGGTTGGGAAGATCCCATGGAAAGGAAATGGCAACCCACTCCAATATTTTTGCCTGGGAAATCCCATGGACAGAGGAGCCTGGTGGGCTGCAGTGCACAGGGTCACAAAGAGTTGGACACGACTGGGTGACTAAACAACAAAAACAGCACAATGGAGTTGAGGCACAGAGCATTTACACAACTTGTTTAAGATTTCGGAGGTAATGAGAAGGGGAACTAGACTTTGAAAGGCTGAATGCAGAACACACATTTCTAACTTCTGTGCTACTTCTGGATCATTTCGTGGTCTCTCCCATCAAAAAGCCCTATGATTTAAACCTGAGTCCTCTTACCCAGTCTCAGATCCACTTCCTACTGATTCCTGAATGTGGAGGGTAGGAACTGGATACTGCCTATAACCCAGAATATCTGGGGAAAGACACTATTGTAGTTAGTGGGGAGGTGTTCTTTACGCTAGGCTTCCCAGGGCTACCCAAGTGGCGCAGTGGTTAAGAATCTGCCTGCTAGTGCAGGAGCCTCAGGAGATGCTGGTTCAATCCCTGGGTCAGGAAGATCCCCTGGAGAAGGAAAAGGCAACAGTATTCTTGCCAGGATAATTCCATGGACAGAGGAGCCTAATGGGCTACAGTCCATGGGGTCTCAAAGAGTTGGACTCAACTGAGCCACTGAGCATGCTGCACACATGCTCTTTACCCTGGACCTCACGGTCTGAAGTGTGCTTGTCACAGTCTCTCACCCCTACCAGCTTAACCCAGAGGTGGCAGACAGCCTGCCTGGAGAACCAAGCAGCCAAGTGTTGTGTCCAGGAGCTGTGCTGCCCTTGGTCCTCTCTTCTGCATATCAGGCCCTCCCCAAATGATGAACCACTGTATCCTTCCAAGTTCAGAATTCTCTGCTTTCACAACATAGCACTCACACGTGCAAGTTCCAACTTGTCTTTGCTCTGCCATCCAGCCAAGTCCACCTTCACCAGCTGGTGGCCTGGCAACTCTTGACTGGGACACAGTACAGGAAGCCATGGAAGGAGATGAGAATATCTAAGTATGTGCACAGAGTACTATGACCTTCTTTTGGTGGCCAAGGATAACTTCTGTTTATTTTGGTGTTCAGGGTCCTGAAAAAAGGTTTCTAGAAGTAGAAGAGACTATGGGGCTGGCTACCTCTGAGATAGCCAGACAGCCGTCCTATCTAGTTAGGCTTGTGTAATCAGGGTGCTTTAAAAGCCTAGAAACAGGCTCTGGTAGTCCCTGGATGGAGCTAACTCCATGGTTTGGATTCCATGAAATGATTGCTAAACCCAGGGTTTAGCAGACCTTGGTGCTGGGCTGGATGTCTTTTAATGGGCACATGTTTGGGGGTTCTTTTTGTCATGTACTTGAGCTATTATGGCATCCAGGAGCTATGCTATGGCTGGCCTTTGGGAATATGAAGAGAGAAGTCCTAGAGGGTAGGGAGTGCTCAAACTACTGCACAATTGCACTCATCTCACACGCTAGTAAAGTAATGCTCAAAATTCTCCAAGCCAGGCTTCAGCAATACGTGAACCGTGAACTTCCAGTTGTTCAAGCTGGTTTTAGAAAAGGCAGAGGAACCAGAGACCAAATTGCCAACATCCGCTGGATCATCGAAAAAGCAAGAGAGTTCCAGAAAAACATCTATTTCTGCTTTATTGACTATGCCAAAGCCTTTGACTCTGTGGATCACAATAAACTGTGGAAAATTCTTCAAGAGATGGGAATACCAGACCACCTGACCTGCCTCTTGAGAAATTTGTATGCAGGTCAGGAAGCAACAGTTAGAACTGGACATGGAACAACAGACTGGTTCCAAATAGGAAAAGGAGTACATCAAGGCTGTATATTGTCACCCTGCTTATTTAACTTATATGCAGAGTACATCATGAGAAACGCTGGGCTGGAAGAAGCACAAGCTGGAATCAAGATTGCTGGGAGAAATCTCAATAACCTCAGATATGCAGATGACACCACCCTTATGGCAGAAAGTGAAGAGGAACTAAAAAGCCTCTTGATGAAGGTGAAAGAGGAGAGTGAAAAAGTTGGCTTAAAACTCAACATTCAGAAAATGAAGATCATGGCATCTGGTCTCATCACTTCATGGCAAATAGATGGGGAAACAGTGGAAACCGTGTCAGACTTTATTTTTGGGGCTCCAAAATCACTACAGTTGGTGACTGCAGCCATGAAATTAAAAGATGCTTACTCCTTGAAAGGAAAGTTATGACCAACCTAGATAGCATATTCAAAAGCAGAGACATCACTTTGCCAACAAAGGTCCATCTAGTCAAGGCTATGGTTTTTCCAGTGGTCATGTATGGATGTGAGAGTTGGACTGTGAAGAAAGCTGAGCACCGAAGAATTAATGCTTTTGAACTGTGGTGTTGGAGAAGACTCTTGAGAGTCCCTTGGACTGCAAGGAGATCCAACCAGTCCATTCTAAAGGAGATCAGCCCTGGGATTTCTTTGGAAGGACTGATGTTGAAGCTGAAACTCCAGTACTTTGGCCACCTCATGCGAAGAGTTGACTCATTGGAAAAGACTCTGATGCTGGGAGGGATTGGGGGCAGGAGGAGAAGGGGACGACAGAGGATGAGATGGCTGGATGGCATCACTGACTAGATGGACGTGAGTCTGAGTGAACTCCGGGAGTTGGTGATGGACAGGGAGGCCTGGCATGCTGCGATTCATGGGGTCGCAAGGAGTTGGACACGACTGAGTGACTGAACTGAACTGAACTGAAGGAGTGGTTCAATTATAGGAAGAAATTCTGTTGCTCTTTTGAATTATTTTGTTCCGTTAAGAGTGATTAAAGATGCCATGAGGTGGCCAGATGATCCACGAAGTGAAATTTATAGAGATTGTTATCTGCAGAGATCTTAAGACCGAGCACTAGAAAATTCCAGTGCTTTATGTAGCATGCAGAAGGAAGCCTGGTCTGAGCAGCTTGCATCTGAGCAATCCTTCGAAACGGCAGCAGCACAGAGCAGCGACTCAAGAGTCACCTCTTGGCTTATGTGTGACTCACCTTCCTTTGGCAGCATTAGGGGTGTCAAAGGCCTACCGGCTTCTCTTCACCCCAAGGAACTTGTTCTTCAGAAAGCCACATGCCTGCCCTCTCTAACTGCCTCTGCCCCCAGGTCCAGAGGGAGAAATAGTCCCTCGGTGGACAGGAGCGGCTAGAAGAGGGGTTGTGTTTTTGTGTTAGCATGGCAGGAAGCAGTGCTGTAGCCTCTGCTTCTCTGGACAAGCCCCCTGATGCACCTGCTCCTCTCAGAGGCCCAGCAAGGCCCAGGCAGGAGGGCCAGCGCCCACTGCTGACTGGTCTGGGCTGCTGGCAGGCTTGTGTCCCAGAGCCCAAAGAGGCCAACTGCAAATGCCCGTGATGGAGCATAAGCAGTGGCTGGCCCCAGACTGGGGTAGGAGGGCTGTTTATTCTGCTACCCGCTCTGTCTGAAAGGGTCTAGCATCTTTTCCCTCTGCCTCCTTGGCTCTCAGCAAGTTCTAGCACGTTTTCAATCCACACTTTTTCCACTCCTGTAGAGGAAAGCCCCAGGCCAGTGACTCACGTGAACTCGGTCTCATTGGCTCTTGTTTCCTAGGAGAGCAAATGCTCAGAAGGTGCGGTGCAGCTGTGACCCAGGGCATGGGTCTGAGTTTTATGAAGGCTCAGAAACACACCTGAGACGACCCCACGCCCTTTTCTTTCTTTCATATTTTTGATTTCTCACCACCGGGACCGTTAAGTCTGCTTTCAAAGTGGGAATAGGAAGAGGAGAGGAGAGCATTTCAAAGGAAAGCTGATTTGGTCTCTGAACCAGCTTGTCTTCTAGGTTGTACTTCACCCTGATGAGAATCAGAAAGGACAGCCTGTAAGCCCCTGAAATGCAATTTCCAGTGAAACACGAACTTCACTCTAGTGGCTCTGCAGCTGGAGAGCCTCAAAACTAGGTCCAGATGTTCTCTCTCCCCGGGTTAGCAGGAAGAAGGTTTGGGGCAAGCTGTGGGGGCAGAGTGCTTTTGCTTTTACCCATTCTTGGAGTGCCTGCTTTGCAATTGGTGTCCTGCCTTCTGGGGCTCTTTAGGGTAAGTGCTTTGAGCACCTGGGTCTGTTTTGGTCCCGCCTAACCCACGCACCACCCCCTGCGCCCCCACCTCCTTACTCTGAGCTAGCCATTTACCACAAGCAAGAGTGACCTCTCTCCTGCTGCTCAGGTTCAGAAAGCAAGACAGTGCTGGAAAAGTGAGTGAGATGTGCTAGAAAGGAAGTCCCCTGCAGAGGACCCTCAGGTCAACAAAGCAACATCCACGGCCCCTACCACCATCCAGTATAGATAGCTCAGGGCCAGGCCTCCCGGTCCAGAGAGAAGTGATAGTAATGGCTAGTTCATGGCCTTTCCTCTGAAGAAATCTTCACTCAGGAAAAAAAGCCATTCCAGACGAAGATGGGCCGGTCTCACTCCTTAACTAGCCTGTACCCAACCCATGCTTGTCTACAATATGTGATCGTTGCAGTTGGTACTCATGCTTTGCTTCTTGAATGTACTTTAGACATTTTGGTGTTTGTGCCTGACTGCTCCCTGAATCATCTTTTTAAAAAGTATTTCTATCTTATGAGTTTAAAGATATGTACAAACCTGAGCTATTCTCATATCCAAACAGTATATGAGCCCTCATAGTGTATGAACACTTCCAAGATAATTCACCTTGTGTGAATTATTTCTATAATTCTTACAGCAAGCCAATGAGATAGGTACTATTATTTCTGTTTTTAAAAAGAAACTTAAAATAACTCAATCCTGCTGCTGCTGCTGCTGCTGCTAAGTTGCTTCAGTCGTGTCCAACTCTGTGCGACCCCATAGACGGCAGCCCACCAGGCTCCCCCGTCTTGGGATTCTCAAGGCAAGAACACTGGAGTGGGTTGCCATTTCCTCCTCCAGCGCATGAAAGTGAAAAGTGAAAGTGAAGTCACTCAGTTGTGTCCGACTCTTCGCGACCCCATGGACTGCAGCCTACCAGGCTCCTCCATCCATGGGATTTTCCAGGCAAGAGTACTGGAGTGGGTTGCCATTGCCTTCTCCGAACTCAATCCTACTTGGCTGTTAATAATCACCAAAAGGCTCATAGTGGTGCCCTGCCAGATACCTTAGTATGTATGTATGTACATGTGCACACACTCACGTACAAATACATATGTATATGTGATGTTAGATGAATCATAGAAGCACAACTGTTGATGGCCTAATAAGTAAATTGTTTTTAACATTATGTAATATTAGTAAGTCATTTTCAACATTTTCATAATACTAAATTGCACAAATACAACAATATATTGGGTTGGTCCAAAAATTCATTCAAATTTTTCTGTCAGGTGTCATGGAAAAACCCAAACAAACTTTTTAGCCAACCCAGTACTCAGCTAGCCCTTTCTTGATGGATGTTTCTAATTTTTTTGCCATCATAAGCATCTTTTACATGTATATTTTCACATGTGTGTAATTCTCTCTTTTAGGGTAAATTTCTAAAAATAGATTTGCTGGGTTAAGGGTAAATGTATTTTCTCCTTTGGAACGCATTACCAGATTGCCTTCTAGGGAACTGAAACACCTGTATTCCCACCCTGTGTGCTTGAGAAGACCCTTCTCTCTGACCCTCCACAAGCTTTGGCTGTTCATTCATTCATTCATTCATTCAGAATTCTTTTGAGAAGTTTATAATGTAGATGCTGCATTACAAGCAAGGCACTGTTACTGTTTGAGTCTCTGCTGATCTGAGAGGGAATGTTTTCAGTGATACTACTTGTATTTCTTCTATCACTAGGTGTATTGCATCATCTTTTCATCTTTCATTTGGCCACTTAGAGTTCTTCCTTTGTGAATTAAACTTGCATATTCTTCACCCCAGTCCTTTTTAAACACTTGAGGTCAGAATTTGTCTTCCTTTTGAATATGTTTGTTTTTGTTTATTTGCATCTTGTCTCGATCCTACCCTTCCAGTAGTAGTCATCTTACCAGTTTATCATTCACATTGGTATATATCTTTCTTCTAAATATTAATAAAATTTAGATGAATCACTTGGCAAATTCTATTAATGAAGTTAAAGTGTGCATCATGACTATAGAGAACTGACACTGCTTACTGTCCTTCAGTCCATTGCTTTCCCATTAAGAATGAGGCATCAGCCAAGCTACTATATAGAGCAGGGAACTCAGCTCAGTGCTCCGTGATAACCTAGAGGGGTGGGACTGGGGGGAGGTGGGAGGGAGGATCAAGAGGGAGGAGATACATGTATTCTTATAGCTGATTCACATTGATGTACAGCAGAAACTTAACACAACAGTTATATTCCAATTAAAAAATAAATTTAAAAAAAGAATGAGGCTTCAATCAGATGTTTTTAGATTTTATGTGGGGTGGTCTACTAACTGACTTTTGTCTCATTTATTTCCTCTTTCTTCTTAGTATTGGTTTACCACCAGTTCCTGCTGTAAAACTTGGCAGGTTATTACTGATGCTATACATTGCTGTATTAATAAAAACCTTGCTCTGCCTTTGGTCAGGGCCCTACTGGAAGACAGGGGCCTTGCCAGGAACCATGTCCTCTGCAGTGTGTAGAGCCAGGCCTCCTTAGCTCTCCCATCACTGATAACGTGGTCTAGGTACAAACACCTTATCTTCCCAACTGGACTGTAAGCTTCTTGAGATCATATTATTGCCTTCTTTGGTGTCGCTCCAGGATTTTCAGATTGCTTAACACAGTGATGAACTCAGAGTATGTATTAAAGAGATTTCACCAACAGTCATGCTGATAAGAAGTTTACCGTGTCTGAGACTAATATAAAGACCTAAGATCAAGTTGGATTTTGCCACTTACCAGCTGAATGGCCTTGGACAAACTTCATAATCTCTCTCAGGCATGGTTTTCTTCTCTGTGAAATGGACTGCTAATAAAACACATCCTTAGAAGAATCTTGTGAAGCTTAGAGTCAACACTAAATAAATGCAGCCATCGAGACAAACTGTGAACCCCGGGGGTCCAGCACGGTTAGTCTTAGTGTCTTCTCACCTAAGATTGAAGGGGAAATGCAGATGTAAGAGAGCAGGTGGAGGTGGCAATCCGCTGTTTTTCCAAAGAGTACCCATAGAGGTTCACATGCTCCTCTGCTTTAAGACCCCATGTTGAGTCTGAATGTGGTTTTTTTTCCCCCAAACACAGAGCCTTGCAATCATTCGGGGACTCACACGATGCCACAAGTTTAAAATGTGCCAGTTTCTTCTTATGCTCTGCCAGTTTTCTTAGTGGTAGCACAAGCGCCTGCACGCATGCCTACAGATGTGTATGTATACATAAGCGTGCGCGTGTGTAAAATGCTTGGAAGAAGTAAAGACAGGATCAGATTTTGCTTGGCAGAGCAACTAACATCTCTAGTAGCCTCTAAGCGTTTTCCCAAATGGGCTTTAATTGGTTTCCTTCTGTTCTATTTTTATTTTGTAGTCATCTTAATGTATAGGGAGCCAGCTCCTTCAAATGAGACATTTTATCATTAAAACGTGTTATTTCGTTTAACCGCCATGCACCCGGCTTCACCAGCACCGATGGATGACTGGCAAGGAGGGGTTCTGAGTGGTGGTTCTCCTATGACCTCACCGCAGCTGTGACCCACCAGTCTGCGCTGCACATGGACCCAGACCAGAGCAGGCTGGTGGCCAAGTGTCAGACTGCACTGTGGGCTTGGCCCCTCCTCACCTGCCCCCAGTGGCCCTCGGCCCCACTGTGGCCTGTGGCATGAAGGCCCTCCTGGCCCACGTCGGCCTCGTGTACTGATTAGACAGGAATCAGCAGATCTGTTGAGTGCGTGTTTAATGTGACACAGATGTGAAACAGGCTGCAGATCTTTCTGCTTTACAAATTTTCAGCTTTTTGCATTTCATCAGTGTTGCTTATTATTTACAGAATGTAACTTGAGACAGCAGAACAGATTGTAATTTTTAAAAAAGGTTTGGGGTGGGGGGGGCGGGTGATGGGGCCGCAGGGGATCTGGGAGGAAAAAAAAATCCAGTAGTGTGGAATGTTGTTTGCTGTCCAGACCAAACAAACCAGTTTTCCAAGGGTTGATGGACTATGGCAATCCGTCCCATTCATGTTCACACCGGCAGCACTTAATTATAAGGCAGCTTGACCTTCTTATCACCAAATAAAGAAGAATCTTTTGTTACCAGGTTGAACGTCATGGGAACAGGCAGAAACATACCCCTTGTTGAGGGCACCGAAGGCAATCACTTCACTGCCAGCTTGGGTTCTGTTTCCTTCCTGTCCAGACAGAAAGGACACCTTTGAACCGAATCCCCATTTGGACACATATATGTTCTCCTTGCCTCATTCCTGCTCTGGCTTTATACTCAGGCATTGCAGCAAGAGCCAGAACAAAGAACAGTGTCTTCCTCAGCCTGAGAAATCCATGAGTGTCTTGAGGGCATTGGAACGCTAGGCCAGAGCCAGTTCTACCCAAGTTGAAAAGGAAGGTGCTGTCTCTTGTTCGCAGAGGGTAGGTTCTCCAAGAGGTAGCCTTGATTCTGAAAAAGCTCAGGTTAAATTTGAAGACAAACCATAAAAAAATACCCACTGGTCAGAAGGAAGATGAGAGAGAGTAAGTGATATGTTTCTAGGTCAACAGAACCTAAGACTTGGGACTGAAATAATGAAAGCCACACAGTAAAAACTGCTTTGGAGAAGATCTCCATGGAATTTGAGCTGGTGCACAGAGTTGATCGCCTTGGTCAGAAGGTTCTGAGCTGCTTCAGTGCTGAGTGTCAACCCTGGACTGGACCATCTGTAGGGAGCCAGGTCCCTGGCCCGTTTCCAGAGTTCCAGGCCCCACTGCTCTTTTCCTTCCTGGAAAAGTACAGATGGTGCCTGGTCCCCCAGTACAACCAGGCAGCTGTCACTTCCAGTTGTCACTTCCCCCCACCCTGGGAGAACATGACCTGGTCAGTAACTTTCTAGTGTCTGTCCATGGGGAGATGATCAGCATTCCTGTGCCAGGAGTTCCTGGGTTGTTACCAACTCCCAGCCCTTCCCCTGGCTGGGCGAAGAGGAGTACCCCAATGGGCTGCCCCTTCTCAACCCCCCAACCCCCTTCAGAAGCGGCCCCTCTGGCTCCCCTGCTCCACTCCTGCACGGGCTCATGCCTTCAGTCTAGTTATTTAGCATCTGTGTGTGTGTTGAGCTGGGGTACAGCGAAGGGGCTGGAGTACGACTCACGGGAGAGACAGAAAGCTCTGGTCACACTGGGCTTCCATTCAGGTCTCACCACACTCTCCAGACCATGACTTGTTTCGAGCAGGAGGCTCCTCCCCAGAAAGGTTGGTGCCTGGAAAGAGGGTATGTGCTGGCTGGCTCTGCGACCCTTTCAGGGTCTCAAGTCCAACCTCAGGGCCTGAAACACACCCTGTTTATCCCTGTGAGTGAGGAAGCGGTACGTAAACTTTCTTTCTCACGAGTTGCTGATCTTCAGTGTCCTCATCCTTTTTTGAAGCATCTTTTCCTGGTCCCTCTTTCTTCTTTTCTACTTCACCTCAACCAGTACTCTCTGTTCAATAGTAAAAGTTTGTATGAAACTTCCAGTCTGAATAAACAGTTTGAAGGCAAACAATCAGGGACTTCCTTGGTGGTCCAGTGGTTAAGAGTCCACCCTGCAATGCAGGGGATGCAGGGTTGATTCCCGGGTCGGGTAACTAAGATCCCACATGTTGCAGAGCAACTAAGCCCATGCACTGCAACTACTGAGTCTCCATGTCACAGCTAGAGAGTCCTTGCATCTCAACCAAAGGTCCCGATGACTCAGTGAAGATCCCATGTGCCACAGCTAAGACCCAGTGCAGCCAAATAAATAACCAAACAAGTCACAAAGCAGGTCCTCAGAGGCTGCAGCACCCAGACCTGCTTGGTTTTGATCACAGGAGAGGGACGCCCTTCATGCAACAGGGTGGAGGCCTGGGGTTAGGGGTGGGAGTGGAGGCTAAGGACACAGCCTCCATCACCACCCGCTTCAGACACGGCCATTCACTTTTCAGGGGTTGGATGCATTCAGGCAATCTTACAGACTTCATTTAGATAAAGTGTTCTATTTCTGAAAACCTCAGTTATGACTTTTATTAATGGCAATATTCTAAAACTATTCATTCCAATTCTAAGAATTTGACATTTAGTATAATTTACTTAGCTGCTAGATTGATTAGCTCTAGCTGCTTTTAAAAAGTTCTTTAAACAAATAAGGTGCAGATAGAGTAAGTCAGGTGAGTAAACACTTAAGCACTAGTTTCTGTGAAAACATGTATGCATCCAAACATTTGCTGTTCCCCTTATGAATCATTCTTCCATATTCAGTAAGCCATGTTTTCCATAGTGTGCTGTCAGGTTAAAATTTCAAATCTGAGTTTTATAAGTGATGTGTTTCAGTATTTCAAATTGACTTCAGTTCAGTTGCTCAGTCATGGCCGACTCTTTGCCACCCCATGGACAGCAGCACGCCAGGCTACCCTGTCCATTACCAACTCCCAGAGCTTACTCAAACTCATGTCCATTGAGTCAGTGATGCCATCCAACCATCTCATCCTCTGTCATCCCCTTCTCCTCCTGCCTGCAGTCTTTCCCACCATCAGGGTCTTTTCTAGTGAGTCAGTTCTTCACATCAGGTGGCCACAGTATTGGGAGTTTCAGCTTCAGCATCAGTCCTTCCAATGAATATTCAGTACTGATTTCCTTTAGGATGGATTGGTTGGATCTCCTTGCAGTCCAAGGGACTCTCAAGAGTCTTCTCCAACACCACAGTTTAAAAGCATCAATTCTTCGGGACTCAGCCTTCATAATGATCCAACTTTCACATCCATACATGACTACTGGAAAAACGGTAGCTTTCACTAGACAGACCTTTGTTTGCAAAGTAGTGTCTTTGCTTTTTAAAATGCTGTCTAGGTTGATCATGGCTTTTCTTCCAAGGAGCAAGCGTCTTTTAATTTCATGGCTGCAGTCACCATCTGCAGTGATTTTGGAGTCCCCCAAAAAATAAAGCCTGTCACTGTTTCCGTTGTTTCCCCATCTATTTGTCATGAAGTGATGGGACCGGATGCCTTGATCTTAGTTTTCTGAATGTTGAGTTTTAAGCCAACTTTTCCCTCTCCTCTTTCCCTTTCATCAAGAGGCTTGAATGCCATAAGGGTGGTGTCATCCGCATATCTGAGGTTATTGATATTTCTCCCATCAATCTGATTTCAGCTTGTGTTTCATCCAGCCCAACATTTCACATGATGTACTCTGCATATAAGTTAAATAAGCAGGGTGACAATATACACCCTTGACATACTCCTTTCCTGATTTGGAACCAGTCTGTTGTTCCATGTCCAGTTCTAATTGTTGCTTCTTGACCTGCATACAGATTTCTCAGGAGGCAGGTCAGGTGGTCTGGTATTCCCATCTCTTGAAGAATTTTCCACAGTTTGTGCTGATGCATACAGTCAAAGGCTCTGGCATAGTCAATAAAGCAGAAGTGGATGTTTTTCTGGAACTCTCTTGCTTTTTTGATGACCCAGCGGATGTTGGCAATTTGATCTCTGGTTCCTCTGCCTTTTCTAAATCCAGCTTGAACATCTGGAAGTTCACGATTCACATACTGTTGAAGCCTGGCTTGGAGAATTTTGAGCATTATTTTGCTAGCGTGTGAGATGAGTGCAATTGTGCGAAAGTTTGGACATTCTTTGGCATTGCCTTTCTTTGGGATTGGAATGAAAATTGACCTTATCCAGTCCTGTGGCCATTGTTGAGTTTTCCAAATTTGCTGGCATATTGAGTGCAACACTTTCACAGCATCATCTTTTAGGATTTGAAATAGCTCAACTGGAATTTCATCACCTCCACTAGCTTTGTTCATAGTAATGTTTCCTAAGGCCCACTTGACTTCATATTCCAGGATGTCTGGCTGTAGGTGAGTGATCACACCATCGTGGTTATCTGGGCCATGAAGATCTTTTTTGTATAGTTCTTCTATGTATTCTTGTCACCTCATCTTAATATCTTCTGCTTCTGTTGGGTCCATACCATTTCTGTCCTTTATTGTGCCCATCTTTGCATGGAATGTTTCCTTGGTATCTCTAATTTTCTTGAAGAAATCTCTAGTCTTTCCCATTCTGTTGTTTTCCTCTATTTCTTTGCATTGATCACTGAGGAAGGCTTTCTTATCTCTCCTTGCTATTCTTTGGAACTCTGCATTCAAATGGGTATTACTTTCCTTTTCTCCTTTGCCTTTAGCTTCTCTTCTTTTTTCAGCTATTTGTAAGGCCTCCTCAGACAACCATTTTGCCTTTTTGCATTTCTTTTTCTTGAGGATGGTCTTGATCACTGCCTCCTGTACAATGTCATGAACCTCCATCCATAGTTCTTCAGGCACTCTATCAGATCTAATCCCTTGAATCTATTTGTCACTTCCACTGGATAATCATAAGGAATTTGATTTAGGTCATACCTGAATGGTCTGGTGTTTTTTCCTACTGTCTTCAGTTTAAGTCTGAATTTGGCAATAAGGAGTTCATGATCTGAGCCACAGTCAGCTCCCCATCTTGTTTTTGCTGACTGTATAGAGCTTTTCCATCTTTGGCTGCAAAGCAAATAGTCGGTCGGATTTCGGTATTGACCATCTGGTGATGTCCATTTGTAGAGTCTTCTCTTGTGTTGTTGGAAAAGGGTGTTTGCTATGACTAGTAATTACCCAGTAATTCTTAATAAGAGCATGGGAGACAGACAACTTTTCTGAGTACCTACTATGTGCCAGGGGCTTCTCTGTTGGCTCTGTGGTAAAGAATCCACCTGCCAATGCAGGAGATGTCGATTTGATCCCTGGGTCAGGCAGATCCTCTGGAGAAAGAAATGGCAACCCACTCTAGTATTCTGGCCTGGGAAATCTCATGGACAAAGGAGCCTGGTCGGCTTCCTTCATGGGTTGCAAAAAAGTTAGACGTGACTTAGCAACTAAGCAACAATAACTATGTACCAGACACTGTGCTATACACTTTTCATATATTAACTCAACAGTTGTAACCAAGTAAGTATTATATTCCCATTTATTGACAAGGAAACAAGGGCTGAGAGCAATCTGGTAACTTCTTCAGGATCACTCCACTAATAAGTGACTGGATAGGGATTCAGGTCTGTTTGTTTTTTTCCAAAGCTTCATGTTCTTCCCTGTACCACCATGCTCCTAAATTTCATCCCTCTCTTAAAAGAGATCCAGCTTTTGGGAGAAGTTTGGTCATGTAAAGATTAAAAGAAAGTAATTATGTAATTATTTGCTAGAAATCAATCTGAAAGCAATATGCTTTGTTTAATCAACTTGTTATCATTAACATTTGTACTTAATAGCTACAAAATAAGTTTACCAGGAAGTGTATTTTAGGCCCATGTGAAGCACCTTGGGATTGGCCTTAGAAGTCATAGGTTAGTAGTGAAACTGACCATAGTTTGAGAGATTTCTGTAAGCCTTACACTGAATCAGAATGCTGTGCTTAAACATAAATGAAGCTTGCGTTTATAAACACCTTGTTTTTGTAGTGAAGATGTTGAAAGTTGCAAACCACTTTGTAAGTTGTCAACTGCTTTTTGAAAATCAACCCCAGAATGCATGCAAAAGTTAGTCATTTCAGGAAATCCAAGGCTATCAGGCTGTAATCTCAGTATCATATTGTCCACTTGATTGAAATTCTTTGTAAATTGAGCTTGCCTTACTCCTCCCCCAGCTTCATGAACAGGTAGTTAGTGGACTAGGAGTAAAAGCTCTGAATTAGTCTCATTCTTAGAGTTTAAATCCCAGTCGTCATCTCTGTTGGCATTAGTCCTACCAGCTGTCACAGTTGCAGTGTCATGGAGTCCCCCAAACATGTGTTAGGTTATAGGAAGCCTTGACCCCTATAAACAAGTCAGGTGTGAATCCCACAATGGGAGAAAGCCCAGCCCAGGAAACGTCATCCCCACTGCAGGATGTCAAGTCACAAAAAACTTAACAGCGATGGTCGTGTAATTTCTAACAATTCCATGAATCAGCATCTTTCCCGCATTTTTGGTTATAACAATACAATATGGAATTTTATGTCTTGTTACACACATGATTTCAGAGCTCTAGGGAGAAGTAAGTAGAATGTTGACAAGAAAGCAAGAGGGAAAGGGGAATATTTCCATTTGAAGCAGTTTCCCCAATAAGAAAACTAAGAGAGAAGGACTGGATGTTGGCTCCCGGCCCATCTTGGTTTCAGCCACCGAGGCTAAGCTAAGTTAGGGCCCCTCTCGTGCACGCATGGCACCCTCTGCAGATACTCCATCATCATCATCATCAGTAGCATTTTATTGAGCACTTACTCTGTACCAGGCTTTTTTATAAGCACTGTACACATATTGATTGACTTATTCCTCACAACAGCCCCATTAGTATCCGATTTTACAGATGAGGAGTCCAAAGCTCCAAGAGGTTACACAGCCTGCAGTAGGTCACACAGTCTGTAAACGCTGGAACTGGGCCTTGAACCCTGCTACCATGTTACACTCTCTGTCCTCAGGCTCCCCGGCCACATTATAATTGCTTGTTTCTGTTTCTCTTCCATTAGACTCCAGGAAGCTCCCTGAGAACTCCATTCATCTCTGTCTTCCTAAAGGCCCAGCACGGCCTATGCTCAGGAAAAGTTCATTAAATGGGATGATGGTGAGGGGCAGAGGCAGGTACAAGTCATTCTCAAGGCTCTCAGTTTGGCTTCTCAGTAATTTCATTTAGGAACCAACCTCTACTGACAGAGGGTTTCTTTCTGCCCAACTGTTGTTTTTTTTTTCCAATGTGTTCAAAATCCAAACTGTCATTGGGTATTTGGTATAATCTCCTCAGTTCAAGACTTAACGCAGCCAGAGCCCAGTTATCGTTAAACTTATGGATAGAATACTATCTCTGAGTGCATTCTAGAAAGTAGAATTCTGTCTGTCATGCGACTATGGGGAAGAGTTTCTCCTGTAAACTAGCCAAACTTCAGAGGTCTCCACCCTATAGTAGAGTCTTCTTTGATTACAGTTTGTACTGAAGGGAGTAAAATGAGTTAGTGGAGAAGTTCTTTTCTACTTAGTCTTTGGAAGTGGATACAGTTATGAGAAGAAGGCTACAGGTCAGAGGTCAGATGTCACCCCTGGCATAGCAGGCTTGGTGATCGGTCTAGACACTGTGCTGCAGTGGATATCAGAAGTTTTAACCAATTCATACTCTCCAGTGTGGAGAATACTGTTGAGACAGACTTGAATTCCTTTTAGAGAACTGATAGATGTTTAACCCATTCAGTCAAGAATTCTAGTACTTTGTAGCTGGCATTCATTTGTTGTTCAGTCACTAAGTCACGTCCAACTCTTTGCAACCCCGTGAACTGCAGCACGCCACGCTTACCTGTCCTTCACTATCTCCCAGAGTTTGTTCAAACTCATGTCCGTTGAGTCAGTAATGCTGTCTAACCATCTCATCCTCTGCCACCCCCTTCTCCTCTTGCCCTCAATCTTTTCCAGCATCAGGGGCCTTCCAATGAGTCCATTCTTTGCATCAGATGGCCAAAGTATTAGAGCTTCAGAATCAGTCCTTTCAATGAATATTTAGGGTTGATTTCCTTTATGACTGATTGGTTTGATCTCCTTGCTGTCAAAGGGACTCTCAAGAGTCTTCTCCAGCACCACAATTCAAAAGCATCAGTTCATTGGCACTGAGTCTTTTTTATGGCCTGACTCTCTCATCCATGCATGACTATTGGAAAAACCATAGCTTTGACTATACGAACCTTTGTTGACAAAGTGATGTCTCTGCTTTTCCAATCACTATCTAGGTTTGTCATAGCTTTTCTTCCAAGATGCAGGAGTCTTTTTATTTTGTGGTAGCATTCACCATCCACAGTGATTTTGGAACCCAAGAAAATAAAATCTGTTACTGCTTCCACTTTTTCCCCATCTATTTGCCATGAAGTGATGGGACCAGATGCCGAATACTAGACTGGATACCCATTCCCTTCAGGGGATCTTCCTGACTCAGGGATTGAAGCCGGGTCTCCTGCATTGCAGACAGATTCTTTACCATCTGAGCCACCAGGGAAGCCCTGTCATTCATTAACAGCTAGTATTTAAAGAGAGAGTCTGGGTTGACCATCTCAGCCTAATTGTTTGTGCTCAGTCTAGCACAAGTATATACAGGTAAAATGTTTAATTACAACAAAAGTTTCAGACACACACATAAAGTAAATGCAAGCACAATCCATCATCTTGCTGAGGTCCGTTCACAGTCCCTAAGGAAGATGGCAGTCATCAGTTGACTAAACATTCTCTTATGCTAGGAAGTCACGTTTGACACACACACTTTTTCCTCGTTTACTGATTGTTTTTTGAACTTCACTTGGTTGATAGACATGGGCCATGACAGATTCTTCAGCCAACTAATATCTTAACTCAAGCTGTACAGGGGTGTGTGTATGTGTGTACAACATCTGTCTTCAACTAATAGAACTATGACATGGTTACTCATCATAGAAGCGAAGAACAAATAATAGCTGGCCAACCGTTGACCCTCCGGCTGAAAGGCAGGATCAACCCAGTGGATGGAATTGGTTAGATCACCCCATGTCACCTTGTTTGGATTTACTGCTGCTTCAAGAAAATGACAGGGATTGTTTTCATTACTCTGATCTTTGGCTTTGGCTCCAGTGAACGTCAGAGAGCAGTGGCCAGATGCAGAGCTGCTCTGCATTGATCTCCCCCGCTAGGTGGGTATCTGCAGTGTATCAGCCACTGTATCAGCAGCCCCTTCTCCCCCAGGGTAGGGAGTTGGGGGGAGAGTCGTCCATGCTGTACAGCCGGCGCTCTGACATTTCCATGGAGTTCAAAGCCCAAGTTCGTTTGGTGCTGACATTTTGGATTAACTGGTTGACTGGAACGCCTGCTTCTTTCTATACACTGTGAAATTTCTAAACCGCAGCAGCCGAGGGCTTAAAATGGCCGACAGACCCCCAGCTGGCAGCAATTAAGTGCACCGCGGCCCTTGGGCTAAACAAAGGTTTGTAGAGGCAGAGCTGCTGCCTTTGCACTAAGCCAGCTCCCGCTGTAAGCTCTCTTCTGTGTGAAGTGTTTGTCATTGAGAGACGCCATCCCCTTATGAAAGGTGAGCGGGTGGAGTTGTGCCACCTCTTGTTGAATAACTCGTTAACCCCAGGATGGTGGTACCAGGACTCTGCCCAAGAGGCACCATGTCTTACCAGCAAAGGTGATGGTGAGCGGGGAAGCCAGAAGACAGTCCCAGGACGTCCCAGCTCTGACGGGCAAGAGCAGCCCGGAGGCTGATCTTTCTGCTCTGCTCCACATCTGCACCTCTTTTCTTAATGTAATCCCTTATGCTGTAGGTTGAAAGGGGAAGATGAGCATGAGAAGACAAGATGCTATTTGAAACCCATTCAAGCAGCAAAAAAACGTTAGAAGCTAGACCAATGCTATCTAATACACTATTTAAATTTGAGCACATTTAAAGGAAAAAATTGAAATTCCGTCCCTCAGTCACACCGGCCACATTTCAAGTGTCAGCAGCCACACGTGGCCAGCGGCTGTGTGCTGGATAGTGTGCCCCTGGACAGCACCAAAAGTGCTGGAAGGGATGCAGATTACTAGGCTCTCTGAAACGCATTGCTGGCGGGAGTGTAAATTGTTTCAGCCTCTCTGAAAACAGTTTGAATTATCTTGTTAGCTGAACATTCATGCCCTGTGGTCTAGCAAACAGCTCCTAAGTATGTACCCAAAGAAACTCTTGTCGAGGTTCACCAGGAAACAGGTATAGGAATGTACACAGCAGCATTGTTTGTAGTAGCAAAACCTGGAAATACTCCATGTGCCATCAACAGGAAGCTGGATGAGTGATGGTCTGTTCATACAGTGGAATAATTATAAGCCAGTACAATAACTGAATTATAGCTGCACACAGAAGAGTGATTGAATCTTAACAATAGGACTTCAAGGAGGAAGAAGTAAGTCTGCAAACATAAGAAGGCAGTGCCATCCTTTTTCAGAAGCCCCAAACAATGAAAACCAGAAAATGTAACAAGACTATACCAGAGCATACTTTGAAATGTGATACGACTCCATGCAGAAGGAAAGTAAAGGAATGGTAAATGCAAGATAGAGAGTAGTGGCTATCTCAGATAGAAGAGGAAAAGGAAAGAGGAATGGGGAGGGGGAGGGGAGGGAGAGGACCACACAGATAGATTCAAGGTATGGTCAGACAATGGGGTTTTCGCACAAGGGATAGTGGTTTCACAGATGTTTATTATGTCATTTAAAATAAATAAAAAGCCAGTGATGATAGTGGGCCCTAAACTGAGGATAATGATGCGTCTAGTCCAGAAGTCCAGTTTAAAACAAAAAGAATGGAGTCTTTTCCTTCCAGATGCTAATAGGTTCATGGGAACATACAGGCAAGTGACTTAGGAACAGTGACTTAACTGGTTTTTTTGAACACCACTGAAGAACTATGGACAGAGTTTCGTGACATTATACAGGAAGCGGTGATCAAAACCATCCCCAAGAAAGAAATGCAAAAAGGCAAAATGATTGTCTGAGGAAGCCTTACAAATAGCTGAGAAAAGAGAAGCAAAAGGCAAAGGAGAAAAGGAAAGATATATCCATCTGAATGGAGAGTTCCAAAGAATAGCAAGGAGAGATAAGAAAGCCTTCCTAAGTGATCAATGCAAAGAAATAGAAGAAAACAATAGAATGGTAAAGACTGGAGTTCTCAAGAAAATTAGAGATACCAAGGAAACATTTCATGCAAAGATGGACACAATAAAAGACAGAAACGGTATGGACCTAATAGAAGCAGAAGATATTAAGAGGTGGCAAGAATACACAGAAGAACTATACAAAAAAGATCTTCATGGCCCAGATAATGACAATGGTGTGATCACTCACCTAGAGCCAGACATCCTGGAGTGCGAGGTCAAGTGGGCCTTAGGAAGCATCACTATGAACAAAGCTAGTGGAGGTGATGAAATTCCAGTTGAACTATTTCAAATCCTAAAAGATGATGCTATGAAAATATTGCACTCAATATGCCAGCAAATTTGGAAAACTCAACAATGGCCACAGGACTGGAAAAGGTCAATTTTCATTCCAATCCCAAAGAAAGGCAATGCCAAAGAATGTTCAAACAATCGCACAGTTGCACTCATCTCACACATTAGCAAAATAATGCTCAGAATTCTCCAAGCTAGGCTTCAACAGTATGTGAATCGTGAACTTCCAGATGTTCAAACTGGATTTAGAAAAGGCAGTGGAACCAGAGATCAAATTGCCAACATCCGTTGGATCATCAAAAAAGCAAGAGAGTTCCAGAAAAACATCCACTTCTGCTTCATTGACTATGCTAAATCCTTTGTGTGGATCACAACTGTGGAAAATTCTTCAAGAGATGGGAATACCAGACCACCTTACCTTCCTCCTGAGGCCTGTATGCAGGCCAAGAAGCAACAGTTAGAACCGGACATGAAACAACAGACTGGTTCCAAATTGGTCAAGGCTGTATATTTTCACCCTGCTTATTTAACTTATATGCAGAGTACAGCATGTGAAATGCTGGGCTGGGTGAAGCACAAGCTGAAATCAGGATTGCCAAGAGAAATATCAATAACCCCAGATATGCAGATGATACCACTCTTATGGCAGAAAGTGAAGAGGAACTAAAGAGCCTCTTGATGAAAGTGAAAGAGGAGAGGGAAAAAGTTGGCTTAAACTCAACATTCAGAAAACAAAGATCATGGCATCTGGTCCCATCACTTCATGGCAAATCAATGGGGAAACAATGGAAACAGAGAGACTTTATTTTCTTGGGCTCCAAAATCACTGCAGATGGTGACTGCAGCCATGAAATTACAAGATGCTTGCTCCGGGGAGAAAAACTATGACCAACCTAGACAGCATATTAAAAAGCAGAGACATTACTTTACCGACAAAGGTCCGTCTAGTCAGAGCTACAGTTTTTCCAGTGGTCATGTGTGGATGTGAGAGTTGGACTATAAAGAAAGCTGAGTGCTGAAGAATTGATGCTTTAGAACTATGGTATTGGAGAAGACTCTTGAGAGTCCCTTGGACAGCAAGGAGATCAAGCCAGTCCATTCTAAAGGAAATAAGTCCTGAATATTAACTGGAAGGACTGATGGTGAAACTGAAACTCTAATACTTTGGCTACCTAATGCAAAGAAATGACTCATTTGAAAAGACCCTGATGCTGGGAAATATTGAAGGCGGGAAGAGAAGGGGACGACAGGATGAGATGGTTGGGTAGCATCACTGACTAGATGGACATGAGTTTGAGCAGGCTCTAGGAGTTGATGATGGACAGGAAAGCCTGGCGTGCTGCAGTCCATGGAGGCACAAAGAGTCAGACATGACTGAGTGACTGAACTGAGCTGAACTGTATTCCTGAATCCCAGAGTGAACAGATTTAGGATTGTGACATGTACAGTCATCCTGATCTCAAAGGGTTATGCTCGAATTTTTAGTGCCATGGTCAATATATGAATAAAGCAGTTCCCATAACACATGAAGACCTGCACTGAAGAATGTCTCTTTAAACTTTCTGTTGGCTGAAGTCTGGAACTAAATTTTTTCACATGCAAATGATTTTAACTCCTCCACTCCCCAGCCTCCCAACTTGGACCTAAGGAGGTTAACACTTTAATTAAGTTTCGGAGAAGTAGGAATCCTTTCTTGCCTACCAGCAATGATAAGGACGTAGGAGACTGTGGAAAGAATTCCTTTAATCCATCTCTGTTTCTAGTAAGAATATATGTCTAGATCGCCTCATATGAACGGGACCTTCAGGAGACCACAAGGGTGACTCCGTGTCCTCCCTCCTGTGTCTGTGTGGACAGTGAGCCTTGAATGCCACAGCAAGCAGCTCCAGGCAGCAGGATCTGAACACTCCACAACCTTCCCTTGGTGTTTGGTTGATCACAGAGTGAGGACCTGTTGGGGAGACAGATAAGAAGACTTAACAAACAGACAATGCATACCCATGAGGGAGCAACTCTGGCATTCGGGTGTGTTTAGAGTTTGAAAGTTCGAAGATAACGCACTGGGCGTAGAGGGAAGAATGGATCACAGAACTCTGGGGACAGTGTGGAGGGGGCTACCAAATCAAGACCATCTGTAGGCACCAGAGAGCTATTTGGTGACAATAGAGGGCTGCTTACTTACATTCACAACTGTTCTGTGGTTGTTATTCATGGGATGTGGTTCTCAGAAGCGCAGATCCAGAAACCGGCCACCTCTCCTTGCCTGCTCTGGCTTCTCGGATCTCACCCAAGGAGGGCAGGACTCTCACTGAGTTTTCTCCTTCTTGGTAGCATGTTTTTTCCCTGCTTTGGATACACATGAAAAGAATGTTTCTTCTAAGGAAAACATGTATCAACAGAGATGTTACTGTCATGCCTCTGCCTTCATGTGCCTTCTTTGTTTTGACTAGTTGACTGGCCAGACACACCCTTGACCTTTCCCTCAGGAAGTTGGGATTTGAGCTGGTTCATATTCTGCTTTAATTTTGTTGGCTTTCAAAGCTGAGCATTCATGGTCTGTAATCTCTTCAGCAAAGTTTGCACATCATCTCTCGTTTTTAGCTCAGTAGTCAAAGTGGCCTTTATACCTCTTCCCACCCCCACCTCCAAATGCCTTCATTCATCTATTCAGTTAATACTACTGCTTCTCTACCATGAACCCAGGAATAAAACAAAATCCCTCCTCTCATGGAGCTTACATTCCAGGTGGAGAGCCAAGCGATAAGCAAATATTTTTATTTAAGTGGGATGTGAAGCAAATGTATTTTGAGCTCATGGCCAATTTAACCTGACTTGTTTTTGAAACAACTTGCTGTGAGGAGAAGGACAGGAGTGGAAACAGAAAGAATAAGTTACAAAACTACTAGAGCAATCCATTCCAAATCCAGAGATCATTTATCAGTTACAAGAGCGATAGAGAAAGAGATTTGGGGCATGTGTGAAAGTTGAGCCTTCGATCCTCCCAGTAGATCCAGAAGGACGTAGGGAGAGGAGTCAGGATGCAGCCTTACACTGAAAGACGTAGATGAGCACGCCTGCAGGCCTCCTGAGGGCCTTTGGGCTTCGGCCACGGCACCCAGGCCTCTTCCAGGAGCTTCAGGGGTGATAGGATAGGAAGCCTGACTTGAGGAAAAGATGTGTTTTTAGCCTGTCCTAGACAGTGTTTGAAACGACGGTAGATATTTCACTGGACCAGGAGATAAGAACAGAACTCAGCTACCTGGAAAAGCACTGCACACTCCTTCCCCTGGTTTCTCTCCCACGCAGTGTTTTGCCAGCATCCTTACAACAACAGTTGTCCGGCGTCTGTATGAAGGGTTAATGGCAGCCCTTTCTGCTGCCCTCCATATTTTCAGTCAGTTGCATGCTCAGTCACTCAGTTCATGTGTGACTCTTTGTGACCCCATGGACTGCAGCCTGCCAGCCTTCTCTGTCCATGGGATTTTCCAGGCAAGAATACTGGAGTGGGTTGCCATTTCCTTCTCCAGGGAATCTTCCTGACCCAGGGATCGAACCCCTGTCTCCTGTGTCTCCTTCATTGGCAGGAGTCACCTGGGAAGCCCCCTTCAGTCAGTTGTTGGGATCTAAATAACCAGTGGTGGGCCTCAGTCTTAAAGAAGGAATTGAGACTGTACACAGCAGGAGTATGTGAATATATCTTGTAATTAAAATTGGGTGTTTTTTTTTTGGGGGGGGCAGATGATCAAAACTTCTTTTTAGTCTCACTCAGAGAACACAATTAGTAGTGTATTCTTGGGGCATCCTTTTTACTGAACTTTTTATAAAATTAATCACTGGATTTCTGGTTTCCAAGCCCAAATCAAGCATTACCCAGGTATGGAGCTTGAGCCCACGTGGCCTGGTAGGTGGAGTGTTGGTGTGGGTCCGGGAGGGCTTTTGAGTTGTCCCATCTTTACATCTCACCCATGGCGTGGCCTGTGGCAAATTTCTGCTTCTGTCCCTGTTTTTTTACCCTGATTTGCCTACCAGGCACTTTCCTGCCTCTGCAAGTAAGTCTCTTAGTTCATGATTCAGGAGTGGCAAGCCTCAGCCTCTCATTTAGATGTGTCTAGAGAGGGGTGTTTTGCTTCACTGGAATCCAGGAACAAATAATGAAAAGTACACCAAGTACAAGGCCGAGGACAGACCAGGCACGCTCTTATCAGTCATCTGAAATATGCACAGCCTTTCCAAGACAAATATGGACTCCTGTTTCTAGGAAAACACCAGAAAGTACTTATCAATTACCCTGTATATGGTTTGTGGAAAAAGACAACACTGGCCTACCCTGAAAGCCATAGCAAAGCAGATTCCTCTGGGCAACTGACAGCTGAAGACCATGAGTTGGAGCCCAGCCTGTGGCCTGGGACTGGTCCACGGAGCCTCTCTCCTCCCTCCTGCGATGCCCGTGTCCCTCCCCGACACCAGGCAGCTAAGCTCCTCCTAGAAGATGGGGAGCCTGATGTGTTCTCACTCAAGTCAAACCTCTCACACTTCTTCCTGACCTTTTCCAAGTCCAGAGGTGTCTCTCCAGAAGAGATCCCTAGAAAAACAGAGGGTGACCCAGAGTAAGTTCAATAATAGTAACAGTGACAAGAGTCACCATTGGTGGATAACCCACATTCTGTCCAGCCCAGGCTTGATGGGCATAGTTTTGTTTGATCCTCGCAGCCATCCTGCAAGGTAGGTACTATCATCCCATTTTACAGAGAGAACTAGAACTGGGGGTTGAAGAAGTGAACTGACTTGCCCATGATCACATGTCTAGGAAATGGCAACAGTGAAGTTCTTGTTCAAAACTGGAGATTTTAACCACTTTCTTCCAAGTGCATTCACAGGGGATACTGAATGTGGGTTTAATGCTGGTCAGCAGATTTAGAGCATGTCCTGTATGAAGTGGCATTTTTATCTTAGACAAGGAAGAAAGGGAAGTCATTTTAGCATTAGCTTGTAACCTCTTTGCTTTTCTGTCCACCTTCCCACCCTAGGACTCAAGCACAGAGGGTACGGAAGCCACGCTGCTGCACAGGGCCCCAGGGTCTGCTTCCTCGCTACTCGGAGAGCCAGGCAGAGGGCCAGGAGCAGCTCTTCAAACTAACAGACAACATACAAGATGAATTGTGAGTTGCATCCATGGGAAACCAGCCTTTTTGGTTCACCAGGTCATCTTCTCTGTCTCTGCGTCTGAGAAGTTTCTGTCCATTTCTGAGTATCATCATGACTCTGAGGCCTGGGAACTGGTCAGAGATTCCTTGGCCCAGATGGGTTTTTGTTTTGTTTTGTATTCCTGCCACACCAGATAGCATGTAGGATCCTAGTTCCCCAACCAGGGATTGAACCCATGCACCCTGCATTGAAAGCAAGGAGTCCTAGTCACTGGACTGCCAGGAAAGTCCCAAGACCAGATGTTTTATACATTTAGATGTAACAGTGCTTCTCAAACTGAATTCCACAGCAGGACCTTAATGTTGGCATTCTCCTTCTAATTAGTTCAAAGAGAGAAGATAAAATGTTCTCAATCCAAAGATTTTTTTTGCCCTGTAAAATTTTCCTAAACTTTGGTGTGCTGTTGTTGGCAGAAGAATGCTAGTTAAAACAAAACAGATTAACAAATAACAAACAACTAGTAGCTGAAAATTTTGGAAATGCAACGTTCTTAAGGTTGTTTTGCTACTCTTGAATGTGGAACCTTATATACTTAGGATCTTGTTATAATTTCAGTTAGTGAAGTTTTTCCTAATTGATATGTTTATTGTTGTTGTGGAGTCGCTAACTCATATCTGACTCTTTGTGACCCCATGGACTGTAGCACACCAGGCTCCTCTGTCCTCCACTATCTCCTAGAGTTTGCTCAAACTCATGTCCATTGAGTCAGTGAGTATGCTGTCTAACCATCTCATCCTCTATTGTCCCCTTCTCCTCTTACCCTCAATCTTTCCCAGTATCAGGGTCTTTTCCAATGAGTCGGCTCTTCACGTTAGGTGGCCCCAGTATTGGAGTTTCAGCTTCAGCCTCAGCCCTTCCAATGAATATTTAGGGTTGATTTCCTTTAGGATTGACTGGTTTGATCTCCTTGTAATCCAAGGGACTCTCAAGAGTCTTCTCCAGTTGATATGATAGAATTCAGTATATCAATTTTTTGCAATATTCTTCCTTTAACATAAAATGCTCTATAACCTAAATAGATGTTAGAATTACCGGTCCAGAGAAAGTAGTTAGTTCTGCCCTAATAAATAGCAAAATGCTAGTTTAATTTCTTTGAATGCTTATTTATCTCAGGATAAACAAGGTAAGCAGGGTTTAGGACCATGAGGGGTTTTGGGGGGGGTGGTTTTGGTTGATAAAAGGGTATCTGAAGTAGAAGTTAGCTCTTCAAAGAGTCTTCAGTGTCATTGTTACCGATGTGTTAAGCTGACCTCATCTCATAGTTTTGTAGCAGTATTTGAATGGGAATATCAAAAGTCAAATCCAGAATTCATGTGTTGTTTACTGCATAGGAAGGCATCTTCCTGGATGTGGTTTTTTGTAATTCAAACTCCCTTTGTTACTGGAAGGTCTCTCAGTGATGGAGATGTATGACATTATGGTAGTCAGCTCAGGCTGCCAAAAACCAAATACCACAGACCAAGTGGCTTAAACAACAGAAAGTTGTTTGTCATAGTATTGAGGCTGGGAAGTCCAAGATCAAGGTGCCGACTGATTTGGTTCCTGGTGAAGGCTGTCTTTCCAGCTTGCAGATGGCCACCTTCTGGCTGTGTCCTCATGTGGCAGAGAGAGGCTGAGCCAGATCTCTGATGTCTCCTATAAAGACACTAATCGTAGAGAATCAGGGCCCCACCCTTATGACCTCATTAAAAGAAAAAAAGAACCTTTATTTTTTTAATTATTTATTTATTTATTTTTAAATTTTATTTTTAAACTTTACATAATTGTATTAGTTTTGCCAAATATCAAAATGAATCTGCCACAGGTATACATGTGTTCCCCATCCTGAACCCTCCTCCCTCCTCCCTCCCCATTCCATCCCTCTGGGTCGTCCCAGTGCACCAGCCCCAAGCATCCAGTATCATGCATCGAACCTGGACTGGCAACTCGTTTCATACATGATATTTTACATGTTTCAATGCCATTCTCCCAAATCTTCCCACCCTCTCCCTCTCTCTCAGAGTCCATAAGACTGTTCTATACATCAGTGTCTCTTTTGCTGTCTCGTACACAGGGTTATTGTTACCATCTTTCTAAATTCCATATATATGCGTTAGTATACTGTATTGGTGTTTTTCTTTCTGGCTTACTTCACTCTGTATAATAGGCTCCAGTTTCATCCACCTCATTAGAACTGATGCAAATGTATTCTTTTTAATGGCTGAGTAATACTCCATTGTGTATATGTCCCACAGCTTTCTGATCCATTCATCTGCTGATGGACATCTAGGTTGCTTCCATGTCCTGGCTCATAATTATTTATTTTAATTGGAGGATAATTACTTTACAATATTGTGATGGTTTCTGCCATACATTAATATGAATCAGCCATGAGTATACATGTGTCACCCCCATCCTGAAACCCCTTTCCATCACCCTCCCTACCCTATCCCTCTGGGTTGTCCCAGAGCACCAGCTTTGGGTGCCCTGCTTCATGCATTGAACTCACACGGGTCATCTGTTTTACATATGGTAATGTACATGTTTCAATGCTATTCTCTCAAATCATCCCACCCTCGCCTTCTCCCACTGAGTCCAAAAGTCTGTTCTTTACATCTGTGTCTCCTTGCTGCCTTGCATGTAGAATCGTCATTACCATCTTTCTAAATCCCATGCATATGCATTAATATATAGTATTTGTCTTTCTCTTTTTTACTTACTTCACTGTATAATAAGCTCCATTTTTATCTGCCTCATTAGAACTGACTCAAATGTGTTCCTTTTTATAACCGAGTAATATTCCATTGTATGTATGTGCCATAACTTCCTTATCCATTCATCTGCTGATGAACATCTAGGTTGCTTCCATATTCTGGCTGTTGTAAATAGTGCTACTATGAATGTTGGGGTACATGTGTCTCTTTCAATTCTAGTTTCCTTGGGGTGTATGCCCAGCAGTGGAATTGCTGGGCCTTATGACCTTATTTAACCTTCATTCCTCCCATGCTCCATACAGTCACACTGGGGTGAGGTCGTCAACATGGGAACTTGGTGGGGACATAATTCTGTCCATAGCATATGTCTCTCTACTCTTTTAGTCTAGCCTCAGCTCTGGCCATCATGCCAATAGCCAAAATCCCCTGCATTTCACTCCAGAAAGGACTTTATATTCCTGCCCTCCTTGGGTGAGTATCTGGTGCCGTCACTGCCCTTTATACACTTTACTGATGGAACTTTTCACCTTTAGATTGGAGGCTCAGAGAGTCATTCCTCAAGTCTAGTGAGACATGGTACAGAGTCTACTAGCATGGTGGCCCCATGAGGGCCTCAGTTTCTGTCTGATCCATTCACTGAAGAATCCTCAGTATGTGGAACAGTAGATGGCACTTATTAGGGACTCAACAGATATTTGCTGAATGAATGAGAGTTGGATGGTTATTGTACATTGTGCTTTTAATTTTCTCTCCTGCTCACCCTTCCTCAGGCTTCCCTGATAGCTCAGTTGGTAAAGAATCTGCCTGCGATGCAGGAGACTCTGGTTCAATTCCTAGGTCAGGAAGATCTGCTGGAGAAGGGATAGGCTACCCATTCCAGTTGTTCTGGGCTTCCCTTGTGGCTCGGCTGGCAAAGAATCCACCTGCAATGTAGGAGACCTGGGTTCGATCCCTGGATTGGGAAGATCCTCTGGAGAAGGGAAAGTCTACCCACTCCAGTATTCTGGTCTAGAAAATTCCATGGACTGTATAGTCCATGGGGTTGCAAAGAGTCAGACATGACTCGACTGAGCAACTTTCACTTTCGCTCACCCTTCCTCAAGTCAAACCGTATCTGGTCCTCATGAAATTCATTTTCAATACAATGATATATGCCAGAAACATAAGGAGAAATTGTGTAGCATGGTTAACATAGGATTGCTCCCAGTGAAATACAAGCATTGTGCACAGAGCCATGGAAAACTGGAAGCCGGAATCAAAATGAAGTCAGTAAAACAGATTTCATGAAACTCTTGGAATTCATAAGAACTCAGAGAAGATGTTGGCATGAATGACTTCTGACTCTTAAGATGAAAACCATGTGTTGCTACTCCAGCTTGTGTTAAATCTTGCCCATGTACACTGGAGGAGCCACGTGACCATAGTCTTCCGCAGTGTACAAGGCAGGAGTCATCGGGAAACCTGGCACATATTTCTCTGAAGTGTTCTCAGTGGTCAGGCTGGGTCTTCATGTTGGAGGCATCACTTTGCAAAAAAGGGGTTTTCAAGAAAAGCACAGGAGCTCCATAATATACCTCTGACTTTTATCCTAGAATCCTAATTAAAAACATGCTTAACGACCTAATTATTTGCATATTTTCCTCCAGAGTTAACCCCTTAAAAGGATCTTTAATACCTTGCTCTACTGTTTTAACTAAATGTTTCCACATTTTTTTCCAGTTAGACTCACTGTTTCACTTCTGGAAAATATTGTGTAATTACTTCCCGATGCCGTGAAAACCCCACAGAGTCCACAGTACTGTGGTTACTTCAGCTTTGTTCTCCCAGATCAAGTTGCATTTAATTTTTTATTTTATTCAATTAATTAGTATTAAAAGGATAGTTGCTGACATATGATTTAAGGTCTGGTACACTGTAAAGGCTTGAGTTTCTAATGAACCCAGTATTAACTCGGATATATTGCAAAATTGCCATCACTTTCCATTTTTCTTAATTTTGGTTCTGAAATCGGATTGTGGGTTAAAATGATGGTAAAGGCAAATTTGTCCTATCAGATTACATTAATTTTTCTCTGTAACTGGTGTCTAGTATGTAGCCAGACACCTCATTTTCATTAAAAGAAAAAGGAAAATAGTACCTATTTTATTTCCAATACAGCACCACAGACCAGATCCCACACTAGCAGTGCAGCACTAGGGCATCTTCACCTTCCAAACACGGAGCAGTTGTCATCACAGGCTGTTTTCTTGAGTTTATTTGACAACTTGATTGTATTTTTTTTTAATGTAGTTTTAGGAAATAGTATTTGTGAGGGTTTTTTTTAAGATATTATTCAGTGCTTTAAAGAAAGAATATTTAAGTTCTCTATCTCGGTTTTAATAGTTTGATAGATGTACTTCAATATATTTGATTTCCTTTGTAATCCTAAGCATTTTATGCGTTTAAAATCAACATTATCCTTAGAAAGGAATTGTGGGCCTCCCCACAGTGCCAACAGGGGGAAAGGAGGGTCCATGATCCAAAAATGTTAAGAACGCCTGTTCTGATTAGGAGCCTTTCTAGATGTTTGAAATTTTTAACTATTCAAAATTATTAATTATTTGAGTGTCAGTAGGTTGCACAGAGGTAAAGAATCCTCCTGCCAATGCAGGAGACTTAGGTTCCATCCCTGGGTCGGGAAGATCCCCTGGAGAAGGAAATGGCAACCCATTCCAATTATTCTTGCCTGGAAAAACCCATGCATGGACAGAGGAGCCTGGCAGGCTGCAGTCCATGGGGTCGCAAAGAGCTGGACATGCTTGAGCACAACACAACACAACACGTGTGTTCCATAAACGTTAAGAGCTCCTGTTCTAATTAGAAATTAGGAGCCTTTCTAGATGTTTGACATTTTTAATTATTCAAAATTATTCTTTATTTTTTAGTATTGTGACTGTCCTAACAAAAAGAGTCCTTATCCTTTAGAGAAATACACGGGTTTATTTACAGAGAAGAGGAGAAGTAAGGAATTAACAGCAACAATTAAGCATCCTCAAGGGGCAGCTAGACCTGGAAAGTGGCTCCACATGACAGGGTTCCTGTATGTGACCTTGAAGGTGGTGCTTGTCTTTGGGGGAAACTTGAAAATCATGCACAGGAGGCCCCTTGAATCTAAGCAGCACCTTGGAGGCTCTCCCTGTGTCACTTGATCTCAGCTGAGTCAGGCTGCTTCCTTGTCCCTTTGGGTTATGCACTCAATTCTATCTGTTTGTCTACTCCTCCTCTTTTTTTTTTAATTCAAGAAAGTATAAAAAGGAAAACAAAAATAGCCTATAAACCCACTGGCCAGATTAGTCCTTTCTCTTTCTGATGAAATAAACTCATGTACACAGTTATTAGCAAATTCAAAGAGTACAGAAAAAATCAAGAGTAAAATTCTCCTTTCTTGCCACCTTTGTATGCATACTGTGATATTTGATATATATACTCTTCTTAAGAAACTGCATATAGAAATAGAAGTTAGAACACTTTTATCTGAGCACAGGTTATATTGTTTATTCTAATAAACAGTATAATTTAATTTAACAGCATATAATTATAAATAAAAACCATAAAGTAATATATGCAATCTCAAAACAAAAAGATCAGACATTTTGAGGAGTGGGATAGAGTTCATTGCTTGCATTTTCTAAACTAGGAAATAATCTGTCAATAATAATTGACACTCCTGGAATAAGACGGCTCCCAACTCTTCTGACTGTGAAATGCCTGTAAAGTGTGGAATATACAGATATATAAATATTAATAAAGTTGATAAAACAAAAACAAACAAAACCCCAAGAGAGTGGGAAAAAAAGAAAGAAAATCAGTTGAAAAAGGTAATTGAATCAACTGGCAAATTTCTCTCCCCCTAAGGAGCAAATCAGTTGGTCATGAACCTCTTTCCCCTCGGCCTCTTAGAGGGACACAATATTTCTCCAACCTGCCGAAGTGAGGACTTGTAGACTCGCAAGGAGACCTTCTCCACAGGATCGGGATAACTTGGCGTCTGTTGTCAACAGAAGAAAGAAATAACAACAGCCACCCTGGTTGGGCATGTAGATTGGTTCTAGTCATCACGGTGGCCCCTGGGAGGAGGTATGGTGATCCTCACTCTACACATGACAGCAGGCAGCTCTGAGCCAAGCCTTGTGGCTGGTGACAGGCAGAGCCAGCTGTCACCGAGGATCGGCCGGTCCCAATGGCACACTGGCCACCGTACTTGGAAATGACACCACTACCTGCCACATAGTGAGAGGGCTGAAGCTGTTGTTGACAGCAACTTTGGTGTTTGTGGTTTGGGACACTGTTCATCGTAGCGGAGCTGCTTCTGCAGTGTTGAACCTTGCCGGGCTCGCCCACTATTAGAACCCGTCATCTTGGAGAGTGGTGTAAGCCACGTGTCACAGTCTTCCTTTCTCTGAGAAGAAACTTTCTGAAGTTGGTCCCAAGGTCAAAACATCCTCTTTCTCCCCTTAAAGGAGAGTTATAAGTGAAACTTTTAACCAAAGTCTAAAAATCCTGATTTTTTTCTTTTTAAAGAATCGTCCCTAGTGTCCACAGAACACCAGATGTCTTTCTGGTTCTCCGTATTTGAAGGGTGCGACTTACCCAGAGGCTTTGTGTCTCTGGCCACGGTTTTTCACCCTCCCTCCTTCTGAGTTAATAACAGGTCAGAGGGTAGAAGGACACACTCAGGGTCCACCTGAGGCCACATGGCTTTCCTTCCCACGTCATCCCACAATGGTTTGTAATAGTCACCCATTCGTGGGCCAAGAGCAGCCTACGTGAAGCGAGGGGAGTGTGGGTGTGTTTGGACTTGGCTTGTGTGAGGCCTTCGCCTCTCGAGTGACACAAAGGAAAGGAGCTCAGGCCTTCTGCAGGGGACAGCCAGGCAGGGAGGGGGATGCCACGCTGTGACAATGAAGTGACAGAGGTGGTGAATGAGACGAGAAGTGCTGGGAGCGCTCATGGGTTCAGCTTCTCTTGTCCCCTCAAGTTTTGGTTCCTCTCTCTCCATGACAGATTTGGGGTTGGTCTCCCTTACAGGAGGGGACCCATAATCTGGAGCTCAGTTTTAATTATTCTTTGTTGTGGTTTCTAGACTTGGTGTGTATGTGTGTGTAATGTATGCTATTATGCTGAAACCCAAAGCGTTAGTTATTGGTTGTGAAAGTTCCAGGGAAGCGTTTGAGAGGAAAATGGAGGGAGAGACGGCTATTGGCTAAGTCGGTGTCCAGGTTCTTGCTCAGACCGAGGGCTGTGACCCTGGCACTGCGGCTGAGTCCCCACTGTCTCCCTCTCCCCTCCTCTCAGTTATACCCTTGGCTCCAATCTGCTTTTGGTTTGAAAAGACTAGAACACATCATGTAAATGTCCAGAACTTACTGTCTGTATTAGCTTCGGGGTATGAATGGGCTCCTGGGCTCACAGAAGAGAGAGATGTGCAGATTTACAAACCACTCCCCTCCCCTCACATTTCTATAATGGACATGAATTCTTTTGATGTTGAATTTTGGCTATGAATTTACTGACTTTGTGATGGAAGCTGGCAGGTACCATCATCTCTCTCAGATGAAGAAACTGAGACACAAGACAGCAGCTGGCCCTGCCAGAGCTGCCCCACCCAGGGGGTCTCCCTGCCCACTCAGCATGTGTCCCCTCCACCATATGGGATGGCTCTGAGTCAAGCATCCCAGCTCAGAGCCACCCTTCCTCCTCCCTTCCACCCAGAAGTTGTGCTGGCTGGACAGAGGACTTGCACCATCTGTGGCCTCTTAGAAGGAAATCTGTTTTAAAGAGGCCCACTATGGAAAGGGCTCTAATAATGTCAACCACCCAGGTGAGGGGTATCAGCAGCTGCCCCGATGGAAAGACCTCAGCCCTCTTAGAGGCTGTGCATAAATGTCAGCATCAGCAGGTACCAAACAGGAAAGGGGAGGTGCGGACGATGGGACAGAAGTTCTGCCTCCTGTGCTGGACCAGATGAAAGAGAACAGTCCTCAACTGGATTTTTAATGTCCATCCTGCCCTCGCCCTAATCGTGGTGGCTGGCTCTGGGGAGCTCCCCTTAGAACCTGTTCCAGCCTCAGTCGCCACGTGCCCAGCCCACCCGTGCTCAGAAGCCCTGGGCCATTTTCAGTTTTTAAGCTAGTTTTCTGGCAAGTTCCAGCCAGCCCCCAATCCTTCCCTTCTGTGTCAGGAAGCTTTTATCATCTCTGTCTGTCTCTCTCTCTCACCTTGTCTTCCACTGGACCAGCTATCTGAGCTTTCACTCGGCCTCTTTAAGTAGTGCTCTTGTCTCCTGGACACCGTCCGAGCCTGGGATGTGGGAAATTCTCTGCTGAGTGGCCTGAACACCAAAAGCTGCTGGGTATTTCTCCTTTTGGCATTGAGACTTTACAAGTCTACATTCTTGGCATTGCCAACCAGTCAGAATAGAACAATAAACCCCAATTTTTTTGTCATGTGAGGCTACAATTAAAATGGCAGCTGGAACCAGGCAGAATTTTACTGAGTGCTAAGGGGGTGGCCGACTCAGTGGTGGGTGCTCAGGGAGACGTGGGCGGAGGGTGGACTTTAAGAGTACATCAGCTTAGCCAGAGAGCTGAATACTTATCCAGGACATACAATGAGAACAAACCAGTGCTTAGCAGTGCTCTTGAAGGTAAGCAAGGAAGCGTTCAAAAGTGGGAGTGGGTTTGAGTGTTTCTTGAGGAAGCTTCAGAGAGAAGTTGGAACTCGTGAATCCTCAGGCTTGAGGAGAAGGTAGAAGGGATAAGGGATGAGGTGTGTACAGAGTAGGGGGCTCTCTGAGCCCAGAGGTGAGCGGGGGCCTGGAGCCAACTTGGGATGGAGAGGAAACCAGCCTGTCCAGCTCTGGGCAAGCCTGCTCTGTCCCATCAGAGTTTGGCGACCGCTGACCCCAGAACAAAGCCATCCTGGGACCCAGTCCCCAAGCCGTTCCAGGGGAGCTGTGGCTCCGAGCAACTGCGATGTGGCAATTCCTCTCAGGACATCGGGTCCCAGGGGGCCAGGGCCTGACAGCCAGCCTGTCGTCAGCTCTTAGTATTCCTGCCGTCTTTCCCTGTTCCCCGAAGTGGCCGCTGCATTGTGGAAGGCTGTCACAAGAGGCGGAGGAGGCGGCCAGGCCTGGGAGGGCTGTCACAGCCGTTTCCAAGGGTCACTGCTCTTCATTGTAGCCCAGCTGAGAGCTTTGACGCGCATAAATTCCCACTTTAAATCCTCGGCTCCAGGGAAGGAGATTTCTTTTATTTTTTTCCTGAGTGGCCTCGGGGCCTCTAGAATTGATGACTGAAAGTTATGAAAATCAGGATTATAGCTTTCCCTGAGAAAGCACACTTCCTAACAACTCATGAAGTTCTGAGAACGTGGTGGTGGTCTCACCAGTCAGCCCCCTGTCCCTCAAGGTGTTAGGCTGGGACCAGGCCACCTCCTATTAAAACCATGACAAAAAAGAAGCAGACATAGATGTGCAGATAGAGAGGGCATGGCATCCTCTCACGCGTCCAGTTTGCTGACCCATTTAATGCCGCTCCCCACTTCCACTTCCATCACCCCGCCCCTCCCCCACCCTGCCTTCACAGCAAAGCTTCTCAGCTGCTATTTCATCAACAGACCTTTCAAAGCATTGTGTTTTCTTCCTCTCTTTTGCCCAACAAAGCACTGTTACGGTTTCCTCTAAGCCTTGTCCTATGAAAAGGCCATAAAACTGTTTTCTCTCATTGATACAGTTGGTCCTGTTCATCAAGCCCCCTGTGTAAGGGCCCTTTGCTATGCATGCTGGCCTCGCAGCAGCCCTGACAGGCCAATGCCACTTTTATTCCTAACTGACGGACAAGGAGACGGGGGCTCAGAGTGGGTGAGCCACCTGCCCACGGGGCAGTGAGCAAGGGAGCCTGGCTGTAAGGTCTGTCCCCAGAGACCAGGGCCCACATGGAGCCTCAGCCCTGCCTCGAGGAGCAGCCCTGAAGTCCTGCGTGCCCTCCTCACTCCCCCTCTCCCTCCACAGCTTCATCGCAGTGGAGAACATCGACAGCTACTGCGTGCTCATCTCCTCCAAGGCCGTCTACTTCCTGAGAAGCGGGGACTATGTCGACCGAGAGGCCATTTTCCTGGAGGTCAAATATGACGATCTCTACCACTGCCTCGTCTCCAAAGACCACGGGAAAGTGTACGTGCAGGTCACCAAGAAGGCTGTGAACACGAGCAGCGGCGTGTCCATCCCGGGCCCTTCTCACCAGAAGCCTATGGTGAGTGCACACCTGACCCGACTCCCAGGCCCGCCACTGCCCTGATGATGCTTCTCAGTGGAAAGGCGTTTGCAGCACATGAGGGTTAGGCCTGGCTGCTGTGAATCCCCAGGGGTCCTGCTTCTTAGTCCCACAGACAGAAGGTGTTCAGTGTGGTAGATGCGGTGGTGCTGCCCTCTCAGCTTCACTGCTGCTGACCCTAGGCAGGTTGCTCAACACTTGAGCCCTGGTTTCCCCTCCTTACAGTGTAGGTAGGATTCCTGCCTCTGAGCAGCTGTGAGGACCAGCTGATATGATGCATGCAGCTGTTTTATTCCTAAAATGAGCCTCTTCAGTGCATCGGATCTAAGATGTTAGAGCACATGCTGGCTTCTTCCTAACTTCCCCTCTAGAATAATTGGAAGCTAACTTTTTTCATGCACCAAGAAGCAATATGTAGCATAGGCCCCTACCCAGGGTAAAAGCTCAATAAATATTTATAGACAAAATTTACACTTTGCCTCCAAAGGCTACAAGATACTGTTATGGCAGGACTTTATTAAATAATGCCATTCCTATTAATAACTAACATTCAGTAAGAGCTTACTATGTGCCAGGCTAGATTCTGAATACTTAAAGATTATTTAATGTTGTACTGTTATTTCCCCCACTTGACTGGTAAGGAGGCTTAGTGAGGACAGCTGGCTTGCTCAGGGTTATCTGGCCAACACCAGAAGGAGCTGGGGTTCAAAGCCATGTGCCTGCAAGTCACCAGAGCTGGTGGCCTGGACCAGGTCACTGCTTCTGCTCAGAGCTAGGCAGAAGCCCATGTGAGGGGACCCCATCTCCAGCCATGTTCTCACTTGGAATCTTTTCAGGAACCCCAGGTGTTAGCTCTGCTCATCTTTCGTCTGGAATGCTAGGATTTTCAAGCCTGCATTCGAGAATGACACACCATTCAAAATGGCCCTGCTTATCTCAGTCTTTCTGTGATCAGAAACCGCAACCAGCCTGATTGGGCCTCTCTCCCTTGACCTTCTCCCTGCCCAGGAATGCGCTTGGGTTTGGTTTGGCTTGTGTGGGCTCCCCTGGGGTCATTGGCTTAGGTTAGGGCCGGTAGATTAACTGAGTTAACACCCAAAAGCCTGAGTATTTCCACAAGTTCCTTTTGGAGGTGGGGAGCCTTGCCCAGGTGCCCTTTCACCCTTTCAAGGCAAGCAAGCTTGCTCCATAAGAAAGGCCCCAAGGCGTTTGTGTGCTTTGAACATCAGCAGACTTTAGATTTGAGTCCCAGGTCTTTGTTCTCACTTGCTCTCACCTCAGCTGATCCTCACACCTCGGAGCACAGCAGTTTCTCAGTTACAGGGAGTCCCGAAGGTCAGGGGATTGTGGGTCGACTGCACAGTCACCCCGGGGTCCACCCCAGACCTCAAGTCGGCATAAACTAGGAGTAGGGCCCTGGGGATCTGTTTCTTAGAACTACACCCATGCTGTTGAGATCCACAGTCAGGCTAGGAGCTGCTGCCTGGGTGGATTTCAGTGGCTCGTGTCCTGTGCGTCTGTTTGGTTCCCCACTGTGGAGGCGAGTTACTCATTCTGTCCTCTTCCTCAGGTCCATGTGAAATCAGAGGTCCTCGCTATCAAGTTATCACAAGAAATAAACTATGCAAAGAGCCTTTACTATGAACAGCAGCTGATGTTAAGACTCAGTGAAAACCAAGAACAGTTGGAGCTGGACTCCTGAGAAACCCCAGCTGCCGGAGGGACATTCCCAAAGACAGACCCCACACCAGTCAGGAGGAGAGAGGCCCATGGGCTTGGCTTCAGTTTGAGGAAACCAGAATAAGGTTTGGGGGATGATATCAAGAGGGGAAGTAAATACTGATGAGGGGGATGCAGATGGAACTGTATTCATTTGTGGGGCAAGGAATTGCTTTAGATTATGGGGAGGTAATTTGTAAAAGACATCAGTTGAATAACGTTAAAAAAAAAAAAAAGCCTACCAAGATCAATCTAATTTTTAGATTGTCCTGTATTTTGTTAACATGTATATATTGATATATATACAACTGTGTGTTTGTAAATATATAGAAGTGTTTCTGAACAGGGACTATGATGTGTGTAAAAGATTGTTAACTGTAAAGTAATATAAAATTATATTGGATCTTCTATTGCACTAATTCTACACGTCTAATTCAGGGTACTGTCCGTGAAGAGGGATTCTTCAAGTTGCAGAATGTCATGTCTTAGTCTGGGAAACGAGGGTATTCACAGTCGGGTGGGCTGAGGTGAGGTGACGGGTACGTCGAGTGACACCTTTGACACCTGCATGCGTCCAGGCGGCAGCAGCGAACCAAAGTCCAGACCTAGAGCTGGCCCTCCGCAAGGCCTAGGGGAGTGACTCAGATGCATCTTTTATTGATTTCTCCTCCAGTTTGAAGATGGTTCTTAGAGTGTCACAGATTATTTTTTATCTGCCTAAATCTCTGGCTCTCTCCTGACTGGTCTTGCCGAAGTTTTCGGTGTGCTCTGTTAGCACACGTGCACACACACCAGCATTGCAAGTTTTTCTTGGGTTATTATCATAGAGGCCAGTCTGAAACATTGGTAGACTCTGGTAACTTAGAAGGGGAAAAAGCCCCACAGAACTGGGTGGACAAATCAAAAGTCCAGAAACTTAGCAAAACCCACAGTAAGAATGTCTTCCCTCCTGAGCAGCAGTCAGAGGGGAAGGACCTAGGACTCTCTTCTTCCTAATAAAGCCGCAGGCAGACTCTCAGCTCTGCAGTCCTGGGGACCTGGTGACAGTACCACTGAGATGAGAAGGAGAGAGTCCAAAAAGGGAATGAAATCTTGAGTATTAAAAAGCTGTTTTCATAAGTTTGAGGCCAAGATTTGACCAAAATAACTCTTGCCCTTGGTTTTAAATTCCAAACAGTGGCAAGGCCTTGAAGTGAGTTCCCTCTACTTCCTGGGTCTTGTTTGCAGGGTTTTCTCTTTTCTGTATGGAATCACCAAGTTGGGGGAGGGGTAGGCTTCACTCTGGAATGAATGACTAGACTTGTGATTTTTTTAATTTTTATTTTAATAAATCTACTCAGTCTGTACAGCCATGTCTAACATAGCTGAGATCTAAAAGGACCGAGGGGATCAGTGGATGTGTGGAAGCTTTTGGGCTTTATAACTCATGACCCAGATCCTTCCAAGACACAAATGAAGCTAATCTGTCTTTCTTCCCCCCACTTCGGGGAGGGGTGTGTGTGTGTGTGTGTGTGTGTGTTCAAAGAAACAGGAAGGGAGCTGTCATCCAGTGCTTAGTGCTTTGGCAAAGCAGTGTCTTCAAGGCTCGTCTTGAGTGCCAGGATTTATATGTGGTCTTCACTGAACTCTGTCTTCGTGGCCAGCAGGGTTGAAACCTGGCTCCTGAAGGAGGTGCATTTTTGGTTGTCCGGTTGGTTGGTTTTGCCAGGCGGCCATTGTGGCACCAGGCGCTGCCTCCTGCAGGTTTCTCATCCTCTTCAACAGCCTCGTGCCCTGCGCCCCACAAGTGTGGCTTGTGTTTTTTGTCACCAGTCACTCATTGTCTGAGATGATGATCTCCTAAGAATGAGACTCTCAGAGGATTGACTATTTGCATCAGTGAGCCTTCCGTCACTTTCTGGAATGAAGTCACTTGGAAGTTCTGTTGGATTGAGGAGCTTGGTGTTAGGATTATAAAGGAAATTTGCCTTGGGGCCCAGTGGCACCCAGCATCCTCTGCCCATGGGAAGTTGGTTGAGGGCTGCGCTGTGGAACGGTGCTTCCCACAGACTCCAAGAGGGTGCTCATATGCCCTCCTCCCGGCCGCTTTCTGATCTCATCAACCCTTGAAACAGTGGCTCAGCTCCTAATTGCACAACCTCCTCTGACATTGTGCCTTAGAAGAGGCAGATGTTAAAATGGGATCCGAAGACCAAACGGGGTGAGGTTGGGGTTGGTGGGTGCCAACTTAGCTTCTCAAACTCCCTCTGCCCTCTCAGCCCTCATGCCAGGCGTGGGGTAAGGTTTCAGGGGCTCTGGAGAGTTTCCTGGTTTGCCTGGAAAACATCCAAAGCTTTAGAGGAAGCAGGCCCTGGCTATGGCTGCTAAAGGCCCCATTTCCTTTAAAATCAGTGTTTAGCCAGCGATGGCTGAGACTTTGTTACAATAATTTTCTACCGATTTTCTTGCTGCCTCAAGTACCCAATTCCACTCCCAGGAAGAAAAATAAATTGAATCAGGAGAAACCAGACCAGCAGAAAGCAAACTCCCCTTGATGCCCTAACCCAGCATATCCAGCTACATCGCTGCCCGATCAGAGCTGCTTTTGTTTGCCCACCAGAAAGGCTGACCAGTCAGTGCTTCCTGCACCCGGGCCCGCTCACTGCCAACCCAGAAACGGAAACACGGCCTCTCATCAGTTTGAGCGCCTCGCCTGCCCAGTGGTGAGGATGCAGCTCAGAGTTCGGACGACTCCTGGGCCACTTTGTTTGTAAGCCTCATCTGTGCCTCAAAATAGCATAGCAGCTGCTTATAAAATCCCAAAAATAAAGTTCTGGGTCACCGCTGTGTGAGCACCCTCACAGCCACCAATCTGTTGCGACTCTAAAATCTGTTCATGTCAAGTCGTTCTTTCTCTTCCTGTGGAATAAAATGCTCTGTTGACTTCTAAACATGTTGTTTCCTTCTAGTTTCTTGCTGTCCCGTAGATTCTAGAACCGTTGCCGATGACAAATGCCAAACGTCTGAAGGTGTTCACAAGCACACGCAGCCTCTCCCTCACTCCAGGGAGGCGCGTTCCCAAGCCAGCCCTGCACCTCGGGCCTTTGCCTAACTTCCTGTCTGCTGGGCCCAGGCTTGGTGCTGACCGCACTCTCCCTACCTCTGTGAGGTAACCGGTCCAGGCCCTGGCAGGATGAAAGGTGTCATGTCCTAGAAGGAAACTGCAGGAGGAGCAGGTTTGGTCATGTTCACGGTGCCTACTTGGGCTTCCCTGATGGCTCAGTTGGTAAAGAATCCACCTGCAGTGCAGGAGACCCCGGTTCAATTCCTGGGTTGGGAAGATCCGCTGGAGAAGGGATAGGCTACGCACTCCAGTAATCTTGGGCTTCCCTGGTGGTTCAACTGGTAAAGAATCTTCCTGCAATGTGGGAGACCTAAGTTCAATCCCTGGGTTGGGAAGATCCCCTGGAGAAGGGAAAGGCTACCCACTCCAGTATTCTGGCCTGGAGAATTCCATGAGCTGCGTAGTCCATGGGGTCGCAAAGAGTCAGACACGACTGAGCGACTTTCACTTCATAGTGCCTACTTGGTATTACTGGACAGGCCAGGAAGGCAGCTGAGCAGGCACTGGAGTGTGGAGTTCCAGAGATGAGTGCAGGCCAAAAGCACAAGACTGGGAGTCGTCGTGCAAGTGACAAGTGGAGCCTGGATGGAATCCTCAAAGGAGTGGGTGGAGGGTGGGAGGGGCAAAGAAAAGAGATCCTGATCTGAGTCCTGGCCTCCCCGAAGTTTAAGAGTTTAGGCAGATGGAGAGGAAAAGCGCCTTCCAGAGATGGATGTGCAGCTGGGAGGGTGTGGGTCCTAGAAGCAATTGTAGACACCAAAAGAAGAAGAGGCTTCTCAGGTGGCTCAGTGTAAAGAAACCGCCTGCCAATGCAGGAGACGTGGGTTCAATTCCTGGCCTGGGAAGGTCCCCTGGAGAAGAAAGTGGCAACCCACTCCAGTATTCTTGCCTGGAGAATCCCATGGGCAGAGGAGCCTGGTGAGCTACAGTCCAGCGGGTCGCAAAGAGTCAGACATGACTGAGCGACTGAAACAACAGCAAAAGGAAGAAGAAGGGAGCCTGCTGCAGAACATTCGTGTTGAAACTTTTAAACATCAGATTTTAAATGTTTGCAAACATACAAATACAAAACAAAAACATAATCTCATATCCATGTTATAGCATATGAGGATAACCTCATGGATGTGTGTTCTCATGTGATTAGATACAGACATGGAACACAGACAGATACAGTCATATATCATTCCCAACATTTGTTTTCGTGACGTTGAAATTGTATACTTTTCTGCACCTTCTCAGTGTTACCTTCAGGTTGGTATATTGCTGTTTTCTTAAATGCAGCACAATTGTTGGTGTAACTGTTGTGTGCGAACTTAGAGAGTCCCATATTGGAGGACAATCACTGCATTCTCAGGCCACCCAGCCCACTAAGAACAGCCTACGAGAGACACCCTTCTACTTAGGTGCTTATGCACTAGTTTTATTTCTGGGCAGTAGATTCCAAGCAGCCAGTGGGCTCCATGGATACACACAAGATCACTTTCCAAGCCTGTTGCTGGGGATGTGGAGGGCTGTGGCCCATCTAAGTGCCCTCTCCTGGCACTCCTGCCAGAAATGTTAACCAGTCTGAAAGGGGTCTCAGTCTCATCTCATTCTTTCTTTAGTGAATTACCAGCAGTGAACCTGACCATCTTTTCAATTTTTGTAGGAATTTAAGTTAGGAATGGCTATGGAACTATAGCAAAAGTCCCTTCACAGCATCTATTATTATGACCATATTGTTTCTTCTCCTTTAATTTTTTAAAAATTGGATACATTGATAGATTTCCTGGTATTATACCACCCTTAGTCTCTTGGAATAAGCCCCATTTGGTCATAATGTTATTGTTATTCTTTTGATACATTCCGTGATTCTTTTTGCTAGTATTTTGAGTCTTTGCATCTTTATAGTGAGAGGAGGGTCTGTAAGTTTCTCTTTTCATAGCATCTTCATCAGATTTTAGAATTAAAATTGTGCTGCCTTCCTAAAAGGAGGACTTCCCTGGTGGCTCAGATGGTAAAGCGTCTGTCTACAATGCGGGAGACCTGGTTTGATCCCTGGGTTGGGAAGATTCCCTGGAAAAGGAAATGGCAACCCACTCCAGTACTCTTGCCTAGAAATCCCATGGACGGAGTAGCCTGGTGGTGCAGGCTACTCCGTCCATGGGGTTGCAAAGAGTTGGACATGACTGAGCAACTTGACTTTCCTTCCTTTCCTTTCCTAAAAGGAGAACTCTCCACCATTTTCTGTGGCTTGCAATACTTAAGTTATGATAGAATATACAGTTCTAGTTTTCCAAAAATTAGATGCAAGTCGGCTGCAAACCCTTGTGCTGTGCTATGCTCAGTCGTGCCCAGCTCTTTGCGACCCCATGGACTGGAGCCCGCCAGGGTCCTCTGTCCATGGAATTTTCCAGGCAAGAATACTGGAGTGGGTTGCCATTGCCTTCTGCAGGGGATCTCCCCAACCCAGGGATCAAACCCCTATCTCTTGGGGCTCCTGTATTGGCAGGCGGATTCTTTACCATGTGCCACCTGGAAAGCCCCAGACCAAACCCATCAGTCTCTAGAAGCTTTTTCAGTGGTTCCCTTTAATCTTCATTCCCCACCCCACCAACGTGTGTGCCCTCTGCTAACTGGAGTATTCAAGGTTTCTATTGCTTCATACATCAGTTTTGGTAGCTTATTTAAAAATCATCCAATTCTCTTACGTTTTTTACATTTGTTGCCATACATTTATATGTATTCACCAAAGATTATTTTAATACCTCTTGTCTCGGTCATTTCTCCTTTCTCATTCCTAATCTTGCATAATTTTACTTTTTTTTTCACAACTAAGTTTTTGAGGAAGTTGCTGTTCTTTTCAAAGGAGGAATTTGGGACTGTTTTCTCTTTGCTACTTTGTTTTTATTATTCTATTGATTGTACCTTTAATCTTTTGTTCCTGCCACCTGGCTTGTTTTGGTTTATCTTTACTGTTCTTTTCTTGCTTTCTAAGATAGGTTTTTCATTTCGTGTTTTTTTTTTTTTTTTTCCTCACCTATCTTGAATAATGATGACATTTCAGGGTTATAAATTTTTTTCAAAATGCAGCTTTGTTTATCCCATAAATTTTGATATTAAGTGTTCTTAAGTTGCTTTCTGTGTAGTTTTTAATTTACTTTTGATTTCTTCTCTCATCTAAGACCTACCTAGGAGTGTGTTTTTAATTTTTAAATATTAAAGAAGTATCCTCCTTAAATTAGCTATTTTAAATTTTACTGGTTTATAATCAGTGAAAGAGGAGAGTGAAAAAGTTGGCTTAAAGCTCAACATTCAGAAAACTAAGATCTTGGCATCTGGTCCAATCACTTCATGGCAAATAGATGGGGAAACAGTGGCTGACTTTATTTTTGGGGGGCTCCAAAATCACTGCAAATGGTGATTGCAGCCATGAAATTAAAAGATGCTTACTCCTTGGAAGGAAAGTTATGACCAACCTAGATAGCATATTGAAAAGCAGAGATATTACTTTGCCAACAAAGGTCCGTCTAGTCAAGGCTATGGCTTTTCCAGTGGTCGTGTATGGATGTGAGAGTCGGACTATGAAGAAAGCTGAGCGCTGAAGAATTGATGCTTTTGAACTGTGGTGTTGGAGAAGAGTCTTGAGAGTCCCTTGGACTGCAAGGAGATCCAACCAGTCCATCCTAAAGGAGATCAGTCCTGGGTGTTCATTGGAAGGACTGATGCTGGAGCTGAAACTCCAATACTTTGGCCACCTCGTGCGAAGAGTTGACTCACTGGAAAAGACCCTGATGCTGGGAGGGATTGGGGGCAAGAGGAGAAGGGGACGACAGAGGATGAGATAGCTGGATGGCATCACTGACTTGATAGACATGAGTTTGAGTGAACTCCAGGAGTTGGTGATGGACAGGGAGGCCTGGCGTGCTGTGATTCATGGGGTCACAAAGAGTCTGACACGACTGAGTGACTGAACTGAACTGAATCAGCAAATATAACCTTAAGTTTTCTACGTTCAAAAAAAATCTGTTGTGGTTTCTTTTTGTCCAATTACTTGATCAGTTTTTATAAATGTTACATGAGCATATGAAACAAAAATATCCTCTTTGAGGCTTGTAAAGAAAGATCAGTAAGTAGGTAGGTAGGATGGATGGATGGACAGACAATGGGAAGGACAGATAGGTACATACACACTTACCGATAGAAGTTTACAGACTAGATTAATCGATTAAAACCTGTAAGACTTTACTTACTTTTCTGTAAGAGCGCTCTGACCTGTGTGTTGCGAGTGGCCCAAGAAGCAAGTTCTGTGTAGTCCTTCTGAACAGCAGTGAGAACTTAAAGTAAACAAAGTGAGCAGAAAGGAGAAAGAAGAAAACACGGCATCCTCATTTAAGCTGCCTCCAAGTAATCCTGCTGGAACTGTGGAAGGACTTGATGCTGAAACAATGGTCCTGTGCCTGCCTGCCTCACGCTCTCAGACAGGCCGGGCCCCATGCCCCCACTGGTGTAACAGGCCCCCTGCGTCCTTACTGGTGTAAACAGTTCCCAGCCGGTAATGAAACTTCACACCTCAGGCTTACTCTGGTCTGACTCCAAAGCACAAAAAAAAGTCGTGGGTACATTTTATCTTGGAGGAAGTGTGTGGATCTAGGGCTGCAAGGCCCTTGGAAACCCCGGAAGGGGGTGGTGTGGGGAGGAGAGGGAAGGGGGAGGAGAGTGCTGACTTGACTCCCAGGGCATTTAGGGGGAAAAGCGCTGCCTTTGGGGCATGTTTTCCTGAGATACCTTACCTCAGGGGTACACAGAGACTTCTAGGAAGTTGGGCCAAGCCTACACAAAGACACCTCTCCATTCTGCTTGATGGTTTGTATACAGAGACTGCCCATCGCCAGGTATGTTCCCAGACAACACAGGTAACTGTTGCCAAAGTCACTAAGCCCCTGCCCCTCAAACAACAAGAAGGCACTGCCAGCCTTCCTGGGGCCAGAGATATGCAGCGAGTGGGGCTACAGTCCATGGGGTCATTGAGAGTCAGACACGGCTGAAGTGACTGAGCACTTCATGTAAGATTAACATCTCCAGAAATACTTCTCTGGCTGCAAAATGGAGAATGAGTAGCATGATTGAAGAGAGGAAGGAAGGCCACTGCAGAATCCAGGTAAGAAATGATGGCGGCTTGGACCAGGAGCAGGCAGTGGAGATGGAGAGAGGTGCAGAGACCTGGGACATGTTTTCAAGGAAGAATAGAGGAGACAGAGGGATTGATTTAATGTAGAGGTTAAGAGGGAAAGAGGTATCAAGGGTCATTCCCTGGTTTCCAGCTTTAACCAGGTGGGCAGTGATGTGATTACCAAGGTGGGAGAATACTGGAGAAAGAGCTGGGATGTTTATGACTGCTGTCCATTTACTGACAGTTATATATCTATTGGCTTAGTGGTAAAGAATCTGCCTGCCAGTGCAAGAGATACAGGAGATGTGGGTTTGATCCCTGGGTCGGGAAGGTCCTCTGGAGGAGGAAATGGCAACCCACTCCAGTATTCTAGGAGAATTCCATGGACAGAAGAGCCTGGCGGGCCACAGTCCATGGGGTCACAAAGAGTTGGACATGACTGAGCACACACACACATATCTGTTCAAGGTCAATTGAATAAATGAGTGTCTTAGATTGTGGGTATATTTAGTTTGTCAGTGGCGTGTTGAGCACAGATGGAAAGTAGGCAGTTTAGAACTTGAGAGAGGGTGACTCACCGGTAAAGCGTGTTTGGTGTGATGGGAGTTTATTCGATTCCAGTGAGCATAGAACAGGAGAGGAGATGCTGGACCAGGTCCTCAGGACACCAACATTTAATGGGTGCATGTGTGTAGGAAGGTGACCCTGTAAGGGAGACTGGGAAAGAGTGACTGGACACATGGGAAGAAAAGTACATGTTTCTGGAAAAAGTACAAAAGTACTTGTTTCTGCAAACAAGAAGAATGTTTCCAGAAAGAAAACATGGTCAATTGGTTGGATGATGCTGAAAAGCCCAGTGAGATGTGTGCTGGATTCGGCAAGGTGGAGGACACTGTGGTAAGAGAAGTTTTTTGGGAGCCGAAGCTAAGATGAGAGGGTGAGGTGTGAATGGTGGGTCGAGTAGAAACAGCGAGTGTCCTTTCTTGGACCGAGCAGCTGGTGAACGGTTGGCCCATGACCGTGACATGCTAAGGCGGGAGTGGCTGCCTGGCCATTTAATACCGACAGTTGAAGAACACTCAGGTAATTAAGACTAAAGGCCGGTCGGGTTTTCTCACCATGTACTTGGCGAGATCTGTGATAAAATTCTCCTTCTCTTAAACATCTTCAGTGGGTCTCAGTTCTGTTGAGTTTTGATGATATATACAAAAGCTTCAAATTGGCACGTTTATCTTACTTGTCCTTTAATACAGCTTGTATTCCACACGGGAATTAATTGAGAGCTCCCAGGTGTGCAGTGGGCCCCCAACACACACAGACTCAGCTTCACATCTTCATTCAGAGATGAAGTTTACTGTTTTTGAATCATTCAAGCCTACTGGGGCACAGTTCACATCTCCAACCCCTGTATTTCTCCATATCCCTGCATTTAAATAATATATTTGAAGTAAATGATAATGGACAGTGATTGTAAAGGTAAAGCAGAAAGCTTGAATGGCTCCAATTCTGTCATTCTGTGTAACCACTTACAGTTTTTATTGGTGTTTAAAATTTTAAGCAGTGAAACAGTGCAGACTATGAAGTGTAACACTTATGTTTAGAAAGAGAAAATTTTAGTTCACTAATGAAACATAAAATCAAGCATTATCAATTGTGGTTTATTAGTTGTTCAAAGTTTACTTTTGGCAGATGTATTGATTTTATTAAAATTCACTTACTAGTTACTGGACAATTATTTAAATAAAAATTTTTATATATACCTATAACCAAAGTAACCAAAGTTAAAATCATTAAGTAAATATATAAATATTATATACATGTAAAAAGATTAAGTAGTTGTGCTCTATTTTGTCCTATGATACTTATTTAATGTGACTGGCATAATTACTTTAAAAATTCAATAAAATATTTTCACTGCATTTCTTGACTTCATTCATGATTATTACTGAAGATGATTTTGTCATATTGAGGAGGGGAGAGTTGAAAAGATGATCCTCTGGACTTCCCTGTGATTACAGGAGATTTCCTCCTGCTAATACAGGGGACGTCAGTTTAATCTTTTGTCCAGGAAGATTCCACATGCCTTGAAGCAGCTAAGCCCATGTCCCACAACTACTGAGCCTGCGCCCTAGAGTCTGTGAGCTGCACCTACTGAAGCCCATGTGCCTAAAGCCTGTGCTCCTCAAGGGAGTCACAGGAATGCGAAGCCCAGGCACCACGACTAGAGTAGTCCCCGCGCTCTGAAGCCAGAGAAAGCCCGTGCACAGCAGCGAAGACCCAGCACAACCAAAGATAAATACATGAATGAATTTAAATTAAAAAAAATGATCCTCTGGGTTTCAAGTATACCAGGTACACCACTGGCCAAGGTAAGGATCCTTGGGGATGTCCAGGTCTGCCATCTCTGCAAATAGGATAGGAGTTGGGTCTGACAACCGGGGAAACCAGATTGAGCCAAGGCCCTTAACAATGCTAACAAAAGGAGCATCTTATTACTGAGGGACTGAAACAAGGAGCACATCTTCAGTGCAGCCTGAGTTGTGGGAGGGAAAGGAAAATGAGAGAGGCGAGATCTAGAATGAAATAACCCTGAACTTGAACTTGTTTAGAATGAACTGCTTTCTGTCCTTTGCTACACCATGGTCCACCCCGCACTAATCCTGTCCACAGGGGCAACTATTTTCAACTTTTTTCCAATTTCTTCTTGTTTTTACCTCTGTTTTTTTTAAACACCATATTTCTACCACCTATTCTTGATTTCTTTCCATCAGAGATGTTATCTACTTTTTTTACTACTGTGGAAGATTAGAATCTGGCTCTTTTCACCCCCCTACCCTCTGCCCCAAATACTTCACTGTGAAAAGGGGGACATCATTACAGATCCTATAGACATTTAAAGGATAACAAGGAGACACTATGAATAACTTTGTGCTTTTAAATCTGACAACTCACATAAAATGGACACATTTCTTGAAAGGCACAAATTATCAAAACTGACAGAAGAAATAGAAAATCTGAATAGCCTTGTATCTATTAAAGAAACTAACTTTGTCATTAAAAATCTTCCCAGGAAGAAAACTCCAGACCCAGTTAGCTTTACTTGTGAATCCCATCAACCATTTAAGGAGAAATTAATTTCAATCCTATACAAATCCTTTCAGAAAAGAGAGGAAAAAGCACTTTCCAAATCATTTTATAAGGTTAGCATTACTCTGATACCAAAAATAAATAAAAATTTTATAAGAAAACTAAAGACTAATATTCCTCATGGACACAGATGCAAAATTAATTTCTTAAGTTTTTAGAAAATTAATTCAATAAGTCATGAAACCCAATTGAAAATAAGCAAGTGTCTCAACAAACATTTCACAAAAGAAATATACAAAAGGCCAAAATGCACATGAAAAACCTGCAATATCCCACTCTCAAGGAAATGCAAATTAAAACCACAATGAAATGCCACTGCACACCTGTGGAATAATGTTAAGAATTATGATGATAGCAAGTATCAGAAAGGATGATAGCAAGGATTGGCACATGGAATTCTCATACATTTGCCAGTGGGGATGTAAAATAGTGAAACTAGTTTGGAAAACACCTTGGCAGCTTCCAAGAATTAAAACTTCCAAAGAGTTAAAACATACACTCACCACAAGACTCTTCAGTTCTACTCATAGGTATCTACTCAAGAGAAATGAAAATACATTCACACAAAGATTTGTGCACAAATGTTTAATACAGCCAAGTCCTGGAAACATGTCTATCAATCAGATCAGATCAGATCAGTCGCTCAGTCATGTCCGACTCTGCGACCCCATGAATCGCAGCACGCCAGGCCTCCCTGTCCATCACCAACTCCCGGAGTTCACTCAGACTCACGTCCATCGAGTCAGTGATGCCATCCAGCCATCTCATCCTCTGTCGTCCCCTTCTCCTCTTGCCCCCAATCCCTCCCACCATCGGAGTCTTTTCCAATGAGTCAACTCTTCGCATGAGGTGGCCAAAGTACTGGAGTTTCAGCTTTAGCATCATTCCTTCCAAAGAAATCCCAGGGCTGATCTCCTTCAGAATGGACTGGTTGGACCTCCATGCAGTCCAAGGGACTCTCAAGAGTCTTCTCCAACACCACAGTTCAAAAGCATCAATTCTTCAGCGCTCAGCCTTCTTCAAAGTCCAACTCTCACATCCATACATGACCACAGGAAAAACCCTAGACGAACCTTTGTTGGCAAAGTAACGTCTCTGCTTCTGAATATGCTATCTAGGTTGGTCATAACTTTCCTTCCAAGGAGTAAGCGTCTTTTAATTTCATGGCTGCAGTCACCATCTGTAGTGATTTTGGAGCCCAGAAAAATAAAGTCTGACACTGTTTCCACTGTTTCCCCATCTATTTGCCATGAAGTGATTGGACCGGATGCCATGATCTTTGTTTTCTGAATGTTGAGCTTTAAGCCAACTTTTTCACTCTCCACTTTCACTTTCATCAAGAGGCTTCTGAGTTCCTCTTCACTTTCTGCCATAAGGGTGGTGTCATCTGCATATCTGAGGTTATTGAGATTTCTCCCGGCAATCTTGATTCCAGCTTGTGTTTCTTCCAGTCCAGCGTTTCTCATGATGTACTCTGAATATAAGTTAAATAAACAGGGTGACAATATACAGCCTTGACGAACTCCTTTTCCTATTTGGAACCAGTCTGTTGTTCCATGTCCTGTTCTAACTGTTGCTTCCTGACCTGCATACAGATTTCTCAAGAGGCAGATCAGGTGGTCTGGTATTCCCATCTCTTTCAGAATTGTCCACAGTTTATTGTGATCCACACAGTCAAAGGCTTTGGCATAGTCAACAAAGCAGAAATAGATGTTTTTCTGGAACTCTCTTGCTTTTTCCATGATCCAGCAGATGTTGGCAATTTGATCTCTGGTTCCTCTGCCTTTTCTAAAACCAGCTTGGACATCAGGAAGTTCATGGTTCACATATTGCTGAAGCCTGGCTTGGAGAATTTTGAGCATTACTTTACTAGTGTGTGAGATGAGTGCAGTTGTGTGGTAGTTTGAGCATCTGTCTGTCAATAGATGAATGGAAAAACAAACTGGAGTATAACATAAGGATGGACTTCTGGTCAGCAAAGGACATGAACAAACTACAGACATGCAAAACCACAGGGATGAATCTTGACATCCAATCCAAGCTTTAAAAAGATAACTGTGTCAGTGGTGTGGATGGTGGATGGAATGGAAGTAACTGGAAGGAGAGTTCTCCTTAGGGAAATATTCAAATAGTCCAGACACGATAAGGAGTTCAACTAAGGAAATGGAGAGAAGACAAGAGACACACAAAAAAATCTACCCAGTATGTTAGATAGGTCCTTCCGTGGAGCGGGGAAGGACCACTTTTGCCTGACCAGAATCAACTCTTCCTGGATTGTATATAATCCAATTAAATTGCCAATCAGTGCAATCTTATCCCTAGATACAGGGATTGGTTCTAGAATGGATATGTGATCCAGTCAAAGGGAATCCAGGCAACTGGACAGAAGTTACCAAGAAGAGATGGTTTCTTTCCACTGGATTTGAGCCTGGAAGCTGTGAGCCTGAAGCTGCAGGGAACAGGGTATGGGGAGGGGCTGCCCCAGAGTGAAGCAAAATGGAGCGAGGCCAGATCTTGAGGGCATCCCTTGAGGCCCTGGGTTTTGCTTACATCTGTTCAAAGGTCCATTTACTTGTGTAAGTCACTTGGAACAGGAAGGGTCTTGACTACACTACTAGAAGATGGAAAACTGGGAGAGAATGGGCAGGTGATGAGTTTCATTTTGGACACATTGAACCTGGGACCCTGTGGAACCTCCAGTAAGCAGTGTTGGAAAGATATCTGAGAGTCATTCCTTTGGAGATGATGGTTGAAAAATACCTTGGAGAAGATGACAGCGCTCAGAGAAGGGTGTAAAGTGAGGAGGGACATGGGCTAAGGTCAGATCCCAAGGAAGACCTAATGGAGGGACTGGGAGAGGAAGAGGAACCAGGGAAGGTCAATAGAGGGGTGATGATGGCTGAGTGAATGTTCTGGAGGGAGAGACTGGGCTGTGGTGTCAGCTCTGTTCGGAGGTCAGGCTGGGCAGGACTGAAAAGAGGCCAGTGCATTTGGAAACTAGGCCCCAAGCAACTTGCACCCGGTGGTTCTAGTAGTGGCAGGTGTTGAAATAGGATCCAAAAGTGAAGCAGCGAGTGTAGATCTTGTGTTAAAATTTGTAGGAGAGAAAGAGGGAGGGTGTTTGAAGGACTCCCCTGGTGGTCCAGTGTTGAGACTCCACCTTGCAATGCAGGGGACTCGGGTTCGATCCCTGGCCAGGGAACTAAGATCCCACATGCCTTGGAGCAACTAAAGCCACATGCTGCAACTAAAGAGTTGTGTGCAGAAATGAAAAAATCACGAATGATGCAACGAAGACCTTGTGTGTTGCAACTAAGACCCAACTTGGCCAAATAAATAAAATTAAAAAAACAAGACAGCAGGGAGGTGGCATGCTTGTGGGTAGGAGAGGAAGATCTAGGGGAAGGGGGATGCTAAAGGGGAAGGGAACCTGACTAGGGGTGAGTGGAAAGGGAAGAAACAGGATCTTAGAGGCCTGGGCAGGAGGCCTGATAGCCAAGAGCTAGCCTCTTGCTTGAATCCTGTCCAGTTGTACTTTGTCACGTTAACCAAGATGTTTGATGTTCTCTAGTTTTCTGTTTTGAGGTTTTAGCTCCCAGTAGGCTATGAGGCCTCAGCAGCCCCTGAAGGGTGGAGAGCCATCTGGAAAGCAGAACCTCAGGGGTCACCAGGGAATCCCATGGTGTTATGGGAGTCAGACCCGTCATGGTGGTGGGATGAAGCGTAGGACTAGGGAAGGGCCCGGGGTAGACGTCTTTGGAAGGCTCTTGGCTCTCTGTGACTGTCCTCTGAGAGTTTGCGTGTAAGTCAGCGTGGCTCGCCCTCAGGGATAAGAGCTTCCTGTGGGACAAGAGCAAGAACCCACCCTACCCCACCAGCTCCCCACTGTCTGTCTCCCACTGCCTCAGCCTAACAGTGACCTTGAGCACAGTGGCCGCTGCTCACTTGTGCCCCAAATTGCATGCGCCTTCCCTTTGGGTAACTTTGCCTTGGAATCATACAGGAGAGAGATCCTGAGACCCGTAGCACTTAGCATTACCAAGCAGACCAGCGCCATTCCATAGGAGTAGACAAGTCATACACATAACTTAAACTCTTCTATGAGTCACATGTTACAAAAAAGAAAAAGAAATTGAAAACTAATTGTATTGTATTAGTACTATTGTTGTTCAGTCGCTAAGTGGTGTCCAACTCTTGGCAAACCCATGAACCCAGCACGCCAGGTTTCCCTGTCCTTGACCATCTCCCAGAGTTTGCTCAAACTCCTGTCCACTGAGTTGGTGATGCCATCCCACCCTCTCATCTTCTGTTACCCCCTTCTCCTCCTACCCTCAATCTTTCTGATCAAAATATTATCATTTACTGTGTAATCAGCAGACCAATTATTAATGAGATATTTTGCAGTCTTATTCTGCACTGCATATTCAATGGATAGGAAATCCAAAATTTTGATAACTGAAAGTCACCAACCATTTTGCAGTGCTTGATTATATTGGGACTTTCTTGGGCTTTTATTTAGCTAATGAGTGCATACATTTGACACTTTGGGGTTTTAATTGGGATTTTTACATAGCTTGCATCTTAATTCTTCAGTTCTTCACTGTTTCTATTCACCCATAGCATTATTCTCCAATACTTTAGCCACCTGTTCCAATAGCAATCTGTTCCAATACTTTGGCCACTTGATGCAAGGAGCCAACTCATTGGAAAAGACCCTGATGCTGGAAAAGATTGAGGGCAGGAAAAGAAGGGGACGACAAAGGATGAGATGGTTGGATGGCATCACTGACTCAATGGACATGAGTTTGAGTAAGCTCTGGGAGTTGGTGATGGACAGGGAAGCCTGGAGTGGGGCACTCCATGGGGTTGCAAAAAGTCAGACACAACTGCACAACTGAACTGAACTGATAGCATTATTTTAATACCAATCTACTCCCAAAAATGTCTGGTGTGTGTTGTACACCCAGCATCCCAGTTCAGATGAGGCACTCTTCAGTGGTCATGTGTATCTTGGCGGCTGCCACACAGGACAGAAATAGAAGGTAGCACAATCCACTGTTGGTTGTTACACAGAAACACAAAGAAACCGGAAGTGTCCCAGTCCCAGGTCCTCGGGGACTGCAGGCCTGAGACTTGATGTGAAGAGCGGGTTCCTGGAGCCCATGCCTGGCCCAGCTGATGAGCAGCCTTCATCCTTCTTGGCAAATATATCACCTGTTCCCTGCCTAGCATGAGAGAGTCCACAGGGGCCCAAGACTGTGATTCCACCCGACTCCTAAACCTGGACATCACCTTTTGGAATGGGTCAGGACACTCGCAAGCTCCCCAAGATGGAGGCTGTGAGGAACTGTGGCAGGGTGGCCAGAGGTGGTACCAAAGGCCACACTTGCCCTTCACTGCATTGGATGAAGCTGAACCAGCCGGAGCAGGGGTGGGTGCCAGAGTTTGGACACAATCAGTTTTGAAGGCTTCTCTGCCCCAGGCCCTCCTGAGTCCCTAACTGTGACCATAAAGGCTGCTGTGAAGGTTCATGTCTCTGAGTTAAGGCCTTGGCATTTGGGGAGATTTTGGTGGACAAAAAGCAGATTGCTGTTGCTCAGTCACTAAGTTGTGTCCGACTCTGTGACCCCATGGACTGCAGCATGCCAGGCTCCTCTATCCTCCACTATCTCCCAGAGTTTTCTCAAATTCACATCAATTGAGTCGGTGATGCCATCCAACCATCTGATCCTCTGTCACCCCCTTCTTCTCCTGCCCTCAATCTTTCCCAGCACCAGGGTCTTTTCCAATAAGGCAGCTCTTCGCATCAGGCAGCCAACGTATTAGAGCAGATTGCTATCAGATATTCAACCTTGGCTTGTGGGGGTCCTGAGTCTGTTTCACTTGGGGGCTCTTTGGGAACACACATCTGGAAGAGAGAACAGTGAGGAACAGTCAAGAAGGGAAGCAGGGCTGCCATGGGAGAACCAAGGCCATGATCTCCTCTTTGCCAGGGAAGCAGATGACATCAGAGGGGGAGGATAAGGAGGTGACGTAGGCAGCCTATCCCCAGGCCACAGCTTGCCCAGGCCAGTCCAGGCAGGAGTGACCAGTTTTCTTATAGCTGGATGCCCAGGCTGGAGTGGCCTGGCCCCTCTGAAGACTCCCTATCAGCCTTAGGGAAGGTTAGTTCAAGTCTATTCAACCACAAAACTTTGGGAGCACCTCATGCTGCAGTCCACTGGGGCTCACAAGAGGCTAGAGGGCCTCTGTTTCTCCCTTGTTTGGACTCCAGGAGCCTGACTCTGTTTCTAAACACCAGTATCAGATTAGGCAACTCTGCAAACAAAACCAAGGCCCCTGGCCAGCTGCCCAGTGTGTATAAAATGCCAAGCACAGAGCCCAGAGGTGAGAATGTGGACACACCGTGAGTGGAACAGAACAGGGGCGGAGCACCCCAGTCAAAGGCCTGGGGCCAGGTCTGACCTGAAGCCTCCCCTGGGCCTGTCTGGGGTACCTGTCCTGGGGTACCTCAGTACATGACTTTCTGGCTACAAACTTCACCCAGTTTATGTCAGAGGATGACTCCTGGGAAAGCAGGGAATCTGTCAGTTCGCAGCTCACATTTTGGCCCTTGGCTTTGTTCCGTTAATCTAGTTCTCACCTCAAGACAGGGATCACAAATGACTAAAGAGAATGGCTGTGAATATTAGTGTTCTAAAGTCAATAATTTTTAATATGTCAACAGACTGAAAATGGAAATGATGAAGCATTGGTTGTAAACTGTCTTTGCCGGTGGGGGACAATGTTTTCATCTTAAGAACAAAAGAGGCACTTTGCAGATGTGACAGGCATAAAGTGAGAGTCACTCGGTTGTGTCTGACTCTTTGTGACCCCATGTACTGGAGTCCATGGAATTCTCCAGGCCAGAATACTGGAGTGGGTAGACATTCCCACTGGTGGCTTCCCTGGGGGTTCAGCTGGTATAGAATACACCTGCAATGTGGGAGATCTGGGTTCAATCCTGGGTTGGGAAGATCCCCTGGAGAAGGGAAGAGCTACCCACTCTAGTATTCTGGCCTGGAGAATTTCATGGACTGTATAGTCTGTGGGGCTGTGAAGAGTTGGACACAACTGAGTGACTTTAACTTTCACATAGCCTAGTTTATGGTCAAATTGTTGGGTTTCCATGGTTTGGGTATTTTCTTGATGGGACTGCTGAAACAAATCTGTCTAGATGATAAAATGTTGTTCAGTTGCTAAGCTGTATCCAACTCTTGGTGACCCCATGGACTGCACCACAGCAGGCTTCCCTGTCCTTCACTCTCTCCCAGAGTTTGCTCAAATTCATGTCAATTGAGTCAGTGATGCCATCCAACCATCTGATCCTCTGTCACCCCCTTCTCCTCCTGCCCTCAATCTTTCCCAGCATCAGGGTCTTTTCCAATGAGTCAGCTCTTTGCATCAGGTAGCCAAAGTATTGGAGCTTCACCATCAGTCCTTCCAATGAATATTCAGGACTGATTTCCTTTAGGATTGACTGGTTGGATCTCCTTGCTGTCCAAGGGACCCTCAAGAGTCTTCTCCAGCAGCACAGTTCGAAAGCATCAATTCTTCAGTGCTCAGCCTTCTTTATGCTCCTAGTCTCACATCCATACACGACTACTGGAAAAACCATAGCTTTGACAAGATGGACCTTAGTCAGCAAAATGTCTCTGCTTTTTAATATGCTGCCTAGGTTTGTCATAGCTTTTCTTTCAAAGAGCAAGTGTCTTTCAATTTTGTGGCTACGGTCACCATCTGCAGTGATTTTGGAGCCCAAGAAAATAAAATCTGCCACTGTTTCCACTTTTTCCCCCTTTTGTTTGCTGTGAAGTGATGGGACCAGATGCCATGATCTTCGCTTTTAGAGTGTTGAGCTTTAAGCCAGGCTTTTAAACTCTCCTCTTTTACCCTTATCAAGAGGTTCTTTTTTTCCTCTTCCATTACTACCATTAGAGTGGTATCATCTGCATATCTAAAGCTGTTGATACTTCTCCTAGCAATCTTGATTCCAGCTTGTGATTCATGCAGCCTGGCATTTCACCTGATGTACTTTGCTTACACTTGTACTTGGCAGAAAGTGAAGAGGAAATAAAGAGCCTCTTAATGAGGGTGAAGGAAGAGAGTGAAAAAGCTGGCTTAAAACTCAATATTAAAAAAACTAAGCTCATGGCATCTAGTCTCATCTCTTCATGGCAAATAGAAAGGGGAAAGGTGGAAGCAGTAACAGACTTCCTCTTCTTCAGCTCTAAAATCGCTGTGGATGGTGACTACAGCCTTGAAATTAGAAGACAATTCCTCCTTGATGGGAAAGCTATGACAAACCTAGACGGTGTGTTAAAAAACAAAGACATCATTTTGCTGACAAAAGTCCTAATAGTCAAGGCTATTGCCTTTCCAGTAGTTATGTACAGGTGTGAGAACTGGACAGTAAAGAAGGCAGAGTGCTGAAGAACTGATGCTTTCAAACTGTGGTGCTCGAAAAGACTCTTGAAAGTCCCTTGAAAAGCAAGGAGATCAAACCAGTCAATCCTAAAGGAAATCAACCCTGAATATTCACTGGAAGGACTGATGCTGAAGCTGAAGCCCCAACACTTTGGCCACCTAATGCAAAGAACTGACTCATTGGAAAAGACTTTAATGCTGGGCAAGATTGAGGGTAGAAAAAGAAGGGTGGGTGACAGAGGAGGAGATGATTGGATGGCATCAACAACTCACTGGACGTGAGTTTGAGCAAACTCTGGGAGATAGTGAAGGACAGGGAAGCCTGGTGTACTGCAGTGGGGTCCCAAGGAGGGGACACAACTTAGCAACTGAACAACAACACTCTTCTTTGGTCAATGGTTGTTTAGCAGTTAGCTGGGATATTGGTGTTTCTGTGAGAGGAGGTAAGCTGAAGTCCTTCTACTCTACCATCTGAATCACTGCAGAAACATTCTGGAAATCAAGCATGCTAATCTCCTAAGCCCATTAAAAAATACCTTGGAGAAGAAACATGGAGTTTTAAAGGAAACCTACTTTTCCTTTATCCTTCTATCTTGTGGGGCTCCAGCCAGTTTGCCATTTACCTTCCACGAGGATCCCTGCTTCTTATCTCACTTCCTTTGATTTTCCACTTTGTGGAGAAGCATTCATGTCTTTTGGGTCCTTTCTCAAAGGACCAACATCTGCTAGATCAAGACTTCTCAAAGTTTCAGCTCCATAAGTCTTCTTTGCTCTTTTATAACATCTTGAACATCATTCCACATCAACACATAGAGAGCTTTCTAATTTCCTTAGATAGCATAGAGTTCCGTGGTACAGGTATGCTGTAATTTATTTAACCTTCCCTCACTGATGATCATTTAGGTTGCATCCCAGGTGGCACTAGTGGTAAAGAACCTGCCTGCCAATGCAGGAGACATGAGATGCGAACTTGACCCCTGGGTCCAGAAGGTCCCCTGGAGAATGAGATGGCAACCCACTCCAGTATTCTTGCCTGGGTAAATTCCATGGACAGAAGACTCACAAAGAGTCAGACGTGACTGAGCGCACATGCATTCTGTGTAAACAAACTCCACAAAAACTCTAGTCTTCTTGCTATTACAAACAAAGCTGCAATGAATCACCTTGTACAGTCCTCATTTTTTGACGTGTAAGTTAAAGTTCAAAAGTGGAATTACTGGACTTTTGCACAATTTTAATTTTGGTAAATATTGCCAAATTACCTCCTTTAAAAAAATTTTGTGTATCTGACATAACAATACTATATTAGTTTCATTTGTACAACATAGCAGTTAGTCATTTGTAAATAGGCACACCTCAGAGATACTGTAGGTTCAATTCCAGACCATTAAAATCAAGTGAATATTGCAATAAAGTGAGTCACATAATGTTTTTTTGGTTTCCCAGTGCATATAAAAGTATGTTTACACTCTACTGTAGTCTATTCAGTGTGCAAAAGTGTTACATCTAAAAATGATAATGTACATACCTTAATTAAAAAGTATGTTGTGTTAGTCATTCAGTCATGTCCACCTCTTTGCAACCCCATGGACTGTAGCCCATCAGGCTCCTCTGTCCACGGAATTCTCCAGGCAAGAATACTGGAGTGAGTTGCCATTTCCTTTTCCAGGGGATCGTCCTGCCCCAGGGATCAAACCTATGTCTCCTGCATTGCAGGCAGATTCTTTACTGTCAGAGCCACCAGAGAAACCCCTAATTAAAAAGTACTTAACTGTTAAAAAATGCCAGCAATCATCTGAGGCTTCAGTGAGTCATAATCTTCTTGCAGTAGTAAGATCACTGATCACAGATCACCATAACAAATGTAACAATAATGGGAAATTTTTAAATATTGTGAGAATTACCAAAATGTGACACAGAGACATGGAGTGAGGAAATGCTGTTGGAAAAATGGCACCAACAGACTTGCTCAATACAGGGTCACCACAAAGCTTCAGTTTATAAGATGCGCAATATCCGTGAAGGGCAGCACAATGGAGTCTGCTTTCTGTGGAGTTGTCATTGAGTTCACAGAACTTTTTAATTCTCATGTCCAACATTTTATTAAGTGAGTCCAAAGAATTCTTCATTTCAGATGCTATATTTTTCAGTTCAAGAATTTCCATTTAAAACATTTTATTTCTAGGGTGAATTTCCTCATTTGGGCAAATGTTGTGTTCACCTTTTCCTTTAAATCCTTTAGTACATTTATGTATTTTCATCTTTGCCTGCCAATTTCAACACCTGGAGTTTACTGCTGTTGACTGTTTTTTCTCTTGACAATAGATCGCATTTCCTGCCTCTGTCTTTGTCTAGTAATTTTTTAAAAATATGTTGGACATTTTGAACATTACATTGTGGAGATTCTGGATTATAACATCATCCTCTGAAGAGTGTTTTTGTTTTTGTTTTTGTTTTTAATTCTGGTAGGCAGCTAAGTAACTGGAGGATTACCTTGATCTTACTGATAATTGACTTGAGACTTTGTTTCAGCTTTCTCTGTTGTCCTAGGGTGAAGCCTTTACTTCCAGGCTGTAGCCTTTCTGGATTTTCAGCTGTATTCTTAGAGCATTCACGAAGATCTCTCCTCTATGGGTGGCTCAGAACTCCAATATCACTCCCGCACTGAAACCGCTGAAATCTCTGTTCAACCCTCAGCCTCCGAGCACATTTTCTGCTAGGCCTTGTGAAGTCTTGCCATCTGCGTGAACACTTTAGGATTTAGCTATGGACCTTAGGAAATCCATGTGCAAAATTTGGGACTCCATTTCTGCTGCTTTTTCTCTGTGGTTCTTTTTTCTTTGGTTTTCTCCCCACAAATTCTTACTGCCTTAACAACCCTAAACTCTGAACTCTCTTGACCATCCAGTAAGACTCTTAACTCTTTGCTTGGAATTTCCTTCCCTTTGCCACAATTTAAAAGCTACTCCTAGGCAAAAGGTCAAGGTGAATGTGGAGGTCAGCTTCATTTGCTTCCCTTCTCTTAAGGATCATAGATAGCCTTGCATTGCCTCTGGTCCAGAGCCTGATAATGTTTGTTTCACATATTTTGTCTAGTTTGTTTTATACTTATTTATGTCAGATTAAGTCCAATACCAGCTACTCTGCCATAGATAGAACCAGAAATTTCTCTATTCTTCTCTAATCCCTTTCCAATTAAGTTTTTATCCTCCAGACTCCACCGTTTTCAAGGTCATAACTGACCTCCACCATGTCAATCTAGTCTTCATTACAAGGCCTCATCTAACCTGAACAAGCAGCATCATTTTCTATGGACGATCACTCTCTTCCTCTTGAAATGCTTTTTCCCTACTCGCTGTTGTTCAGTCACTAAGTCACGTCCAGCTCTTTGTGACCCCATGGACTGCAGCACGCCAGGCTTCCCGGTCCTTCACTGTCTCCTGGAGTTTGCTCAAACTCATGTTCATCGAGTCAGTGATACCATCCAACCATCTAATTCTCTGTCTCCCCCTTCTCCTCCTGCCTTCAGTCTTTCCCAGCATCAGTGTCTTTTCCAATGAGTTGGCTCTTTGCATCAGATGACCAAAGTATTGGAGCTTCAGCATTAGTCCTTTCAATGAATATATTTTCCTCACTTGGTATCCAGGAGACCACTGTTTTTTGCTTCTTCATCTACTTCAGTCGTCTTTGCTGCTTCTTCCTCATCTTCTTGGTCTCCAAATGTTGGGAAACCTCAGAGATCACTATCAAATCTCTTCCTATCTCCTTCCATACTCTCTTTGGTTAACTCATTGAGTCCCAAATACCCTCTATGCATTCATAATTCTTGAATGTATATCTCAAGCCTGGATCTCTGCCCTGGAACGTGGCCTTGGAGTTCCAACTGCCCTTTCAACATCTCCACTTAAATCTGAAAAGTATCCCAAACTTAACAAGCCCAAAACAGAACTCATTCAAAAGGCTGCCTCTCCCTTAGTCTTATCCATCTTAATGAGTAACTCCAATCTTCCAGTTATTGAAGCCAATAATTTTTGATTCATCCTGGGAGCTTCTCTTTTACTCAAACTTCACAAACTGTGGTTTTGGAGAAGACTCTTGTGAGTCCCTTGAGATCAAACCAGTCAATCCTAAAGGAAATCAACCATGAATATTCATTGGAAGGACTGATGCTGAAACTGAAGCTCCAATTCTTTGGCCACCTGATGGGAAGAACTGACTCATTGGAAAAGACCCTGCTGGAAAGACTGAAGGCAGGAGGATAAGGGGATGACAGAGGGTTAGATGGTTGGATGGCATCACCAACTCAATGGACATGGGTTTGAGCAAGCTCCAGGAGATGGTGATAGACAGTGAAGCCTGGCATGCTGCAGGTTGTGGGGTCGCAAAGAGTCAGACACAACTGAGCAACTGAACAACCACGACAACCACAACCAATCCACCAGAAAATCTTGTCGCTCAACTCAAAAGTATATCCTCTCTATTTCTCTTCTGGGTTATTGAAATAGCTTCCTAAACAGCCTCCTTGCTTCCACCCTTGCCTCTGTATCAGTCAGACGCACAGAAGGTAATAGATGGTACATTCAGAGGATATGATTACACAGAGGTCATCAAAGGAGCTGATTACAAGTTGTGGATAGGGTCAAGAGTACCAACAAGAGATGGTGAAATATCTCACCCCTGGGGCAGGTAGAGAATTATAAGTGCTAAAAAGGGCTACGTGAAAGAAGCCATAGCCTTTGGTAGGAAAAGTAATTTATTGTCCAACTATAGGCCAATAGAAAGAGAGCCAGGGAAGTCTCTAACTTCCTGCCTTTGTCTCCTATTGGCCGCATCTAGTTGAAAGTCAGCATGTTGGGAGTCCTTTGGAATACTCCATGGAGGTTGAGGTTAGCCTCCCAGTGGCAGAGAGAAGGGTGGGGAAAGGGACAATGGATTTAGAGGGCAAATGGGGAATATCCACCAAACCCCATCTCCATCCCCCATGTGCCCACACCATGGCCTGTTCGCATAACAGCCTGAATGATCTGTTTAAACCAGAGGGCACAGTAGAGCCACAAGCTGGATGGAACCTGGGTCTGTGAAACACTAAATGGGGCACAGCTGCCTGCCAACCACGAAGCCTCATCTTGGTTACATAAACAAGAAACAAACCTCTATCATATTTGGGTTAAAAACTATTTAGGAATCTGTTTGTTACAACAGTTTAGCCCACATAACTGATACTTCTGTAAAACAAGAGTCACAATGTCATCTCCATAGAGTTGTTGGGAAAATTCAATAAGATATAACTGCTTAGAGCTATGCTTGGCATATTAGTAAGCAATGTAACAGTTATGTAATACTTGAAATGAATACAAAATCATGCTATTAATCATCTTTTTAAAAAAGACATGTCATTATAGGATTTGGGAGATTTTTCTAGGTGAACTGTGGAGAAAGTGAACAGTGGGAGGGGAGAATTACAGCATCTCCTCACCAAGAAGCTCTTGGTCCCCTTGGCCTCCAGGCAAAGAACACAAGAGAAAAGAAAATTTGTCTCACCCCTCTGCTGAGCAAAGCACCCCCAGTGTGAATCACACTGAGGTAGCCAGTCTGGCCCCAAGAGACCATACTTCCCATCATCCACTCCCCTGGGTATCCCCTCCCACACTGAATCTGGCCTGGCACATGGCTCACCTTAAGAAATGGTTTACCTGCTCCAGGTCAATGCCTTTAGAAGGACCAGACTCTCTACTTTGGGGAGCCCTAAGTCATGGTAAGTGGAGTGGCTACCCTGTGGAAGAGACCACGTGTAGGGGTCACATGGTCATGGAGAGACCCCGAAACTCTGTAGGGATGGAGGGTGAGTCACCCAATCACCCCAGTGAACCAGGTGAGCCCCCAGGTGTCTTCACAATGATACCAGACTTGTGCATGAACTGGGCAGAAGCTCTCCAGCCCAGTGGCGCCCTGGATGGTGGCTACTCCCGCTGACATCACACAGAGCAGAAGATTCACCTCGCTGAGCCCAGTCAACCCTCAGATTCAAGCAGTAATAACATGGGGGTTGTTTTAAGCCACTAAGCTCTGGGGAGCTTGCGACATGACAGCAGGTAACCAGACAGCCACCCAAGCCACAGGAGTAGTTTCTGCTGCCTTGAATTTCCAGCTCCCCCAGCTGCTCTCATTGCAGGGGAAACCAAGGGTGATGTTGCAACCAGAGGCTCGGGCTGGGGTGGAATTCTCCAGGAGCTCTTGGGTGGGGGGGGTGGGGGGAGTCTGGATCCTGCCCCCTCACCGCCAGGGAGGCTGAGCTCCACTGCTTGTCGCCATTCCTCTTCTTGATTGGCACTTTAATGAGGGCAGAAGGGGCTGACCCCCTGCCAGGGGGCCAGTTCATGCCCCGTTTATCTCACAGCTCCGGGCAGACTAGAACAACACTGCAGGCGAGCGGCCGGCCAGGAGCCCCCGCCCTCGGTGATGGATTGAGTGACCGCGGCGAGCTGGCAGCTGAAGTGTGTGGTGGCTGCACCGTCCTGTCAGCGAGCAACAGTGGAGCCCGGCCTGGCCCGCCCGCTCTTCCCGGGGGCCGGGAAGAGTGACAGCAGCTCCCGGGGGCCGGTTCCCTCCTCTCGCCCTCCCCCAACGCCAATGCCAAGTTTCAAAGGACAGACCTGGGGACAGAGCCCAGTAGACTGGAGCAACCGTCCTGGGGACGAGGGGGCTGGTGCACGGGGGTGGGGCGGGGAATTCTGGGCTCGCAGGATTGTGCAAAGCGGGTGCACAAAGCTTCATCCCTTCTTGCTCCTTGCTTCAGAGTCCCAGATTGGCTTGGGTTCTCAGCAAACGCCCCTCCTGGCTGTTTCAAAGATGGATTCTGGACTGCTGCAACCTGTGGAGGATCCCAGCTGGGTCTTTTGCCCGGCTGTGCAGCCTTGAGTGAGTCTGATGACCTTTCTGAACCTTAAAGTCCTCATCTGTAAGAGGCTAATACTACTTCTGCCTCCATCACCACCAGGTTCTTGTGAGAATGACATGAGACTTGCTGGCAGAGCCTCCCTCCCTCCCAGAAGGCAGGATCCTACGAGCAAAGCCTCAGTTTACCTGATTGTCTTCAACCATCTCCGTGGCACCCAGGCCAGTGCTCATGACAGACTGAGCGCAGCCCCGAGTGGCAAACCCCCCTCCCTCCCCAGCTGCTGTCAGGATCCGTCACCAGGGGCCACACTATCAGCACCACACCCTGAAGGGCAAGGGTAAACCCATTTTACAAGTGGGGAAAACTGAGGCTCAGTGAGGTAAATCTGCCCAAGATGCTATGGAGCATGGAGACAGATCAGGGACTCTGACCCAGAATTGTCTGGCTCCAAAGTCTATGGAGACATCCCCAAGGCCCCAAGTGATGGGGTGAAATTTCCCGGCAAGGATGGGTGGAGAGCCTGTGACAGCCCCCGGGCGTTTGCAGAGCGTTTACAGAACACACAGCAGATGGTTGTGTGCCCAGGGGTATGGCCGTGCTCATCATCCTGGGACCACAGAGTGAACTTGAGCTCTGAGCCCTTCTCGGCACCTCGAGGGGAGCAGGGGCCACCTAAGGAAATACAGTCCCTCCAGCTTGGGGAAGTCACAGTGACCTGGCCTGAGCCCTAGGGTCCCCGAGTCAGGGGTCCTTCCACTAAGCCCGTGGCTAGGACAGGACAGTCACAGGAGCCCCTGCTGCCTGGTCCCTAGAGCTGGGGAGGGGACAGGACAGAGCTGGACGGACGGTTCTTCAGATCCTAGTGAGCCCTGGAAAGGGAGGAAGGGGCCTTCCCGGTCCTCCCTGGAGGAAACTTCACCTCCCCGTGAACTCTGGACGGCGGGAGGCCAAGCCCCAGCCGAGGTCAGAGAAAGTAGCAGGGTGACAGTGAGGCCATATGGCCCTCCCTGCTCTCTGCCTCCCGTCCTCCCCAAATAGGTTCTGCCCCTCAACTCTCCTGACACCTCTCCTACCCATCGGATAAGAGATGAGCTGCTTGGGTGGGGAGGGGCAGATGGGGCCCTGAAGGTGGGCCAAGCCAAGACAGGAGTCCTCTAAACACTGACCCAGCAGACTGGGAGGGACCCTGTCTTTCAGCCCAACTCTAGACCCGGCTGAGTGAGGGCTGGAAACTGCTGCTTCCTTTATCATCGGCCATCTCTTGGTATGGTTATTTGGTTAAGAATGATGAGGGTCACCACTACTCACTCAGCTGGGTGTCCCCAGTCTCCGGCAGACAGCCTGACACACAGTAGATGCTCAACAAATACTCTTTAACTAGATGCTGTTTGGCCAGTGTACATCTCCCAGTAGACTGTGGGCTCTACTGGGGCAGGGATGTGTCTGTTTCACTCACCATTATATCCCCGTACCCAGAGTCTTACACACAGAAGGCTGGAAAGTCAATAAATAAATGAATTTCCTGCAAAAGGAAAAAGAAAGCAAAAATAGCAGCCACAACAAAATCAAGAAAACTGAATTAGATTGAGGCAAGAGCCCTCAGAATGAGGAGCTTCTGAGCCCTTTCGTTTCAAAGGAATTATGACACATGCTTCAATGAGCCCAGTCCCCAGGGAACCAAGACATCAGGAAAGCTGACTGAGCCCAAGACAAAAATCAACTAGATCACCCTGACCCATAAACCGGCAGACTGGTGTGTCTGCCTGCTTTGTTCCCAGACAGTGCTGGAGGGAAGGAGGCCCTAATGCCACCCAGGACAGCTCTGGGAAGGAACAGACATCAAAACCCACCAACTTTACAATAGTCTAAATTTTGTGAACAAAGTAAAATGTCAGGAAACGTGAGGTTAATGTAGAATGGCTGCAATATATAAAGAGTTCATAAACAAGAAAAGAAGGGGCTTCCCTGGTGGTCCAGTAGTTAGGAATCCACTTTTCAACACAGGGGATGCTGGTTTGTGTGCCTGCATGGGGTCGCACAGAGTCGGACACGACTGAAGCGACTTAGCAGCAGTAGCAGCAGCAGCATGCTCAGTTGTGTCCAATTCTTCTGACTGTGGACTGTAGACTCCTCTGTCCATGGAATTATCCAGACAAGAATACTGGAGTGGATTGCCATTTCATCCTCCAAGGATCTCCCTTACCCAAGGATCGAAACTGCGTCTCCTGTGTCTCCTGTACTGGCAGGCAGATTCTTTACCGCTGAGCCACATGCTGTAGAGCGACTAAGCCCATATGCCGCCTCTACTGAGCCTGCGTGCTCTGGAGCCCTCAGAACGCAACTAGAGAGTAGCCTGTGCGCTGAAACAATGAAAAGATCCGGCATGCTGCGAGGAAGATTCCACGTACTGCAACTAAGACCTGAAGCATCCAAATAAATAGATGGTTTTTAAAAAGAAGAGGAAAAACACTGAGAGTCCAATACATGTGAGCAAAGAACAGAGAATGATCATTGGCATACAAAGAAATCAGAGTCAAGCGGCTGGTGTTCGTTAGCCTGTGGTAAGCGCTGCCTTAAGAAGTTCACATTAAGAAGTACAGCAAGAAAATCCAACCAACACATGTGAAGTCTGGGGACAATGACATGTTCCTAATTTTTTTCTATATTATCTATGAAATGCCATAATCCTTTTGTTTGTCCCAAGAAGACTCAAGCATTCCTTTTTTAATTAAATCTCTTAAACCAAGTAGGTTCTGCAAGATGTAATTCTTGCATGCAGGTGTGAAAGTCTGGAAACAATTTACATATTCACAACCCTGACAGCTGTGTCTGGGATAAAATTAATTTATTTCTGGGTTGTCTGGGTTGCTCAGGTAATGTAATTACAGGCACATCTTGTTTGTTATGCTTTGCTTTATTGCACTTAGCAGATATTGCGGTTTTTAACAAACTGAAGGTTTTGGGCATTGCTGGGTTGTCAGGTGATGGTTGGCTTTTTTAGTAATAAAATGGTTTTTTGGTAAATTTTTTATTTTGCTTTTCATTGGCGTATAGTTGATTAACGACGTTGTGTTCTTTCTGCTGTAAAGTAAATCGGCTACACACATACCATAATCAACGCATTTTACATTATTTTTCCATGGGGGTCATTACACATTATTAAACGTTTGTACATTTTTAAAAGACATAACGCTATTGCACATGGGATAGAGTATAGTATGAAAGCGAAAGTCACTCAGTCGTGTCCAACTCTTTACAACCCCACAGACTATACAGTCCATTGACTTCTTCAGGCCAGAATACTGGAGTGCGAAGCTGTTCCCTTCTCCAGGAGATCTTCCCAACCCAGGGATCCAACCCAGGTCTCCTGCACTGCAGGCGGATTCTTTACCAGCTGAGCCACAAGGGATGTAAACCTAATTTTTATATGCACTGTGAAACCAAAATTTCGTGTGACTCACTTTCAGTGGTCTGGAACCAAACCTGCATTATCCTCAACGTGTACCTATACTGTTGGATAGTCAAGTTACCCTTAAAAGACTCATTTAGGGCAGTTCTGAGAAATACTGGAAATATGAAAACATTGTAAGCTCTCAGGTCAAAGCTCCCAGGTCAAAGCTCCCAAGTCATGCTTTGATTTGGGTACTTTCAAAGTACTGCCTGTACCTGAGGCACATAAGTATGCAAATAAAAATCAAATGATTGGGTAAATTAGAAGAAAAAAATCACAATGACAACATGAGCAGTGGTATCATACCGTTTCTATCTGACAGTCTGGGGCTCTGAGATTTGTCAAGCTCCCTGGCCCTGAACCACCATGTTGGAAAGGCTTATCACTGCTCATCATCTAGGAAGAGCTGATTAAGGCAGCACCAGGAGGCCATATTTACTAAGTTGGTTAAAAAAAAAAAAAGTGTTTTTAAAGCCACACCCAGCCTTGGCAAGCATTCAGAGACGTTCATATCCTTACCCTGCTGCTGAAGGCACTGCAAATTGGTGTCACCCTTTGGAAAAGCAATGCGATAACACCCAGGAAAAAAAGTCACAAGACTATTATGTTCTCAAGATATGTAACTTCTACTGGAATTCATCCCAAAGGAAAGGTTTAAGAGATGCAAAGCCGCAGCTGCTAAAATACTCACAGTTGCATTGTTGTCAATGGAGAAAAATTGGACACAACTTATACGTCTATTAGAAAAAGAACTTACCCACAATATGGGAGAACCACATGAAGTAATGGTATGAAGTCATTAAAATAATCTTTTTAAAAATAATTTTATTTATTTGGCTATGTGGGGGCTTTGTCGCTTTTCTCTCTCTAATGGTGACGAGCAGGGGCTACTCTCCAGTTGCAGGGCATGGGCTTCCCATTGTGATGGCTCCTCTTGTTGTGGAGCACAGGCTCTAGAGCGTTTGGGCTCCAGTAGTTGTGCACATGAGCTCTGTGGTTGTGGCTCCCAGGCTCTAGAGCACAGGCTCAGTGGTTGTGGCACATTGGCTGAGTTGCTCTGCCGCATATGGGATCTTCCAGGAGCAGAGATTGAACCCATGTCTCCTGCATTGATAGACGGATTCTCTACCACTGAGCCACCTGGGAAGCCCTAAAATGACCTTTGAAGTGAGAATATTAAAGATTATGTTGAAATTTAAAAAATCTATTGAACTGCTAAGTAAAAATTGTAAACCATAAACATAATTTAAAAAAACTGTGATGACAGGCAAATTTATTTGTGCTGGCTTCCGAGGACCATCTGAGGCAAGAAAACAGTACTTGTTAGGCAGTTGGTAAATGCCCTACATATGTATATATTTTTTCATCTTTTTCTTTCTTGTCATGACACCATCTTTTTAATAATACTAAATAAATATTTTAAAACAATGGTCCCATGGACAGACCATCTGCTCTGGGAAGCCCCTGGCCCAGGAACTGTGGGAAAGGCAGGAAGCAGAGAGGTCACCAGGCCCTAGGGAAATCCCACTGTTTGGCAGGCCTGGCCTGAAGGGGAACCTGTTTTCAGGGGGTGTGAAGGGGGTGGGCAAAATGCTGATGGCCACAAGAGCCCGTTTTAAAATAATTAGCTGTCTCTGAAGGATCACGTGAGCATCTGCTGTCATTCATTCATTCATTCATTCACTGACTCACTCATTCAACATAGCTGAACGGGGCATGTCCCATGGGACAAATCCAGCTGTCAGGGAGCCATCAAGGGAAGGCAGCCCTGATGCAGGGAGATGTCTACTGAGACCTAAATGCCTTTTAACATTATTGTAATTTTTAAAAATAATGATGAGGGAAAAGGAGAGGGTGGGATGAATTGAGAGAGTAGCATTAACATATATGCACTGCTGTGTGTCAGATAGATGGCTAGTGGGAAACTGCCTTATAGTACAGGGAGCTCGACTCAATGTTCTGTGATGATCTAGGGAGCATGGAATGAAAGCTCAAGAGGGAAGGATATATGAGGACTTGTGGCTGATTCATGTTGTTGTATTGCAGAAACTAACACAACACTGTAAAGCAATTATACTCCGATTAAGTAATAAATTGCCATTTCTCAAGTGGTGCAGTGGTAAAGAACCCTTCTGCCAATGCAGGAGACACAAGAGACAAGGGTTCGATCCCTGAGTCAGGAAGATCCCCAGGAGGAGGAAATGGCAACCTGCTCCAGTATTCTTGCCTGGAAAATTCTACGGACAGAAGCACCTGGCAGGCTACAGTCCATCGGGTCACAAAGAGTCAGACATGACTGAGCACACACACACACCCACACACACGCATAAATAATACATTTAAAAAAGAAAACAAAAATAATGAGTATTTTGTACTTTGTAGTTAGGAAGCACAGCCAATTTCATGTTAGGAGACACAAGTAGGGTGATGGTTGATGGAATCCCAGGAGGATTCCCTGAAATGGAGGACTCTCTTCTTAAGAAAGACACGTTTCCATCCTTCCTTCCCTGGGCTCAGTTATCTGGCTCAGGTCCTGAGGCCCTGGTCTAGGATTATGGGAGTGATGCCCACGGGGTCCATCCCCAATAGTTCCCCGTCCACCGCCTGCCAGGCTCCCAGTCCATCCCAGAAGGACCAAGTGCGAGGGAATGACTCTAACTGTGAGCAGAGTCCCTCTCCTGGACCACAACATACGGGGACCATCTTCTTGATTGGGCTGAAACTGAATGTATTTGTTTAATAGGAAGGGTGGTTTTGGGTCCAACAGAAGAGCAGGCAGCTTCTCAGGGCCCACAGCCATGAAGAGATGCCCATTTTCCCTTCCTACAGATGTCTCGGGCCCTTCAGCCCTGAATGTTGGTGGAAATGAAGCTCCCACACAGCAGGGACCAAAGCACTTAGGTCTCCACTTCCTCCTCGCAGCATTTGTGCTAAGTCGTTTCAGTTGTGTCCAACTCTCTGTGACCCCATGGACTGTAGCCCTTCAGGTGCCTCTGTCCATGGGATTCTCCAGGCAAGAATCCTGGAGTGGGTTACAATGCCCTCCTCCAGGGGATCTTCCTGACCTGGAGATCGAACCCGCATCTCTTAGTCTCCTGCATTGGCAGGCGGGTTCTTTACCACTAGAACCACCCTCGCAGTGTGGGCAGCATTCAAATGTCTGCAGCGGTGAGAAGGGGGCCAAGTTCTCAAGCTTTTCTGCAGAGCTGCAAGTTCACGTCTTCCCCTCCACCTTCTCCCTAGGAGGGAGGCTTCCTTTCTAGGCTGATGCATTCTTAGACTCTTCCTCAGTCTTTGGGAAGGTTGGTACTGAGTTCCCATTTTACAGAGACCTAAACTGAGGCTTTGAGGACTGAAGTCAGGTACCCACATTGCTCAGATGGCAAGTGACAGAGCCTGGGCTCTATCAAGATCACCCATCTCCCACTCGGCCCCTCTGCAGTGGGTAGGACCACATGGTTATCATGTCAGGGAAGCAGATATAGAGAGGATAATCCACCAGGAGGGCCAAGGGCAAATCTAAGGTCTTGACCTCCATCTGAGTTCTGACACTGCCCCTTGGCCCTCTGCTTCAGGTTCCCAGCTCTCCGCCTCACCCCACACCCCTCCCTTTCTTAGGTTGTCCCCTCCTTATCATTCCAACCTCAGCTCAACTGTCACCTCTTCCTTAAGACCATCACTGAGCAGCCCAGTCACTGTCAGATATCTGCCCTGAGGTTGGTCTGTGTACCTGCCCGTCTGTCCATCCACCTCCAGACATATCTCAGTCTCTCTCACCTGCTGTCCCCTCCCACAGTAGCCCCCCAAGCCCCCACCCCTGCCCAGCTCACTCTCTCTGTATCCCTGGCACCAGGGCCAGTGCCCAGCACTCCGCAAGCATTCAGTCCTGATGAACGGAGAGAGCACCAGGCCACCTCCTGTGCCTTGTGCCCACTGAACCACCTGCCTTTCTCCTCCTGGCCCTGGGCACCCATGCCGTCGGGCCATGCATTTCCTCTGGGCACCATCCATGTGTCCAGGCTGGGCAGCCACCAGTGAACCAGAAAGTGGGAGATGCTGGGTAGCTGGGCCTTGGGACCCCTCAGCTCTTCTGCAAACTCCCTTCCTGTGACATCCCTGGGGTCTGCCTGACCATCGCGCCCTCCCCATCACACGCTCTGTAGCCTGATGGCCCACGGCCATTGCTGTCCTCAGGCCTGGCTCCGAGAAAGCTCCAGTGACTGGCTGTCACTTGAGGGGACCCCTCAGACCCGCTCTACCAGAGGGAGTGCCTCTTCCTTTGCTCGAAGATGGTGCTGGTCCCTTGACCAGTGGTTCAGGCTAGAGAAAAAGCAATGAGAAGGTAGGTGGGCAGAAGGTTCCTAAACCTCCAGAGCCACCCCCAGTGAAGACACTGAGCAAGGGGAGGAGAAGGTGGGTGGTCTGTCCAGGCTGCCCAAGTCTGAACTTCAGGCTGACGGAGCCCTGGTTCCTGAAAGGATGTCGGCAGCTCCTCGCAGGGCCTGCGGCCCAGACCCTGTCCTGGGTGGGCTCCACCCTCAGCCTCTCATCTGGGGTGGCCGTGGTGGTGGCTGGGGAAGAGGCAGGTGACAACCCCCCCCACGAGGTGACAGCCTCAGGGCGCGAGCCGCCGCCACCTGAGAGTGGGCGAGGAGCAGGTTCGCTGGGTGAAAAGTTCACCGTGAGGGGAGCTGTCTGTTTCCCTCGCTTAATTTATCCACTATTTGGCTAACCTTGCTCTGAACCCAGGCCCCGAGACCCCTCTCCTCTCTCCCCCGCCTCCCCACTGGGCTTCCGAGCCCCGCCACCAGACCTCCTGCCCCGCGCCCAGAGGCGGAGGCCTCGCTGGCCTTGAAGAGGCCTCGGGCCCTTGGGCCGCCCCAGGGGGGAGAGGCTGGTAGCCAGGCCAGACGGTTATTTACGACCTGAAACTTCCCATCCTTAGTAACCAAAATAAAGTCCGGTTGCTGGTGAGGTCCAGGACCCCAAATACCAGACAAGGGCCGAAGGAGCGCTCAGAAGGCGCCCCACCCCGCCCGCCTCCGCCAAACACACAACTGCTCTGGAGATGGTGACCTTTCCTTGGGGGGCCATCTGTCATTCTGGCTCAGAGCAGGAGCAGGATGCAGGGACCAGCCGGTCGCAGAGGGGAGGCCAGCCTCCTTGCTTGGCCCTGGGTGGCCCCTGGTCCCGACCTTCTGCCTGTCCTGGCCATGCTGGTCCTGTAAATGCTTCCCCATCCCAACCTCCTTCTTCTGTGGTCTGGGGACGTGGGGGCAGGAAATAAGAGGGAGATAGATGAGGGTAGGGAAAGTTAGGGAGGGCGGCGGGGAGACAGGATGGCCATCCCGGCAGCGAAAGTCACCCCCCGGCGCTGGCAAGAGTGACCCCCTGAAGTCCACGTGGCAGCCCCACTTACAGCTGAGAAGACGGGCCGGGGGTGGCCAAGGCACCCTCCTTGGGCTCCAAGTCATTCATAACAGGACGAGGATTCCAACCTGGGTCGCTCTGACCCGAAAGCCAGGCTCTCAGCCACTGTCTTCTCTCCGGTTCTCACTTTTCATACTCTCATTAAGATCCCTTTTTAGCAACTATAAAAGCAACATGTATTCCAGCAGCCAGTGGAAGCACAAAGATGCATAAAGAGTGAGTTATCCCACCTCGCACTCCTCCATCCCCACACTTCAGGGGTCCATCCTCTACTTTCTCCACCGCATGCCCAGATGCACACAGACTCACCGGGCACTCATGTGTGTGCACACATGGGCTGTGAGCAGACAGGGAGTCCCTCATCTGTGCAAGGACGGTGACATCCCACATCCACAGCCCTCTGCAGCTGGTGTACTAACAGTGCGTGGAGGCGGCTCCCAGCCTGTCTGTCCTGCCTCCCACCCCAGTGTTGCTTCAATTCACCCTCTTCTCTACATCTGCCCCCTCCTGCCCTGGGTCACCTCTGGTTCTCAGCCTGATTACTGAACTGCTCCCAGCTTCCGCCTGTGTCCTCCATAATCAGATTTCTCTGGGTCCAGAATGATCTTTCCAAAATGCAAGTCTTGGACTTCCCTGGTGATCCAGTGGTTAAGAATCTGCCTGTCAATGCAGGGGACACGGGTTTGATCACTGGCCCGGGAAGATTCCACGTGCTGCGGGGCAACTAAGCCCAGGCACCAAAACGACGAGCCCGTGTCCTAGAGCCCATGCTCCGCAACAAGAGAAGCCAGCGCAATGGAAAGCCCACTCACGGCAACTAGAGAGCAGCCCCTGCTTGCCAAAACCAGAGAAAGCCCATGCACAACAATGGAGACACAGCGCAACCATAAACAAATAAATAAAATTCAAGTCTGCTCATGACACTGCCCTGCTCAAATGCTTTCTCCCTCAGGAGAAGGTCCTAAACCCTTACCAGGGTCCATCATGCCCCCTATGATTTGGCCTCCTTGACTTTCCAGATCCCTGTGGCCCCTCACCTGAGCATCCTTCACTCCAGCCTCTGTTCATTGCCCTAAGCTCTTCTTTACCTGAGTCCTCCCTCTCTGCTCCTCCTGTCGGGGTCTCAGCTTACACGTCAGCTCTCTGGACCACCATCTCCACCTTGTCTAACAGGTCATGACTCGAGCCAGGCTCCCTCTCCCTGATGGGCTGAAAGCTCAGTGAGGACAAGCTATGTCTGTTAAGTTCACTGCCACCCGCCAGGGCCTGACCCAAGCCAGCCTTTCAGAGCTATCTGTTGGAAGTTGAGTGACACCAAATGAACAGGGGAAAACCACACATCCATTCTAACATTTCCTGAATCCCCTCGTTCCAGGACCACTCTACCCTGGCTCCCAGAGTGCACTACTGGCCCCAGATGGCCTCCTACTGCCACAGGACAGGGGCTCCTCTGAAAGCCTTTGTAAGCAGCCTCAGCCTCCCTCTCCCCGGTGCGGAGAGATGGTGCTAGGGTGAGGCTGGGTGGGATGGTTTGGACCCTGGAGATCTCACCTCTGGACCTCAGAACAGCCCCATGAAAGACTTCCAGACAGGACTAGTCACTTGCCAAGCACAGGGTCAGCCAACTGCTCACCAGGTGGCCCACTGACTGCCAGTCAGAGGGGCCAGCGTTGGAGAGTGGGGCTGCCAACTGCCCGTCACCACTTAGGCCAACTGTCAGTCAAGAAAGGCGAAAGACCCACTCTGGTATTTCAGGACTGCCCGGCTGGGCATGGCCAGCTGCCACTCCAAAAAGTCCAGGGGCAAGCCGTGGAGTCCATCAACGGTCATCCTAGTGACAGTTGTTTTTCTACCCAGTGTCCTTTCTCTCTTCTTCTGGCCAGGGCACTCCATTGGACCTTTGGGGAACCAGCCCTCTCCAATTCTCAGCCCATGTGTTTCAATTGGTTACATTCCCTCCCTGGCTGTAAAGATGGATCACATGACTTAGGACTGACCAATCAGAGCACTACATTTCTCTGACCACTGTGATTGGTTCATGTGACTCAAATCAATCCAATGAGAACCAATCAGAGCTAACTCTTTGGACACAATCTCTCCTTTTTTCTTCTATTTTTTTTTTTAAATAAATAAGATTTATTAAATTTTGGTTATTTATTTAACTGCCTATTTTTTGATGCACTGGGTCTTCATTGCTTTGCCTGGGCTTTCTCTAGTTGCAGCAAGTGGGGGCTACTCTGTCGCAGTGCACAGGGTTCTCATTGCTAGGGCTCCTCTTGTTGTGGAGCACGGGGTTCAGGTATGAGGGCTTCAGTAAAACTGGGGCACACAGGTTCAGTAGTTGTGGCTCACAGGCTTAGCTGCTCCATGGCATGTGGAATATTCCCAGATCAGGGATCGAATCCATGTCCCCTGTGTTGTCAGGCAGATTCTTATCCAGCATGCCATCAGAGAAGTGCTTCTTTCTGCCTTTGAATCTGGGAGGGTGTGAGGATGGAACTGAGGAGCCGGCTGCCATCACTAGAAAGAGACAACTGAGAATCAAGCCAACAAAGAAGATATGGAATTGGAAGACACAGAAATTGAGCCCTAAACCAAGTACTGGAAGCACTGCTCACACCTCTGGATCCAGCCATACCTGAAACCGACTATCATTGGGCTTTTTACTTATTTGAACCAATTTCACCTTTCGCCTAAGCAAAAATCACTGTGAGTGGGACCCGTAGCCACTCAGGGAGTCTGCCAGTATCCAGTGCTGGTCAGGGCACCAGCTCTTGTCTGAAGCTCAGGGTGGTTCTAGGGGAACTCCTGACTGAAAGCCACAGACAAGCAAGCTCCATATTTGCTTTCCCTGCTCCTGGCTCCTGAGGTTTGCACACGCAATGATGGCTCCACCAATCAGATATTCCCCCAGACTCCCTGAGTGGCTGCGGGTCCCACTCACAGTGATTTTTGCTTAGGTGAAAGGTGAAATTGGTTCAGATAAGTAAAAAGCCCAGTGATAGTCGGTTTCAGGTATGGCTGGATCCAGAGGTGCGAGCAGTGCTTCCAGTACTTGGTTTGGGGCTCAATTTCTCTGTCTTCCAATTCCATATTGATCCAAGCAAGTGATCTGGAGTAGTGGGACAGTGTAATTTTCTTCAGTGGTAGCAGCAGCAGAGACTGTCCAGGCCCAGCAGGGTGGCCCAGGGTCCAGACCTTCCTGTGGCAGGATCTGGGGGCTGGGGGCCATCTGTATCCCATGGACTCTGCCCAGTTTTCAAGTCCAGTTTTTGGTAGCCCAGGCTACTCTGGGGCTTCCCAGGTTGCAACTAGTGGTAAAGAGCTTGCCTGCCAATGCAGGAGACCTAAGAGATCCAGGTTTGAGCCCTAAGTAAGGAAGATCCCCTGGAGAAGGGAATGGCTACCCCTTCCAGTATTCTTGCTTGGGAAATCCCATGGACAGAGGAGCCTGGCAAGCTATAGTCCATAGAGTCACACAGAGTTGGACACTACTGAAGTGAGTTAGCATGCAGGAGCACTCAACACGCACACAGGCTGTTCTGAGCTCCCAACACCCACTCTAGAAAGTCTGCGGATGGATTCTGTGTCTGCTGTTGAAGCCAGAAGTCCCCTGTGCTCTCAGGGAGGGGCTGGAGTAAACACAGACGGGAACAGCTCTGGGCACGTTAGACTCCTGCCTGGGTAGCCACTGTTCATGCCCTGAGCTGGCACTTCGTGAACTGTTTGGTGTTCCTTGGAGCACTTGGCAGAGTGCTGGGAACATTTTAGGAGTTCAGAAGTCGGTGATGGGGCGCAGTCTATCCATGGGCACCAGCTTTGTACCTTGGGAGCCTAAAGAGGGTGTGTCTGAGGAGGGGCTGGGGCACTGAAATAGTAGACACTCCCTCCCTCCCAGGCCATTGTCAAGAGAGCAGGGCTGACCCCAGCAAGCTCTGGAAGGAGCCTGTGTATGTGCTAAGTTGCTTCAGTTGTGTCCACCAGGCTCCTCTGTCCATGGGATTCTTCAGGCAAGAATACCGGAGTGGGTTGCCATTCCCTCCTCCAAGGGATCTTCCCGACCCAGGAATCAAACCCATATCTCTGGCGTCTCCTGCATTGCAGGCAGGTTCTTTACCACTAGTGCCACCTGGGAAGCCCTCTGAAAGGAGACTCACCTTAAATGTGTCTGATCACAGAAGAACCTCAGATGCCCACCTAGGCTGGTCTGACTTGGCCTACCTGCTATGGGAGCGGGGCTCACAGCTGGGCTGGAGGTGCTGGAATCTGACAGCGACGTGGATGTGGATCAGCCAGGGAGAAGCCTGGCTGGCTGGCCAGATAGCTTTGTTAATGAATAATGGCAAGTATTGTACTCCACTCGCTTTACACATAGCCATCCCTTGGTATCCACCGGGGAAGTGGTTCCAGGACCCCTGGATACCAAATTCTTGGATGCTCAAGTCCCTTATATAAAATGGTGTAGTATTTGCATGTAACCTTGGCACATCGTCCAGGCTTCCCTGGTGGCGCAGACGGTAAAGAATCTGCCTGCAGTGCAAGAGACCCAGATTGGATTCCTGAGTTGGGAAGATCCTCTGAAGGAGGAAATGGCTACCCACCCAGGATTCTTGCCTGGAGAATCCCATGGACAGAGCAGCTTGGCAGGCTACAGTTCATGGGGTCTCAAGGAGTCAGACAATACTATTAATAGATTACTTATAATACCTGATACAATGTCAATGCTATGTAAATAGCTGTAATACTATTTATAGATTAATACTATTTATGGGACCAATAGCCCTGCTCTCCAGTGAGCTGTTTGTGACAAAAGAGGAAAACACATAATAATCAATGCAACTAATACTATTAATAAATTACTTATAATACCTGATACAATGTCAATGCTATGTAAATAGCTGTAAATATAATGTAAATACTATGTAAATATTTGCTTGGGCAGCAAATTCAAGTTTTGCTTTTTGAAATTTCCTGGAATTTTTTTTAAAAAGTACTTTTGATCCACAGTTGGTTGACTCAACAGATTTGGAACCCATGATTATGGAGGGCAAACTGTTCTAGGCTTCTTATTCAAGAAGCTGTGAAACCCAGGGGTTAAGCACAAGGCCTTTGCAATTAGACTCTGGGGTTCAGATCCCAGATCTGCCAGTCACTATCCAGGTAGCAAGCCTCAAGTGATAACTGCATCACTCCCTGCCTCTGTTTTCTATGTATTGGAATATTTAAAAATGCCTGGAGAATCCCATGGACAGAGAAACTTGGAGGGCTACAGCATAGGGTCACACCGAGTCAGACACGACTGAAGCAACTTAGCGCTCACACCATTATTAAATACATATGAAGCACTGAGGGTCTGTCATGTACTAATCACAATTAATTTATTACTTTTATTATAAAATATGTATAATCTAAATGGATTAATTTATACCATGCTTGGTATTTATTAATTTACTTGTCATTTCATTATAATTACCTGAAATTTAGTAATACCAAGCACACATGCATTGATTATTATGTGTTTTCCTCCTTTGATTGTCACAAACAGCTCATTGGAAAGCAGGGCTATTGGTCCCATCCTACAGACAAGGAAACTGAGGCTTAAGGAGGTTAAGTTACCTGCTCAAGATCCAAGGATTGGAATCTCAGCCCCAAGGACTGAGATCCTAAGTCCAGACTCTCGCCCTCTCTGCAGGTTACATGGCTCAGGCTCCTCCAGCCCTGAAGCTGGCCCTCAGCCAGTGGGGACCAAGTGTTGATGTGGGTCAGATGAGAACCCACAGCAAGAAGCCCATGCTACGTGGCATTTGGGAGACGCTCTGCCTCATGTCGTTCTGCACGGGCCAGAACTGTGGACATGAACATGGCCCTGGGCAGCCTTGGGCCTTGGCTCTGCTCGTGGTCCCCGGTGTGACCTCCCCAAGCAGGATCCTGTTACATGGAAGCAGCAGCAAGGAACAAACACAGCTTGTGCTTCCTTCTGAGTGCTTATTTCCTTTGTCTTGTGAACACTGAAAAATGAAAAGAATGATAAGGATTTGGCTGGGGGGGGTGGAGTGGGGGTGGCAAGTAGGCTGGCCCAGAAAATTCTGCAGCCTTGGCTCAACCTACCAAGAGGGTGGTGTGAGGGAGTTTTTAAACTGAGTCCAAAGAAAGAGAAAGTCAAGTGGTGGCCTAGCTGGCCGGAGGAGTCTGAGGTCTCCTGGGTCATTGGGTCCCGCTTGGGGGCCCAGGACCCACCCCTGGGGGCAGAGGCTTCAGGCCCCAATTCTACTGCTGGTATCTCTGTGGTCAGACCACCAAACTCTGGGCGTCTCCTCAACGGCCAATATTTCTGGCTCCCACTGTTCCAGGTTGTGATCGAAAAGAAATGGAGAAAATGTGGGCAGACCAGTGTTTCTCTGCTTGGGGTGAATTATCTCCCTGTGGACATTTGCAGAAATGTTTCTAGTTGTCACAACTAGGAAGGGAAAGCACTCCTGGACTCTAGTGAGTAGAGACCAGGTGTGCTGCCAAATGGCCAGTGGTGCACAGGACAGCTCCCGACAGAGAGTCATCCTGACCGAGATGCCAGTTTTTCAGTCGCTCAGTTGTGTCCGACTCTTTGCAATCCCATGGACTGCAGCACACCAGGCTTCCCTGCCCTTCACCATCTCCTGGAGTTTGCTCAAATTCATGTCCATTGAGTTGGTGATGCCATCCAACCAGCTCACCCTCTGCTGTCCTCTTCTCCATTTGCCTTCAGTGTTTCCCAGAATCAGGGTCTTTTCCAATGAGTCGGCTCTTTGCATCAGATGGCCAAAGTATTGGAGCTTCACCAACAGTCCTTCCATATGAATATTCAGGGTTGATTTCATTCAGGATTGACTTGAGGATTGATGTGGAGGGTGCCATTAGGAGAAATCCCGGGGTGGCATCTGAAAATGTAATCATAAATGTTGGTTTTATTACTCAGGGGACCTATGTGGATGTATCCGGAAAGGTGACTGGGAGGAGAGGGTGTGTTGGTTGCCTCTGACAAAGGTTCTGTCTCTTCTTCACTCAGACAGCAAATATTTACCAAGTGTCGCCTGCGTCTTGCACTCTCCTAGGTCCTGAGAGGTGGACCTGCCCTTGGGCTCCTGGGGTGGATGGTTGAGAGGGCCAGAAAGACCGAGAGAGCAAGCAAATAATACTGACCCCGATATCCTTGGAAACAACTGTGGTAGACACACACAGTCGACACACAGATTTTTTTTTTTAGCCACACAAAGGCACAAAGTCCTGCCACAAGTTACGACTTGGAGGATGAACCCTGGAAACATTATGCAAAGTAGAGGCCAGACACAAAAGGCCGCATCCTGTGTGTGTGCTCCCAAAGTCGAGGTGCCAGTTGCACAACGCCGTGGCTACACTAAGCGCGTTGACTTGTGTGCTTTCAATGGTGAATTGTGTGCTCTGCGAATTTAACCTCACTAAAGCCATTCTATATGAAAGTAATAATCATAACAGCAAAATGGTGAGACGGGTGACGAGGGAAGCAAGTGAAGGCTGAGATGGAGCAACGTAGACCACGGTGGGCGTGCGGGGCGTCTCCCGGAGGCGACATCAGCAGAGGTGATGTCTGAGGCTGGCAGGCAGGGATGGGAGGTGCGTGTAGCTGCCCAGGGGTTTCTGGAGGCCTGTCTGTATGTCCAGGCTAGAGAGGGCCTTCCGCCTGATCATGCAGGTTGGATTTTGTGTACTTGGCCCCCTGACACCTGGCCTCAGGGCCCTGAAGAAACCCTCAGTCACAGCAACTTCAGTCCAGAGAACTCTGTGACCCGCCCCAGGTCACAACTGTGGAGGAGCAGCCTGCTCTCCTGCCAGCCAGTCTGGGAGGGTGGCTCTTTGAGGGCTCGGCCCTCGAGCCTGTCCACCCGAGGGGACCTGAGCACCCAGAGCAGCTTCCCAGCAGAGCCTGTGGGACTTCTCTTCCAGAACCATGGAGAGACTTAGGCACAAAGGGCCAGCCCAGAGCCAGCAAGGCTGGGAGGTGCCAGATAAGTGTCTCCCTCATCCCCTGCCACCCCGTGTGCAGGGGGATGACAGCGCCTGTGTGAAGAGCTTCCCCACCAGCCCCCGTCGGGCTCCTGTGCTCTGCCCTCCCCAGGGCCGTGAGTCTGAGCAAACTCTGGGAGATGGTAAAGGAGAGGGAAGCCTGGCGGGCTGCAGTCCATGGGGCCCCAAAGAGTTGGACACAACTGAGCGACTGAACAACAGCCACCCCAGAGCCTCCCTAGCCTCTGCACCCACTGCCTTGTTGGGGTCTTCTGAGCCACACTTTTCCTTCTGAGCCAGGCCAGGCCAGGCCCAGACAGTGGCCCAGAGTCCTGGTGGGGGGTGTCCGGATCCTGGCTGGGAGCTGCCAGAGCTGAGCTGCCGACATCGCATCGTCCGCTGGAGTTTCCCAGCCCAGGAGGCAGGAGGGGAGGAACGTCTGGGCCTTTCTGCAGGTGGGAAAGGTGACGTCACACACAGGAGATCTCAGAGCCAGTGGGGCCCCGAGTCTGGATTTCTCTCCCCAAATACCAGCGCCTCCCACCTCTTGGGGAGCCTCCTGGCCTCACAGTGGGCCGTGAGAAGCTGGGACTCAGGGGTCTGCCGCATTGTTAGAAGCTAAGGGCCTCAGGGGGGCCGTGAGGGAGGTAGGGGGGTACAGCTGGACCCCTCATGGCCGAAGGACAGGGCCTCGCAGGGCCCAGGTCTGGTCCACAGCAGGAAGCCCTCGGTTTATGAAGAGAAGTGTGTTAAGGAATGTTAATAGGTGGAATTGTAGTATAAGAGCCCCACTCACAGGGACTGAGAGCAGTGACCAGGGTGCCCACAAGCTGCTCCCAGCCTTCCTTCTGTGTCAAGGGACACTGTCACCTCCCGGCTTTGACAGAGATGAGGGGTGTCTGTGTACAGATTCTTCTCACATAGACTTCTGGGCTCTTATTAATAAGCCCCTACCTTCCATTTTGGAAGGCCTTTCTGGAAAGTGAGAAGAAATCCAGAGGTGTGGTAGTAGGGGGGTGAGGGAACCCCCCCCCCCCCAGCAACAGGAGCTCTGAAATGACCTTCATCCTCCCCGATCTCAGCCCCACCCCACCCCGCCACCAGTCCTGCGACTGTTCTCATCTCTCTGTGCTGCTTGGCACTTCGGCTGCAGACTTTGTGTACTTGTGACCCGGTTCTTTTTTGTCCCTTATCAACCTGAGGTGTCCCCTGAGGAATGGCTGTCCGCCCCATCAGAAGGTCTCTTAGTGGGGCCTGGACTGAGCCCTGCGGTCAGGCCAGGAGCGTTTTGTCACCTTAGTCCCTCCCTACCATCAGTTTGGCCCAAGGAGAAGAAAGCCCACTTTTTCCAAGCCTTCTGGCCCCAGAAGCAGGATGGTGGGCACAGGACTCAATTCTTGACCCCTTGCCAGACCAGAGAGCCCGGTCCCCCTGGAACCATGCCAGGATGGGCTCGCGTCTGGCGCCTCCCCGTACCCACCTCCAATCTGGTTCTCTTGGGAGATGGGGAGGAGCCTGGGGCAGGGCAACCGGGTCATTTCCCAGGGCCCAAGTCTTCTCTGCGGGGTTGGCACACCCTGTCCTGCCCCTCGGGAGATTCCAGGAGCCAGGGTTCAGTGCTTGTCACTCTCCTTCACTTGGCTAAGCCAAGGGACAGAATTAGCTCTTTGCTTCAACTCTCAAAGCTCTCCAAGTGGCCACTGGGGGAGCGAGGAGGACGCCGCCTCCTGGGAACCTGCCCAAGGCTTTTTCCCTGGTTCCTCTGGGAAAAGATCCAGAAAAATAAAGTATCTTAGCTGAGAGGGAAGGGGTAGGGTGGGACTGGGCCTGGCTGTCAGGAGCCCATGGGGCTCTGGAAAGATGCGACGTCCTGGTGAAGCCAAGACAGCAATTCTGTTCTCAGTGGGCCTTGGGGAGGGCCAGTTGGGCCCCTCACCCCCAGATCCACTCAGACCCCTGGGGTCCTCCCTGCATTCCTGGCCTGCAGGCCAAGTGCAATTTCACAGAAACCTCAGGAGTTGAATCCTCTCCGAAACGCTGTGAGTCCAGAAATGAGTCTGCCACTCAAGGTTGCTCAGAAAAGTCGGGGCTCAACAGACTGAACTCCCACTCCTTCCTCATCTATCCTTGCCCACTGAGCTGTGTCAGCCCGGGCCTATCTCCTGGGGCAGCCAGTGACTAGCACCTGGTCTGTGGCACCAGGACTGCGGGGGGCAGGCCACACCCAGCACACCCACCCACATTGTATTCACATGCCAAAGAGGGGCTACAACGCAGGCATGGGCCTTCCAGGCCTGACATCTGCAGGCCAGACCCTTTCATCAGCTTCTCCCCAAAACACACTTCAGTGACACAGATCCTCAAGGACCAAAATGAAAGTGGTGCGCCCCCCCCCCCCAACTTGCTATGGTAAGCCAGGGGGTCAGGTAGACCTGGGTTCAAATTCTGGCTCCGGTGTTCACAAGCGCTACAAACTTAAGCATGCAATTTCCCTGCTCTGAGCCTGTTTTCTCACCACTGAAGTGGTCTTTCTAATACCACCCTCCTGAAAGGTCAGTGCTTCTTTGGGGTTCTGCTCAGAACCTGGTGAGTAACACCTAGAGAGCCCCAGTCCCAGGGCTCTCCACCCTCTGCCTGAGTGTGTGTGTGTGCTAAATCACTCTAGTCGTGTTTGACTCTTTGAGATTCCATGGACTGTAGCCCGCCAGGCTCCTCTGTCTATGGGATTCTCTTGGCAAGAATACTGGAATGGGTTGCCATGCCCTCCTCCAGGGGATTCCCAGCCCAGGCATCGAACTCATGTCTTTTAGGGGTTGTGTCTTTTGCATTGGCAGCTAGGTTCCTTACCACTAGTGCCAGCTGGGAAGCCCATCCTTTGCCTACATTTCCATTTTTTTCCTTAAGTTCCTACAGACAGCTCCTTCCACAGTGTGGTAGATTGCAGTATAGTTCAAAATCACTGACCATTCCTCCAGGGGGATTGTATACCCAGCAGCATCCTCACTGTGTTTGACCATATGACCTGCTCTGGCCAAAGAAATGTGAGCAGAAGTGATGTGCATTGTTTCCAGGCAGAAAATTTCAGAGCCAGTGCATGGGTTCGCAGGTGTGTCTACTTCTGCCCCAAGATGACATCATCCCAGAAGGAGGCTTCTCTCTCAGCTGGGGCCCCAGAGTGAAGAGGACACAGAGCAGAGCTGCATCCACCCTCTATGGACAGAGGCAATGTAACACAAGCTCTGTTGTTGGAAGCCATGGACTTCTGGGGGTCATATACTGTCTGATACATATTGTGGCTCTTGAAAGTCTTTAAAGGGGTTCCTGAGAGTTGATTTTTGTCTTGACCACTGTTGGATACAGTGGATAAATAACACTTAAGATGTTAAGCTTTGCAGCTTGGCCGCTATTCGGGTGGTGCTCAATAGACAGTGGATGTGATCGTGACTTGGCATCTTTGCACACAGACCAGACTGATGACTGTTGAGCTGCAAGACTGTTCTTCCTAGCATGTGAGTTGTGTGAAGGTGCATGCTTTGTGTGATGCTCCAGCAAGCTTCTCCACTGGATTTTTGCCTGTGATTTTCTCTGTCATCTCCTGGAACCACTGCCTGCTTCTGTCCCTGACCCTGCCAACCACCCGCAAGAGCTGTGTAGATGGAGGTGCCTTAGATGAGATTCCATTGTCTGCCAGTCCCCTGGCAGTAACAGAGAACACACACAGGAGGAAACTCTCCCCATGTCTCCTTGGCTGCCATTTTCCCCATTGCCTGAATCCACGTCAAACCCCTCTGCCATCCCAGACTTCTCATTCTCCTTTGCTATTTCACTTCTAACCCCTGCGATCAGCTTACAGACCTGGGGGCCCACAGCACCCCCTTAGCACTGGCCTTGTTGTGCTGGTGATCTTCAGAGTTTTGGCTTCTCAGCAACATTCCCCTCTCAGCACATGCTAGGTAGACAGAAGGGGCTTGATAAAACCTGGTTCTTCTCTCCTGAGTTGGTGGCCTGGGGGCTTGTGGAGCCATGGCAGGGCAGAGGGCATGCCTCCATAGACTAGTTCCTGCTGGTCTTCCACGGATGCAGGTGGGAAGGCAAAGTGCCCCCCAACCCATGACTGTTGGGAGGACCCTGAAAGAGCTGGCAAGAAACCAGTTACTCCCTACCCCCATAGCCCTGGATTCCAATTTCTCTCCTGGTCTCTGCCTCTTTCTTGTCTACTCCATCCACGGCAGCTGGGGACCCTGAGCAGACCACTTCTCTCTCAAAGGGTGGGGTGTTATGGTTGGGATTGGTCCCCTCCCCACTGCCCACCAAGGACCAGAGGTCAAGGATTTCAAGAAAAACACTCGCAAAAGCTTTCTCTCTTTATTTTATATATTCCTGCCGTTCAACCAGTTTGCACAAGCTGAGGATGAGTGAATTTTGGAGGCGAAGGAGGAGCATGTGGGTACAGACCATCCTGGAAATAGTCTATGCACATTGCCAAGGCTGGTTAGACTTGAGAAGCGATTTAACAATAAACTCTACAGAATCAGAAATGTACAAAAGTGTCAAGGCAGCTGCTGGCTGATTTCTTGCCTCCTCATGGAGGTCAGAGTTATGCCCATCAGTCCTGTGCAAAGGTCCTGGGGCTGGCTAGGGGGGCAGCTGGATTCTTCCCAAGGATAGAAGCAGTCCTGCTCACCCAGCTGAAGTGTGCTGAGGGACAGGCATGTAGGTGTGTGCCCAGGTGCCCATGCCCCCTCAGGTTCCGTGGCTTTTGAGCCTGTTTCTCCGTCCTGTCTTTATGTCCGCCCTTTGAAAGTGTTCATGCAGGTGTAGGTTCCTGAGAATTTGTGGATCTCCTCGAGGGCAGCCTGTGGGAGTATGCTGAGGGAGGGAGAAAGGAAAAAAGAAGACGGTCAATGGGGGACCAGTGGACTGGTAGCCAAACAAGATATGTAGTTGAGTAGTGGTTCCCATAAGCTCTCCCAACCTCTCCTCTCCAACACACACCAGCTCCCCCCACAAGCCAACCCACCCACCCCTCCATGGAGGAAGGGCTTTCAAGTAAGTAGATAAATAAAAGTGAAAGTGTTAGTCGCTCAGTTGTGTCCAAATCTTTGTGACCCCGTGGACAGTAGCCCAGCAGGCTCCTCTGTCCGTGGGGATTCTCTAGGCAAGAATACTGGAGTAGGTTGCCATGCCCTCCTCCAGAGGATCTTCCTGATCCAGGGATTGAATCCAGGTCTCTTGCATTGCAGGGAGATTCTTTACCATCTGAGTCACCAGGGAAGCCCAGTATAAATAGTTTTTACAAGGTAAAGGGTAGGTATAAACAAACTTTCAAAGCCACAGTCTGAGCATTTTAGGGTCCATAATTATCTCAGAAATCTATGAACTCCAAATGCCACTTATTCAACAAGTATTTACTGTGTGGGGCTGAAAAGTTAGGTACCGGGTATCACCTTCTTGTTCCCCCCACTCCATGTGTTAACTTCTTTCTTAAGCAGCCACACTGCTCCTGATACATTTGCTACCAAAGTCTGTCCTATCTACCATTTCAAGATTCTCAGCCAAGTTTGCTCCACTCCAGAATGGTGTCTTCCTTTAGATGGGACCTCAGGTTTTACTTCTCACCCTTTATTTCCCTCCAGATAATAAAACACCTGCATATATTGAGTTGGCCAAAAAGGTCCATTCGGGCCCCATACGAAAAACTCAAACGAAATTTTTGGCCAACCCGATACCTTCAGGCCTTGACCTTCAGCGTGACACAATTTCCTGCTTTGTGGGAAATTTCCCAGACTCACCTTAGGCCTTTCCCCGGGGCTCCCTATAGCCCTGTGCTTCCCCAACAAGGCCTGGAGTTGTGCTTGCTATTTCCTCGTTGGGCCCCTGGGTGTCTCTGTGGTAGATATTTCATCTCTGATCCTGGCACCTGGCACAGAGGACTCAGCTTAGAGATGCCCTCAGTTCATCTGTTGAATCAAGTTTGAAGGGCTCCAGCCCATCCTAGCTGCAAGATGGGAAAGCCTCATTCCAGCTGGAGCAATCGGGAAGGCTTCCTGGGGGTGGTGGCAATAGAGTTGAACCTGTGAGGATTTCTCCTGGGGAAGGTGAGAAGGGTGTGCAAGTGCAGGGAATGGGGAAGGACTGGTCTCTGCTTTTTGTGGGAAAGTAGTGGGGGACAGAACAGGAAATGTAGGCTTGGGGCTTACTGTGGTAAGGTGTTCTAGACAAATTAGCTTTTTTCTAGAATGTCTCCAAAAGCTTCTAAGAAGCTCCCTGAGGTGGACAATCAGCTTGGCTTTGATGAGGATCCAAGTCCCTGGACTCCTAAGGCTCATGGAGCAGCCAAGGAGCAACTCAGAGCAATAGTCAGCATGGACTGAGGGAGGCTGAGGTGGGGCTTGCCTGCCCAGCGTGCCCTGTCCCTCACTCACTCTGTGTCCTGGAAGGGCTTTGAATTTGGAGAAGGGATGGACTGATGTATCCCCCTGGTCCTGAGGTTACGGCAGCTACTCAGGTGCCCACTGTGTCCACAGTAGCCAGAGGGGGACCTGGTTTCCTGGGGTTGAACATCTGATAAAGGCACTTGGGTGTTTCACTTCCCAAAAACGTCTTCCAGGAAATTATATGAATGAGCTTACTTGCAAAACAGATACAGACTTCCAGAACAAAGGGATATTTAGGAAATTTGGGATGGACATGTACACACTGCTATACTTAAAATGGATAACCAACAAGGTCTTATTGTACAGCATAGGGAACTCTGCTTAATGTTATGAGGCAGCCTGGATGGGAGGGGAGTTTGGATGCACGTATGTGTCCACCTGAAACCATCACAACATTGTTCATAGGCTACGTGTGCGTGCATGCTAAGTTGCTTCAGTTGTGTCTGACTCTTTGCGACACTATGTTCTATAGAACACCATGCTCTTCTGTCCACGGGATTTTTTAGGCAAGAATACTAGAGTGGGTTGCCAAGCCCTCCAGGGGAATCTTCCCGACCCAGGAATCAAACCTGCATCTCTTACATTTCCTGCACTGGCACCTGGGAAGCCTGTTCATTGGCTATACGCCAATATAAAATAAAAAGTTAAAAAAAAAGAAAGAAAAGGTCTTTCAGGTTAGAGGGGTTCAGTCAGTGGGGGGCTGGGGACCCAGAGGAGCCAAGAGTCCATGGTCACTCGGGGCTCCAGGGTGGAAGCTCTTTCTGCAGCAGGAGAGGCTCATGAAAACTGCTGAATGCGGCATGTGGAATGGCCTGTGTCGTGTGGGACTGGGAGAGGAAGAGTTTTCTGCCCAGAGTCTGGAAAGTTCTAGAATGTGATGCTGGGCAAATTCTGGAGGAGCAAGTTCTCTGTAAAGCCCACCTCCCAAGGTGGTCTCCCTGGTAAATCCCACCTGGTGAGCACTGTGATGTTTCTATGAATCTCAAGCCTTAGGCAAGGAGATTCCTGTCTTCCCCGTTAGGGTAAACTCCCTGAAGACTGGGGCCAACATTTAGTCTCTAGACTGGCAGTTCTCAAAGTGTCAGCCAGGAACCCCTGGGCGTACCAGAGATCTCTTCAGAGGTCTGTCTGCAAGTGCAAACTATTTTTATTATAGTACTGTGGTAGGATTCGACTTTTTTAATGCTCATTCTCTCATGAGTGTACAGTGGAGTCTTCTGGAGGCTACATGACATCATGTGACATCACAAAAGATGAAAATCAGAAGCAGATACAAGTATCCATTTGTCTTCAATTAAGTCAGATAATAAAGAGCTTTGCAAAAATGTAGAACAATGCCATTCTTTTTACTCTATTCTTTTTTTTGAAAATATGCTTACTTTTCACAAAAATATTGTTTATGTTAACACCAAATGGATTTTTTATTGCTATATATAAATGAATACATGTATAAATCCCATACTTTTTCTCCTCAGTTTTAATTCCTAAAACAACAGATACAACTCACATAAATAAAAGCACTTTAGGTTCTTCAACAACTTTTAAAATTGTAAAGGGTTCTTGGAGCAACAAGGTTGACTACCCTAATCTGTAGTAAGTATTCAGTCATTCAGTCATTCAGTCGAGTCCAACTCTTTGTGGCTCCATGGACTGTAGCCCGCCATGGAATTCTCTAGGCAAGAATACTGGAGTGGGTTGCCGTGCCCTCCTCCAGGAGATCTTCTTGACCCGAGGATCAAACCTATGCCTCTTACGTGCCCTGCATTAGATGGGCGGGTTCTTTACCACCAGTGCCACCTAGGAAGCCTATATTAAGGATAATAACTCCATGACCTATATGCCATGACTCTCATTTTCACACCCACAGCAGACATGACTAATCGATCATGTGGGTTCTTTCTTTTGTTTGAGGCCTCTTCACCACCAAGGTCCCCTGGGAGGAGGGGACACGGCCCACAGGAGCCTGACTCTGAGCTTCCTCCCGCAGCCCTGTACCTTTTCAAGATAATGAGGGCGTGCATTGTCCACGGCAACAGGAGGAGGGCCTGGTTAAGCTGCACGGCTTCCACTGTCCTCCGGGCCACCGTCTCGGGCTTCAGTGGGGGGAAGAGGTTGGGGAACCTGCATGCAGGAAGAGACAGTGTGAGTTTCTCCTGAAAAGCAAGTACTACTGCTAAACCCCCTTCCTGCCCCTTGTCTCCATTTCTGTCTCTAACATGTCTGTCCATGGGATTCTCCAGGCAAGAATACTGGAGTGGGTTGCCATGCCCTCTTCAGGGGATCTTCCCAACCCGGGAAGCAAACCCAGGTCTCCCGCACTGCAGGCAGATTCTTTGCCGTCTGAGCCACCGGGGAAGCCCAAGAATACTGAAGTGGGTAACCTATCCCTTCTCTAGGGGATCATTCCCGACCCAGGAATTGAACCGGGGTCTTCTGCATTGCAGGGAGATTCTTTACCAGCTGAGCTACCAGGGAAGCCCCTTCTCTAACATGTCAGGGTCATCCCTTTGGCTTCTCCTGTCAGGGGAGACTCACAACCTGTTTGAAATACTCTCTCTGCTTCCCTGCCACCCGGGATGCATCAGGAGTTCCCAATCCCCTCTCTCCTCCCAGCTGGTCTTCTGCCCACCTATACCCTGGGACTGATTCTCAGAGCATGGCAGAGACCTCCCTAAAACCTCACCCACACCCTGTCACTGCCCTGCTTGAGCCCTCCCAGGGCCCCAAAGCTGTCTTCAGCCCTACCTCTCTGGGCCCACCTCTCCTCCTTCTCTGCCCAGTGATCCTGGCCAATCCCCTCTCTTAAGATCCTTCCCATCTCAGCCATCCCATCAGCAAGGCTCCTTCTTTTTGTCCACTCAGAGTGGCCTCTGATCTCGTCCTCCTGACTGAATGTACCCCATTGAGAATGGCCTGTCTCTCTTCCTCCACCATTGAAGTCCCCAAGGGCAGAGGTCTGGTGGGTCTTGCTCCTCGCTATCTGCCCTGAGTGCAGCATCAGGATATCGTAGGTGCTTAATAAACGCTTGCTGAGTGGGTGGACATTGAATGACATGACATTCCCCGGGTGTGTCCTGTGCATCCTGTGCAGAGACAGGAGCTCTGCCCCACTTGCTGGTTGACTCCCTCAGCCTTTGATTCATGGATACACTCACTAATCCATTCAAACAGCTACAGACCGGTCTCATGGGGTTGATAAATGAATGGCTGAATAAGCAAGCATCAGGGGCTTCTTATGATTGTTCAGAAGCATCGGACCTGAGACCCCTAACAGTAGTGATGCTCCCTAAGTGCCAGACCTGTGCTGAGTGATCAACAGGCGTTGTTCACTCCAACCAACAGAGAAGAAAGCTGGGGCTCTGGGGAGCTGGTTGGAGCCTGGAGATTCAAACCAAGCCCCCAGAAGCCCCAGGCAAGTGCCCTGCTTTCTGTTTGTCCCATCTCTCCTGGGCCTATAGGTGCAGGGCTGCTGGTGCTACTGGCTTTGACCTCACTCCCACAGAGCGTGTTGCTCCAGCACCAGGAGGACTGAGGGTGATAAGCCAACTTCTATCCATGTGGCCTTGGGCAAGTACCTTCGCTTCTCAGTCTCAGTTCCCCCATCTGGGAAATGGGCTTAAGAGCTCTCACAAGCTTGCAGAGGGCCACATGCAGCATTTATAAAGTGTCTGGTGGCTCAAACATAGAAAAAAATAAGTAAATAGCAATTTACAAACAGAAGCACTCACCTATATGGTCACTCTTTTTTTTTTTTTTAATATTTATTTATTGGGCTGTGCCAGGTTGTGATTGAGACCACGTAGGATCTTCCATCTTTAGTTGCAGCATGTGTGATCTAGTTCCCTGACCAGGGATTGAGCCTGGGTCCCCTGCATTGGGAGTACAGAGTCTTAGCCACTGGACCACCAGGGAAATCCCTGTTATGGCTGCTTTTGCCAGAAAATCCATCAGTTTTGTCCTAAGCACCTGTCTCCAACCTTCCACCCTAAGAAGTTGTTAAACATGGTTGGAGAGGAAGCCAATGCTTTTTTTTTTTTTTTCTTTCAAGAAACAGGGCTTCCCTTGTGACTCAGACAGTAAAGAATCTGCCTGCAATGCAGAAGACCCAGGTTCCATTCCTGGGCCGGGGAGATCCCCTAGAGAAGGGAATGGCTACCCACTCCAGTATCCTTGCCTGGAAAATTCCATGAACAGAGAAGCCTGGCAGTCTACAGTCCAAGTGGTTGCAAAGAGTCAGACATGACTGAGCAACTAACCCGCACAAACTAGGTACAAATTAGACTTTTACTGCTCTTCTCCTAAGCCCTCTGGAGAAGGAAATGGCAACCTACTCCAGTACTCTTGCCTGGAAAATCCCATGGATGGAGGAGCCTAGTAGGTTACAGTCCATGGGGTCGCGAAGAGAAGGATACGACTGAGTGACTACATTTTCACTTTTCACTCTCATGCATTGGAGAAGGAAATGGCAATCCACTCCAGTGTTCTTGCCTGGAGAATCCCAGGGACGGGGAACCTGGTGGGCTGCTGTCTATGGGGTCGCACAGGGTCGGACACAACTGAAGTGACTTAGCAGCAGCAGCAGCAGCAGCCTAAGCCCTCAGAGCTCACCTGCTGTCCACAGGTAATGAAGCTTCACCTAGTGCTTCCTACTTGCCAGCCAACTACTTGATTCACACATGGGAGCTCATCTAGCCTTTGAAGTCAGGGTATCACTATCACTCCCTTCTCATGGACTAGGAAACCAAGGCACAGGAAAACGAAGTAACTTGCCTGAGATCACACAAAGCTGGGATTGCATGCTAAATCGCTTCAGTCATGTCCGACTCTATGCCTGCCAGGCTCCTCTGTCCATGGGATTTCTCAGGCAAGAATACTGGAGTAGGTTGCCATGCCCTCCTCCAGGGGATCTTCCTGACCCAGGGATCGAACCCGCATCCCTTACATCTCCTGCATTGGCAGGCAGGTTCTTTACCACTAGCATTACCTGTCTCTGCAGTTTGAGCTCACACTCTGAACCACTGTGGAAAAATGACTTAAGAGAGGCCTTGGATTTCCTTCTTTAAGTGATGGAGAGGAAACCTTGCCAGAAGGCAAAACAGGCACAGGAATGCGAGGTCTGTGAAAGTCCTGCTAACTTCTGTGCTCAAGGCGCCCAGTTAGAACCATGAATCATTGCTGCTGCATTTCCATTCAGTATGCATTTATTGTTTCTCTGGTGGCTCAGCTGGTAAAGAATCCACATGCAGTGTGGAAGACCTGTTTTTGATCCATGGGGTGGGAAGATCCCCTGGGGAAGGGAACTGCTACCCACTCCAGTATTCTGGCCTGGAGAATTCCATGGACTGTATAATCCATGGGGTCTCAAACAGTTGGACATGACTGAATGACTTTCACTTTCACATATTTATTGAGCACTTCCTGTATGCTCAGATGAGAAGAAACTAAACCAAGACACTGTAGGAGGGAAAAACCGATATGGAACATTCATAGTCATTATTCCAGCATCCTCTAAATTCAGAATCTATGATAATTTGCATATAAGTCAGGTGGAAATTAGGCTTCCCTGGTAGCTCAGCTGGTAAAGAATCTGCCTGCAATGCAGGAGACCCCTGTTCGATTCCTGGGTCAGGAATGATCCCCTGGAGAAGGGATAGTTTACCCACTCCAGTATTCTTGGGCTTTCCTGGTGGCTCAGACGGTAAAGAATCTGCCTGCAATGCAGGAGACCTGGGTTTGCTCCCTGGGTTGGGAAGATCCCCTGGAGGAGGGCATGGCAACCCACTCTAGTATTCTTGCCTGGAGAATCCCCAGGGACAGAGGAGCCTGGCGGGCAAAAAGTCGGACACAACTGAGCAACTAAGCACAGCACAGCACATAACAACTAAAGTCTGCTAGAAAGATTAATAGCAGATGCACTTATGACGATATTTATTGTTAGAAAAAATAATAATACTGAGCATCTCATATGCCCCAGGCTTTACACTAGATACATTACATATGTTATTTCTAATTTTCCCAATAATCTGACAAGGTAAATATGATTTCCACTGTTTGACAGATGAGCAAAGTAAAGCTCAGACTGGTAACAAAACTGGTTAAAGGTTTCACCACCATACAGGAGCTGAGACGAAATTCAAAATCAGGTTTTTCTTTTTAAATTTTATTGCTATAGTTGATTTACAATGTTGTGTTAATTTCTTACATACAGCTAAGTGACTCACTTAGTCGTGTCTGACTCTTTGTGACTCCATGGACTGTAGCCTGCCAAGCTCTTCTATTCACGGAATTCTCCGAAGAGTGGAGTGGGTTGCCATTCCCTTCTCCAAGGGCTCTTCCCCACTCAGGGATCAAACCTGGGTCTCCTGTACTGCAAGCAGAGTCTTTACTGTCTGAGCCAGCAGGGAGGCCCTAAGTGACTCAGTTATACACACACACACATACATATATATTCTTTTTCATATTCTTTTCCATTATGTTTTTTAACGGGATATTGAACATAGTTCCCTGTGCTACACAGTACATTATTTATCCATTCTATATACAATAGCTTGCCTCTATATACAATAGCTTGCCTCTGCTAATTCCCTCCCCTCACCTCCCCCCTGGCAATCAGAAGTCTGTTCTGCATGTCTTTGAGTCCGCAAAGCCAGGTGCTTTGATTCTTGCTTAGCAAAACCACCCTAGTGATAATCACTGAGGTGTTCTGAGTGATTCCCACACCACATGAATGCACTGTGCTGCATGCCTTCCACGATCTCATGCAATCCTCACAATGACCTGTCCATGCCATCCTCATGTTTGGAAGAGGGTGATGCGTGGAATTTAGAAGGCAAAATTATCATTATATGTTGCTTTGCCAAAAAACAAGGAAAATAGTTTTTGGATGATTCCCCATTTTCATTTACCTACAACCTTGTGCCCCTTCATAAGTGCACACTAGTGTAGCGCCATTCACCGGGCACTTACAATGTAGCACATAGGGTATTGTGTGCTAAATCCCATTTTATTCTTATCGCAGACTCCTACTCCCACCATCCCATTCTACAGATTAACAACAGGGGCTGGAGTAGGGTCAGACCCAAGGTCACACACATCCTGGGGGTCTGGCTCCAAAGTAAGCTCTAAACCAGTGGTACCCATTTCCTGTTGATTTAATTGGTCTGGAGGAGGGGTGGTTGGGCTTTGGTATTTCTTTAAGCTATAACTTACATACAATAAAAGGCATAAATCTTAAGTGTCCAGCATGATCAGTTTTTACCTATGTAACCCCTTCTCAAATCAAGAACATAGAACATTGTTAAAAGCCTAGAAGGTTCCCTGGTGCTCCCTGCCAGGCTGTGTCCCCAGTCCTCTAGGAGTGCACTCTTCTGATTTCCATCACCTCCGCCCAGCTTTACCTTCTCTAGAACTTCAGAAAAATTGAACCATGCAAAATGCACTCTTGTGTCTCTGGTTTCTTTCATTCAACATAATGCTTTGGAGATTCATCCATATCATTTGTGTAATTAATACTTTACACCCTTCTTATAGTTGGGTGAGTATTCCATTGCATGCATTTAGCATGGGTACTCTGTGAAGTCCCTGACCTGAGAAGCAGGACCCTAAACCACTATAGAACCCCACCGCCTTGCAGATGGAGACTCAGATATGAGACCAAAAAGCCAGGGAAAAAGCACTTCTGGGTTATTTTAAAATTTTGTCTCTCTGGGTATAATGAGTCCCCTTGTCCAATTGACTAGAGGGACTTGGCTCGGAGACAGGATCAGGATCCCCTGCCACTGACCTGACCCTCATGCCCTGGAACATCTCGGTGCTGGTGTGGAAGGGCAGCACGGTGGTGGCACTGACGCCTGGACAGTCCAGCAGCCCCAGGGTCAGGCTCTCCATGAAGGCGAAGGCTGAGGCTTTGGACGTGCAGTAGTCGATGGCGCCAGGGATGGCGGAGAGTGCCAACACGGAGTTCAGACACACGATGTGGCCGTTCTGTAGCTCCAGCATCCGCGGCAAGAAGGCCTTGGTGGTCTGAGGGTGGATGGGGAGGTTAGTGTGCGGCAGACAGAGCTTCCGACAGCCTCTCGACTTACCCTCTTGGGGAGGACAGACTACCCTTGACACAGGCACCCCTCCAGCCCCTGGGTTTTCCTGCGATGGGGAGGTGATGGGGTGGAGGTTGAGGGCACCGACCCCCACATTTCAGTAAGTCCAGATGACTCCTGGAGAGCCTGTCATTCTTCTTGTCCAGCCACCCTCTAGACCCAAGCCCAAGCCCTGGTGAGCCTCTCCCCACTCCCCTATAGCCCCAGGCTCCCTGGAAGGGAGGACCATGTCATTGACATGCCCAGCACTGGCTCTGGCTCAGGAAAACCTTACCCAGAACTGGCCCAGGGTGTTGATGTGCTGGGACTTGAGAAGGGCATCATCGTCGCTGTCCATCAGGCTCTTCCCGTGGACCACGGCGGCGTTGTTCACCAGGATGGTGATGTCACCCACCTGTGGGCAAGAAGGGGCCACGGGGCCATTAGGGCAGCCAGCCCTAGTGGCCTGTCCCTGGAGAGGAGGGACTTGGCCCTGGGCAGCCACATCGCCTCTCTGAGCATCAGTCTTGATTTGTAAGATGGGGCTAGTAACCATACTAGGGTTGCTCTGGGGATCAGAAATAATTGATGGCATATAATATACCTGTCACAGAGCACACCTATAGTAAATGAGGTTATTGTGACATAAACATAGTTAACATTTGCCATGTGCCAGATATCTAACGGGGTGGTTTCTGCTCGCTCGGACCTCACTAATACACTCAGTCTAACTAGATGTCTGGAGTCGGGGGGATTTTCCCAGACGACCATGAGACATTTGCACCCCACCCCCACCCCACTACCCCAGGGTTTAGGACAGACACTTACAGGCTTAAACTTCCAAAGGGGACAACAGGTTATTCAGTCAGTCTATGTCCCTAGTCCCTGCTCTTTGCAACACACACACACACACACACACACAACTTGGACCAGCTTCACAGGAGAGTCCTCCGAGATGCCCTGCAAACAGCCATTCCACCGTAAGCAAAGCTCTCTCCCAAGCCCCGTGAGACTGGACCCTTTGGCTAGGATTCCGACAGAGCGGAGGCCAGAGCCTCCCAGGCCACTCACCTTCTCTCGAACAGCTTTGGCTGTCTGGTACACCTCCTCCCGGTTGCCCACATCACAGATGAAGTAGTGGCACTCGGTGCCCATCTGCCGAATCTCCTCCGTCGTCTCCTTCAGGCATTTTTCAGTCCGACCCCACAGAACGATCTGGAAAGAGGACAGTGGTCTGAACAGGTGGTCGCTAAGGAAGCCATCAGAAATTCAGTAGGTAATTTGCACCATGACTGCCATGATTCCATTTGAAAAGAGTGTGCAAAGTCACAATATGACTTTTTAAAGGGAGATCGCCTACTCTGAAGGGAACCAAGAGTTTCTGAGACCACTGATGCCCCACCGATGGATGCATGGTTCGCAAGTCTTCCCTTTTAAAAATTTATTGTACTTTTGACTGTGCTGGGTCTTCATTGCTGCATGCAGGCTTTGTCTAGTTGTGGTGAGCTCAGGCCACTCCTCATTGCAGTGCGGGGCTTCTCACTGCAGTGGCTTCTCTTGTTCCAGAGCATGGGCTCTGCAGTTGCAGTACGTGGGCTTCAGTAGTTGTGGCTTCTGGGCTTTCAGGCACAGGCTCAATAGTTGTGGCCCACAGGTTTACATGGGGCTTCCATGGTGGCTCAGATGGTAAGAATCTGTCTGCAGTGCGGGAGACTGGAGTTTGATCCCTGGGTCAGGAAGATCCCCTGGAGAAGAGAATGGAACGGCAAACCCACTCCAGTGTTCTCGCCTGCAAAATCCCACAGAGGAGCCTGGCGGGCTATAGTCCATAGGGTTACAACAAATTAGACACGACTGAACAACTAACACTTTCACTTTTCACAGGCTTAGTTGCTCTACAGCATGTGGGATCTTCCCAGACCAGGGATGGAACCCATGTCCCTTGCATTGGCAGGCAGATTCTCAACCACTAGACCATCAGCGAAGTCCTTCACAAGGGACTTTCTTTCTTATGTATTCCTTCCAGGATGACATCTCCTGCCGGCCCCATTCCAGTAATCCTATCCAGTTAAATGTAGCAGCAGAGTTCTTCCTGTACAATGTTCCAGAACGCTTTCAGCTAGGAGCAAGCTGGTCTTCTCACCTGAGGTCTAGAGCCTGGTGGGTGAACGGACTGCAAGGTTCTGGCTGTAAGGTGCCAGGAGACTAAGCAAGGCCTTCCCTTCTACCCAGCTGTGGTCCCAGGTGGAAGGAGGGCAGGGAAGACAGGCAGCCAAGAAAGAAACACGACCTCACCCCACAGGTAATAAACGTGGGACTCATTATGCCAGGAGATGACCCTGGCAGGACCAAGATATGAGTTCTTAAAGGGAATTGGACAAATTTATGAATGGCTGGCCATAAAAGGCTCAGAAGAAAGGGTGGGCTAATTCTCAACCTTGACCTACAGGAGAATGACACTCCTTTCCATGACACATTGTTGAGTCCAGAGAGGCCCCTGTTGGTAAAACAGGGCTGGGTGACAGGGAGCTAATAATCCCAAGATCCAGTGTAATCAGCACAAAGGCAGAAAGGCTGGGGGCTGGAGAGAATCAGAGAAAAGAAGAGATAAAAGGCTCCTTGGGGATTAATCTAATGGGTTTCTATTTTTGTTTCTTCTCTTTAAAATTATCAATGAAATTCCTCCTTTAAAAATAGAGCCCAACACGGAAACCCCATGTGTGAAACCAGTAAAAGGAATAAATTACACGTCCAACTCCATGTTTTCTTACTTGAAAAGCCACACATGAAAGCAAAAAGGCTGAGTTGGAAAGGTGAACGTTTCCAAGTGGGTGATGGATGTAACTTGAGGCACACCAGACCAGAATCTATTTGCTTTGCAACTTGGTACGGAGGAAAGTCACACAGACAAGTGGTCATTGGTGATAACAGTTTATCAACTGTTTACCTCGAAATATCAGAACATTCACAATACCACACAGGGTGCAAAGTGGCTGCAACTGGTGGGACACAGAGACGCGCTGATGGCTCCCACGGATTCGAATTTTTTATCAGAATTTTTAAAAAATATATTTACTGACTTATTTGGCTGTGCTGGGTCTTAGTTGTGGCACTTGAGAACTTTAGCTGCAGCGTGTGGGGTCTAGTTCCCTACTCAGGGATCGAACACAGGCCCCATGCATTGGAAGCATGGAGTCTTAGCCACCGGACCACCAGGGAAGTCCCCTTTATTAGAGTTTTTAAAACTTTCAAAATATTTCTTGAAGGAGAATAAGAGTGTTCTTTCTACTCCTGCAACATCTCTGGGAAAGCCCAGTTTGAAAACCCCACCTTGTCCAACCACTTTATTTATTTTAATTGAAGTCTTGAAATACGGGAAGGGCTTTACGAGGGAGAATTCCATCAGCCACCCTCCACGATGACAAAAGTCCTCCAGGAGCAAATGGACTGCAATTAGACAGACTCCAAGGGACATTTTCTTGTCTGTTGAACTAAAAACAGACTTCAAATATGCTCCTCCAGGAAAGGCTGGAGAGATTTCCTTCATGAAGAAGAAAGAGATCAACTGTTCAGTGTGTTCCGTCATCTTCCATCATGTCAGACCTCACCGCCGTCTTGTAGTCACTGTCATCCTAGTTTCTTCCCATCCTCCCTTGTCACCCCATCCGTCTGTCCATCCGACCTTCCTCACATTCATCCACCCACTCATCCACCCACCCACCCACCCATCCTTTCTTCTTTCTACTCACCCCACGCCACCCCACTCCATCCATCCATCTAATTTCTGAGCATGTCAGATCGAAATGGAAGAAACCCTTGGCCTCCTTTCTTCTGCCCTGGTCCCTGCCTAATGCCCTCCTACCTCCAGCTTGTCTGGGGAACAGGACCTGGGGGCTTGCACAGTTCCCTAGTGTCTGGCTGAGGACAAGAGCGGTACTTCTGGGACTCTGAGAACTTCTGGACTAGTTGGCAGGGTAAGGAAGCTCAAAGCAGGGATGCGTACGGGTTAGAAGGTGCAGGGGTCCAGACACCTGGGAGCACAAGGAAACCAGCAGAGAGAGAACCAGGGAGGCAGCACTGTCTGCATGGCTGGAAGGACACCCTGGAGAGGAAAACAAGGACTGGACTGAAGGAGGTGAAGCAAAGGCTGTGCCCCACTGTCTTCCGTGCGTGGGGGACACACCCGGGTGGGATGCTGAGGTTTGGCCATTTCTTTTCAGGGGTCTGCTGAGGATGCCCCTGGTGGATTGGGACACTGGCCTCCTTATGTTCAGAGCCCCCATCTCTGACAGAGAGCTGGGAGGGGTTTACTTTCTGTCCTCCTCACCCCATCCCTCTGAGCCAGGAGCTCCCTGAGGGCCTTGATTCTGCCTTGTTCATTTCATATCTCAGTGTCAGGCAACGCAAGTGCTATTTGTTGAGCGAATGAATGAAAGTTCAGGGCCGCAGGTAGGAAGGGTTGCAAGGTAACCTCTCTGAGGCTGAGATGAGCCCATCTCCCTTGATTGAGCTGTTTAGGGTCCCAGAAGCTTCTACCCACAGGCTACTTAGACCAAGAGTCAGCGAGACCTGGGGTTCCACTCAGAACCACCCTGGACTGAGCTGTGAGGTGAGGCCCAGGCCAGTGTGTTGCCCCTTGCTACGTGTCCCTGTGCACGTCTAATTGAATGTGTCTCTCTCTGCATGGGTTGTGTGTGCAGCCTCTGCACTGCTAGGTGCTTCCTTCGGCCCATGGTGGATGCTCAGAGTTCCTGGGAAGCCAGGGACTTTTTTTTTTTTTTAATATATATTGTTTTTTGTTTATGAACAAATTAAAAGAAGTCCAGATGGCAGTGGGGGCACCTGAGCTGCTGACTTGCTTACAAAGGAAGTCTGTGGACAGGAATGGGTGCAACCAGACTTCAAGCCTAGAGACCCTTCTCTCCCACCCACCTTAGGGCCCTCTTGGCCTAAAATCATTGGTCCCAACCTTCTTTGACAGCAATTCTGCCCAGGGCAAGTTGCTGTGGTGGGGATAGTGTGGGGCAGGAAATCCCATCCCCACAGGTGAGGCCGGGGCTGCAGAAGGCCCAGGGCAGAAAGAGAGGAAAGGGGACAGGGACCCTCCAAGCTGAATGATTGGTTAAGGTTTGATGGGCTGACCATCAGGCCATCAGGCTGGGCATGTTCCCATCTTAGGACCCAGGCACGTCTCCATGGTGACGGGGAGCAGGGCTGGTCACCCTGATGGAGACTTCAAGTAACTGAGCCACTGGGAGTGGGAAGGACGGGGGTACCTGCTCCGCAGCTGCTGTCCCTCCTCCTCCTCCAGCCCCCTGCTGGGACCCCTCTGGGACCCCAGAGTCACTGACCAGGAACCTGGCAGGTACAGTTCGGTGGTTGGCCCAGACGGCTCCTCACCAGAGTCACCAGGGGTGACCCCAGACACCTAACAGGACAGGGGTCACACCAGGTGCCCGAATGAGACTGAGGCCTGGGCAGGTAGGAGGTCTGAGAGGACCGTGGGGGTAAGCCACCCGGGGGAGGGGCAGATTTATGAGCCCTGGGAACCCAACATGGCCTCCTCTTAATTAACTTCCAGGACAGAGAGCAGCTGGGGAGGGTCAGCAGCCCAGGATTTACTCCTAAGCCGGGTTTACAAAATAAGAGCTCAGAGAGGCTCGACACCTTCTGGCCTCCCCTCCCCTTGGGGCAAAAGGCTAGCTTCTGTCCGGGAGAAGAGGAGGGAAGCAGGTGAAGACCCCTGGCCTTCCAGGCCTCAGGGTCCCACCCTCCTCTCCCTCAGCTCTGCCCTCACAGTGAGGCTGAAACCCCCCAGCAGCCCCCAAAGCTGATGGCTACCATGATCCATTTTTTATGGCCGAGAATACTGGCTCAAAGGTGTTACGTTAGCTTGTCCCAAGTCATACCCAGTGAGTGGTGGGGGCAGGATTTGAATCCAGAGCCTTTGTCCTCTGCAGATGCACCCCTGAAACCCAAGGCACGGGGTGGGGGGAGGTTTCTGAGCTTTGAAGATTCTGCTCCCAAATCCCATGTGTCCTCATACCGGTGTTTCTTCCTACCCAGCCCTCAGATTCGTCTCCCCTGATGTCCACACCCCATGAGTCTGCTCACCAGGACTGCACGGAGGGCCTGCTGAGGGCTGGGCGCTGTGCCCTCAAGGGGGTTAACAGAGCAAATCAGACATTGTCCCTGTCTCAAGGAGACAGCTAGGAAATGAGAAAGCAGCTGGACACAAAGTGCCATGAGTGGGAAAAAGAATAAGCTGAGAACTTGATGCTAAGATATTGGCTTTTTTTTTTTTTTTTTTTTTACCATTCTCAAGTAAACTTTCTAACAAGTGGAAAGCAGATGCCCATGAAAATCTAGATGTTTTAATAAAAAGATTCAGGACTTCCCTGGTGGGGCAGTGGTTAAGAATCCACCTGCTAATAGAGGGGACGATGGGTTCAAACCCTGGTCTGGGAAGACTCCACATGCCACAGGGCAACTAAGTCTGTGTCTCACAACTACTGACCCGCATGTCTTAGAGCTGGTGTTCTGCAATAAGAGAAGCCACTACAACGAGAAGCCAGAGCATTGCAACTAGGGTGTAGCCCCCGCTCACCTCAACTAGAGAAAAGCCCTTGCAGCAACAAAGACCCAGTACAACCAAAAAAAAACCAAAACCCAAGAGATCCATGTCAGTTTCTAATGTATTCATGAATTATAATAAAGATGACTATATATTTACATTAAAAAAAATAAAAGAGGGAACGTCATTTAAATTGGGGCATTTCTGAAGTTGCTGTATCATGCCTGTTGTTATCTAAGGCAACTGCAACTCAGAGAGGCTAAGCAAGTGATCTAAGGTCACACAGCAACCAACAGGACAGAGCTGGGATTTGAGCTGAGGTTTTTCACCACCATTCCCTGTCCCAGTAGGAGAAAAGCTATTTCTTCTCTTCATGTGGTCTCATGGGGATTAAGCATGCAGAAACTGGCAGCCACCGAGTGTTCAGCACATTCTCTATTTCCCATGGAGAAGAGCTGAGAAAGTCACAGCACTGCCCCTTGATACACTGTCTTCTGCAGCCAATAGAATGAAGAGAGCTCACACCATGGAAAAATGGTCAGGATTAAAGGCTGCAGAATTACCACCCATATAGGATAATCTCATCTCTAAAAACATAACAAGTTGATGGACATCACCAGGCTACATAGGAACAGGGGTGGTCTTGGGTAGGACCTTAGGTTTACTTCTTTATGCTTGTCTATCTAATGCTTCTAAAAGACAAATATCATCATTTATGATCTTCAAAAAAAGGAGGACAGAATAACAGCTTTCCCATACATCATTTCCAAAACAGGCCATTTCACACAAGTGACTCAGCACAGCTTGTCCAACCTCTTCTGGGCTCCCATCCAGTGTGAGGTGACTATTTGCATGTCTCTTCTCCCCACTGCTGAGTGAATACACGAGGCTACAGTGAACACCTCACACTCACTCATTCTGCACTGTGTGCTCTCTCTCCATTTCACATCTGCGTATGATCTCTTGGAGGGCAGGAACTAAATCTCACCTATCCTGGGTTCCCTGAGACCCTACCTGGTGTGCAGCACAGACTGTTTTAAATGCCAAGGCTACTTGTGAAATCCTATTCATCCTGAAGAACCCTGCTTGCATGGCCCCTCAAATCTGAAGTTCCCTGGCTCTCTTTCCATCATCCCTACAACAATACCACCACCACTCTACACTGGCTAACATCTACTGAGCATTTTTCATGAGCCAGATACTGTACTGAGTACATCCAAATGTTTCCTCCTTTCATTCCCATAGTCCCACCTGTAGGTAGGATTTCTCTCCCCCTTCTACAGGTGAAGTGAAGACAGGTAAAATTACTTGCCCAAGGTTATACTACTTATAAACAGTGGCATAGGTGACTCAGAACTCATGTTCCTGATGTTTTCAAACTGTGGTGCTGGAGAAGACTTTTGAGAGTTGCTTGGAAAGTAAGGAGATCAAACCAGTCAATCTTAAAGGAAATCAACCTTGAATATTCATTAGAAGGCCTGATGCTAAAACTCTAATATTTTGGCCACCTGATGCAAAGAGCCAGCTCATTGGAAAAGACTCTGATGTTGGGAAAGATTGAGGGCAGGAGGAGAAGTGGGCAACAGAGGATGAGATGGTTAGAAAGAATCACTGACTCAATGGATATGAATTTGAAAAAAAAAAATCCAGGCGATAGTGAAGGACGGGGAGGCCTGGCATGCCGCAGTCCATGGGGCTGCAGAAAGTCAGACAAAACTTAGCAACTGAACAACAGCAAAGCGCACAGATGAGAGTGTGCTGGGCCTATCTGTGAACACCCTGCCTCCCCTACGAGCTTGAGAAGTCCTCCGGGGAGTCCTTAATCAGCATCCAGCATGGGCCAGGTACAGAGTAAAAACCAAGTGCTGTCACGTGACACTGGCCCCAGGAGGGCTTGAGAAAAATCTGCTGACCAGAGAACAGTGAGTGCCTCTCCTCCACCCAGGGCTCACAGGAATGCCTGGCCTTGGCATTCATAGCTGGAGTTCAGCTGGGGCGCATGGTCTCACCAGAGACGTGAGCTGGGTGGTCTCCATGTGGCTCCCAGGAGGAGCATCTGTTTATAATTGGCAGATCCAAGTCCCTGGGCAGGTCTTTGGCAGACCTGCTTGTGTCCCATGGGCCCCGGGTTTTGGAGCAAAGTAGTGCTGAGCTGGCTTCTCAGAAGGAAAGAAAAGACCCATCGGAGACCCCAAAGCGTGGCAGGGTGGGTAGGGGTGGGAAGGTCACAATGTGAAGAGTACATAGCTCTCCTCCAAACTCAGCACTTCCAGCAGGAAGATGTGAACAAAAATCTACCCTGTGGCCAAATGAGAAGAAGCGAGCAGCAAAACCGAGTGTGTGATGCAGAGCAGGGCGCCAGCAAGGAGGGGCTGAGTGGACGTGCCTGTGGGCTGGCAGGTAGTATTTGAAACACTGACACACACTCCCAGTAGGTACGTATATAGAGCAAGTTACATTCTGAGTTCTCTGCTGTTTCATATCCCTCTCTATTTCAAAAAACAGACCTCTCTGGTGTTTTTGTTTTTAGTTTAAAATTTTTATCTCATTTATTTATTTTTTGGCCACATGGCACGCAAGATCTTAGTTCCCAACCAGGGATCGAACCTGTGCCCCCTGCCATGGAAGTGGAAAGTCCTAACCACTGGACCACCAAGGAAGTCCTGAGACCTCTTTCTTGGGTAGAGGAGCCTAGAACATGGGCTCAGGAGCAAGATAGCCTGGGTTCAGTTGTCTGATCTACCACTTACACAAACCTGGAAAACCCACTTAACTTCTCTATAAATTAAAGTTGTAAAGCATCCACTTGGAAAGGTGGTTGGGAAGATGATGGAAGGACTTGATAAATGCTGGCTATTATTTTTGTCATTGTTATTGTTCAGTCACTAAATTGTGTCCGACTCTTTTCGATGCTGTGGACTGAAGCAGGCCAGGCTCCCCTGTCCTCCACGATCTTCTGTAGTTTGCTCAGATTCCTATCCAATGAGTCAGTGATGCTATCTAACCATCTCATCCTCTGTGCCCCCTTCTCCTTTCTTATTACTATTACTACTACTACTATTATTATTAACCCAGGAGCAGAAATAGATCCTCCTTGCTCCCAGAAGTTTCCTTTATCCTCCTCAAAGTTCTTTTCTGGTGGCTTAGATGGTAAAGAATCTGCCTGCAGTGGAGGAGACCAGGGTTCAATCCCTGGGTGGAGAACATCCCCTGGAGAATGGAATGGTACCTTATTCCAGTATTCTTGCCTGGAAAATTCCATGGGCGGAGGAGCCTAGCAGACTACAGTCCATGGGGCTGCAAAGAGTTGGACATAACAGTACATGAGCAATGCATTCTCCAGAAAACTGGAGTCATGGGGTGATGGATACCTTTGTTATTGCTGTTCAGTTGCTCATTCATGTCTGACTCTTTGCGACCCCATGGACTACAGCACACCAGGCTTTCCTGTCCTTCGTCATTTCCCAGAGTTTGCTCAAACTCATGTCTATTGAGTCGGTGATGCCATCCAACTATCTCATCCTTTGTCATCCTCTTTTCCTCCTGCTCTCAATCTTTCCCAGCATCAGGGTCTTTTCCAATGAGTCAGATCTTCAGGTAGCCAAAGTATTGGAGCTTCAGCTTCAGCATCAGTCCTTCCAATGAATATTCAGGACTAATTTCCTTTAGGATTGATTGGTTTGATCTCTTTGCTGTCCAAGGGACTCTCAAGGGTCTTCTCCAATACCACAGTTCAAAAACATCAATTCTTCGGCTTTTTTTATTGTCTAGCTCTCACATCCATACAAGACTACTAGAAAAACCATAGCTTTGACTATATGGACCTTTGTAGGCAAAGTAATGTCTCTGTTTTTTAATATGCTGTCTATATTCATCATTGCTTTTCTTCCAAGGAGCAAGCGTCTTTTAATCTCATGGCTGCAGTCACTGTCCACTGTGATTTTGAAGCCCAAGAAAATAGTCTGTCGATGTTTTCACTGTTTCCCTGTCTATCTGCCATGAAGTGATGGGACCAGATGCCATGATCCCAGTTTTTGAATGTTGAGTTTTAAGCCAGCTTTTTCACTCTCCTCTATCACCTTCACCAATAGGCTTAATTCCTCTTCACTTTCTGCTGTAAGGGTGGTGTCATCTGCATATCTGAGATTGTTGATATTTCTGCCTTCAAACTTGATTCCAGCTTGTGCTTCACCCAGCCCAGCATCTTGCATGATGTACTCTGCATATAAGTTAAATAAGCAGGGGGACAATATACAGCCTTGATGTACTCCTTTCCCAATTTGCAACTAGTCCATTGTTCCATGGAAAGTTCTAAATGTTGCTTCTTGACCTGCATACAGGTTTTGCAGGCGGCAGGTAAGGTGGTCTGGTATTTCCATCTCTTTAAGAATTTTCCACAGTTTGTTGTGATCCATACAGTCAAGGTGTAATCATTGAAGCAGAAATAGATGTTTTTCTGGAATTCACTTGCTTTTTCTATCTTGAACATCTGGAAATTCTTGGTTCACATACTGTTGAAGCCTAGCTTAAAGGATTTTGAGCATTACTTTGTTAGCTTGTGAAATGAGTGCAATTGTGTGGTAGTTGGAACATACTTTGGCATTGCCCTTCTTTGGAACTGGAATGAAAACTGACCTTTTCAGTCCTATGGCCACCTTTTCTACTCCTGAGTTTTCCAAATTTGCTGGCATATTGAGTACAGCACTTGAACAGCATCATCTCTTAGGATTTGAAATAGCTCAACTGGAATTCCATCACCTCCACTAGCTTTGTTCGTAGTGATGCTTCCTAAGGCCCACTTGACTTCACATTCCAGAATGTCTGGCTCTAGGTGAGTGATCACACCATCATGGTTATCTGGGTCATGAGGATCTTTCTTTTATAGTTCTGTGTATTCTTTGCTACCTCTTCCTAATATCTTCTGCTTCTGTTAGGTCCATATAGTTTCTGTCCTTTATTGTGCCCATCTTTGCGTGAAAAGTTCCCTTGGTATCTCTAACTTTCTTAAAGAGATCTCTAGTCTCTCCCATTCTATTGTTTTCCTCTCTTTCTTTGCATTGATCACTGAGGAAGGTTTTTTTTATCTCTCTTTGCTATTCTCTGGAACTCTCCATTCAGATGGGTATATCTTTCCTTTTCTCCTTTGCCTTTAGCTTCTCGTCTTTTCTCAGCTATTTGTAAGGCCTCCTCAGACAACCATTTTGCCTTTGGCCTTTCTTTTTCTTGGGGGTGGTCTTGATCATTGCCTCCTGTACAATGTTACGAACCTCCGTCCATAGTTCTTCAGGCACTCTATCAGATCTAATCCCTTGAATCTATTTGTCACTTCCACTGTACAATCATAAGGGATTTAATTCAGGTCATACTTGAATGGCTTAGTGGTTTTTCCCTATTTTCTTCAACTTAAGTCTGAATTTTGTGATAATAATAATGGTGGATGCCTAGAAGACTCCAACTGGGGCTTCTTTGCCTCACCTGTGGACACAGCCTTGACCAGGGCTGAATCCCCAAATCTTAGAAAGTGCCCGTTCCCATCCTTCTATCAGACTTAGAGGACTCTCCTGAGTCCACACCCCTGACCAAGGCCTAGGAAGGAGGAGACCAGGATGAAAAGCATCCAGCTGCAAAGCAGGCCGCGGGTCACCTGTTAGGAGGATTTCTTGAGAGGAGAGGTTTTCAAGCTGAGCTCCAGGGACCCTGGGGGTTCTAGTGAGGAGCTTCAGGGGTTGCTGATGGGTGGGGAGCTTGATAGACAGAGTTCCAAACCACCCACCCATCCTCCACCCCGCATTGCAGCGGCACTTTCATTAGGCTTCCATAATAGCCATTTCCACAAAGATTCTGTTACTAAAAAGAATGGAATTTGAATGTTACCACTCTGGATTATAGCCTTTTGCTCCCAGGATGGACTTTTTTTTTCACTAGAAATGAACCCAGGTTGGAAGCCTCTAGCTCTCCATTACTGGGACTGCCAGCCTGCCATTCCTGCTTCCCCAACAAGCCAGCAACCTTTCTTCTTCCAAAAGGCACCCCTTCAAAATTGACAACAGAGATTGGGTAGAGCTTCCAGGTGTCTCCTTCCTGGATTTCCAATTAATTAAATAATCTATTTTTGTTCACACCCTGAGGCATGCGCAACTTCCCTGACCAGGGATCGAACCAGTGCTTCCTATATTGGAAGAGAGGAGTCTTAACCACTGGACCGCCAGGAAAGTCCCGGTTCCTGGACTTTCCTTCTGCCATTCCACCTGGGAGCCCTGTTTCCAGACTCTACAAGCCCTGACTGCACCCTGCTCTTTAAGAGGCCTCGGGTTCATTACCTGTGTCCCACTGTTGACCTGTGACCTTGGCAGGTCACCACTGGGCCTCTCTCTTAGGGACTTAGGCCAGAGCCTGCCTTCCCCTCCCGCTCCAGCACCGCTGAGCTCCCAGAGCAGGCCTCCCACAGAGCTGCGCGTGGTCGGATTGCACAGGCTTGTCCCCTGCCCGGGCCTGCCGAGAATGTTCTGGCTACTGCTGGCTCAGCTGTTGGAGAGGATTGTTTTGATGCTCCTCAAATTAGATCGCCCAGCGGTGTCCTCCTCCCACAAGTCGCTGACCACAGCCTGGAGCTGGGCAGAGACTTCCTCCCGGCCACGGTCCAGCCTGGAACGGGTCCCTTGGGAGGCACAGGGATGACCACGAGGGCTTGCGCCAAGCTCAACACTTGCCACGGTCTCTCACCTCGCCCTCTGACAGCTCTGGCGGGGGAGGGGGGTATCGTACCCATTTCGTCCAGGAGAAAACCGAGGCACAGGGTTACAAGACCGGCTGTGCGATATACCCAAAGTTACTCAGCTGGTAGGAAGCTGAGCTAGAACTCCAACTTACTCGCCCCATCCTGAGCCCTCCTCCTCTGTCCTTCACCTGCAGGTGCGAAGGGATCCCCTAAAAGGATGGGTCCAGTCACTGCACAGGTGTCACCGAGCACATCCAAGGGGCGAGGACTGGACAATGGGGAAAGAAGGAAAGACGCTGCCTTGTCCTGGTACAGTGCCTGGCCTTGCTGACCAAGTACTTGCTGAATGATGACAGTGATGATCCTCACCCTGCTGTAAGGACACTGGGGGTCTTTAGAGGCTGAGATGGGAGAAGGGGACAGGAGCTGCTCCCCTGAGCATGGTGCCCAGGGCTGGTGGTTGGGAGCATCCTTGCTTCTGTCGCCTCCTCCCCTGCTGCCACTCTGGGCTGAGCCCCATCATCCCTCACCTGGATCACAGCCATGGCCCATAGAGGTCTCCCAGCTTTGACCTTTGCCCCAGTGCTCCCACCCCTGCCTCAGTCTATCTCAACACAGCAGCCAGAGAGATCCTTCCAGAACTGTCAGACCCTGTCACTCTGCTCACAACTCCCTGTGGCTCCCCGTGTCACCCAGAGTGAAATCTACAGTATTCACTATAGAACACTAGTTCACTAGTTTCACTGTAGTGAAATCTAGAGTGACCGCAAGTCTGTCCTGCTCTGATGTGCCCCCACCTCTCTGTACTCAGCTCTTCCCCTTTCAGGGCTGACTGGTCTCTACCACGTTGGTCTCCTTGCCTGCATGACCACCCAGCCTGCTTCTACCCCAGGGCCTTTGCACCAGCTGTTCTCTGTCCTCTTTGCCCAAGTAGCCCTCTTCTCACGCCCCCTCTTCTTACAGATTCTGCTCAAACATCTCTTTACATGAGGGACCTTCATGTAAAGTCCTCCTGATCCCCAAAGACTCGCTCCCCAACACTACCTCTGTTTTTTAAAAATAGTTTTTTATTCATAGTCTTTATTTCTTAGAGCCTTGAGATTTCCTACACACTCCTGCCTGCACATATGGACAGCCTCCTCTACCATCAACATTACTCACCAGAAGAGTACCTGCATTACAGTTGATGAACGCACACTGACACATTATTATCACCCAAAGACCATAGTTTACAGTAAGGTTCACTCTTGCTGTTGTATTTTCTGAGTTTTGGCAAATATATAATGACATGTATCCACCATTGTAGTATCAGAGAGTATAGTTTTGCTGCCCTAAAAATCCTCCAGGGTTTCCTATCTTTCCCCCCTACCCCTGGCACCACTGATCTTTTTACTGTTTCTATAGTTTGGGCTTTTCCAGAATGGGATATAGCTGGAATCATCTAGGATGTAGTCCTTTCAGACTGGCCTCTTTCACTTAGTAATATGCACTTGTGGTTCTTCCGTGTCTTTTCACAGCTTGATAGTTTATTTCTTTTTGATGGTTCATTTTTTTTCAGCACTGAATAATATGCCCCTGTCTGAAGGCCCCACAGTTTATTCACTCATTCACCTACTGAAGGACTTCTTGGTTGCAAGGTTTGGCAATTAGGAATAAAGCTGCTATAAATATGTCTTGTGTATGTCCCCGCTTTTTTAACTTCCCAGATCTCTTCTTTCTCAGTCCCTGAGACTCATGATGTATGCCTCCACGTTGAATGCCTCATGTCCCTGAGGACAGAGGGCGCCCTTGTCAAAACCTAACACGGCCACCTGCCAAGAGCTACAGCTCAGAAACCAAGTGCGACAACTCAGTTAAGTCCCATCTCATCCCTCAGTGTGATTCTTGTGAACCTTTCTGGTTCTGAGACCACTGGGAAAATCCTCCAGGGAAACCAAGACCAACTCTATGGGAAAGCCGAGTAACGTCTCACTTCCAGCCAGAAACCCAAGGGCTGCGCCTCCCCACTGTCTGCCCTCGGCCCACACGTGGCAAAACTCAGAGTGGGTGGGTAAACTCAGGCCAGAATCACTGGTGGAAGCCCCATGACCATTGCCCAGTTCCTCCACTTGGACTTCCTGATGGTGAATGCCAGGTGACCTTGGGGGCGCTGCCAAGAAGGGGAGAAGAGGGGCAGCATTTGCAGACCACTCTCCAACCCAGTGTATGTCTTCAGTATTACCATCCTGAGAAATGGGGCCATACTTCCAGTGCTCAGGCAGGCTGAGTAACCCTTGCAGGCTGTGCCGCCAGAAGTTTCAAGGCAACACTTGAGCCTGAACTCTGAAGCCAAGCTTTTTCACTACTCCCCGTCCTGCCTCATTCACTCATTTGTTCTTTGACCCACTCATTTGAGGCATAGTTATTGGATGCCAGGCACTGTTGGAGGCTCCGGGGTACAGTAGGAAAGAAATTCACCCCACTCTCCTGGTGTTTGCTTTCAGGTGTGTATGGGGAACAAGGGGACCAAGAGACAATCAATGATGGACCATACAATATACAAAGGTGGCCAAAAGTGAAGGAAAGGAACAGGAAGCTTTGTAGGGGGGCTGAATAGAGTGATCATGCAGTGGGAGTGGCATTTAGCCAGGGATGGGGACAGGGAGGGGCTTCCCAGGTGGCTCAGTGGTAAAGAACCTGCCTGCCAATGCAGGAGACATCAGAGACATGGGTTTAATTCCTGGGTATGGAAGATACATGGCAACCCACTCCCATATTGCCCGTATTATCTCATAGACAGAGAAGTCTGGCAGGCTACAGTCCATAGGGTCTCAGAAGAGTTGGACACAACTGAAAGTAACTTAGCATGCATGCAGGTATGGGGACAGGGACAGCCTGTCTGATAAGCTAACATCTGGGCAGAGACTCAAGGGAAGTGAATGAGGAGGCCATGCAGACATCTGGGGAAGGAGCATTCCAGGCAGAGGGAAGAGCCAGTGCAAAGGCCCTGGGGTAGGAATAAGCTTGATGTGTTCAAGGGACAGCAAGGAGGCCAAGTGGAAGAGCTGAGTGGGAGACATGAGGCTGGGGCTTCCTAGTGAGGTGGTAAGTCCTTCAGAGGGTTGTGCACAGAGAATGGCCAGCTCCACCTGGACTCTGGAACAAGTTTCCATTGCAACACTGGGGGTTTGGAATGGGGTCGAGAACCAGGGCAGTGACCACAGCCACGAGATGGATGGAGGGGAACGGGGCCGAGGGGAGCGGGTGTGTGCTTAGGTGAAGGAGATGGAGGAGGAGGATTCAGCAAGACTGCAGGTTTGGGCTGCCAGGAGAAGAGGGGTGCCCAGAGGACCCTAAAGGGTTTGACCTGAAAAAATGGAAGGGCAGGGTTGCCATGAATTGAGACCGCAGGCCTCCCTCTCCTGGGACGGCCGGCTTTGGCAAGTCCCTGGTTCGGAGGAGGAAAAGAAAGATCCCCAGGTTCCTTCCGTTTCCAAAACACGCAGCTTAAGGAGGGGGAGGAGGGGGCGGTGACGGAGGAAACAGTTCCAGGTGGCCAGGCTTCTCAGGAAGAGGGTGCCTGGGGCGGGCCACGCAGGCCAGCTACCCACCTAGCGTGCCCGGGTAAACACGCCAGTTTCCAATAACAAAGTGGCGGGCCACCCCAGCCCGTACCGCGCGCAGGGAGGCGGTCGGTGCTCACATGATGGAGTGAGGGGGTGGCAGGAGGAGCCGCCGGGGGGAAACCTCAACGAATCTGGCAGGAGGCTCCAGGAAGTCCTTCTGAAAGTGGGCCCCGAGCCGGGCGGAGGGTGGGACCCGCGGGGGTCCCGCGAGGGGGTGGGTGGGGCAGGGCTGCAGTCCTCCTAGGTGGGGATCGGGCTGGGCTCCCAGCAGGCGGACTGGGAAGGGGTGGAAAGGGGAAGGGAAGGGGCTGGGAGGTATATGGGGAGGGTGTGGGGCGGGGCTGCGTGCTGGAGGTGCCGGGGTGAGGAGGGGCTTCGCAGGTGGGGGCTCGGGAGGGTTAGAAGGGGCGTCGCGTTGGGATGGGGTTGGGGACACAGAAGGGGCAGGGGACAGTGGGGAAGAGAGTGGGGTTGGGGTCGCGGCGTGGATGGGGAGGGGGCGGGCGGGAGTCGGGACGTGGACGGGATGGGGCCAGGGCGGAGGGGGAGGGGCCAGGTTGGGGTCGCACGCGGTGGGGGCGGGGTAAGGAAAAGGTCCCCTCCCGCTCCAGGGACCGCCCGCGCTTCCTCCCTCCGGCGGAGCGGTAAACAAACGCCGTGATGTCACCCGCGCCGCTGACCTGCGGCTGAACCCGGAGCTGTAAATGAGATGCAAGGTGCCAGCAGCCTCCGGGCCGCGAGGCCTGCGAGCCACACACGCTCCTCCGCGCCGGCCCGAGGTTCCCCCAGCTGTACACACGGACAGGATGCTGCAAACGCCACCAGACATTGCAACACGCAGCCAGTCTGCTGGCCGCGGCGTGAACCTTCCCGCCGCCTCCTCCGCCGCCCCCCGGCAGGCACCGGCCCAGCTGGAGCGCGGCCTCCCTCCTCCGGAGCACGCCTGGGGGCTGGCAGCTTCCACTCATGTGGGGTCAGCTCTCCGCTAGGCACCCCATCGTCTGCCTCTCCAGGGGGCTTCCAGACCCGAGAGCTGGGCCTCGACTTTGGGCTTTCTGCCCAACAGGTCGGAAGTGCCTGCCTTTGCTCTCGGCTCTCTGGGAAGCTCATTGCTTTGACGCGAGGCCGGGGGCGCTGGAGGCCCCCTTTCCAGGTGAAAGCCCATGCCCAAGTGTCCCCTGGCTGCCCACCAGCTTCTCCCTCACTCCACAGGGCAGGGGGCCACCCTTTCGGCCCTGGACTGCCTACCCTTTGCAGCCCCCCAGCTCTTAACTGCCCTTGGGGATGGAAATCTGCCTGGCTGGGGCCAGGAAGGCCAGTACTCTGTTCTGGAGTTGATTTGCTGTGTGACTTTGGAATGAGTCACTTGGCATCTCTGGGCTTCACCAAATCCCACTGGGGAAGTGGGGAGGTTTGAAACCCGCCTCCCTCTGCTAGTGTGGGGAAGGTCAAAAGTGCAAGAAACCCTCACCAGGCTGCCAGGGCTGGTGAGAAGCCTCAGGTGCAGGGGCCTGGCCTGTTGAGAAGGTAGAGCTGCTCAGAGAAATCGGGGCCAGCCCTCCCTGCTCCCAAACTCAGGCTTCCGCCTTCACTGTGAGCAGCTGGAGCTGTGGGGACACACTGATAAACAGTCTCCGGGGCCCAAGGAGCCCGCACACTGGCTCCCCTACGTGGACCCCACTAACTCAAGTCCTTTAAGAAGCTGGGAGAGCCTAAAATGACTGTAGATCTTTCAAAAGCATCCCAAGAACCCAGCTCATAACGCCAGAGCCCATTCTAGCTTCTCTTTTACTGAAATTAATATTTGGGCTTCCCTGGTGGCTCAGTGGTAAAGAACCCACCTGCAATGTGGGAGACCTGGGTTCGATCCCTGTGTTGGGAAGATCCCCTGGAGAAGGGAATGGCTACTCACTCTAGTATTCTGGTCTGGAGAATTTCATGGACTTAATAGCTAAATCCCTGTCTCTCGCATCACCCTGTTTTGTCTTTCCAGCATTTTGTCACTGTCTGAAAGTATAATAGTTATTTGCTTGCTTGCTTCGTCTGTCCCCCTCCCCCAATGCGCACTCGATAATGTAAGCTCACCATGCACTCGCCCGCACCTGGCTTGGTCATCAGGTACCTGGTGAATATGTGAGTGGATGAATGAAATCATCTCGCCTCATGTGTGATATGGGCACTGACATGCCTGGAGGGGACCTTGGGAGGAATAAAGTTGACAGCCCAGGAGGTATGGCTGGTCCCATGAGGACCAGTCACACAACTTGTTGGGCCTGAGAAAAAAAGGAAAATGTGTGGCTGTCAGGTGAAAAAATTATTGAGAATTTCAATATGGTGACAGCAAGGCACTGACAAGTCCAGGGCCCTTGTGAGCCAGGGGTCATGTGTGACAGCTAGGGTCACACACCCAGGAATCCACAGGGTGTTCATACATAGGCGGGAAGTGGGGAGGTGGGGGGACCGAATGCCAAGTCTTGGGCTTGCCACACCTTCCCTGGGCTGCAGGAAACTCAATCCAATAGAGTTTCTCCTTGTTGCAGAATGGATGACACCTCCCACACAGACAGCTGACAACAGCTAGCTAATTGAGGGTTGTCTGTGCTCCCACTGGAAAAGCAAAAGCAGGCAATACGGAGGCATGTAGGATTTAGGGGCAACGGTAAGCATGTACCGGTCATTGCCCTGGTTAGCATTTAGTCAGGAGCTTCTCTAAAATGCTACAGTGAGGCCCACAGTCCAAAAAGCTCTAAAATCCTTTATCCCCCCTTAATTAGACCCATACATTTAGGCAAGTCCACAAGGGGCTGTGCACCTGAGCTGCTGGCCCACTTTAGAGATAAGGGACCAAGGTCCTGGCAATATCAAGGGCATGGCCAGGAAATGGCTGAGCTGGGACCCTGGCATCACTTCTGGGAGCTGCTGGTGAAGGTGAGAATACAGCTGTTGTTTGGGGTAGAGAATGACGGCCTTTTTATGGGGGCAACTCTTTCAGCATCCCCTTTCCAACCCCAACCTGAAGCCTAGAGGCCCTTGAGCTGGTGTGTCCCAGGGAAGCCTCCAGCTAATTAAGCATTATTTATGGACTGGCCTCCTGAAGACAAGCTTTAAATTACTTGCAGGCTGTGCCAAGGTAACTGTCTATCCTACCGGCTATTAATTAGGAATCAGTTTAATCTCTGCTGGACGAAGGTCAAACACTATGGAGTTGACCCGGCTGGCTGGCGTCGTACTATCAGACTGAGCATCTGGGCCTGGAGGGCTGGGGGACTCAGGGGAAGTGGCAGGACATTGCAACGGGAAATGACCTGGTCAGCACATCCTGCATAAGGCCAGGATGCTGACAGCAAAGCCACGTGGGCCTCGGCCCAGGAAGCCAGGCAAGGTGGGGTTTCCCTTTAGCACCAGCCCTGCAGAAAGTGGATTTCAGTGGTCCTCAGAGAGTGCCCCAGCCCTCCAACAGCAGAGAATTCTGCTGGAAATTCAGGCTTCCCTCACCTGCCTGGTCATGGAACCTGTAGAAACCCTTCTGTAGCTCCCTAATGCTCTTCTGGGGCCTCCCAGGTGGGTCATTGGTAAAGAATCCACCTGCGAGGCAGGAGATATGGGTTTGACCCCTGGGTTGGAAAGATCCCCTGGAAAAGAAAATGGCAACCCACTCCAATATTCTGGCCTGGAAAATCCCATGGACAGAGGAGCCTGGCGGGCTACAGTCCACGGGGTTGCAAAAGAGTCAGACACGGCTTAGCAACTAAACAACAACAGTGCTCTTCTAATCAAGCCCCGATTCCAGCCCATGGCCACCGGGCTCTACGAGCTCTGCCAGGCCAGACTCTCTTATCTCCCGCTTTCCAGACACGCTCATACCCTCTGCCTGGAATGTTCGCCTTCCATGGCCTCCACCTCAGTCTTGATGCTTCACTTTAGGCCCTGCTCCTAGCCGTTGCCAGCCTTCCTTCCCCAGGAGCCAGATTGCCTGGATACAGAGCTCATGACTGTGTGTGCTGTTAAGCAAGCATTTAACTTCTGTGAGGCTTTGCTTTTTCGTTTTTAAAATAGGGACACAGGACTTCCCTGGTGGTCCGGTGACTAAGACTCCATGCTCCTGATGCAGGGGGCCTGGGTTCCACCTCTGGTCAGGGAACTAGATCCCACATGCCGCAAGTAAGAGTTTTTACGCCACAACTGAAGACCTCGAGTGCTGCAATGAAGACCTGGCATAGCCAAATACCTAAATATTTTTTTAATTAAAAAAAAAAATAAAATAGGGACATAGTTCCTCCCTCATTGAGTTGTTCTGAGGAGCAAATCAGATTGTTCCTGTAAACAACTTAATGTGTTGTTGTTGTTTAGTTGCTAAGTTGTGTCCAACTCTTTGCCACCCCATGGACTGTAGCCCCGCCAGGCTCCTCTGTCCATGGGATTTCCCAGGCAAGAATATTGGAGTGGGTTGTAGTTTCTTTCTCCAGGGGATCTTCCCAATCTAGTGATTGAACTTGTGTCTCTTGCATCGGCCAGTGGGTTCTTTACCGTCTGAACCACCAGGGAAGCTCCGCTCACTGTGTAGGAAGAGTTTTATTAACAATGGCAAAGACTGACTGGAAACCCCTCCCTTTGCTCAGAGCTGCATCCCACTCCATCAAAGTGTCTATCATGCCTCAGTGTCACTGAGAGCCACGGGTCCGTTCTCCCAGCTAGCCAGAAGAGGGACCTGTGCTTTTCCCCTGCGATGCCCACCCGGTCCCTGTGACCTAGGAGAGCCCCCTGCACACCCTTCCCCACCGTCAGATCCACCCCCATAAGAAGCCTTCCAGGATGACCCATAGTTTTCTTTTCTGTGGAGCAGCTACCAATCCACCGTTTTGTTCTCCAAGGACAAATCCCACAAATGACACTCTACTGCCCTAGCCACACTGCCAGCCTCTCTGTGTGCCTGGTGAGGGTGGATGGCACCTGGAAAAGAAGTTTGCATTCAGCAGGTATTCGGGGCATATCCAGCCAGTGTTTTCTGAGCCCCTGGCTGGCAACAGTCTCCTGGGAGGTTGGGACTAGCACTGTCATATAATAGATGAGAAACCCGGGGCTCAGAGAGTGTAGCCAGCAGAATAATGGCTTCCTCCAGAACATCCAAGGCTTCCCAGGTGGCTCAGTGGTAAAGAATCTGTCTGCCAATGCAGGCGATGCAGGAGACGCAAGTTCAGTCCCTGGGTCGAGAAGATGCCCTTGGAGGAGAAAATGGCAATGCATGCCAGTATTCTTCCCTGGGAAATTCCATGGACAGAGAAGCCTGGTGGGCTAGTCCATAGGGTCGCAAAATAGTTGGACATGACTGAGCAACTGAGCACACCAGGATTTGTTTTTCAATCACTCAACTGTGTCTGACTCTTTGGGATCCCATGAATTGTAGCCTGTCAGGCTCTTCTGTCCATGGAATTCTCCAAGCAAGAATACTAGAATGGGTTGCTATTTCCCTCTCCAGGGGATCTTCCCAATCCCAGGGGTTGAACCCACATTTCCTGCACTGCCAGGTGGATTCTTTTACTATTGAGCCACCAGGGAAGCCCTGAGCATACCAGGATGCCCATATCCTAAACCCCAGCACCTGGGACTATGTTAACTTACACAGGAAAGGGAGATTAAGGTTGCAGATGGAATTAAATATACTAATCAACTGGCTTTAAAATAGAAAAACTGTCCTGGATTATCCAGGTGAGCTCAGTGTAATAACAAGGGGCCTGAGAAGTGGCAGAAAGAGACAGAAGAGAGAGGGAGATGTGACCATGGAAGCCGGGTTAGGGTGATGCAATCTTGACGGCTTTGAAGGTGGAGGAAGGGGCCATGAGCCAAGGAATGTGGGCAGCTTCTAGAAGCTGGAAGATGCGAGAACATGGATTTTTCACTCCAGCCTCCAGAAGGCACATAGCCCTGACACCTTGATTTTAGCCCGTGAGACCACTGTTGGACTCCTGACCTCCAAAACCACGAGAGAATGAACGTGATTTTTAAGCCGCTGAGTGTATGGTTTGTTTAGCACAGCTGTGGGAAGCTCAGGCAGAGAGGTGGAGAGCCGGAGAGCTGGGTCTGAAACCAGAGTTTGTCTCCAAAGTCTGTGGGCTTCCAGTGGCACGGCAGCCCCTCCCTCATGCTAACCTGTCAGCATCACTTAAAACAAACCCTCTATTGGACTTCCCTGGTGGCCAGGAAATCCCATGGGCAGAGAAGCCTGGTGGGCTAGTCCACTGGGTGGTAAAAGAGTTGGACACGACTGGTGGCTCAGTGGTCAAGAATCTGCCTTGCAGTGCAGGGGACACGGGTTCAATCCCTGTTCTGGGAAGATTCCACACGCAGCCGCTACTAAGACCCAATACAGCTAAATAAATAAATATTTTAAAAAACAACAGCAACAACAACTCTCTGTCATAAAGATATGCCCCAGAGGCTTTTGTAGAGGGTGCACGAGAGGGGTTGCAAGCAACAGTCAAACAGGAGCCACAGCCTCATCTTCACGACCAGGACTTTTCATACAGTATCTCATTGAAATCTCCTTTTATAAATGAGGAAACTAAGGCTCAGAGAGGTCTAATAACTTGCTTAGGGCCACTCAGCAAGTGAGTGGAAGAGCATGCATATGAATTTTGGTTTGTTGACTCCTGAGCTCAAAATCTGAATCACAACTGTATACCAGCTCCTTAAAAAAGAAATAAAGCTAAACTTAGGTGCACACACATGTGCACTCATGCACACACACACACATACCTGCCAACCTGAAGGTGCAAGAGGTGGCCTCCAAACCAGCACAGCCAGTCAGGAGGAGGAGGAGGGCAAAGCTGTTCCCAGCCCACACTGCCCCGTGCCCCTGGCAGGAGGACCCCTACTGCCTCGCTGTGGGTTCACCAGAGAAGTGGCCTGGGGAGGTGAGGCAAAGCTGCCCCCTCTGCCAAGTGAGACATGAGGACATGGCATGTGGGAGTCGAGGGTGGCCTGACTCCATGTGGGTGTGTCTGGCAGGACTGCCTGCCTGCAGGAAGGTCACGCTGCCCTTTGTGGTCACGCTGGCTCCAGCCCCAGCTCCCCATGATGACCTGGGATGGGGCCTGTGAGAGCTCAGGGCATGCTGGACCGGCCAGCTGAGCTTGACACTGTCCCCCGGCCCCTGGGAGAGATCTAAAGGCACCCAGAAACTCTGCTTCCAACCTTGGAAGGACTCTGCATCAGAGAGCCGGCTTCTCACACCCGGGGAAGCGTGAGTAGAAACAGTAGCAAAGGGGCCTCCTTTACTCTCCTGTCCAAGTGGCCTTACATCTTCCAGAAAAGGATACCAAGAAAGTTTGTTGACAACCTGCTGGACCACTGTAAGTGGCTGCTCAGAAGGCTTCTTTGAGGTGCAAACTCTCTGAGAGCAGACAGGTTTCAGTTCAAGCCAGAAAAGTCTATCCTGTCTTTTTTGTTGGTAAGTGTCAGTAAATGACCTGATAAGGTCTGCAGGACGGGTGGCTCAGTGGTAAAGAATCTGCCTGCAGTTCAGGGACACAGGTGACTCGGGTTCAATCCCTGGGTGTGGAAGATCCCCTGGAGCAGGAAATGGCAACCCACTCCAGTATTCTTGCCTGGCGAATTCCATGGACAGAGGAGCCAGGTGGGCGACAGTCCATCGGATCGCACAGAGTTGGACATGACTGAATGACTTAGCACGCGTGTCAGTAAATGACCTGATAAGGTCTGCAGGACTAGACCTGGGAGGACTGGCTAAGAGATGCCTGGAGCTCCTGGACGTTTGTGCCTGAGATGAAAAACTGAATTGGTTCCTCCTTAAGAAGGAATACTAGACATCCACTCCTGATCCCCTTGCTCCTGGCAGCAGCAGCCCCATGTCCCCCACAGAAGTCCATCTCCGCACTTACATGCTGTGGCTTGGTTGTTCCTCTAGCTCAGAGTCATGCCCGAGACCCACAGCTGGCCAACCAGCGATTACACCATTGCCAGTGTCTGCTTCAGCCCAATCCAGCCACAATCAGAGAGACTCAACTCCTGGACCCTGGAAAAGTTGGGAGGAAGATACTGATCTGCTTGCTCCACTGGGAGCTGAGGGGGTTTAAGGCAGCAAGGGGCAGATGTGAGCAGTCCCAGGGTGGCGAGGGCCTGCCTAAGGTGAGACTGAGTCCGGACAACACTGTTTGATCTCCGGGAACCAGGCTTGTGCTCATGTCCTTTAGGCCCATTTAAACTCCCAGCAGCTAAAAGCACACGTTGCATGGACTCTGCTCAGGGCTGTCAATGTGATCTGTTCTGTAAAATGATTAACTGAGAGGCCACAAAACTCACTGGTTCAAGAGCAGACGCCCAGAGTTCAAATCCCACGCGGTCCGTCACAAGCTGTGTGATCTTGCTATGGACCCTCAGAATCTGGACCAGTGAAAAAGATGATAGGGCTTCCCTGTTGGTATAGTGGTTAAGAATCCACCTGCCAACGCAGGGGACATGGGTTCGATCCCTGGTCTGGGAAGATCCCACATGCCTTGGCACAACTAAGTCTGGTGCACCACAACCACTGAGCTCTAGAGCCTAGGAGCTGCAACTACTAAAGCCCGCGTGCCTTAAAGTCCATGCTCTGTAACAAGAGAAGCCCCTGCTCACTGCAACTAGAGTAAGCCCGTTTGCAGTAACGAAGACCCAGCGCGGCCATAAATAAATAAAAACAAGGGGGATACCAATTGGGAAAAAAAGAAGAAGACAGCACTGCTCACACTAGAGCTCACTGTGAGGAATAAATGACTTTATTACGTGTCAGGTGCTGGCACATGGTAGGTGCTCAGTAGACATGGATTCTAACTCGCTATGATGGCTCAGTCATGCCTTCACGCAAGCAACAAAGATTTATGAAGTGCCTGCTGAGTCCCAGATACTGCTGGGTGCTCAGGACACTCAGGGAGTAAGAGGACACGTCCCCGGCCTCCCAAGGATCTCACAGCCTTTTGGAGAAGACACATGGCAACAAGCAGCCACAAGCATGGGGAGTTGCCATGGTAACCCATGACTTTGGCCTCACCGCAGCCCAACCCTGACCAATTGAGCTACTTGGACGCAGAGGTGAAGATGACTAATGGGGAAGCTGGGTGGCTGTCTGCGGAGTGGGCAGCCAGGACCAGAGCAGAGGCCCGGTCTTTGACCAGCCTCTGTGCCTGGACTGGAGAGGGGCCTGCATTGGACCAGCCCTTGAACACGAGGAAAGGGGCCTCCAGTATGAGGGACGATGCCAGGCTCTGAGCCCTCCCTGGGGAAGAGTGATTCATTCTTACTGACTTCTAGAAAGGGTCAAGAGCTAAAATTCCCAAGGGCTTCTGTGACAGGAGCAAATTTCTCCCTTTCCTGCAGACTCCCAGAACCAGACTGAGTCTGGCCAGCAGGCTCTTTGCCTCTGTGCCCAGCAGAGCACTTGGGCCAACAAGCCAGGGCTGGGGGTGTCCGCTTTCTCTCCGCCCCCATGCCAACCAGAAGGAGCCATCATTTCTTGCAAAACCTCTGGTGCTGAGCTAGGAGGTTTACATATATTATTTCACGGAATCTTCATACTTTCGTTTTTCAGATGGGGGAAGCCCAGAGAGATGGTTATTGCCCAAGGTCACACAGCAGGTTGCTGGGAGGCTTCCTAGGATTTAAAGGATTAGGAACTGGCTCCCAGCAGCCCTGGCTAGCATCATGAATGGCAAGAGTGCTCTGGCCAGTGGGCTGGTCTCCACCACTTGAAAGACCTCAGCAGCTGTGGCACTGTCCACGGGCCAGTCCTTGGCTTTGGGGCTGGAGTGGCCAAGTCGCATTCCCCCAGGCTGGGAGCTGAATGTGGGCTGGGTTCCCTTCGGAGGCTGGCTCAGTCCTGGTGGAGTAATTAGGGCTTCTAGCTCCTGGGTTGCTTAGTGGTGGCGTGGGGGGCCTGGTTGAGGGCTGAGCAGGGCCTGGGGTTCCATATGCCTGGGCGAGAAGAGGGAACCCTCCCTTTGAGGGGCAAAGGCACAAGCTAGAAAGGCATCCTTCTTCACCCTGGAGTAAAGAACCCAAAGTTGAGGACCCAATGAGATGACACATGGCAGATTCCCATTATACTGGAGTGGGTAGCTGTTCCCTACTCCAGGGGATCTTCCCAACCCAGGGATTGAACCCAGGTCTCCCACATTGTGGGTGGATTCTTTACCATCTGAGCCACCAGGGAAGCCCAAGAATACTGGAGTGGGTAGCCTATCCCTTCTCTAGCCAATCTTCCCAACTCAGGAATTGAACTGGGGTCTCCTGCATTGCAGGCATATTCTTTACCAGCTGAGCTTCCAACGAAGCTCCAAGTAAGGAGCAGCTAAGAGAAAAGACCCTGATGCTTGGAAAGATTGAAGGCAAAAGGAGAAGGGAGAGGCAGAGGATGAGATGATTAGATAGCATCACCGACTCAATGGACATGAATCTGAGCAAACCCCGGGAGATAGTGAAGGACAGGGGAGCCTGGCGTGCTGTAGTCCATGGGGGTGCAGAGTCAGGCAGGACTTAGCGGCTGAACAACAAGAGAAGTGTGTCCTAAGTAACTTCCCGGAATAGTTCCTTTCAAGCCTTATGTTTTCCTTCTAAGTAATGGCATCCTTTCAAAATACACACAAAAATCTCACACAGAATTCTAAGCTACAAGACCTAAGTGAAGCTGAGTGAGTTAAACGGAGATGAGGACCCCTGGGAATCCCATCTGCTCCACCTCCCATGGGGTCCCATCTTCTTGGAATCCCATGGGTGCTTTGGAACCCAGTTTGAAAACTCGGCCCTAAAACCTCAACTGGTGTTGGGGTCTGCCTTGAGGCTGCTGGGGTTCAGACGGCCCAGAGCTCTGTAGAAGACTGAAATGCAGACAGGTATCTCTAAGCACTTCCCAGGAGTATGTTTCAATGTGGACAAAATAATCATATGGTTCATTGCTCAAAGTGCTTTCTTAGCCCCTTCCTTGAAAGGCTACTGAAAAGGGGTTTCAAGATCGACTTCCCCAAAACAGGATGTGGCCAACAGAGTCAGGAAAGCTTGAGCCCAGTGACCTTTGCCAGGCTGACTCTTGTTGGTATTAAGTATTACCGGGCCACAAATCTGTATTGTCCACTCTGGCTTGACCTTGGCTTTGGGTTGCAGTACTCCAGAGTCTCCTGCCTCTGACATAGGCTCCAGTTCTGGGCCCTGAATCAGAGCCTCAAGTTGTTGAATGGGTTTTGATTGGATCCAGTCCAGAGGTTCTTAACCTGGTGTCTGGAACAGGCATCAGGGGGACCCAATGATCTCTTAAAAGTATAAAAATCTGTCTCTTTGGGCATTCTTCTTCAGACTGGGTTTATATTACTTTCTCCAGATCCTCAAAGGGCTCCACAACCAGCAAAAGTTTAAGACTTACTGCAAACCCTTTAGTTGCCACCTCCTTCAAGAAGTCTTCTGAGATTTCCTTAATTTACAGTGATCTCTCCCTTCTCTGAATTATCAAAGCTCTAGGTCACTTGAGAGGATCCAGCTGGGTGACCTCAAGTTTAGATGGGAGAAGCCGGCACTCACTCATTCCTCAAAGTTGGCTTCCAGCTAGAGGTGCCACCCTGGTTGTAAATGAATGAAATACAACTGTGCTGCTTTCCTGCTTATCAGTTACTTGTTCAAAGCAAACCCTGATAACCAATGCCTACCTTAATCCTTTGGGAAGTAACCCACTCATTGTATGCAAATACTGCTGCTCAGTGCTTAAAAAAATGTTTTGGTGAGGTCAAACTTAAGTACATCCTGTTGACTCCTGGACTGCTCATCAATTCTCTTTCCAGAACCCTCTGTGTACTAGGTAGTTCCCATTATTGAACAGCTTGTCTCTTGACCTCTCCATAACCCTGACTGGGGTGGGCTGGGCCAGGCTGATAATATTTGACTCAGAGGGAAAGGGCCTAGTGTTGAAGCTAAAATCCTGGGTTTGAAATCTGCCTTAGGCCAATCATCCAGGGCAACTCACTTCACTTGCTGATGGCCACTGTGGAAAACAGGATGGAGGTTTCCCAAAAAACTAAAAATAGAACTACCCTGCTGCTGCTGCAGCTGCTAAGTCGCTTCAGTCGTGTCCGACTCTTCGCGACCCCATGGACTGCAGCCTACCAGGCTCCTCCATCCATGGGATTTTCCAGGCAAGAGTACTGGAGTGAGGTGCCCTATCAGCCAGCAATTCCCCTCCTGGGTATATATCTGGGAAAAAAAAAAAATCAAGGACACTAATTCGAAAAGGTACATGCACCCCAATGTTCATAACAGTGTTATTTACGATTGCCATGATACAGAAGCAACCTGAGTGTCCATAAACAGAGGAGTGGATGAAGATGTGGTGTATATCTATATCTATATCCATATCTACACACACACACACGCTGGAATATTACTCAGTCATAAAAAAGAATGAAATGTTCTCACTTGGAGGGCATTATGCAAAGTCAAATAAGTCAGAGAAAGACACACACTATATGATATCACTTATATGTGGGATCTAAAAAACACAACAAACTAGTGAATATAACAACAAAAAGCAGACTCACAGATATAGAGAACAAATGAGTGGTTACCACTGAGTGGGAGCGGCAATATAAGGATGGGGGAGGGGAGGTACACGCTATTGGGTATAAGGCAGGCTCAAGAATGTACTGTATAACACGGGGAATACAGCCAACATTTTGCAATAATGGTCAATGGAAAGTAACCTTTAAAAAGGATATAAAAATTTTTAAATTATTTTTTAATTGGAAAAAAGAAAAGAAGAAAAGCAATGGGTTGCTGATCACACCTGCCTCTGGGCCTAGACAGGACAATGAATGTGAAAAAGCCCTGTGGAGTCAATCCTGTAGGCTACCTCAGTCACACAGGGTATGCACCAATGTCTCAAGCTGTCTGGGGAGCCCAAGGAAGCCCTCAGCATCCATTTTGGGTCTAAGTTATGACTGATGGCCAGAAAGAAGGATGTGAACACAGGCCTGCACCTTCCCTCCTCCTCCTCTTCTCTCTCCAGCATCCTGGAAAAACCCCACCAAAGGAATGACCCAGCCCCTGAAGGACTCTGCTGAGGTCAGGCTGAGAAGGGCTGTCTTCTTTTAATTTTTGAGCATTGGTCGACTGAAGCTGGTGGCCTCTCTTCGTCCTGGCCCCTGACTCTGTCTGGGTCACTGACATCACTCTAGTAACAATGGTTCACAGAATCAATGGGGTGGAAGGGACCCAGGTGATCATCCAGAACCCAACCTCTCCTGATGCAAGAATCCACAGTTCCCTCACTGCAGCCTGCTGACCCCAGAAAAGCTCCAGAGGGCGGGAAGGTGCTCCCAGGCCCCAGCCTCGTGTGGACCTCCATTCACCTGGAAGGCGGCTGATACTGTCTCCAGCCCCTGAAGCAGTCAACCAAATGCTTCTGGATTGGCCATCCCACCTAAGTCATGGCTTCTGGTTCTTGTCATTTGGAGCCTGCTCCCTGGGTGCCCCCCAGTTTCTCAAGGACCTTCTCAAAGTGTTGACCGATACTGCCTACAATGCTCCTGGGCTCCCTTGACATAGTAGAACTGAAAAGTGTCTCCTTTGCCCAGGGCACCAATACAGTTGCTTTCATTTTCTTTGCAGAGGGAGTTAAATTTCTGTTGCCATTAAAGTCATCTTACTGAAGCTGACTCCTCTTTCCAGAGCATCAGGGGCTTTTTTGGAGATGATCATCACACCAGGATGTAAGTGCCACCAGAGAAAACCTTGTTAATGTGGCTCCCTGTGGCAGCCCTAAGCCCAGCTGCCTAAATCAAGGAATGAATTTGACATAGTCACAGTTCCCCAAGAGCCGTGTCACCATTTTTCACCCCAGGCATCCACAAGCACAGATCACGGCTTGCTGAGCGGGGGTCTCCCCAGCAGACTCTGAGGCCTGGATCCCAGAAGACTCGCACCCATCCCTCCAGGGGTACACCAGCCTACCCAGATCTCCCTTCAGCCCACATACTTCCACTGGACTAAAGATATCAACAGCAGTGTCTTCTCAGATCCAAGCACCAAGCTGAGAGCAGACTCAAGCTTTAGAATGCCCTCAGAAGGGAGCCAGGCAAGTCTGGTCTCAAGTACTTAGAGGAGCCCAAGAAGAACCCCAACCCCTTTCCTGCCCTTGGCCTGCCACCCCCTCCACCCCTCCACCCCCCCTCCTTAAGTGACCTGGCAGAGACTTGGGTTAGATCCTGTCTCTTCTACTTCCCTTTGCAGAACAACAGCTCCCAGCTTCACTTGGAGCCAAAGCCAGAGCCGGTTCTAGAGACTGCTGGCCCTACCTGCCCTGCCCTGCTCCCCCAGCCCGCCCCCTGCCCTGCTCCCAGTCTCCTGCTCTGCTCTCCCACCCCACCCCTTCCTGTTCTGCTCCCTGACCCCCCATTACTGGCCCATCCCCTGCCCCCTACACTGCAGCCCTCATTACTCACTCTGCTCCAGCCATAGTGGCCCCCTCCCAGCTCCCCAGATATCCCAGGTACATTTCTTTGTCTGTCTCTTCCCTCTACCTGGAATGCTGCTCCCTCCATTCCCGTCAGGTCTGTCACTGGACCTCATTTGTTTCCTCCTTACTGTGACGTAACGGGCTGTTTTCTGCATCCTGTTTTTATCTGTCTCCCTCACCAAACTGCTGACCCACTTGGGTGGGGACTGGTGTCTGCTTTGCTCACTGCTGCGGTATCTCTATGCCTAGAACAGTGCTGGGCACACATAGGGTGCACCACAGACGTGTGGAATGAATGAATGAGTTCCCACCAACCATTCTGGTATTTGGCATTTTAAAAAATTTTGTAAATTTTAATTATAATTTTTAAAAAATTATCTTTTGGCTGTGCCGTGTAGCACAGGGGATCTTACTTCCTAGACCAGGAATTGAACTTGTGCACCCTGCAGTGGAAGCATGGAGTCTTAACCACCAGACCACCAGGGAAGTCTCTTTTCGAGAATCCAGAACTTTAATAAGACTTCATGCCTTTTAAGGGACCTCACTCATCTCACGGCAGATGAGTGTGCATTTGGGAACACTAGTATCTAAACAGATTTGCTTGTCTCCTTTTCATTTGGCTTCAACTCATTCCCAACCTTCTTGGTTCATCTGAATAATATGTTTCAAATGTCTGCCTTTCAAGCATCGTATATACTTGGTGTATTTTTTAGAGTGTGTCTTCTAAAGGGAGCAAGGAGAACATCTTACAACATTCTAGGTAAGGTTGTGCTTCGGCCTGAGGATACAGAAGAACAGGTTGGGTCTGGAACCATTCGAGCCCAGGTGCCCATAACTATGTGGGCTTTTGAGAGTGGCAGGTTGGGATGAGGACTCTAGGGACAAGTTGTAGTGAGGACAACAACTGGATCTCTTTCCTTGGGGGAAAGGATGGCTAATGGCTCCCTTCTCATCAATATGGCCAAGATAGTTTTCTTAAAGTGGTAAGGATCGTTTCTCAGCAAATAACAAGATAAAGATGGGACAGAGAAAGTAACTATTTTGATACAGAGACTGGAAGGCCTCTGGGTGGGGGATAAACCAATGGCCAAGGCTCTAAAAAGCAGAAAGTTCAGAAGAGCTTGGAATCTGCCCAAGAATGAGCAGATGCCCAGGTAGATGGACGATGGACATCCTGACCCAGGATCAGTATTTCCAGGTTAGGGCGCATTCTCTGATTTTAGGATATACCCTGCAAGTTCCACTTGACGTGTTAATTGGGAAACTCGGGCCCTTCATTCTCTTGGAAGCCACAAGTTGAAAACACTAACATTTCCTGCAAGAGTTAAAATAAATCACACAGTCGGCTACCTGGTGGCTGTTAAAGGGGTTTAGAAATGGACGTGAGGCCGTCTACAGACTGAGGGCACATTTTCCAACTCTGAGCTGCTGCTTTTTCATTCAGTGGGATCTGATGCACAGCACAAAAGGCTCAGATCTTCAGTGATGAGGACAAATGTCTTTTGCAGAGAACTTGGCACGAGGTTGCTTTCCTGGGATGGCTGAGCCATGTGTGTGTTAGTCTCTCAGTCGTGTCCGACTCTTTGTGATCCCATGGACTGTAGCCTGCCAGGCTCCTCTGTCCATGGGCTTTTCCAGGCAAGGATACCGGAGTGAGTTGCCATTTCATTCTCCAGGGGATCTTCCCAACCCAGGACGGAACCCAGGTCTCCTGCCTTGCAGGCGGATGCTTTACCACCTGAGCTACTAGGGAAGCTACTAACAGGAGCCGTAACAGAATTTTAGAGCATGCCAGGGTCTTAGGGATCATTGCATCCCCTTTCATTTTTACAGGTGTGCTTCTTAGCTGCAGCCTGGAGAAGGGAGTGACTTTTTCAGGGTTGTAGCAAAGTCAGGTCTAGAACCCAGGTGAGCCTGGTCACAAGGGGCGTGGTCCCAGATGTGGGCACCTTTGTTCCCCAGGGGAAGTGGGTGCGGCAGTAAAAGGGAGGTGTTTGTCTATTCAGGTGACAGTCCAAATTGTAAAGCCCATTGTTTGAAACCCAAGGACCAGATGCTGCATGCTGAAAGAATTTCCTAGAAGCCACAGTTAGGACAGGTAGCCTACTTTCCTGCTCCCAAACTACATTAGATGAGAACCTGGTACTTTTCCTAGAAATTCCTAGCAAAGGCTGCATTCTGGGTGAGAAGGGGGGAAGTAAACCACTGCTGTTTCCCATGTCACCCTAGCTGTGTGACTTTCATGACACATCAATTGTTTAACGCAGCTACTTTGGCCTGATGACTCTGGGTTCCAAGATTACCTGTCTGGACCCTTCTCTCCTCTTTCTCCTTTTTCCTATTCTCATCAGTACTGGCCTAATTCAGAGTGTGAGACACAAATCATTCCTTCCCCCGATTCCTAGTCCATGCAACATCATTTTTCTTTCTTTCCCTTCTGCATCCCGTCCCCAGTTTCAGCCAGGTGCACAATCTCTCATCACTGGTTTCTTGCACGTGGGTTACCCTTCCCCCACTTCTGCTGGTTGAAACTCTTGATGTGCTCTAAGCCTCACTCAAATGCCACCTTCTTCAGGAAGCCTTCCACGAACTCTTGTTATAGATGAATGGCTCTGGGTTTCTCTGTGTAGTATGCTGTACCGTGCTGTGCTGAGTCGCGTCTGTCTCTTGCGACCCCATGGACTGTAGCCACCAGGCTCCTCTGTCCATGGGATTTTCTAGGCAAGAATACTGGAGTGGGTTGCCATTTCCTCCTCCAGGGCATCTTCTCAACTCCGGGATCGAACCTGCGTCTCCTGTGTCTCCTGCATCGACAGGCAGATTCTTTACCACTGAGCCACCTGGGAAGCCTTCTGTGTAGTGTACCGCGCCCCGCCCCCCAACTTTGTGTCTACCCAGGACCTCAGAATGTGATCTCATTTGGAAATAAAGTCTTCAGAGATGTAATTAGTTAAGGATCCCAAGATAAGGTCATACTGGATTTCGTGTGGGCCCAAATCCAATGACTGGTGTTTTTATGAGAAGAGAGGACACAAAGACACAGAGAGATAGCAGACAGTCACGTGAAGAAGGAGGCAGAGATGGGAGTGATGCTGCCACAAGCTAAGGAATGCCAACCAGGAGCCACCAGGAGTGCGGAGGGAGGGGGAGGGAGGAGGAAGAATTCTCCCCGGAGTCTTTGAATGAGGCGGGCCCCACCAACCCCCAGATTTCAGATTTCTAACCTCCAGATTAGAAATAGAATACACTTCTGTTGTTGCAAGGCACCAACTTGGTGGTCATTTGTTACGGCAGCTACAGGAAACATACACTATAGCTTGTGCCTTGACAGTAAGCACCTGGCCATGTCTCTGAGCCTTCTTTGCTCTACCCACCCCTCTCTAGGCCCAGCGCTGCACTGAACACTTGACAGACACCTCGGGCAGATTTGTTGGACTAGGTCTCTCTGAGGTGGTCATCAAGGGGTAGTTGGGCCTGGGCCTGGCCCAGTGCCAGGATGGGAAGGATCTGCTGAATGGATGTGATTCACCAGACTAGGTGAAGGGTCTATTCCTAGTGAGCTTCTTCAAGAAAAAGGCTACAGACCCATGGACCATAAATTCAATAACAAAGCAGGTGCAACTCTGAACCAGTCCTCAGACTGGGTCTGCGAAATGCATCCCGGAGTCCTGGCTGGCTCTCTCTTCCATGAAGGGACTGGGTCCCTGCTCAAGGGTTCTGCCATCATGGCCCAGGCCTCTAATCCAGCCGCTTACCTCCTACTGGGCCAGAGGCTGGAACAATCCCTGTAGATACTTCCAAACAGTTCACTTCTGTCCCTCAGGGGGCTGTTGCTAAAACCAGGTCAAAGTCAAAAAGCAGAGGCTAGGTCTACCTCTAGCCAAGATAGAGCCTTGGAGGTGTAGAGGTGAGCCCAAGCTCTATGAATGCTTCCATGGAAGGAATTCCAGAAGGACACAGCAAATATAAAGGGGTTGTAATGGGCAATTACCCAACAAGAGTCTTTGCCTTGGAGACCTGGGCCATGAGTGGCCCTGTCCAGGTGAACCTTGTACAAGGTAGTTAAGCAGAGATATCTCAAGGTGAGGAGCTTTCCAACTTTCGTGCCTTTAGGTCTCTTTAAGAAAAACCCTTATTTGGGTCATCTCTGCAGCCTAAGGGCACCACCGCCCCCAAATATTACCAAATCATTTGACTCAAGGTCGTTTTTTGGAAACTGGGTTGTTGCTCCCCCCAAAGCTAACAGACCTTTCTCAGACATGCAAGCAATTTGCAGGCTCTGATTCTCCTCCCTTCTTTCTCTTTAGGGGGGCCCTTCCCCATGGATCCTGCCTCTCCTTCCACCCGGGGGAGGAGGGTCACGTGGGCCATGGAGGTGGCCTGCCTAACATTGCTGTAGGCTGTGGGTGGGCGCCATGCTCCCCAGCTCTCTCCAGCTGCTCCACGACCACCCTGAGCCCACCATCCACTTAACTCTCTCAGCCATCTGCCCCAAAGTCCCCATTCCACAACACTCAGCCCTGTGTCCCCAAGCCCACCAGCCCCCCAAACACTCCCAGCTCTGGGAGTGGTCCCAAGGCCCTTTCACTGGGCCCCAGATGGATTCGGGCAAGAAACCTTGATTCTAAATTCCCAGCCATGACAGCGAGCCTAAGGCTCATTAAAACGCAGCTCCAGTAATTGGTCTGATAATTACAAGTTATAGGGAGCGCTCTTGGTCGTTCTGACTGAGGTCTGAGGATTGAACACATGGTAAATGGCACTGGAAGGTTCATAGGGCCCCTGGTTCCTGTTTCTGGTGACCAGATACCAATTAAGCCATATCACTCAATGGTCCTGGCTTTATTCTTCAGAAGATACCCATTTCAAATTCAGTGGGGCATGGTTCCCAGTGTATGGTGCCGCTCTGCCCCTCCCCCACCCCAGTGCCATACACTTCTTTCAATTTAGGCTTGTTTATAGTCAGTCAAGTTTTTCCAGATTGACTAAAAGAGTTCTTCATATGCCTACTGCAGCCAGTTACAAGAGCAGTGAGAGACGCAGGACTTGGGCCAGCTGGAAGAGCCAGAAGAAAAGTTTCTGTGGGATGCAGACAGCTAGGGAATGACAATCACATACGATTGTCCCAAACCCTCCAGGCTCCCCCTCCCCGCAAGGGCACCCTCATCTGCCACTCCTCCATAACAGATGTGGGGGGGGGGGTGGAGGGCATCACTCCCAAGGAAATGAAACTGCTGAGAACAACTTCTGCTTCTCCTTTTTCGGTGTGTCCAAGGGTTAAAAAACACTTCTGAACTCCTCTTCCAACTGCAAGGTCAAGCAGCTGTCCAAGCCACCCAAGGAGAAGCAGGAGCTGGGGGACAGTCGACCCCAGCTAACTTACTCAGCCTTGACAGCCTCCAACCTACAGCCACCACCTCCTTCTAAACGCCACCCAGGGAAGGAAGAGTTAATCGGCAATCGGCTTTGGCTGATAATTCAGGCTCCAAAATTCAGTCCCAGTCAGAGCCACCCCGGAGGAATTGTAAATCTCAGGGCAGTATTTAACAAAACAAAAGCAACCTGGAATTACATGCAGGTTTGGTTTTCTACAGTACATATTTACTTAATCCCCTAGGTATGTGGCTCCATGTCAGATCAGCTGGCTTTGCCGGCCCTTTCACCCCCCTCGCTCACAGCAGTTTAAATTTCAAACTAATTCCCTGTTTTTGCTCTTCCTCTTCACAGGGCTGGCTGGAGACAGCCCAGCCTGCTGGCCTCAAATCTCTCTCTCTATTGCTCTAGTCACTGGGTGAGTCAGCCTGGCTTGGGTTGGCGTTGGGTGACAGCTGGCTCAGCCTCCCCACTCTTAGGCACCAGGTCTGGGAAAACTGGAGGAAGAGGTGCTGGAACTACCAAAAAGTTAAAGGCAGGGCTTGGGAGTTGGAAGGGGGGAGGGGTGGTTCACCACAGTGCCACCTCTCCTCTTAGGGGGAGGGATCCCCTCCCGGGCTGTATTTGGGTGGTGGTGGGGGGTGGATATGCGGAGGCAGCACTGAAGCGAGAACAAGAACTGTTGATCAGCTGCTGGTTAGCCTGTCCCCTCTCTCTAGATTTTGGAACACCTGGCTTCCGAGTGCCTATCAGGCTAGGCTAGACATCCACCACCGCTTCCCGCTTTTCAAACCACACCGAGTACCCCCTCTTTCCCAGCTTCCAGAGCCGCAGCCGTCCAGGTTGGGGCTGGGAAGCGGGTTGCCAAGGAAAATACGAAGCGCCAGCTAGCAGGCGGCTCCCCGGTCTACCCAGGAGCGCACACACCCAGCCTTACCAGGGTGGCGGCAAAGAGGGAAAGCGAGGGGAGGAAAAAACGCAACACCTTCCTTTGGGAGGGAAGAATGTGGGAAATGGGTGGGTCTGCTAAGTTTCGAGGTGGGGGTGAATAGCCAGCCACAGATCCCAAAGGAGAGGGGCAGCTCCGGACCTGCCAAAAAAGACAGACAGTCGGCTGCCCGGGAAATGTACAAGGTGAAACTAACTAGCTCAGCACTCGCGGGTGGCGCAGAGAAGTAGGGTGGCCGGCGACTTTCAGACCCTGGGCGCGGGTTCCGGCAGCGGCAGCAGGTGGGCGCACCCCCTGTCCCCTGGGCCCCCCTCGCCTCCGGCCCCCACCACTCTGGATTCGCGGGGCCCCGGTACCTTTCTGGCGCCGCGCTCTGCGAACTCGCGAGCTAGCTGGCGCCCGATGCCTCTCCCGCCGCCGGTGATGAGGACGTTCTCCCGGGACAGGTCCCGCAGCTTGGCGGGCAGCACCAGTCCGACCGCAGCCTTCACCACCAGATAGATCATCTGCAGAGGGAACACCACCAGCGCGCCCAGCCGTTTCCACACCATCCTCCGCGCCGCGGAGCCGGGCGGCGGGGGCGAAACTCCCCGGACCGAACAAAACAGGACTTAAAAAAGAAAACACCCCCAAACAATAATAAATAAACCGAATAAGGGGGCAGAGAGGCGTCCCACCTGGCCACTCTTGAAATCACCTCTTCCCAAATGCAAAGCAAGCACCCGGTGAGAAAAAGAGGGGGGAGAAAAAAAAAAAAAAAGATAAATCCTCCGGAGGAGAAAAAGCGTCTCCGAAGGTTGGGACAGTAAGAGGGGTGGAGGGGAAGCCAGAGGTGGAAAGTTCTAACAAGAACTTTCTTGCCCCGGCAGCCAGCCGTTTCGGCTGGGGAATTCTCAGGTAATGTTTACAGGCTGACAGAGGAGTTTAGGCAGGGGAAGGAAAAAAAAAAAAAAAAAAAAAAAGCACCAACCACACGCGCGCACCCTGCTACAGTCCCGCGGTTTCAAAGTGCAAGATAAAAAAAAAAAAAAAAAAAAAAAACCGTCTCCAAATTGTAGCGCCCCCCCCCTTTTCCAGGAAAAAAAAAAAAAAAGAAAGTAGGGGGGAAAAGTGCTTGAAGCTCCCAATTTCAGCCCGCGAAAGTCTCCAGACTCATTGCTATTCTTGGGCTCAGGAAATTGCTTAAACGCGATCTGATTGCCAGCAACGTGCAGGAGAAGTGGGGGGTCCGGGTGTCAGTTTCTTTACGTGCATGGCTCGCCCTCGCGCGCGCCCGCTCTCTCCGGCTCCCTCCCTCCCTCTCTCTTCCAGCGGAGGCTGGGAGTTGCCGCTCGATCCGGCTCCCTCTCTCTCCCTTGTTAGCATTTATTGCCTTCTTTTTGTCCTTTCCAACTTGGAGAGGGCCCGGGTGCGGAGCGCGAGTGGATCGGACGATTGGGTCTACGCCGCCTTATCCATTCGCTCCCGGGACAGCCGCGGCTCAGAACGAGAGGGCGGCCCTTTTCCCCCCCATTTTTTTTTATTTTTATAATACCCCATTAAGTCTGATTGACAGTTAAAGTTGTTCTGAGGCTTCGCCACGGTTCCTCTGAGTGGCTGCCGCGGGCTCCCCTCCCCCTGCGCAGTGGTGGGGTGCGCGCCCGGGCGCGCACACGGGCTCGCAGAGACTCCGCTCTCCCCGGGCCGGCTCCCCTAGCTGCAAGCATGGGCTTGCCGGCTGTGTCCCTGAGGGCTCGCCGCAGTAACTCGCACACGCTGGAACCGACTCCAGCGAACCGGCTCCCTCCTCGAGACATGCCTTCTGGCCTGGGGTTCGGTCTGCCTGAGCAGGGAAGGCTGCGGGCCAGGTGACCGCCAGTGTGCCTGCCGGGGAGACCCGGGGGAGCTTACGCTCGCCTTGATCCATCAGGTCGCCCAGGGTTTATTTCAGGTCATTTGATCATCCCCTGCCTCCAGGTAGGACCAGGAAGCCACTTCTGACCCTTACTCAGAAGCTTCCTGTCTTCACTTAGAGAGCACTTTCTAAGTCTGACCCAAGTCCGTCGTGTTGTAAGGGCCGGGGCTTTGGCGTGGGCGGGGGACGGGGAACAGCTGGGTAGCAAGGTTTTGCTTTGAGGGGTGGGGGTGGGCAGGGTAAGGGAACCTCTGCCCCCGAGGTGTCAATAAAATCCCCATAAGATTAGCTGGGAGCGTATTTATTGCTCATCTGGGCTAGAATTACCTTGACTGACAGCAATTTCCTTAACAAACGCCTGTAAACAAAACTTGCTAAACCTGACCCCCCTACAAGCCCCCGCCCCTACCCCCCCCCCCCCCCAATGCCCCGCCATGCTGTGCAGGGGACTTCTCGATTTGGGTCTCCCTGGGCTGCCCTCCGCAGGGTTGGGTGGGCCCACCTTGTAACCTCTTGCTTTCTCCCAACCAGAATGTCTCCCCTGCTGGAGGGTGGGACCCAGCTATTTAGAGTTGTCTGTTGCAGAAAGTCTGGGAGGTGAGTCAGGAAAAAGCAGAGCCAGTGAAAATCACTGATCGGACTTGCCTCCTGCTGCTCCTGATGGTCCCAGGCCTGGAGGAAAAGAGGAGGATGAGCCAGGGAGCTTGCCCTGTAATCTGGGCCAGCGGTTCTCCAGAGAGAGGCTTGTTCAGGCGAGGAGTGCAGGGCCTCACCCCCAGACCTTCTGATTGAACAGGGCTGGGTGTGCTGGAATCAGTGCCGTTTAATGATCTGCTGAGGATCCGGGGAGAATGTCACTTTGAGAAAAGCTGGTTTGGGGAGGGGGTGGCTGGGGGTTTAACTCCTCCCTGGGCTGCAAAGACCCTGTAGCTCTGGAGAAAACTTCTGCCCGCGTGGATCTTCCTTCCAGGTGAATTTGGGAAGTCATTATGTCACCCGCTGGAAGAGCAAAAAAGGGTAGGAAGAGTGTGGCTGGATGACAGACTATTCTACACTGAGGGCTTCAAATCTGAAACTGAATCCTCCCACTGACCTTGCAAGGGCGGGTATCATTATCCCGCTCGGCCAGGTAGTGCAGGAGGGAGGGCTCCAGATCCAGACATGATTCCTTTTCCTACCCCATCCCACCCCACCCTATTCTGGCAGGAAGAGAGGACCAGGCTCCCTCCTGCCTCCATCCAACCCTCCAAAAACAGGATCCCAAGGCAGGCCATTGCCTTCCTAGACTCCCAGGCCACGGCTAAAGGCAGGACTTGGTCAACATGACGGCCTCCTCCCACCTAGGAGGTCTGTAAAAATGGGAAAGAAATCCCAGCCCTGGAGAGGCTCTCCCCACCCAGCGGTGGCGGGTGTCTGCGGGGCCTGCCAAGACAACTGGGGAAAGTCTGGCGCTGAAACCCCTTCGCGCAGCCTGTTCTCATCTGTTATCCTCGACGCCGCCTAGTGGTGTGGATGCGATACTGCGTCTCCAAGCTGCCCAAGTCTCCAGCCTCCAGTGTTCCTTCTACCCTACCAGGTATCCTTTTCCTTCCAGGCTTTTCTCTCTACCTAAGATGAATACTTCAAGCCTAAAAAGGCTTGCAAGTATCATAGCTCCACTTCCCCACACACTCGCTGCTGTGTGGAGTAGGTTACTGAAACACAGGTATGTGAAGCAACTCTTAAACCCAGCAGTGTGTTCACCGAAATCCACTGATGCTCACCAGCTAGCCAACCCTGTTCAGTTACCACATCAGCTGGGAGACCTCTAGGTCCCACTTACATTTGCCTTGGGTGTAAGTTTGAGTGGGAAGGGGGTTGAGAACCCAAATTAACCTTCAGCGTATCAGGACCGTTACACGTACTTTGACTTCATCTCTGAAACAGTCTCCAGGGGTGGGCGTCACGATGCCACTGTATTAACACTGGGCTCAGCAATGTAAGTGACTCATTCAACTCAAGACCACACAGGGGGCTTCCCTTAACCTCTCCCAAACGGCAGGTTTAGAGTGAAATCACAGTATAAAGGAATATGTTGTGTGTGCGTGCTAAGTCGCTTCAGTTGTGTTCAACTCTTTGTGAGCCTATGGACTGTAGCCTGCCAGACTCCTCTGTGCATGGGATTCTCCAGGCAGGAATACTGGAGTGGGTTGCCATGGCTTCCTCCAGGGCATCTTCCTGACCCGGGGATGGATCCAATGTCTCTTTTGTCTCCCGCAGGTCGATTCTTTACCACTAGCGCCACCTGGGAAGCCCGTAAAGGAACATGTCAGGTAGCCCTGAAAGATGAACTGTGGTTGGGAATAGGACACCTTTTTTCTACTTGTTCCACCTTCAGGATGTGAGTTTTACCAGCCTTGCATCCTGTGGACTCAGGCCTCTTCCATCATCAGCTTCCCAGAGAGGTTCTGTCTGTCATCTCCTCTATGTCCCCCCACTTCCCAGGGAAGATGGAGGCAAGGAGGGTACTGGGCTGGGGGATGCACAGTCCAGTGGGCTGGTCCAGAGGGTCCCCGTGACCTGGCTTCAGTAGGAACTAAATGGGACACAACCCCTCCCCCTCCTCTCCCACCTCCTCCTACCTGTGTTTTTGGCTCTTGGTACCCCCTCCTCCCTTACTTGGGAGCAGGGGGTGGGGAATTTAACTCCAGGGTGAAGTTTGAAATTTCACATCCCAGCCTGGGAGAGGGCCCCACAGTTTTCTCTCCACTCCTGGAAACGTGAAAGGAGCCTTTGTAGGCTTGATGGAGGAGGGAGGTAAGCTGCAGCCCAAAGAACTAACTTTTTCCATGACTCAGCTCTCCCGGTGTGGGGCGGGCACGGGAGGTGCAAGGACCCAGCAGGGCAGGCTGGAGCCGCCTTCCAACCCAGAGCCAGCAGCTCACGGGTAGAGGTGGGCCCCCCAGAGAGCCAGCCCTGTTTACCTGCAGGGGAACTTGCTGGCCCTGGATGGGCCACCACACTGTACCCGCCCCATGCTCCCAGGGCTCTGTCCCATTTTTTCCCCCAGAGAGAGGGGGAAAAAACTATGCTTTTTTTTTTTTTTAAAGCATAGTTGATTTACAATGTTTCAGGTGTACAGCTAAGTATTCTGTTTATATATATATTCTTTTTCAGGTGGTGCTAGTGGTAAAGTACCTGCCTGCCAATGCAGGAGATGCAAGAAACACAGGTTTGATTTCTGGGTCGGGAAGATCCCCTAGAAGAAGAAATAGCAACCCACTCCAGTATTGCCTAGAGAATTGCATGGACAGAGAAGCCTGGTGGAGTGAAGTCTATCGGGTCGCAAAGAGTTGGACATGACTGAAGCGACCCAGCACACATGCATATTCTTTCTCAGGTTCTTTTCCTTTATAGGTTATTACAAGATGTTAAATATAGTTACCGGTGCTATACAGTAGGCGCTTGTTGTTTATCTGTTTCCTATATCGTAGTGTGTGTCTGTTAAGCCCCAGTTCTGAATTTACCCCCACCTGCATTGCATCTACAGTGCCAAGCACATGAATGCTCTTGTGTAGTCCTTTAACCAGGAACTTCCCCTATCACCATTCCAGCTGAGAGCTGGAAAAACAAACAGGTTTCAAGCCTTGCCTTCTACGTATCTGAGGCTTACAGGGTTAAGAAAGTCACTTAAGATCATATAGCCCAGAGCTGGAGGTGGGATTTGAACCTGGTCAAGTGCTCAGCTCATTGGATTTATCTGTGGCTGTCTTCCAAAGTGTGTAAGATCTACTGGGAGAGCTTGTCAACATGCAGATTCCTGGGTTCCCAGCCTAGATGTCCCGGGCCAACATCTTAGGGCGGGAGCCCCAGAATGTGTGTGTTGGCCAGTGTTTGGGAACCGCCCAGGGCTGCCTCTCAGCTGTTGTTCAGTCACTAAGACTCTTTGCAACCCCCATGGGCTGCACTGTGCCAGACCTTCCTGTCCTCCAGTATCTCCCAGAATTTGCACAAGTTCATGCCCATTAAATCGGTGGTGCTAACTGTCTCACCCTTGGCCCCCTCTTCTCCTTTTGCCTTCAATCACTCCCAGCCTCAGGGTGGCCCCTGGTTGGTAACAGCCCCTTCACGAAGCCTTTCTCACTTCTCCCACCACCTCGCGAGCTCTTCTCTCCTTTGTCATTAGGATGTGTCATGGCACTGAACCTTCACCCATGGCCTGTTCTGGGCTGGTGGCTCCACAGACACCTAACAGGGAAGCCACCAGAAGCTGGAGGAGCAGGGGGTACTTCAGTTGGTTAGCCAGTCAGCCACTGGTTGTGGAGTCTCTCCCTTTTGGCCACCACCTGTAGGGGCCACGGGGTTGGGGGTAAGGCCGAATGTGTCAGAGAGGGGCAGTAGGGCGATGATGCTGGCTTTGGGGTCTGGCGATCTGGTTCAGATCGCAGCTCTGCACTCCCCACTTCCTGTCTCCAGCTTCTTCATTTGAAAAGGGAGGACAGCAGCGAGGCTGGGATTAGGTCTCATAAAATCCCATACAAGAGCCCAGTAAATGCCAGCTCTTGTTTCTATGGGGGTGCTGCCTGATTGCTGACAAGCCAGTTCAGCCACAAACAAGATGCAGGGCTTACATTAGCAGTGTTCCTGGATGGCCCCAGAGTAGGGCTTCTGGACTGGCCTCGAGGACTGGCCTCTGCTGTGTATTTCCTCACTTCACCTGGTTACCTTCCACCCCCACCCCCGCCAGCACACTTGCTCCAGGACCTTTCCTCTTTGGCTGAGTAAACCCCTATTCATCTTGTACGGTTTCCTTTAGCTCATGTGGTATGTTTTCCAGGAAGCTCTATCCACTGCCCTGTTTAGTCCCTGGTGCCCCCTTCCCCCAGCCAAGGCTGGCCCAGGGGTTTCTGCTCTTGGCCCCTATGTTTTCCTACCTCCCCGCACAGTGACACTGCACTGTAATTGCTGGTTTCCTCTGTATCTCACAGCACCCTGGGGGCTTCTCAAGGGTAGGGGCAGGGCCTGGCTGGTAGGCGTGTGACCTGTGCAGTGGAGCATGCGCTGAGGCTCTGCTGTCCCCACCTTCAAATCGATCATTTCATCTTGACCCTGTGTTTCATAATAAAACACAAGATGACCTGCTGCCCACCAATAAGGAAATAGAGTTGCTGGGACACAACCTCGGGAGCAAAAGTGGTGAAAGATTTCAGATGTGTGCCTTCCTTCATGCATTTATTCATTCATCCACTTATTCATCCACTAGATATTTATTGAGCAGTGACTGTGTGCCAGGCTCTGCTTCATGGGGCTGGCATTCCCCCACTGCTAGGTGAAGAGTGCCATGAGGAATATAGGCAAGGTGGGGCACAGAGTGATGAGGGCAGGTGGGAGACAGGAGAGAATGGGTTGGGAACATACAGATGCAGGAGTTCACCGCTGTTCATGGAGTGGATGGGAAAGCCACTCTGAAGTGGCATAGGGGCAGAGACCCTGTAGGAATGAGGAGTGAACCCCAGGGAAATCTGAGTGAAGAGAATTTCTGTGACGGGAGGATGCCTGCTGGGCTGGAGCAGCCCTGGGGGAGGGTGGGCAGGGTAGCTCACCCAAGGTCCCCGTGCTCACTGAGTTCCTAGACCCGCAGCCTGGTGTTGCCTGGGTGCTCGTGGGAAGCGCAGATTCCCAGGCCCCACCCCAGACCTCCCGAAGAGATTCTGCATTTTACTTACGGTGATCCCCACGTCCTTTTTGTGTACATCTGAGGAGCGCTGAGTCAGGGTCCCCTAGCATAAGGGTGACTGCGGGTTCCATTTTCAGCGTGACTGGACAGAGAGAGACATGATGGGCCCTGCGGGGAACCACGAGCGGGTGCAGGGTGACTGGTGAGCAGGTTGTGGGATGTTCAGGTGTGAGGCGGCTCCAGGTACCAGGTAACTGGGAGCTCTGCTGCCATGGGCGCCCAGTGCGGGGACCTTCCGGGAGGTCCCTGCTCTGAGAGGGACACGCCTCTGAGCAAGGCTTCACAAACTGTAACTTGATGCATGGATGTGTGGACACAAAGACACACATATACAGAGACACACATACACAGAGATACACACAGGCATTCAGACACAAAGATAAACATGCACACACACAGAGACACACAGACACATTAATACAAACACACAGATACAAAGAAACAGACACACACAGAGACATGCAGACACTCATACACAGAGACACACACAGCACATACAAACACACACAGACAGACACAATCATACACAGACACCAAGATAAACACAGACACACACAGAGACATTCAGACACACCTGCACAGAGACACACACAGACACGTACAAACACACACACAGACACAATCATATGCAGACACAAAGATAAACAGGAGACATATTCAAATAGACACACACGGACACACTCACACACACACACTCAAATGGAGACACACACAGACACATACCAATACATACACAGACACAATCATGCATAGACACAAAGATAAACACAAACACACACGCAGACATATACAAGTAGACGCATACAGACACACACAGATGCACACACTCCCATGGAGACACACACACTCACACACACACGGCTCTCTTTGACAACTGGAGACTTTGCCCCAAGCAGAACAGCTGGCAGTGTTGACTGAGCAGTCGGACTAAAGAACCTCTGGCTGAGCGGAAACCAGTGTTCCCTGAAGTGTAAGATGGGCTGCCTTGGGGGGCACCTCATGGGGACAGACTCTCAGGAGGACAGGAACTGGGCGAGATGGCCTGCGGTCTGCCTGGCCAGAGGAGACCGAGAGTGAAAAGCAGGCTTTAGACAGTCGAGGTTCTCGGTGGGGAGGGGACACCACAGTCTGCAGAGGCTGGAGACCTCATAAAATACCTCCTCTTTCTAATGCAGAATGTGTGCCAAGAGGGCCCCTTTTCTCCTTGGCGAGGCCTGGCTAATAGGACAGGATACATTTAAAAAAAAAAAAAAAAAAAGGGCAGGTAGAATGGCTCGTTTCAGTCCAGGAAAACCACCCCACACAGGTGAGTGTTGTCCGTAGACGCATGTCTCCTGGCCGGTCCAGGGCCACTTTCGGCACACACCCGCAGGCTGTCCTTTGCCTCGCTGTCCTGAATCCCAGGCTGTGGTCCAGGGAGGTGGGCTCTCAGGCTCCGTGTGAGTGGACGCTGGGGCAGGCCGTGTTTATTCTGGCTGCCAGGGTTGGGTGGAAATGCAGGCGAGAGCCAAGGCTGGGAATGTGGCAGGAACACAGCTGGGGTGGGGTGGATGGGGTGTAACCCAAGAGAGCTCGGGTGGAGGCCCAGGGTGAGGGTGAGGGTGGGAGTAGGGAGGTGGGGGGGCGCCCAGCAGTCATCACCTGCCTCCTTCTGCCTTCTGGTTGGTCAAATAATTCTAAACCAGGGTGTGGGTATTGTTGTCAGGATGGTTCTGGACTTGGCAAGGCTGTGTTCCAATCCAGGCTGTGCCACTTATTAGCTGTGCACATTTGGGCAGATTATTTCCCTTTCTGAGCCTCGGTTTTGTCATCCTTGAAATGGGAATTTTGCCACCCACTGGATGATGTCTTTGTTTTTTAAATTTTTTATTTTGTACTGGGGTATAGCCAATTAACAGACAATGTTGTGACAGCTTCAGGTGAACAGGGAAGGGATTCAGGAATACATATGCATACACATGTACCCATTCTCCCCCAAAGTCCCCTTCCATCCAGGCTGCCACGTAACACTGCGGAGAGTTCCCTGTGCTATACAGTAGGACCTTGTTGGTTATCCATTTTAAATACAACAGTGTGTACATGTCCATCCCAAACTCCCTATCCTTTTCCCCCAGCATTCTTCCTCCCCAGCAACCATAAGTTTGTTCTCAAAGTCTGTGAGTGAGATCATGTCTTTAAGTGGGCCGATGTCTGGCAAGAAGAGGGTGCCCATTAGGTGTTCTTCTTCCTCCTGGTTTCATATCCCCAAAGAACATGCTATCTAGGGTGAGTGGGGTTATCCATTTTAACCTTGTCTGGGGCAGGAGGTAGGGGAGGTAAAAAAGGTGAAGGTAACTGAGTGGCCTATGTATAAAACTTCTTCCCCGGAACCAGAGCAAGGGCCATAGGAATGTGAACTCCTTACCCTGGGCCAGAAGCGGTTGAACCTTTTTTGTAAAGGGCTTTGCAGAACATAAAACATCTGTTGTAATATCAAATCTGCTGTGGTAGCAATAGATGATATGTAGATATAAACAATATGTAAATAGATGACGTGTAAATAGTATGTAAATAGCTTTTACTATACATACTATTATATGTATCATGTATATTATATGTTAATATGTATTATACATATAATACATATGTGTGTATAATAATGCAATAGTAAATATGTTATAGGTATTATAGCTCTTTACAGGTAAATAGACAACATGTAAGGAGCTATAATACACCCTCTCTAGTGAGCAGGCTGTGTTCCAATAAAACTTTATTTAAAAAAATGTTTATTTATTTTTGGTTGCGCTGGGTCTTTCTCTAGTTGTGGCAAGCAGGGGCTACCCTTCGTTGCAGTGCTTGGGCTGCTTATTGCGGCGGCTCCTCTTGTTGTGGAGCACAGGCTCTAGGCGTGCAGACTTCGGTAGTTGCAACACTCGGGCTTGGCAGTTGCAGCTCATGGGCTTAGCTGACTTGTGGCATGTGGAATCTTCCCGAACCAGGGATTGAATCCATATCCCCTGCAGATTCTTAACCACTGGACCACCAGGGAAGTCCAAAAGTTTATTTATGGACACTGAAATTTGAATTTCACATACCTTCACAAAGTATTCTTGTTTTGATTAATTTCCAACCATTTAATAAGGTAAGACTATTCTTAGACTTGCAGGCAGCACACAAAAATGTAGGGGCCAGACCCTGTCTGTAGACTGTAGTTGACTATTTCCACCACCATCAAGCAAACATCAATCTCTCAGGACTCCAGAAATAAATGAGGTGTGAGCAGAATCTGTGTTTTTGGCCTCTTTCTGGAAGTGTATTCATAGGAACTGACCCAAGTTAACGTCCTCTGTAAAGAAGTAGAGGGCCATTGGAGAAACCAAGTTCACTGATTTTTTTTTTTTTCATTAGGAGGAAAGCAAAGTTCAATATTTATAAGAAGTAATTAAAATTTCTTTAAATAAGTGAAAGCAAAGTCAATTCAGTAAATAATAGTAAGCACAAAGTATAAAATAATTCAGTGTATTAGATCAAGGTATTACTGAAAAATTGTTTTTAAATTAAAAAATTTTTTTCCCTTCCAGATTGAGTTGGTGTCGTGTATTCTTGGTTATCAAAATACTCATAGCTTTGGGACTTTGAAATGGTAAATATTCATCATGTGTGAAACAGCATGATACTTAACTGTATGACCTTAATTACATAAAAATGGGTGCTTAGTTGTGAAAATACACAAATGAGACCTAGAAGGACACATCAAATGGTAAACTGCTTGTGATTATAAATGACTTTGTTTTTTGCTTCTTGTGTTTTTTGGTTTCCTATTATGCACATGTTAACTTTTAAGAAATAAATATTATTTTTAAAACTTAAAAAAAAAAACCCACTAAGACATGAGAGTCTAATGATAGATGGAAATCATCACAACTCACGGACGTTTACTGAGTGCCTGTCACACCCTGGTGCTATTTCTGGCTCATTCAGTCCCATCAAGTAGGGCACGGAGACCCCAAGTGTTAAGCCGCCTGAGACCACAGGACGATAAACGTTCCAGCAGAAGGCAAACCCTGCAGGGTCTAAGTCGGGATCCTGGTGACTACCCTTCATTCTCTCTCAGCAACGAACCTCCTTTGAGGTTTATTACATCTCTGCCATTTATCCTGAGGACATCCAAAGATGACAAAGAAAGCTCAGATCCTGTTTTCAGGTGGGGAGAGAGAGGAGAGGGCCCCTGGCTTTGCACATGTGTCCAGACTTCGCAGGACCTCTGGTTCCTTTGCCGCGTCTGGTCTGCTGTTTGCACAGAGAGGATGCTGACAGCCCTAGCTCTGCAGTTGAAAATCCCTGCTTGGGCAATTATTTCAGTGACCTATTGCATGCTGCCCTGATTAGTTTATAAAAACAAGGAGAAAACAAACAAATGGAAGTATATATATTTACTATCAGAAGATTGAGTGTGCATGTGTGTGTGCTAAGTCGCTTCAGTCATGTCTGACTCTTTGAGACCCTATGGATTATAGCCCGCCAGGCTTCTCTGTCCATGGGATTCTGTAGGCAAGACTACTGGAGCGGGTTGCCATGCCCTCCTCTGGGGGATCTTCCCAACCCAGGGATCGAATCCGCATTTCTTATGTCCCTTGCATTGGCAGGCAGGTTCTTTACCACTACTACCACCTGGGAAGCTCAATCTGAAGATTTAGTTCAGTTTAGTCACTCAGTTGAGTCTGACTCTTTGTGACACCTGTCCATCATCAACTCGCAGAGCTTACTCAAACTCATGTCCATTGAATCAGCGATGCCATCCAACCATCTCATCCTCTGTCGCCCCCTTCTTCTCTCACCTTCAATCTTTCCCAGCATCAGGTTCTTTTCCAATGAGTCAGTTCTTCACATCAGGTGGCCAAAGTATTGGAGTTTCAGCTTCAGAATCAGTCCTTCCAATGAATATTCAGGACTGATTTCCTTTAGGATGGACTGGCTGGATCTCCTCGAAGTCCAAGGGACTCTCAAGAGTCTTCTCCAATACCACAGTTCAAAATCATCAACTCTTCGGCACTAAGCTTTCTTTATAGTCTAACTCTCACTTCCATACATGACTACTGGAAAAGCCATAATTTGACTAGATGGACATTTGTTGGCAAAGTAATATCTCTGCTTTTTAATATGCTGTCTAGGTTGGTCATAGCTTTTCTTCCAAGGAGCAAGCATCTTTTAATTTCATGGCCACAGTCACCATCTACAGTGATTCTGGAGCTCAAGAAAATAAAATCTCTCACTGTTTCCATTGTTCCCAGTCTATTTTCCATGAAGTAAAGGGACCTGATGCCATGATCTTAGTTTTCTGAATGCTGAGTTATAAGCCAAAGTTTTCACTCTCTTCTTTCACTTTCATCAAGAAGCTCTTTAGTTCTTCTTCACTTTCTGCCATAAGGGTGGTGTCATCTGCATATCTGAAGTTATTGATATTTCTCCCAGCAATCTTGATTCCAGCTTGTGCTTCATCCAGCCCAGCATTTGTGCGATGTACTCTGAATATACATTAAATAAGCAGAGTGACAATATACGGCCTTGATATACTCCTTTCCCTATTTGGAACCAGTCTGTTGTTCCATGTCCAGTTCTAACTGTTGCTTCCTGAACTGCAATTAGATTTCTCAGGAGGCAGGTCAGGTGGTCTGGTATTGCCATCTCTTGAATAATTTTCCACAGTTTGTTGTGATCCACACAGTCAAAGGCTTTTTGGTATAGTCAGTAAAGCAGATGTTTTTCTGGAACTCTATTGCTTTTTCAATGATCCAGTGGATGTTGGCAATTTGATCTCTGGTTCCTCTGCCTTTTCTAAAGCCAGCTTGAACATCTGGAAGTTCACGGTTCATGTACTGTCAAAGCCTGGCTTGGAGGATTTTGAGCATTACTTTGCTAGCATGTTAGATGAGTGCAATTGTGCAGTAGTTTGAGCATTCTTTGGCATTACCTTTCTTTGGGATTGGAATGAAAACTGACCTTTTCCAGTCTTGTGGCCACTGCTCTGTTTTCCAAATTTGCTGGCATATTGAGTGTAGCACTTTCACAGCATCATCTTTTAAGATTTGAAATAGCTCAATTGGAATTCCATCACCTCAACTAACTTTCTTTGTAGTGATGCTTCCTAAGGCCCACTTGACTTCACATTCCAAGATGTCTGGCTCTAGGTGAGTGATCACATCATTGTGGTTATCTGGGTCATGAAGGTCTTTTTTTGTATAGTTCTTCTGTGTATTCTTGCCACCTTTACTTAACATTTTCTGCTTCTGTTAGGTCCATACAATTTCTGTCCTTTATCGAGCCCATCTTTGCATGAAAATTTCCCTTGGTATCTTTAATTTTCTTGAGGAGATCTCTAGTCTTTCCCATTCTATTGTTTTCCTCTATTTCTTTGCATTGATCAATGATCACTTTCTTATCTCTCCTTGCTATTTTTTGGAACTCTGTACTTAAATAGGTATGTCATTCCTTTCCTCCTTTGCCTTTTGCTTCTCTTCTTTTCTCAGCTATTTGTAAGGCCTCCTCAGACAACCATTTTGGCTTTTTGCATTTCTTTTTCTTGGGGATGGTCTTGATCACTGCCTTCTGTACAATGTCAGGAACCTCCGTCCATAGTTCTTCAGGCACTCTGTCTATCAGATCTAATCCCTTGAATCTATTTGTCACTTCCACTGTATAATCATAAGGGATTTGATTTAGGTCATACCTGAATGGTCTAGAGGTTTTCCCTACTTTCTTCACTGTAAGTCTGAATTTGGCAATAAGGAGTTCATTATCTGAGCCACAGTCAGATCCCCATCTTGTTTTTGCTGACTGTATAGAGCTTCTCCATCTTTGGCCGCAAAGAAAATAATCAGTCTGATTTCAGTATTGACTATCTGGTGATGTCCATGTGTAGAGTTTTCTCTTGTGCTGCCAGAAGCAGGTGTTTGCTATGACCAGTGAGGTCTCTTGGCAAAACTCTGTTAGCCTTTGCCCTGCTTCATTTTGTACTCCAAGGCCAAATTTGCCTGTTACTCCAGGTGTTTCTTGACTTCCTACTTTTGCATTCTAGTCCCCTGTGATGAAAACAACATCTTTTTTGGGTGGTTTTTTTTTTTTTTCCTAGAAGTTCTTATAGGTCTTCATAAAACTGTTCAGCTTCTTCAGCATTACTGGTTGAGGCATAGACTTGGATTGTTGTGATATTGAATGGTTTGCCTTGGAAATGAAGAAAGATCATTCTGTCATTTTTGAGATTGCACCAAAGTAACGCATTTCAGACTCTTTTGTTGACTATGAGGGCTACTCCATTTCTTCTAAGGGATTCTTGCCCACAATAGTAGATACAATGGTCATCTGAGTTAAATTCATCCATTCCAGTCCATTTTAGTTCACTGATCCCTAAAATGTCAATGTTCACTCTTGCCATCTCCTGTTTAACCACTTCCAATTTACCTTGATTCATAGACCTAACATTCCAGATTCCTATGCAATACTGTCTTTACAGCATTGGACTTTACTTCCATCACTTGTCACATCCACAACTGGGCGTTGTTTTTGCTTTGACTTCATCTCTTCATTCTTTTTGGAGTTATTTCTCCACTGTTCTCCAATAGCATATTGGGCACCTATTGACCTGGGGAGTTCATCTTTCAGTGTCCTATATTTTTGCCTTTTCATACTGTTCATGGGGTTCTCAAGGCAAGAATAGTGAAGTGGTTTGACATTCCCTTCTCCAGTGGGCCACTTTTTGTCAGAACTCTCCACCATGACCCAGTCATCTTGGGTGGCCCTACATGGCATGGGTCATGGTTTCATTGAGTTAGACATGTAATCAGTTTGATTAGCTTTCTGTGATTGTGGTTTTTATTCTATCTGCCCTCTGATGGATAAGGATAACAGGCTTATGGAAGCTTCCTGATGGGAGAGACTGACTGAGGGGGAAACTGGGTCCTGTTCTGATGGGCAGGGATATGCTCAGTAAATCTTTAATCCAATTTTCTGTTGACAGACGGGGCTGTGTTCCTGCCCCGTTTTTCAACTTGAGGCCAAACTATGGTGGAGGTAATGAAGATAATTGTGACCTCCTTCCCCCGACCCTGCAAGGCCACCACCGACCTCTGCCTCCCCCGCAGACTCCTGGACACTCAAGGGCAGGTCTGGGTCAGTCTCTTGTGGGGTCACTGGTCCTTTCTCCTGGGTTCTGATGTGCACAAGGTTTTGTTTGTGCCTTCTAAGAGTCTGTTTCCCCAGTCCTGTGCAAGTTCTGGTGTCTCTGCTGCTGCTGCTGCTAAGTCACTTCAGCTGTGTCCAACTCTGTGTGACCCCATAGACAGCAGCCCATCAGGCTCCCCCATCCCTGGGATTCTCCAGGCAAGAACACTGGAGTGGGTTGCCATTTCCTTCTCCATCTGGTGTCTCTATGGTGGGGTTAATGGAGACCTCCTCCAAGAGGGCTTATGCCACACCCAGGTCTGCTGCACTCAGAGCCCCTGCCCCTGCGGCAGGCCACTGCTGGCCCATACCTCCTCAGAAGACACTCAAACACTCAAGAGCAGGTCTAGCTCAGTCTCTTGGAGTCTCCTGGTGTGAACAAGGTTTTGTTTGAGCCCTCTGAGCATCTCTGGTGAGTATGGGGTTTGATTCTTAACAAGGTTTCGTCCCTCCTACTGTCTTGCTGTGGGGCTTCCCAGGTGGCACTAGTGGTAAAGAACCTGGCTACCAATGCAGGAGAACTAAGACACACTGGTTTGATCCCTGGGTTGGGAAGATCCCCTGGAGGAGGAAGTGGCTACCCACTGCAGTATTCTTGCCTGGAAAACCCCATGGACAGAGAAGTCTGATCAGCTACAGTCCATGGGTTCACAAAGAGCTGGACACGACTAAAGTGACTCAGCACAGCACCGTCTTGCTGGGGCTTCTCCTTTGCTCTTGGATGTGGGGTACCTTTTTTGGTGGGATCCAACATTCTCCTGTCAATGGTTGTTCAGCAGCGAGTTGTAAGTTTGGACTTGTTGCAGAAGAAGATGAGTGCACACCCTTCTACTTTGCCATCTTAAATGTCCTTTACTCTGGAGCCGATTTCCATTCATGGAGCTGCGGGGAGTGCTTCGCACGAGAAGTGCCCGTGCCACTGAAGGCCAGGAGGTGGTGCAGGGGGTGACACGGCGCGACAGGAACTCTGACTCGGCCCCGAGGCGGCGTAGTGATGGCTTTTCCTCAGCCACTGCACTCCAAAAGCTCTGGTCAGGAGGAGCGCCTGAAGAGGGCCAGCCTCCTGGTGTGTCAAGCTTGGACCTGTGGATTATGTCTCTCAAATGTAAGAAACTTATAATATGTATTATCATTTTAACTTTTGCTGAACACTTAGCAGGCACCAGGTCTCCTGCCTCATGTAGATTCCTTGGTGTAGCTGTCACAGCCACCTGCTGTGTGTGTGTGTGTGTGTGTGTGTGATCATCGCATCCCCATTTAACATATGAGAAGACGGAGGCCCAGAGGAGTAATTTGTCCATATCATGTGGTTTTAAGTGTTGCTGGGACATAGACTAAATAATCTAATCTTCTGGATGTTGAGAATCTGTGGCCTCAGTCAGATGCTTGCTCAGCATGTGCTGAATGGTCAGTTAGAAGGAAAAGATAAAAAATAAAGCCCGCAAAGCAGGATTTCCCTGGTGGTCCAGTGGTTAAGACTGTATTTCCAAGGCAGGAGTTGAGGGTGTGATCGCTGGTCGGAGAACTACAATCCTGCATACCTTGGGTATTGTCCCCCCAAATTTTAAAATCCTCCAAAACATGTGCACAATATTGACTCTGTGTGTGTGTGTGTGTGCAAGCACACATGTGCACACTAAGTCCCTCAGTTGTGTCCAACTCTTTGTGACCATATGGACTGTAGCCCACCAGGCTCCTCTGTCTGTGGGATTCTCCAGGCAAGAATACTGGAGTGGGTTGCCTGCCCAAGCCCTCCTCCAGGGGATCTTCCCATCCCAGGGATTGAACTCACATCTTTTATGTCTCCTGCATCAGCAGGCTGATTCTTTACCACTAGTGCCACCTGGGAAGCCCAATATTGACAATATACCACATCATGAAAAATTTGGCCTAGGGACCTCCCTGGTGGTCCAACAGTTAAGAATCTGCCTGCCAATGCAGGAGACACGGGCTCGATCCCTGGTCAGGAAAGATCTCACGTGCTGTGAAGCAACCAAACCCGTGTCCCACAACTACTGAGCCTGAGTGCTGGAACAAGAGAAGCCACTGCATGGGAAGCCTGTGCACCACAACTAAAGAGTAGCTCCTGCTCAACACAATGACAGACAGCTCGCACAGCAGTGAAGACCCAGGGCAGCCATAATAAATAAATAAATAAAATTGTTAAAAAAAATTAGCCTAAAGAGCAGGGTGTGATTGGAGATTTTATACTTTTTTGGTTTTGGTTTTTTTTTTTTGGCTTGATGGGAACAGAAGTCTGTTTTCCCACAATCATATTTAAAAAAAAAAAAACAAAAAACTTAAAAGTGTTAGGATACAAATTTGTGTTGCCAGGATGATTCCACCTTTGGAAAGAAAAACCCTGAAGTCCATGTTCATATTTATTTAGTTACCATTCAGTCGGGATTTACTGTGTGTCAGGCAGAATATTAAATGCTTTGTATTTATTTAATTTAATCTCATTTAATCAAAACAGTTCCCTTGAGGTAGGATCTATATTCCCCATGTACATCTGTGGAATTGAACATCAAGCAGCTTGGCCAAGGTCAGGGGACCCGTGAGTGGCAGGTATGGAATTCAAATTTAGCTCAGTTTTACTTCACAGCCATTCTCTCTGCTTATTTCTCTTTCTGCTCTGGACATTTGTCTTTCTCTCTCTAAACACACACAGACACACACAGACACGCACGCATACGGACACACGTGCAGGTATGCACACACAGAAAGAAGGCAGAAAGGAACACAGAAGAGTCACAGTGACTGTCTCTGACTCATAGCAGCACATGTCATTTTATCTTCTTTTATGTCTTTCTACATATTCTCAATGTTCTAGAATGAGTTTATATTAAGAAAACTCTAGCCAGTGATCTTTTTTTGTACAAATATGCGTGTTTTCGAGTCAGCAGGATATTCAAGTTCTGGTGTCAGGCTTCAGAGCCTCTGGCTGTGGGCCTCTTTTAAAAATTCTGTTAAAAAATAAGACAGAGGAGCCAGTACCTTTGCTTCTTGGAGCTCTCTAATCCGTCCTATAATACCGGGCTTTGTAGGAAAGTTCTGCACATAAATCCCATAAAATCCCATAATGTGGAGCTGACACTGAGCCTACCCAGAACAAAATCTGCTAATGATCACAGCTTGCCAGGAGCCTGCAGAAGGATCAGACCTGTCACAGCCCCCATGCCTGCCTCCCACCTAAGCCCTTTCTAATAAGGACTCTTTTCATGAGTTTATAAAAAACACTTTGTTTGGATAACGTTGGGCTTCTATTTCATCTTACTTGAATGGTGAATGGCTGGGGGTGGAAGGGGCTGAGGCTGGTCCTGGAGTTTTGGGACCCAGAGAAAACCACAGGTTTGTAAATCCAGCAATGGTGACCTACCTCCCGGCTCCAGCCCTCCGCCTCCCTGAGAGACTGGACCTTCGCTGCAACTGCTCTGGGTGATGTGGGTGACAAGAGTGGGCTGGAGTGGAGTAAACAGTGGCTGCCCCCTGGTAGTGGTAATGGAGAGAGGGTTCTCCCCTAGAAAACTGACACGGCTTTGGGCCAGATAGATAAGCACTCTGTGCCTCCATTTCCTCAGATTGAAAGGGAGGGTTGTATAAATCACCTTTCTGGGCTGTTGTAAAACCACTGAGGCTGCCTGACACTTGATTGGTGACCTTCTATCCCTCTCTTGTCCCCCCACCCCTGCCGGACCATAAAGAAGGCTGAGCGCCGAAGAATTGACGCTTTTGAACTGTAGAGTTGGAGAAGACTCTTGAGAATCCCTTGGACTGCAAGAAGTTCAAACCAGTCAATCCTAAAGGAACTCCACTCTGAGTATTCATTGGAAGGACTTGTGCTGAAGCTCCAATACTTGGGCCACCTTATGCGAAGAGCTAACTCATTTGAAAAGCCCCTGATGCTGGGAAAGATTGAAGGCAGGAGGAGAAGGGGATGACAGAGGATGAGATGGTTGGATGGCATCACTGACTCAATGGACATGAGGTTGAGGGAACTCCGGGAGATAGTGAAGGACAGGAAAGCCTGGCATGCTGCAGTCCATGGGTTTGCAAAGTGTTGGACATGACTTAGTGGCTGAACAACAGCAGCAATGGTTCCTATACAACGTTGGGTTAGTTTCTACTGTATAGCGAAGTGAATCAGCTCTATGTTTACGTTTATCCCCTCTTTTTTGGATTTTCTTCCCATTTGGATCACTAAAGAGCACTGAGTAGAGTTCCCTGTGCTATACAGTAGGTTCTTATTAATTATCTGTCTTATACATAGTATAAATAGTGTACACATGTCAATTCCAATCTCCCAGATCAGCCCCCTGCCCCCTTGGTATCCTTAACGTTTGTTCTCTACATCTGTGTCTCTATTTCCGCTTTGCAAATAAGATAATCTTTACCATTTTCCTACATTCCACATATTAAAAGCTTTTAAACTGTGGGTCTGAAAAGACTTACAGGAAAGTTGCAAAAATGGAACCAAGAATCCCTGTGTAGTCTTTACTATGTGTTAACATTGGAAAAGAGTCAGACACGACTGAGCGACTGAACTGAACTGAACATTTTATATTTGCATTATCTGTAAGTCCATCTGTCCATCCATCCATCCATCTATCCATTCTCTATACTTGTTTCAGGAGAATACACTGTGAACCTGATTGCCTAAGAGTCTCAAATATTTTAGCATATACGTCTTAAAAACAAGACGTTGCTATTACATAACTACAGTTCTTTTAAATCAAAATCAGGAAGTGGATGTGATACAATACGATTATGTAATCTACAAGCCTTATTCAGATTTTGCCAGTTGTGTCACTAACATCCTTTATAACAAAAGAAAAACAATCTTTCTGGTCTGGGATCCAGTCCAGGGGCACACATGGTACTTCCTTGCCATGCCTCTTTGGGCTCCTTCAGTTTCTGGTCTTCTGCTTCTCTTTGTCTGTCATGACCTTGACATTTTTGAAAAGTACAGGTTCTTCTGGACTGACTTGCGTCTTCCCTAAATGGATACATTGGAGCCCTAATAACCAGGAACTCAGGATGTGAACTGCGTTTGGAGGCAGAGCCTTTCATGAGGTGATTACGTTGCAATGAGGCTGTGAGGTGAGCTCTGATCCAGTCTGGCTGGTGTCTAGAAGAGGAAATCTGGACAGAAAAAGGGACTGCAGGGATGTATGTGCATGGGGGAAAGACCATGTGAGGACCCAGGGAGTAGGTGGTCATCTGCAAGCCAGGGAGGGAGGTTTTGGGAGAAACCACACCGTGATCTAGGACTTCTAGACCCCAGAATTTTGAGAAAATACATTTCTGTTGTTTAAGCTGCCCAGTCTGTGGTGTTCTATTATGGCGGCCGGAGCAAAGTAACACACGGGTCAGTTATTTTGTAAACATCCCTCCACTTGGTCGTGCCTCATTCTTAGTCATTTCTTCCTGTCGTCAGGGATATCCCCAGATGGTTTTCACTCATTTTGACTTATTCTGCCATATTCAGGCAAATAAGGTAGAAACTGGGCTTCCCTGCTGGCTCAGCGGTAAGGAGCTTGCCTGCAAAGCAGGAGCTGCAGGTTCAATCCCTGATCAGGAAGATCCCCTGGAGGAGGGCATGGCAACCCACTCCAGTATTCTTGCCTGGAGAATCCCATGGACAGAGGAGCCTGGTGGGCTACAGTCCAAGGAGTTGCAAAGAGTCAGACACTGAAGCGACTCAGCAGGCACACACATGCAAAGTAGAAACTATGCCTGTATGTGCCATCTTCTTAAGGAGGTACTTTTTTTGAAGAAAATGCTGAAATATGTTTCGTATTTTTTGTATTAATAACTTTTCTTTCCTTTGAACACTAAGAAGTCCTACTTATTGGAGCTAAATCACCCAATGCAAGTACCAGCATTCACACAGAAGTAGCAGGCAAATAGTGCAAAGCTGAATGGCCTCATCTGATGGTACCAGCCTGATACCTCCTACTCATTCCAGGGACATACTTCATACAGCAATATGGGGACTTTATATTTTAGTTATAAGCAAAACCTTGAAAATACTGCTGTTTCATTAAATTTGGAGTGCCGTTAATAAATTATTTATATCTGGAAAAAGAAGCTCTTCCTATATGCCAGGCTGTGCTGAAGGCTTTACTTTCACAGTCCTCAGAACAACCCATTGAGGTGTGGGTTGTTTTGTACCCACTTTACAGATAAGGAAAATTGAACATGGAAGAGTTACAGCCACATAGCTAAGAGGTGGAGGAGCCAGGCAATTTGGCCCCAGAGGCTGTAGGTCAGAAAAAAATGAGTCCAGGAAATGTAAAACTAATTCAACTACATGAAGCACAACCAAGAAGGTGAATTCACAACCACCAGAGTCCCTAGGTCAAGGGTAGAAGCCATTGAGTCTGCCTCTGTTTGTAGGGAACTCATATTTAGGTGTGTGTATCTCAAGGCTCAGTTGACCCAACATCACTTTCAATGAAGCTCTTATGGCAGTTTCGCCTCTCCCACCCACCAACTGACCCTTCTCCCCTTTTTGAACCTATAGGAACAATACTAGCTGTTATTTATTAGGTATATATCATATGCTGTTTTTTTCCCCCTAGTAGATTTATCAATAGAACTCATTTGTCAAAGAGAAAACCACAGGCCTCAAGTTTCATCACTTGTGCTAAAGCCTGTGATGCTAAACCTAGACTTAAAATCTGACTTAGTTGCAGTTATGACCTTCTCCAGAGATGTAACCTTAATCGATCAGCTTGAAATCCTCTGGACAGGGCCAATGACATAATCTGTCATGTGGGCCCTCTCTACTCCCCGCCCCTGCCAAGATCAGACAGTCAATATGATAAAGACCTTGTTTCCCCAAAAGAAGATGTCTTGACCCCAAATATAGCTTTTTTTCCTCTTTAAAAATATATTTTGAAAACATTCATTTATTTGTTTTTGGCTGTACTGGGTCTTCGTTGCTATGCGGGCTTTTCTCTAGTTGCAGAGAGCTTGGGCTCCGCTCTAGTTTTGGTGTGCGGGCTTCTCATTATGGTGGCTTCTCTTGTTGCGGAGCCAGGCTCTAGGGCACATGGTCCAGGGATTGAACCCATGTCTTCTTCATTGGCAGGCAGATTCTTTACCACTGAGCATCCAGGGAAGCCCCTTTTTATTTCCTTTTGCTAATGCCTTCCACTTTGTACCACTCCTCAGGACCCCCTTATAATTTTTATTTTATATTTTAAAACACCTAGTCTTCTTCTTTTGGCTGCACAGTGTGGCATGTGGGATCTTAGTTTCCTGACCAGAGATGGAACCCATGCCACCTGCATTGGAAGTGTGGAGTCTTAACCACTGGACCACCAGGGAAGTCCCCCTTCTAGTTTTTAGATGCCTGAATCATGAATTGGTGAATTAAGTCAATTAGATCTTTAAATTTACCAGTTACATTTTGTTTTCATAATAATTTAATGCTCACAACAACCCAATTACAGAGGTGGGCACAAACCCAATTTACAGATATAGAAATGGATGACAGGTGAAATAACTTGTCTAAATCTTCTGTCAAATTGAGAGCTCTTTGAGGGTCTGGGTTGGGCTGGCTTTGTGGGCCTGTGACCTGTGCAAGTCACATGAGGTCCCACACTTGGTTGAATGCTTGACCCTGGTGGCTCAGAGGTTAAAGCGTCTGCCCACGATGAGGGAGACCCGGGTTCAATCCTTGGGTCGGAAGATCCCCTGGAGAAGGAAATGGCAACCCACTCCAGTATTCTTGCCTGGAGAATCCCATGGACAGAGGAGCCTGGTAGGCTACAGTCCACGGGGTCGCAAAGAGCCGGACATGACTGAGCGACTTCACTTTCACTTTCATTACCATCTTTAAATTCTTAAGAGTTTTTGAACAAGGAAAATAAATTTTACATTTTGCACTTAGCCCTCTAAATGATGCAGCCAGTCCTGTGTCTGGCTCTGGACACCTTGCACAACTTCTCCTCTGTGCCCATTGAAGACAGCTATCAGAATACCAGAGACAATTTACTGCATGTGTTCATCTACACGTTGGTCTCCATCCCCAGCTTGGGGACCACGAGGGGCCTGGGTGGTGTCTTAAGCACCCAGCACAGAACCTAGCACAGTGGATAAGTGAAGGAAATGTTTGTTGTGCAAACTGACTAATGATCTAACAGGCTATAGATTCAGCTCTAGAAAAGGAATATACAGAAACTTCAGTTGCATAGAGCCAAGAGACCAAAAGGGGGAGCGCTCATGCCCTGTAAAGATAGCAGAATGCAATAGGAAGAAGACTCTTCTTTCCTGGGACCAAATCAGCTGACGAAAAGCCATGACTCTTCATTTATAATGCATGTGTGTTAAGTCACTTCAGAGGCCTCTGACTCTTTGTGACCCCATGGACTGTCCATGGGGATTCTCCAGGCAAGAATACTGGAGTGGGTTGCCATGCCCTCCTCCAGAGGATCTTCCCTACCCAGGGATTGAACCCATCTCTTACATCTCCTGAATTGGCAGGCAGGTTCTTTACCACCAGCGCCACCTGGAAAGCCCCCCTCCCAGCTTCCTCTTCCCTTCAATGAAAGCATCTCCTTCCCTTGAAGTGAGGGGACTTGCATGTCACCCAGCAAGCTTGCAGACCTTGACTTGCAGCTCTCTGCTCATCCCGAATAAACCATCTTTGCTGGAGGAATAGCTGATAGTCTGTTTTGGGTCAACACAACTGAGATGAAAGAGGGCCAGGTGCCCAAGATGGAGGTTTCCCCCAGGGCGGTCCTGGCAGCTGAGCAGCAGCTCATCACGTTCTGCCTCCTTCCTGCCCCCAGATTCAGACTTTCAAATTAGCCCCTTGTCTGTGACTGTGGCAGGCTGGGGAGGAGGGGGAGGAGAACCAGCTGGAAAGAAAGGCTTCACCCCTGAAGGAAACAAAGACCTCTGTTGTGGACAGGGGAAGGTGTGGGGCAGGGAAGTGCCTGCTGCTTTGCATAAAAACTCAGTTCACCTAAACCACAGTCACTCTCCAAAGGCTGCCTGGATTCAGAAAGCCCGGTCATTCCCCAAGGACTCACACAGATGGTCCTTTCAAAAGGTGCAGAAGCCACCTGGAGAGTTCCTGGAGAGCAGCCAGTCCCTCATTTCTACCCACCCTTCAAGCCCCAGTTGAATGCCACCTCTTCCCAGAGTCCCCCCTCCACACACACCCCCCCCCCCCCGCCCAACACCCCGCTGTCCCAGATTGTCCCCAGGCAGAGTAGTTCATCCCAAACTGTGTGTTCACATATTGGGTTTCTAATGAATTTTAAATTATGGTTTGGGGTTCCCTTTATAGGAACTGATTCCCAAGACTGTGAGAACATAAGGATTATTAATCAACATACTCTATCTGTATCCTCCATATTTGAAACCTCAGTCCCTCATTCCCTCTGGATTTTTACTCAATGTCACCTCCTCAGTGAGGCCTTCCTGGAAGCCCCTTGATCCTGTGACATCAACTTGCTCTCATTTTACACCCCCCTTCACTCTCTATCTCCCTCTCTTCCTCGTTTTCCTCATTAACAATTTTCATCTGACTTACTGTATTTGAATTATTGCTTGTTTAGCATCTGTGTCCCTCCTTTGGGTATCAGCTCCCTGACCACAGGAATTTGTCTGCCCATCACTGTTGTGTCCCAGGACCAGAACAGGGCCCAGCCCCTAGTAAGTGTTCAATAAATATTTATGGGGTGGGCTGATTCCCATTTTACCAGTAAGAAAACTAAGGCTTGGGAAAGTCAAGTCACCAGGCCATGTGGCTGGTGAGGGGCAGTCAGTCTTTCATTAGAAACCCACAGGGCTTCAAAATGTTAAAAATGGCATTCCCTTATGGCCAGCAATTCCACTTCTGGGCATATACCCAAGATAAATGAAAACATACATGCTAAGTTGCTTCAGTCCTGTCCGACTCTTTGGGACCCCATGGACCGTAGCCCACCAGACTCCTCTGTCCCTGGGATTCTCCAGGCAAGAATACTGGAGTGGGTTGCTGTGCCCTCCTCCAGGGGATCTTCCTGACCCAGGGATCAAACCCACATCGCTTATGTCTCCTGCATTGGCAGGTGGGTTCTTTACCACAGTGCCACCTATGTTGGCACAAAAACTTGTATATGAACCTATGTAGCAGCACTATTCACAATAGCCAAAAACTAGTGTCTATCAACTGATCAATAGATAAAACAAATGTGGTGTGTCCATACAATACAATAGCATGCAGCTATAAAAAGAAATAAAGTACTGATACATAATGCTACAACATCAGTTCAGTTCAGTGCAGTCGCTCAGTCGTGTCCGACTCTTTGCGACCCCATGAATCGCAGCACACCAGGCCGAGATGAATCTTAAAAACATTATGCCAGAGTGAAAGAATCCAGACGCTCTTCAAAAGTGACAGTTGGGTTTTTGGTCTCTTTGTATCTTTTTGTCCAGAATTTGCCCCAGCCACACCTGTTGGAAGTTATTTTCAGTCCTATACAGTTTCTTTGTATTTTGTTGCTCAAGGAGAGGTGTGTCCAAGTGCAGCACTGCAGCAAAGGGTCCCAGGGTCCCAGGTTCCCAACCTGTCTCATTCCCTGCTGAGAGACTCTACATCCTTATTCGTAGGGGATAAGGCGCTGAAGGTCTCTTCTTCTGAGACTTCTTCCTGCTGATCAGGGGCCACAGACTTAGCCTACCCTAGATGTGTAGAAGTCCCTTGCTGACTCTTCCAGGGACCTATAGTGACCAGGGTCACTTTCTGCTGGGATGCTCTGAATTCCTTGAGCCACCGTGAGCCTTACTTCAAACTGTTGAAACTGGCCTGATCCCTGGGCATACCCTTACTCTCACCTGATATAAAGAACAAACTTGCCCCCTGACCACAGGAAGTGAGCAAGCAAGGGCACCTGTTGTTTACTGTCATCGCCACCTCCCCCAGTAAAGGCTTGTCTGGGGGAAAAAAAAAAAAGAAGTCAGACACTAAAGACCACATATTATACGATTTCATTTGTATGAAGTGTCCCAAGTAGGCAAAACCATACTGATAGGAAGTAGATTAGTGGTGCTGGAGATGGGGAGGAGGTTGAGTGGACTGGCTGCTAGTGGCACAGGATTTTTGGCGGCGGTGGGTGAAGAAAATATTCTATAAAGTTGAGTGTGTTGATGGTCGCACAACTCTGTGAATATGCTAAACACCACTGAATCTTATACTCCAGGTCACGTATGGATGTAAGAGTTAGACAATGAAGAAAGCTGAGCACTGAAGAATTGATGCTCTCGAACTGTGGTGCTGGAGAATACTCTTGAGAGTCCCTTGATCTGCAAGGAGATCAAACCAGACAATCCTAAAGGAAATCAACCCTGACCATTTGTTGGAAGGACTGATGCCTTCATCATGTACTTTGGCCATCTGATGTGATGAGCCAACTCACTGGAAAAGACCCAGATGCTGGGAAAGATTGTGGGCAGGAGGAGAACAGGGAGACAGAGGATGAGATGGTTGGATGGCCTCACTGACTTAATGGACACAATTCTGAGCAAACTCTGGGAGATAGCGAAGGACAGAGGAGCCTGACGTCCTGCAGTCTATGGGGTCACAAAGAGTTGGACATGACTTAGCAGCTGAACAACAACAACAACAAAATGAATTGTACGGCATGTGAATTATATCTCAATGAGTGAAAGTTGCTCAGTCGTGTCCGAGTCTTTGTGACCCCATGAACTATACATTCCATTGAATTTTCCAGGCCAGAATACTGGAGTGGGTAGCCTTTCCCTTCTCCAGGGGATCTTCCCAATCCAGATAGAACCCAGGTCTCCTGCATTGCAGACAGATTCTTCACCAGCTGAGCCACCAGGAAAGCCCAAGAATACTGGAATGGGTAGCCTATCTCTTCTCCAGCAGATCTTTCCGATCCAGGAATTGAACTGGGGTCTTCTGCATTGAAGGCGGATTCTTTACCAACTGAGTTATCAGGGAAGCCCATATCTCAATAAAGCTGTTATTTAAAAAAGAAAAACCCCATGGGGGCTCCATACCGGGTGTTGGAGGGATAAGATGTCCAGTGAAAGTAGGCATGGATCCTGCCTCTCTCTTCATTAGCAGTGGGGAGGCAGAAAGAAGTCAATGGTCACAGAAACAAATTCACATATGTGGAGATGTCCCAAAGGAGGAGGAGATGCACGGTACAGAGTGCAGGGCAGGTAAGTGGGAGTTTGCCCAGGGCAAAGTAAGAGCTCCTATACCTTAGCCACCTGATGCGAAGAGCCGACTCATTGGAAAAGCCCTTGATGCTGGGAAAGATTGAGGGCATGAAGAGAAGCGGGGAACAGAGGATAAGATGGCTGGATGGCATCAATGACTCAATGGACATGAGTTTGCGCGAACTCTGGGAGATAGTGAAGGACAGGGAAGCCTGGTGTGCTGCAGCGCATGGGGTTGCGGAGTCAGACACGACTGAGCAACTGATCAACAGCAAAGTAGGTGAGGTTGGGGAAAGTTTACCGGAGGAGAGAAGACCACCCAGGCTCCCTGTCCCCAACACTTGGAAGGCCTAGGCCGTACTGTCGCCAGGCATATTGTGTACTTGAAGCTCCGCCTGGGGCAGGCAGGAGCCCGTCCACAGGGGATGGCACTGTGAGGATGTTTTATTGTATTGTATTGCCTTGTCACTAAGTCGTGTCTGACTCTTTGCGACACTATGGACTGTAGCCTTCCAGGCTTCACTGTCTGAGGGATTTTCCAGGAATAATACTGGAATGAGTTGCCATTTCCTTCTCTAGGGGGTCTTCCTGACCCAGGGATGGAACCTGTGTCTCCTGTATTGGCAGGAGGATTCTTTACCACAGGGCCACCTGAGGATGCCTTATGCTTTTTAAAACCCTGGGTGGTAGCCAGACTGGCTCAAATTCTGCTGTAGTGAGTTGATAGGTAGCTCCCTCAAAAGATATGCTGGACTTCCGTGGTGGTCCAGTAGATAAGGCTCTGCCTGCCAATGCAGGGCACACGGGTTTGATCTCTGGTCCAGGAAGATTCCACACGCCATGGAGCAACTAAGCTCATATGTCACAACCCCTCAACCCACGAGCCTATTGAGCCATTTGCTGCAACTACTGAAGCTCAAGTGCCTAGAGCCTGTGCTCCACAACAAGAGAAGCCATCACAATGAGAAGCCCACGGACCGCAACTAGACCGTAGCCCCCGCTTTCCACATCATGCTACTGAAGTGAAGTCACTCAGTCATGTCCGGCTCTTTTCGACCCATGGACTGTAGCCTACCAGGCTCCTCAGTCCATGGAATTTTCCAGGCAAGAGTACTAGAGTGGGTTGGCATTTCCTTCTCCAGGGCATCTTCCCAAACCAGGGACTGAACCCGGGTCTCCTGCACCGTAGGCAGACGCTTTACCGTCTGAGCCACCCTTCAGTATTTGTAAATGCATAGACTGGTGCTAGAAGATGTTGAGTGGTGGTTAACTAAAGGACAGACTCAATTAGGAGGACATTCCTTTGGATCTGAAAACTAACCAAGTTTCCACGAGGCAAAACTGCCTCTTTGCTGCTTGCCTTGACCCTGCCTCCAAGTGGAGGCTCACCCCCAGGAGAGCTCTCAGGCAGCACGTTACTCAGGATTTTCCCAGGCAACACTTCTGAAGGCTGGGAGGGTGGATGCGTGCCTTGGCTCTTGGCCCTGTGTGTCTGGGTTTCTCTCTGGAAGACGTATCCAGCTTCGCACTGTGAGCCCTCTCAGGCCACGACAGAAATGCTGCTGCTGCTGCTAAGTTGCTTCAGTCGTGTCCGACTCTGTGCAACTCAAATGCCGCATCAACCCAAATAACACATCACAGGGCCTGTTTTCTCAAGGGCCCTGCCCTCCGAATTCTTGGAATTCTTGGCTAATGGGAGTATCTCCCAAGGGCTCTGGGTCAGCTGGGCTGATTCACCCAGCAGGGAGCTCGGGCTGCAGTCTGATGGGATGTGGACTTTCCCACTGTCCCGTGAGGCTAGGTGCATCCTGGTGAGGCTCAGGCCCCACCTCACCTTCCCCAGCCAGCTAGCATCCCAGAATTTTGTCCTTTGCAGAGTGTGGAGGGGCTGGCACTACCGCATTGCACGCCCCAGAAAATGTAGCACCCCTCTCCAGGTACTCAGCCTGAGATGGGAGGGACCCTGAGCCCTTCAGGGGGGCACCTAATGCCTCTCACATGATCTGGGTAGGTTTCAGTCTCCCTGAACTCATTTTCTCACTGGTAAAATGGGGTTCCTAGCATTTACCTACCAGCGTGGGGTAGAATTCGGGGCCACCGCCTCGCCGTGCTTGGTGTCCCCAAGAGACGGAGTGTGATCCGAGCCCAGTCTAGCTGCCGTGTCCTCACAGCTCATGGGAACCTCGGGTGGCTGAGTACAGGAGCCACTGGTTTACCACCCAGAGTGCCCTCTGTTATTTTTCCTCACTGGAGTCCTGTTTCAGAAACTTGGTTCCAAACTCTGCTGTGACCGGTGATGCTCCACATGCCTCCAGATTTCAAATCCCAGAAAGGCACCCATCCATCAGTTTAAGTGTGTTGAGCAAACCTCTGAGTGCACACTGGCCTTGGGAGGCACGAGGGCCTTGGAGGGTGAGCCTTCTTCTACATGTCTGTCCATCGGTCCATTTGTCTGCCAGTCTGTCTATCCATGGTGGATTAGATGGGCTGAGTCCTCCTGCTTCCTGGCTCTGTAAACACAGGCAAGTTAGGTAATCTTGTGCTCATCTATATGGGGATGATCCCAGTACTTATCTCTTAGGTGGTGGCTGGCATTAATAAAATTTGCACAGGTAAGGGACTTAACAGGCTTCTCTCATGGCTCAGATGATAAAGAATCCTCCTGCAATGTGGAAGACCTGGCTTCAATCCCTGGGTTGGGAAGATCCCCCGGAGAAGGGAATGGCAACCCACTCCAGTATGCTTGCCTGGAGAATCCCATGGACAGAGGAGCTTGATGGGGTACAGTCTGTGGGGTTGCAAAGAGTCAGACACGACTGAGCTACTAAGCACAGCACAGCAAGGGACTTAACAGCTGTGCCAGCTCACGGTAGGCACTAAACCAGTGTTGCTGCTGCCGCTGCTAAGTCGCTTCAGTCGTGTCCGACTCTGTGCGACCCCATAGACGGCAGCCCACCAGGCTCCCCCATCCCTGGGATTCTCCAGGCAAGAACACTGGAGTGGGTTGCCATTTCCTTTTCCAGTGCATGAAAGTGAAAAGTGAAAGTGAAGTTGCTCAGTCGTGTCTGACTCTTAGCGACCCCATGGGGCTCCTCCGTCCATGGGATTTTCCAGGCAAGAGTACTGGAGTGGGGTGCCATCGCCTTCTCTGAAACCAGGGTTGGACCATATTTGGACCATATTTATTACTGTTTTTGGTATCGCTGTTCTTATTAGGACGTTATTGGAATTTGCATGAAATTAACACCCAGCCTCACACGCTTGGCAGAAACTCCTTCACCTTTGGCAGTGATCTTGGGAAGATGTTGAAGTCTTGCCCCAGAGTCTGTTTCACGTTTGTGCACTTATCTCAGTTGGCTTATCGTAGGGCACCGGTTTGGCAGGTCTCAGTAAGTGGCAACTATTTCACAGCTGCATTATTGCCTTGAGCACCTAGAGTTTCAGCCACAAGCAGCTCCACAGAATGTGCCCAACAGCATTTGCTTTTTAATCTCCTCTGCCTTTGGAATTTCAGGATGACTTCGAATACTCACAACATTGTCCTCACAGCTCCCCAGGGTCTGCAGCCCCATTTCTGCCAAGATAAATCCATAGTCTCATTGAAGTCACCTGGGGGTGAAGGGCTTGGGAACAGAATGGTCTGGGAGTTAAAACCCCAAAGCTCTGAGCTCTTCTTGTCCTGTTTGTGCCCCAGAGATCCTCCATCAGGAAGAAGGAATGATACTGGTTAAGATTGTGGACTCAAGATTAAACTGCTTAAATCAAACCCCTGCTCCAGTGCTTGTTAGTCTAGGGCTTCCCCTTTATGAGGCTCAGTTTCCTGGTCTGTGAAATGGGGATAATGATACTACATTACTTATGGGCTTTGGTTAAAGAGTGAATGTGACAATATTCCTAAAGCACCTGGTGTCTGGCACACAGTAGGGGTGCAGCAAATATGATTATTCTCCAGTAAGTTTGACCCCTCCACTTTCCCCTCTGGGTGTATGACCTGACCGAGGTTTTGCACTCTGTCTGCTGGTCCCTCTGGATCTAGTTTCTTGCCTTTTCTACTTCCTGACTTCTCTTCTCTGCCAGATGAGAATTAATACCTGTGCCAATGTTGCCAAGAGTGAACTCCAGTACCATGCCCCTCCCGGGCCTTTCACCACCCACAACTGCTAAACCCCTCTGCTTGCATGTTGGAGGTTATTTGTTCATCTAGTTAACTACATGCAAACTCAAGTGGTTGGTGCAGGAGCTCAGAGAAGTAGGAGTGTAAGTACAGTGTTTCCCATCGTCTTTTGCCTTATTTGATACAAGGCACCTTTATCTCCACTTTACAGATGAAGAAATTAGGCACAGAGGGATTCAGCTGCTTGCTCAAAGGCTCAAATAGGGTCAGAGAAGGAGCCTGACACAAACCCCATGCTCTATCTCCAGACCTCTCCTTCTTCATAAACACCAGGTTACGCTGAGCGGCCTTTGCTCTCTGACAGCAGAACTGTGGGCCGTTGTGAGGATTTGCTGGGAGAACCCATGTCCACTTGTGCTTCACTTCTGGCCACATGAATACATGCTCAGTAGAACTTAACCCTATAATGACAAAAATACTGCTTTTGTCTCTTTCCTCACCCACCAACTTGCAGTAATGTCAGAGCATCAGTCACAGGACCTGTGTATTTTAGATGGTCACTTTCACTCTTCCTCTCCCACTGCAGCTGATAGTAAAACCCAAGAGAAATGGGCAGGTGTTGGAAGCCTGATTGTAATGCAGAGTTGGAGAGTCCCATTAAGTATAAGAAAATCATAAAATTCTTTTCTTTAAAAAAAAAATTTACTTATTTATTTTTGGCTGTGCTGGGCCTTTGTTGCTGTGTGGACTTTCTCTAGCTGCGGTGCATGGGCTTCTCTTTGTGGCAGCTGCTCTCTAGTTGCGAAGCACATGTGCTAGGGTGAGAGGGCTTCGGTAATTGCAGCACATGGGCTCAGTAGTTGGCAGCTCCTGGGCTCTAGAGCACAGGCCCAATAGTTGTGGCACATGGGCTTAGTTGCTCTATAGCATGTGGAATTCTCCTGGACCAGAGATCGAACCCGTGTCTTCTGCACTGACAGGTAGAATCTTTACCACTGAGCCACCAGGGAAGCCCCATAAAATTCTTGATGATAAGAGTTATAATCCTGTGGTTATTGTAGTACAGTCGGAAAAACAAAAACATGCCATCAGATGGAGTCAGTTTAGGTCCCAGGGTTTCAGGGTGGGACTGAGAGGTCAGGTCCACCTGGTCATTCAGGTCAGAGTGAGGGTTGGAGGCTGGGCATGGGGAGGGTGCATATAGGGAAATGGAAGGGGCCACAGACTGTGGGAGGCCACAGATGGGGTGGGAGCGGCAGAACCCTCCTTCTCATCCGCTGTACTCTATGAAGTTTCTGAACTCAAAAGATGCTGATAGTGACTGGGTTTCACGTGGCAGAAATCACTGGGGCTGAGGCAGAGCTAAGTCTGGACAACACGATCCAACACATGCAGGAGGACTAGAAAGAAGCAGAAGGAAGTCAAGGTTTTAGGAAGTAGGGGTTTTACCCTGAATTGGGTGCTGGCTCTCAAGAAGTTGGGCGATTCTTAATAAACCTTATTAAGAGGCAGAGAGGCTAGACTGAAACTGAAGCTATACTTGCCTAAGCAGCAGCAGTCACTCATGTGAGCCATTATTGGTCATTACTGTGCCTTGGACACTCCTCTAGGCCCAGCTCCTGAGGAGTGCTTGGCTTCCCCAGAGCTCAGACCCTGCTACATGTGTGGCTTTATCAGCTCCAACTCCTGCTGTTCAGATGGCTTCTCCTGCAGTAGCTTCGCCTTTCAGGCCCCTTGGGTGGTTTCATTGCAGAGTGCCTTCTGCCAGACACATCCCTGTGAACAAAGGCCTTTCCCTGGCACCCAGGAGGATAGATTTCCAGCAAGATTTTTGGGTGAGGGTTGGGGTAGATGCCAGCCAGTCCTGCTGGTATAGCAGCAGAGCAACTATTAGCCAATTCAACAAGGCCCTCTTGTTAGCAATTTCTGGACCTCAAGCCAAAGTGGTGAGAGGTGGGTTTTTCATTGGGTGTGCTATCTCAGCCCTTGGGTAAGAGTTGATCCTTATGTCTGCAATTGTTTTGAGCTTTCTTTATTTCTTGCCCATCAATCTCGTATGACTCCTATATCCTGTTATGGTTAACATACATGCGTGCTAATTCGCTTCAGTCCTGTCTGACTCTTTGTGACCTGTTGGACTGCAGGCCCCTGGGCTCCTCTGTACATGGGATTCTTCAGGCAAGTATACTGGAGTGGGTTGCCATTTCCTTCTCCAGGGGAATCTTCCCAACCCAGGGATTGAACCTGCCAGGCAGTCTGCAGGATACTGCAGTGTGAGTACCTAGAACTAGGAAGCAGAGTCCTTCTCTCCTGAGATGTCTCACAGTACTCTTTCTTGACAAGGCTTTGCTGCCAATGGACAAAAGAAAGATGCTGAAAGGTTCCAGCCCATTTTCAAAGAGCAGGTGAAAATTGTGAGTTTGGAGCTAAGAGGCAATGCACCGACAACTGGCAAAAATTCAAATGTCATTTAGCAGCAGAAAAGGTAAACAACTGTGGTATATTCACACAATGGAATGCTATACCAGAATGAGAATGAATGAACTGATATATACAACACAAAGATTACATACAACAAAGAAAGAAGCTACATATAAAGGAACACTCATGATTCCATGTATACAAAATTCAGAAACCAGACAAAGGAGTCTTGGCTGTTAAAGAAGGATCATAGTTACCTCTATTGGGTGTAGTAACTGGGGGAGGGGGCACGGTGATGGGGAGAAGAGGCTCTTTATCCCCGTTTGGGTGCTGGTAACCTGTGTGTTTTAGTCTTGTGAGAATTCCTCAAGCTGATCCTTATGAGTGAAGCACATTTTTGTATGCCTATGTATGCATATATTTATTCATTATAGCTCAGCAAAATTGACTTGACAAATGAGAGGATGTTTACACACCCATGTTCACTGCAGCACTATTCACAATTCCTCAGTTAGGTTCTCTAATTACCCCTCCTTACAGGAGAGGAAGGGTTTCCCTGGTAGCTCAGATGGTAAAAGATCTGCCTGTAATGCAGGAGACCAGGGTTCAATATGTGGGTCAGGAAGTTCCTCTGGAGGAGAGCATGGCAACCCACTCAAGTATTCTTGCCCGGAGAATCCCCATGGACGGAGGAGCCTGGAGGGCTACAGTCTATAGGGTCACACAGAATCAGACACGTTCGCATGCGTGCATGCACAGGAAAGGAAACGGACATGCAGAGAACAGACTTAAATGACCTAAGACTGCAGAGCCAGTAAGTGGAAAAGTCAGGATTCAACCCAGGACGGCTGGCCTCTGAGTGGGTCCTTTTAACTTTGGGCTGTGCTGCTTCTCCTAAGGTAAACTGGGACATCCAAGTGGGGTCAGGACAACCACCTGGTGTACGATGCATTTTGCCCACCCTGACCAGATGCCCACTAGGAAGACTGGCCACATGTGTCCTGTTTGATAGTGAAAAGATCAGGCCACAGACTCCTATGCAGCCTGCAGGTGACCTTGGGGCCCAGGGTCAGGTGCTGTTTGAGCCTGATCTTTACTGAGAATTTGGGAAGCCCCTCTCCTGAGACTCCCCCCTGCCCCAACAGGTGGAATTGGTTTTCCTGGTCCTGTATTCTCTGAGGAGGTGGGTCACTCTTGCTCCCATTGGTCGTGCCGTGAGTGTCTCAAGTCACAAATCAAAGTTAATCCAAGAGTGGGAGGAAGGACAGAGCCCATATGACTGGCTCAGGTCCTGCCGAGCACCAGACCCAAGCTCCTCGCAACCTTGGAAACATGGTTGTCCTGTGGCTGGTGCTTCCGGCTGCGCTAGGCACCTTTTTCCTGGGGGTCTTTGTCTGGGCTGTCTTTGAGCACTTCCTCACCACTAATGTCCCCTCTGCTTTACGACATCCTGCCAAGTTCCGATTTCTGCACTGCATATTCATCTACGTGGTCACTTTGGTGAGTTGGCACTCAGTACCCTCACAGGTTGGAGTGAGCTTTCTCTCTCTCTCTGTTCCTCTCTCTAGGTCCCTTGGAGGGACAGGAGGGCCTGTTCTTCTTTCATTTACTTTCTCTCTCTGTCTTCAGACCCTCCCAAGAAAGACAGACTTTGCTACAGTGTGCTCTCCCTGTCTGCAAGTCCTGCATCTGTGTGTGGGGGGGTTGACTATAAGAGATTGAGCATCTGAAGATGTTGGTATCATGGGGGTCCTGGAACCAAGCCTTCATGGACACTGAAGGACAGATGGGCGACAGCCCTCTCTTTTGTGTTTGCTATTCTGTTTCTCTCCCTCTTCCCTTCCCATCCTTCCTCTCACCAACCCCCCACCTCTTTTTCCTTCCTTCAACAGCATTTACTGAATGCCAATCAGCGGGCTCGTTTCTGAGGCTTCCCAAACTATCCCAGACCCAGCCCCTCCCCTGAAATGGCTCGGAGCCTGACAGAACAAACCTGCTTCAGCTACAGCATCTTCCACTTCACAGCACACAGGTGTCCCCCATGCCCAGCAAAGATTGCAAACACCTGGAAGGCAGGGCCCACCTTATCTATCCCAGGGCCTGGCGCCTAGCACATGCTTACTTACCATGTGCTGATCAATCCAGGGAATTCACCCAACATTTAAGAGTGGCCACCCCAGCTGGGCTCACTCTGAGCAGGGGTTTGAGATTTGGGATGAAATGGCACATGCCTAGAGCAGCAGATTTGGGAATAGTTTGGCATCTAGTAAGAGGCAGGCAACTTGATTTAATTACAATGTCCCAACCATGGGTGGAGATCAACCAGTTCACACTGATGACCTGCAGGGAGAACAACTGTTGAAGGAAGTGAGAGCTACTCCCTGGCTGTGTGATTTTGGGCAATTAACTTCACCCCTCTGTGCCTTAGTTTCATTATCTCTGAAGGGGGAATAATTGTGTTTCTTCCATCAGGTTGGTAAGAAGATTAAGATACCAGGTGACAAGGGTTTGGTGATATTTGGCAAATAATGGGCTTCCCAGGTGGCCCAATGGTAAAGAATATGCCTGCCAAACCAGGAGACGTGGGTTTGATCCCTGGGTTGGGAAGATCCTCTGGAGTAGGAAATGGCAACCTCCTCCGGTATTCTTGCCTGGGAAATTCCCTGGACAGAGGATCCTAGTGGGCTATAGTCCATGGGGTTGTAAGAAGTCAGATGTGACTGAGCACTGAGCACATTCGCTAAATAAGTAAAATGTGTTTCTTGGGCTGTTGGGCTGTTTCACCAAGGATACAGATGACTTTCAGAGAAATGAACAAGTCTAGTTTATAATTAGGTGAATGCTACTGTCCCAAGGAGACAGGCTGAGGAAGTGGTATGCACATCTCTCTTATTAATCTTGGTCATGCACTTTGCTGGAGGTCAGGTTGTCTCAAGCCAGCAGCTTCAATCTGTATGAAATTCCAGGCTAGTCTGAGGCCCTTGGACTGAAAATGATGTCCAAGTGGCCCAGAAAATCTGCGATCTTTCCAGCCTTTGGTGATTCTCCTCAGGCGTAGCCCACAAGCCAAGCATCTCCTGATGACATCTGCTCCTGGGAGGCTCTGAGATGGGTCTGAGCTTGGCTGTGGAGGCTGAATCCAGCTTGTGACGTTCCATCCTGGTCCCCCCAGCCCTGAGCCCTCCTAGAACAGACTGCTCACCACAGGTGACAGTGATAAGCATGGTGATATCCAAGTGGTTCATTTGGTTCCAGAAGACAGATAGATACAGGAGGCAAATGAATTTTGAGGAGGCAAAAACCTAAAAGACTCTACAGCCCAGAAATCAGGTGCCTAGTTTTGTAGTCAGACAACTTTGGGTCTGAGCACTGAATCTCCACTTGCTAGTTTTGTGGACTAATGTCTTTGAGACTCTATTTTCTCCTCTAAAATGGTGAGGATAGCTGGAGATGGTTTTTATAGGGGTGAGGTGGGGAGTGAGTGAGAAATGCATTTAAGGTGCAGGGTATAGTGCTGGGTGCTTAGAAAGGACTCCATAAAAATAGATTATTATTAGTGTATATATATATATAAAATCTTTGAAGGCAAAGACACAGCAATTGCTAAAATCATTATCGATTTGAAGGCTATAATGATGACTTCATAATATGAATGGAGAAGGAAATGGCAGCCCACTCCTGTATTCTTGCCTGGAAAATCCATGGATGAATTTTCCATGGTTGGAGGAGGCTGGTGGGCTACAGTCCATGGGGTTGCAAAGAGTCGGACCCGACCCAGCGACTAAACCACCACCATGAGTGACTTCGGGCTTCCCTGGAGGTTCAGGCAGTAAAGAACCTGCCTGCAGTGCGGGAGACCTGGGTTCGATCCCTGGGTCGGGAAGATCCCTGGAGAAGAGAATGGCAAACTGCTCCGATATTCTTGCCTGGAGAATTCCATGGTCAGAGGAGACCAGTGGGCTACAGTCTATGCGGTTGCAAAGAGTTGGACACAACTGAGCGACTAACACACACACACACACACACACACACACACACACAAATGACTTCGGCCTTCCTATAAGATATGAGGATTAATATAGAAAATGCTATAGGGTTCATTTTAAAAGTTAAGCTCTGCTAGAATATTTTGTAAAAGAATCTTAATATTCATCTGAAGTTCTAGACCTCAGGCGTTCCTAAACTATTGATGGTCCCATTTGCAATACTACTAACACATTCCATTTATTTACTTATTTATTTTTGGCTGCATTGGGTTTTCGCTGCTGTGTGTGGGCTTTCTCTAACTTCAGGGAGTGGGAACTACTCTCCGGTTTGCGAAGCTCGGGCTTCTCATTGTGGTGCCTTCTCTTGCTGCAGAGCATGGGCTCTGCAGGGCTCTCGGGCTTCATAGTTGCAGTGTGCAGGCTTAGCTGCCCCGAGGCATGTGGAATCTTCCTGGACCAGGGACTGATCCCGTGTCTCCTGCATTGGCAGGTGGATTTCTATCCACCACACTACCAGGGAAGTTCTGATACATTCTTATAAATAATATTAGATGGGCTAAAAAGTTTGTTTGTGTTTTTCCAGACAATGTTACAGAAATAATATATTATACTTATAGTATTTATATATACATATAATAACATTTATGCAAACAATATAATTATAATATAGATATATAATATTTGTGTACTTATGTTTATATTATATATATTATATACTTATATAAATATAAAGCCTATTATAAATATTATATATTTATAATATTATAAATAATAATAGACAGTAATCAATCTTCCTAAATTGCCTCAGTCCTAAATGACTAGCTCTGGCAAATGTGAACTCATTTCTGGGAAAAACAAACCAAACCAGACTTCCCTGGTGGTCCAGTGGGTTAAGTATCCGCCTTGCAATGCAGGGGACCTGGTTTTGTCCCTGGTCCGGGAAGATCCCACATGCCACAGAGCATCTAAGCCCATGTGCCACAACTACTGAGCCCATGCCCCACCACAGGAGAAGCCACCACAATGAGAAGCCCTCACCGCAACTAGAGAATAGCCACTGCTCTCTGCAGCTAGATAAAGTCCATGCACAGCAATGAAGACCCAGCACAGCCAAATAAATATTAAAAAAAAAAAAACAAAAAACAAATCTATCTTCCTGGCTGTATCTAGTGACCTTTCAGAATGTGGTGCTAAGAGATGTTTATCACCACTTTGCATTGTTCAAAATCCCTGAACCATTTACACTTCAAGATGCTGGAATGGGTTCCTCAGATGTGGGCCAAGTGGTGGGAAAGGAGGTCATCCTCATGGCCCTGGTAACCTTGCTCTCCTCCAACTTAAGCAGATAAGTAGTGGTTTTGTTGGGAGTTCCCTTTTGAGAAACCTTAGCCTTGGCAGTGGGGCAGCTGGCATAGGGGTGGGGTTGTCTCCATGGAGGGAATGCACTGGGGCATCCCACAGACCTTGGGCAAGGTCACACCAATGGGTGTGAGCTCACACTTGCCAGAACCCACCAGTGACACACTCCCCATGGGTGGTCACATCTGATTCCCAAGCTTCATCCTCAGGGACTGTAGACCCAATTCTTTTATTTTACAAATGAGCAACACTGAAGCTCAGAGAAGGGAACGCTTGACGTCTTTCAGTGAGATAGCGGTAGGTAGAGCTAAGTCTCGGAGAAAGCAATGGCACCCCACTCAAGTACTCTTGCCTGGAAAATCCCATAGATGGAGGAGCCTGGTAGGCTGTGGTCCATGTGGTCGCTAAGAGTCGGACATGGCTGAGCAACTTCACTTTCACTTTTCACTTTCATGCATTGGAGAAGGAAATGGCAACCCACTCCAGTGTTCTTGCCTGGAGAATCCCAGGGATGGGGGAGCCTGGTGGGCTGCCGTCTATGGGGTTGCACAGAGTTGGACATGACTGAAGTGACTTAGCAGCATCAGCATCAGCAGCAGCAGCAGCAGCAGAGCTAAGTCTTGAATTCGAATCTGCTTGATTCCAGAACCCAAGATGTTTCTAGTTTAGTGATTGAGAACATAAATTCTGTATCTTACTCATTGATGGGCAAGGCACTTGACCTTCGTATGCCTCACTTGCCCCATCTGCAAAATGGAACTGATAATTGTGCTTGACTTAGAAGGGTTGCTGAACAGTTTGAGCCAGTTAATAACCTAAAGCCCTTGGACCAGGATTGGCATGTCGCAGGTGACAGGTAAGTGTCAGCTGTTCATACTGTGTTCAGTATTATCATCCCGTGCTGTTTTCTTTCTGACACAGACATATATTCCATGTGAGGTCCATAGAAGAGATGATCTGACATGGTTGAAATGCATTTATTACGTGTGATACAATACCATGTAACTACATCTCATGAAATATTTTACTATTTGTTTGCTTATAACCAGAGTGACCATAAGTTTAAAAACAATGGACTTCTTTTCACATTTGGCAGATAGATGGCCCTTGTACCATTATCCCTCCTCCTGAGCCCATGGACTTCCCTGATAGGTCAGTTGGTAAAGAATCCACCTGCAATGCAGGGGACCCCAGTTTGATTCCTGGGTTGAGAAGATCTGCTGGAGAAGGAATAGGCTACCCACTTCAGTATTCTTGGGCTTTCCATGTGGCTCAGCTGGTAAAGAATCTGTCTGCAATGTGGGAGACCTGGGTTTGATCCCTAGGTTGGGAAGATCCCCTGGAGAAGGGAAAGGCTACCCACTCCAGTATTCTGGCCTGGAGAATTCAATGGAGTGTAGAGTCCATGGGGTCACAAAGAGTCGGAGACAACTGAACGACTTTCACTTTCTTTCCTGAACCCATGGCTGTTGCTGCTGCTGCTAAGTCACTTCAGTCGTGTCCGACTCTGTGACCCCATAGACGGCAGCCCACCAGGCTCCCCTGTCCCTGGGCTTCTCCAGGCAAGAACACTGGAGTGGGTTGCCATTTCCTTCTCCAATGCATGAAAGTGAAAAGTGAAAGAGAATTTGCTCAGCCGCGTCCGACACTTCGCGACCCCATGGACCACAGCCTACTAGGCTGTTGCGTCCATGGGATTTCCCAGGCAAGAGTACTGGAGTGGGGTGCCATCGCCTTCTCCGCAGACATCCCTAATTGGTCCCATTACTTTTTTCTGTTGAACACAAATGTGGCTTAAGCATCTGTCCTAATCCACGGGGGCAATGATGATGTTAATCCAGGTGTTAACCTGTCTCTGCCATCTCAAGCTGGGGGCCAAAGAGAGCAAGGTTGCCAGTCATCTTGCCTTGGACATTGGCTTTGATGAGCTCAGTGTCCAACCACTCAGCCCAAACGTGGGCTAGCTCTTTGGCAAATTCTTACCACTGTTCAACCAAGAGCTTTTGGGAGGAAATTCTGCAAACCCGACCCTTTATCTGGACATACTCTGCAGAGCCTGTTGCTTGCTGATGAGCCCTGGGCCATGCTTTGAGGCACACGAGAAACTGCAAGAATATCGTAGCAGTTACAAGGAGCAGGAGTCATCTACCATTCAGATAGACCCTAACCTCCCTAATCTCTCCCTCTCTTTCTCTTACCTCTAACAGGGGAATATATTTGAGAAGATAGGGTTTGCTCCCTGCCCAGATTTCTCCAGTTTTTGCAGAAGAGTGTGAGAATCAAGAAGGATCCTGCGCTCATGGTAACCAACCTGCATTTTGGGACAATACCAGTCAGGCTGTTCCAGCCCAAGACACCTTTCCCCAGCCCCCGGCGAGGCATCATCTTCTTCCACGGAGGAGCTGCTTTAGTGGGGAGCCTGGGTAAGATCCTCTGCTGTGGCTTCGCCAAGGAAGAGCCTCATCCACACACACAGCTTTGCCCCCTACCCATCCCATGGGAACCTTGTTGGAGTTTCTCCAAGAAATCAGAAATGGATTGCCATTTCCTTCTCCAGAAAAAAATCAGCAGTTGGAGATTTTTATTGGGAGTCCAGACTAGGGCTTTGGGCTCAAGTCAGCAGATGGTGTGGAAATGTTCTTTTTTATACTGTGATAGTCTAGATCAAGGAGAGGGTGGTGAAGTGGCTGGGGAGGTGAGGGGGGTGGGGGTGGCATTTATGGCCCTGCAGTATTGACTCTGCTCCCCTCCCCCTGCTCACCACTCACAGCTATCGCTAGTCCTGTCTGTTCTTCCCCCACAATATTTCTCAAATGCGCACGTTTATTGCAGGCTCTGCAAGATCACTGTGATCTTTCTCTTGCCGCATCCCTTTACTCCCACATCTCAGCAACTGCTCTCCCCCATCACTCCTGGCCCTTCATGGTCTCATCCTCACCCAGTAGCCAGAAGGAGCTCATAAAAGTATAAGTTGGAACTTGTGTGTCTTGCACTGAAACCCTTCCTGTGGCTTTCCAGCTGTTTTGTTTTGTTTTCAATACTTTTATTTATTTTTGGCTGTGCTGAGTCTTCTTTGCTGCTCGGGCTTTTCTCTAGTTTTGGTGAGTGGGGGCTACTCTCTAGCTGTGGTGCATCGGCTTCTTACTGCAGTGCCTTCTTGTTCTGGCTCACTGGCTCTAGAGAGCCGGCTCAATGCCTATGGCACACAGAATTAGTTGCTCAACGACATGCAGGATCTTCCCGGACCAGGGATCGAACCCATATCTCCTGCATTGGCAGGTGGATTCTTTACCACTAAGCCACCAGGGAAGCCCTAGGGTCTTTTTTCAAAAAATAAGTTTATTTGTCATTTTTGTCTGCGCTAGGTCTTCATGGCTGTGTGCGGGCTTTCTCTAGTTGCAGCAGGCGCGGGCCACTGTGCTGCAGTGTGCAGGCTTCTTACTGAGGCGGCTTCCCTTGTTGCAGAGCACAGACTCTAGGGCACTTGGGCTTCAGTAGTTGTGGCACATGGGGTTAGTTGCCCTGTGGCATGTGGGATGTTGGTTCCCAGACCCGAGAACGAAGCCACATCCCTGCATTGGAAGGCAGATTCTTAACCACTGGACCACCAGGCAAGACCCCTCCAGGGTTTTTAGATGAAACCTGAACTCCCCCCAGTAGCCGGTGCTGGCCCTTCAGACCTCTCCTGCCTGCTCACCTGGGCCTCCCACCGGCTCGGAGTGATCACTCTGCGGCAGCCACGCTGCCTGTGCAGCAGAGAGTCCAGGCTCCCTCTCTCTGAATCTCTCTCTCTTGCTGTTTCCCGGCCTCCAGAGTTGTCTCCCTGCACTCCCTCACTTTGCAGGACTGGTGACCCCTTCTTTATTCTTCCAGTTCGATTTCAAAGGTCCCTCCCCAGAGTGGCCTCCTGGACATCTTCTCTAAAGAACTCTCCCTGCCCACTCTAGTGCCCTGCACTATGCCCGGGGTCCATCCATCCTTGACATCATCCTTTAACATTTTCTTCATGGCAGTTGTCACAATCTGAATGTATCTCCTTCCTCCAGGTGTTTCCTTATTTACTGTCTGCATCCCCCAGCTGAGAATGGAAAGTCTGAGAGTGCAAGAAAGACTTCTATTTTGCTTGTTGCAGGACTCCAGGGCCAGACCCATGGTTTTATTTTTTGAATGAATGTATAAGCATAAGATCTCTTCAAGAAAATTGGATATAGCAAGGGAACATTTCACACAAGGATGGGCACAATAAAGGACAGAAATGATAAGGACCTAACAGAAGCAGAAGAGATTAAGAAGTGGTAAGAATACACAGAAGTATATAGAAAAGGTCTTAATGACCTGGATAACCATGGTGGTACGGTCACTCACCTGGAGCCAGACATCCTGGAGTGGATGTAAGTGGGCCTTACAAAGTATTACTACAAACAAAACTAGAGGAAGTGATGGGGAATTCTAGCTGAGTTATTTAAAATTCTAAAAGATGCTGCTGCTAAAGTGTTGCACACAAATTTGGATAATTCAGCAGTGGCCACAGGACTGGAAAATGTCAGTTTTCATTCCAATCCCAAAGAAGGGCAATGCCAAAGAATGTTCAAACTATTGGACAATTGTGCTCATTTCACATGCTAGCAAGATAATGCTCAAAATCCTCCAAGCTAGGCTTCAATAGTATGTGAACCAAGAACTTCCAGATGTACAAGCTGTGTTTAAAAAAGGCAGAGTAACTAGAGATCAAACTGCCAACATCCCTTGGATCATAGAAAAAGCAAGAGAATTCCAGAAAAACATCTACTTCTGCTTCATTGACTATGCTAAAGCCTTTGACTGTGTGGATCACAACAAACTGTGGAAAATTATTAAAGAGATGGGAATACCAGACCACCTTACCTGTCTCTTGAGAAACCTATATGTGGGTCAAGAAGAAACAGTTAGAACTGGACATGGAACAATGGACTGGTTCAAAATTAGGAAAGGAGTATGTCAAGGCTATATATTGTCACCCTGCTTATTTTACTTATATGCAGAGTACATCATGCAAGATGCTGGGCTGGGTGAAGCACAAGCTGGAATCAAGTTTGAAGGCAGAAATATCAACAATCTCAGATATGCAGATGATACCACTCTAATGGCAGAAAGTGAAGAGGAACTAAAGGATTTCTTGATGGTAGTGAAAGAAAAGAATGAAAAAGCTGGCTTAAAACTCAATGTTCAAAAAACTAAGATCATGGCATCTGGTCTCATCATTTCATGGCAAATAGAAGGGGAAAAATTGAAAGCAGTGACAGGTTTTATTTTCCTGGGCTCCAAAATCACTGCAGATGGTGACTGCAGCCATGAAATTAAAAGATGTTTGCTCCTTGGAAGGAAAGTTATGACAAACCTAGACAGTATATTTAAAAAGTAGTGACATCACTTTTCTGACAAGGGTCCATACAGTCAAAGCTATGGCTTTTCCAGTCGTCATGTACTGGATGTGAGAGGTGGACCATAAAGAAGGCTGAGTTCTGAAGAACTGATGCTTTCAAACTCTCCAGGTGCTGGAGAAGAGTCTTGAGAATCCTTCGGCCTGCAAGGAGATCAAATCAGTTAATCCTAGAGGAAATCAACCTTGAATATTCACTGGAAAGACTGATGCTGAAGCTGAAGCTCCAATACTTTGACCACCTGATGCGAACTGACTCACTAGAAAAGACCCTGATGCTGGGAGATTGAAGGCAAAAGAAGCGGGTGGCAGAGGATGAGATGGTTATATAGCATCACCAACTCAATGGACATGAATTTGAGCAAACTCTGGGAGATAGTGGAGGACAGAAGGGCCTGGTGTGCGGCAGTCCTTGGGGGTTCCAAAATGTCAAACACAATTTAGGGCCTGAACAAAAACAATGAGCACATGAATACATAGATGGATGGATGGGTGAATAACTGGGTAAAGGGATATAAACCAACCAACAAACGGAAGGATGGAGAGATGGCCACACAGGGGAAAATTTGCCCATGTGGAGATTAGCTGTCCCATTACATGTTCCCTGAGATTAGGCTGTACCGCCACCTGGTGGTAGAATATAATATCTGAACTTGCTGCCTGGATGCTGAGTGTCTGCTTTGTGGGACTTCACTGGTGGCTCAGTGGTAAAGAATCTGCCTGCAATGCAGGAGACACTGGAGATGAGGGTTCAGTCTCTGGGTCAGGAAGATCCCCTGAAGGAAATGGCAACCTGGCAACCAACACCAGTGTTATTGCCAGGAGAATTCCCTGGACAGAGAAGCCTGTTGGGCTGTAGTCTGTGGTGAGCACACATGCACACATCTCCTTTGTACTAGCCCCCTTGTCCAAGATCACTCCTCCCTTTCAGAGGCCTCTGGGAGCACTCCATTTTTTGCCTGTGACTGTTCCTCTTCCTCTGCAGAGGAATGACATTACTGCCAAAAGTAACAGCAGGACTCACTCAGCAAATATTTTTTAAGGATCTACTATGTGTCAGACCCTCTTTGAGGCCCAGGGGACATTGTGGAGAATAAGAAAGGTCCTCATGGAGCTTATCCAAACAATGGGGCCGAGCAGTGAAAGAAAAACAAGTGTGTGTGTGTGCTCAGTCGCTTCAGCCATGTCCGTCTCTTTGTGACCCCGTGGACTGTAGCCTGCCAGGCTCCTCTGTCCATGGGATTCTCCAGGCAAGAATACTGGTGTGGGTTGCCATGCCCTCCTCCAGGGATCTTCCCGACCCAGGGATCAAACCTCATCTCCTGCATTGACAGGTGGATTCCTTACCACTGAGCCACCTGGGAAGCCTATATATATATATATATATATAATTATTATTCACATTCCAGGGCAGACATGCCCACCTTCCCTCATCTTGGCTTTGTCGGTTTCAAAGCACCAAGCCTTCTAACTCCAAGGTTTCCCCTCCCGTCAAAGAAAACATTGTGGCTGGTGAGCCCCAAGGCATATCTGCTCCCCGACATTCAGGAGACTTGGTGAATTCAGGTGTCTGATTTTAAGCTTTTTCTATTGTCCAGGCCGAGGTGGCCAGAGTCACTTCAAGGGAAGCAGGAACAGGAAGAGAGGGGAGCTGTCACACCTCGTGCCAGCACTGCTTGCAGCTCTTCCTGTGAGCTGGGGGGCAGTGCTGGGCCCCGGGGGCACCAATCCTTGGACAGGCTACTCACAGGCAGCTGCGGCTGTGTTGATTTTGTCCTGCAGACACATACCACAGCCTGTGTGGTTCTCTAGCCCGGGAGACTGACTCCGTGCTGCTGGCAGTTGGGTGAGTTGCTGGAGAAAGTTAATGGGTGTTACCTGGTGGCAGAAGGTAGGGGTGAGGCCCCAGATGATTTGCAGAACAGAGGTCCTAATCCTGGAGAGACATTCTTGCACACGCATCCATGGAGACAGGCACGGTAGCATTCAAAACAGCCTAAACCAGAAACAGCCCAAATGCCCATCAACAGGGAGTACATGAATCAACGGTGGTTCTGTTAGCGCCACGTTACTCTCACTGAGGCATTATGGGATATGGCGAAGCTGTTCCAATAAGTGAACCAGAAGGCACACCCATAATGTGGATGAATCTTGGCAGTATAAAATTTAGTGAGAAAATTTCCAAAAAATTACGTAAAGCGAGATACTCTGTCTACAGAATGAAAAACAATTAAAATCAGAGCAACACTTTTAAGGAATATGCATAGGCACAATGAAATTATGTAAAAAGGAAAGAAAAAGAATGATGGTTACGTGATTCAGGGTAACCATTCCCTCAAATGGGGCAGGCAGTGAGATGGGATGGTGCTGGGGGTATTAGAGGGTTGGCTGAAGATTCTGAAGGTTCTGGTTAATATCCTAGCTGTTCTCTGGGGCAATGATGCTTTTCACATTGTTAAAATGAATAACTAACGAACTTATGAACTAACTAGCTAGCTAATTAACTCCCGACCATGAAGGGACTAATGTTGGGAGCATCTCAAGGAAGCCATAACTCTGGGCACCTGGAGTTCTTTGAAAATAGGAGAGGGCTTTTGAGTGAATGGAAGGGGCTGTGGGGACCACTCACCAGAATTCTGTTTCTTAATCCAACAGATCACAAGTCACAGGGAAACTGGTTAGAGAACACAAGTGACAGAAGCTAAAAACGCCCCCTTTAGATTCAACCTCTAAAACAAGCCCCTTCAAACAAAGCAACTTCCTCAGTATCTCTGGTTTCCTCGATGAGATGGAGGAAGATAGCACCTTTCCGGCCCTCATCATCATACCTCCCGGCCAGCTGAGCCTCATGTCCGACATTCCACAGTTAGAGTGTCCACCAGACTCTACATCTCTGAGGGCTTAGTGATAATAAAAACATCCCTTGAACACATAAAGGTGTTAATAAGCACCTCCGCTAATACCTTGTAGGAAATTGCTGAGGATATTGTTATTCTTGGGCTTCCCAGGTGGCACTAATGCTAAAGAATCTGCCTGCCAATGCAGTTCAGCTCAGTTGAGTCGCTCAATTGTGTCGGACCCTTTGTGCACACTAGGCCTCTCTGGCCATCACCAACTCTCGGAGTTTACTCAAACTCATGTCCATAGGGTTGGTGATGCCATCCAACCATCTCATCCTCTGTTGTCCCCTTCTCCTCCCACCTTCAGTCTTTCCCAGCAATAGGGCCTTTTCAAATGAGTCAGTTCTTCACATCAGGTGGACAAAGTATTGGAGTTTGAGTCCTTCCAATGAGTATTCAGGACTGATTCCTTTAGGATGGACTGGTTGGATCCCCTTGCTGTCCAAGGGACTCTCAAGAGTCTTCTCCAATACCACAGTTCAAAAGCATCAATTTTTCGGCACTCAGCTTTCTTTATTGTCCAACTCTCACATCCACACATGTCTACTTGAAAAACCATAGTTTCAACTAGACAGATCTTTGTTGGCAAAGTAATGTCTCTGCTTTTGAATATGCTGTCTAGGTTGGCCATAACTTTTCTTCCAAGGAGCAAGCGTCTTTTAATTTCATGGGTGCAATCACCATCTGCAGTGATTTTGGAGCCCAAGAAAATAAAGTCTGTCACTATTTCCATTGTTTCCCCGTCTATTTGCCATGAAGTGATGGGACCAGATGCCATGATCTTAGTTTTCTGAATGTTGAGTTTTAAGCCAACTTTTTCACTCTCCTCTTTCACTTTCATCAAGGGGCTCTTTAGTTCCTCTTCACTTTCTGCCATAAGGGTGGTGTCATCTGCATATATGAGGTTATTGATATAATCTCTGGATTGGGAAGATCCCCTGGAGGAGGAAATGGCAACCCACTCCAGAATTCTTGCCTGGGAAATCCCACAGACAGAGGAGCCTGGTGGGCTACAGTCCATGGGTTGCAGAATCGGACATGACGGAGCACACTGTTGTACTGTATATTGTACTGTTATTCTAGACAGCTGAAAAGGCTTGGCATACAGGTTTTGATAAGCTAGGCTGGGGGAGGAAGAAAGGCAGGTAAGGTTCTTCAGGTTGCCAGGGGCTGCAGGTGGATGGTGCCTGGGGGAAAATGCCCCAAGAACCCTAAGGGAGACATGATCATGGTCTGGGTGCTCCCTGATTTTTTGTCAAGACATAATGGAGTGTCTTAAGTAAGATCCTGGAGAATATGTGTTTGAAAGAGTTGTCTTTCAGCCAACTGGCTCTGCAGAGCCTTCATCACTGAAGGTGGGCGGGCAAGACAGAGTCCAAGGAAGTGTAGGCATTTCTGTTTCCTACTCTAGCAGGCCTGGGGTTCTGCAATAGAAAGCACATGCTATTTCATGACGTCAGGTTTGTATGTTTGACATTTGATGAGTCACATTTACTTCTGGGGCTTCCCTGGTGGCTCAGCGGTAAAGGATCTGCCTGCAATGCAGGAGACCCAGGTTCGATCCCTGGGTTGGGAAGATCCCCTGGAGGAGAGCATTGCAATCCACTTCAGTACTCTTGCCTAGAGAATCCCATGGACAGAGAAACCTGGTGGGCTGCAGTCCATGGGGTCACATAGAGTCGGACACGACTGAAATGACTAAGCAGCAGCAGCATTCACTTCTAGACATGGCAAAGTGCAAGCTGAAGCTGTGCTTGCTGCTTACAGGTGCTGGGGCCATCTCACCGTGAGGACTCCACAGAGGCGCATGTGCCTTGCCTGCGTTTAAGTGGGAACCCATACTGATAACACTGAATTATGCATCACTATATTGCTTATTGTGGAAATGTGGCAAAGTTATAAGCAATCAACCCACCCTACTCTTTATTTTTTTTAAATATATTTATCTATTTGGCTGCACCAGGTCCTAGTTGTGGCATGTGGGGTCTATTTCCCTGACCAGGGATGGAACCTAGGCCCCCTGAACTGGGAGTATGGAGTTTTAACCACTGGACTACGAGGGAAGTCCCCAAATTGTATTCTTAAAAATGATACTTTAGGAAACCTTTTATAGGAAATAAAATCCAAGGTCAAATAGAAGGCAGTGGTTTTCAAACTGGGTTCCGTGGAGCACTAGGGCTTCCCTCACTGTCTCAGAGGTGGGTCCGGAGGTCAAAGAAGAAGAAGTAGTGGGGGATTCAGGTGTCTTATCTTTGGGCAAAACCAGAACAACTGCATCTACCTATTTTATTTGGTGGAGCTCCAGGTATCATTTTAATAAAAAAATATTTTTTTTTGTTCTAAATAAGTTTGAAAGTCACTAGTCTAAGGTGTCATTTTTCCTTATGGAATTCTCAATTTAATCTTACAAGTAGAATGAGGTTTTTTTTTTTTAATGCTTTTAAGTGATAGGTTGAAAGAACTGAAAAGACAACTAGCAACAGCCTCAAATAAAAATTTAAGATAACAACCATATTTTAAATAAGTTCTCTAATCCTAGTTTAGCTAAGCTGTTAACTGGTTTAGCCAAGCTGTTTCTATTTTTTAAATGTATTCCTTTCTGTTATTCCAGTCTTGATTCATGTGTTAGTTAGCTTGTGTTAGGCCGGGGTTCGATCTCTGGGTGAGGAAGATCCCCTGGAGAAGGAAATGGCAACCCACTCCAGTACTCTTGCCTGGAAAATTCCATGGATGAAGGAGCCTTGTAGGCTACAGTCCATGGGGTTGCGAAGAGTCGGACATGACTGAGCAACTTCACTTTCACTTTACTATTTTTAGAAGTTCACCTGCTCTCCCAGCCTTATTGAACTATAATGATAAGTGCATTGTGTCAATTTAAGGTGTTCAACATGTTGGTTTGATACACTTACATACTGCAATGTGACTGCTACCATCATATCACAGAATTGGCATTTCTTTTCATGGTGAGAACCTTTATGATCTACTCTCTTAGCAACTTTCAAGTATATAAAATATTATTGTTAACTATAGTCACTATCCTGTACTATAGATCCCCAGGACTTGTTGATCTTATAACTGGAAGTTTGTATTGTTTGACCACCACCTCCTCATTTCCCTCACCAGCCCAGAGCCCCTGGTAACCACCACTCAACTCTCTGTCTCTCTGAGTTTTGGCTCCTTTAGATCCTATGTATAAGTGATGTCATACAGTGTTCGTCTTTCTCTGTCTGACTTATTTCACTCAGTGTAACATCCTGGTTTCATCCAAGTTGTTGCAAATGGCAGGATTTCCTTCTTTCTTATGGCTAAACAATGTTTCAATTTATATGGAACATCTAGATCAGATCAGATCAGATCAGTCACTCAGTAGTGTCCGACTCTTTGCAACCCTATGAATCGTTGCACACCAGGCCTCCCTGTCCATCACCAACTCCCGGAGTTCACTCAGACTCACGTCCATCGAGTCAATGATGCCATCCAGCCATCTCATCCTCTCTTGTCCCCTTCTCCTCCTGCCCCCAATCCCTCCCAGCATCAGAGTCTTTTCCAATGAGTCAACTCTTCGCATGAGGTGGCCAAAGTACTGGAGTTTCAGCTTTAGCATTGTTCCTTCCAAAGAAATCCCAGGGCTGATCTCCTTCAGAATGGACTGGTTGGATCTCCTTGCAGTCCAAGGGACTCTCAAGAGTCTTCTCCAACACCACAGTTCAGAAGCATCAACTCTTTGGCGCTCAGCCTTCTTCACAGTCCAACTCTCACATCCATACATGACCACTGGAAAAACCATAGCCTTGACTAGATGGACCTTTGTTGGCAAAGTAATGTCTCTGCTCTTGAATATGCTATCTAGGTTGGTCATAACTTTCCTTCCAAGGAGTAAGCGTCTTTTAATTTCATGGCTGCAGTCACCATCTGCAGTCATTTTGGAGCCCCAAAAAATAAAGTCTGACACTGTTTCCCCATCTATTTCCCATGAAGTGATGGGACCGGATGCCATGATCTTCGTTTTCTGAATGTTGAGCTTTAAGCCAATTTTTTCACTCTCCACTTTCACTTTCATCAAGGGGCTTTTGAGTTCCTCTTCACTTTCTGCCATAAGGGTGGTGTCATCTGCATATCTGAGGTTATTGATATTTCTCCAGGCAATCTTGATTCCAGCTTGTGCTTCTTCCAGCCCAGCATTTCTCATGATGTACTCTGCATATAAGTTAAACAAACAGGGTGACAATATATAGTCTTGACGAACTCCTTTTCCTATTTGGAACCACTCTGTTGTTCCATGTCCAGTTATAACTGTTGCTTCCTGACCTGCATACACATTTCTCAAGAGGCAGATCAGGTGGTCTGGTATTCCCATCTCTTTCAGAATTGTGCACAGTTTATTGTGATCCACACAGTCAAAGGCATTGGCATAGTCAATAAAGCAGAAATAGATGTTTTTCTGGAACTCTCTTGTTTTTTTCATGATCCAGCGGATGTTGGCAATTGATCTCTGGTTCCTCTGCCTTTTCTAAAGCCAGCTTGAACATCAGGAAGTTCCCGGTTCACATATTGCTGAAGCCTGGCTTGGAGAATTTTGAGCATTACTTTACTAGCTTGTGAGATGAGTGCAATTGTGCAGTAGTTTGAGCATTCTTTGGCATTGCCTTTCTCTGGGATTGGAATGAAAACTGACCTTTTCCAGTCCTGTGGCCACTGCTGAGTTTTCCACATTTGCTGGCATATTGAGTGCAGCACTTTCACAGCATCATCTTTCAGGATTTGGAATAGCTCAACTGGAATTCTATCACCTCCACTAGATTTGTTCGTAGTGATGCTTTCTAAGGCCCACTTGACTTCACATCCCAGGATGTCTGGCTCTAGGTCAGTGATCACACCATCGGAACATCTAGAAGTCCATATTAAAGTTCCTTCTCTGTGCCCTTGAATTCCTGTGAGGAAACACATTTTGGGGGCTTAGACAAACATCCAGGATGCCGATCATCAACCTCTGGCACCTGGGTCTGCCACAGCCCCAGTTGTGTCTGTTTTCTGACTGCCTACCTTTGCTGTACCTTCACTGTCAGAACACTTCCCAAACCCCTTCTTCCCTTCCTGCAGCCCCATAAAAGAAGACAACTCTGAGTCATTGGTGGGAACAAACCTTGGTCCATTACATTTTTCTTTAAAAAAAAAATTATACCTGAAAGAAACTTGCCCTTGACTTTCATTTTGGTTTCTCCTATCCTTTTCTTTCATGAGTGGCAGCAGCTTCATTGGCCTTTCTTGACACAGCTGGTCATTTTGCTTCTGATGTGAACAGCTTTCTAAGTTGCACGTTTTTTTCTTGTTGTTCAAATCTCTTATTTTTTTAAATGGAGGAAAATTGCTTTATAGTGTTGTGTTGGTTTCTGCCATACAACAACCTGAATCAGTCATAATTATATATATCCCCTCCCTCTGGAGCCTCCCCCCACAACCCCCCTACCCCCATCCCACTCCTCTAGGTCATCATAGAGTGCCAGGCGGAGCTCCCTGTGCTGCATAGCACAAGCTGCACATTCTTGTATGGAGCGTCTCCATCTATGGAAAGTAGACAGAGCATAGTTTTGGAATCAAGGATCCCTGCCCACAAGTTAAGGAAAGGTTCTTCACATCCTCATATGCAAAAAGTAGGGGTAAGCACCCTTACCTCAGAGGGCCATTCTGAAGGTTTAATTAGAAACACCATTGCAAGAGGGAGTGAAAAGTAACATGGCTTCCCAGCGACCGCTGTTCACACAGGTGTGCTTCTGTCCCCTGCTTACTCAGGTACCGCAAGCTTCCTGATCACCATTACCATACCATTTCCTATGATTGCCTGAATGCCTCCATTCACTTCCTGAAGACCCTGGGAACATATGGGGTGGATTCCTCCCGGGTTGTGCTCTGCGGAGACAGCGTTGGGGCAGGAGTAGCGGCCTTGATCTCCCAGACCTTGGTGGGCAGGTTGGATCTTCCTCAAATCCGGGCCCAGGTCCTGATTTATCCCCTCCTCCAAATCATCAATTTTCAACTGCCATCCTTTCACCAGAACTCATGCATTCCATTCCTCACCCAGAAGTTCATGATAACTTGCATGTTTAGATACCTGCTTATCGACTCCTCCTGGTGGGATGCCATCGTGAGCAGGGCTTTTATTCCCCCCGAAGTCTGGAAGAAGTACCGGAAGTGGCTCAGCACTGACAACCTACCCAACAGGTTCAAGAAGACAGGCTGCCAACCTGTGTTTCCTGCCCCTTTTAGTGAGGCTGCCTATCTAGAAAACAAACACTTGTTGGATGTGGAAAATTCACCCCTTATAAGGGATGATGAGATCATAGCCCAGCTTCTGGAGGCCTTCCTGGTGAGCTGTGAGAATGATATCCTCCGTGATGACGCCTTGCTCTATAAGAAGCGTTTGGAGGATCGGGGGGTCCCTGTGACATGGTACCATGTGGAGGATGGCTTTCATGGATCACTGATGTTGTTTGATAAGAAGTCGTTCTCTTTCCCATGCTCCCTGAAAATTATGAATGCTGTAGTCAGTTATATAAAGAGCGTAATGTAAGGTTGGGGCTCTGAGTAGGGCATAGCCAGTATGGACTCTGCTACAAGCTGAGTCCTTTGATGAACTGTATATTAGTTGATTAAGGAGATCCTCAGTCAGTGCTTACTCTGCAAGGGAAGGGTGAGAAGGAAGCTAAGAACAGTCATGCTTAGTATTTGAGAAAATCCCAATTGTTTCCTTTCAGTGCCAACAGTGTTCAATTCTGGATCTAGCAACATTCTCTAACCTTCTCATTCAAGTGAAATAAATACTCAATGGAGGAAAAAAAAGCCTTTAAAGTTTCTCAACACTCTAACACACAAGACCTCTGCTGAATGAATGTTGACAACTGTCCATGATGGGTCTATACCCATAAAGCTGAAGTACTGCTTGGGGCTAACATCTCCTTTGGAGGAGAGGGCAGCTAATTGTTCCCGGGGCCAAAGGTTCATCAGCCAAATTCAAACAGTTTGTTTACGGATTGATTCCAGTTGGCCTGAGAGATGCTGTTGCAACAAAACTCTGCCCTCAGCGTAACCACATTTGATCTGGACTAATCCCAGGGACGGAGGAGCCTGGTGGGCTGCCATCTACGGGGTCACACAGAGTCGGACACGACTGAAGCGACTTAGCAGCAGCAGCAGCAGTAGCAAAGGGACATTTTAGAGGAGCTTATGAGAAAGGGAGAGGTGAGAAGAGGCAAGAGGAAGGCAGTGAGGAAAAGGGTGGGCTCTGGGGGCAGGGGGCTTCTCCTGGGCTTAAGTCTTTGATCTGAATTCCAAAATTAGGTCACTAGCTATCAAAAGGCAGGGTCTTAAAGCCAGGGCTATCTTGGGAATCTCTGAATGCCATCTGAGATATGGAAACTGCATTTCCTAAAGCAGTAAGATGTCAGCCTTCTTTCTCTAGTGAACTTATATCTTGATCTCACTTTTACAAAGAATCTTGCCTTCACTTAGCCCACACCACTTTCTCTGCTTGCAGGGAAAAGAGGAAGAGAATAGGAAGAGAATATTTGTATTGCATGTTGGGGGCAGTCCACATTAGTTTGGGTCCGTGTTTCCTAGCCATATCTGTAATAGTACTGGGCCTCCCTGCTGTCTGGTCCTATCCAAATGCTAAAGTTGAAGAATCCTCTTCTCTGCAGCCATAGCATCTCTTGGTGTCAAGGACCTCACCTATGACTGATGGAGGTAGGAGTCTTACTGGTGCCTTGGATCCTTGCAAAAGGTGCAGATATCTACATAGGCAGTTTTGGACTGGGCTCCTGGGAGCATTGACAGGTATCATGATCTATGTGCTATATGTAAGTAGCTTTGATGGAAAAGTGTGTTAATTACCTACTGCTGTGTAACAACACTACCATGAACTTAGTGGCTTAAACAACACAGATTTATTATCTTCCAGTTTCTGTGGGTCAGGACACTGAGAATGGACACTTAGCTGCAGTTGAGGTGTTGGGGCTGTCATTTCATCTGAGGCTCAAGTTTAGTCAGCTTGTTAGCAGGATTCAGTTCCTTGAAGTTGAAGACAGAGAGCTTTGGTTTCCTGCTAGCTGTTGGCTAGAGGCCACTATTGGCTTCTAGAAGCCACTCACAGTTTCTTTTGCACGTGAATTTTCCCCAAATGGCTGCTTTCTACCTTTTTTTAAAAAAATTTGTTTATATATTATATTTTTTGGCTCTGATGGGTCTTTGTTGCTGCGTGCAGGCTTTTTCTAGTTGTGGCAAGCAAGGGCTACTCTTCACTGTTGTGCGCAGGCTTCTCATTGTGGTGGCTTCTCTTGTTGCAGAGCACAGAATCTAGGTGCGTGGGCTCAGCAGTTGCTGCTCTTGGGCTCTAGAGCACAGGCTCAGTATTTGTGGCACACGGGCTTAGTTGCTCCAAGAATGTGGGACCTTCCCAGAGCAGGGAAGGTACTTGTGTCCCTTGCATTGCAGATTCTTAACCACTGGACCACCAGGTGGTCCAGAAAGGTCTGCTTTCTTCCTTAAAGTGAGCAAAGGAGAAAGACTTAAGCAAGATAGCCATTAAATTCTAAAGTCATGTAATCACAAAAGCTATCACATATATGCTGTGACCTTTGCCTTATTCCGTTGTGTGCATGTGCTCAGTCAGTCAGTCATGTCTGACTCTTTGTGGCCCCATGGACTGTAGCCCACCAGGCTCCTCTGTCCATGGAATCTTTCAGGCAAGAATATTGGAGCAGGTTGACATTTCCTACTCCAGATGATCTTCCTGACCCAGGATTGAAACCTGAGTCTCCTCAGTCTCCTTGCACTGGCAGGTAGATCTGCAGTGCTTGGGAAGCCCCCCCTCCACCTTATTCTGTTGCTCAATCATGTCTTACTCTTTCATCCCATGGACTGTAGCCCGCCAGGCTCCTCTGTCCATGGGGATTCTCCAGGCAAGAATACTGGAGCGGGTTGTCATGCCCTCCTCCAGGGGATTGAACCCAACCTAGGGATTGAACCCAGGTCTCCCACCTTGCAGGCGGATTCTTTGCTGTCTGAGCCAGCAGGGAAGCCCAAGAATACTCAAGTGGGTAGCCTATCCATTCTCCAGGGGAATTTCCTAACCCAGGAATTGAACAGAGTCTCCTGTATTACAGGCAGATTCTTCACCAGCTGAGCTACCAGAGAAGCCCTCTTATTCTGTTAGTTAGAAGCAAATCATAGGTCTTGCCTGTACAAGGGGATCACACAAGCATGTGAACACCAGGGGGCAGAGAGCTTGGGGGCCCCTATAGAGTCTGTCTACCACAAAAGGTATATCCAGAAGGGGATGGGAAGAACAGTCAACACAACTTCTCTGCCTAAGAAATACAGGATGCTCTGCAGCCATTGGCTTGAATTTCTGGTGCTAGTGACGACAGTTCTGGACTGTATCTTGAGACTCTTCCCCATAAGCTTCCCAAGGAAAGGTCCTCATTTCTCCCTGGTTCTAATTCCCACCACATAACTATCATTTGGTTCCCTAGAGGGCAGTCATTTGGACCTGTCTTTAGTCTATTCCTAGTCTATTTTTATGGTGAACTCTGCTCTTGTATTAATCAGGGTCCAATAAGGAGAAGGAAATCATACCACTAGACTTTTTTTTGCAAGTATTTATTAACTTCAAGAACAATAAAATCTTCTGAAGACATTTTGTGCCTTTAAGGATCTACTGAAAAATTACATCCAGGAGCACTTACAGGATATTGTGGGCATACAAAGGATCCAGAGAGCTAAACACATAACAACAGAACATTTGATAAGTAAAAAGTCAAAATTATTGATTCTGTCAGGCCAGTTTATTTCTCTTCCTTGGTTCTTGTCTCATTGCAACAAAAATCTAGAGCAGTGGGTTGAAAGGTTTAAAATAACAGACAAGGTACAGCTCAGTTCAGCTCAAGCAGACAGATCTTTTATTAGACAGACACTCTTGCGACATGGGAGCAGGCTGACCCCAAACAAGTCCTACTCCTCCCTCTTGGCTTCCCCCTTTTTATAAGTTTCTTCCTCTTGGTTATGCCCTGTGCATAATAGGGTTTGTACCCACTACCAGTCAATGAAAGGGAATGCAAATGGACATATGCCCAAGGCCAGTTGACAATTGCAAATTATATAACAGCAGGAGGTGTTGTATATGTCTTCCCATAATTCAGTCTATTATAATCAGAGGTAGAATATTTATGAAGGCTTCCCCGATACCTCAGTTGGTAAAGAATCTGCCTGCAATGCAGGAGACCTCGGTTCAGTTCCTGGGTCAGAAGGACCTGCTGGAGAAGGGATAGGCTACCCACTCCAGTATTCTTGGGTTTCCCTTATGGCTCAGGTGTTAAAGAATCTGCCTGCAGTGAGAGGGAGTCCTGGATTCAATCCCTGGGTTGGAAAGATTCCCTGGAGAAGAGAAAGGTTACCCACTCCAGAGAATTCCATGGAATATATAGTCCATGGGGTCATAAAGAGTCCGGACACAACTGGGCTCCTAGATGCGTAAGGTTACTTAAGAAGCTCCTTGGTTATTTTGTGCCTAAGGGGCATGTACAGGAGTTGGAAAAGCCTCTGTGGTTATTTTGTAGCTTATCTGTGAGCTCTCCTGGATGTGTCTGGGATGGGTTTTAGAGATTATCCCTTTCATCCAGGCCACCTCTCATTGTTCTACCCAACAATTTGTTTAAAGGCTGGGCAAAGACACCACTCTTCTAGTCTAGTGTGAGTGATAGTCTCTCAGTCATGTTTGACTCCTTATGACCCCATGGACTGGAGCCCACCAGGCTCCTCTGTCCATGGAATCTTCCATGCAAGAATACTGGAGTGGGTTGCCATTTCCTTCTAGTTTAACCAGATCATTAAAAAGAAAATTTTTTGTTGTTGTTGGAGTATAATTGATTTACAATGTAGTGTTATTTTCCATGTCTGTGTGTGTTCGTGTGTGTGTGCTCAGTCACGTTTGACTCTTTGCGACCCCCATGGACTGTAGCCGACCAGGTTCCTCTGTCCATGAAATCATCCAGCAAGAATACTGGAGTGGGTTGCCATTTTCTTCTCCAAGGGATCTTCCTGACCCAGGAATCAAATACACATCTCTTTTGTCTCCTGTATTGGCAGGCAGATTCTTTACCAACTGCATTTCTGCTGTACAGCAAAGTGAATCAGTTATTCATATAAATATAGCCACTCTTTTGCAGATTCTTTTCCCATATAGGTCATTATGGAATATTGGGTAGAGTTCCTATGCTGTATAGTAGGATCTTGTTAATTATCTGTTTCATATGTAGAGTGTATATATGTCAATCCCAGTCTCCCAATTTATCCCTTTCTCTTTTTCCCCCCTGGTAACCATAAGGTTGTTTTCTACACCTGTGACTTTATTTTTATTTTGTAGATAAATTTATTTGTAGCATTTTAAAAAAAGATTCCACATATAAGTGATATCATATGATATTTGTCCCTCTCTGTCTGACTTTCTTAACTCAGTATGACAATCTCTAGGTCAATCCATGTTGCGGCAAATGGTATTATTTCATTCTTTTTTATGGCTCAGTAATATCCCTTTGTATACCTGTACCACACCTTCTTAATCTATTCTTCTGTTGATGGGTATTTAAGTTGCTTCCATGTCCTGGCTATTATAAATAGTGCTGCAATGAACATTGGGGTACATGTATTTTTTGAATTATATTTTTCTCAGGATATCAAAAAAGAAGAATATCTAAAAACTGTGGGACAACTATAAAAGGTATAACATATATGTAACAGGAATACCAGAAGGATAAGAAAGAAAGGAAGAAACACAATACTTGAAACAAAAATTTTCCCCAAATAATGTCAGACACCAAACCACAGATCCAGAAAGATTAGAAACCACCAAGAAAGATAAATGCCCCAAACATACAGCTACACAGATCATAGTCAAACTTCAGAAAATCAAATTTAAAGGAAAAATCTTTGAAGAAAGTATAGGGCGAAAATTCCTTACCTATAGAGGATCAAAGATAGGAAGTACATCTGATTTCTCTTAAGAAGTCATGTAAACAAAGGGAGAATGCATTAAAATACTTAAAGAATTAAGAGAAAAAAAACCCTCCATCTACTTAGAATTCCATACTCTGAAATTACCTTGCAAAGGTGAAGGAGAAGTAAAGACTTTCTCAGACAAAAAAAAAAAAAAAAAAAAAAAGGGATTTGTTGCCAGTAGACCTGCCTTATAAGAAATGTTAAAAGAAGTTTTTTGTTTGTTTTTGTTTTTTAATTTTGAGAGAAGAAAAATTATACCTGTAAAAAACTCAGATCTACATATAGAAAGGAAGAGACTTGCAGAATGAATAAGTGAGGGTAAAATGCCTATTTTTCTTAATCATAGTTGATCTAACTGATAACAATTTGTTCAAAATTTAAAAAGTGATAATATATTTAATTACATATGCTTATATGCTATGCTATGCTAAGTCGCTTCAGTCGTGTCCAACTCTGTGCGACCCCATAGATGGCAGACCACCAGGCTCCCCCATCCCTGGGATTCTCCAGGCAAGAACACTGGAGTGGGTTGCCATTTCCTTCTCCAATGCATGAAAGAGAAAAGTGAAAGTGAAGTCGCTCAGTTGTGTCCGACTCTTAGCGACCCCATGGACTGCAGCCTACCAGGCTCCTCTGTCCTTGGATTTTCCAGGCAAGAGTACTGGAGTGCGGTGCCATTGCCTTCTCCAACATATGCTTATATGTAAGTGAAATGAATGACAGCAATGATACAAGGGACAATAGAGCATAATTAGAAACATTTGTAAGGCACTTGCCCATTGAACATTCACCAAGATGGTCCACATCCTGGGCCATAAAACACACCTTAACAAGTTTAAAAGAATAGAAATCATACACTGACTGCTCTCAGACCACAATGGAATTAAACTATAAATTAGCAACAGAAAGACAGCTGGGAAGTCCCCAAATACTTGGAGATTAAAGACACGTTTCTAAAGAATATCTGAGAACAGTGGGACAACGGCAATGAATATATGTGTGATGGGAAGGCCAGAAGGAAAAAGAGAGGGAAGGAAGCAAAATTTGAAGCTATAATGACTAAAAAATTCTCCAAAATCCTTTGACATGGATCAAAGGATCAATCTCAAGACAGATTTTTAAAGTACTTTGAAATAAATGAAAATAGCAATACAATTTATCAAATATGTATGATGCAGTGAAGACGGTGCTTAGAGGGGAATTTATACAATCAAATATGCATATTAGAAAAGAAGACCTAAAATCAATAATCTAAGATTCTGCCTTAGGATATTAGGAAAGGAAGAGGGAATTAAATCCGAGGTAAGAAGAATAAAAGAAATAATAAAAATTAGAGCAAAATAAATGAAATTGAAAGTAGGCAATCAACAGAGAAAACAAAAACTAGTTCTTTGAAAAGATAAATAAAATAAATAAGCCCCCAGCCACACTAAGAGAAAAAGAGGTAGGACACAAGTTCCTAACATCAGAAAAGAAAGGGGATATTACTACAGATTCCACTGATACTAAAAGGATAATAAAGGAATGTTATGAACAACTATGGCTTCCCTTGTGGCTCAGTGGTAAAGAATCTGCTTGCAATGCAGGAGCTGCAGAAGATGCTGGTTGGATCCCTGGGTCAGGAAGATCCCTTAAAGGATGAAACAGCAACCCACTCCAATATTCTTGTCTAGGAAATCCCATGGACAGAGGAGCATGGTAAGACACTGTTCCTGGGGTTGCAAAGAGTCGGACATGACTTAGCAACTAAACAACAACAACAAATAAACAACTATATGCTGACAAATTTGATAACCTGATGAAATGAATTGAATCCCTTTAAAGACATAAGCTGCCAAAACTCACACAAACAGAAATAGAGAAATAGGCTATCTGAATAGGCTAATATCAATTAAAGAAATTGAATTAAATTAATAACCTTTCAAATAGAAAGCACCAAGCTGAGATGGCTTTACTGGTGAATTTTATACAACATTTAAGTAACAAGTTATACAGTTCTCTACAATTCCTTCCAGAAGATACAAGCACAAGAAATGCTTCCTGTTATTCTGTGAAGGCAACATTACACAAGAAATACTTCCTAAGTTATTCTGTGAAGCCAGCATTACCCTAATACCAAAACCAGATAAAGACATTACAAAAATTCCCCTAATTCCCCCCAAACAACTACTATCTCTTATGAACTCAGATGAAAAAATCCTCTACAAAAAATTATAAAATTGAATCCAAAAATGTGTAAAAAGAATTATACACCAGAATTGAGAAGGATTTTTCCTAGATAGAGGCTAGTTCAACATCCAAAAGTAAATTATTATAATCCATCACATTAGCAGGGTAAATAAGAATCACATGATCATATCAATAGGTGCATAAAAAGCATTTGACAAAATCTAACACTCATTCATGAAAAAAGACTCAGCAAACTAGGAGTGAAGGGTAACATCTTGTAGATCTTGATGAAGATCTTCAAAATATCTACATCTAACATCACACTTAATGGTGAGAAACTTGAAGCTTTCTTCATAAGATCTAAAAAGCCAAGAACATCTCACCATGGCTACTTGACATTGTATGGGAAGTCCTAAAGCAAATGTATTACGATGATAAAAAGGAGATAAAAGGGACATAAATTGGGAAAGAAGAGACAGAACTGTCTTCGCGCACAGATGCCGTGATCCTCTATGTAGAAAATCTGAAAAAAACTAACTGAAAAAACCTGGAATTAATAAGCAATTACAGCAAAATTTCAGGATAAACATTAATTTATAAAAGTCAGTTGCTTTCCTATACATCACCATGAACAAAGAGGAATTTGAAATAAAAAGCATACTACACTTTAAATTACTCCCCCCAGATGAGATACTTAAATATGAAAATAACAAAATATGGACCAAATCTATCTGAGGAAAATTTCAAAACTCTGATGAAAGATGTCAAAGAGCTAAATAAATGGAGAGAGATATTCCATGTTCATGAATAAATAGAAAGACTCAATATTTTCAAGATACCAGTTATTTCCAACTTGATCTATAGGTTCAAGGACAACTCCAAAAAAAGTATGAACAAGTTACTCTGTGGATGTCAACAAATTGATTCTGAATTTTATATGAAGAGGCAAAAGTCACAGAATAGCCAGCTCAATGGGCTTCCCCAGTGGTTCAGCGGTAAAGAATCTGCCTGCAATGTCGGGGCCGCAGGAGACGCGAGTTCGATCCCTGGGCTGGGAAGATCCCCTGGAGGAGGTCATGGCAACCCACTTCAGTATTCTTGTCAGGATAATCCCATGGACAGAGGAACCTCCAACGCTGCAGTCCATGGGGTCGCAAAAGAGTTGGACACGACTGAGAGCGCGCACGCGCGCGCGCGCACACACACACACACACACACACACACACAGACTCACATACACCCCCACACAGGAAACTAAGATCCCATATGCCCTGCGGTGTGGCAAAAAAAAAAAAAAAAAAAAAAAAAAAAAGGGTACAGTAAAAGTTTTGAATTGAGCAAGTTATCCTAGGTTTTCTGACAGCATCCATGAAATGGGGGCAGGCTAATTTGTTAATTTGAGAGTAGGATAAAACCTCAGACGTATTTCACAGTTCTTAACATGCCCTCTACATGTTTCTCCTTTGCCGTCTCTAACAATGTTAATATTTGTCAGTAGAGGGCGCTGGAGGAATAGTGAAAAAGGATGAATCCTTTCCTGGTTTCCGTGTGCTCTTGTTAGTCAGACTTCCGCGGTTTCTGGCTTCTCTAGCACTGGGCTCCTGCAGCAGTTTCTCCAGCAAAGGGGTTCTGCAGTGAATGGCTTTTCCAGTGCCTGGCTCCCACAGAACATAGCAACCATCACACCCAAGTGGACAGCAGATCCTTTGTTACAATTCAGGCAGTTTACAGCAGGATGCTACTAACAAGGCACTTTCCCATGGTTTTCTTCCATGGCACCCCTTCCAGTTAGCTAAAGCTATGGCTCTAAAGCAAAGTCTGGATCTTGCCTTAGGGGTGATGGTGGTGGTTTAGTTGCTAAGTCATGTCCGACTCTTGCGACTGCACGGACTGTAGCCTGCCAGGCTCCTCTGTCCATGGAATTCTCAAGACAAGAATAGTTGCCTTAACAGTAGCAGTTGTTCATTACATCTGTGATTCCTTGTCTCTGTCTCCTGGTTGGACCCTGACTATGTGTGGGTTCTCATGTATGCTCAGCTGTATCTGACTCTTTGTGACCCCATGGACTGTAGCCTGCCAGGCTCCTCTGTATATCATTGATGGGATTATCCTGGCAAGAATACTGGAGTGGGTTGCCATTTCCTCCTCCAGGGGATCTTCCTGACCCAGGGATCAAACCTGTGTCTTCTATGGCTCCTTCATTGACAGGCGGATTCTTTACCACTGAGCCACCTGGGAAGCCCTGACTAACCCTTACTAACACAGCATATAAAGTATTACTTGCTGCTTTCTGCCCAGATGGTCAAATCAGTACAATGTCGTCAATGTAGTGGATCATGATCATGACTGTCATGATCGTGATCTCTGCACACTGTATACCTTTGCAATATCTATCTATCCGCATGCCATGTGCTTTCCTGCAAAAGTAGATGGGACAAAGCCCTCCATGAAAGTATACCGTTGACACTACCGGATAAAGGTAAATGGCTCTGGTATCCCTTACAGACCACTATGGAGAAAAAGGTTGCAGCCACACTAGGGGCTGCACTGATGTGCTCCAGTACAGAAGAACAGCTGGGAGAGCAGCTGCAACTGGAGTTACTGCATGAATAAGTTTAGGATCATCCATTCCCCAAATCTTTCTGGGTTTGTGAGTTTAACTGGGGTGTGATAGGTGCTTCTTTCATGTCTTTTATGGCTCCAGTTCCCTGTGGGATGTGGTTTACTATCTTGATAGGCAGATGAAGACCCAAGACCTTCCAACGAGCCTTTCCTATCCCTTGACCCCCTCTTTTTGGTCAGAGAGCCGACATGGGGACTCTGTCAGTTTCCTAGGGTGTTCATTTCAATCAAACATTCAGGAATCAGGGATACAAGTGCCCGAGTCTGTGGACCAATGGGGCTCCCTGAGAGCTGGACTTAAGGCAAGGCTTTGTCAACTGGTCACAGTGGGCCCCCACTCTGTGTGGGGGACAAAGTAGTGTTTTTAGTCCACATGAGGAAGCATTGGTATTGGTGCTTAAGGTGGGAAGATAGTGGCCCCTGGAGTGTGACAGCTGGATCTGGGTTTGAGGGGGTGGGTGTTGATCAGGAGGCAGAAGGAGATGGGGGAATGATGAGCCAGAGCCTTTATTGTGGTTTCCATGGGAAGGAACAGGTCAGGCCAAGAGAGCAGGTTTAGAATTGGCTATTTTGAATAATTTCAGTGGCCTCTGGGGCATAGGGGCTTCCCCTAGTTGTTTGGTACCCAGCGCTGGGTGGGGGCAGGAGGACAGTGGTCCAGAGCCTGAAGCTGTTTTGAGGAGGTGGTTGGTGGGTGTGGGCTCTGGATGGGCTGGTTTGCATCTGAGAAGCTCGCTCATAGGGGAGTGTTTACCATCTTTTGGAACTGGCTAACTCTGGGGCTGGGCTCCCAGTTGGGTCAGTAGGTCCCAGATGTCAAAGCATCAGCATACAGAAAATAAAATACCTGGTTAATATAGAAGTAAGTAGGAAGCAATTCCTTAACCCAAGAAGATCAAGTCAGTGGGACAGGAAAGGTGAGAATGGGGGTAGTGGAATGCATCACCAGGGTTTGCTCCTTCTTACTCAGGCTGAACTTGGCTCTCCCATCTCTGATTTGACAACTGAGTAAAGAGTCACAGACCATCTGATGTAACTTTTACAAGGTTTCCCAATCTTCCAGGCTTTTCACCCCCTGTAGCCATCTTCTGACCAGGATGGTGTGATTTAGCACGCCTCCCTTGGGGACAAGGTGACAGGACTCCACTCCTGCGGGGACGGGATCTCCTCAGGTATGAATCTGACACTTAACATGGGGACACTTTGAATTTGCCAAAGCCTCTGCCTGTAAGGCAGAGACAAGCCTTGGAGACACCCTACAAATTATAAGGTCAGGGATCTGCAGGGGAGAGAGTTATACCAAGGCTGCTCCTTTCTCCAGGTGACAGTTTTTCCTTGGTCATCATCAAGGAACAAGACAACAATAATCTTTTATCATAAACAGATCAGGCTTCCCAAGTGGAGCTAGTGGTAAAGAAAGTGGAAGTGAGAATCGCTCAGTTGTGTCCGACTCTTTGCATCCCCATCTTATACAGTCCACGGAATTCTCCAGGCCAGAATACTGGAGCGAGTAGCCTTTCTCTTCTCCAGGGGATCTTCCCAACCCAGGAATCAAACTGGGGTCTCCCGCATTGCAGGCAGATTCTTTACCAGCTGAGCCACAAGGGAAGCCCAAGAATACTGGAGTGGGTAGCCTATCCCTTCTCCAGGGGATCTTCCTAACCCAGGAATCGAACGGGAGTCTCCTGAATTGCAGGTGGATTCTTTACCAACTGTGCTAGAACCCGCCTGCAAATGCAGGAGACGTAAGAGACGGGTTCAATCACTGAATTTGGAAGATCCCCTGGAGGAGGGCACGGTAACCCACTCCAGTATTCTTGCCTGGAGAATCCCATGCACAGAGGGGCCTGGTGAGCTACAGTCCATGGGTTTGCAAAGGGTCAGACACAACTGAAGCGACTTAGCATGCATGTATGGATCAGGCACCTGTTCTTTGCAGGGACACTCTGCTGAATGTAGGGCACAGTGAAGGGTAATCTGGAAATAAGTGGCAGGAAGGCTGAGGCCTCAACAGCCCAATCCTGGGACTAGGTGTAGGAAATCCTCTGTCCTCAGGACAACCTGAGAAAGAAAGTGAAAACACGGACCATTTTCCTATTTTTTTTTTTTTTTTTTAATGAAAATGAAGTTGCGTATTTCCTGAGCCAAGGTCAGTGCTAAATGCAATCCTCACAAAGTTTCCAGAATATGAATGTACAGCAGTCGAATTGTATATCATTTGACAAATATGTATAGAGCCCATACTCTGGGCCAGACCCTGCTCAAGGTATTAGGGACACAATGGTGAATGAAAAAGATACAAGTCTCATGGAGCTTACCTGCTTGTGATAGATGGACCACTAATGGGTGCTCTCCGAAGCCAGCTAAGGGAGACCACGGCCCATGTGCTGGGTGGGACTGGATGCTGTGGAAGAGAAAAGGCAGGCAGGGGAATGCAAATATGTGGCCTGTGACAGCCTTGATGAGGAGTGGCACTTTGAGGGATTGCCAGAGGAGATGAGGGAGTGAGGCTCACGAGCATCTTCAGGGAAGAGTGGTCCAGAAGGCACGTGTGTGTTTGGGGAACAGCAAAGAGGCCAGCTTGGCTAGGACAGAGTGGGTCCCAGAGTAGGGGGTAGGGAGGGAATGATGAGAGGGTGGGGAATTGTGTAGGGCCCTAAGGCTATACTAGGCTTCCTGGTAGGTCAGTTGGTAAAGAATCTGCTGCAGTGCAGGAGACCTCGGTTTGATCCCTGTGTTGGAAAGATCCCCTGGAGAAGGAAATGGCAGCCCACTCCAGTATGCTTGCCTGGAGAATTCCATGGACAGAGGAGCCTGGCGAGCTACAGTCCATGTGGTTCTAAGAGTCAGATATGACTTAGTGACTAAACCACTACCACCTGAGTGTATCTAAGGCATTTGGTGTTTCCTTGAGTGAGATGGGAAACCATGTGAAAAGTTCATGCTCATACACAGTGGCTCAATCTTGTCTGACTTTTTGCGACCCCATGAACTGTAGTCCACCAGGCTCCTCTGTCCATGGGATTATCCTGGCAAGAATACTGGAGTGGGTTGCCATGCCCTCCTCCAGGGGATCTTCCAGACCCAGGGATTGAACCCCTGTCTCTTAGTCTCCTGCATTGGCATGCGGATTCTTTACTACTAGTGCCACCTGGGAAGCCCAGGAATACTGAAGTGAGTTGCATTTCCTTCTCCGGGGGATCTTCCCAACCCAAAGACTGAATCCGTGTCTCCTCAATCTGCCTCAATCTGAAATAGGCAGTACAAGCTGAGTGAAGAGAATCCTTCATCCTGCAACTAATTGACAGTCTTTCTCTGTCCCGCTTTCAAACAGGGACATATTTTATTTATTTTTTAAATTTGTTTTTATTAGAGTATAGTTGCTTTTTACAATGTTGTGTTAGCTTCTACTGCACAGCAAAATGGATCAGCCATATACGTATATCTCTTCCCTTTTGAACTTCCCTCCCATTTAGTACACCACAGAGCATTAACTAGAGTTCCCCTGCTATACAGTATCTTCCCCTCAGTTGTCTATTTTATGCTGTTGTTATTGTTGTTTAGTTGTTTAGTGTCTGACTCTTTTGTGACTTCATGGACTGTAACCCACCAGGCTCCTCTGTCCATGAGATTTCCCAGGCAAGAATACTGGAATGAATTACCAATTCTTTCTCCAGGGGATCTTCCCAACCCAGGGATCAAACCAGCATTGGCAGGTGGATTCTTTACCACTGAACCACCAGGGAAGCCTCTGTCTATTTTATACAAAGTATCAATAGTGTATATGTGTCAATCCCAAGCTCCTCCCACACCACCCATTCTCCCCTTGGTGTCCATGTTTGTGCTCTATGTCTGTGTCTCTGTTTCTGTTTTGCAAATAAGATGATCTATACCATTTTTCTAGATTTCAAATAGGGGTATATTTTAGAGAAGTTGGGAATTCATTTCATGCCCAGATTTGTCCATTTTGTACATGACAGTGTGAGAACAAAAAGGACCCTGTACTATACCCATGAGGCTGTTCCCACCCAAGGTCATGTCTCTCAGACCCAGAGAAGCAACCTCTTCTATTTCAGAGGGGAGGGGGCATCCTAGAGCCTGGATAGGGTGCTTCCCTTTCTCAGCTTCTTATAGAAAGAGCCTCCCTTGCTGGCATATAGTAGGTACTCAATAAGCATTTTCCCAACAGATGGAAAAGAGAATGAATGAACAGCATCTTCTCCAAGTTTATCTTCTTTACTGTCTATTGATTCAATTCCAGTGATGTCTTAATGGAATTAGGCCATTTAGGATTATTTATTAACAGGTCCAAAATTCCTTATTTGCAACTCCAATATCCAGACAGTTGGGAAAATAGAATTTTTTCACAACTTGTTTGGTAATTATTTGACCTCAGCTTATTTATTGCAGAGAAGAGCCAATTCTGACTCCAGTTAGTTGTTTCTTTTACTTTAACCTTTGCTTCTGGTTGCTTTTGTTCACTAAAAGGATACTGTTTATTTGCAATGGCCTGCCTCAGGGAACCCTGCCCCTCTGCCTGAATATTAAACCAAAGTGGCTTTGTTTGGGATCCTGTCCACCTGTGGGTGGCTATAGGAAGGAAGAAATTAACACATCCCTCCCCAAGACTTTTCCCATTTGAAGAGATATTTCCAAGATTAACAACTTTTTCACTTTATTTTCTCACCTCCCCTATCTCTGTTCTATAAAAGAACCTGGCATCCAGACTCCCATAGGGTGGTTATTTTGAGCCATTAGTCTGCCATCTTGGTCAGCTGACTTTAAAGTTGTATTTCTGTTGCTGGCCAAAATCTTGGCTTTCTCTGCCCACCAAAGCCAAATAAAAATTATGGAGACAGAGTTTGGAGGAAATAGAAAGGTGGCCTTAATTCTCAGTTGGTGAAGCGGGGGACACAGTAAGCTTATGCCTCAAGAATTGTGTTCCTCTTCATGAGAGATCTAAGGGCTTATGTAAGAAGGGGGCTCACAGTCAGGAGTTGGTGATGAGGAACCAAGGATCTTGTCAAAAACAGTCATAGGCTGGCATCAGTAACCCAGTAATTCAGTCTGGCAGTTCAGTGGCTCTTGACCTTCTTTCTAATATGTAACTATAAGTGGAAGGGTGTTGTAAGGATAAACATCAGATACAGGATATATTTTGCATAGAGTCAAAGGAAAATAGGTGCAAAGTGTAGCTCCTGCAGAGTTAGGGGGCAGAAAAGCATCCTTAGTTGCAGACATTCAGAGTTAGGAGAAGTTAAAGTGAAAAAAAAAAACCCAAGAAAGTTTAGGCCTGCTCACTGTTCTCTTTATCTACTATGTTCTCAGGAAAGGGAAAAAAACCTCTCATTTCTCTTTTTTTCCTTTTCACTGCAACACTTCTTGCCTCAACACCTTGTTTCTCAGATAATTAACCTGTTGTGCAACGAGCAGAACAAACTTGTACTAGGTAAACATTCATTTGCATATTCAGATTGAAATTAGGATGAGGATCCTTATTACACTGTTTACTCTCTTATGTGCATGTTCTTAGGTTTGCTGCAGAAGTATTAATATGTGTAATGGTGGTGGTTAGGTCACTAAGTTGTGTCTGACTCTTGCGACCCTATGGATTGTAGCCTGGCAAGCTCCTCTGTCTATGGGATTTCCCAGGAAAGAATACTGAAGTGAGTTGCCATTTCCTTCTCCAGGGGATCTTCCCGATGTAGGGATTGAACCTGAGTCTCTTGCATCGCAGGCAGATTCTTTATTGACTGAGCCACTAGGGAAGCCCGATATGTATAACAGTGGAATTATTTGCCTGTGTCCTCCTGGGATGATGTACTATATATACTATATATGCACCTTTTATTATGTCATGGCTGTTAAATGAGCAGAAACACATACAAAATCACAATGAGCTATTACTATACTTCCATTATGTTAGTTAAAATAAAAAATGGTGATAAAATAAAATGTTGCCAAGGATGCAGAGAAACTGGATTACTCATTCATTGCTGGCAGAAATGTAAAGTGTAGCCACTCTGGTATATCTAATAACAGAAGTCTTCAAAAACAGATAGCTTCAAACATACAGCTATAAAAACCTGGACTTGCTGACAGAATCAGCATTTGATGATTTTGGCTTTTGGATTTTTCTTTCCCCTGTCCCCATCAGCAATTAGCAAAGTTACTTTAAAATTCTCATCAGCTTTTAAACCTTTATTTTAACAATCAAGCTCTAAGCAGCTCTAGAAAGGGCTGTGTCTTACGAATACAGAAAGTCCCATACGAACAAACCTTCAAGCTGAGAACTTTCAAAGATGGAAACATGCATCTGGTTCCATCAAGGACATTGTATCATCATCAGGCATACATGAAATTGCAGCATGCCCTCTGTCTCCTATTGCTGATGATCCTTTAACTCCATCATCTCCCTCGTCTCCCTCCTCCAGTCAGTAACTCGATGCCAGCCTGTGTATGCCAGCTCTGGTACTGTACTATTATACTTCTCAAGGTATTGCACTGTAAGATTAAAAATGTTGATTTTTGTGCTTGTTTTTATGTATTATTTGCGTGAAAATTATTATGAATCTATTATAGTACAGTGCTATGTAAATCGACTCTGTTAGTTGGGTACCTAGGCTAACTTTGTTGGATGTACAAACTGGACTAACGAACACTCTCAGAGTGGAACTCTTGCGTACGTTGGGAACTTACTTTAGACCTTTTTCCTTTACCTAGCGCTGGTTCCTCCATCAGTTTGTATTATAACCATCATAGGTCTGATGTTAATTCTACACTCTCATTAATGAATGCAATGGAGCCCATTGAAGTTGTAAAACATCTTCTGGAAGAGGAAGCCTAGATGTGGTTCTGCTCAGATACTTATGCAAAAAGCTCAAAGGTAGAAAATAAACAGAAGCTTTGACAGAAGAATGAAGCTATTTATTTTTGCCCTCTTTTCAACCATACAAATATTTATGGACTGCATGTGGTATGTCAGGTACTGTCCTGGTTCTAGGATATAGGGCTGAGTCTACTGATTGTTGTTGTTTAGTCTCTCAGTCATATCCGACTCTTTGTGATCCCATGGACTGCAGCATGCCAGGCTTCCCTGTTCTTCACTGTCTCCCTGAGTTTGATCAGATTCACGTCTATTGAGTCAGTGATGCCATTCAACCATCTCATCCTCTGTCACCCCCTTCTCCTCCTGCCTTCAATCTTCCAGGTCTTTTCCAATAATTCAGCTCTTTGCATCAGGTGGCCAAAATATTAGAGATTCAGTTTCAGCATCTGTCTTTCCAATGAATATTCAAGGTTGCTTTCCTTTAGGATTGACTAGTTTGATCTCATTGTTGTCCAAGAGACTCTCAAGAGTCTTCTCCAGCACCGCAATTTGAAAGCATCAAATTTGGTGCTCAACCTTCTTTGTGGCCCAACTCTCATATCCATACATGGCTGATGGAAAAACCACAGCTTTGACTGTATGGACATTTGATGGCAAAATGATATTTCTGCTTTTTAATATACAGCTGTCTAGGTTTATCACAACTTTCCTTCCAAAGAGCAAGTATCTTTTTGGTTTCATGACTACAGTCACCATCTACAGTGGTTTTGAAGCCCAAGAAAAGAAACTGTATCACTGTTTCCACTTTTTCCCCTTTTATTTGCCATGAAGTGATGGGACCGGATACCAAGATCTTAGATTTTTTTTTGATGTTGAATCTATTGATTATTCTTTGTTTTCCAGAGTCTACCATGAGCTAAGTGGTTATTAAGGAGTGTGACTCCCTACTTCTATTTATTGAATAAGAGAGAGAGTGCATTGGGTGAGATGCTGATGAGCTAGGAATGTGTGGGAGGGAAGAAAGGGCTCAGGTCTTCCTATTTGAGTTTCATGCTAAGTTGAACTGACCTCCATACCTTGGAGTCAACAGCAGCAGACCAAATCATCAAGAAAGGGAAATTAGGAAGGAATAGTTAGCTCAATTCAGAGCAAGAAGAGTAAAGAGGAGGGATTTTTCCTACCTGACCATAACAACCTACTACAAAGGAAGAACATAGTCCTACAACCAGCGTGACACCAGTGTAGGAACTAATAGACCCATGGGGCAGAGTAAAGGGCTTAGAGAAAGACTTAATAGGTGACTGTGTATGCACGTGCTAAGTCATTTCAGTTTGTCCAACTCTATGTGACCCTATGGACTGTAGCTCACCAGGTTCCTCTGTCCATGGGATTTTCCAGGCAGGAATACTGGAATGGGTTGCCATGCCCTTCTCCAGGGAATCATCCTGACCCAGGGATCAAACCCGTGTCTCATATATCTCCTGCATTGATCGGCAGATCCTTTACCATTGGGGGCACCTGGGAGGCCCCAGTAGATGATTAGTGGTTGTGGTGGTTTAGTTGCTCAGTTGTGTCCAACTCATGCGACCCCATGGACTAAAGCCTGCTAGACTTAAAGGACAAACATGGTTGCTGGAGGGAAAGGATGGAGGAGGCAACAGTTAGGGAGTTTGGAATGGACGCATATACACTGCTATATTTAAAGTGGATAACCAACAAGGACTTATAGCACATAGAACTCTACTAAACATTATGTGGCAGCCTGGATGGAAGGAGAGTTTTCGGGGGAATGGATACATATGTATGGTTGAGTACCTTTCTGTTCACCTGAAAGGATTACAACATTAGTAATTGGCTATACCTCAATACAAAATTAAAAGGTTTAAAACATTTTTAAAAAATATTTAAAAGGTATACAGTAAGATAGTAACTGTATACCATATTAAAAAAAAAGAGTAGGCAAATAAAACATTTGATGAAACAAATGTGGTATTAAGGAGTACTTTAAGAGTACCTCTTAAAGAAAGAAAGTGATGCAAAGACTAAGTCAGAAGGCATGAGCACGCCATGTGTACACAGCAGCCATGTTATCCTAAACTGGTCAGCCATTGGTAACACCTAGTATGGCCCCATTCTGGCCCTACGTGTCATTTCCCAAAATATACAGATAAAATTCAGATATCCAGCAGGCTAATAGGTGAGCTACTGCTGTGGCCAGGTATACATGTTCCTCTGTCTCTCTGATGAAGCAAGTATGTGAGTTGGTTCCAGACACCCTCTATCTGTTGGAACCTCTCTGGTCTTCTTGGCTACATTACAGAGGGGAAGGTGCATGCAACAGAGAGAGGATGTGTCAATATTCCATAATCCAGTATGGAGCAAGTGTGAACTTTCCATCCCCTGGCACCTTACTTTGTGTGTGTGCTAAATCACTTCAGTCGTGTCTGACTCTTCATGACCCTATAGACTGTGGGCAGCCAGGCTCCTCTGTCCATGGGATTCTCCAGGCAAGAATGCTGGAGCAGGTTGCCATGCCCTCCTCCAGGGGATCTTCCCGGCCCAGGGATTGAACTCGCGTCTCTTATGTCTCCTGCATTGGCAGGTGGGTTCTTTACCACTAGCACCACCTGGGAAGCCTGGGAACCTTAATTTACATGGGCTAATTTACTCCCCATGCTTCTTGCTGCTTTTTTAAATGGACTTAGAAGGCAATGGCACCCCATTCCAGTACTCTTGCCTGGAGAGTCCCATGGACAGAGGAGCCTGGTGGGCTACAGTCCATGGGGTTGCTAAGAGTCGGACACGACTGAGTGACTTCGCTTTCACTTTTCACTTTCATGCATTGGAGAAGGAAATGGCAACCCACTCCAGTGTTCTTGCCTGGAGAATCCCAGGGACAGGGGAGCCTGGTGGGCTGCTGTCTCTGGGGTCGCACAGAGTCGCACATGACTGAAGTGACTTAGCAGCAGCAGCAGCAAGCCTTGTAATTAGACCATCTTAATTTGGTCTGTGACCCCTTCTGTTCAGTGTCCTTCAGAATTCCTTACCTGGTAATATTTGGGCTTACTATTGCCTCAGGATAATAACCCACTGCACTCGTGGCTGATATTAAAACTGTGATTCACAAATTTGTCTATGAACTTTTTCACTTGCCTTCTTTCTTATGCTTGTATGCTGCCCCTTAGTCAGCTGGGTTCCCTCCATCAAAGTTGGCCCTTTCCTCAGGTGATGAAATTTTCTTTCCTCTATACACTGTCTCCTTTGCCAAAACTTATCTGTTTGTGTCTCTTTCCATCTATCATCTTGATGCTGTTACCTCTAATTTGAGGTTGTAGAGTCAATCTTCAAAAATGTGCTGCTTAGCTATTTAAACCTGTTGTTTTGAGTACACTGCCACCAAGTGGCAGTGGAACCTCAAGTGTGACTGTCTATCCATCCATGAAGGAGTGAAGAAAGGGAGATGACGGGGGATCTAATGGTAGAGCCAGAAACTCTTGCCCAGTAACTGATTAGATAGCTACAGAGAAAGCAGATGGCAATGAAAGCCCAAAGGCAAGGACCCAAGACTTAAACAGAAAAGAACTTTGGTCTTCTATAAGTAGACATGGAAATAAATGCCACCAGTTTCACCTTGTCCTTGACAGCTGTTTTTGATGATTATAGACCATGGGTTCAAGGCAGATGCTAAGTAGATAGACATTCTCTCTTTACTTCAACCAGACAACTGTGCTTTTCTGTTTTATACATCAAGGTGCCATATACATTTTCATTTATTTAAAAGATTCTATAATTTTTAAAGGGACTGTTCTGTTCAGTTCAGTCACTCAGTTATATCCAACTCTTTGTGATCCCATGGAATTCAGCACTCCAGGCTTCTCTGTCCTTCACCAACTCCTGGAACTTGCTCAAACTCATGTCCATCGAGTCAGTGATGCCAGCCAACCATCTCATCGTCTGTCGTCCCCTTCTCTTCCTGCCTTCAATCTTTCCTAGAATCAGGGTCTTTTCCAGTGAGTCAGTTCTTCCCATCAGGTGGCCGAAGTATTGGAGTTTCAGGTTCAGTGTCAGTCCTTCCAATGAATATTCAGGACTGATTTCCTTTAGGATGGACTAGTTTGATCTCCTTGCAGTCCAAGGGACTTGTGAGAGTCTTCTCCAGCACCACAGTTCAAAAACATCAATTCTTCAGTGCTCAGCTTTCTTTATGGTCCAACTCTTACATCCATATGTGACTACTGGAAAAACCATAGCTTTGACTAGATGGACTTTGTTGGCAAAGTGATGTCTTTGCTTTCTAATACACTGTCTAGATTTGTCATAACTTTCCTTCCAAGGAGTAAGTGTTTTTTAATTTCATGGCTGAAATCACCATCTGCAGTGATTTTGGAGCCCAAGAAAATAAAGTCTGTCATTATTTCTACTGTTTCCCCATCTATTTGCCATGAAGTGATGGGACTGGATGCCATGATCTTAGTTTTTTGAATGTTGAGTTTTAAGCCAGCTTTTTCACTCTCTCTTTTCACTTTCATCAAGAAGGTCCTTAGTTCATCTTCACTTTCTGCTGTATTCCCAGGTGGCTCAGTGGTAAAGAATCCACCTGCCAATGCGGGAAAGACAAGAGACTCAAGTTCAATCCCTGGGTTGGGAAGATCTCCTGGAGAAGGAAATGGCAATCCACTCCAGTCTTCCTGCCTGGGGAATTCCATGAAGCAAGAAGCCTGGAGGGCTATAGTCCATGGAGTCTCAAAGAGTTGGATTCGACTGATCGACAGAGCACGACTTCTTCTGCCATAAGGGTGGTGTCATCCTTAAGGGACTGTTAGTATGTTTCAAATGCTTCTCAGAAGTTGTCTCTTCCATACTTGAGATATTATTATTAAAATTATAAATATTAGCTTATCCCTATTGACTCAACTCTGTGGAG